>NC_141687.1:2096663993-2097877993 GCF_964263255.1 Lissotriton vulgaris
GCGGTCTGTTGTGCGAATAGTCCCAAGGCAGCACAACGTGCAGAGTTCTGGACGGCACCCAGGTGATGTCGCCTGGGTGCCGCACTGGTTTAGGGATCCTACAATGCAGCACAGAAAAACAGCGTGGGGCGTCCCGGGTGGTGCGGGGGGAGGCCTCGTCAGTAGCGGTCTGTGTCCAGTGTCACATGGCTGACACAACATGTACGACAGGCACCCAGGTGATGTCCAGTAAACTGCCGCACTGGTTTTGGTATCCTACAATGCTGCTCCGAAAATTGGCGTGCGGCGGCCCGGGGGGGGGCGTGGGGGAGCCGGCGTGAACGGGCCTCCCCAGGTGGCGGCCATCTAGCTGAGTTGCGCTCGCTCTTGCGGCCACAGCGTCTCGCTCACCATGTTGTTGAGTTGCTCCCACTCTTGCAGTGCAGCGATAGGCGGATGCCACATGGCTCTTAAAATGGCGGACAGCTCCTCGGTTTTAGGCCTGGTCCACTGAAATGGTCCTGGGACACTTTGGAACTCGGACGCTTGCCTGCTAGGGCTTGGGTTCCATTCTCGAAAAGCGTCCCCTCAGCCGTGAAGATTGTATAATAGTCTTGGGGGCCCCCGACTCCCGCAGGCTTCCGGTGGGGAGCGGCTGCCATGATTGCTCGCGGAATGACCACGACGGAGCCACGAGATGGTGGTGCTCTCATGCTGACGCCAGCTTCAGTCTGAATGATCCAGAAACAAGGTGGGGCTTTCATCGTTTGGGAAAAAAAAATGTTCTAAACCAATGAAAAGTGTTATTTTTAGGTCATATGACCAAGCCTTCCATCTTTAGGAAACCAAAAGTAAAATGAACCAATGAAAAGTTTTATAAACAAGTCACATGACCTGTTATGCGGCATAGGGCTACAAAAAGCGTAGAAAATCCGTTGGCACGTGAGGCGGCGTCAGTAGCGGACCGATGTGCGAATAGGCCGAAGGCAGCACAACGGGCCGAGATCCGGATGGTACCGAGGTGGTGTCCAGCTAATTGCCGCACTGGTGTGGCCATCCTACAATGCTGCGCCGAAAGACGGCGTGTCCAGCTGAATTGCGGTCACTGTTGCGGTACAGTGACTCGAACGCGCCGAGATCCGGATGGCACCGAGGTGGTGTCCAGCAAATTGCCGCACTGGTGTGGCCATCCTACAATGCTGCGCCGAAAGACGGCGTGTCCAGCTGAATTGCGGTCACTGTTGCGGTACAGTGACTCGAACGCGCCGAGATCCGGATGGCACCGAGGTGGTGTCCAGCAAATTGCCGCACTGGTGTGGCATCCTACAATGCTGCGCCGAAAGACGGCGTGTCCAGCTGCGTTGCGGTCACTGTTGCGGTACAGTGAGTCGAACGCGCCGAGATCTGGATGGCCCCGATGTTGTGTCCAGCAAGTTGCCGCACTGGTGTGGCCATCCTACAATGCTGCGCCGAAAGTCGGCGTGGGGTGCCCCGTTGGCTTATGAGGTGATGTCAGTAGTGGACCGATGTGTGAATAGGTCGGAACCAGCACAAGGCACCAAGATCCGAATGGCAAGTCCTGGATGTTGAGTGCCTCAGTTGAGATTTCTGAGCAGTGCTTGTAAGACTGTCTGAAGCTTATTTGCACCTGCTGCAGCTTCACTAGGTCCGGCGGAACTTTTTGCCTTTTCCTTTCTGCTTCTTTTCCTACAATGCGTTTCATCTGAAGACACGACCAGGTCCCTGAATGTGTGCAGGGGGACGCTATTGATTGAATGAACGCGCCGAGATCTGGATGGCACCGAGGTGGTGTCCAGCAAATTGCCGCACTGGTGTGGCCATCCTACAATGCTGCGCCGAAAGTCGGCGTGGGGTGCCCCGTTGGTTTATGAGGTGATGTCAGTAGTGGACCGATGTGTGAATAGGTCGGAACCAGCACAAGGCGCCCTGCACTGTTGAGCCTTTTTCAATGCCTGTTTTTTGTTGTTTCCCCTCCATCAAAAACAAAACAAAAATACAAGGCGCCAAGATCCGAATGGCAAGTCCTGGATGTTGAGTGCCTCAGTTGAGAGTTCTGAGCAGTGCTTGTAAGACTGTCTGAAGCTTATTTGCACCTGCTGCAGCTTCACTAGGTCCGGCGGAACTTTTTTCCTTTTCCTTTCTGCTTCTTTTCCTACAATGCGTTTCATCTGAAGACACGACCAGGTCCCTGAATGTGTGCAGGGGGACGCTATTGATTGAATGAAAATAGCGGCTTGACACAAAGCTGACTCAAGCGTTACTGTTGGTGCTATACAGACAAAAATTGGTTTTCAGTTTGTACATTCTTCTGGTTTTTTTTTTCCATCCAAGTCTGATTGAGAGTTTGTAGAAAAATGGCTTCAGATTTTCCACATACTACTCTTCAACATTCTTCCTAAATGTAACAATGTGAAACTCACTAGGAGAACGGCTGTTTCTGTTTCCTTTCAAAATGCTGCCACCAATATTTTCTGAATGGAAGACACCATCTTGTAGCATAAAGGGCCGAAAGGGGTTCTGGTCTGGCCGATGGTTGGTGGAGACATTTTGACTATATCTTGGACCTGCCCGGCCTCGCCCAAAATGGCGCCGGTATAAATGGGACTCGGAACTCTTTGCCCGCAAATGTATATCTAGAAAATGTTATTGTAAGTGGCCCTGTCGTATTTTAATTACAAAATGTACGTCCACCGATTCCGCAACTGTTAGACACTTTTGTTCTTGTCACCTAATGGCCCGCTCGTTACGTTCTTCTACAGTGTAAATGTCTCCTCATCATATACGATTTCAGTTTGCTCCGTGGCCGGCCCACGTGGTTATAGGCCCGTATTTGTATACTGACATTTTCACAATAAAGGTTTTTAAAACAAAACACGGTAGTAGTATTTTCATTTGTAAAGTTTTTACTTTTAGTGACTGTTTTCGAATCAGTAAAAGGCAAGTGAAATAAAGCAGTCCAATTACATGACGGATAAAAGGTATAATATGTAGGAACGCAGTAAAGATAAATGGTCAAGGGCAGTTGTGTTTTTCATGTCTGCAACATAAAGTGATCGATAAGAATCTGATAATCAGGCGTATCGGCGACTAAGACAGCAGGCCGAATCTCTTTTACTCAACGGCTCCGTCATGGAAGGAAGAAACGCCCTTTTTCTCGAAAAAGGAATATATTTTACTTGCAAGACAGTTGTAAATTTTCCGGGAAAGTACATTAGCCTGGAATATTATAACATATGTTTGAAAAAAAAATATTGTTCGAAAATAATAAAAAGCGTAATTTTTAGGTCATATGACCAAGCTTTTCATCATTAAAGTAACAAAAGTAAAATGAACCAATGAAAAGTTTTATTAACAAGTCACATGACCTGTTATGCTTACGTTACGCGCTGCGCGCCGCGCCTCGGATCACTTCCGGGTGCGCTAACGCGGCGTGTCATAAAACGCATTACGCGACAACGTAGGTCAAGAATATAGTCTAAATGTCTCCACCAACCAGCGTTCAGAACACAACCCCTTTCAGCAGTCCAAAAAGTTCTGTTAAATGACAACAGAGGGGACAGGCAACAAGAACCATCAGTCAAAGAGGGGAGGGCAAGTTCTTCTCTTCCGGGTCATGTTGGGGCGCTACCGGAACTGATCGAATTGGTAGTCTACAGTGTTTCTGGATGTTTCAGACTAAAGCTGGCGTCAGCATGAGACCACTACCATCTCGTAGCTCCGTCGTGGCCATTCCACGAGCAATCATGGCAGCCGCTCCCCACCAGAAGCCTGCGGGAGTCGGAGGCCCCCAAGACTTTTGTAGAATCTTCACGGCTGAGGGGACGCTTTTCGAGAATGGGACCCAAGCCCTAGCAGACAAGCGTCCGAGTTCCAAGGTGTCCCAGGGCCATTTTAGTGGACCAGGCCCAAAACCGAAGAGCCGGCCGCCATTTTGAGAGTCCTGTGGCAGCCGCCTATCGCTGCACCGCAAGAGCGGGCGCATCTCAACTACATGGTGAGCGAGACGCTGTAGTCGCAAGAGCGGGCGGTAAACAGCTGAATGGCGGAAGAGGCACAGTGTAGCAAAAGCGGGCGGAATGGCAACTAAAACGATAAAGGGGCGCCCCACTACAGCTTGTCTTCAGGTCAAACGGATTGTGGGACAAGGTCCAGAATTGAAGAGTCATCAAAAGGCAAAAAGTTCCGCCGGACCCCGGGAGCCGGCCGCCTATGTCGGGGGCGATCTCAGGCTACACCAGTGCTATAAGACTTGGGGAGGGTGTCGGAGCAAAGCGTCTTCTCCGAGTCCATGGCCATCACACCGCCCCTCAGGGGCCTCCGTCAAGCTGTTTAGGAAGGTAACATATCACATTGTTTTCTAATGCAGTCAGGTCCACAAACGACACTCACTTACTTTGAGAATAGTGAAGCTGCAGTAGGTGGAAATAAGCTTCAGACAGTGTTACAAGCACTGCTCAGAACTCTTAACTATGGCACCCAACATCCAGAACTTATGCTATTTGAGAATGGTAGTGACATCGAAGCATCTCAGGGACCAAAACCATTAACGTACTTTCACGTATGAAAATCTTACTTGGGGAGGGGGCAGGAGCGAAGCGCGCCCTCCCAGTCAGCGCCACCACACCGTATGTTGAAAATCTGAAGCCATCGTTCTACAAAGTCAACCAAACTTGGATTGAAAAATCTAGAAAAATGTACAAACTGAAAACCAGTTTTGGTCTGCATAGCATCAGTAACAACGCTTGAGTCAGCTTTGTGTCAAGCCGCCATTTTGATTCAACAAAGCACAGGCATTGAAAAAGGCTGAAATTCAGAACTCTAAACTATGGCACCCAACATCCAGGAGCTTGCTATCCGGATCTTGGAGCCTTGTGCTGTTTTCGATCTATTCACACATCGGTCCACTACTGACATCATCTTATAAACCAACGTTATGTAAATAGTTTTTTAATAAAATGTTTTACCCTGTTTCTTTGCTGGTGTGTTGTCTATATTTTTAATATTTGCATAGGGTTTGTCGTTATTTTGTGCGGGATGGGTGATGGAGCCGAGCTGTCTTGCAGCCCTCATGGTGTGGAGCTCAGTTCATCTCACTATTTTCGTATTTCTCAAGAAGGGTTGTTCCTAATATTTCTATTTTAGCGAGGTCAAAAAGAGATCCAATTAGTGGCCTACTGATTTTGCTCGATTACTTTTATTTTTTTACACGATTTTTCACTATCTGCAAAGACTAAACAGAGTATTGCGACTTTGTGCTTGTTTGTAAATAGAGAATGATCCAAAGAGAACCAATTCTAAAACAGTAAATGCTTGGACAACAATCAATCAAATGGAGAGACAAGGAGGCACGACGGATTACAACGGGGGTAAAGGCCTGCGTTAACTACCCTTCAGTATCTGCAAAGAGAGAGTACTACTAAGGCAAGAGGGGGGGGGGGTGCAGCGTTCAAAGCACATCAGCGTGCATAAATACGAAAATGTTTTTATCTATCACGTACTTGACATTTTAAAGCTTTTCATATTTGCTATTAAAAAACCAATGAAATTCACAGAAAAAACCATAGGTTATAGTGGATATATAGTTAGGAATTTGCATTTACAAAACCTTGAAAATTCAATGAAAAAACCATAGGTTATAGGCCATATATAGTTAGGAATTAGCATTTACAAAACCTTATTTTACTCGCATAAAACCATTGAAATTCCATATATAGTTAGAAGCGCTAACTATATATCGCGCACCCGCAATCCACTGCTGATGATGTCACATATTACATCATTCATGACATGGTCAGTGACATCACTGATGACATCACTGATGACATCTCAAATGACATCACTGATGACATCTCAAATGACATCACTGATGACATCACTGATGACAACTCAAATGACATCACTGATGACATCTCATTTGTCATCACTGATCACATCACTCATGTGATAATACAATGAACCTCTTCAGACTCTAATATAACCTTACATACACTCAGTATAAACAGACACTCACAGACTGTCACTCATCCATGGAGTTACTCACACACCTAGTCAGTCATGCAAAGAATCAATCACACCTCCATTTCCTCAACTATACAGTTATACACATCTTACTTATTCAAACATATAATAACACATATTTACTCTCTTATATAATCCCTGATACAAGCTCACAGTGATCGATACAGCCACTCACACATTCACTGGCTCTTATGTTCAGTTATTTATATATCTCAACTCTCACATGTATTGTGTTTTACATACGTACTTACTTGCACATGTAGCAATGAGAAATCCATTCACTCACCAACACACCCATGCACAGTCAACCGCCCATATAGCTGTTTCCACATGCACTCTTGAACTCATACTCCTAGTGAATCAACTGCTTACACATCTATGCACAGAGTCACGCACCTCCCAGCCACCCACACACACACTCAGCCTCCCATTCAAATACTTGGGCAACCAATCAATAACCCATATGGCCACTCTTATAGCTACTGATCAACACATGCAGCAGCTTACACAACAACAAACATACTGATGCACGAATTAAGACAGTTTAGTCACTAACCCATGTACTCAGTGAGACACATTTAATCACTCACTCATACAGTCAGTCATGCACCTACTAAATTCTTCATCCAGACACTTATACATCCACTCATTCTTCAATATGTGAAACATATTTAAACTTTACAGACACATACAATCACTGGATGTTGTGATCAGTGATGTCATCAGTGATGTCACTGACCATGTCATGAATGATGTAATATGTGACATCATCAGCAGTGGATTGCGGGTGCGCGATATATAGTTAGCGCTTCTAACAATATATGGAATTTCAATGGTTTTATGCGAGTAAAATAAGGTTTTGTAAATGCTAATTCCTAACTATATATGGCCTATAACCTATGGTTTTTTCATTGAATATATATATATATATACAAAGAAGGCGTCCCTGAGCGAGAATGCACTTGTAATTTAAACAGCATCCTTTATTCTTAACAGCCGGAACATCATTGTGCTTGTCAAATTCATTGGCCCTAAGCGTTTCAGCGCCCCTGCGCCTTGGTCACAGGCTCCATGCTGTGTCAGTAGGCGGGGAAAAAAGCAGGAAACAAGTCATTTCATTTTAAAGGTCTAAGGTGAGATTACGCCCTCTGGTGGGAATTTCTCCTAGCAGCATTCTGGAACTTGTTCTTTGTCCACTTTTTTGATAATGTCCTTCAGTGGATTACGCCTTATCAAACACAAAATCTTGCACAATTATTGCTCTCCAGTGAGCAGATGTTCCAGCTGTTAAGAATAAAGGAAGCTGTTTAAATGACAGGATTTGCATGTTTGTCAGGCGGTCGCCAGTAGGTAGTTATAGTTAGGACCTATTATGCATAGGAAATCAGCAATATTCTATTCCCAATAACTTTGGCACCGATTTTATGAATCTTTGCGAAATTTGCCAAACTTTTAGACAGCTCTGGTCCGCTCCTTTCCTGAAAGTTTCACGGTGATTCGTCAAGTGGGGGCAGAGAAAAAAGGGGGGTCCCAAAACGTGTTTTCCCCTTGCAATTTCCCATAGAACCTTTAGCCACAGCTACAGCCCAAACGGCTGAACGGAATGACACCAAATTTGGCATAGAGGTAGTCCTCAGTTCAGACTTGTGCCTTTTGCTTAAATGGTGTCAATCTGTTCAGTAGTTCCTGAGAAAATTACAGATAAACTCATTTATATATCTATGGGTGCGGTGGATCCGCAGAATCTGCGCGTATTGTCATCGTACCATAAGCGCACCCTTCCGATCACGAGCTGAATGCTAATTGGCTGTCAAGTGGTTGTCAACATTCAAAACCGGGAACTGTTGGCAGCCATTTTGTGCCTTGGTAGAAGCGAGGCTGAGGAAGTCGGTGGAATATGTGTGCAAAATGTAGAAAGGGGGCAGGGTAGAAATAATTTTACCCTCTAGACCTGCTTAGGGGGTCCCAGAAGGACCCACAGGGCCCACACTATTTTTTTAAAAACCCAGCAGGTGCGTGTAGGGTGCGCAGACTCTGCCGTACAATATATAAAATAAAACAGAGCTTTTTTTATAATTAGCCCCTGGGGGTAAATACAGGGGACACAATTATTCAATTTTATGGGGGGCCCAGAAGGGCCTCCCAACCCCGGGGATCGTCACCCCCCAGGGCTAAAAAGAAAAAAATGGCGGGGGAGGGGTTGAAGGTCCCCAAAGACGCAGGGACCACCAACCCCCGGGGCTTTATGTATTGTGGGAGGGGGACTGCGTGGTCCCCCTCCTGGAGCACTCGAGGGCCCCGTTACCCCCTGGGGCTACAAAAAAAATGGTTGGGGAGGCTGCAAGGTCTCCAAAGCCCCGGGACCACCACTGCCCGGGGCTTTATGTTTTGTGGGAGGGCCGGTGGTTGCAGTGTCCTGGGGTATCCATCCTGCCCTCCCATAGCAAGGAAATCTGTTCTCTCTTTCAAAATCTAAATCAGATTGCTTTTCCACATGGGGAGTTGCTTGTTAGTAGCTCCCCATGTAGAAAAGCAATGCCGGCTCCCAAACGCTTAGAAGTTGTGCTCCAAAGGCGTTGGAGTCGCGCACCCTACAGATTATGAGTCGTGCATCGAGCATGTGCACACCAGGGGGCCGCACGGAGCGCTGCTCTGGGTGCGCGAATTTTCATTTTACCGTAAAAAAATAGCCCCTATCAGTAATTTCCTATATGCCTGGGGACCCTATACCCCGGGTCTTATAAAAAATGATGGGGACCGTGGGGGGAGCCACTATGTTCCCACGGTCCTGCTGGCTCCTTGCGTCCTTCGGGAGCCGGCATTGCTTTTCCACATGGGGAGATGCTAAGTTGCATATGGAAAAGCAATCCGGTTTGGATTTTGAAAGTGAGAATAGATTTCACTGTTGTGTCTTTCACAATCCAAACTAAGTTTTCTATGGGAGGGCGGGAGCCGCGAGACTCCGGCCCTCTCATAACAAACAGCAGTATCCCAGGGGTAGGCACCCCGGGACACTGCAGTAGCCGGCCCTGGGGCGTGGCGGTCCCCAGGGCCCTCGAGGGCTCCAGGTGGAGGATTAAGGGGGGTCGGTGAGGTCCACACACTTCTAATTTTGCAGGGGGGGCCTTGGAGCCCCCCACAACCATTTATTTTATAGACCCAGGGGGTGGCTCTCAGTCTTCTATAGGAAAGAGCAATGTTGAGAAAATCTTCCTGTAAGATAACAAAGGATTTTGAAGTTCATTTTTAGTGTTTTTGTTGTGTTTTTCTGACGACAATTTTAACTCTGTCTTTGTAAATATGCCACTAAGTTTTGTAATGTCGACAATCTCGTCTTCCATTTAAATAGGCACAAAGTATTTATTGAACTTCATTGTGAATCGTGAAACAACACTGTCTAATTGTGATTGATAAATAAGTGAATGAGTTGTGTACCTTTTTTGCTCGTAATGTGAATAGGGGCAGGTTGACAAGTTAATTGTGTTACTATTGTAGTACTTTTAAGATGGGAAAAGTGACGTGAAAGTGGTGCAAGGTTGTTGTAAATCTGGTTTGGATTTTGAAAGAGAGAGCAGGGTGCATCTGTAGGGTAAGTGCTGGTTAGTGTAGGGGTAACAATTACTATTCTAACTCCAGTGGGGTGTATCTGTAGGGTAAGTGCATATTAGTGTAGTGGTAACAATTACTAGTCTAATTCCAGGGGGGTGCATCTGTACGGTATGTGCTGGATAGTGTATCAGTAAAAAAAAAGATTCGAACCCCAAGGTGGTCCATCTGTAGGGTATGTGCAGGATAGAGTATGAGTAACAATTACTATTGCAAATCCAGGAGGTTGCATCTGTGGAGTATTTGCTGGATAGTGTATGAGTAACAATTACTATGAAAAAGAAAGGAGTTAAAGGAGAAAGAAACACGCACTTTCACAGTGAATCTGGAAGAAGAGAAAGTGACGAGAGATGATTTCCGATGTGTTTAGGCTTGAGAACCTGGTTAATCATTAAATGGGGTCTGGCAGATAAGTGCGTACTTGTTCTGCAAGAATCCTTTAGGGGTCTTGCGAAAGCAAGTCATCTTTAATAATTGCCTTTCGCTGCGTGTACTTGCAAAGTCATCTGATTTGCTCGCATGTTAAAATCAGAAACTTTCTACACCTCTTTTTTATTGGTTGTGAAGCATTGTAAGAAGATGTATTACCGACCAATCCCTTTTCTTGCGCAGATTTCGAAAAACATTTGATTGGCTGTTGTGTGGTTAACTCTACCTTCCTGATCGTAATGTTGATTGGCTTGTTTTTTCTCTGTGACGTTACAATACCCCCCCATTTTGTGACGCACTTTATTTACAATGCCTTTCAAAAACTAGTTGTGGTAGGGTGTTTTTAACTTAAACTGTGTACTCTGCTTACAAGTTTGTTGACCGTAAAGTTATTTAAAAATATTATTCTATTTTCTATTCTATCATAATTGTGCTGACTTTTTTCCTTTAGCGTGGAATACTATGTTCTTTTATTAAATTTATAATTCTTCAAACCATCCTTGAAAGAAAAATGCTCATGTTTTCAAAATATTTTTATTGAGTCTTTTATATTCATCATATGGGTGAAATGCTAAATTTTGTTTTCATTCATTGGTATCACACATTGGACCACATTTATTTTATTTTATCATGAGCACTCATTCCTTATGTTTACATTATATAAGTGTTGCCCCATCATCTTTATTTAAATGTTTGGGCTTTTTTTACTTTCAGATAATGTAGATTAGAAGTGCTACGACAAGCACTCCCTCACTACTTCATCTTTCTTTTTTTATGTACATTTCATTTCATTATTACATTTAACAATTATTTTTAAAAATGGAAAGAATTATTAACATTTGAAGCCACAATTATAATATTTTTTTTTAAAAAGTGCTTGCGAAGATTATCCTCCTGTTCTTTAAGAGTAAAAATTGGCAAAAGCACTACTCAATATAAATACTTTCAGCCCATTTTCACTCTAGAAGATAAAGAATATTCTCCTTTATTTCAAAGTATTTTCGTTTTTTCGTCGATAGTTTATTTATTCTACATTTTTCAATCATGCATACTTCCTGCATACAAAAAAAGTATTATTTATTATTGTTTGAAATCCTCTGTTGAAAGTCATCCAACTCCAGTTGAAGGATCATAAAGTTATATATAAATTAAAATATACATTAACAATTTGGTCCCTCTGTGGAAATGAAAGATAAATTCAAGATGATGGCATCGCTCCTAATCATTACTTTGCACATAGTAATTCCTTAATTAACCTACATTTCTTGTTATGGTTCTCTTGGCAACTCATTATTATATTCTATTTAAACTTAATCATACCACATTCTCTAATCATTTAAATATTTTTGCTTTATTTTTTAAAAATATCAAACATATACCCATTCAGATAATTTACCTCTCTTCGATATTCGTTCCTTCCTCTGTCAAAATTCATCCAACTCCTCTTGAGGGGACATAATGTTTTATGTATTTTTAAATATACATTAACAATATGTTCCCTCCGAGGAAATGAAAGATATTCTCAAGATGCTTCCACAGCCCCAAATCATTACCTTGCTCGTAGTTTCTTCGCCCGTATTGATTCTCTGAAAAGAAACTTAACATCCCACGGGTGTGGTTTATATACTTTTTGGTTATTTAATACTCTATGGGATCAATTTATTGCTCCTCCTACTTTTAACTCACATTTTTCAGTTGACAAGTGTTCTCATTTCCACTGTTTTAGTGCGTCACGTGTTTATGTAAACGTGCCTCTTTCTATACTTTTTAACTTTAGGATAATTTCTAAAATGCTTTATTGAAACTTGTTTTTCTTATTAAAGCATTTCTATAGGTTACTTTTTTTAATACGAGTATTAACATTCATTCCCCTTTTTTTTCGACTTAACATTCTAGTAGCTTCCCTTTTTTAAAAAACTTTTTTTATTACTATTCATTACCCTAAACCCCTATTTTCCCTGCATCCTGTTCCAGAGATACTCTCTATTAAAATGTGAGTATTCTAATTTATATCCAAGTATTAATTTATTTAATTCCATTACTCTGAGTTTTAATACATTTATTTATCTAATATTTTTAACCTTTCTTTATACACTGCAAGGGATACTGTTATTTATGTAGAATCACACTATAAATCAGTGTCCATTTGGCAAAAGCGAGAGAGAATGATTTGGTTGGTTGATGTGTTTGCAGTTAACAAGTACGTACACTCTTGCAGTAAGCCAGTCTTTAGGGTATGCAGTGCTTCAAACTCCTATGCATTATGCATGTAGTGGTATAACCACCTTCATATTTGTGCTTCAGGCCTACTATTCCCAATTCACTATCCATGTACTACAGCAAACACAGTGTGACTGCTGTTATAATTTCATAATGACTCTTTCAGTACCATGTAGTAATTAATTCACCAAAGTAAAAGTCTGCCAATTAAGAATTCACCCAGTGTCTTTACTTACATTAATATAATCATTCAGTCAGGAAGCATATAGTCATGCAGTGATCCAGGCTTTAGAGAATGGAATGATTCAAAGTGCTATATATTATGCATTTAGTGGTGTAATAACCTTCACATTTGTGCTTCAGGACTACAATTCCCCACTCACTGTACATACCAGGGGTCTCCAACCAGTGTCTAGGGAGCTACTGGTAGGTCACCAGCACCCTGAAAGTAGCTCTCAGAGGTGAAGCCAAACCAAGCCACTTTCAGAGATTCTGTGTACATTAAAGAAGGTAGCAGTGCTCATTTCACTACCCTTAAGAGTTACAGACAGCCACACCAATGTCAGGGCCTGTTGATAACACTCAAACACACACTGTTGTGGTGTATCAATTAATCAATTAGGGATGTATAGAGCGCAATACTCATCTGTGAGGGTTTTGAGGCGCTGGGGGAGTATGTTGGGGGGATTTGCCCACCTTTGATCATTTGAAAAGCCAGGTCGTATGGCTCTTCCTGAATGCTTTCAGTGTGGGGCTTCATCTGATGCTGAGGGGGAGTTCATTCCAGGTCTTGGCCATGATGTAGTAGAAGGGTGTGCCTCCTGTCTGGTTCTGTGGATACAGAGGATTTCGGCCAAGGCCTGGTCAGTGGTTTGGAGGTTTCTTTTGGGGGTGTAGAAGGAGATTGAGGTATTGGTGTCCGGTGTTGTGGAGGACTTTATAGGTGTGTGTGAGCAGCTTGATGGTCACTCTTTTTTCGACGGGGAGCAAGTGGAGTGATCATTTATGCTGGGTATTGTGGTCTTGTCGTGGGATGCTGAAGATGAGTCTGGCTGCGGAGTTCTAGACAGTCTGAAGTTTGTGGAGAAGAGATTTGTTGATTCCGGCATAGAGGGCATTCCCGTAGTCCAGCCTGCTGGTGATGAGTGCTTGGGTGATGGTTTTCCTTGATTCGGGGATTGGGTCTATTTGAAGGTCTTGCTGAGTATGTGGTGGGTGTTAAAGTATGTGGAAGCTGCAGCGTTGGCCTATGGGTTTGTCACATGAAACATGTTTAGCCACTTTAAATCTAAGTTGGGGAGACTGACTGCTGTGGTAATACCATTTATGGCACACTGCATGTGATGATTTGAATTTTACATGATTAGAAGCATTTAATATTGATAAACGTTAACTTCACTCGGAATTTTTTGGTAGTTACTACTGATAAATGTGCTTAGGGTGGTCATAGTGCAATGTTAATACATACCCCCAGCCCAACCCCTTCACTTCACAAACACCACTACACTACCCTAAACCCTAAAACACAACCCCCAGCATGAACCTCTACACTACATAAACATCTCTGCCACACCCCTTACAGTAGATGAACACCACTGGAGTATTCTAAACCCTAAAAAACTGCCACCAGCATGACCCCCTACACACACAAACACCACTGTACTACCCTAAACCACTATCCCCAGCACGACCCCTACACTACACAAACATCACTGCACTACCCTAAACCCTAAATCTGCACCATAGTGCAAGGGTGCCTGTATCACCACATGCCTGCAGTTTAAGTAGCTGTGTAGAGGGAAGCATAGACCTGCAACATATTTATATACATATGTTGCATCACTGTGCTTCGGAAGTACCACAACATGCTGTAGTTAAACAATTTACAGTGTCATGCTGCAGCACTTCCTTATAATTCTGCACTTATGCATTCACCACACATCACAAATGCATTCTTTTAGTCAATTATGCAGTACACATACATTTATCTAAACTTTCACACACTAGCATACAAGTTTAGCCCTTTTTTTACCCAGTGTAGGTAGTTCCGAAAATAACTTTTTTTTCTGTTTTGTAGTTTTGTATTTTTTTTTGTTTTTTTAAACGATTTTTTTTGTAGGGGGTTTAAAATGAAAAAAAAACTGAACGGGATGAACAGAATAATAAACTTTAGGGCTAAAAAAAACAGTCTAACAATGATGGTTCTCCAGAGCCCTGCAAACCAAATCAACTGATTGCTCCCCATAGCAAAGCAACCTATTGCATTTTATGCAATGAATTTTTGCATTTGCTAGTTGGGGTCGGATTTCTAAAGCAGATGTCGAAGTGGATGCCCCAGAAGTGCTTGCAACTTGAGGTGGTGGTGGTCCAATCTGTTGCAGTCTCCTGTACTCCTCTCTTGCCAGATTGACAGGATGCAAACTGTGCAGTTGTTTAAACATGCTGGCAGTTCCACAAGAATATTTTTTGTTGGGGTCTCCTCTTGATAAAACTGCCTTGCAAATTTTGCAGGTTACCTTTGTGGCATTTGTTTTCTTCAATCCTTCTGGGAATAAAAAAAATATCAATTGATTCAAATCTCTTGAGGCGTGGTGGTTTAGGAACAAACCCCTCTTCATTGGACAGTTCTGAATCAGAAGAAGGCTAATTTGAAGTCATTTTTGTAATCTTAAGATGAAACAGGCCTGTAATCAACAAAAACAACGCTTTTTGGTAGCTGAGGTCTTCTCCCAAGGAAGGTCTAACACAAGTGATTGAAATGGGTGGGGTCCTTCAATACTTACAATAAGAATTGGAATGAACCAATCAAATCTCTGTTTTTTCTGGTCAAATGGGGTCCACGTAGGGTGCGCGCATGGAGCTTGCACCCAGCTCGCACCTAGTGCAACTTTGCAAAAATTACATTTAAAAGTAATGTAACTTTTTTGAAAGTTAAAGAATATTTTTTGTATAATTAGTTCAGATAATGTCTTATCTTAATATTTCTATTATATATATATATATATATATATAGGTTTTTGAACATAAAAAATATGTTGCGGGGGTCGGGCACCCACTACGTCTGATGCGCGTATGACGTCACAGGCAACCGGGCGACCGTCTTGTTGCGTAATACGTACATGTTGTGTATGCGCTATAAGTCACGTACCAATCACATAGCGACCGCGTTGGGAAAGTCGTACTCGTAGCACATGCTACGTGGATCCTACACAGCAATCCTAAAATGGCGGGCACATTCCGCGCAGTGAACGAGAAGGGTGCGTATTGGGTGCGCGATTCCAAAAAGAATAGAAAAAAATTACAAAATAATATAAATATATTTAAATGAACAAAAAATTCTGAAAAATATATATTTAAATTTTTTTTAAATATGTTTAATGTAATTTGAAAAATAAGATATCTAAAAAAAGAATACAAAAAATGTAGTAAAACAATATGAAAAAAAAATTAATTATCATTATAAAAACTTTAGAAAATCACTGAAAAAACCACAGGTTTCACACATGTTACAGTTAAGAATTCGCATTTAAAAAACCTTTGAAAGTCCCTGAAAAAACCATAGGTTTTAGGAGTGTTATAGTTAGCTGGTCATTTCACTCATACAAAACCATTGAAATTCCTCCATTATAGTTAGTTGTACTAACTGTAACTCGCGCGGCCACAATCCATTGCTGATGATGTCACATATTACATCATTCATGACATTGTCAGTGACATCACTGATAACATCTCAAATGACATCACTGATGACATCACTGATGACATCATCCATGTGACAATCTCATGGAGCTCATCATATACTAATATAACCTGTCAACACTAATTTTAAAATATGGAATACCATATTTCAAATCATTGACACACTAATACAAGACTCTAAAAACGGACTCAGTGATTCGTACAACTATATACACATCTAAACACTTACCTGTAGATTCACTCATTCATGCTAACAAAGATCAATATAAAACTATCAAATATACTTATACACCTACATCCATATTACACAGAAGCACACATCCTATTCTTTTAAGAAGTCATCCTACTAACTTGTGCAAACAATTGATCGTACTTAAATTTACTCAGCTACACACTTATACAAACACCACTTTATTTATTAACATAAATAGTAACTCATACTTAGCGTGTTATAAAATCACTATTACAACTACAAGTATACAGTTTTTAACACAGTCACTGATACAATCACTAAGTCTTATATATACTTATTTATAAACAACAACTGTCACATACAGTACCTTTTATATTTCTACTTTGTTGGATATTTATCATTGAGAAAAATATTTACTCATCAGCACACCCATAACGGGATTCAGTCACCCAAACAACTGTTTTCACGTGCAGTCTTAACCTCATATACCTACTAAATCAACTATTACACATCTTTGGATAGTCACACACCTCCCATTCAACCACACACACACATTCACTATGCCATACAAAAACTTAATTAACTAATTAACATTAATATAAACTTACATACGGCTAATAATCAACATATATAGTAGTTTACACAAAAACAGATAAAGTAAAACACAGATCGACACAATTGAATCACTATCCCAAATATTTAGTGAGACTCGTTAAATTACTCACTTAGACAGTCAATCACAGTGCTACTAAATCCACCATCGAGACACTTAACCGCATCGCTGCGGCGGCTTTTCCTGCTGTGTGCGGCAAATTTAAAAAAGCTGCGTTACATGACGAGCTCAGCTCGTCATCCACACATGACCACGGTGGCTGATGTCGAGCTGAGCTCGTCATCAGCAGCGAAGAGGTTATACATCCACTCATTCTTCAATGCACATTGTTATATATAATACTTATTTAAATATCGAACCAAACAACTTTCACTGGATGATGTCATCCGTGATGTCATCAGTGATGTCATTTGAGATGTCATCAGTGATGTCATCAGTGATGTCACTGACCATGTCATGAATGATGCAATATGTGACATCATCAGCAGTGGATTGCGGGCACGCGAGTTACAGTTAGTACAACTAACTATAACGGAGGAATTTCAATGGTTTTGTACGAGTGAAATGACCAGCTAACTATAACACTATTTTTACATGGTAGCCTGAGAAGCAGTTTGGAGCTTAACGTGATAAATATATATATATATATATATATATATATATATATATATATATATACATATATATATATATATATATATATATATATATATATATATATATATATATATATATATATATATATATATATATATATATATATATATATATATATATATTACAGCTCACAGAACACCGGGCGAGTGCTCTCAATGCGAGGGTGCCCTCGCATATCCATTACAGCTCCATTCCCCCAACGTAGACTCTCATCCATGGGAAAAAGCACTCACGGGGGCAGTTTTGAATAGGATTTATTCACAGCAAACAAACAGACGTGTTTCGGTCGTAACCGAAGCGTCATTCAGCTCGTCAATTAATACAGGTTGCAATGGTAACAAACAGAGGACTTCTCCTCAATTCAGTTTGCATAGGAACTTCCACGCCATCTTGGAAATCCACCAAGCAGCGCGAATCTTAAAAAGCAAAAATCAGCTTTAAGACGACCCACTTCATCATCACAATTCATATAGTTTTCATGAGAAATAATAATAATCATCATAATCATCCGGCTAATGGGCCTTTTGGGAACGTCCAAAGTTCCTAAGCTTGCAAAAGTCATAAAACCCTGAATGGGCTAATATACATTCCAGAAAACGACAGTCTGTGAAGTTGACCAGCAACAATGCAATAAATCATAAAATCGCAAAAAGCAAACAAAATTGCAAAATACCAATATTGCATAATAACATACTTAATGGATGCAGGGACCTGTGGAGGGTAAATCGTCAAGAGTAGAACAGTTAAAAAGACCCCCAAGGCCAGAAGTTCATAATCAGAACAAATCAGAACAAATCAGAAAAATCAATCATGGCAGTACATTCGCATATTAAATATAGACATCATTCCCCAAGATGGACCGATAACTGTTCATGCATATTAAGGCCCATTGGTGCTTTAGTCTGCATATCGATAATGTACCTCGATTCAAGTCTACGTAATTGTGTCAACCAGTCCCCTCCTCTCTAGGATTGAGCAGGACATGATCCAGGTCAAAGTAACTGAGAAGATCTCTATTCCGATGATGGACTCTATCGAAATGGCGCACCACAGGGTACGCCTCGTCAACTTTGGCAATGGCACGCATGTGTTCAAGAATCCTAATTTTCAAAGGATTCACAGTGCTGCCGATATAACGTAGACCGCAAGGACAGGTAAGGCAATAGACACTATACAGTGTCGTGCAAGTCAAAAATTTCTTGATCTTCTTATAGACCCCTACTTTCGGTGTATCATAGGCCAAGACCCTTTTACTGAACTTACAGGCCTCGCATTTCCCGCATGGGAAAAACCCTTGCAGTGGGCCAAAAGGAGATTTGGGAATGTCCGTCATATAGCTGCGCACTAGCTCATTTTTTATTGATCGCGCCTTTCTAAATGTAATCAAAGGGTTAGACGGAAGATCATTACACAACACATCATCCGTGCAGAGATTATGCCAGCTTTTCTTCAGGATCTTTTTGAGTAAGGGAGCGTTTTTGGAGTATGTGGTGATAAGGCGAAACCGCCCTCCAACAGCAGTGAAGGATTGCTTCTCCTTTTTCTTAAATAAATCCTTCCTCTAGATGGAATTGGCCCTCTCATAAGCCTTTCTCAAAAATTTCAGGGCTTTACCCTCTGACTCTGAAACGTTCAATGCTCTGTTTAGCAGCACTCTGAAACTCCCTGTCATCTGTGCAATTGTGTTTTATTCTAAGGAGTTACCCATAGGGGATACTCCTCACAAGATTGAAAGGATGACTGCTTGTGGCTTCAAGTACACTATTACCCGCGGTGGATTTGCAGAATAGTCTACTTTTCAGTTGGCCAGAATCAATATAGATATTCACATCCAAATAGTTAACAGATGTCTCACTGACCTCTTCTGAAAATTCCAGATTCACATTGTTCTTATTGAGCACTTCTATGTACTCTTTGGCTGTATCAGGGGTGCCGTTCCAGACAATAAATAAATTGTCAATGAAACGATACCAACTTATCACCCTGTTTGTCCAGGTGGCATTACAGGCCCCCCAGCCCACCTGCTCCTCCCACCAGCCTACGAACAAGTTCGCATAGCTGGAGGCGAAGCAGGTGCCCATTGCTGTGCCCGACATCTGTCTATACAGCTGTGACTGGAAAAGAAAAATATTGTGAGACAAGCAAAACAGTGCACACTCCAGCACCATGACGCTGTGCTGTGATGTTTAAAAGGTCTTTGATTCAGGAAATATTTCATTGCCCCTAAGCCATTCACATGATTTATAGATGTGTAGAGGCTTGTGATGTCCAATACTATCATCGTATAGCCCTCTTTCCATTCCAGTGACATAAGTTTCTCCAGAAAATCGGTAGTGTCCTGAATGTACGATTTCAAAGTTTGAACAAAAGGTAAAAGGAAGTAGTCCGCATAAATAGACAGATGCTCTGTTAGACTTCCTTGAGATGCCAAGATCAGTCTCCCTGGTGGTGCTTCCTGATTCTTATGCACCTTAGGCATGTGACCAAGGCCTCTGTGAAGGCCGAAACGTTATGCTGGCAGGGCGAGCTTCCACAAATATAGAATAAATTGCTCACTGCATTTTGGGTCGGCTCCTATCTCTTTTCCCTTGGTGTGCTCCGTTGGATGGGGAGTTCGAGGCGTATTGGATTGGGTGTGTCAACCATATATATATATATATATATATATATATATATATATATATATATACACAAAGAGGTTCCTTCCAAGACCAATCCCTAAGTCAGGTGGCGCAATTCTGGCAGGAACCACAGCTGGTACGAAATGTCCACAATTTTTGAAAAATAAGACTGAGCACTCGGAAGGAAATTTCAATCACCAGGTTTAATCCATTATACCGTTACGCGTTTCGACACTCAGCGGTGTCTTGGTCACACAATAGATTCAGTATACACGGACGTGCTTAAATAATAAACATAGATGAGGCACTACAGTTCTGCCTGCTGCATTTATATGACCGCCATCTTGGACGAGGAACATTTTTGCAAACACAGTATAGGACATGTTTCACTATACATGCTATAATACACAGGACACAAGCAATATGCCACCCAATTGTATTCACAATAAAAGGTCACATTTAGGACAGTTTTCAATTCATGTGACAAGACATTACATCGCTCACTTATGGTAAGTTTAAATTTTACCCACAGCCAAACATGCTTCCAGTATCCAAGCCTGAGCATTGCATATTAAAAACAGTGCCAATTAATGAAAGCACAAGTTTCAAATTCAATTCTAAAGCACCTACAGGAGACATGACGTGCGTGCTCGTGACCCGGGGCTTAATGGGGGAATTCCAGCGGAAGCGGAATATTCTACAAGTGGTCTAGTGCCATTTGTATTCAACCCAGGTTACCCCTACCCCGTGTTTTTACGATCTTTTAGAGGACTAGTGCCCTACTAAAATTCCTGTTGCGATGGCGTGCAGGCATCTTGATATTGCCGAGTGACTTATATCAAGCCTCATGTTAACTTCAAAAGATCGAAGTCTAACACAGTTAAAAATAATAATAATAATGTTAAAGATAATATAGAACTACCGAAATACAAAAAATTTGCCCATCCCTAAGTGGAAAGTCTCTTATCTTATACGTGTGTGATATTATCCAGTTGAAGAAAAGGGTAGGGAGCCCGTGCAGTTGCAAAAGTGAGGGTGAGTGGTCCCTTCCTTTCCTCCTAAAAAAACAGAAGGGAAGAAATTTATTAAAAACAATATCTAAAAACATTCATAATCAATTTGCAGTATTTCTAAACATCATAATTCATCATATATCACATTAATCTTTTAATCTTCATGGAGGTGGGTGGCCAGTGCCTCATCAAGGTTGTGCCCACCCGGGAATCTGTTTTCGAGTTCCATTATCCACTTGGACTCCTTTTTCCTCAAGGCCAGTTCTCTATTACCTCCCCTTTTGCCTATATTCACCTGTTCAATGGCAAAACATTTGAGAAGTGCATTGTTAGACTGATGTCATACTTGAAAATGGTGTGCAATGGGATAGTGTAGGTCGACATTGGTTATAGCCCTAAGATTTTCTTGTACCCATTTCTTAACCATACACACCGTGCTGCCCACATATTGCATTCTACATGGGCATTCCAAGACGTAAATTGCAAAGCTGGTATTGCATGTCAGGAACTGTCCTATGTGGTAGGTTTTGCTAGTTCCTGGTATTTTCACCTCCTTGACCATCTGGCTCGATTTACATGACCTACAGTGTCCACCTTTAAGAATATGAACACTTGGGCTGGTGGTTTTGGAGATATCGCCTTTCACTAGAATATACCTGAGGCTTCTACCTCTCCGGTATGTAACAAGGGGTCTAGGATCTATGATCATATCTGTTTGGAGTATTTTCCAGTTGTCCGCTAGCACCTTGTGTATCTTGTTGGAATCTTGGTTAAATGTTGTGATAATTCTAGTGTTGGGGTCTACTTCTGGTGCTTTGGCTTTATCTTCCAGGGTACTGGATCTTGATTTATCTTTGACTTTGTTCATTGCTTTGGTCAAGGCCCATTCAGGGTATCCCCGTTCTCTAAATCTTGAAAGCATTTTGGTTTGTTTTAATTCAAAAAGATCGTCTGTGCTGCAGTTTCGTCTCGCCCTCAGTAGCTCCCCATATGGTATGCTCTACTTTGTATCTGGATGAGCACTGAGGGCGTGAAGAAGACTATTGCCTGCAGTTTCCTTCCTGTGCAATTTAGTAGTCAGTTTGCCCTCCTATACATGGGTATCAAGAAACTCAATACTACTTGTACTCATGGTGCATGTAAGTTTTACGTTGTATGGGTTCAGGTTCAGTTTAGCAACAAACTCCCTGGCCTCTTGCTCTGACCCACTCCACAGTACAAACAGATCGTCGATATAACGAATCCAAACCTTAACTAACGTGAAGTCAGTTTTGAGGTTGATGTCGCTGCGTATCTCCTCTACAAACTTCCCTAGGAATAAATTAGCCAGACTCGGCGCAAAGCTTGAACCCATCGCGGTTCCACACACCTGCTTGGGGAGATCACCATTGAACATGAAGATATTGTTGTTTAGATATATCTTCATCATCTACACAAGCATGTGCGTGTGCCCCAAGAATGCAATGTCCCTGGATTTCATATAGTGGAAGCATGCCTCTACACCTTGGTCATGGTCAAGTATAGTGTAGAGTGAACTTATGTCCATAGTGATCTGAGTAAGTCCCTCTTCCCATTCCATGTTTTCAATTTTATTAAGGAAGTCCTTAGTGTCTTTTATATGTGAAGGTAATTTGTTCACATACTCTCTCAAAAAATGGTCTATGCATTTCGAGAGGTTTTCATTAATGCTTCCCAAAGAAGAAACAATAGGTCTTCCGGGTGGTTTACTGAGATTTTTGTGTACCTTCGGGAGAAGATATAAAATAGGTAACTTGTGATAATCCTTTTTAAGGTAGCAGAACTCCTGCCATGTAAGCAACCCATCCTTCTGCCCGGTTGTGAGCTTTTCCCAAGTACTGGTGATGCTTTGATTGTATTCATTGGTGCAGCTATTATGATAGTAATCACCGTAGTTGAGTTCTTTATATGCTTCCTCGATGTACATTTCCCTCCCCCACAGGACATATATATATATATATATATTACCTACTGGCGGTTGCCAATAGGTAGTTTAGTTATTACCAAGTTTCCATAGGAAGAGCTTTTTTTGTTTTGTTTATAACTTTGGCTTTGTTTGATGAATCTTCATGAAAGTTTCCAAGCGAATTCTCTGTACATATCAGCTCCTATGTTGAAAGTTTTGGGATCATTCATCAAGGGAGGGCGATAAAAAATGGGGGTCCCAAGTTGTGTTTTCTCCATGCAATTTCCACAGGAAACTTTAGACAAGGCTATAGGTCGAACGGGTGAACGGAATTACCCACAATTTGGCAGGGAGAAGGGTCTTGGTCTAGAAAGCATGCTTTTCTTTATTTGGTATAAATCCGTTCAGTAGTTTTGGAGAAATATCAAAACTTACAGATATCGATATTTGGGATTTCTGCCATCTGATTGGCTGAGGCGTTAAGAGCACGAGCTTGCTGCTTATTGGCTGGAAGCTGGAACAAGATCACAGCCGACCAGCTCGCGACCTCCCTGAGCATGAACCCTCCCACCAGCGCAACGAACCCAAGCCAGGCGGCCACCAACCTCGCGAAGTGGATCAGCAACTGCGCAGACGACCTCGCCCCTCTGAAGACCCCGCCTAGCGGACCCGGCAGCAAGAAAGCCCCATGGTTCACCGACGAACTCAAGAGCTCCAAGAAGAACTGCCGAGCCCACGAGAAAGCCTGGCGCAGAGACCCAACACCGAACAACATGACTGCCCTCAAGCTCGCCACCCGAAAACACCACCATCTGATCCACGCCACCAAGAAAACGGCATTCAAGGAACGACTGGACAACAACGTACACAACAGCAAGGAACTCTTCAACATCGTGAAAGAGCTCTCCAACCCCAACGCCGGAAACAACGACATCACCCCTTCACAAGACCTCTGCAACTCCCTCGCCTCCTACTTCCACAACAAGATCGCGGACATACACAACAGCTTCAGCTCTCAACCGACGCACGCCACAACTGAACCACCGCCCCCCACCACCACCCTCCGCGCCTGGACCCCGATCAGCACCGAAGACACCATCCGCACGATGAACTCCATCCACTCCGGATCTCCGACCTACCCCTGCCCTTACCACGTCTTCAACAAGGCTGACGCTGTCATCGCACCCCACCTGCGGGACATCATCAACACCTCCTTCGACACCGCCACCTTCCCGGAGAGCTGGAAGCACGCAGAACTCAGCGCTCTACTAAAGAAGCCATCAGCCGACCCCACCGACCTCAAGAACTTCCGCCCCATCTCGCTGCTCCCGTTTCCTGCTAAAGTCATCAAGAAGACCGTCAACAAGCAGCTGGCCGCCTTCCTCGAGACGAACGGATCCCTCGACCTCTCGCAGTCTGGCTTTCGGACCAACCACAGCACCGAGACCGCCCTGATCGCAGCTACCGATGACATTCGAGCCCTGCTCGACAACAGAGAAACAGCGGCCCTCATCCTCCTAGACCGATCCGCGGCCTTCGACACTGTCTGCCACCGTACCCTAGTACAGCGCCTCAGCAACGTCGGAATCCAGGAGAAGGCACTGGAATGGATCACCTCGTTCCTCGCTGGAAGGACACAGAGAGTCCGCCTCCCCCCGTTCAGATCAGAAGCCACCGAAGTCATCTGCAGCGTCCCTCAAGGCTCCTCGCTCAGCCCAACCCTCTTCAACGTCTACATGAGCCCCCTCGGAGACATCGCACACCAACACAACCTCAACATCATCTCCTACGCCGACGACACCCAGCTGATCCTCTCCCTCACCAACAACCCGCCACCGCCAGAACCAACCTACACGGAGGGATGACAGACGTAGCCAAGTGGATGATGAGCAGCCGCCTGAAACTGAACTCGGACAAGACGGAAGTCCTCATCCTGGGATCTTCACCCTCCGCCTGGGACGACTCCTGGTGGCCCCCCGCCCTGGGCAGTGCACCCAAACCAACAGACCACGCACGCAACCTAGGCTTCATCCTGGACTCCTCCCTCTCCATGACCAGACAAGTCAACGCCGTCTCCTCGTCGTGCTTCAACATCCTGCGCATGCTACGTAAGATCTTCTGGTGGATCCCCACCGAGACCAGGAAGACGGTCACCCAGGCCCTCGTCACCAGCTGGCTGGACTACGGCAACTCCATCTACGCCGGAACCACCGCCAAACTCCAGAAGAGACTCCAGCGGATCCAGAACGCCTCAGCACGACTCATCCTGGACATCCCCCGTCGCAGCCACATCTCCGGACACCTGAGAGATCTGCACTGGCTCCCGGTCAACAAGAGAATCACCTTCCGTCTCCTCACCCACGCACACAAAGCCCTGCACAACCAAGGACCAGGATATCTCAACAGCCGCCTCAACTTCTACGCTCCCACACACCATCTTCAATCGACCAGCCATGCCCTCGCCGCCGTCCCCCAGATCCGAAAAGCCACCACAGGAGGAAGATCCTTCTCCTACCTGGCCGCCAAGACTTGGAACTCCCTCCCGACCCACCTCCACCTGACCCAGGACCCCCTCGCCTTCAGGAAGCAGCTCAAGACCTGGCTGTTCGAGCAGTAGCGGACCCCCCCTCCCCTAGCGCCTTGAGACCCTCCGGGTGAGTAGTGCGCTATATAAATGCTTTGATTGATTGATTGTAGGATTTATATTTTTGGATTTTGGGCTTCCTCTGCCTTTCCACTACTGTCTGGTCGCTGTACTACACATTGCAAGTAGTGTTAGTATGCGTTTATACTAATTCTGTAGTTATGCAGTAATCAATTCATCATGGCCCTATGGAGCGCCACCTCCCGCCTGTGTGCAGTCTGTGACTGCCATGTCGACTTGGCCAGTGTACCCACTTGCCAGTCCCTAAACCTTCCATTTGCTTCATATCAGACACCCCTATGGTAGGCCCAAGGACAGGGTGCATTGTAAGTATATTGTAGAACATGCCCTGGTGTGTGTAGCATGTCCTAATAGTGAATTACAGACATTTTCGTTTTTCACTATTGCAAGGCTACCTATTCTCCATAGGCCAGAATGGACAGTTAGAATTTTACATTTTATAATCCTAACTAACTCAGGGAACATAGTAGAAATTCGAGTTTAGTATGCCTGAACTCAGAATGATAAAATACATCTTTTAGTAAAGTTGGTTTTAACATTCTTTGTTTGAAAAGGCCACTTTTAGAAAGTAGGTATTTTCTTGCCTAACTATCCAAAGTCTACCTTTGCTAGGTTGTGTATTCCTTGTCTGGAGTTTGAGTGACATCAGCAGTGCATGGCGGGGGCGCAGGTTATAGTTAGCTCAACTATCTATAACGGCCGAAATTCTCTGGTTTTATATGAGTAAAATGTCCAACTAACTATAACGTCCCCGAAACCTATGTTTATTTAGTGAATATCTATCTAAATAAAAATGTGAATGATCGTTTGTTCAAAATCGCAAATCTCCGAAAGTTCTTCACTGATTGCTTTGAAATTTTGACACACGTAGGATTTGAATACGCGCACGTTTTTATATACACAACGTTGGATTCCAACTAGCGTGTGTCGAATACGCACGTGCTTTTAATCTTAAGCCCGAACAGACACATAAAAATGTCAATGTTCGTTTGTTAAAAATCTGAAATCTCAGAAAGTTCTTCACCGATTGCTTTGAAATTTTGACACAACATTGGATTCGATTAAGCGCTTGTTTATATATAGATAATGTTGGATTCTAATACGCACATGTCCAATATGCGCATGTTTTTATTCAAAAGGCTGAACAGACCCTATTGATTTGGTTGCTGTGCAACAACTACAATGGACGCATAGAGACAATAGTCTACATATATTAGGATGGACAGTTGGTGTCAGGATGGCAGACCGGGAAGTGGGTGGAGGGGGGGTAGGAGTTGGTTCACTTTGCAACATTAGGAAAGGAAGCATAGAGGCAATATTCAACATGTATTAGGATGGACAGTTGGTGTCAGGATGGCAGATCGGGAAGTAGGTGGAGAGAGGGGGGAGGAGTTGGTTCACTTTGCAACATTAGCGCATGTTTATATATACACAACATTGGATTTGAATACGCGTGTGTCCAATAGCTTTGAAATTTTGACACAACATTGGATTCGATTAAGCACTTGTTTATATATACATAACGTTGGATTCTAATACGCACATGTCCAATACGAGCATATTTTTATTCAAAAGGCCAAACAGACCCTATCGATTTGGTTGCTGTGCAACAACTACAAGGGACGCATAGAGATAATAGTCTACATATATTAGGATGGACAGTTGGTGTCAGGATGTCAGACCGGGAAGTGGGTGGAGGGAGGGGGGGGAGTTGGTTCACTTTGAAACATTAGGAAAGGACGCATAAAGACAATAGTCTACATATATTAGGATGGACAGTCGGCGTCAGGATAGCAGGCCGGGAAGTGGGTGGAGGGAGCGGGGAGGAGTTGGTTCACTTTGCAACATTATCGCGTGTTTATATATACACAACGTTGGATTCGAATACGCGTGTGTACAATACGCGCTTGTTTTTAATCGAAAGGCCAAACAGACCCTATCGTTTTGCTTGCTGCGCAACAACTACAAGGGACGCATACAGACAATAGTCACAAAAACATACTGTGTACCCACAAGCATTGTGAAATAAAAAAATATTAGAAATGTGCGCTTACTCTTTTCTTTCTCTCCCATTTACCAGACTGAGCCACAGCAACGCGTGGCCGGGTACAGCTAGTATATATATATATATATATATATATATATATATATATTTTTTTTTTTTGAGGGGGGTTGTTTATGTTTTTGAAATTTCTGTTTCATTTTATGTTTTCACATGGTACCATCACTCTGAGTTAAAGTTGATTTTTGTACTTTGGAATTTTCTCAAGCTGTAGGCTAAAACCTTGAAGAAGTCAATTGGAAATCCAAACTAGAGGCTACCATCCATCATCTCAATTCAAAAGATAAAAAAATCTGTTGTTCAGAGGAAGGGAATTTTGAAGATAACGAGGTTTATGTGCCACACGCTGTACATATGAGGATCTGCACAGGTATTTCCCATTCTGTGGTGCTTAACTAGCAATAGCAGAAATAATATGCTAAGATACCAAACAGTTTTAGAAATTTCGGCCATCCTGAATCTGCATAGAATTCCTTCTGGCTAATAACAAGGGCCTCAATAGTAGAGATGTGGGACTTATTTACAAGCCACTATTGCCACTGGAATGTCACTGTGGCGATATGGGTTTCATCTTATTTACAAGGCAGTGTAAAGCCACTTAACATGGCTTAACGCTGACTGGTAAATAAGGCCCCTTCACGCAATGCTTAGCATGAAAGGGGAGGTGCAATGGGTGTTGCTGTGGGCGTTCCACCGCTACACCCATTGATTCTGACTCTGCCCCCGATTTACAAGGGAGGCGTAAATAGGAGGCAGCTCCAGAATTAAGACCAGGGAAAACCGGGTCTTCCCTGGTGCAACAAGGGGAAATATTTCACCACACATGAACACAGCAAAAGGCCAATGATTGTTTGTGTACAGAAAGGTCCCCCTTTCATCATATTTTAAAAAAATGCTGTTCTGCAACTTCTGTGTGTGCTGCATTAAGCAGAGCATGTAGAAGTTACAAAACTGCATTTAAAGATTGCTTATGTGCAGGAAGCGGGGACCTTCCTGCACATAAACAATCTTGCCCTGCATGCAGACACCCTTGCACTATGGTGCAAGGGTGCCTGCGCTGGTGTTCGACTGCTAAGTGTGGCGCCAGCGTAGGGGGAAACACAAGGCTGCACCTTATTCTTGTAAATATAGTGTGTTTCTGAAGTTGGAGTAAGGCGTTAAGCCAGGAAGGCTAACGCCTTACTCCAACACTTCCCTTGTAAATATGCTCATGTGTGCTTAGTTAATGGCGCTATGTATGAAGTCTTATCTGCAGTCTACGTGAGCCTGGCGGTAGTCTCTCATTGTGCCCCCACAAACAAACAAAAAAGAGACTGAGGGGTGTAAAAGAGGTGGACAGCAGGAAAAGGGATAGACAAACTAATACCACAGAAGGATATTGACCCCTATATCATTATAGCTGACATTGAAGTATATACAAATTAATTTACTTAAAGCAAGTAGTTAATTACATCCTTGTACAGATTCTTTGAATCTGGTATTCATTTCTGTGCTGCAGTGAAATCCTAACTGAAATAAAATATTAACAAGTCCAAATGGTTTCAGTAACCATGAAAGTAATTGTACTGTGCAGTCATAAAACGTAATGATGCTTATCTTTGTTAAGATTTAACGGCCTCGATTTGCATCAAATCTGCTTGAAATATGCAAAGGCAATGTGTAACTATATGCCCTCAGCTTGTATAAATGTTGTTTTTCCTGCACTATCGGATGACATAATGTAAAGTTTTTTTTCAAAGTCAAATCACGGGCATTCAATTAAATGTTAGCGCCTTCTAGTTATTCTTTGATGTGTTTGTTTTCATTTTTATTTATGGGCATTTCGAAAAGAAGCAACAAACAAGGTAACAACACAGGAATAATATTGGGGAAAGGAAAAGGGGGTGGTAGTAGACATGCCTCACATATCAAATCACATTCCCTTGTAGTGGAAAAAAGCTGAGGGACAGACAGCAAATGTGGGGTGGTGGGGGGGGGGAGGGGACGAGCATTCCTAATATTGGGCAGAAACTCAGAAAACCAATACCTCGCGCAGCTCATACTCAGGAGATAGGCCAGAGAGGTCGGTCTAATCCTCAGAACAGGACCTTAATGAGGGCCACTGTCGGCGGGGGGAGGGGCTGTGGGTCTCCATTACAGTCAAATTCACAGCACTGGAAAAAGTCACATCGCACCTCGCTGGCTAAAATAAAGCAGCACTAGAGGTCCCGAGATGTCCTGTGGACAGGACCGCGCCCTCACAAGCTCCCAATAATTCAGAAGCTGCTGCAGGCAATACGCAGCATCCCGCAGCCAGCCCACATCTTTGAGTGTTGGCCGGCTACCCCTGTAGACGGACACCCTCTGTTTAGCCAGGAGCAGTAGCAGAGAAGTGAGGCCTTGAACTTCAGGGGGAATCTTCTTTGCATAGCCCAGAAGGGTCACCTGTGGTGTCTGCAGCAGAAATTACCAGTTATCTGGGCCACCTCAATGAAAACATTGGTCCAATTGCTTGCTTCATTAGGGCAGTCACAGGCGAGGATGGGGAACGCATCATGCAGTGTGCTTCTTCAACCAGGAAGGCACACTGGGGATCCTCCAGCATTGTAGTGCACAGGCAGGTGACCAGAATGCAAGGAGAGGGGTTGGTTAGTAAATGGCCTGCTGCGTGGGAGGCAGCGCATGAAATGTATGGTGTAGAGCTGGGCATGTGATGGAAGCTGGTGGTAGAGGAGGGTGTCACGTGTAGTAGGCGGAGGATGTACGTCAGCACCAGGCGAAGAAAGAAACCGGTTGTTTGGGTATTGATTCTCCGATCCTCAAACTGAGAAGATTCTGTCTGCAAGTCTGTTAATTACAGGGCACAAGTTCTAAAAAAAGAAGTGGGTGGACGCTGATGTCATGACAGGAAGTGATGTCACGAAAGGTGGCTTGCAACGTCAGACTCATTGCCTCCTCTCGCTCACACCTTAGTTGTAATTGCATCAGAGAAGCCAGCACATGAGCAGCGTTCTGAATGAGCTCCGATCTTGCCCCAGAGAGGCCAAAGAGTGAATGCATGGCTTCATGTGCTCCAGTTATCGAGCTCCCGGTAAAAACAGTTGGGGGACGCTGTCCACCCACGTGGTACCCCGACTAGAGCCCTGGTTAAGTTCCTTTCTACCAAGTGGTATGGTGGGAGCATAATGACAGTGAAGCTGGGCTAACCATTGCAGCCCTTCCCAGGCCCATGGAGCGCAAGCCACTGTGTCAATCAATGCATGCATAGGCCTAAAGGTAGTGGCAGCTGGTGAAATTCCAAAGTGGTAGGGCATAAAAGTTGAACATACATGTTCCATCTACTACCTCATTGTTTGCTTAGTTTCATAGGGATGAGGGTGGGACGGGGAGTAATGGATGGGTGCCATGTACTAACTAGACATTCCTTAGTAAAGTCATGCCTCATCTGCTGAGCAAATTTTTACATTGTTGTTAGTCTGGCTTCCACTTTCACTGGAATTTTATATGCATCGGGTATCCTTGACAGTTAATTTCCTATTGCCTGCACTTATTTCATTAAATTAATCAGGATGGCTGTTGGCAATGAAAAACGCATACATCTGGCAGTATTAACTCAATATCGGCGTTTCACTGTCTACGACGAGCATTCATTTCAAGAAAAAAAGGTGTGTATTATAATTGACCACACCACAAATAAGTTAAAGTTCTTTATTGAGGTATGAAATCAAACGACATCCATAACACTGCCAGTCAGATACTGATCAGGAGTGTGACTTAGAATGTTGACAACACCAAGGGTCAGCCCAACAGGGGCATGAAAGGGAGGGGGAACGGAGTGTACCAATGTTGACATTTAGGAAATTACAACACATCTCCTACCCCATAACGGAACAACACACAAAAAGGTAATCCCCACATGATGTAGTCTTCCAGCCTCTCAGAAAATTAGAACATCCCGAGTGGACTGATCTGGGGAGCTTGACCTTTACCTTGTCTCCAACCTTCCATGTCCTGCCCAGTTACCTAGGTCTGAGTAATACATCTTGACATCAATCCTGATGTTTCCTTAATCTTCCTGCAATCTGCCCTTGCCATTCATCTCCTCCTCCTTCCCCCTCAACCATACAGGACTCATATTAGTGGCTGGTTCTCTTCTCTTTTTTTTTTGTTTTGATTGAAAAGGAGATAACCCCTTCACACTGGGTGGCGTGACTAGGTACGACCAAATCGTTTCATCTTGGGCTTTTTCCACATTAGCCCCACTGCTGCTATTCAACTTTATACTCGGTTTGGTCATTCCATTCACTCTAGGACAGTACAATGCCGTTCTTTGATGAGTTATAGCAAAACTATGTAAGAACTCACTCATTTGTGATGGAACACCCTGGGCCCCTTTGTCAATCACCAAGGTTTGAGGAGTTCCTTCAGTCTTGAAAATTTCTTGCAAGACCACTAATACCGAGCTAGTAGTCACATTTTCCACAATTTTTATTACCACTCCGGGGGACCCACAATGTCCACTGCTAATTTCTCCCCTGGTGTATTTGGTTCTTCAACTGCCGATATGGGATCTTCCCTGCTCATTTTAGTCTCATCACTCCTAGCACAACTACTGCACTGTCTGATGTATCTCTCTACCATGGTGTCCACTATTGGCCACCAGTAGTGTATTCTGTCTCTGTTTTCCATTAGACTGCAACCTAAAAGACCTTCCTGAGTTACAGTTACAATACTTTCTCTCATGTTCTCTGTAGGCACTAGTTTCCTCTCTCTGTACAAGTTCCTTCCTTGTAAGATTAGTTTGTGTCTGACCTCCCTAAACTCCTTCTCCTGCTCTCCTAGTCCTTCACTTTTCTCAGGCCAACCACTGGCCACTAATGCTTCCAGTTTGGGTATTACTTCATCTTCCTCCTTCGCACGGAAGTGTCTAACTGCCCCATGGCATGCCAAAACCTCCTCCTCCTCTACACAATACCGTGATTCAGTTTCAGTGAGGGACCTTGGATTAAGAACAATTATCTTTTTTCCTCTTCTACACCTTTGCTACGGGTTGCCCCTATTCCTTTAGTGCATGTATCCATAGTTTTTACAGTGTCCCTTCCTGTGTTCATTCATTATCTTGCACTTCACCTCATCAAAGCATAATTTAATTTTGTTAGTGCCCCCTTTCACTGTTATTACTATGGGCGCGACCCATTCAGAGTTCTCCGCAGGCTCCATCTCCTCCTGCCCTAAATATTTTTCTAGTACTTCTTTAGGGGTTTCCCTCGCTAAAAATGGATTCTTAGTGGAAATTTATTTTTGCTCTTCTACCACCTCAACGCCACACACACTTCTTCCTACTGGCACAACTGGCTCTTCAGCTGTGGGGTCTAATTTCATCCTTAAGTCTTTTTGATGAGCCCATCCAAGTACGTTTAACCCCACTGTTGCCACATAGACTTTTCCTTCAGTGCATCTTCCCTTAAAAGATATTCTATTAGTGATCATTCCTTCTAACAGTATTCTTATACTGTTGTTACCAACCGGGCATGCATCTGGTTTTTCCAGCTTTACACCTCTTTTCTCAGATTTCTCCTTGTATGTCTTCAAATTGATAAAAGTAAATTGCGAACAAGAATCTACATATACTTCTATCGCATCACCATTAGGATCAATCACACATTTTGGTAATGCTACCATCCTGAGAGATTCTTCATCTTTGTTGTCTATGCATAACACATAACCTTCTTCACTTACACCAATATTGCTTACTAAATTCACAGATTTTTTTGAAATATATTTGCATGCTCTTTCAAAATGCCCTTTCCTGTTACATTTCCTGCAAGTCGCTGTTCTTGCCAAGCATCTGATGCTGTTCGCTAAATGTCCTGTACTGCCGCATCTAAAACATTTCAGTCTGTTTTCCTCATTGTATCTCTCTTTGTTTTGTTCCTTATAAAATTATTTTCCCTTTATATTCCTTACAGCATATTCCTCTCTGTTGTCCTCCTTACTGTCACCAATTTCATTTACCTTGCTCCCCTCCTGTATATTCATTTCTTTCATGCATTCTGCTGTGTGTTCTATGCTCTTGGCATTTCTCAAATCTGGATTACCTACCAACAACTTCTCCTGGAGTTTCTTATTGTTGGTACATCTCACCAACTGATCTCTTATAAGTGATTCTGTTAAATCATTAAATTCACATGTGTATGTCAACCCTCTCAGGCATGCTATGTAGTTCCCTACTTTCTCATGTTTCCCTTGTGCCCTTCCATAAAACCTGTGTCTTTCTAACACCACATTTATCTTGTCAACATATTGCAATTCTAGTTTCTTTAAGCTTTGAGCATAGATATCCATGTCACCTCCTTCTCCTACACCCCCTTCCAGATCTGGTAGGCTGTCAAAAACTTTCCTTCCCTCAGTACCTAGAGTATATTCTGCCTTCTTATAGCTGAAAACCCACTTGCACCTATTGCAACTAGATAGGATTCAAAAACCTTCCTCCAATCTTTCCATGGCAGCACTGGGTCCCCTTCCTCTGTTAGGAAGGGTGGCGGCTGGTTCATGCTAGCTGCCGCCATTTCTATGATGACTTGCGGAGAGGGAACTCTCACTTCCTAACGTACTACTAACACACTGGTGCACCTCCTATTAGTTTATATTAGCGCAGTACCCTTAACCAGATTCCTCCTCAGCGTAATGCCTATACCATAGATATGCTAAGTTTACACTACACTTGCTTACCTACTGGTTCACTAACTTCCTATGAACCATTCACAAATCAGGTGCAAGTTACGCTTCAAATTTCTTCATGTTACTATTCACTTTACTTTGCCTACCTGTTACCTACATTTACTATCGCATTTCACATCTTTTTACTTGTACATTTCTTCAACATCTGCTCATTCGCTAAATATTTCCTGTCACAACCTCCTATGGTGCTCCCTACACACTCTGAGCGATCCCAGGATAAAAAGTTCCTTTTCTTCTTTCACGTAGTTCTTCTTTTTTTTCCTTGAAGAATCTGCTAACAAGTTCCTCACAGGCGCTTAGCGAATCAGTCACTGACTGCAATCTTAGCTTTCCCGACGCCCCTCTAGCTCTCCCCAGACTGCGCCACTGCTGCCTCACAAGTCCGGAGTCTCCTCAGCTCCCTCACGAACTCCGCTGAACCTGTCTGTTGTCTCTAGCTACAATCATCCCCTTAGTTGTACTGTATAGACGGAAATATTTTATCACACTTCGTAAGAATTCTTTGCTAAATTTTCTCACTGTTCTAAAATACACTTCCTACCATTAACTTCCCTTGCTATTATCATAACATTTCAGCTCACCATTAACCAATTTACTTTGTGCGTCTACTGTAAAGCTTTCATTCACTCCTGCATTCTAAACCAATTCCACCTCAACTGTAACGCTCAAATTCCATGCGTATAATTATTGTCACATTTAATGTCAAATACTCTTGCCAGTTCTCACTCTTCCATTAATTTCCTTTTGTTGAATCAGTCAATTGCCACTCCAACTTAGTTTTTTCTTCTGTCGAATCCTCCGATGCCAGAATTAGTCTAAATCCCCTTCAATGCATTAGGTCCGTGATTTCCTTCCTGGCTTCTCTTCTATTCCTCACCAAAACACAACACGGTCCACCTCAGAAGCGATGCTGTTGCTTCGTTTCTCCACAAACCTCTCCGCTTTGCCTCACTTGGATCTTTCTTCGCGTGGCTCATGATTGCCTCACTCTTCCATGGAATTTTCAGTCTGCGTCCGCCACACACGCAATTTCTGCGGCCACACGATCTCCCACACGGCTGCTTCTCCCTTCTCCGACAGCACCACCCAGCCGATCACCACGGAACTCCGTTCACCTCAGGATTTCCTCCTCATCCTCTTCTCTCTGACACACCGCCGCCTGTCCTGTCACCTCAAAGGCTCCTCTCACCACATGATGTGCCGCCTCACAGTTGCCTTGTTGACCTACCGCTACTTGCTCCGGTCACCTCTAAGGCTCCGCTCACTTCAGATTGTGCTGCCTCACAGTCGCCTCGCAGCCATTTTCCCGCTTGCACCGGTACACTGTAAGTACCTCTTTATTTCCTCAGTCACTGCCCATCACCGCCAGCAGATCGGTCTCCTCACAGCTGTTCTCAATCTCCCAGCTAGCCGATCTGCCTCAATTCTTCCTCTCCTTCCTTTTTATTTATCATACGTTCTTCCAACCCTTAATGTGCACATAACAATTATTTCCGTTTCACGCACCTCCTCTCTTCCTCAGTCTGCTCAGTATTCCGTGTCCTTTTGTATATATTCACTTCTTCTTTACTTGCATAGGGTATGTAAATCTTCCTCACGTAGTCGTACTTGAATTCCCCATTATTTTCTTTTTCCCCTTTTTCCTTTTTCTCCTTCACTTCAGTGGTCCTGGGTAACAAATGGAGGGGATGTTGCGCTTTGGCCTCCTCCCAACTATCGTTGCCAGTATTATAATTGACCACACCACAAATAAGTTGAAGTTCTTTATTGAGGTATGAAATCAAATGACATCCATAACCCTGTCAGTCAGATACTGATCAGGAGTTTGACTTAGCATGTTGACAACACCAAGGGTCAGCCCAACAGGGGCATGAAAGGGAGGGGGGAACAGAGTGTACCAACATTGAAATTTAGGAAATTACAACAGTGTGCTACCACGTTAATAGATTAATGTTCATGGCTGCATGATGTAAATATAAAATATCGGGGAAAGTGAAAGCCAGACCAACAACACCGCAAGCATTACTCAAAGAAAGTTGAGCCTCGATCATCTGTCTAATGTTTAGAAAAAGGATCAACAAAACATGCTGACGAAAATCTTCAAAGATTTTACGCAGCATGTTTTATTGTTTCTTAATAGGAGCGAGGCACGTCGCCAGAAACTGTGTGCATTTCTAAACCATTCAACAACCAGCAACAGGGCCTTGCAGCTTTACTGTTACAACTCAACAATTATTTAAATAAACGTGTATCACGACCCAATACAATGTCATGATTATCCCACCTGAAGGTGAGGGAATTGCTTTTATAAATGGAAACACGTCACAGTCAAACTTCCTGCATTGATGTAACGATTTATAAAAATACATTGAATATGTAATATAATGTATTGGATCACATTCACAGTATTTCTGGTGCATTAAAAACACATTGTATGCATTTACCATTTGTTTTTAATAGACACAGTGTTACTGCCATGTCAGATGACAAAGGGTTTAATGGGGCCCATAAATATTAGAGAAGAAATTAAAGTAACGGTTTTACATGTTCATCCTATGTTAGAGATTTTGTAAAGACCTTTTTCTTCTATTTAACATGATCACACAGAAATACGAAGGATTATGCTTTCGACAAAATATACTCGTCACTTAATGGCGTCAGAACATTAAACAAGCATTTGCAATGCAATCGGTCTCGACTTTGGGACCTTATATGTATTTAGCTATGCAGCACATTAGCCTGGGTGCTGAATCATTTACTGTTCTTTAACATGGAAGGAAAGTAAGCATCAAACTGTGTGACATGCCAGGTATAGGAACACATGGAAAGAAATATTGCCTTTCAGCTGGAAATGGTATAGTCCAAAGCTCTATTTTTCATATAAAAAGGGGCTTTCGTGGTCATATCACTGAAAATCCAAGATTTGAAAAAAATATAATTGTCTACAGGTGCTCGTGGAAGACAATTTCTATGGACTGGAATCTAGCGAATGCTAAAGGAATTCTGGTATTTTACTGACCTCTGCTGGTCATTTTCCATCAAGGAAGTTAAATAGAGGCAGTTGAACAGAAAAAAAAGTCCCTAAGCGGAAGCAGGAAAGTCATAGGACTGATCTCCAGAGCCCACAAAGTACATACACATATAAGTATATAATAAGTATATACTAAAGTATATTCAAGAGGTCTTGAATGCTCAACCTAAAAACATAAACCCGGCCCCCACGGACTCTGAGCAGACCGTTGTTATTTTTCAAAGTATTCTGTGCTTTTTTGTGAACCCCCAGAAAATACCTTGAAAATGTGTATTTCTGACAGGAGGCTAAGATTCATAGCAGGACTGAAGGAAGGCTTCTGCTTCAGGACCACACTAGCGCAGCAGGACAATTTGCTCTCTTGCCTGTTTCTGCTCCCTCTGACGCTGGGCATGATGGGAAGGGATATTTAGAAACAAACCTGAGCAGCAAAAGAATCAAATACAATTATATGCGTACAACAATTCAACTGACATGTGATCAGCAAAATAGCATTAGTTCATCTAATGGATGAGAAGACATCTGGTATATTTATATCACAAAATATGTTTTAATTTTTTAGTAAATTATTTTAAATACAATATGTGAAGTTGTGGAAAAATAATCATCATAGTACATTATTTAGATACACAGTAAACAGTGGACATAACTAATGGATTAGTTATTACTGTTCAGTCTACAAATCATGAATACATATGACTGAAAACAGAAAACATTTTTTCATGAAATCATGGTTCATTATAAATTTAGCTCTTGGCGTGCATGGCTTTACGCGAGTTTCGGCGGGAATGCCTTCATCAAGAAGCTGTCACATCCTTCACTGAAAAGGACACAAAACAACATAAGGCTATATGATATGTACACCCACAACTGATATATTCTAAAAAATCCAACAGTGACATTCTTGTTAAAATCAACAGGTGAGTTGAGACCACAATGACCACAAATGGTGCCCCAAAGATTTTGGTATCAGAATCAAATGGCCTGATATCATGAAAATCACAAGAGTGAAAAGAAAGTCAAAGAGGAAAACACCAATAACTGTAGAGTGTGGAGAAAATATAATAGAAAATGCCAGAAAATAAAGTTTTAAGACTTGAGTGGCAGGGAGATATATATAAAATTACTAAGTGTGTATTAAAACATGCAATAATCATGGAATGAACCATAGAGTGTCATGCACGGCACTACCATAATGGAAGAAGAGGACTTGAGTTCCCAGATAGGGTTGCTAATGCTATAAGTCATTATATATATATATATACATATACTGGAATTTGGGGGCCTCAATCTAATGTCTGGTCCAGTAAAGGGCACAGTTAGATGAAAATCAAGGAACGCAGTATCCTATATATAAAAGAGCAGTAAAGAGAAATTATGTTTACTCTTGAGGTCGGACAGCATGATATTATGTGCGTGGGCTAGTCTAGGTATACCGTAGTTACCCGTTTTTCTAATAGCATAGGCTTCCGTGAATAGTCAGATGGAAGTATTGTAGTCTGGAACACAAGCTGCTGTCACTGGCCAGATTATTATACTATCAGAAAAAGAGGACACACGAGGAGTGTACAAGCAATGCCAGGTAATGTATACTTTGACACATAAGACTAATAGGACATTACTTGTAGGTGGATAAACTACATGTAAACACAATTGCTTATAGACGGAAAGCGTTAGGTGAGTAATTAAACCTTTAGCGATTGCCTCCCTGTTAGAATTGGGGGTCTCTGGTTGGCGCAAGTATGTACTTGTGACAAGCAGGGACCCTCTCCTCTAAGTCAGGGCAAAGGATGACCCCTTAGAATTACCCTTGCTCACCCTCTAGGTGCGTGGCGTGAGCAGCCAAGGCTATTCTTCAGGCTATTCTTCAGGCGTTATTCAGTTAAGCATTTGTAATCACACACACAGTAAAATGTACCAATCCCCCCACAAATGGACACCAGGCTGGAAGTATATATCAAAATGCGATTCTTTATGTAAAAATATATATATATATATAGCAGCAGACTTATCACAAGACCAATAACGTTTTCTTAAGGCCACCAGATTGTAAATAGGCAAGCTTCTTCTTTGTTGCTAGTTCAAATAGTTCTTTTTCTTTACTTTATCTCTTCTTAAATGCAGTCTCTCTCTCAGTTCGATGGGTTCTGGACCCACCCCGGGCCTTCGGCGTGCCTTGCAGCGCCTCTCCTGCTCTCCGCTGTGAAATTGATTCAGACCCTACCGCGGCCCACGCATCGGGCGTGAGCACGCCTATGCCGGGACTGGCTCTTCCCCTCGGCTCGGGGACAGAGTCAGTTGCGGGCCGGCTCGGCAGTGCGGGAGGGCTCCGGGGACAGCGCGGCAGGCAGGGAGAAGCTCGGGGTCCCTAACGGGGAGTGCAGACGGAGCGCACAGCTCTCACTCACCCGTGGGGACTCTGAAGACGAGGGCACGCAGACTTCTTTTCTCGGCTCCAAGGCAAGGAGCGATGACAGGGAAATAACAAGTTGTGCGCCCCGAGCCCAGTGATGACCAGATGACTTCACAAACACGTCCTCTTCTTGGGGTTGGGCCGAGTTGGCACAGGCAGCGCGACTCGGTCCGGTGAGCACTTTGGGATCCCTTCGAAAAGCGGAGGATCTCCGGGGGTGACACGCAGCACGGGGGGGCCCTCAGTACCGACGGTACAGCGCGGGGCTCCCTTCTCAGTGCGGTGCGGCCTCTCCTGGGGGGCAGAGCACAGCGGGGCGGCCGGGTGCAAAGGCAATGCACAGGCGGCCGTCCTGGCTACAGATGGCTCACGTCCCCGGGATTCCAGCGGGAGGGGTCAGAATCGCGCTCAGACGCTCCGTTTAGGCAGGCAGGTGTAGAGGAGCGGCCGGCCTTAGCCCTGGGGCATAGAGCGACTCCGGGTGGAACGAGGCTCTCAAGGGCAAGAGGGCAGGCTGGCTCCCGAGTACCACGGCCCTAGGAGGGGGCGAGAGGGGGAAGTTTTCACCTCCGGCGGGAGGAAATACTCGGCCTCAGGCAGGGGACGAGCCAAAGCACAGGAGAACCCACTGGTCCTGGGGTTCAGTTCAGGGGGCAAGCTCAATCAAGCCCTTGGAGAATGTTTCTTAGCACAAAGCAGCAAAGTCTGTTTAAAGTCTTCTTCCTCTCCTTTCTCAGCAAGGCAAGCAGCAGGCCAGTCCTTCCAGCGTCTTCTTCTCCTTCTAGTCGGGCAGAGGTTCTTCATGGGGAAACAGGATTCTGATTTCTTAGGAGCAGAGCTCCTACCTTTATACTGCATTTCTTTTGTTCTTACAGGCCAGGGAGGCCTTTGCATAACTACTTTCAGTCTCTGAGCACTGTGTTGGGGGTACTCTGACTTCTGCTTTCAGTGTGAGGGGCAGGCACATCAGACGCACCACAGGAGGTGGAGCCAGCATTGTGTGAACAGGGGCAGCCAGGAGTACCTTGTTGATGTACTTCGCCCTTCCTGGGCCAGGTGCCGGCTGAGTCATCAGTCGCTCCCCAGGGGGGCGGAGCCAGCATTGTGGTGGCAGAGCACAGGCTGATTAAGAGCCCAGGGCCACTCCTACCTCCCACTAAGGTGTAATCCTTGCATTCACCACCTGTCATCCCCCAGCCCTGTCACTCACACAACCCAGACAGTCAGATACACATACTAGCAGAGGCGGGCTGAAATGGTTAGGCAAGCAAATGCTAACTTTCTAAAAGTAGCATTTGCAAACACAGGATATTAAAATAAACTTTACTAAAAGAAGTATTTTATTATTCTGAGTTCAGGCATACTAAACATTAATTTCTACCATGTTCCCTGAGCCTGCTGGGATTATAGAGTGTAATAATTCCAGCAGCCCAACTGGCCTAAAGGGAACAGGTAGACTTACAATAGTGAAAAACGCATTTGGCTGTAATTCACTATTAGGACATGCCACACACATCAGAGCATGTCCTACCTTACACTAACAATGCACCCTGCCCTAGGGCCTACCATAGGGGTGACTAATATGAAGTTAAGGGAAGGTTTAGAGGCTGGCAAGTGTGTGCACTTGCCCAGCCAGCATGACAGTACCAGACTGCACACAGGTTCTGCAATGGCAGACCCTAGACACATTTTAAAAAGGCTGCCTCTGTGGGTGGCGCAACCAGCGCTGCAGGCCCTCTAGCAGTATTGGCATTTACAAGCCCTGGCACTCCTGGTGCACCTTACTGGGGACTGACAGTAAATCCAATGAACCAATCAGGAGTATCAATCACAGTTACACTTTTCATGGGGAGAACTTGCACTGCGGCACAGGTTGGCCGTGGCGCAGTGCCCTGAGCAGTGGACACCAGCAAAAACATCTGAGGCACATCAGCAAAAAGTGGAAGGGAAACTCACGCCAAGGTGCCAGGTCTAACACTCCCGTTTAGTGTACTGAATTTGAATAAATAGAAAACAACACAAACAAAATTGTGGAAAGGCTTATGGCAGCATAACTTACTGCTAAAGTAACAACATTGCACCGGATCTCTGCCGAAAAGATAGCATCTACTTTCCAATTCTTGGGAAGATCCTTATAGTGCCGGGCAACCAACAGCCGGAATAACTAACTGCTCGCAGTCTGCAGGCAAGCAGAATGAACATTGTAAAAACAGAAAGAATGAATGGCTCGTACAGAGTGTCAACACTCAGCAGTTCTGACCGAGTAAGTGGAGGTCTGACCCTCACGCCTCTCTCTGTGCAACCTTGTATGCCGACAGGAGGTGAAATCGAATCTCCACTCTCCAAGGAAGTGTAAGGCATGACCTGGGTGTGCAAGATGCATACGTTAAGACAACCTGAGAATAATTAAGCGCCATGTTGTAAGAAACCAGCCAAGGCCAATTGGATGGTTCCGCAACAAGGCAAATATACATGTACGGGGTTAGACCTATATATATAGCTAAAAATGTATGTATAAATCCATATGTGATGAAACCTGCCACGGACAAAAACAGCACTGATGCAAGGTGTGCGAATAGCGCCAATATTGTAATGTATAACCAGTCTACAAAGAATGCTAAGTGGGAAGTTCAAGCCAATAAAATATGGAACACATATCTCTATGTTATAAGATACATATGCAAATGTTTTGCTCCGACAGGTATCTTCATTGACATGAAGACATCTTAAAAAGAGTCAAAACATGATAGGGTAGATATGTGCAGCATCTGCGTAAATTGTGTGGAATATCAGAGCTAAAATTAAAATAAGACATTGTTAGCCAATAGGCTGCTATTCAAAAGCAAAGAAAACTTGCACTGTTCTTTTATGAGCCTCACAGTGCCCCCTGTATGGCATTATACCCCACAGATGACAGTTAGGTCAGTTCATATTTACGGCTTCTACTGTTAGGATCCTGGAGCACTGAGGTCTGCCATTTTGGCAATTTAGTTAGTAAAATCTTTCTAAATCCTTAAAAAATTAACATCTTTTAACATTTCTCTGAACCTAGGGTGCAGAGAAACTGTTCTCAACAGAAAGGTAATTTATTTTCTTGTCAAGAATGCCTTCACTTTTTCTGAAGTCCCCTTCTGTGGGTAGAAAAGGCACAGACTGATCCACGTTCAGGGCCCCATGTATCAATAGTGGAAATAGCAATTACCTACTTGCGATTTTTTGTGATTCGCAATTAGGTAATCAGTATTCCTAATGTATGAAAATCCATGAGTGTCATTTAGCGATTCCTAGTGGATCGCAAATCGATTAATCTCATGAATATTAATGAGGTAGGTTGCAATTTGTGACTGTTAGATTTGGTGGTCTCTAGTTGGCACAGGTAGGTACTTGTGACAAATATGGACCCTTGCCTCTAGTCAGGGTAAGGGGTTACACTCCTAAAATAACCCCTGCTCACCCCTTTAGTAGTTTGGCACGAGCAGACAGGCTTATCTCAGAGGCAGTGTGTAAAGCATTTGTGACCACATTCAGTAATCAAGTGACAACGCTACAGATGGACACCACACAGGTTTTATATAAAAAATAATTATTCTTTATATATTCTTATCACAAGACCACAAACTACAAAAAACCGCAATACTGTACTTAAAATGGTAGTTTTAGCTTAGTTCTGTTCAGTTCTTAAGATGCAACACTTTGAGTCAATGTACCTTATGATGAGTTATGCTTCCACAACAAAAGTGTTGTAGCGATGGAAATGCAGCAAAGTTCCAGTGCAAAGAAATAAAGACGTGACGATCTTCCAGATGCAGCATGCTTCTCCGATGATGCGAGAAGTCTCGATTCAATGCATCAGCTGCAGCGGCGACACTCTTGTTCAGCGATGCGACAACAGCTTCAGCTACGACACACTTATCAGACGTTGCGAGATGCTTCCGCACAATGCGACAACTACAGCGGCGACATCCAAGATGCGACGACAGCAGCTCCGATGACGGCACGCTTCTCAGTGGATGGGAGGCGCTTTTTTTGAATCGGTGCAATACGACAGCTACAGCGGCGATATCCAAGATGTGACGGCTGCAGCAGCAATGGCGACACGCTTCTCTTTTGTTGAGAGATGCTCCTCTCGATGCGGTGCAATACGACAGCTACAGTCAAGATGCGACGGCAGCAGCAGCGACGGCAACACACTTCCTCTTCTTTGTGAGACGCTTCTCTCGATGCGGTGCAATACAACAACTACAGCGGCGACATCTTAGATGCGATGGCAGCAGCAGCGAGGGAGACACGCTTCTTCCTCTTGAGTCACGCTTCTGGCTCATTGCGACACGCAGTCCCTGAGAAGGCCTAAAACAGCAGCAGGCACTTCCCAAGGAACTCTGGGGAGCTGAGGGTTGATGTATGTTGTCCCTGAGACTTCAGCAGGAGGCACGCTCTGGTTCAAGCCCTTGGAGATCCTTACAAGTTGAAGAGAGTACACAAAGTCCTTTTCTCCTCTCTTTGGCAGTCAGGCAACCACTGCAGGCCAATCCCCCAAGCAGCACTTCAGCTTAGGGATAGTCTCTCCTCAGTTTCATCCGGTTTCTCTCCTCAGCAAAGGTTTCTCCTTGTTTGTTCAAAAGTGACCTAAATTCTTTGGGTCAAGGTCCCAATACTTATACTCCAAAAGCCTTTGTCCTCTGAGGGCAGAGAGGCCTTTGCCCAGTCCAAACCAGTTCTGGAGAACTCTGTTGACATGACTCCTTCTTTCCTTTCATAGTGCAGGGCAGACACATCAGACTCCCCACAGGAGGTGGAGCCAGCATTGTGGAGGGAAGGCACAGCCCTAAAGCACTTTGTTAACATTATTCCTTCTCTTCTTTCACAGTGCAGGGCAGAGACATCAGCCGCACCACAGAGGGTGGAGCAAGCACTGTGGGGGGGGGGGGGGGGGGGGGGCAGGCACAGTCCTATTCAGGTCCCAGGTGCAACTCCTCCCTCCCATCTAGATGCAGATCTCTCTATTCACCACCGGGCGGACTCACCCTGTCTCCTGGAATCCCCAAGACCTGTCACTCAAACTCCAGAGAAGGAATACACAACCTAGCAGAGGCAGGCTTGGATAGTTATACAAGAAAATACCTACTTTCGAAAAGTGGTATTTTCCAATACAGAATGTTAAAAAAACTTCACTAAAAGATGCATTTTATCATTCTGAGTCCAGGCATACTAAACTCGAATTTCTACCACGTTCCCTGAGTGAGTTAGGATTATAAAATGTAATATTCTAACTGCCCATTCTGGCCTATGGAGAACAGATAGGCTTGCAATAGTGATAAATTAAAATGGCTGTAATTCACTATTAGGACGTGCCAAAAACACTAGGGTTTGTCCTACCTGATACTTACAATGCACCCTGCCCTTGGGCCTACCATAGGGGTGTCTGATATAAAGAAAAGGGAAGGTTTAGGGACTGGAAAGTGGGTGCACATGCTCAGTCAACATGGCAGTACAAGACTGCACATAGGCTCTGCAATGACAGACCTTAGACACGCTTTTACAGGCTGCTTCTGTAGGTGGCACAACCAGTTCTGTAATCCCCCTTGCAAAATTTGGTTTACAGGCCCTGGGCACACTCAGTGCGCTGTAATAGGGTCTGACCAGTAAACCAAATCAGCCAATCATGGAATCACTAATTCATACAGCAATCTACAAGAGGGAGTGCATATGCACTTTAGCACTGATCAGCAGAGGTAAAGTGCTCAGAGTCATAAAACAGCCAACAACAGGTCAGAGAAAATAGGGGAGGAAGGCAACAAGTGCAGAGATGACCCTGAAAAAAGGGCCAAGTACAACAGTGACCCATTAGGAATTGCTAAAATAATGGGAATGGTCACCTTTGGGGTCAGCAGACACCATGTCCACGAATGCCCTTCAATAAAGCAATAATTCTTTTTTAAATGCAGCCTGTTTTCCTTAAATGAAAATGGGTTACATTTAAAAAAGAAACATGAAAAGTTTTCTTTTAATCTTTTAAGAGCAGGCAGTGGTCCGTGGGAATATTGGCTTCTCTGAAAAAACGTTTTCACTACCATTTCTAAAGGGGAAGGGGTCCTATTTGCGAATGGGTTACCACCTACTTGAAGTAGGTGGTAAAATGATCATATTTTGCAACCTCATTTCGGTCGCAAAACATTCTCACATACTACTGCGATTCGTTATTAGAAAGGGACACTCTAAACGCACCCCTTCCTAATACCGAATTGGTATGTATTCGCAATTCCAAATTATGATTTGGTAACATGTTACCAAACTGCAAATTGGAATTCATGCATACCAAAATGCATTTTACATGCAGCAAAGAATCGGGTCATTTGCTACCAGTAAAATGCATGATACATGTGGCACTTAGTCTGTATTGTCTGCTTCTTAGAGTCCCATCATCCTGGGACCTGTGGTTGCTGCCAAACGTTCTCTAGGGGCACTATTAAGGATAGAGAGAAGATCAAACTCCATGGCCTTCAAGAGAAAGAAATTACTCGGTCATCACGAGGCATTGGGGAGGGCCAGTCTTCTTCCACAGGGCCCTCCACTTGTTCCCAGGACTCCCACAGACAAAGATCTTGTGAAAGACATTAAGAAACAAGACGTTCCCTTTCAACAACGAGTAGTATGACAAAGAGGAAGATGCCAGCATGCTTACTGTCGAAGACACAGACGAGAGGGAGGACAATCCATTGTTTGATGTCAAAATACGATTGACGCAGAAACACACTTGCCGTCTTGACTAACATCACTGTCAAGGCCACCATCAATGGCTAACGTACATGCCCATGGGCGTGGCAAGCAGCCCAAGATGGCTGTTATCTGCTACCTTGAGGACGGGCCCCCATGGTGATGGTGAAAGGCGAGTGCTGCGGCGATCCGGAGATCTGAAAGCTACACTGAGGCCTGGGTGGGTCTGCTACACGCTGCCACACGTGCCTGCCTTCATGGGTGTGACGATCGTCGAGAGGAAGCGAGTCCGGCTGAGCCGTACCTGCTCACACTGATTATAGGAGTTGCTGGACTGCTGTGATGGTTGGAAAGCAGCCAAGACCCATTTCAGACTCTCGGGTATGAGTGCCTGGACCTAGATGTGAGATCGCTGCTTTGGGGGAAGGACTAGACAGTGGAGGCCCTGACCAAGGCTGTGTTGGCCCCGGGGGCGGGCCTGCATTGCTCGTGACTTTCGCTTATGGGGTGAAGATTTGGGCCTTATCTCCTATCAACTTGATCCCGTTCCCATTTTGGGAATTGAACTATTGCATGGTAGTGACTGGCTGCTGGGGTCTGGTGTGTGGGAATACGTGTTCCCCTCATGGTACAGTGCTCCCGGCAGCGGTCCGTGACGGACGCAGCTGAGTAATTATTGAATCCCCCTCTCCTGATGCACGTTGGCGCCTGCGTGGACTGAAGGGGATGGCCCTCCTATGCCTCCTCCTCATCCTCTACATGGAGGCTGTCTGAATTGAACAGTTATTACCCCACCTTCACAGAGCATTCATCCATAATACCTCACCCCTCGCAAGTGCAGAAGCCACTGGAAGACTGTTACACTGATGCTTACAGGCCACGGAGTGGCCATGATCTCTCATCATCCCTTCTACCCACTAAGGGGGATAACCAGCCTGTGTGTATTCTGTCATTGCCAAAGACTCAAGGTTAGGATCACCTGCAATGGCCTGAGCTCCTTTAAAAATCCCTACAGCCTCCTGTCCCCGGATGTGAGATCATCGCTGGGTGGAAACCACTGGCTAATGACTGGTAACCTGGATCTGAACTCTTACTCAACACGATTGATCACACAAAGATACATGGTCCAACCTACTGGCTTCTATCCCCCAGGTGGCGTCCCTCTAGAAGTGGTTTGACGCTGTTGTGGGTCTGTGCCCACAACCATCCCTCAAAGTCAGTCATAACATTGACCCCTCTACACGTCAACACTAGTGGGTTCCTTCACCACCTTCACCTCTCCTTTAGGTCAACCCACCCAGATGACACAAATTCTCTAAGCCCATAAAGGACCATGATGCACACCAAGTCCAAGACTGAGGCACCCCAAGGGAAAAGCTGCTATGGGTCCTCGCCCTCTGAGACCTCTTCAGCTCACTACCTGCCTTCGGGACTGTGAGTGGGTAAACCCCCATTCTGACAAATTGGAAATGATCCTGCAGTAGATACATGACTCCAGGGCAGCCATAGCAAAACAACTGGGGGTGATCTCCAAAGACCTCAACCTACTGAAGAACAACCACTGTAAACTTTCGGACCACGTCAAGACTAACAAAGTGGCACAAGAAGAGATGCACCCTAGGTTAAAAAAACATTCAGTTTAACTGTTGCAATTGTGACTTCAGGTGGAGGTTCTCCAGGCTGGGCAGATGATGCGGAAGGGAGGTCCCGTTGGAACAAACTCTGTATAGTCGATCTTCCCAAGGGATCAGAAGGCCCACATCCGATCCTCTTTATCAAAGAATGGATAAAAATAAAAGTGGCTCCAGTTGGACAGTCCGACCTCTTCACTGTGGAACGAGCACACTGTGTACCCACTAAGAAACCAGTCCCCGGTGAGAAACCGCGCCCAATAATTTCTAGAACCTTCAACTTTGGAGATTGTGATTCCCATCTCCAGTCAGCCCATCACAGCACCCCCCACATAGTTGATAACACTGAAATTTCCAGAATTTCCTGAATATACTCAGGCAGTACAACACAAACGCTCTTCTGTTTCAGAGGGCAAAACCCGCCTACGAGCAGCTGGTCTTTCATTTTTATTTTTTTATTTTATGCAAGGAAAAAGCAAACACACAAACATTTTCAAACATAAAAAACACATCAGTGGGCAAATGGAATCACAATCACAGTAATAATACAAAAAAATTTAATAAGCACCAATGTAAAATTAACAGAGTAACTTAGATGAAAAACTCTGCAAATGCTTGAAAGAAATGATTTTTGTAGGAAAAAGGACAGAAAAGGGGAATTAAATCAATCAACCACAAATAAAGAAAAGAGAGAAGGCGAGATATATATTCTATCATATCCATTCTGTGATCGGTGACCAGATTTTCACTCCCCTTAATCTCTTCCTATTGCCTTTGGTCTTATAAATTGCATATTCCAAATTGTACATTGATAATAGTCTAGCCCTCCAAGTAATGAATAAAGGAGGTTCGGGAGAAATCCAATCTTTCATGATACAATCACGACGTATAGCCATTGAAATAAAAAATAATTCAGTCTTAGATTTAGACCTTACATGCATGTCTGAGTCTGAACTAACTCCTAAAATAGCCAACTCTCCTGTAATTTCAATTGGTGATCATAATATTGCTGAAAGAAAAGATGAAATAGACAAAAGAAAATCGAGCAATTTGGGGCATGAAAAAATATACGTACTGCTTCTGCAGCAAAGAGACTACACCTACTACATTTAGTTCCGCCTCCTGTGCCCCATTTAGCAATTTTACTCGGAGTATAATATAAATCATAAATTGCCATATAATGTTGTGCACGCATCCTGCCAGTGAGCAAGACTTCATTTGCAAGGGCTATAGACTTAATCAGCTTACACCCGTCTGAATTTAACTTTGTAGCCCACTTTTCTTGGCGTTGCTGAAGATCCTCTGGTAATACTTTTATCAACTCATTATATAAGATGCCAATAGGCACCCTTTTCTCCAAAGCCTCTATTAATGGAAATTTTCTAAAATTATTCGAGAGATCAGGACCCAATAAACTCAAAATGCTATGAATTTGAAAATATTTTTAAAAGTCGTGTTTTGAGAGGTTATATTGTGCTTGAATAGCTGTAAATGGTAGGATTTGTCCCTCTGGACATATCTCCCCTAGACACTTAAGCCCCTTGTGCCGCCATTTAACAGTAATTGAGTCACGAAAGATGCAAGGAAGTATGCCAGTGGCTTCAAAGCATTTATTTTGGGGAGCCCAAGATATCGCTTTATCTGCTTCCAAACCATGTAGGCAGCCTGATAAATTTTAAACCTATTCCTTTTGAAGTAACTAGGTTCCGAAAATTTACCTAAGTTTCTATTTACCTCTGCCCCTGGCCGAATTCATATATTGAAGGGGAATGGCAAAACAAAGGGGACATAAATTGCAAAACTGCAGCCCAATAATAAAATAGAAAATGCAGGATCCCCCACCCCCCACTAGATCTTGGGAGAATCATCTTTTTATGTGCTCTCCTCTGCCTTTTGTAACCCCATAAAAACCTAGAGCTAATGTTCTCAAGCTTTTTAAAACACTCTGTGGAGAACTCAAGTGGGATAGATCTAAATAAGTAAATACATTTGGGAAGCACTAGCATCTTCAATACATTTGATCTTCTGTGCAGAGATACATGAAGATGATTAATTCGCTCCAAAGGTAACCTTTACTTTATCTAACACTGGATTGAAATTAATTTCAGGAATAGTGTTAGATGGTGAACACAATTTTATTCCTAGATATGTTGCTTCCGGAACGGTAAAAATGCAGTCTGGAGGGCTACCGCTGACACAGATAACTTGTGTTTCGGTTAAGTTTAGTTTGTAACCGGAAAAGGCCCAAACTGTGATGCAAGATTTTCAGTTGCAGGTAAAGCAGAGGACAGATCGGTGGTAAGGATAAAAATGTCATCTGCATAGGCTAGGGCTCTATATTCGGTTCTACCTGCTATGACTGGTTTGATATGTATGAAGTATGTTAGTTTAGTAAAAACAAAATTAATATATAATGCAAAAAGTAAAGGTGAGCTCGGGCACCCTTGCCTCGTACCCCTACTAATCATGAAGGGCTCTGACTCCCTACCGGCCAAGCGTATACGTGCTGTCGGTGAGTTATAGAAAGATTTTATTGCTGAAAGCATATTCGGTCCTAAACCTTTAAAACGTAGGGTCTCCCACAAAAATGGCCAGGACACCCTGTCGAATGCCTTTTCGGCATCCAACAGGGCGATTCCAATGGGGTCTTAGTAACTTCTGCCCAGTCCATAAGTGCTATCACACGGCGTACGTGATCGGTCGTATCACGGCCGGGTATGAACCCATGTTGTAATGGGGAGACAAGAGCTACAATAACCCCGAGTGGCTAATATGTTTTAAAATGTTTTACTATCTGCAATAATTAATGAGATAGGTCTGTATGAAGTTGGTAGGAGAGGAGGTTTGTCTTTTTAAAAAAAAGCAGTTACTATAGAGACACCCCAAGAGGTTGGGGCAGATCCTTTTTGTGCATTATGACAGATTTTCAGCAATTGCTCTTTTAATATCGCTAGGAAGGTTCTAAAAATTCCAGCGGGATCCCGTCTGACCCCACCGCCTTTCCTACCGCAAGGGATAATAGGGCAGCCTCCACCGCTTCATAAGTAATATCTGCCTCTAGCTCTTCTTTTTGATCTATGGTTAGTATTGGGAAGTCTTTGTAAACAACAAGGGTTCCCTGTATGAAAAATAACAATCAACCCCTAGGTCAGGGAATAAGTCAGTGGAGAAAACTACCTAGGCAGTAATTCTAAATTTAAAAACACAATAGGAAAAGGACCAACACTGAGAGTGAACAGTTTCCAATTAGATACATAAGTTTATTACAATCACATAAACATTAGCTAAAAATATACATTTCATAAAAGTTAAATATACATCAATCATAACATAAAAATTCTTGGACATAGAAGAGTAAGTTGTCCAAGAATTTTTATGTTATGATTGATGTATATTTAACTTTTATGAAATGTATATTTTTAGCTAATGTTTATGTGATTGTAATAAACTTATGTATCTAATTGGAAACTGTTCACTCTCAGTGTTGGTCCTTTTCCTATTGTGTTTTTAAATTTAGAATTACTGCCTAGGTAGTTTTCTCCACTGTAGTATTGGGAAGTCTACATCTCCCAGGAATTCGGAAACGTTCTCCTCTATTCCAATATTCTCCGTAGTATTATCTTCATTTAAATAAAGCTGGGTATAAAAATGTTTAAAGGTCTCAAGTATTTTTGGAGGATCCGTAAGAATTTGCCCAGTCTCATCCTGAACTGCATCACTCTACTGGCTACCTCTCTCTGCTTCACTCTCTTTGCCAATAAGCGGCTTGAGTTTTCGTCAACCTCATACAAGTCTGAGCGATGTACAGCAATCTGGAATGCTAATTTATCTGCAAATATCTAATAGACTTTCATCTTTTGAACAGCGACATCAGTCATTATTTGCTCGTGTTCCTGGGAATGCCTGAATGCTGTGATTAACTTAGTTTCCAGAACTCACAATTTATTCAGTTCTTCATCTTGTTCTGCTCTTAGTCAATGCTGTTTATTGAGAAAATACTTTAGAGTCTCTCCACGCACCCCAGATTTGAAGGCGTCCCAAACTATATTTACTGAAGCAGAGCCAACATTAAATAAAAAATACTCTGGGATCCACTTAGCAATTTGTTCCCGATAGCCAGAGTCAAGTAATAACCGGCGTTCAAAAGTCCAAGATTTTCTGGGTACTTCAGGCAAGGATTCTATTTGTAACTCCAAAATTAACGGATTGTGATCAGATATTATTTTTGGAAATATATTAATTCTAGCATTTGTCAGAAGTCCTATGGGTAGAAAAAAATAATCAAGCCAAACATGTTTCTGGTGAGCGGCAGAAAAAAACGTATACCCAGGATCAGAAGATCTTTTCAACCACCATGCATCCGTTAATCCATAATCGTTAAGCAGACCCTTAATTGCTCTGAAGGTCTTATTCTTTTTTCCCTCATAAGAGGTACTAGTGCGGAGGTCCACTTCTCTACCAGTGTGCAAATTGAGACCCCCACAAAAGATTAGGGGGGATGGCCAGGATGCAATTTCAATACTCAGATCATTTAACATACTAGGATCGTCTAAGTTGGGGCCGTATACTGAACATATTGTGGTTATAAAATGATCGATCTTTAACTCCATGATCACCCAACGCCCATACTGATCCCCTTTAGCACGTTTGCATTCACCCCTTCCATATTTCTTCAAAATAGCCACCCCTCTAGTAGTTTTCCCTTGACTTGTGGAACATACAAGTTCGAAACCCAGATCTTTCAGCCATGCCCTGTTATTCCCGGCAATATGGAATTCTTGTAGACAAACCAATTGTGCACTTATTGTTTGCAGGATCTGAGCTGCCATTCCCCTTTTTTTCCTGTCATTTAGGTCACAAATATTCCATGTACATATAGAAAACTTAGCCGTCAGCACAGAAGAGTTGTTTTAGCATTTTTAAGAAACTATGTGTTTTCCCTGTCGCCAATTATTAATACTGCACAAAAAAATATTAGAGCAAAATACATCTACATTTACAAAAAGGTATTTATTATAGCATTGCATATTAGTACAGAAACACCCAACACCACTGCCGTGTTCCTACCACTCCTTGCCACATCCCCCCACTCTCCCCTTCCTACTAATGCCACCCCCCTCGCCCAGACCCTCCCAATTGAGGCACAGGGACTGACTAGTCCCTATTAGTGATGGAGAGAGAGGAGTCGTGCTCTCCCCACGCGGCCCCACTAAAACGTGTTCAAAGAAAAAGAAAAAAAAACAGGATACAGCAATGCCGCTAACCCTTATTTCCATCACAGTGAATTAAAAATTTCTTTGGCTGCTATTTCGGAGGTAAAGAATAGAGTTTTCTCTTTAAATATAACCTTGAGCTTTGCAGGATTTATTCGGAAGACTTGAGCCCCTTTCGCTTGTAATGGTGCAATAAATTGGCGCAGATGCCACCTTATTTGTACTGTGGCCTGGCAAAAGTCAGGGTGCACAAAGAGATCGCAACGTTTGGCTCTTCGCTTTCGATCAGCCTGGCTAGATCATAGAAATGCTCACAGAGTACAAAATTATTCAAACAAATAAGGATTTCTCTTGGTTTAGATTCTGCTCCTCTGTCCCCCGCATATGGAAAGGGAATCTATGCCCTCTTGGAACCTCTCGCTCCCATTTCCAATCAGTTCACTCGGGGAATGCTTCGGTACAAAGTTCAATTACAAATTGATGGACATTCTTCCCTTCCAACCCTTCAGAAATTCCAAATATGCAGAGATTATTTCTCCTTGATCTGTTTTCGATATCAATGAGTTTCCAGTAAATGTCATCACGATTAGAGTTCAGGGCTGAGAGATCAGTCTTCTGTGCGTTGAGGTCGTCCTCCAATGAGGAAATTCTACCTTCCGTCTCTCCAAGCCTTCCTTCAGCCTCTCCGACTCTAGTAGAAAGGTCATTACATGTTTTAACCATGCGGCGCATCGAGTTCTGGAGCTTGCGGACTGCACCCTGGACTCGTAAGCTCTCCATCTTTGTCTCCTCGTGATGTGACATGATTGCTTGATATATGGCCGCAAGGGTAGCAGGGTTATCAGAGTCTTCAAGTGCAGGGACCCTTCTCACTCCACTAGTACTTGAGCTACCGTCTTCATTTGTTATCATGGGTTCCAAAAGTGGTGAGCCATCATTGCTCTCATTACTCATTGCTTGGGGCGACACTGTACTATGCAACTGATGTGGTTCGTGTACTTTGCAGGCCGTGTTTTCTCCCCCTATTGATACTGGGCTGTTCTCCTCTTCCTCCGGAGGAACCGAGCTAGTAAAGCTTCTCTCATCTGCCCAATCCAGGTCCAAACTCTCTCCCTCAGAGCTCCCTGATACATCAGACATTGAATATAGTTTTCCCCCGAAGCCGCATGAATTAGCGTCAGTCGCCATTTTTGCTGCAAGAATCTGACTCTCTGGTACATTTACATCTTGCACAGTATCCGTTTGGCAAGGGGGAATCTCTCTGACACTAGGAGCCTTTCCTGAAGCAGCAGATGTAACGCATGTTGTGTCACAAATTTTTTCACTGCCGCTGGTGAGAGGAGATAAAACAGGAGCATCGATCTGCTTAGATTTTAACATAGGTTTTTTTTAAAGATCTCTGCGATGACTACCCCCTTTAAATCATGAGAGTCGCCTGTTGTGAGTGGTAAATCAATACCTGAATGTACCTCTTGGGTGGTAATTGCTTGTTCTCCGCCTCCTGCTCCGGATCCTTTCCCAGCTCCATCCACAAGCTGGTTCTCCTGCCCCGGGGGGATCTGCGAGGTTTTGCTGGCCCTTTGCACTTGTGGAGCTTGTGATACCTGTGGGGCTGCTGGCAAAGACCCAGCGGCTGCTGCTGCACGAGTTTTAGGGCCTCTGGCCACTGTGCTGGAGCTGGCGTTTTTTGGCCCCATCCCGAACAAACTCGGACTCAGGCTCCAGTCTGTGTGTTCAGCAGACCAGGTGCAGCTCCCGATCACCTGTGTCGATTCTCCACCCTGATTTGGCCACCGCAGCCTCTCCAAGCGCCGCAGTCCAAACACTGTGATCCCAGGAACACCACTATAGAATCCCGTCACAGAAAGGTAAGAACTGTGTTTTTGCTGAGAGAGTGAGAAAAGCCAGCACAGCATGCCGGCCCCTGGCCCCCAAGCTCTGGCTGTGAAGACGCTTTCTTGACTGGATCGGAAAGATTTCCTTCTAATTAGTTTTCGTTTGTTTCTGTTTATCAGTTCATTAGAGTCCCCCCAGACAGGGGTATTTGTGGTGATTCACTGTATCTGCAAGGCAGGGGGAACGAGGGGGGGACACGGAGACCACAGTGTGTCCTGTCTCATCTGACACGGCCGCGTCCGCCATCTTGCCTCCTAGCTGATCTTTCCTTTGAGCTTTTATTTCCGGCTAAACTGAAAATCCTCCACAATCAGCACTCCCATTTCTTTGAAACACCCAAAGTTCTTGGGATTGGATGGAGCAATACTTTCCTGGAGCTGCCGTAAGGGGGCACCACACGCTGTGGTTGCAGAATTCACAAAGACCACCACGCAGGTGCAAAAAAGGCATGCTTACTCAGGACAGTGTCACTGGGGCACCGTCACCTGAATTGGTTTTGGAGGGCAGACAGGAAGCTATAACACTGCATAGTTCCAGTACCCCACAGCCTGCGGCATCAGGCTCGTACTCTGGAGAGAGTGTCGCCTTATTCCCCTCGATTTCCTCCCAACTGAGCACCGACACACTGAACTGAGTCTTGAAGAGATATCATTTTTACGGTTGTCTATGACACAGATCTGCCTGTAGGGTGATCGGTGGCAAGATATTGTATAGTGGGACTGATTAGTAACGTCTGATATGGCATTACAAACATTTGGCTTACTTATGCAAAACACTGATACTTGTCACTCAGCAGCGGGCCTTTTCTTAAACTAAAGCCACTGACATGTATTTGCACGCAGGGGTTAGCACATTATTGTGCTTAAGTATCACCATGTGGTCCGTACTGTACGGCACATTAAAATGGAACTTACATATATTCTTCCTATTTGATAGGAACAATATGCCAACCCTAGAAGTGTAGGCACTGTTTTACATAACAGTTCAGCATTTTTACTGTTTTACAGTTTGGTCGAATGAAGTTTACTCACTTGATGAAGTATTGGGTGTTTGTTTGCATATTAATCTTGAGAATGTCATGTTTTCAGATAATATTGGGGATGAGCTTTTGGCAGGGAGGTGGGCCTGTGATGCTTTAACTCGAATTCTCGAATGTCGAGAATAGCTAAATCATATACATGTATTACCTGGAATGTGCATGGAATGAACGAGATCCAAATAAGACATAGAGTATTAGCACAGGTACATAGATGTCGTGCACACATAGTGTACTTTCAGGAGACGCACCGAATGCCTACAGAAGTTCACAAGCTACACAAACGATGAAGGGGACAACTATAGAGCACTTCATATTCAGCGTTCTCAAGGGGTACAGCCGTATGGATAAGGGCTGGGATCCTGTTCTCAGTGGTAGAAACTAGAATCGATGACCACAGCAGGTATATGAAATAGAAGGGCACATTGGATGGGAAGCCTGTGGTCCTGGGGTCTATATATGCTCCCAATATGGATCATGAGGCTTTCCTGGCTCGCGTGTCAACCTCACTGGCGAACTGGGCTCAATACACCTGGCTGATAGGCATGGACTTTAATGCGGTCCTCGATACAGCCTTGGATCACGCACATCCTCGCCTCCCAGCCAGGCACAGCAGTAACACAGCAAGCCAAATACCTACGTCAATGGGTGGCAGGGTGGAGCTTAGAAGATGTCTGGTGAGCTAATAACAAAGACCTACAAGAGTACTCCTTTTATTTACACCCCCATGCCCTCCATTCCCTCCTAGATAGATTGCTGTGTCTACACACCTTGCTCACAGCCATAACTCACACTCCCTACTTAGGCAAAACTATATCGGATCATAACCCATTGGAGCTCATGCTACATTGGGGCAGAATACCTTCCCCGATTCCAAGATGGCGATTGGAGCTCCAGCTTTTAGAAGACTCGGTATTTAGAAATACTCTGGCCACCACAATTACCTCCTCTTTTTCTGACAATGCAGGCACAGCTACCACATGGCTGCTTGAATGGGAGGCCTTTAAAGTGACAGGGGCTAAACAGGAAGTCAACTGGAATATTACTGAACTAGAATCAAAATTGCAATGCCTAGAAGTAACGGCCCAGTCTGACGCATCACAGGAGGTAGAGCTCGGGGAGGCTAGAGTCCGATACACAGAACTACTAGAGTGTCTGTGACTAATTGAGATAAACGCCTATACCCAACGGACACATGCTGAGGTGGACAGATCAGGTATCTTACTTGCCCATATGAAAACAACCCCAATTCTCTCCTATACTATCAATCACTACCCCTGCTCATAAACTAGTGTCAACGCCACTTGAAATCAATACAGCGTTCCATGACTATTATGTAGGCCTGTACAACGCCTCACCGTTAACCCCCCCTCCCCTGGAAACACTTTAATGGCAGAGGTACCCCTCCCCATAATCTCCATAGCTGAGGCTAAGAATTTGGCAACCTCCATCACCAAGGCAAAATTCATGGGGCCATTAAGGAACTTGCCCGCAATAAGGTGCCAGGATCAGACGGGTTCCCCTTTGAGTACTACCACACCTTTGCGTCACAACTAGTACCAAAACTGCTCTAACAATACATTATATCCTTAGAAGAAGAGGCCTTGCCATCTACGGTCAAGAAAGCGATAGTGGCATCTTTATTAAAACCTGATAAACCTCCCACTGACCTCTCCTCCTACAGGCCTCTATCCATACTCAATACAGAGTACAGGATAATTAGTAAAATTCTGGCTTGCCTTCTCCTTCCGATGGTCCCTGGGCTGATCCATTCAGACTAAGCATGGGCGAAATTTGTGAATTCGCGTTATACGAATTCGCGGATTTCCCCGCGAAATCGCAAAATAATCAGCGAATTCGCAAATTTTCCTGCGAAATTGCAGATTTTTTGGCGATTTGCCTGGAGTACTTTCTACTGGCTAATTCAGTAAGTGCTCCCTCATTAGGTAAATGTATAGTGCTTTTACTACACTGCAGCTGCGTAAAGGGCCAGAAGATGTGTCTCCAGTGACCATGTGTGCCTGTATCACAGGCACAGGCACACATGTTCACTGGAGACACATCTTCTGGCCCTTTACGCAGCTACAGTGTAGTAAATGCACTATGGGGCATATTTACAAGTCGCTTGCGCCTCTTTTGCGCCTCAGTTGCGTCACTTTTGTGACGCAGCGGCAGCACAAAAGATGCGCTATGGTGCTGTGTATTAACAACATGATGCATCTGAGAGATAAGTCATGTTGTAAAGCCCTGCTCCATCAGGAGGCGTTCCGGCGCAGGGGAGGAGGGCGTTCCTGCCCAGGAACGCCTCCTAAAAGCATCACTCAGCACTACCACAGCACCACTCAGCACCACCACAGCATCACTCAGCACCACCACCGCATCACTCAGAACCACCACAGCACTACTCAGCACCCTGCTTCAAGGGTCAGAGCAGGGTCAGAGAATAGTTGCAAGTAGGCAACGAGGCACCAGGAAGCACTTACAGGCTTACAGCAGCAGGTGCCGAAGTTGAAGTTAATTTCTTTGTAACCCTTTTGTAAAAGGTTACAAAAAATTAGCTTCAACTTTTGCACCTGCTGCTGTAACCCTGTAAGTGCTTGGCTGAAAATTCGTACAGCTGATTCGTGGATTTTACCGCGATTTCGCGAGATTTGCAGATCGCGAAATCGCAGAAAATCCGTCAATTCCGCGAGCGGAACGAATTTTCAGCCCATGCTTAATTCAGACCAAAATGGCTTTGTACCGCAACGAAGCACTTCCTTCAATATACAATGACTATTCAGCCTAATCAATTCAGCCCACAAACATTTCTCGTTTGCCGGCTGTTTGACGTTAGACATATGGCAGGCATTAAGCACACTGGGCTGGAACTACATGCTGGCCATGCTGTGACGGTACAGGATCCCACCTGCATATTGCCACTTGGTAGGACTGCTTTACACAAAGACCACAGCCAGTGCTAAAACTGTCCAATATATTTCAGATATTTTGCAGAGCTTGGCAGGGACCGGACTACTCACTCAATCTTCCTGTATGCCGATGATATGCTCTTGCATTTTAGCAATCTCTGCTTGGATACTCATGCACTGGCCTCCCTTCTGATACAATTCGGCATTCTCTCAGGGCTACTGATCAACGCCTCTAAATCATGTACATACTCGTTTTATAACACGTACATGTTACCTGCCTCACAGTTTGAGCATGTACAACTGAGGGTGGAACCGGTCACTTTTAGATACTTGGGCATTCAAGTATACAGGGACACACAGAACACCCTAGAAGGTAGTTTACACACTATCAACACTTGAAGACGCAATAGCCTTTTGGACCAGATTACCGTTATCTACAGCAGGACGACTAGCAGCATCCAAAATGTTAATGTTGCCGAGATTACTGTATTATTTTGTTAATTTACCACTAGCTATCCCTGCCTGGATCTTTACACTTCTGGACTCTCTATTGATAGGCCTGATCTGGGGAGGAGGGTGCCTGAGGATAAGCCTCACAAAGCTCCAATTACCGACGACTAAAGGGGGCCTCTGATTTTAAGGTGTATTGTATAGTTGGCCAGCTTCAACGGCTGGCATACTGGCTGACTGGCCACAATTTATTTTTATTTGAAATTGGCTACACACCCACACAGCTGTGTCAAGGGACACTACACATTCTACCTTCGGGGCTCACCACATCTGTCTGCTGTGTTTCCAGGACTGCAGCCTTCCCTGCCGCCCCCGCCGCCGCAAACCACTCGCGGCCGCCGAGAGGGGCTGGGCGGGAAAAACTACAATCCCCAGCATCCCCTGCTTCGCGGGGACGCCGCCTGCCAGCTGGGGCTTCTGCCGGGAGGCGTACTTCTGCAAGCCCTTCCTTCGGCAGAGCGGGGACCATTATCACCACCTTCGGGGCTCACCACCATCTGTCTGCTGTGTTTCCAGGACTGCAGCCTTCCCTGCCGCCCCCACCGCCGCAAACCACTCGCGGCCGCCGAGAGGGGCTGGGCGGGAAAAACTACAATCCCCAGCGTCCCCTGCTTCGCGGGGACGCCGCCTGCCAGCTGGGGCTTCCGCCGGGAGGCGTACTTCTGCAAGCCCTTCCTTCGGCAGAGCGGGGACCATTATCACCACCTTCGGGGCTCACCACCATCTGTCTGCTGTGTTTCCAGGACTGCAGCCTTCCCTGCCGCCCCCGCCGCCGCAAACCACTCGCGGCCGCCGAGAGGGGCTGGGCGGGAAAAACTACAATCCCCAGCGTCCCCTGCTTCACGGGGACGCCGCCTGCCAGCTGGGGCTTCCGCCGGGAGGCGTACTTCTGCAAGCCCTTCCTTCGGCAGAGAGGGGACCATTATCACCACCTTCGGGGCTCACCACCATCTGTCTGCTGTGTTTCCAGGACTGCAGCCTTCCCTGCCGCCCCCGCCGCCGCAAACCACTCGCGGCCGCCGAGAGGGGCTGGGCGGGAAAAACTACAATCCCCAGCGTCCCCTGCTTCGCGGGGATGCCGCCTGCCAGCTGGGGCTTACGCCGGGAGGCGTACTTCTGCAAGCCCTTCCTCCCGCGTCGCGGGACGCGCGCGGGCGACGCCGGGCTGAGCCCGGGCAGAGGGCGGGCCGTCTAAGGCCGTCCAAGGATGACCAGGGACGGGACGGGCCACATCCCTAACATCATGGGTAAGCTCAAATTAGTTACTCCGGTGTTGGGAGAAGCTAAGGCCAAGGTTCCTAAGTATACGACTAGTATAATCACATACTTGACGTCAAAAGTGGATGAATTATCCACCCAGATAGCGGTTTCTGAACGTGCGCTGGGCCTGGAAACTACATCTGCAGGCACAAGCACTATAAACACCTCGCCTATTAGCTGTGTTCCACTGGAGCCGAGGGTCATTATTGAATCATGCCGACCAAACATGGCGCAGACTCCCACAGTTTTGCCTTCTCCAGAACTTCCTGTTACTGTTATACCTTCCACATCTGTGGACATGGGTGTCAAAGAAAATACGGCCAATATTCAGTACGGGGATCTGCGCGTTACTTACATCACCGAGGAGGGTCTCTCGTCTCTACTGGAAAAACTTTTTTCTGATAGACTTGAATCCGCCTTAATTCAGATTGCAACAGATATAACTGAGACTCTGAAGGATTGTGTTAATGACTTGTTGAAAAAATGTGAACGCATTAACGAGTTTCTAAATAGTCAGGCCCCTGCACTGCCATCACATAATCTGACATGTCCCCATGTCCCACAGGTTTCTGCACCTATAGAAATTGACCCACCGAATAACGCAGTTATAAATCCGCCCGCAGAAAACTCTGTGTCTAACAAAGGGAAAGTTGTAAATGGTAGATACACGCCCCTGCCGCAAACAGCGCCTAACCCTGTTTTGTTGGAAAAGCCACGAGGTCTTCTGGGAGAACAGATGGGCAGGGTACCTCCAGTGCACCTACCCCCCGATGCAACTCCTTTTGTAGCAGTATTGGTAAATGTGCCCAAACTAGACGCGGGGGAGGTAGAACATCATGAAACGCTGCTCAACCACACGGAAAAATGGTGTAATGCGAATTGCACGGGTGAAAGTAACATTGCAGCTAATATACTGATGTGTAGAAAGGTTAATTGGTTGACAAAAACTAAGAAATGCGTGGCAGGAGACTGTGTTATAGTCAATTTTAAATCTTGTGATGTCACTAGCCACCTTTTCTGGGATGCTTCCCCGTTGGATCCATTAGGTAAGGGTGTGCGCGCCATGCCTCTGGGTTTTTTCTATCCACCTGCACTCATGACAGCTGGAGGCGGGCATAGTAGGCCGCAGCAAAATAACAACCATGGGGTAGAGGGCAGACAAAATTTCCCTCCTCAAGGGAATGAATGGGTGACAAAGAAACCTAGGGGCGGCGGGGTAGTCACTTCTGCAAGGAACACACACATAGATAACCTGCCCCTTTCAAACAGATTTGCGGCTCTCGCCAATCAGGCCAATATGGACTGACTAGAGCCCAAGCAAATAAATTTGATAGCTAATGTCCAGGATGACAACGCTAACATCCCTACCCCCTGTAACATTACATCTAATGAAGGGGAGGTTACAACAGAGCGAGGTAATAGAAAAGTTACGATTTTGTCCTGGAATATTGCAGGCTTACGTGCCAAACAGAATGACCCAATTTGGCTGGGTAAGTTAAAAGAACACAATATAGTTGCCATGCAGGAAACATGGGCAAGGGATAATTCTTTTTGGTTGGATGGTTACTCTTCATTCTTTGTCAATGCACAGTGTACCCCGGTGGGAAGGGACAGAGGTGGCCTGATGTTACTGGTGTCTCCTAATATAGCTGGAAGTGTGAGGGAAATCCCTAGTTCCTCACATCATTTTCAGTTCCTAGAAATCCTCCACCCAGACAAAAATAAGACAGTTCTTATTAACTGTTATAACTCCTTGCAGGGCGGACCCCCAAATTTTGTTTTAGAAAGTTTAAGTATGTTTTTAACTGATTATATGTCAAAACAAACCACTTTTGTACAAATCATTTTAATGGGTGATTTTAATGTTCATTTGTGTGGTTCACATTATCAGATCAAAGACTTTAATGGGCCTGATCTTACGACTCCTCCCCATTTTGAGCATAGTTTGAAGGGATCAGCTATGGAACATCTCTTATCAGCAAATGACTTATATGAACCGGGCTTTTCTGATCCGAATGATCGTGTGGTCACATATAATGCGAGAGGTAGTGAATCTATCATTGATTACATTTTTTTGTCCCCAGGACTCCTCCATTATGTTCATTTTTATAATGCTATTGAAAGTGGATTTAGTGACCACAATCCGGTGTCTTTAATCCTGGATGGGTCGCTTGGACTGCTCAAAGGGGCTTTGTTGGTCACTTCTGTGAAGAATGTAAAGAGCAAAGACCAAGGTAGGCGATTAAAATGGTGTAAAGTTTGCCCAGAGGACTTTTTAAATCTTATCGAACAAGATATGACGGTGGAACTTCAGACTTGTAGGGACCCTGACAGGGGGGGTAAAGAGATAGTTGCCGCCTTTGAGGCTATCTGCTCTAGGGTGGAAGAAGAGCTTACACTTAGCCCAAAGAGGGGACCTGCCCCAGTCTCTGGTTGGTTCGACCATACTTGTTCGAAAGCTCACTCTGCATTGATGGCAGCGCTCAAACATTCCCCCAGAAATAAGTTAGTGGTAGCGCAGCTAAGGAAAAAATATGCTGAGGCGGTAAAGACACGTAAAAAAGCCGTAAAAGAAGAAGCCTGGGACGCTTTAATGGACTCGACCACCCTTAAACACAGCTCTAAATTCTGGTCGATAATAAATAACCCCATATTTGCCCAATCACGTAATATAGATCTTGAGGCAAATATACCAGAATCAGAGTGGCTTAATCATTTTTCAGTCATCTATGGGAGCAATCAAGTTTATGAAACATTCCATATACCCTGCTATTCTGATATGCAACCCAATTTAGATTTCACTGAAAACTAAGTTAAGGTCGCAATAATTGGTTCTGTTAAGAGTAAAGCCCCGGGACCCGATGGGGTTCCTCTAGATTTATATAAATCAAACCCGGAGATGTGGGCAACGAAATAAATGAATGTTTTTAATCATGTACTTGTAGGGGGTTTCCCTAATACCTGGGCATGTTCAATCAATCTTTAAAAAAGGACTAAGAAGTGACCCCAAATGCTACCGCCCTATATTCTTGCTGGATTCTTCTATGAAGATCCTGGGTAAAGTACTGTTGGCTAAAATTAACAAGTGGACACTAGAAAATGATATCTTGTCCAATGCCCAGTATGGTTTCCGGTCAGGAAGAGGGACAGTGGACCAATGCCTAAATTTGCACAGGATAATTTCTAAATACACAAAGGCAAAAAAGGGGGCAATCTTTGTTGCTTACATGGATCTATCCACAGCATTTGATTTAGTAAACAGAGCAAAGCTGTGGGCCATGTTGTTAAAAATGGGATTGGATCCTCCTCTGGTCCACTTTTTAGCTGAACTCCACAAGGATTTAAAGGCTTCCATTAGAATGGATCAAGAGGGACATCGTACAGCATGGTTTAAATCAGGCAGGGGTGTGCGGCAAGGCTGCATCCTTGCCCCTATGCTGTTCACTTTATACATAAATTCTCTGGAAAAAAATCTTTTGGCTGCTTCTATGGACACACCGCGTGCAGGAGACACTCATATTCCAGTGCTCCTGTACGCGGATGACGCCGCCTTAATAGCTAGGACACATCTTGGCCTCCAGAGACTTTATGTCTTCTCTTGACCTTGTGGTTAATAATTCTAAATCTCATGTCATGGTTTTTGGGGCTGCTAAAAATAATACTAAATCTTTTTACTGTAAGGGGGAAGTGATTACTAACGTCAAAGCTTTCACTTACCTCGGTGTAATTTTTGACACCAAGGGCAGTTGGACTCCTCAGATAACAGCAAAAACTAAAGCAGTGAGGAGCTCTGTTAACGCCATCTTGAGCTTCTCAAGGAGACTCGGGGGGAAACCAAGTGGTGCATTATTAGCTTTGTACAGGGCGAAATCATTGGCTATAGCTAGGTACGGAGCTGGATTGTGGGGCTATGTAAAAACTGAAACTATTCAAACAGAGGTTAACAAGTTTTTCTGTTCTATGTTAGGACTACCCTCGTGGACAGCCACCTTTTCTGTCCACCAGGAGCTTGGAGTAGGGTACATTACTGATATCCTCTCTATGGCACCCATCCTTTTGTGGATTAGGGTCTGGATCAATAACAACTTAGGTCTTAATCACAAAATTCTGATGGATTGTTTAAAACTTGACAAATATAAAGACATTGCTTGGCTGTCATATATTTACAAGTGCTCAGTAGAACTCGGACGCCCGGAGATTTTCTCCTCTCCGTTTGACCTGAAAAAAGCAGACCTAGCCTGGGTCAAGGAAAACTTCTACAAACTTAAGACCTTGGAGAGAGAGCAACTCCAGCTAACTAAACCCACGGTTAGAGCACATTATATGACAATTACCTGCATAGCCATTCAACCGTACCTTGCCCTAGTTAATATTCCGTTTCACAGGTGGCTTCTGGTTAAGTTTCGATTTAACCAGATTTATTTGGTACTCTGTGATAGACAGGGTTGGTTCAAGCCTGAGGACGCACCTGTATGCAAATGTGATAACTTCTCCATTCAAGACAATATGCACCTTATGTTGTTCTGCCCCTTTTATAATGTTCCAAGGCAGAAGTATTTGGTACCTTTGTTGAAGGGGAAAGCTTTCACACAAGCAAAACCAGCTCTTCTGTTCTTACAAATGCTTGAATCGCCCTTGGTGATGTTCAGTGTGGCAAATTACCTTGTTGCTGCTGTTCGGATTAGGAAGAGGAAATTACAAGTCTAACATTGGGGACTGTGATGAATGTGGTATATCTCGCTTTTTTGCACACGATGATCTTTTTTAATCTGACTCTTTTACTGTTTTTATATAATTTATTGTATGAAATTTTTTAACATGTACCTGGATTGTCTTTTAATTGTTGTAGTATGCTTTTATGATTTTTAACAAAATCGAATAAAGTGGTTTTTGACTTGACTACTCTGCCCAAACACCACGAAACACCGGATAAACTCGCTACTACTCAAGATTGCCATGCATTGCTTGAAAATGGCTCTAAAATACACTAACATTCCCTTACCTTACACCCCGAACATTCCACTATGTGGTCTACCAACATAACTGGGTACACTGAGGGCTCATCAAATAGCTCCATGGGAGAGGGACGAAGTCAAGGAGGTTGGATACTTGTTTACAGACGGTTCGTTGATGCTGCACACTGAATTTGTGCACACACGCGGTAACCGAAACATTATTTCTAACCAATGCTAGTATTATTCACTATGTAAGGCTACACTGGCTAATAGAGAAAAAGGAGCCCCCCACCTGTGAATTACTCCATGCGCTTCAAACAATGGGTCACAGGAGCCATCTAGCAAGCTGTTTATATTATGGCATCCGAGAACACCTCTCAATCCCGTTGCTTCATCTGAAACAGAAATGGGAGACTGACATAGCAAAACCCCTGTCGGATAAGACTGGGCCATGATTCTTCAATACTCAAAACAAGATTTTCACAATACCCGGTTCAAGTTTCTATAGCTCTTAGTCCTGCATAGGGCATATTAAACTCCACTCAAGCTGCATGTAATGTACCCCTCAACTTCCTCCGGGTGCCCGCGCTGTCATATGCCTGCTGGTGATCATATTCATAAGCTTTGGGCGTGCCCCTCTATATCTGCTTTTTGGGGTGAGGTAAAAGAGGGTCACTCACATTGGGGATAACCACATCGTACTCACCTGAAGTCTGCATCCTAGGTATGTTCCACCCTCCGAAAAGCCAAAGTGATTCGCTGTTTTACCGACCTATCCCTTTTAGTGGCAAAAAGAAGCCTGACAAAAAGCTGAAAATCCCGCAAACCACCCAGGGAATGGACCTGGCAATATGAAGTACTATGCTGGGCCACCACAGATAGGGCAGCCCAAAAACGAGAATAATCCAGGGGGCTCCATTGAAAAACAATCTCAATAGATTGGGCTCACTTGCTAGAGCAATTCCGGACGCACATATCTGATATTTATTAAACACAGCAATCTGTATGTTTTATCCACCTATCTGCTGCACATTGAGTCGCATGTTCCACTGCTATTGCACCGAGGCCTCACCGGCTGGCCTCTCCCCCCCCTGAAATCATTTATACACCAAAAATGACCACTCAAGCTAGTTTAGGGAAGGATGGTGCGAGAGAGGGGTGGGTTGTTACCTTTATTTGCTGTATATGTAAATGCTTTTCTGTGTTCCTCCAAAATATTTTTGCCAACATATATTTCAAATGTGGTCTAAAATGGATTAGTCTAATACTTAGATGGATCATAGATAAAGAGATAATCTTCATTTTATTGTCATCAACTGGATAAACTGTTCTGAATATATGAACGTACCACTGGTATCAGAAAAACCAGTGAAGTATGTTTAAAAAAAAAGATAATTTTTCGATGCCCAAGATACACTTGTCAACGTCAAGTCCAGTGGAGAATATTCTGTCAAAGCAGGACCAGATTGCAATCTCCATTGAACATTTCTCCTTGTTTGCTACAATGTCTGCAGAATTGACCTGTGCCACATGCAGCTGACTGGATATTCTTCAAGAGTCATACCTCACACACCATTTCCTAGAGGGACACCATATCTTCATTTCTCACCAGGCCCAGTGTGTGTTCAAAAAGCCACTTTGGGCCTTTAAGAAGCCCACTTCTACCAACTGTTACGGATAAGTCTCCTCAGAAATCTTGGAGTTTACTGCATCACCACTCAAGAACCAAAGCGACATTATAGCACCAGGTCCACATCAAGGTCTATGAGGCCTCATTGTACTAGGTATAGACATAGGAGAAGAAGATCTATATCCCGGTCTATGTCTTCTCGCTCTTCAATAAGAAACTATTTGCCTACCTTGACCGACACACCTCCTGCAAGAGTGTCTCCAGTGGATGATCATCTTAATTTCAGTAAGATTTTGATAAAAGGAGCAACTGAGCTGTACATAGACATCCTTACGACTACGGCCTCATCGTCTGTGATCTTTGAGACTCTGCAACACAGACTGGGTACAAGACCGCTACTACCTCTGGTTTTGGGTCTTCTAGAGCTTTCTATGCAATGGTTTCTGACTCCAGCATTACTGAGGTCTGCTCCATCTCATATACTTACAAAATATAAAGCTCCTTACCAGGAACCGTTATTTCCCGGAACTAACCCTTACTCATTAATAGTGGCTGTGGAGAGAAAGTACCTCGCTCAATCCCCTTCTGTTCCATCGGATTAGGAAAGCAAGCAGATTGACAACATTGGCAAAAGGCTGTTTGGGACTTCTGCGTTATCCATTAATGTAGCAAGTGCCGCTGCTTTGCTGGGAAGGTATGATAGAACTCTATGGGATTGGCTGAGCAGGTTTATTGATAAACTAGAGAAGGAGGATAAGCAACATTTTCCGGACATATTGAATAAAGGTTGCCTGGTATCTAATGAGATTATCAGTGCAGCAGCGGATGCATCAGACCTAGCTGTGAATAGTTATTTTCATGGCATCTGTGCTCGAAGGTCAACTTGGCTGTGACTCAATGGCTTTAAACCAGAAGCTCAGCAAGCAATCATGGATTTACCTATTTCAGGTAATACCCGTTTAGGCACTCATGCAAATGAAGAGATGTCCAGAAAGAAGACTGAAATGGACATACTCAAGGCTGTTGGTTTGGAAAAGAGAAAGGAGTATCATAGGAGATGCAGACCTTACAATAGACTTTTTTCCCTCAGAGGGTGAAAGCTCTTCACTGGTGTCAACAGCAACACAAACAGCAGTTGAGACAGCACTACAATCCTCGAAAACCATCTGCATCTACAGAAAAACCTATGGCCAATCAATGAGTAGTCCCTTCCCCCTTCTCTGTTACCTACTCTGTTTGGGGGAAGAATCATCAATAATCTGAAAAGAGTGGGGCTTTATTACGAAGGGCAAATGAGTCTTGAATATTGTTCAGAATTGTTATTCTCTTTGATTCAGGGCCCCTCCTCCTCATGTCCCACCGGAGTAAACATCATACCATCAAAAAGGCTTGAGAGAAAAAGTCAACATTCTGTTACAAATCAGACTGTACAGGAGGTTCTGCATCACCAGAATAGACTGGGGATTTGTTCCTAGTATTTTTTGGTGAGTAAGAAAGCAGAATTCAGTCCCATTTTAAATCAGAGAGTACTAAACAAGTACATGGGAAAAGAAAAGTTCAGAATGCTCGCATTACATCAGATCTACACAAAGCTGCATCAAGGATACTGGATGTGTTCAATAGATCTACAAGATTCTTACTTTCACATCTGAATATCTACAAAGCATCAGAAGTTTCTTTGATTCGTGGTTTCGGCACCCCTCCCCTCCCAGCCCCCCTTACCTCTCCCTCCCATCAAAAAGGCAAAACAGGTCCCTGGACCCTTGTGAAGCCTCCTGCGTGTGGTTGAGCCCCTAGCTGCCCCCTATCAGGACCCAAAAATAATTTTAAAAACAGTTTAAGAAATGCTGCCCTTTACCCCCTTATATCTTATATCCTAGCCTAACTGTTTGAGAGTTCTTGCAAATACTCCTAGGCTTGAATCTCTGAAGAGAACACTGGCTAGGTTCATTAAAAATACTTCACACCCCAGCTGCTGAAAGGGAGTAATTAGGGAGCAAAGTCTCCATCCCCTCTCCACCGTGGTATGACAAAGGTCAGGCCGGACAAAAAGGAATGACCCGTTACAGACCTTCTTGCGTCCGGCCTGGCCTTCTCAAATATAGATTGGCGGAGGAGAAAGTTGCCGAAAAATATTAAGATAGCTCTGGGTTTTTCTTCTTGACCTGGCTTTCTTTTAAGCATCAAGGGGAATCTGTGCACCCTTTGCACTTCAGTGTCCCAGTTCCAGTGAGCTAGTTCAGAAAAAGCCTCCCGCAAGAGCTTTAGAACAAAACCGCGGATATCATCTCCTTCCGCTTTTTCCGCAATTCCCAGAAGACGAAGGTTTTTCCGTCGCTGTCTATTTACAAAATCCTCCAGCTTCCAGAGGACGTCAGATATTCTGCTTTCATTAGAGGTGGTCTGTTTATCGGAGTTTTCCACGCTTGCCTCTAATTGTACTATGCGCTCTTCTAATGCCGTAGTACGTTCATTAATTTCCGTGCAGGCTTTACTAACTTTCCGGACCGCACTCTGAAGTTTCCTGGTTGCCATATGGGCCCTCTTGTGCTGCTGGCGGCCTCAGTCTGTATTTGTTTTAGTGTAGCGTAAATTAGTTCCATTGAAGGTTGTAGCGTCTGAGCTCCTGTAGCGCTGTTTGCACCACCTTAACTCTCTGCGGCTTGGGTTCTAGGTTCATTCTCTAGTGCTCCTTCAAGCTGTGAGGCAGAATAGTCCCATTTCAGCTGGCTAGACTGGCTGCCATCTGACGTGAAGCCCTTGTCTTTGTCTTTATCCGATCCCCTAGTGCTCGTCTTCTTGCTGCGAAAAGGGATGCGCTTCTGGGTGTCAGGTTTTGTTACAGGGCTGCCACTGTCCTCCGTTGAGTTTCCATCTGGGCTATCTTTCCAGCTGTCAGATAATTCTGATTCATCCGTCAGCGAGCAGAAATTCTCACCATCTGGGGTTGCTGCAGAGATGCCTTTAACATCATCCGGCAAATCGTACATTCCCTTTACCACCGGTGTACATGGAGGATCCCCTGCAGCTAGAGAGATGCTGTTATTGTTTAATCCCTTTTGCGGCATGCAATCCTCTGGTTGCTCCCCCTTGTCGCATCCCTGTTGCGCATTTTCTGGCCCCTTGCCGAAAATATTAGCTAGCTCCGCCGCCAATCCATTTAACTCATCTGCCCCTGGTCCAGTTTTACCTGTACTCACAGGAATTTTTTCAGCCTTTTTTTCCAACCCCTTGTCCATGGTGGATTTATTTTAGAATTGTCTTTAAGCATTTTTAAATTTAAGTTACTTGCACATTTACTGTGGGGTAATTTATTTTCTACTTGCGGTGTTGAAGGCCCTCTCCCGGCAAACATAACCAGCACAGTTGGCGTTTTAGATCGTGCACCTCTTTCTGTCTTTTGTTCGCCGGCTCCATTCGCCACTGTTTTCTCTTTTGGCTATCCTTCCCTGCCCAGGCCAGGCTGTGGAGTATCCGTGCTGAGATTCAGGATTTTACCTTCTACAGTGCGTCGATTCACTGATGCAGTCTTGGCCCCTCCGGTCGCGCTCGGGTCTTTACCCTGGGGTATTTCGGGAATGTTTGAGTCAGCTCCGCACCTCATCACGGAGCGTAAAGTCAAGCTTCTTGCAATAATGTATCTGCGAGTTCCTCTCCCGTCTTGGTACCCCACGCATCTGACTGCTGTCGTCACAGAAGGAAAGGCTCTCAGAGCCCACGTTGCCAGGATCACAGCCTCCGTGAAGAACCTCATCCACTTCAGCCCAGGTTTGCCTTCTTGAGCTAGGTGAGTTTTGCAATCACGCCAATAGTTACTGCAGTGCTAGGCAGCCATCCTGTGGCCATGGTTGAGGAGGCAGCTGCCCACAACACTCACGCAGCCGCCATCTTGCCTGTCTCAACGAGGAATCAGGGAAGAAGTTATCTAGAAAAATGGCCTTTGGGAATGTTGATATGATAGACATTAGCTGGTGCACTAGTAGGCTTCGCAATCTTTGTTTTTTTTGTTTTTCCCTCTCTTTTTCTTTCGTAAATGAGGAAAATTAGAATAGCATCTGTTAATATTTGTGGTTTAAATGACCCCCAAAAAAGGAGGCGGATCAGTGTTGATATTCAATATTTAAGGGCTGCTATTCCATGCCTCCAGGAAACTCATGTTGAGGGAGGTAGTAAATGGCTTTTGGAGATGACTGGGTATAAAATTATTGCAAATACGACACAAGATATCCGCACTAAGGGGGTGGCGATATTGGGTCGGAAGGGTTTGGGTAGTTTTCTTAGTTTTCCACGTTGCCTGGTTGACAAAATGGGCATAAAATGTTCACTCTCTGTTCAGTATATGGATCAGTGTTGGATGATCCAGCATTGTTTGACTGGCTAAAAACTGAGCTTGTAGGGTGGACTTTACCTTAAATTTTTTTGCGGGGATTTGAATATTAATTTAAGCTGCCATGTTGCCACCAAGAAGGCTCCATACCAAGGCAGGAAAACCAAAGTTTTTAATTCACTGTCACAACTCAAATCACTGCATGGGTTAGAGGATGTAGGGGCTGTGAAAAGGGGAACTGACCTAGGCTTTACGTACTTTTCTGCTCCACATAAAGTACATGCTAGGTTGGATTATTTCTTAGTGTCCCAGGAACTTGTCTTGAAGAGTGTTATTAACAAATATCCTAAGGTCATTTCGGACCACAACCTCTTGGTGATTGAGCTGGATATTGAGCTCCCATCCCTGCAGACACAATGGTCATTTAATAGGGCATTATTAAGTAAAGCAGAGTATACACAGCAAATAGGGGAATGGATCCCTAGGTTTATCTAAGAGAATTATGGAAGTGCTAACCTAGGTGTCATCTGGGACACACTAAAAGCAGGGGTCAGAGGAGAAACAAACAGGAAAGGTTGAGAGTCACAAAGACAAGAGAAAAACTTGGTGCGTTCATTGTACGAGGATCTGGGTATGGCAGAGGCTGAACTGATAGAGATATTATCAGCTGGAGCAGACTCAGAGGCAGGCACTCAAAAGTGACTATTGCCAGATCCACGATTACGCAAATATCACTAAAGAAAGCAGCCAGCAAATATCTGGCCTGGAGAAGTCGGACATACGAGAGCAGTGAGAGAGTGAGGCATCTATTAAAAGTACGCACAAGGGAGAAAGCGGTGCAATCTCGGATCAGAGAAATCAGGGATCCGGATATCGGTACAGTGAGCAAGACAAATGCTATTCTTACCGCTTTTCAGAAATTTTATCAAAACCTATATACCGAAGAAACCAAGGCTGGGTGTCGGGAAATTCAGGATTTCTTACTGGGGGTGGTTCTGGATCAGCTTTCAGCAGAGGAGAGAGACTAGATGAGCTAAATACTATGGATGAAATAACTTCTGCCATAGATCATCTCGCATCTGGCAAAGCGTTGGGCCCGGACTTAATCCCCGGGGAGTTTTATAAAAAGTTTATAAAACAGCTTTTGGCACTGATGCTGGAAGTTTTTCGAAGATCACAACTGGATCTGTTCACTCTGGATTCCTGGAAAAGGGCCAATATTATAGTTTTCCCTAAAAAGGCAAACCAGTTATGGAATTGGGATCATACCGGCCGATTACTTTGCTTAATAGCGATGTTAAGATATATTTTAAAATTCTGGTGAATAGGCTAGCTGCAGTTATTGGAAAGCTAGTCTCTCCACTTCAACATGGGTTTGTACCTGGCAGGGGCTCAACAGAACATATTAGACGCATAATTACACTTTTAGACCATGTAAGGCTTTCAGGAGACCCTGTGGCGGCTATATTTCTTGATGCAGAGAAGGAGGTAGAAAGGGAGGCCAAAAGATTCGGCAAAGTTTCAGCCTATTTCTTGAATAAAGAGAAGACAATGATTGTTAAAAATTTTCTGGCAGACCTGGTTGATACTAGGGTAGCTGGAAATGTTAGATATTTAGGCGTTGAGATTTCCGCTAGCGTGGATAAAATTGTGCAAATTAACTTGGAGCCCTTGTTACTTAAGACCAAAACTGATCTCAATAGAATGAACTGTTTACATCTTACATTGCTGGGAAGGTGCAATATTATAAAATGCTGTTTCTACCCAGAAATTTATATTTTTTAGAGCCATCCCACTAGAGGTTCATAAAACCTGTTTTTTTGCTTTCAATCAACTTATCTCTAAATTCTTATGGGCTGGAAAGCGCCCTCGCAGAGCACTAAAATATATGACCTTACCTAAGGACGAGGTAGGTTGTCTGTCCTTGATATCCAGATTTACTACTGGGCTGCAAACGTACAACAGATGACTGATCTATTGGGAAAAGGGTTGACTTATACTGCGGACGTAGCCTACCCCTCTATTTATAGGTTATTGCTCGGGGACAAGGCCCATGGGTGTCTGATGCGGCATATTGATTTTGCCTACTTCAAAAGAGTCAAGTTAAAGGTCCTGTTGGGGGCATTTAAGATATGGACAACTATTAGGAAAAAACTCAAATTGAATAGGATACACCGATATACACCTTTGAAAGATGATCAACTCCTGCCGGGAATCTTCCATGATGGCTATATGGAATCCTGGAGGGAGAAAGGTATTAGGCATATTGGAGATCTGATAATGGATAAAAAAATACACACGTTCGATACAATTAAGGAAAAATTTGGGGTTGGAAATAACCTTTTTTTTTTAATTCTTACAAGTGAGGGACTATTTTTCTAACAAAGTAATTCAGGTCCATAGAGTCCCCTTACTGGAGGTGGCTTTAGGAGCACAATCTGCACCAATCTCCAAGTTTTATGTATTACTCAGTAATATAATGGAGGAGGATCTTATCTTGGCAGGCTCAGGTACAAGCGGGCATGGGGTTTTGTGACAACTCTTTATTGCTAAGCTCAACTGCAGCTATATCTGCAAACTTACAAATTCAATGCTTCAAAACTTGGCTAAACTTATACATCACTCCAGCACGGATCTTTAAGTGGGGAGGCTCGACAGGTATACATTGCTCTCTCTGTGGATGTCTTGCTGCAAACAACGTGCACATGTTTGCAACATGCCCCCGATTAACAGGATTAGTGAGAGAGATGGGCAACTATATCAAACGAATGCTGGATTTTGAGGTCGAGCTGTCACCGCAAGTAATTCTGCTAGGGGTAAGCAATCAGTCAATGACAGATCCTAACAAGACTGTGCTTTTCATTATGGTGGCAGTTTTTAGGCTTTGCTTGGCTACTGTTTGGTTGGATAGAGAACCTCCCTCAGTTCACTGTTGTCTGGGGAAATTGCTAGCTACCTATCATTTGGAGAAAGCAATATATAAACGAAGAGGTCTGAGAGCCAGGAAAAGAGGCTTTGATATATGGTCTCCAATTAGTATCTGGATTAACGAATCCACGGTTTTGATCTCTTGAGACAGGGAGGCAATATCTAAATAGTTCTTTGTGGAGAAAGTATCCCTACGGTAGAGTATATATTGGTTAAATTTAAGTAAAATTCGACTTTCCTATGGTTTCGGGAAAAGGGTGGGGGGAGGCTAGGGGGTGGAGGGAGGATACTGCTTGGAGGGAGGGCTCTAGATAAATAACTGACATCCTTTTCATATGTTTTGTATTGCTTTTTTTTGTTTGTTACTGTATTGTTGTAAGTATATATATGTGCCGGATGTCTAAATAAAGATTTAAAAAAAGAAAAAAAAAGTAATTTCTTTGATTCAAGGTAGGATCTCTACACTATCAATACAAAGTCATCCTACCTTTTGGCATAAAACCAGCTCGAATGACGTTCTTCAAATGCATGGCTGTAGTCACAGCTCACTTAAGCAGACAAAAGTTCTTTTTTTATCCTTACTTGGAAGATTGGCTGATAAAGAGCATCTCACCAGCAGAAACAAAAAAACATTTTTTGATTTGTATCATAACGTTAACTTAGCTGGGTCTCCAAGTCAACCGCAGAAAGTCTATAGGCTGTCCAGTCCAAAAGCTAAAGTAACTGGGAGCAATACTAGATACACAATCCACAAGAGTGTATCTTTTTCGGAGGAGAGACTATTATTCAATCTGAAGTGATGCATTATTCTACATGTTCGTACTCCATCAGAGAGACAGATTGCATCCCTACTAGGTTCAATGGCCTCTTCTTCATAGTTCCTCATGCAAGATTGCACATGAGACATCTGCAGCAATGTAAATGTAAATGTAAATGTAAATGTCAAGGTATTTGTAGAGCGCACTGTCACCAAGCGGTTTCCTGGCGCTATTACTCATACCGCTGTGGAACCCTTCCTGGCTTTCCCTGTGAAGTGTCCACCCCTGGGCACCCCCAGGGTGAAGCCATGCATCCTAGTGCTGTTGTGGGGGTTAAGCAAGCTATTGCCAAGAGTTGCAACGTGGGGCCCATGATTAGAATAGGCACCGAGGCGAGAATTGTCAGGTCCGAGGAAATTGAGCCCAAGACCCGCCGAGGCGGGAATTGATCCCTGGTCCCGGGCCAGAGCTCTGCATCAGGGTCTGCCGCTCTAACCATTGAGCCACACTCCTCCACTGTCAGAAGGACCCGTGGGATCAACTCTACAACCACTGGGAAGAAAGGCTGATTCTATCACAGGATGCAGTTCAATCTTGCCCATGGTGGTCTCAACAGAACATCCTTTTCATATGGGTACCATTACATCATGATGTACCAACTCAGGCACTGATCACAGATGCGTCTCTCCCAACAAATAGTGCTCATATGGGCTGGAATTGAGAGCAGTTCATTTGGCTCTCAAATCTTTTTTCCCACTAATAACATTGAACGCTCTCCTTGTTCAAACTGACAACACAATGCATTATATAAATAAGCAGGGAGGGACTCACTATTGTCCTTTTTTTCTTGACCCCCAAGCCACTTTGAAATTGTTAATAGTCGGGAATTTAACCATAACAGCCATTCATGTCTCAGGGGTTCAGAATACCCAAGCATATTCTCTTCCTCATTTTTATCTAAAAAATCACGACTGGATCTTAAACAAGGAAGTCTTGCAAGGCATTTTTCAGGACTGGGGATATGCCCAAATAGACTTATTTGCAAACTCAAACAACAACAAAATGCCAAGATTACACATCCAGATATGTCCAACCAGGATCAAATGGGAATGTTCTTTTGATAAATTGGCCAGGGACATTTCTCTACGCATTTCCCCCGATTCCTTCCAACAGTGATTTTCAAACTAAATATGTTCAGGTCCAGGATGATACTGATAGCACCAGAATGGCCCTGTCAGTGGTGGTTTACAGACCTTTTTCACCTGTCAGAGTGAGCACACAGGAGATTTCCTATGCAGGCAGGATCTGTGTTACAAGTTTGGAGGACAGGTTCGGCATCCCAAACTTCTATCACTGAACTTGACAGCAAGGCTCCTGAATTCCTCCAATATGTTGATTTAGGCCTCTCTCAAGACTGCATGAACAAAACAAGCACAATCAAATTTTGTGCCAAGAAGATGTGCTTATACCGCATCTTCTTTATTTAGCTAAATCTAGCCTAGGAATGTATTCTATTAAGGTGCTTCTTGCTACTATTACAGCCTATAGAAAATCTCCAAGATAGACATCTTTCTTTAAAATTCCAATGATCAAAGACTTTTTAGAAGGGCTTAAGAAAGTGTTCTCTACAATTACATTACCATCTCCTCTGTGCAAACTTAATGTTGTCCTTTCCAAATGAATGGGTAGACCATTTAGCCCTATCCATAAAGCCTCCTTGCAGCATCTGTCATGGAAAGTGACTTATCTTGTGGCCATCACTACAGCAAGCAGGGTTAGTGAAATTCAGGTATTATGCTCTGAAGAGCCATACACAGTTTTTCATAACATAGAGGTGATGAAAATTAATCCCAGCTTCCTTTCGAAGGTAGTTTCAGACTTCTACATTAATCAAAACATCTAATTACTGACTTTTTTTCCCTAGTCCATCTACCACACCAGAAAGAACTTTACACTCTCTCAATGTGAAAAGAGTTCTGAAGTTCTACCCAAATAAAACTAAAGACTTTAGGAGGTCAGATAAACTATTTAATAATTATGGCTCTGTGAGAACAGTTTTGGCATAATCGAAACAGACTATCTCTTGGTGGATAGTTTTCTGTATAATTCATATCTACTAGCCAAACAATTACCTAGTAGACCTAAAGCGCATTTTACAAGACAAAAGGCTGCAACTGTAGCTCTTTAAAAAAATGTGCTCATTTCGGAAATATGCTAAGCCGCTACATGGAGATCTGTACATATTATTGCTGGGCATTATTGTCTAGATTCACATTCTAAAGCAGATGCTCAAGTAGGACTGGTTTCTTTGAGGAATCTTTTTGGGTAGTTGTTGGAGCTGTTGTTATATAATTGCAGTACTCAGATCCACATAGCACTAGGGATCTCTTTAGTCCAAGCCATGACCCAGTTGGTAGCATATTATTCTGCCAACAATTCCTTTATTAAATAGGACAACCATATTGGCAGCATCATTGGAGGGCATACCGTCCTTTGATTTCAAACCACTATAATCAGTTTTGTACAAAACTGTAACTGATTTGAATGGCGTGTGCTTCATACAAATAGCCTCTGTTGTTATTTCATGTCTGCTTCTTGTGGGATGGGCTTGCTATTATATTCACTGCGTATGACTATTGATGAGGATCCCCTGGAAGAGAAAAAAAAGTTGCTTACCTGTAATCCTAGTTCTCTTTCAGAGGAATTCTCATCAAAGTCATAAGCAACACTCCCATCTCCCTGGACAGAAATATTTACAGCGCTCAACAGAACCTTTACTCAGGATTGCTCTTGAGTGTAAAAATTACCTGACCTAACTGTCACCTGCGGGCATGGTGGAATGCAGGGGGTACTGTGAGACCCTTAAAGGCATGGTGCCAGTTTTCATTGCTTTTGGTTTGTATAGCAGCCTCTTGGCTAACAACGTCTCATAATCCTTTTCCGTTTAATAAAAGACTCTTGAAGGAGAATATGTCTGGGAATATTCAGAGTCAAACGTATGTGGCACAGGTCTCTGCTGCATACTTTGTAGCCAATGAGGCAAAATGTTCAAGGGAGATTGTGATTTGGTCCTAACTGAAGAATGAGGCCTGGAGTTAGCCGAACCTGTTGCTAAAAGCTGGTCTTCTTATTGTGTTTTTATCTAGGAACCTAAATCGATGTTTCTATTTTATGCCCTTGTACGGTTATAATCAATAATATCCCTATAATGGCATAGGAATCATATCAATATTTAGTTGTAGCCCATGCAGTCACATTAAGCAAGGCTACTTCCCCGGACTCCTAGAAAGCACAACGAGTTCTCTAAACAAACCAAATCTCCAGCAACCTGGAAAATCCCCGTTTGCTTTTGTTTTGATTTCGTCCTAGAACTCCTGTGAAGTACTGTAAGAACGGCCAGTTCTTAGTGACATCTTTATTGACGTCTTATGTCTAACCTTACGTCAAACCCGGCACCTTTCAGGTATAAATATACCAACGCTGCCTTAAGCAAACACACGGTGGTGGTTTTGAATCCGAGCAGCTATCTACTTGCCCGAGAGCCCAGCTGATGCGAGAGCCCACGGACGCTGCCCCTCCCCTTTGACGCACTGAGAGAGACGCTGTCTTTTCTCCTGCCGAGAAATCCAGCTCCGGTGTTCTCAGCCGCCTTCGCGGGCTGCTGGGATATCGAGTCCTGAAAGAGAGATACCAGACCTCCTGCATTCTATTACCCAGGTACGGAGCTGACTAAACCCTTAAAGAGAATTCTTGAGTCAGATTCTTGGCAAAACCAACTTAACTTAAACTGCTACTTACTTACTCCTTCCCACGTATTAGGCTTAGGTCAGGTACACCGGGGTAGGCGTATTTAGAAGCACGAGTTGAGTACGTTAGTCAGTGTATATATGTATGTATATATTTTATCCATTTTAAAGTATCTTATGGCTAAGAAACCATATCAATGCTTTTACAGTATTATTTCATAATACTCCTTTTACTGTACGCACTTTACTTTACATTAAGTATTGCAATTATGGCAATTCATTTCTCTTGCATGAGAAAGAAGACTGCTCAATAAATTACACCTTTTATTGAAAACGCCTGTCTCTCTTTTCTCTGCACTCTGGTAAAACTAAGTACGCACGATTGACTGAGTGAAATAGCTGTCTATTGTTTTCACACAACTCTAGAGATACACTCTTATTCTGAGGGACCAAAGTTGTCATGTTATATGGTTGTCAGAAGCCAATCTCTTCTTGTCTATCCAGGGAGGTTAAACTCCTCCTCGTTTATTTGAGAAAGTTTCTAGTGACCTCTGAGCTAGCTGGCAAACCTTAAGTCTAATATAGTCAGTAGAGACCTAGTCGACCTCAATCCTACGTCTACACTGCTGAATATATTATTCCAATGCGCAGACTCTATTGGGAATATAGGAACTACACTACATTCTCTCGATGTCGATGTGGCCCTTCCACATGAGTTGTTGAATATTTGTCTATTGATGTCAACTGTTGAACTGTATGCGACGTTGAATGTTTCGATGTCAACTGAATCTTCTCCACCCGCCTCCATGTCGATCCATGCGCCTTCGACAAATTATGTATGTTAGCCATTGACGGTGGCTTTGACGGCGATGTTGGTCTCAACGTCAAATTTCTAGTGTGTTTTCACATCGAACACTGAGCATGTTTTGACTTTGAACGATGGTTTGACCTCACCTTTATCAGTGTTCTCGGCATTGAAAACCCTGGAATCTTCCTCGATGTCGAAAGGGAACATCTCATTTTTAAATATCTTTCATGAGATCTTCCTCTGCAGAGTCCTTCGAACAAGAGGAAGGTTCTTTGGAAGATTGACCTTCCCCAAGGCTTCTCGATGACCCAGCAATTCCTTTCTGTTGAAGACCATGGGGTCTGATCTTTAATCTATCCTTAAGTGCGAATGGATAACTTCTGGCAGTAACCACAGGTCTCAGGGTGATGGGACTCCAAGGGGCAGACAAAAGAGACTGAATGAGGGTCAGTCTATGTCTTTTTAACCCCTTCCCTGTGGCGGCTATTCCGCCGCAGTGCTAAGGGGGCGGGGCTGAAATGCGGCGGGCGCATGCTGGTGACGGAACCGCTCCGTCACCAGCGTTGGTTGCGCTGTGCTTAGGACGGAGCGGTTCCGCCATGGTCCTGCCCGCTCAATAGAACGCTTAGCGCAGGCGCGGATATCGCGCCGCACAGGAGCGTCGGGCGGGCCATGACGGAACCGCTCCGTCATCAGCACAGCACCACCGCAGCTGATGACGGAGCGGTTCCGTCATCAGCAGGGGAGGGGTTAAACCCACAAGAAGAGCGCTTCACAAAAAGTGAAGGTATTCCTTACAGAGAACTACATGCTTTTTTCTGTCAGAAAAAAGGTTCTCTGCACTCTAGGTACAGAGAAATGTCAAAGATGATAAATTTTAAAGGATTTAGACAGATTTTACTGACTAAATTGCCAAAAGGCAGAGTTAAGTGCTCCAGGATCCTAACAGCAGGAGCCAGAAAAATTAACTGACCTAACTGTCACCTGTGAGGAATGATGGGATGCAGTGGATACTGGGAGGCTTTATAAAGCATGGTGCCAGTTTTCTTTGCATTTGCTTTGAATGGCAGCCTAGTGGCTAACAGTGTCTCTTTAAAAATGCTTTTTAATGCTTTTTAAAATGAAAACTCAATATAATCGGCACATTTTATCCTCTCTTTAGGTTGCATGTGTCTATGTATATATATATATATATATATATATATATATTTTTTTTTTAGCACCCGGGAGACTGTGGAGCGACGGCGGTGAAGGAGCTGTGCACTAATTGATTTTTGCCGTTTGCAGCAAGGATAGCAAAGCGGATATCAGATACGGAGGAATGGATGTCGACCTCCGGGTGAGCGAAAAAGAAAAGGCGACTGAAGAACATCCGTCACCCGCGGACCGCGAGAGTACGAACGAAGGACGCCGATATTGTGTGGGTGCCCGACGGACGTCACCAACGTTTGCGGTGAGTGACGGATGCAGACTCTTGTAAGCCCTCGAAAGTTACATTTCACCTATCCTCTGTCCCGCAAGGTGTAACACCGTCTTTTCCGAACCCCCAAAGAAACGTGTGGGATGCCACTGCCCCGCGAATTGATTATATAAAAGATTGCACACTTTACTACAATGACAACAATGGGAGAACTCACGGGTGAAAGGGAGGCAGCTGCCAATGTTATGTTCATCTCGGGAAGGGATAAACCAGCAAGCACAAACAGCACTGCCCTGCCAGTAAATGAAACCACCAACCTGAAGAGCCTGTTTCAAAAACTAGAAAGGCTACAAGAACGGGAAGTAAGGAAGTGGTGGGAGGCCACCTCCTTGAAAGATATATAGACTGTAATAGAGTTCCCCGAGGTCTGCGCATTTATACAATCCCTTCTTATGAGAACCCGGACCCGGCCCTTTTAAAAGACTGGGCAGAGTACACGGCAGAGTCATCTAAGGGAATGGTCAGAATGCTTATTAAATATGCCTGGAGTGACCGAGATAAATGCATGAAAGATATAGCAGACCTGGAAGAAACAATTGCGAAAGAGAAGGACACCAAAGCCTGTGAGGAGCTGCGAACAGCGATGGCAAAGAGACTCAAGGAATATGAGATGGGAATACGCAAAAGGAAACAGACAATGTTCCAGAGGGATGAGCAAGACTATCTGTCAGGCAGGATTCTGACATTTGCACGGAAATTTGATGCCACACGCAAGAGATTAGCCCAAGGTATCTCACAAGCAACGGCTACAGATACTGAGGAATCGGAAGTTGAAACATCTGACGGGGAACAAAACGCAGCCCCGGCTACAAAGGAAAAGGAAACAGCGAAACCTTTTTTCGACAAGTACCAGGTGATGAAAGAAACCCGCCAAAGACCACAATTAAGGAATCATCCGCCCCAACAAAATCAAAGAGGAGGACGAGGCGGGGGAGGAGGCACAAGGGGAGGTTCTCAGAGTACTACCACCCCGATGGTCACACGGAGTGCCTCCAATCGAAGGAGAAAATAAATATTATGGAAGATAACAACGTCATCAATCTGTCGAAAAGGATCTTGACGGTTGACGAGACTAAGGTACTCAAAAAAGGTTTAAGCTTTTGTCCGACAAGCGAATTTAATTTAGTGGACACGAAAATAGGCTTGTTCAGATATATAAGGAAACTAAAGTTCAAAAAGATCTTCCTACAGAATCCCAAAAGAGGGAATGAAGCGAAGAGTTTAGACATGTCAGAAATAGCAACAACAGATGACGTAAGAGAAGACAATCTCCTGGATGTTTTGTTAACCTCTACACAAGAACTACAAAACCAAGAGCAAGAAACAGAGAGACAGAACGAACTTTGTACTGAACAAGCTAGAGATCCGAGCAACTTAAAAAACAAATCAAGAAAACTGCCTAACACACCACATGATGCAATTGATGTGTTTAATGATGTGATAACGGCAGATCTGGAGAGAATGGCGAATAATACAATGGATATTAAATCATCTAATATCACAAGAAAGGAATGGGCAGCAATAAAATCCTTACGAAATGACAAGACAATTGAGATCAAGCCCTGCGATAAGGGTGGGAACATTGTTATTTTTAGTAAGGAAAATTACGAACAGGAGGCGCACAGACAATTAAGAGACAAGGAATGCTATGTCACGGTGAAAAGAGAAGAATATGTTAAAAGCACCATTGAATATGAGACACTTTTGAATCAATGGAAAAATGAGGGTATGATTAGCCCTGAAGAATTCTCTTTCCTACACTGTGATTCCCCTATGCTCCCCACGTTTTACCATCTGCCAAAAATCCATAAAAATGCTAGAAGACCACCAGGGAGGCCGATTGTTTCGGCAATTGGCAGCCTGTTAGAAAACACTTCTCGCTTCATTGACACTTATCTAGCTCCAATTGTGAAGGACTTGCCCTCTTATGTAAGAGACACGCAGGATTTCCTGCGCATAATGGACAGTGTCTCTTGGGAAAAGGATATGTTATTAATAACACTTGATGTTGTTAATTTATACACATGCATTGATCATGAGAAAGGACTAGGGTTCATGAAGTGGTTCCTAGAGAGAAAACAAGCCAAATATCGGGCACATAGTGACATGCTTCTGTGTATGATGAGATTTTGTCTTTTTAATAACTTTTTCCTTTTTGCAGGCCAACTGTATAAACAGATCAGGGGCACTTCAATGGGCTTGTGCTTCTCTCCCAGCTACGCAAATTTATTCATTGGCTGGTGGGAGAAGCACGAGGCATGGGGAGGCAACAACGAGAAGTGGAATGAGAGAATATGGATGTGGACCAGATACATTGATGATCTGTTTATTGTTTGGCGGGGAGACAGGACCTCGGCTGAGGAATATGTCTCGACACTGAACAATAATGACCTGAATTTGCAATTCACCTGTACAATCAGTGAAAAAAGTGTATGTTACCTAGATCTAGAGGTGTTCGTGGAAAATGACCATCTCCACACCAGACTCTATAGGAAGCCAACGGCAGGAAATGCTGTATTACATGTGGCTAGCCACCACCGCAGGAGTTTGGTTAGGAACGTACCTTATGGTGAATACTTACGACTCAAGAGAAATTGCTCAGGGGAAACTGATTTCAAAGATGCCCAAAAAGAAGCCAGCAATAGATTTCAGGCTAGAAGTTACTCTAGTAGCATCTTACAACAGGCAACCGCAAAAGCAAATACCATCGACAGGAGGGATCTCCTGGTGGTAAAAGAGTCAGGTCAGAATGATCACTACATTTAACATTAAATCCGGAGACCTGGTCCAGGCTTTTAAGAGAAACTGGCATATATTGAAAACAGATAACATCTTGAAGAAACATCTACCTGATAGACCTATGATAACATATAGGAGATGCCAGTCACTCTCGGACCACCTGATCCACAGTCATTACTCCCCTGAAATAGTGAATCCGACCACCAACAAGATCAAAGGCTTTTTTCCATGCCTGCGCTGTAAAGCTTGTAAGCATAGTAAAAAAGTCAAGGAATACCCAGGAAGAACAGGAGAGGACAAACCTAACAGAATGATTATGAAACATCTGAACTGCAACTCAGAATACATAGTTTACTGTTTGGTCTGCCCATGCAAAAAACGCTACATAGGTAGCACCATTAAACCTACCAAAATGAGAATCCTGGAACACATGAGGGCTATCGTGAACAATGATAAGACCTATCCGATAGCCCGTCATTTTGCTGAATACCATCGTAGCAACAGGGATCTACTCAGTTATTACTGCAAAGATCAGATTTCAAGGTCAGAACGTGGTGGGAACAGGGAGAAAGCCCTCCGCATTATGGAATCTAGATATATTATGGACCTCAAAACCATGACACTGTGGGGTCTCAATAATGATGCAGAAATGTGGGTACACCTTTGAAATATCCTGATCTAGAGCACTGATATTAATATTCTGTCAGGTAGCCACAATAATATCCTGGAAGAAAATAGAACCAACAATTGAAGCTTTGTAAATACATATGTTTGCTCCCCATAAATGCCTTGTAAATATATGAATATGTAAATAGTGGTACCATACATTTTCTGGTTAATAGCCCATACAGGGCTTCAAAGGAAGAACTGTAAATGAACTGTTCTAGTGCTGTGTAGATAATACTTGTAAATATTTGTATAGGACTTATAGGGCTCTATAATGTAATATACTATTTAAGTAAAAAATATCCGCACAGACTTTTGTGATATAAATTAGGGGATACACCCCTACACAACGAATGGGTAGGAACCCAAACGGACTGAACTTATTTGTAAATACATGGTACCTAATACGATATACCACAAGTGTGCACTCTATGGTAATAATATTTGTTGTTGTCAAACACTTTTAATTCTGCACTTAGCACTTTATCTTTCGTCATTTTTGAACACCGTGAAAACCCTTGTATTGACATACTACAAGATGGCCACCACGAAAAATGTAATTGACCGTCATCTATTTTGATGATATGAAGGAGGGCGGATAGTTTAAAATGGCGAGAAAGTTTGCACAATACTGACACTGACGAAGCCTGTGAGCGAAACACGTCTGTCGGGGGTGAAGGGGGTTTGGAAATAAATTAATTTTTTGATCACAACATCGGAGTGCTTGCCGTTTTTCTGGACGCAATAGTTTGGAATATATGTATATATATGTGTATATGTATGTGTATATATATATATATATATATATATATATATATATATATATATGTATATATATATATATATATATATATATATATATATATATATATATATATATATAAATTACCTGACCTAACTGTCACCTGCGGGCATGGTGGAATACAGGGGGTACTGTGAGACCCTTAAAGGCATGGTGCCAGTTTTCATTGCTATTGCTTTGAATAGCAGCCTCTTGGCTAACAATGTCTCATAATCCTTTTCAAACGTATTTGGGACAGGTCTCTGCTGCATACTTTGTAACCAATGAGGCAAAATGAGGCCTGGAGTTAGCCGAACCTGTTGCTAAAAGCTGGTCTTCTCTCGATGTCAATGTGGCCCTTCCACAGTGTGAGACGTTGCATATTTGTCTATTGATGTCAACTGTTGAACTGTATGCGACGTTGAATGTTTCAACGTCAACTGAATCTTCTCCACCGGCCTCCTTGTCGATCCTATATATATATATGTATATATATATATATATATATATATATATATATATATATATATATATATATATATATATATATATATATATATATATATTCATATACATACATACATACAGTACGTACATATTACCTTCTGGCGGTCTCCAGTAGGTAGTTATAGTTAGGACCAAGTCTCCATAGGAAGAAAATGTTTTGTTTTGCTTATAATTTTAGCGTCGTTACATAAATCTTCATAAATGTTTCAAAAATAATTCATTGTTCATTTTGGCTCCTACGTTGACAGTTTGTGGGTGATTGGTCAAGGGGGGGTTCGAGATAAAAAAGGGGTCCCAAAACGTGGTCTCTCCATGTTAATTTCCATAGGAAACTTTAGACAAGGCTACAGGTCGAACGGGTGAATGGAATTACCCCAAATTTGGCAGGGAAAAGGGTCTTGGTCTACAAAGCACGCTCCTGTTTATTTGGTGTAAATTTATTCAGTAGTTTTGGAGAATAATTGAAATTTACAGATATCGATATTTGGGAATTCTGCCATCTGATTGGCTGAAGCGTTACGAGCACAAGCAGTACAAGCGGTTGCAACTAGGAAGTGTTGGCTTCCATTTTGTGATTCAGTTGTAGCGAGTAAGGGGAAAAAAGGGTGAAAAAAGTGGGAAAGAGGAGGGTAGGAGCACTGTAGCCTCTGTGGCGTGTTTTGGGTGTGCTATAGAGGGGGTGTGAAGCGAAGTTTTCACCCCTACAGGTGTGAAAGTGGTGGGCAATGAAAATTTTGTGAGGTATTGCCTAGAGTCTGATGCTGCTAAGGTGAGCTGGTGAGGGACTCAGGGATTATAGCGTGAGCTCAAATTGTGTGTCTTATGCTGTAAAGTCATGTCCCATGGCCGCTGTACTACACCTGTGGAAATAGTGTCAGCCTGTGTTTATACGTACTAGGATGAACTACTGACCTGTACTGGTCTGAAAGTCCTGAGGTACGGAAAATATGTGAGGTACTGTCTAGAGTCTCATGCTGCTAAGCTGAGCTGCTGTCGGGATGAAAGTGTGAGCCCAAACTGTGTGTCATATGCTGTGAAGTCATGTGCTCTGGCCGCTGTGCCACATTTGTCCAAGTAGTGTCATAATGTAGTTATACCTACTAAGATGAACTTTTGTTTCAAACATTGTAACTTGAGTATGGTGCTTAGGGGGTGTTATACAGGGAGTGCAAAGGTAAATTTGTGAGTATCAAATCAATTCGGTATTTGTGAAGAGTGAATTACTCACTCCTACGGGTCTGATGGTGCTGAGGATATAAGCTGAGCTGCTGCCGGAGTCGGGGTAAAGTTGCTGAACTACTGACCCCTACCGGTCTGAAAGTGCCGGTTATGGAAATTAAGTGAGGTATTACCTAGAGTGTCATGCTGCTAAATTGAGCTGCTGCTGGACAAAGGTATGAAACCGTGAGCCTATACTGTGTGTGCTATGTTGTGAAGTCATGTGCTCTGGGCGCTGTGTCACACCAGTCCAACTTGTATATGGTGCTTAGGTGGTGTTGTATAGGGAGAGAGAAGGTAAATCAATACAGTATTTGTAAAGCGCAAACTACTCACTCCTATGGGTGAGTAGAGCTCTGTGCTGCAAAGTGAGATGGTCTGGCCGCTGCGCTACAGCTGTGTGGAGAATACATTGTGGCAAGGGTCTGGGAGTTGCCGTTACCTGGCCTTGAAATAGCGGGCCTAAGTTGTAAGTTATAGGGTGGCTCTAAAAAGAGCCCTTGTGTTCATTAGTTGGAGCTGCATATAAGGGCGGATGCACAGCTTCAAGTTATTCAGGAAAACTCCCTGATCTGTGAAGTGTACTTCATCACTTCTGTAGATATCAGCCATATCAAAACGTATGTTGTTGTTGTGGCTGGACCTCATTTTGTTGTCTCTGAGGTATGCAGACACAGCTTTGTTGACTTTCTTCCTTGATTTTTCAATCTGAGGACAAAATTGGTTTGACCATTTCCAAATCTGTCTTTGGCATACATTGGACTATACAAAGACAGTATGAGGCAAAAGTAACATTAATTGTCCAAAGGTGTCCTTCATAAGCATGTCCAAACCTAGCCCAGTCAATGTGCCTGGGTCGTTTCCACCACAGTGCACAATCATGAGGTTAGGGTGTTGGAGAATGCAAACAGGTTTTAATCAATCCTTTCTGTGCAAACCATTTAATGTCCAGATTTTGTAAACCTAGGTCTAAGTCAATACGTCTCTGTTCTGCATACCTCTTGCACCAGAAAACATAGCTATGTCCTACGATGGACACTAGCATTTTGAAGGTATGGCTGGAAGATATGGAAATATGTCTGTAGGTCATGCCAGTTCCTTCGTAGATATGTTTGAAGATGGGGAACTAGTTTTTTTCACATCCAAAACGATACCTGATTGGGAGTTGAAGCGTATTGTTTTTTAAAAGTAGGGTGCACATTCCTTTTGTGGAAAAGCATCTTTGTGATTGGTAAGAAAAAGTAGTTTGAACGTGGAGTACATATTATAGGATAACATTTTCTCAACTCAACCGCCCCTACTACTTGCATTTGTAAGGCAGTGTTCGAACTTAAAACAATCCGTGAACTTTTAACCTGCACATGCTGTTAAATGTTCAAGAAAAAGTTACAAAAAAATTATTGTTAGGTTTAAAAAAAATTGATGAACAGTGTCCCCTTTGATATACCACTTGTCGGCAGACTTCAAATCTGTAAAAACTCTTGACTAATCGAAGGGAAGGGAGGTGCTGTGGTCGCCTGCCACGAAGTTGGGGTCGCTGCCATTCAGGACCCAGGACACAGATACCATGTTATGAATGATGTAATGTGTGACGTCATCAGCAGTGCATTGCGGGGTTAGCTCAACTAACTATAACAGCGGAATTTCTATAATTTTGAATGAGTGAATGGTCCAACTAACTATAACGTCCCTAAAACCTATGATTTTTTCAGTGAATTTCTAAGGTTTTTTAAATGCTAATTCCAAACTATAACATCTGTAAAACATATGTTTTATTTCAGTGATTAATAATATTATATATATATATATATATATATATATATATATATATATTATATATATATATATATATATATATATATATATATATATATATATATATATTATATTATATATATATATTATATATGTATATATATTATATATATATATATATATATATATATATATATATATATATATATATATATATATATATATATATATATATATATATATATATTACCTACTGGCGGTCGCCAGTAGGTAGTTATAGTTAGGATTTTTTTCAATGTTAAATCTCAAAATTCTATTTGGAATAACTTTGGCACCGGTTGACGAATCTGCCTGAAAATTTCCTGAAAATGGCCTCGTCGAGCTCCGGTCCTTCCTTGAAAGTTTGGGGGGGATACGTCAAGCGGGGGCCGAGATAAAAGGGGGGTCCCAAAACGCGTTTTCCCCATGTAAATTTCCATAGGGCGGTCGATTTTACTTTTAGCCCGAACGGCTGAATGGATTTCCACCAAACTTGGCAAAATTGAAGGGACTGGTAGCCCGATGTGCCTTTGCTATGTCTCAAGATATGTGCTGCAGTGGATTTTGAGTAATTTAGGTGCAAAAAAATATATATATCTATAGGCGCTCTCCGGTGCGCGCACCGGAGTGCGCTCCAGGCGCGACACGCGACTTGCGCGCAGGAAGCTGATTGGCTCTTGGGTGTCTGTAAACATTCTAAACAGTCTGGAGCGGCCGCCATCTTGTGTCTCGGTAAAATCGAGACACAAGGGGTTTGAAAAAAAAAGGGGCAAATGACCGTAAGGGGGAAGAGTAGACCCCCTCTGACCCCCTAGGTTTGATGTAGGGGCTAAAATAGGGTCCTGCGGGGCATTACATTTTTTATTTTTTTTTTCGTTTTGCGCGGGGGAAGCGCATGGTACGCGCACCGGCGAAGCACGGGGAAAATCCAGGACCATATTTATGAAGGCCTTGCGCTGCCAGTTTTGCGCCTCCTGTGCGTCAATTTTTGTGACGCACCAGCGGTGTAAAAAAATGCGCATTGTTATGCAATATTTAAAAAGTGACGCATCTATCTAGATGCGTCACTTTTTAAATATAGTGCAACGAGGCACATTTTTTTACACTGCTGGTGTGATGCGTCACTTTTCTGTGCGCACTCCTTATGACATTCCAGATGTGTCATATTTAATGTATGACGAATCATGTTGCAAGGAGTTACAGATACATCAGTATTTCTGACATATCTGTAAACATAAAAGTGACGCGAGGCAGGCGCAAGATTTTGACGCAACAGCATCCTAAAAGTGACGCAGAGAAATCTTATAGATTTCAGTACGTCGTTATTACCAAGCTTTTTGCGGGGGAATGCCCCCTCTGCATACATTATACCTGACGCAGATATAATGTGGCGCAGAGTTTTAAAAAGTGACCCATGTACCTAGATGCGTCACTTTTTAAAAATAGCGTCAGGTATAATGCATGCAGAGGGGGTGTTCTCCCGCAAAAAGCTTTGTAATAGCGACGCAGTGAAATCTTTGAGATTTCACTGCGTCACTTTTAGGATGCTGTTGCGTCAAAATCTTGCGCCTGCTTTACAGCAGGTGTTAGACTGACGCAAGACCTTTCACATGGTGCTTTTTCCATGTGAAAGGACACATTACTGGAGTTGCTTCACTTTTGTGACGCACTCCAGCAATGCGTTACTTGGAATGTCATAAGGAGTGCGCACAGAAAAGTGACGCATCGCACCAGTGGTGTAAAAAAATGTGCCTCGTTGCGTTATATTTAAAAAGTGACGTATCTAGGTAGATGGGTCACTTTTTAAAATCAAGCGCCACATTATATCTGCGTGAGGTATAATGCATGCAGAGGGGGTGTTCCCCCGCAAAAAGCTTTGTAATAGCGACGCAGTGAAATGTTTGAGATTTCACTGCGTCACTTTTAGGATGCTGTTGCGTCCTTTAAATATAGTGCAACGAGGCACATTTTATTACACTGCTGGTGTGATGCGTCACTTTTCTGTGCGCACTCCTTATGACATTCCAGATGTGTCATATTTAATGTATGACGAATCATGTTGCAAGGAGTTACAGATATGTCAGTATTTCTGACATATCTGTAAACATGAAAGTGACGCGAGGCAGGCGCAAGATTTTGACGCAACAGCATCCTAAAAGTGACGCAGAGAAATCTCATAGATTTCAGTACGTCGTTATTACCAAGCTTTTTGCGGGGGAATGCCCCCTCTGCATACATTATACCTGATGCAGATATAATGTGGCGCAGAGTTTTAAAAAGTGACCCATGTACCTAGATGCGTCACTTTTTAAAAATAGCGTCAGGTATAATGCATGCAGAGGGGGTGTTCCCCTGCAAAAAGCTTGGTAATAATGACGCAGTGCGTCACTTTTAGGATGCTGTTGCGCCAAAATCTTGCGCCTGCTTCACAGCAAACCTTTCACATGGTGCTTTTTCCATGTGAAAGGACACATTACTGGAGTTGCGTCACTTTTGTGACGCACTCCAGCAATGCGTTACTTTTGTGTTTACAGATACGTCAGAAATACTGACATATCTGTAACTCCTTGCGAATTGATTAGTCATATATTAAATATGACATATCTGGAATGTCATAAGGAGTGCGTCCACAAAAGTGACGCATTGCTGTTTTCACGTAGCGATGCGTCACTTTTCAGAAATGAGGCCTCCAGTTTATTCACTGTGTCATAACTTTCTTTTCTAACACTCACCTTCTTTCATTCCTCCTACTTCACTTCCTTTCACCTCTCATACCTTTCTGTTCTTTCTTACTCATTCTCCTTTCAATTATCAATGCACTATATTTCACTTACTCTTCATTTTTTTAAGAATATAGCTCTTTGATGAGAATTGGAGGTAGTTCTGAAAAGAACTTTTGGTTTTCTTCTTTTAACTGAACAGGAACAAAAACAGGGAATGGAAACTGCTCAACAGGAGCAAAAAGAAAACAAAAAAATTAGGGGTGGGAAGGGCAGTGATGGTTCTCCAATGCTCGAACCATGAGCAGGACACTTTGCTCCCCATAGGTGAGGAGTTGATTGCAGTATCTGCATTTGACGACCCCATGGTTAAATGCAGGTTGTATGTTTGCCACCTGCTCCTGCGATTGCTCTCTCCCAGAAGAAGTTGCTCCTCCGGTTGATGTAGAGGCCCCATCTCTGGGAACCTCTTGTGCCAGAGCCCTGACACTTTCCCGGGCAAAATTCTGGGGGTGCCTCCTCTCCACATGGCGAATCATGGTAAAGTTGCCAAAAGAGTACTTTTTTGGGGGGTTACCCCGTGACAGGACCTGTTTTCAGATCCTGCACTCCACTTTTGGTGCATTCACCTTTTTCTGGTCTGCTGGAAACTTAAAAAATTTCCAGATGAAATGCTCTTTGACCTTCGGCTGAGGAGGCTCTTCATCAATGAATTCAGGCTCATCTTCACTGCTGGATGGTCTGGCAGCCATGATTATCCAAGAAATATGCAAGAGCAAAAAGGCAGGCCTTTCAGTCACAAAAGTGAAAGAAGAAGTGAAGGAAATGGGTGGGGATTTCATTCATTGTAAAATAAAACTGTTAGCAACCAATGAAAAGTGTTATTTTAGGGTCACATGACCCGACGCGTTTACGTTGCGCGCTCCGGAGCACTTCCGGTGCGTTTACGCAGCGCGATCGTAGGCGCTTCCGGGGCGCAAACGTGGCGCGATCATAGGCGCTTTTGCGTGCGTTTACGCGCCGCGAATGTAGGCGCTTCCGAGGGCACTTACGTTGCGCGCCGAAGTGACGTCATCAAACTTTTACAAAAATGCATAATCATTTTCCTTATTAAAAAAAAATAATTTTATTTGTATGGTACGAAATGTTTTGCATTATTATTAACTTTTCATTCATATTTTTTTTCACGAACGACAGTTGCGCTCTGGGTGCGCTTTCAGATGAGCTCACGGAAAAGCTTACCGGAGAGCTTAGCTGAAAGCTTCCCGGAGCGCGCACCCAGAGGGCAAAAGAAAAAAATTATATAAAAAAAATGAATACTTTAAAAAAAACAGCAAATTGTAAAAAAAAAAAAAAGGTTAGAAACTCGATATACAAAGGAATTAGCATTTAAAAAACCTATGAAATTCACTGAAAAAACCATAGGTTTCACACCAGTTATAGTTAGGAATTAGCATTTAAAAAACCCATTAAATTCACTGAAAAAACCATAGGTTTCACACCAGTTATAGTTAGCTGGAAATTTTACTGATATAAAACCATTGAAATTCCCACGTTATAGTTAGATGGACTCACTATAACTTGCGCGTGCAATGCACTGCTGATGATGTCTTAATAAGCCAGTTAACCAATCAATTTTTAAAAACCATCCATTTAGACACTTATTTAAACATTTATTCTTCCATCAACTTTTACATATACATATATAAAATATATTTATTTTTCAGAAAGACACACATTCACTGGATGGTGTCATCAGTGATGTCATGAGTGATGTCACTGACCATGTCATGAGTGATGTAATATGTGACGTCATCAGCAGTGCATTGCACGCGCAAGTTATAGTGAGTCCATCTAACTATAACGTGGGAATTTCAATGGTTTTATATCAGTAAAATTTCCAGCTAACTATAACTGGTGTGAAACCTATGGTTTTTTCAGTGAATATATATATATATATATATATATATATTCACTGAAAAAACCATAGGTTTCACACCAGTTATAGTTAGGAATTAGCATTTAAAAAACCTATTAAATTCACTGAAAAAACCATAGGTTTCACACCAGTTATAGTTAGCTGGTAATTTTACTGACATAAAACCATTGAAATTCCCACGTTATAGTTAGTTGGACTCACTATAACTTGCGCGCCTGCAATGCACTGCTGATGACGTCACATATTTCATCACTCATGACATGGTCAGTGACATCACTCATGACATCACTGATGACACCATCCAGTGAATGTGTGTCTTTCTGTAAAATAAATATGTTTTACAAATGTATTTGTAAAGGTCGATGGAAGAATACATTTTTAAATAAGTGTCTAAATGGATGTTTTTTTTTTTTAATTGATTGGTTAACTGGCTTATTAAGTGTATCTTAGTGAATACATATATTAGCGAGTAATTTTTAACTATTTAAATATATGTAACAGTGTTTCACTTTATGTATAAGTGGCTGTATGGGTTGGTGACTGACTCACTGTTTGTATGTGTTTTGAAGACAGCATATGAGCAGGACTGTATGGGTGGATGAGTGTGTATATGTAGTGAGTGAATGCCTGTCTAACTAGTGTCTTTATGAGTAACTGCATATGTTTTAATCTAGTATATGTGAGTATTGATGTATATAAGTGAGTATATGTGAAACAGTTCCTGTTTAAATAAGTATGTGTTTCTATAAGTGATTGTTTAAGAGAGTAAGTATGTGTAAGTTTCCTTAGAAGTAATGTGCTAGTGTGTGTATAGTTGTATATGCAAATAAGTGGATGTTCAATAGTTTATTTTCATGTGTGAGTATGTGTGTGAGTAACTTTTGGATGACTGTCTGTGTGTAACAGGATGTATATGTGTATTACTACATATGATGAGTGAGTATATGTATGAGTGACTATATAGAACTGTTGCTGAATGAGTGGATGTGTATATAGATGGTGGAATTACTGAATTGGTTGTTGTAACTGGTATGGGTTTCTCCATTTTTTTGAAAATGTTAGTTTCTATTTTTGAATATGTGTTTCAAGGATTACATTACACTGAAAGGAGGTCTGTCAGTCTGTCACAAGGATGGTGTCATCAGTGATGTCATGAGTGATGTCACTGACCATGTCATGAGTGATGTAATATGTGATGTCATCAGCAGTGCATTGCAGGTGCGCAAGTTATAGTGAGTCCAACTAACTATAACGTGGGAATTTCAATGGTTTTATGTCAGTAAAATTTCCAGCTAACTATAACTGGTGTGAAACCTATGGTTTTTTCAGTGAATTTAATAGGTTTTTTAAATGCTAATTCCTAACTATAACTGGTGTATAACCTATGGTTTTTTCAGTGAATTTCATAGGTTTTTAAATGCTAATTCCTAACTATAACTGGTGTGAAACCTATGGTTTTTTCAGTGAATTTCATAGGTTTTTTAAATGCTAATTCCTAACTATTTTTAGGGCCTCAAACCCATGTTTTTTTCAGTGAAGTTCAAAGGTTTTTTAATAGCAAATTTCTATAGGTATGAAATGTAATATTTTTTATAATGAATCCTATATTGTATATTTATGTAATACTATTTTCTTTATGTATATTGTTCATGTTTTTTTATTTTGTATTTTTTATTTTTTGCCCTGGAGCGCTCCCGGTGCGCGTCCCGGTGAGCGCACCGGTAAGCGCAGTCTTGCAGCGCGCCCCGGGGCCTGTACCAGTGAGCGTCCCGATAGCGCTATTGCCGCGAACAGAAACATCATCGTGACGTATCGCGTAGCGGCGTCCGCGTGATACGCACGGCGTAAGCGCACCCGGAAGCACTCGAGCGCATACGATCGCGCTACGTAACCATCCGACACGCTTACGGGGCGCGCCCCGGGGTGTGTAGCGTAAGCGCGTCGGGTCATGTTACCTAAAAATAACACTTTTTATTGGTTCAGGACAGTTTTGGCTTCCAAATTATGAAAGCCCTGGTCATGTGACCTGAAAATAACACTTTTTATTGGTTCAGGACAGTTTTTTTTTCTTAATGATGAAAGCCCCCACCTTTTTTCCTCATTCTCACTTTGTACTTTGAGTGAGGAAGACCTGTTTCCAGAGCTATTACTAATTTGTACTCAGAAATGGCTTCAGTAGCAGCAGCTGCAGGTGCATCTCAGCCACCACCACCACCACCAAGAGGACCACCACAACACCACAGTGGTGGAGATGAAGACGAGGAGGAGGAGGAGGAGGAGGCGGAGGAGAGGAGGAGGTTCCTGCCAGAAGATAATACCCCATATAGGCCAAAGCAGCACATTATCTGGAAGTTTTTTTCAATCCCAAAGGACCTCAAAAAAGTAAATGCGCCAAGGGTTACTTGCCTAATCTGTGGCACTGAACTTTCAAGGGGGACCCCTGACAAAAAGTACTCTTTTGGCAATAACACCATGATTCGCCACATGCAACGCCGGCACCCTAACAACTATGCTGCGGCAGAGGTGAGAGAACTGGCCAGAAACCGTCCCCAATCTTCACCCAGCACCTCCAAAAGTAAGCAACCCACTCCGTCGGGTCCAGAGACAAGGGAGATGGTCCCAAACATACAACCCCAGTTTGGACAATACAAAATAAGTTGTATTTTTTGTGGTAAAACAATTACCTACGGTGAGCAAAGCATAAAACTCATCAACCGTGCTGGTGACAACCACAATTGCCCCAAAAAAACCTTAATTTTTTCCTGATTTTTTTTGCTCCAGTTAAGCCGTTTACAATTCCCTGTTTTTTGTTTCTCCCCATAAAAATAGCAAAAAAAATATAAAACTGTTCATAAAAGCCAAAAAAAGTACAAAATGTTCAAAAAAACTATTAAAAAAATATAAAACAACAAAAAGAAGAAAAAAACAGTTATTTTTAGAACTACCTCCAATTTATAAAAAAAGGCTACATTTTTTAAAAACTCTGTCATTCATTTTTCCCTATGGTACGCTCCCCGGTACGCTCCCCGGTGCGCGTACCGGCGCTCCCCCCGCGCACATGAAACCTAGGAGGTCAAGAGTGGTCTACCCTGCCCCCTTTTGCTCATTTCCCCCTTTGTTTTTGCCACCTCTAGTGTCTCGATCCTACCGAGACACAAGGTGGCAGCCGCTCCGGACTGTTTGGAATGTTGACAGACACCCGAGAGCCAATCAGCTTTCCACGCGCGCACTCGCATAGCGCGCTGGTACGCGCCCCGGTGCACGTACCGGGGCACGCTTATAGATATATATATTTTTTTGAACCTAAATTATTCAAAATCCACTGGAGCACATATCTTGAGACATAGCAAAGGCACATCGGGCTACCAGTCCCTACAATTTAGCCAAGTTTGGTGGAAATCCATTCAGCCGTTCGGGCTAAAAGTGAGCTCAACCGCCCTATAGAAATTAACATGGGGAAAACACGTTTTGAGACCCCCCTTTTATCTCGGCCCCCACTTGACGAATCCCCCCCAAACTTTCAGAGAAGGAGCGGAGCGCCACGAGGCAGATTTGAGGAAATTTTCAGGCAGATTCCTTAACCGGCGCCAAAGGTATTCCCAATAGAATGTTGCGAATTCCGTATACAAAATAATCCTAACTATAACTACCTACTGGTGACCGCCAGAAGGTAATACATATATATATATATATATATATATATATATATATATATATATATATATATATATATATATATATATATATTACCTACTGGCTATCGCCAGTAGGTATATATAGTTAGGATTTTTTCCCTATGGGATTTTTGAAAATTCTATGTCTAATAACTTTGGCGTTTGTAGACGGAATCGGCTGAAATTTTCTGGAAAATGGCACATTTTGTTTCTGAGCAGCCCCTGAAAATTTGGTGGGGTTTCGTCAAGGGGGGGCCGAGAAAAAAGGGGGGTCCCAAAACGCGTTTTTCCCATTCATTTTTCCATAGGGCGGTTGGACTCACTTTTAGCTCGAACGGCTGAATGGATTTGCACGAAACTTGGCAAAATTGTAGGGACTGTTAGCCCGATGTGCCTTTGCTAGGTCTCAATATATGTGCTCCAGTAGTTTTTGAGAAATTAACGTTCAAAACAAGATATATATCTGTAACAGCGCTCCGGGCAGCGATCCGGTCCGCTTACTTTTCGCGAAACGGAACTTTGCGCGCAGAAAGCTGATTGGCTCTCCGGTGTCTGTCAACATTCTAAACAGTCCGGAGCGGCCGCCATCTTATCTCTCGGTAGGATCGAGAGAGAAGAAGAGGTGAAAAACGAAGGGGGAATTTAATGAAAGGGGGCAAGGTATACCCCTCTTGACCCCCTAGGATTGTTGTTGGGGTTATTAAAGGGTCCCGTGGGGAAAATAAAAAAAAAATGATTTTTCACGGTAGAAGTGCTTCACGGGCCGCGAACTGGGCCGCAAACTGGTAGCGAAACGGGAATTCGCCATTTTGTGCTTCGTTTTAATTGTTTAGAGAGAAAAATTATCGCCGCACATCGGCCACAATGCATGAATATCGCTGAAAAGTCAGCGATATTCATGCATTATCCAGCAAATGCTCTTAGCCATGTTATCCACCTTCCATTGGATAACAGAAAGCTGATTGGCTCTCCGGTGTCTGTCAACATTCTAAACAGTCCGGAGCGGCCGCCATCTTATCTCTCGCTAGGATCGAGAGAGAGGAAGAGGTGAAAAACGAAGGGGGAATTTATTGAAAGGGGGCAAGGTATACCCCTCTTGACCCCCTAGGATTGTTGTTGGGGTTATTAAAGGGTCCCGTGGGGAAAATAAAAAAAAAATGATTTTTCACGGTAGAAGCGCTTCACGGGCCGCGAACTGGGCCGCAAACTGGTAGCGAAACGGGAATTCGCCATTTTGTGCTTCGTTTTAATTGTTTAGAGACAAAAATTATCGCCGCACATCGGCCACAATGCATGAATATCGCTGAAAAGTCAGCGATATTCATGCATTATCCAGCAAATGCTCTTAGCCATGTTATCCACCTTCCATTGGATAACATGGCTAAAAACTGCTCTGTGCGTGAGCTTTTTTTTTTTTTTTTTGCTGCGTGACGTTTGTTAACGTTCGATTCGATGGAAATCAGGAAGTGTTGACCACCATTTTGTCACTGCGAGTAAATATTTTGTTATAAATGAATCCTTATTGATAAACATTGTCTGCGCCATCTTGCGTTTTTGTCCAATGCCACAATTTTGTCGTGCACGGCACCCATTTTAGATGCCTTGACCAGGGCCACTCTCTGCACGCCGCCGATCCTCAGCATGGCTCCCCACCCTCGCAAGCATCTCCCCCACGCACTGGTCACCCCCGCTGTTTCTCTCATGCATGGGCCATATACTTCCCCCCATCTGCGCTGCTCTTCTCTGAGAATCACACCCTGTGCCCGCCCGACACCTCCCTTTCACCCTATTCACTACCGCACCCTCTGACACTCCTCTTCCTCTGTGTCCGATTGTCCAGGCCGGACCTAGGCTATCACCTAGCCCTGCGGATGTAGTTTATGGCCCCAGCTGTAGAGTATCCAGACATGCCAACCTTCCCGATTCAGGCGTGAGACTACTGATTTCAGTGCTAGTCTCCCGCCTCCCGATTCCTGCAAGCAAAAACCCGGGGGCATATTACCAACAACTAGCGATAATTTTTGTCTCTAACTTGTTTAGAGACAAAAATTATCGCCGCACATCGGCGAATTTTATCGCGCATAAACCTTGCTATTAGCAAGGTTTATCGCAAATGCGATAAAAAACGGCCGCAATGCATGAATATCGTTGAAAAGTCAGCGATATTCATGCATTATCCAGCAAATGCTCTTAGCCATGTTATCCACTTCCCATTGGATAACATGGCTAAAACTGCTCAGGGCAGGTGTTAGGTTTTGGAGATATTCGCGCTTAGCGCGAATATCTCCAAAAGTTGGTAATAGGAGATAGCGATGGTTAGGGTTTCCAGTCGCTAAAATCTTGGCACGCCCACTTTGCATGTCATTAGTGATAAATATCACTGATATGCAAAGCGGGGCCCAAGATGGTCGCTATCACCTTTTAGCTGTCACTAACTGGTGTTAGCGACAGCTTGGTAATAGGGAGATAATTTTATCTCTTTTTTTTTGGCTTTTAAAGCCCAAAAAGCAGAAATAAACCCCCTTGATAATATGCCCCATGATTTCTCGGGGGTTTCAGCTGACAGGGCTTGGTATTGTGTTACGTGCTAATTCTTCCAGGAAACGTCAGAGGGTCGATGCAGGGGTTCTAGAAGGGGTGATAAACCATTTAAGCCTCATGAACAAGCGCATGGTCTTCTAAAGATTTGTGAAGTACTCGGGGCGGCGGTGTGTGTGTGCCCTCTTTCAGGAGCGGGCGAGGGGGGCACTGCCAGCAACTTGCCAGGCCAGGCAGTGTTCAACACGTGCATCACCCTTTCTCTGCCTGCTATTGCGCTCCATGCTTCGGAAAGGTAAGAAAAAGAACGCGCATTTGAGTTTGAAATGTCCGATCTTGTAGCAGTACACTTGCAAAGCCCACACATGACAATAACCCGATTCAAGGCCCCATTCACCCGATTTTTTAAACATATATAGCACTCCAACAAAGTTAGATTTTAAAACTTTATTAACATTTAACTATAATGAACGGAACAAAAACTGTAAAAACATTTAAACATTTTTCACCCAAAAAAGCAACAATGGTCAGAAGCTGTCTTTTGTGCGAATAGTCCCAAGGCAGCACAACGTGCAGAGTTCTGGACGGCACCCAGGTGATGTCGCTGGGTGCCGCACTGGTTTTGGGATCCTACAATGCTGCTCCGAAAATTGGCGTGGGGCGTCCCGGGTGGGGCGGGGGGAGGCCTCGTCAGTAGCGGTCTGTTGTGCGAATAGTCCCAAGGCAGCAGAACGCGCTGAGATGTTGATGGCACCCAGGTGATGTCCAGTAAACTGCCGCACTGGTTTTGGTATCCTACAATGCTGCTCCGAAAATTTGCGTGCGGCGGCCCGGGGGGGGGGGGGGGGGCGTGGGGGAGGCGGCGTGAACGGGCCTCCCCAGGTGGCGGCCATCCAGCTGAGTTGCGCCCGCTCTTGCGGCTACAGCGTCTCGCTCACCATGTTGTTGAGTTGCTCCCACTCTTGCAGTGCAGCGATAGGCGCCTGCCACATGACTCTTAAAATGGCGGACGGCTCTTCGGTTTTGGGCCTGGTGCACTGAAATGGCCCTGGGACACCTTGGAACTCGGACGCTTGCCTGCTAGGGCTTGGGCTCCATTCTCGAAGAGCGTCCCCTCAGCCGTGAAGATTCTACAAAAGTCTTGGGGGCCCCCGACTCCCGCAGGCTTCCGGTGGGGAGCGGCTGCCATGATTGTTCGCGGAATGACCACGACGGAGCCACGAGATGGTGGTGCTCTCATGCTGACGCCAGCTTCAGTCTGAATGATCCAGAAACAAGGTGGGGCTTTCATCGTTTGGGAAAAAAAAATGTTCTAAACCAATGAAAAGTGTTATTTTTAGGTCATATGACCAAGCCTTCCATCTTTAGGAAACCAAAAGTAAAATGATCCAATGAAAAGTTTTATAAACAAGTCACATGACCTGTTATGCGGCATAAGGCTACAAAAAGCGTAGAAAATCCGTTGGCACGTGAGGCGGCGTCAGTAGCGGACCGATGTGCGAATAGGCCGAAGGCAGCACAACGCGTCGAGATCCGGATGGCACCGAGGTGGTGTCCAGCAAATTGCCGCACTGGTGTGGCCATACTACAATGCTGCGCCGAAAGACGGCGTGTCCAGCTGAGTTGCGGTCACTCTTGCGGTATAGTGACTCGAACGCGCCGAGATCCGGATGGCACCGAGGTGGTGTCCAGCAAATTGCCGCACTGGTGTGGCCATCCTACAATGCTGCGCCGAAAGACGGCGTGTCCAGCTGAGTTCCGGTCACTCTTGCGGTACAGTGAGTCGAACGCGCCGAGATCCGGATGGCACCGAGGTTGTGTCCAGCAAGTTGCCGCACTGGTGTGGCCATCCTACAATGCTGTGCCGAAAGTCGGCGTGGGGTGCCCCGTTGGCTTATGAGGTGATGTCAGTAGTGGACCGATGTGTGAATAGGTCGGAACCAGCACAAGGCGCCAAGATCCGATTGGCAAGTCCTGGATGTTGAGTGCCATAGTTGAGAGTTCTGAGCAGTGCTTGTAAGACTATCTGAAGCTTATTTGCACCTGCTGCAGCTTCACTGTTGCCCAAGGTGGTGTCCAGCAAATTGCTGCACTGGTGTGGCCATCCTACAATGCTGCGCCGAAAGACGGCGTGTCCAGCTGAGTTCCGGTCACTCTTGCGGTACAGTGACTCGAACGCTCCGAGATCCGGATGGCACCGAGGTGGTGTCCAGCAAGTTGCCGCTCTGGTGTGGCCATCCTACAATGCTGCGCCGAAAGTCAGTGTGGGGTGCCCCGTTGGCTTATGAGGTGATGTCAGTAGTGGACCGATGTGTGAATAGGTCGGAACCAGCACAAGGCGCCCTGCACTGTTGAGCTTTTTTCAATGCCTGTTTTTTGTTGTTTCCCCTCCATCAAAAACAAAAAAAAAATATAAAACTGTGCAAAAATACAAAAAAATGTTTAGATAAGCAGTGCTTGTAAGACTGTCTGAAGCTCTTTTGCACCTGCTGCAGCTTCACTATTGCCCTGGTGTGGACAAAGATCGCCCATGACTTAGGCTGATTGAGAGTTTGTAGAAAAATGGCTTCAGATTTTCCACATATTACTCTTCAACATTCTTCCTAAATGTAACAATGTGAGACTCACTAGGAGAACGGCTGTTTATGTTTCCTTTCAAAATGCTGCCAACAATATTTTCTGAATGGAAGACACCATCTTGTAGCATAAAGGGCCGAAAGGGGTTCTGGTCTGGCCGATTGTTGGTGGAGACATTTTGACTATATCTTGGACCTGCCCGGCCTCGCCCAAAATGGCGCCGGTATAAATGGGACTCGTAACTCCTTGCCCGCAAATGTATATCTAGAAAATTTTATTGTAAGTGGCCCTGTCTTATTTTAATTACAAAATGTACGTCCACCGATTCCGCAACTGTTAGACACCTTAGTTCTTGCAACCTAATGGCCCGCTCGTTACGTTCCTCTACAGTGTAAATGTCTCCTCATCATATACGATTTCAGTTTGCTCCGTGGCCGGCCCAGGTGGTTATAGGCCTGTATTTGTATACTGACATTTTCACAATAAAGGTTTTTAAAACAAAACACGGTAGTAGTATTTACATTGGTAAAGTTTTTACTTTTAGTCACTGTTTTCGAATCAGTAAAAGGCAAGTGAAATAAAGCAGTTCAATTACATGACGGATAAAAGGTATAATATGTAGGAACGTAGTAAAGATAAATGGTCAAGGGCAGTTGTGTTTTCCACTCCTGCAACATAAAGTGATCGATAAGAATCTGATAATCAGGCGTATCGGCGACTAAGACAGCAGGCCGAGTCTCTTTTACTCAACGGCTCCGTCATGGAACGAAGAAACGCCCTTTTTCTCGAAAAAGGAATATATTTTACTTGCAGGACAGTTGTAAATTTTCCGGGAAAGTACATTAGCCTGGAATATTATAACATATATGTTTTAAAAAAAATAATGTTCGAAAACAATAAAAAGCGTAATTTTTAGGTCATATGACCAAGCTTTTCATCATTAAAATAACAAAAGTAAAATGAACCAATGAAAAGTTTTATTAACAAGTCACATGACCTGTTATGCTTACGTTACGCGCTGCGCGCCGCGCCCCGGATCACTTCCGGGTGCGCTAACGCGGCGTGTCATATAACGCATTACGCGACAACGTAGGTCAAGAAAATAGTCAAAATGTCTCCACCAACCAGCGTTCGGAACACAACCCCTTTCAGCAGTCCAAAAAGTTCTGTTAAATGACAACAGAGGGGACAGGCAACAAGAACCATCAGTCAAAGAGGGGAGGGCAAGTTCTTCTCTTCCGGGTCATGTTGGGGCGCTACCGGAACTGATCGAATTGGTAGTCTACAGTGTTTCTGGATGTTTCAGACTAAAGCTGGCGTCAGCATGAGAGCACTACCATCTCGTAGCTCCGTCGTGGCCATTCCACGAGCAGACATGGCAGCCGCTCCCCACCAGAAGCCTGCGGGAGTCGGGGGCCCCCAAGAGTTTTGTAGAATCTTCACGGCTGAGGGGACGCTTTCGAGAATGGGACCCAAGCCCTATCAGGCAAGCGTCCGAGTTCCAAGGTGTCCCAGGGCCATTTTAGTGGACCAGGCCCAAAACCGAAGAGCCGGCCGCCATTTTGAGAGTCCTGTGGCAGCCGCCTATCGCTGCACCGCAAGAGCGGGAACAACTTAACTACATGGTGAGCGAGACGCTGTAGTCGCAAGAGCGGGCGGTAAACAGCTGAATGGCGGAAGAGGCACAGTGTAGCAAAAGCGGGCGGAATGGCAACTAAAACGGTAAAGGGGCGCCCCACTACAGCGTGTCTTCAGGTCAAACGGATTGTGGGACAAAGTCCAGAATAGAAGAGTCATCAAAAGGCAAAAAGTTCCGCCGGACCCCGGGAGCCGGCCGCCTATGTCGGGGGCGATCTCAGGCTACACCAGTGCTATAAGACTTGGGGAGGGGGTCGGAGCCAAGCGGCTTCTCCGAGTCCGTGCCATCACACCGCCCCTCGGGGGCCTCCGTCAAGCGGTTTAGGGAGGTACCATATAACATTGTTTTCAAATGCAGTCAGGTCCACAAACGACCCTCACTTACTTTGAGAATAGTGAAGCTGCAGTAGGTGGAAATAAGCTTCAGACAGTCTTACAAGCACTGCTTTTGTAAACATTTTTTGATTTTTTTGTATTTTTGCACAGTTTTATATATTTTTTTTGTTTTTGATGGAGGGGAAACAACAAAGCACAGGCATTGAAAAAGGCTCAAACTCAGAACTCTGAACTATGGCACCCAACATCCAGGACTTTCCATCCGGATCTTGGCGCCTTGTGCTGCTTCCGACCTATTCACACATCGGTCCACTACTGACATCATCTTATAAACCAACGTTATGTAAATAGTTATTTAATAAAATGTTTTACCCTGTTTCTTTGCTGGTGTGTTGTCTATATTTTTAATATTTGCATAGGGTTTGTCGTTATTTTGGGAGGGGTGGGTGACGGAGCCGAGCTGTCTTGCAGCCCTCATGGTGTGGAGCTCAGTTCATCTCACTATTTTCGTATTTCTCATGAAGGGTTGTTTATAATATTTCTATTTTAGCGAGGTCAAAAAGAGATCCAATTAGTGGCCTACTGATTTTGCTCGATTACTTTTATTTTTTTACACGATTTTTCACGATCTGCAAAGACTAAACAGAGTATTGCGACTTTGTGCTTGTTTGTAAATAGAGAATGAACCAAAGAGAATCAATTGTAAAACAGTAAATGCTTGGATAATAATCAATCAAATGGAGAGACAAGCAGGCAGGACGGATTACAACGGGGGTAAAGGCCTGCGTTAACTACTCTTCACTATCTGCAAAGAGAGAGTACTACTAAGAGAAAAGAGGGGAGGGGGGCAGCGTTCAAAGCACATCAGCGTGCATAAATACGAAAATGATTTTATCTATCACGTACTTGACATTTTAAAGCTTTTCATATTTGCTATTAAAAAACCAATGAAATTCACAGAAAAAACCATAGGTTATAGTGGATATATATTTAGGAATTTGCATTTACAAAACCTTGAAAATTCAATGAAAAAACCATTGGTTTTAGGCCATATATAGTTAGGGATTTGCATTTACAAAACCTTATTTTACTCGCATAAAACCATTGAAATTCCATATATAGTTATAAGCGCTAACTATATATCGCGCACCCGCAATCCACTGCTGATGATGTCACATATTACATCATTCATGACATGGTTAGTGACATCACTGATGACATCACTGATGACATCTCAAATGACATCACTGATGACATCACTGAAAACATCTCATTTGACATGACTGATAACATCACTGATGATATCATTCATGTGATAATACCATGAACCTCTTCAGACTCTAATATAACCTTAGATACAATCAGTGTAAACAGACAGTCACAGACTGTCACTCATCCATGGAGTTACTCACACACCTAGTCAGTTATGCCAAAAATCAATCACACCTCCATTTTCTCAACTATACAGTTATACACACCTTACTTATTCAAACATATACTAACACATATTTACTTTACTCTCTTATACAATCTCTGATACATGTTCACAATGATCCATACAGCCACTCACACATTCACTGGCTCTTATGCACAGTTATTTATAGATGTCAACTCTCACATGTACTGTGTTTTACATATGTACTTAATTTGACATGTAGCACTGAGATATCCATTCACTCACTAATACACTCATGCACAGTCAACCGCCCATACAGCTGTTTGCACATGCACTTTTGAATCTATACATATAGTGAATCAACTACTCACACATCTATGTACAGAGTCACACACCTTCCAGCCACCCATACACACACACTCAGTTTCCCATACAAATACTTGGACAACCAATCAACCCATACAGTTACTCATATAGCTACTGATCAACATATGCAGCAGTTTGTAGAACAACAGATATAATGATGCACAAATTAAAACAGTTTAGTCACTAACCCATGCACTCAGTGAGACACATTTAATCACTCACTCAATCAGTCAGTCATGCACCTTGTAAATCCTTCATCCAGACACTTATATATCCACTCATTCTTCAATATGTAAAACATATTTTAACTTTACAGAAACATACAGTCACTGGATGTTGTAATCAGTGATGTCATCAGTGATGTCATTTGAGATGTCATCAGTGATGTCATCAGTGATGTCACTAACCATGTCATGAATGATGTAATATGTGACATCATCAGCAGTGGATTGCGGGTGCGCGATATATAGTTAGCGCTTATAACTATATATGAAATTTCAATGGTTTTATGCGAGTAAAATAAGGTTTTGTAAATGCAAATCCCTAACTATATATGGCCTAAAACCAATGGTTTTTTCATTGAATTTTCAAGGTTTTGTAAATGCAAATTCCTAACTATATATCCACTATAACCTATGGTTTTTTCTGTGAATATATATATATATATATATATATATATATATATATATATATATATATTTTACTCGCATAAAACCATTGAAATTTCATATATAGTTATAAGCGCTAACTATATATCGCGCACCCGCAATCCACTGCTGATGATGTCACATATTACATCATTCATGACATGGTTAGTGACATCACTGATGACATCACTGATGACATCTCAAATGACATCACTGATGACATCACTGATTACAACATCCAGTGACTGTATGTTTCTGTAAAGTTAAAATATGTTTTACATATTGAAGAATGAGTGGATATATAAGTGTCTGGATGAAGGATTTACAAGGTGCATGACTGACTGATTGAGTGAGTGATTAAATTCCTAACTATATATCCACTATAACCTATGGTTTTTTCTGTGAATATATATATATATATATATATATATATATATTCAATGAAAAAACCATTGGTTTTAGGCCATATATAGTTAGGGATTTGCATTTACAAAACCTTATTTTACTCGCATAAAACCATTGAAATTCCATATATAGTTATAAGCGCTAACTATATATCGCGCACCCGCAATCCACTGCTGATGATGTCACATATTACATCATTCATGACATGGTTAGTGACATCACTGATGACATCACTGATGACATCTCAAATGACATCACTGATGACATCACTGATGACATCATCCAGTGACTGTATGTTTCTGTAAAGTTAAAATATCTCTTACATATTGAAGAATGAGTGGATATATAAGTGTCTGGATGAAGGATTTAGTAGGTGCATGACTGACTGTATGAGTGAGTGATTAAATGTGTCTCACTGAGTGCATGGGTTAGTGACTAAACTGTCTTAATTTGTGCATCATTATGTCTGTTGTTCTGTAAACTGTTGCATGTGTTGATAAGTAGCTATATGAGTAACTATATGGGTTATTGATTGGTTGCCCAAGTATTTGTATGGGATATTGAGTGTGTGTGTGGGTGGCTGGGAGGTGTGTGACTCTGTGCATAGATCTGTAAGCAGTTGATTCACTAGATGTATGGTTTCAAAAGTGCATGTGGAAACAGCTGTATGGGCGATTGACTGTGTGCATGAGTGTATTGGTGAGTGAATGGATATCTCAGTGCTACATGTCAAAGTAAGTACATATTTAAAACACAGTACATGTGAGAGTTGACATATATAAATAACTGTGCATAAGAGCCAGTGAATGTGTGAGTGGCTGTATGGATCATTGTGAACTTGTATCAGGGATTGTATAAGAGAGTAAATATGTGTTAGTATATGTTTGAATAAGTAAAGTTTGTATAACTGTATATTTGAGGAAAGGGAGGTGTGATTGATTCTTTGCATGACTGACTAGGTGTGTGAGTAACTCCATGGATGAGTGACAGTCTGTGAGTGTCTGTTTACACTGATTGTATCTAAGGTTATATTAGAGTCTGAAGAGGTTCATCGTATTATCACATGAATGATATCATCAGTGATGTTATCAGTCATGTCAAATGAGATGTTTTCAGTGATGTCATCAGTGATGTCATTTGAGATGTCATCAGTGATGTCATCAGTGATGTCACTAACCATGTCATGAATGATGTAATATGTGACATCATCAGCAGTGGATTGCGGGTGCGCGATATATAGTTAGCGCTTATAACTATATATGGAATTTCAATGGTTTTATGCGAGTAAAATAAGGTTTTGTAAATGCAAATCCCTAACTATATATGGCCTAAAACCAATGGTTTTTTCATTGAATTTTCAAGGTTTTGTAAATGCAAATTTCTAACTATATATCCACTATAACCTATGGTTTTTTCTGTGAATTTCATTGGTTTTTTAATAGCAAATATGAAAAGCTTTAAAATGTCAAGTACGTGATAGATAAAAACATTTTCGTATTTATGCACGCTGATGTGCTTTGAACGCTGCACCACCCCCCCTCCCCTCTTTTGTCTTAGTAGTACTCTCTCTTTGCAGATACTGAAGGGTAGTTAACGCAGGCCTTTACCCCCGTTGTAATCCGTCGTGCCTGCTTGTCTCTCCATTTGATTGATTGTTGTCCAAGCATTTACTGTTTTAGAATTGGTTCTCTTTGGATCATTCTCTATTTACAAACAAGCACAAAGTCGCAATACTCTGTTTAGTCTTTGCAGATAGTGAAAAATCGTGTAAAAAAATAAAAATAATCGAGCAAAATCAGTAGGCCACTAATTGGATCTCTTTTTGACCTCGCTAAAATAGAAATATTAGGAACAACCCTTCATGAGAAATACGAAAATAGTGAGATGAACTGAGCTCCACACCATGAGGGCTGCAAGACAGCTCGGCTCCATCACCCATCCCGCACAAAATAACGACAAACCCTATGCAAATATTAAAAATATAGACAACACACCAGCAAAGAAACAGGGTAAAACATTTTATTAAAAAACTATTTACATAACGTTGGTTTATAAGATGATGTCAGTAGTGGACCGATGTGTGAATAGGTCGAAAGCAGCACAAGGCTCCAAGATCCGGATGGCAAGCTCCTGGATGTTGGGTGCCATAGTTCAGAGTTCTGAGTTTGAGCCTTTTTCAATGCCTGTGCTTTGTTGAATCAAAATGGCGGCTTGACACAAAGCTGACTCAAGCGTTGCTACTGATGCTATGCAGACCAAAACTGGTTTTCAGTTTGTACATTTTTCTAGATTTTTCAATCCAAGTTTGGTTGACTTTGTAGAACGATGGCTTCAAATTTTCAACATACGGTGTGGTGGCGCTGACTGGGAGGGGGCGCTTCGCTCCTGCCCCCTCCCCAAGTAAGATTTTCATACGTAAAAGTACGTTAATGGTTTTGGTCCCTGAGTTGCTTCGATGTCACTGCCATTCTCAAATGGCATAAGTTCTGGATGTTGGGTGCCATAGTTAAGAGTTCTGAGCAGCGCTTGTAACACTGTCTGAAGCTTATTTCCACCTACTGCAGCTTCACTATTCTCAAAGTAAGTGAGTGTCGTTTGTGGACCTGACTGCATTAGAAAACAATGTGATATGTTACCTTCCTAAACAGCTTGACGGAGGCCCCTGAGGGGCGGTGTGATGACCATGGACTCGGAGAAGACGCTTGGCTCCGACACCCTCCCCAAGTCTTATAGCACTGGTGTAGCCTGAGATCGCCCCCGACATAGGCGGCCGGCTCCCGGGGTCCGGCGGAACTTTTTGCCTTTTGATGACTCTTCAATTCTGAACCTTGTCCCATCCAGCTGAGTTGCGCCCACTCTTGCGGCTACAGCGTCTTGCCCACCATCCAGCTGAATTGCGCCCACTCTTGCGGTGCAGCGATAGGCGGCTGCCACAGGACTCTCAAAATGGCGGCCGGCTCTTCGGTTTTGGGCCTGGTCCACTAAAATGGCCCTGGGACACCTTTGAACTCCGACGCTTCCCTGATAGGGCTTGGGTCCCATTCTCGAAAAGTGTCCCCTCAGCCGTGAAGATTCTACAAAAGTCTTGGGGGCCCCCGACTCCCGCAGGCTTCTGGTGGGGAGCGGCTGCCATGTCTGCTCGTGGAATGGCCACGACGGAGCTACGAGATGGTAGTGGTCTCATGCTGACGCCAGCTTTAGTCTGAAACATCCAGAAACACTGTAGACTACCAATTCGATCAGTTCCGGTAGCGCCCCAACATGACCCGGAAGAGAAGAACTTGCCCTCCCCTCTTTGACTGATGGTTCTTGTTGCCTGTCCCCTCTGTTGTCATTTAACAGAACTTTTTGGACTGCTGAAAGGAGTTGTGTTCCGAACGCTGGTTGGTGGAGACATTTTGACTATATTCTTGACCTACGTTGTCGCGTAATGCATTATATGACACGCCGCGTTACCGCACCCGGAAGTGATCCGAGGCGCGGCGCGCAGCACGTAACGTAAGCATAACAGGTCATGTGACTTGTTAATAAAACTTTTCATTGGTTCATTTTACTTTTGTTAATTTAATGATGAAAAGCTTGGTCATATGACCTAAAAATTACGCTTTTTATTGTTTTCGAACAATATTTTTTTTTCAAACATATGTTATAATATTCCAGGCTAATGTACTTTCCCGGAAAATTTACAACTGTCTTGTAAGTAAAATATATTCCTTTTTCGAGAAAAAGGGCGTTTCTTCCTTCCATGACGGAGCCGTTGAGTAAAAGAGATTCGGCCTGCTGTCTTAGTCGCCGATACGCCTGATTATCAGATTCTTATCGATCACTTTATATTGCAGACATGAAAAACACAACTGCCCTTAAGCATTTATCTTTACTGCGTTCCTACATATTATACCTTTTATCCGTCATGTAATTGGACTGCTTTATTTCACTTGCCTTTACTGATTCGAAAACAGTGACTAAAAGTAAAAACTTTACCAATGTAAATACTACTACCATGTTTTGTTTTAAAAACCTTTATTGTGAAAATGTCAGTATACAAATACGGGCCTATAACCACGTGGGCCGGCCACGGAGCAAACTGAAATCGTATATGATGAGGAGACATTTACACTGTAGAAGAACGTAACGAGCGGGCCATTAGGTTGCAAGAACAAAGGTGTCTAACAGTTGCGGAATCGGTGGACGTACATTTTGTAATTAAAATACGACAGGGCCACTTACAATAACATTTTCTAGATATACATTTGCGGGCAAGGAGTTACGAGTCCCATTTATACCGGCGCCATTTTGGGCGAGGCCGGGCAGGTCCAAGATATAGTCAAAATGTCTCCACCAACCATCGGCCAGACCAGAACCCCTTTCGGCCCTTTATGCTACAAGATGGTGTCTTCCATTCAGAAAATATTGTTGGCAGCATTTTGAAAGGAAACAGAAACAGCCGTTCTCCTAGTGAGTTTCACATTGTTACATTTAGGAAGAATGTTGAAGAGTAGTATGTGGAAAATCTGAAGCCATTTTTCTACAAACTCTCAATCAGACTTGGATGGAAAAAAAAAACCTGAAGAATGTACAAACTGAAAACCAATTTTTGTCTGTATAGCATCAACAGTAACGCTTGAGTCAGCTTTGTGTCAAGCCGCCATTTTCATTCAATCAATAGCGTCCCCCTGCACACGTTCAGGGACCTGGTCGTGTCTTCAGATGAAACGGATTGTAGGAAAAGAAGCAGAAAGGAAAAGGCAAAAAGTTCCGCCGGACCTCGGGAGCCGGCCGCCTATGTCATGTGCCACCTTTGGCCACACCAGGGCAATAGTGAAGCTGCAGCAGGTGCAAATAAGCTTCAGACAGTCTTACAAGCACTGCTCAGAACTCTCAACTGAGGCACTCAACATCCAGGACTTGCCATTCGGATCTTGGCGCCTTGTGCTGGTTCCGACCTATTCACACATCGGTCCACTACTGACATCACCTCATAAGCCAACGGGGCACCCCACGCCGACTTTCGGCGCAGCATTGTAGGATGGCCACACCAGTGCGGCAACTTGCTGGACACAACATCGGGGCCATCCAGATCTCGGCGCGTTCGACTCACTGTACCGCAAGAGTGACCGCAACTCAGCTGGACACGCCATCTTTCGGCGCAGCATTGTAGGATGGCCACACCAGTGCGGCAATTTGCTGGACACCAACTCGGTGCCATCCGGATCTCGGCGCGTTCGAGTCACTGTACCGCTACAGTGACCGCAACTCAGCTGGACACGCCGTCTTTCGGTGCAGCATTGTAGGATGGCCACACCAGTGCGGAAATTTGCTGGACACCACCTCGGTGCCATCCGGATCTCGGCGCGTTCGAGTCACTGTACCGCAACAGTGACCGCAACTCAGCTGGACACGCCGTCTTTCGGCGCAGCATTGTAGGATGGCCACACCAGTGCGGCAATTTGCTGGACACCACCTCGGTGCCATCCGGATCTCGGCGCGTTCGAGTCACTGTACCGCAAGAGCGGGAGAAACTCAGCTGGACACGCCGTCTTTTGGCGCAGCATTGTAGGATGGCCACACCAGTGCGGCAATTTGCTGGACACCACCTCGCTGCCATCCGAATCTCGGCGCATTGTGCTGCCTTCGGCCTATTCGCACATCGGTCCGCTACTGACGCCGCCTCACGTGCCAACGGATTTTCTACGCTTTTTGTAGCCCTATGCCGCATAACAGGTCATGTGACTTGTTTATAAAACTTTTCATTGGTTCATTTTACTTTTGGTTTCCTAAAGATGGAAGGCTTGGTCATATGACCTAAAAATAACACTTTTCATTGGTTTAGAACATTTTTTTTTCCCAAACGATGAAAGCCCCACCTTGTTTCTGGATCATTCAGACTGAAGCTGGCGTCAGCATGAGAGCACCACCATCTCGTGGCTCCGTCGTGGTCATTCCGCGAGCAATCATGGCAGCCGCTCCCCACCGGAAGCCTGCGGGAGTCGGGGGCCCCCAAGACTTTTGTAGAATCTTCACGGCTGAGGGGACGCTTTTCGAGAATGGAGCCCAAGCCCTAGCAGGCAAGCGTCCGAGTTCCAAGGTGTCCCAGGGCCATTTCAGTGGACCAGGCCCAAAACCGAGGAGCCGTCCACCATTTTAAGAGCCATGTGGCAGCCGTCTATCGCTGCACTGCAAGAGTGGGAGCAACTCAACAACATGGTGAGCGAGACGCTGTAGCCGCAAGAGCGGGCGCAACTCAGCTAGATGGCCGCCACCTGGGGAGGCCCGTTCACGCCGCCTCCCCCACGCCTCCCCACCCCCCCGGGGCGCCGCACGCCAATTTTCGGAGCAGCATTGTAGGATACCAAAACCAGTGCGGCAGTTTACTGGACATCACCTGGGTGCCTGTCGTACATGTTGTGTCAGCCATGGGACACTGGACACAGTCCCATCAACATCTCAACGCGTTCTGCTGCCTTGGGACTATTCGCACAACAGACCGCTACTGACGAGGCCTCCCCCCGCACCACCCGGGACGCCCCACGCTGTTTTTCTGTGCTGCATTGTAGGATCCCAAAACCAGTGCGGCACCCAAGCGACATCACCTGGGTGCCGTCCAGAACTCTGCACGTTGTGCTGCCTTGGGACTATTCGCACAAAAGACAGCTTCTAACCATTGTTGCTTTTTGAGTTGAAAAATGTTTAAATGCTTTTAGTTTTTGTTCCGTTCATTATAGTTAAAAGTTAATAAAGTTTTATAATCTTACTTTGTTGGAGTGTTATCTATTTTTTTAAAAACGGGTGAATAGGGCCTTGAATCGGGTTATTGTCATGTGTGGGCTTTGGAAGTGTGCTGCTGCAGGATCGGACATTTCAAACTCAAATGCACGTTCTTTTTCTTACCTTTCCGAAGCATGGAGCGCAATAGTAGGCAGAGAAAGGGTGATGCACGTGTTGAACACTACCTGACCTGGCAAGTTGCTGGCAGTGCCCCCCCGCCCGCTCCTGAAAGAGGGCACACACACACCGCCGCCCCGAGTACTTCACAAATCTTTAAAAGACCATGCGCTTGTTCATGAGGCTTAAATGGTTTATCACCTCTTCTAGAACCCCTGCATCGACCCTCTGACGTTTCCTGGAAAAATTACCATGTAACACAATACCAAGCCCTGTCAGCTGAAACCCCCAAGGAATCGTGGGGCATATTATCAAGGGGGTTTATCTCCACTTTTTTGGCTTTAAAAGCCATGAAAGCGGAGATAAAATTATCTCCCTATTACCAAGCTGTTGCTAACACCAGTTAGTGACAGCTAAAAGGAGATAGCGACCATCTTGGGCCCCGCTTTGCATGTCAGTGATACTTATCACTAATGACATGCAAAGTGGCGTGCCAAGATGTTAGCGACTGGAAACAGTCCCTAACATCGCTATCTCCTATTACCAACTTTTGGAGATATTCGCGCTAAGCGCGAATATCTCCAAAATCTAACACCTGCCCTGAGCAGTTCTTAGCCATGTTATCCAATGGGAGGTGGATAACATGGCTAAGAGCATTTGCTCGATAATACATGAATATCACTGACTTTTCTGCGATAATAGCAAGGTTTATCTGCGATAAAAATCGCCGATGTGCGGCGATAATTTTTGTCTCTAAACAAGTTAGAAACAAAAATTATCGCTAGTTGTTCGTAATATGCCCCCGGGTTTTTGCTTGCAGAAATCGGGAGGCGGGAGACTAGCACTGAAATCAGTAGTCACACGCCTGAATCGGGAGGGTTGGCATGTCTGAATTCTCTACAGCTGGGGCCATAAACTACATCCGCAGGGGTAGGTGATAGCCTGGGACCAGCCTGGCATCTAAAATGGCTGCCGTGCACGACAAAATTGTGGCATTGGAAAAAAGGCAAGATGGCGCAGCCGCTGGAAGAGATGTATCAACATATATCAGCCTCCTCAGCCACCCTCAGGAAACATAGGGGATTAGGATACGTCTCCCGCACCCCCTTATACCTAGTAATTTAATTAACGAAGCACAAAATGGCGAATTCCCCTTTCGCTACCAGTTTGCGGCCCAGTTCGCGGCCCGTGAAGCGCTTCTACCGTGAAAAATCATTTTTTTTTTATTTTCCCCACGGGACCCTTTAATAACCCCAACAACATTCCTAGGGGGTCAAGAGGGTGATACCTTGCCCCCTTTCATTAAATTCCCCCTTCGTTTTTCACCTCTTCTTCTCTCTCGATCCTACCGAGAGACAAGATGGCGGCCGCTCCGGACTGTCACGCAGCAAAAAAAAAAAAAAAGCTCACGCACAGCCGCTGGAAGAGATGTATCAACATATATCAGCCTCCTCAGCCACCCTCAGGAAACATAGGGGATTAGGATACGTCTCCCGCACCCCCTTATACCTAGTAATTTAATTAACGAAGCACAAAATGGCGAATTTCCGTTTCGCTACCAGTTTGCGGCCCAGTTCGCGGCCCGTGAAGCGCTTCTACCGTGAAAAATCTTTTTTTTTTCTTTTCCCCACGGGACCCTTTAATAACCCCAACAACATTCCTAGGGGGTCAAGAGGGGGATACCTTGCCCCCTTTCATTAAATTCCCCCTTCGTTTTTCACCTCTTCTTCTCTCTCGATCCTACCGAGAGACAAGATGGCGGCCGCTCCGGACTGTTTAGAATGTTGACAGACACCGGAGAGCCAATCAGCTTTCTGCTCGCAAAGTTCCGAAACGCGAAAAGTAAGCGGACCAGATCGCTGCCTGGAGCGCTGTTACAGATATATATCTTGATTAAACATTAATTTCTCAAAATCCACTGAAGCACATATATTGAGACCTAGCAAAGGCACATCGGGCTAACAGTCCCTACAATTTTGCCAAGTTTCGTGCAAATCCATTCAGCCGTTCGAGCTAAAAGTGAGTCCAACCGCCCTATGGAAAACTCAATGTAAAAAACGCGTTTGGGACCCCCCTTTTTTCTCAGCCCCCCCTTGACGAAACCCCACCAAATTTTCCTGAAAATTTCAGCCGATTCCGTCCACAAACGCCAAAGTTATTAGACATAGAATTTTCAAAAATCCCATAGGGAAAAAATCCTAACTATATATACCTACTGGCGATAGCCAGTAGGTAATATATATATATATATATATATATATATATATATATATATATATATATATATATATATATATATATATATATATATATATATATATATATATTCACAGAAAAAACCATAGGTTATAGTGGATATATAGTTAGGAATTTGCATTTACAAAACCTTGAAAATTCAATGAAAAAACCATTGGTTTTAGGCCATATATAGTTAGGGATTTGCATTTACAAAACCTTATTTTACTCGCATAAAACCATTGAAATTTCATATATAGTTATAAGCGCTAACTATATATCGCGCACCCGCAATCCATATATATATATATATATATATATATATATATATATTACCTACTGGCGGTCGCCAGTAGGTATATATAGTTAGGATTTTTTCCCTATGGGATTTTTGAAAATTCTATGTCTAATAACTTTGGTGTTTGTGGACGGAATTGGCTGAAATTTTCAGGAAAATGGCACATTTTGTTTCTGAGCAGCCCCTGAAAATTTGGGGTTGTTCGTCAAGGGGGGGGCCAAGAAAAAAGGGGGGTCCCAAAACGCGTTTTTCCCATGTTAATTTCCATAGGGCGGTTGGCCTCACTTTTAGCTCGAACGGCTGAATGGATTTGCATGAAACTTGGCAAAATTGTAGGGACTGTTAGCCCGATGTGCCTTTGCTAGGTCTCAATATATGTGCTCCAGTGGATTTTGAGAAATTAACGTTCAAAAAAATATATATATCTGTGACAGCGCTCCGGGTAGCGCTCCGGTTCGCGTACTTTTCGGAACTTTGCGAAGCGAAGCTGATTGGCTCTCCGGTGTCTGTCAACATTCTAAACAGTCCGGAGCGGCCGCCATCTTGTCTCTCGGTATGATCGAGAGACAAGAGGAGCCCAAAACGAAGGGGGAAATGACCATAAGGGGGCATAGTAGATCCTCCCTGACCCCCTAGGTTTGAAGAGGAGGTTTTAAAAGGGCCCCGCGGGGCAACAATTTTTTTTTATTTTTTTATTTTTTTGCGTGGGAAGCTCCCGGTTCGCGCACCGGAAAGCAGTCTGGGGAGCGTACTATGAGGAAAAAAGAATGATTGACTTTAAACTTATTGTATGTTTATTGATTTTTCGTTTTGTTGTTTTTTTTTATTTATTTATTTTGGTTGTACTTCATGAATTAGATATAACAATGAATAATGTCTCAAACAATTTTTAATTATTAAATAAAAATTTATTGGTCAGAATTTTCATAGTTCAATAAAACTTCCAGCATTACTTCATCTGGAATCTCCTCAAACATGCATGTTTCTATGTCTTGTAAGCATTCAATAAATTGTTCATCAAAAGACTGATCCATAAAATCTTCATCTAAAAATTCTTCATTTAAAATCTCTTCAGATGTAATGTCGAAGGAAACATTGATATTTTGGTGCTCCCCTTCCATTTTTTTGCTGTAAATTGCATAAAAAAATAATTATATTAGAAGAGTTAGGGCACTGTTGGGTTTAAGTTCAGACAGGTAGTTCTGTTTTTTTAACAGTGAAGTTAAAGTACGTAAATTCATAATTATAGCATAGAAGTGTAAGTCAATAAATAAATATAACAGAGGAGCCTATCTGTAGCTATACCTATAGCAGGGGGACAGTAAATAATTATCAAAAAACGTTTTTACAAATTAATTTAAAGTGCCCCTTACAAATTATCAATTTACTTTACAGGGAGGTGAAAATGTTCTTGAAATGTAGTTCAGGAAGTAGTAGTGAAAATGGCTGTGTTTCCCTCTCTTTCTTTATATATATTCAGGTACATAACCAATCAAATGTCAGGTAAAAAAAATTGAAAATGAAAGTAACATTTTCATTGGTTGTCAATTCCAACACTTCAGATGTGTTTTGTGAAGTAATTTACCTCAGGGTATTTAGAGAGGTCTACAGGCTAAATGGCTAAATGTAATTCCAAACAAATTTATGAAAATGGTAGGGATTGGTATGTAGTATGAGCTAATCTATATTTGGTGAAAGTGTTTCCAGTCGTTTTTCTGTAATTCCCGGGGAGCGTCCCGGTTCGCGAACCAGCAGCGTTACGGGAGTCCACCATTTTGTGTTTCAGTCGAATTAAGATACAAGATGAAGGGCAAATAATGTTCAGAATGGGTAGAAGGGGGCACGGTAGACGTATCTTGACCCCCTAGGCTTTCTGAGGGTGGCTGAGGAGGCCCATATGTGCAGGTAAAAAAACATTTTTTTTTACAAATTTCGCGCGGTTAGCTTCTGGTTCGCGTACCGGGTAGCGCTCCGGGGAGCGTACTTTGTTGAAAATTAGTGAAAAAAGTTAGAGTAAAATAATAATTGTGAGTGATCAGATGTAGGGTAGCTCTGAGAAGAGCTTTTGGGTTATGGTACATTTAGGTACTTATAAGTAGGTACCAATGCACAGTCTTAAATTCAAAATGAAAATTCTGTTGCCCTCATCTGAGAAGTGAACTCCATCTCCTCTGTAGATATCTTGCATGCAGTAACGCAAGTTATTGTTGTACATGGAACCCATTCCATGGTCTCTCATGTAAGCTGAAACAGATTTGTTTACATGCTTCCTCGACTTCTCAATTTGTGGACAAAATTGGTTCGACCACCTCCATTCCTGTCTTTGGCATATATTTGAATATACCAAGGCAGTTTGAGGAAAAAGTGCCATTAATTGCTCAAAGGTGTCCTTTAAAAGCATTTCCAGACCTACCCCAGTCAAAGTGCCCAAATCATTACCTCCACAGGGCACAATTAACAGGTTAGGTTTTGGCAAATGCATAAAGGTTTTCACCAATGGTATCAATTGGTGACATTTTAATCCTCTGTGGCCAAACCACTTAATTTCCACATCTTGTAAATTGAGGTTAGGTAAATTTCTGTTCTCAGCATACCTTTGAGCCCAGTAGATGTAACTATGTCCAACAATCCAGACAGTAAACATGGTGAGAGAAGTTTCTGCTGCAGTCAGATGAAGTGTGGTAATGAAATGGCAGATGAAACAGTAGGAGTTTGTAAAGAAAAAAAAACTGTGGAGTTTCAGTGCTAATGATTCACTAGCAGTGATTGGTGGATTTCCATTTCTGAAAACAGAAAGTTAGGGTGCATGGATGTGTTCTTTGAAAGATGTAATTTGAATGGTCAAGGAAAAAACATTTAATGAAAGATTGCACTGGATACACAGGTGCACTGAGAGTTCAGAGTTCAATTGAAACATTGTTGTGTGAACTTGCAAACATCAGAGGTCTTTCAGGAGGTGGTTGCTATGCAAAAAAGGCAGAGAGGGCAGAGGGGGGAAGGGTGTTGATTTGAAAAAAGTGAGGGAAGATTTTTGATTGGCTAACATGAGAGATATGTGTAATGAGTATCTGTATTTCTGTGCTTTCTATAGCTGCAGCCTCTGGAGTGCATACTCTTTGTTCTGCTGAAGACAATTTGGTGTATTTCTGAGACTGTTTTGAAACTCATAAAGAATTTGCTAAGGTGAGAAAAGATTTATTTAATTTAGATAGACTATAGTATGCTTTAAGGACAAAATTATGAAGAAAGCTGTGTTTTTTTATGTTTTTGTTGTTTTATATTTTTTTTTCTTTTTTGAACATTATTAGTTTTTTTTGTATTTTTTGAACAATTTTATGTTTTTTTGGTTTTTTTGAAAGGGAAAGAACAAAAAACAGGTATTGAAAAGGTCTCAACAAGAGCAAAAAAAAAAATCATTTCTTGTGGCGTTTAGGGCATTGGTGTTTTTCAAATGCTAAATTAACTAACTTAACACTCATATTCGCACATGAAAATAAGGCGCCACAATATAAGCAAACAATTTTCATATGCACAAAATTTTTCTGGATGTTTGGCACTGTATCTCGTTCTTCTGCAACCGACAGAGATATTTCTGCTGATGTCCTGGCCACAGAAGTTGGAGGGTTATCTTGCAGGTCACGCATCTCTGCCCGGCTATAATTCAGAGGATGACACCTCTGCATGTGACGATGCATAGTGTGGTTCCCATAACTATATTTCTTTTCAGTGCCTCTAGATAACTCATCCTTGCAAATTAGGCACGTCACATAGCGTGCATTAACTTTTTTCTTTCCTGCTGGAATTGAAAAAAACTGCCAAATAAAACTAGTTTTTTTTTTAGATACCCGGGGCAACTCTTTTAAAATTGTGGTGCCTGTTCTTCCTCTTCTTCTTCTTCTTCATCCTCTTCCTCCTCTGGGTTTGCCAGGAACTGTGGAGGTGGTCCTCTCTTTTGAGGAGGTGGTGGTGGTGGTGGTGGGGATCCAGCAGCTGAAGCAACTAGTGAAGCCATTTTCCAAAATAGGTCTTCCTTTCTCAAAGTTGAAAGTCAGAGTGAGAAAAAAGGTGGGGGCTTTCATCATTTGGGAAAAAAAATAGTTCTAAACCAATGAAAAGTCCTATTTTTAGGTCACATGACCTAGTCTTACATCATTAGGAAACCAAAAGTGAAATGAACCAATGAAAAGTTTTATGAACAAGTCACATGACCTGTTTCGCTTACGTTACGCGCTGCGCGCCGCGCTCCGGTTCGCTTCCGGAAAGCTGCATTTCGCGCCTCGTTCGCGGTCCGGAGCACTTCCGGGTGCGCTAAACGCGGCGCGTCATAAGACGCATTATGCGGCAACGTGATATGTCGCGCTTCCGCGACGCGTCACGATGTTGATTTCTAACGCGGCAGTTACGCAAACGGAACGTTTACCGGTTAGCGGACCGGGTCGCGGCATCAAATTGAGCTAACGGAAAGCTTCCCGGTTCGCGAACCGGGAGCAAAAAAAAATATTTTAAAAAAATTAATCATAAACATATAAAATATATTTTTGGATTTAAAGAAAAATACATTTTACAGCTACAGATATTAGCTTTTAGAAAACCAATGAAATTCACTGAAAAAACCATAGGTTATAGACCACATATAGTTAGGAATTAGCATTTGCAAAACCATATTTTACTCACACAAAACCATTGAAATTCGCATATATAGTTAGATGCACTAACTATATATCGCGCACCCGCAATCTACCGCTGATCATGTCACATATTACATCATTCATGACATGGTCAGTGACATCACTGATGACATCACTGATGACATCCCAAATGACATCACTGATGACATCACTGATGACATCTCAAATGACATCACTGATGACATCATTCATGTGATAATACGATGAACCTCTTCAGACTCTAATAAAACCTTAGATACACTCAGTGTAACCAGACAGTCACAGACTGTCACTCATCCATGGAGTTACTCACACACCTAGTCAGTCATGCAAAGAATCAATCACACCTCCATGTCCTCATCTAAACAGTTATACACACCTTACTTATTCAAACATATACTAACACATATTTACTCTCTTATACAATCCCTGATACAAGTTTACAATGATCCATACAGCCACTCACACATTCACTGGCTCTTATGCACAGTTATTTATATATGTCAACTCTCACATGTACTGTGTTTTACATATGTACTTACTTGGACATGTAGCACTGAGATATCCATTCACTCACCAATACACTCATGCACACAGTCAACTGCCCATACAGATGTTTCCACATGCACTTTTAAACCCATACATCTAGTGAATCCACCGCTCACACATCTATGCACAGAGTCACACACCTCACAGCCACCCACACACACACTCACTCTCTCAAACAAATACTTGGGCAACCTTTCATTAACCAATATACATAATCATAAAGCAAATGATCAACATAAGCAGCAGTTTACACAACAACAGACATAATGATGCACAAATTAAGACAGTTTAGTCACTAACCCATGCACTCAGTGAGACATATTTAATCATTCTCTCATACAGTCAGTCATGCACCTACTAAATCCTTCATCCAGAGACTTATACATCCACTCATTCTTCAATATGTAAGACATATTTTGACTTTTCATAAACATGCAGTCACTGGATGTTGTCATCAGTGATGTCATCAGTGATGTCATTTGAGATGTCATCAGTGATGTCATCAGTGATGTCATCAGTGATGTCACTTACCATGTCATGAATGATGTATTATGTGACATGATCAGCAGTAGATTGTGGGTGCGCGATATATAGTTAGTGCATCTAACTATATATGCGAATTTCAATGGTTTTGTGTGAGTAAAATATGGTTTTGCAAATGCTAATTCCTAACTATATATGGTCTATAACCTATGGTTTTTTCAGTGAATATATATATATATATATCTATATATATAGATATATATATATATATATATATATATCTATATATATATATATATATATATATATATATATATATATATATATATATATATATATATTACCTACTGGCGTTCGCCAGTAGGTATATATAGTTAGGATAAATTCCCTATGGGACTTTTGAAAATTCTATGTCTAATAACTTTGGCGTTTGTGGATGGAATCGGCTGAAATTTTCAGGAAAATGGCACATTTTGTTTCTGAGCAGCTCCTGAAAATTTGGTGGGGTTTCGTCAAGGGGGGGCTGAGAAAAAAGGGGGGTCCCAAAACGCGTTTTTTGCATTGAGTTTTCCATAGGGCGGTTGGACTCACTTTTAGCTCGAACGGCTGAATGGATTTGCACGAAACTTGGCAAAATTGTAGGGACTGTTAGCCCGATGTGCCTTTGCTAGGTCTCAATATATGTGCTCCAGTAGTTTTTGAGAAATTAACGTTCAAACCAAGATATATATCTGTAACAGCGCTCTGGGCAGCGATCCGGTCCGCTTACTTTTCGCTTATCGGAACTTTGCGCGCAGAAAGCTGATTGGCTCTCCGGTGTCTGTCAACATTCTAAACAGTCCGGAGCGGACGCCATCTTGTCTCTCGGTAGGATCGAGAGAGAAGAAGAGGTGGAAAACGAAGGGGGAATTTAATGAAAGGGGGCAAGGTATCCCCCTCTTGACCTCCTAGGAATGTTGTTGGGGTTATTAAAGGGTCCCGTGGGGAAAATAAAAAAAAAATGATTTTTCACGGTAGAAGCGCGGCCGCGAACTGGTAGCGAAACGGGAATTCGCCATTTTGTGCTTCGTAAATTAAATTACTAGTTATAAGTGGGTACGGGAGACGTATCCTAATCCCCTATGTTTCCTGAGGGTGGGTGAGGAGGCTGATATATGTTGATACATCTCTTCCAGCGGCTGTGCGTGAGCTTTATTTTTTTTTTTTGCTGCGTGACAGTCCGGAGCGGCCGCCATCTTGTCTCTCGGTAGGATCGAGAGAGAAGAAAAGGTGAAAAACTAAGGGGGAATTTAATGAAAGGGGGCAAGGTATCCCCCTCTTGACCCCCTAGGAATGTTGTTGGGGTTATTAAAGGGTCCCGTGGGGAAAATAAAAAAAAAATGATTTTTCACGGTAGAAGCGCTTCACGGGCCGCGAACTGGGCCGCAAACTGGTAGCGAAACGGGAATTCGCCATTTTGTGCTTCGTTAATTAAAGTACTAGGTATAAGGGGGTGCGGGAGACATATCCTAATCCCCTATGTTTCCTGAGGGTGGCTGAGGAGGCTGATATATGTTGATATATCTCTTCCAGCGGCTGCGCCATCTTGCCTTTTTTCGAATGCCACAATTTTGTCGTGCACGGCAGCCATTTTAGATGCCAGGCTGGTCCCAGGTTATCACCTACCCCTGCGGATGTAGTTTATGGCCCCAGCTGTAGAGAATTCAGACATGCCAATTCTCCTGATTCAGGCGTGTGAGTACTGATTTCAGTGCTAGTCTCCCGCCTCCCGATTTCTGCAAGCAAAAACCCGGGGGCATATTACTAACAACTAGCGATAATTTTTGTCTATAACTTGTTTAGAGACAAAAATTATCGCCGCACATCGGCGATTTTTATCGCAGATAAACCTTGCTATTATCGCAGAAAAGTCAGCGATATTCATGTATTATCGACCTAATGCTCTTAGCCATGTTATCCACCTCCCATTGGATAACATGGCTAAGACCTGCTCAGGGCAGGTGTTAGCTTTTGGAGATATTCGCGCTTAGTGCGAATATCTCCAAAAGTTGGTAATAGAAGGTAGCGATGTTAGGGACTGTTTCCAGTCGCTAACATCTTGGCACGCCACTTTGCATGTCATTAGTGATAAGTATCACTGACATGCAAAGCCGGGCCCAAGATGGTCGCTATCTCCTTTTAGGTGTCACTAACTGGTGTTAGCGACAGCTTGATAATAGGGAAATAATTTTATCTCCGCTTTCATGGTTTTTAAAGCCAAAAAAGCGGAGATAAACCCCCTTGCTAATATGCCCCACGATTCCTTGGGGGTTTCAGCTGATAGGGCTTGGTATTGTGTTACATGGTAATTTTTCCAAGAAACGTCAGAGGGTCGATGTAGGGGTTCTAGAAGAGGTGATAAACCATTTAAGCCTCATGAACAAGCGCATGGTCTTTTAAAGATTTCTGAAGTACTCGGGGCGGCGGTGTGTGTGTGCCCTCTTTCAGGAGCGGGCGGGGGGGCACTGCCAGCAACTTGCCAGGTCAGGTAGTGTTCAACACGTGCATCACCCTTTCTCTGCCTGCTATTGCGCTCCATGCTTCGGAAAGGTAAGAAAAAGAACGTGCATTTGAGTTTGAAATGTCCGATCCTGCAGCAGCACACTTCCAAAGCCCACACATGACAATAACCCGATTCAAGGCCCCATTCACCCGTTTTTCAAAAAATAGATAACACTCCAACAAATTAAGGTTATAAAACTTTATTAACTTTTAACGATAATGAACAGAACAAAAACTAAAAACATTTAAACATTTATTAACACAAAAAGCAACAATGGTTAGAAGCTGTCTTTTGTGCGAATAGTCCCAAGGCAGCACAACGTGCAGAGTTCTGGACGGCACCCAGGTGATGTCGCCTGGGTGCCGCACTGGTTTAGGGATCCTACAATGCTGCTCCGAAAATTGGCGTGGGGCGTCCCGGGTGGGGCGGGGGGAGGCCTCGTCAGTAGCGGTCTGCTGTGCGAATAGTCCCAAGGCAGCACAACGTGCAGAGTTCTGGACGGCACCCAGGTGATGTCGCCTGGGTGCCGCACTGGTTTAGGGATCCTACAATGCAGCACAGAAAAACAGCGTGGGGCGTCCCGGGTGGTGCGGGGGGAGGCCTCGTCAGTAGCGGTCTGTGTCCAGTGTCACATGGCTGACACAACATGTACGACAGGCACCCAGGTGATGTCCAGTAAACTGCCGCACTGGTTTTGGTATCCTACAATGCTGCTCCGAAAATTGGCGTGCGGCGGCCCGGGGGGGGGGGGGGGAGGCGGCGTGAACGGGCCTCCCCAGGTGGCGGCCATCCAGCTGAGTTGCGCCCGCTCTTGCGGCTACAGCGTCTCGCTCACCATGTTGTTGAGTTGCTCCCACTCTTGCAGTGCAGCGATAGGCGGCTGCCACATGGCTGTCAAAATGGCGGACGGCTCTTCGGTTTTGGGCCTGGTCCACTGAAATGGCCCTGGGACACCTTGGAAGTCGGACGCTTGCCTGCTAGGGCTTGGGCTCCATTCTCGAAAAGCGTCCCCTCAGCCGTGAAGATTGTATAAAAGTCTTGGGGGCCCCCGACTCCCGCAGGCTTCCGGTGGGGAGCGGCTGCCATGATTGCTCGCGGAATGACCACGACGGAGCCACGAGATGGTGGTGCTCTCATGCTGACGCCAGCTTCAGTCTGAATGATCCAGAAACAAGGTGGGGCTTTCATCGTTTGGGAAAAAAAAATGTTCTAAACCAATGAAAAGTGTTATTTTTAGGTCATATGACCAAGCCTTCCATCTTTAGGAAACCAAAAGTAAAATGAACCAATGAAAAGTTTTATAAACAAGTCACATGACCTGTTATGCGACATAGGGCTACAAAAAGCGTAGAAAATCCGTTGGCACGTGAGGCGGCGTCAGTAGCGGACCGATGTGCGAATAGGCCGAAGGCAGCACAACGCGCCGAGATCCGGATGGCACCGAGGTGGTGTCCAGCAAATTGCCGCACTGGTGTGGCCATCCTACAATGCTGCGCCGAAAGACGGCGTGTCCAGCAGAATTGCGGTCACTGTTGCGGTACAGTGACTCGAACGCGCCGAGATCCGGATGGCGCCGAGGTGGTGTCCAGCAAATTGCCGTACTGGTGTGGCCATCCTACAATGCTGCGCCGAAAGACGGCGTGTTCAGCTGAGTTCCGGTTACTCTTCCGGCACAGTGACTCGAACGCGCTGAGATCCGGATGGCACCGAGGTGGTGTCCAGCAAGTGGCTGCACTGGTGTGGCCATCCTACAATGCTGCGCCGAAAGATGGCGTGGGGTGCCCCGTTGGCTTATGAGGTGATGTCAGTAGTGGACTGATGTGTGAATAGGTCGGAACCAGCACAAGGCGCCAAGATCCGAATGGCAAGTCCTGGATGTTGAGTGCCTCAGTTGAGATTTCTGAGCAGTGCTTGTAGAACTGTCTGAAGCTTATTTGCACCTGCTGCAGCTTCACTAGGTCCGGCGGAACTTGTTGCCTTTTCCTTTGTGCTTCTTTTCCTACAATGCGTTTCTTCTGAAGACACGACCAGGTCCCTGAATGTGTGCAGGGGGACGCTATTGAATGAATGAACGCGCCGAGATCTGGATGGCACCGAGGTGGTGTCCAGCAAATTGCCGCACTGGTGTGGCCATCCTACAATGCTGCGCCGAAAGTCGGCGTGGGGTGCCCCGTTGGTTTATGAGGTGATGTCAGTAGCGGACCGATGTGTGAATAGGTCGGAACCAGCACAAGGCGCCCTGCACTGTTGAGCCTTTTTCAATGTCTGTTTTTTGTTCTTTCCCCTCCATCAAAAACAAAACAAAAATACAAGGCGCCAAGATCCGAATGGCAAGTCCTGGATGTTGAGTGCCTCAGTTGAGAGTTCTGAGCAGTGCTTGTAAGACTGTCTGAAGCTTATTTGCACCTGCTGCAGCTTCACTAGGTCCGGCGGAACTTTTTTCCTTTTCCTTTCTGCATCTTTTCCTACAATGCGTTTCATCTGAAGACACGACCAGGTCCCTGAATGTGTGCAGGGGGACGCTATTGATTGAATGAAAATGGCGGCTTGACACAAAGCTGACTCAAGCGTTACTGTTGGTGCTATACAGACAAAAATTGGTTTTCTGTTTGTACATTCTTCAGGTTTTTTTTTCCATCCAAGTCTGATTGAGAGTTTGTAGAAAAATGGCTTCAGATTTTCCACATACTACTCTTCAACATTCTTCCTAAATGTAACAATGTGAAACTCACTAGGAGAACGGCTGTTTCTGTTTCCTTTCAAAATGCTGCCACCAATATTTTCTGAATGGAAGACACCATCTTGTAACATAAAGGGCCGAAAGGGGTTCTGGTCTGGCCGATGGTTGGTGGAGACATTTTGACTATATCTTGGACCTGCCCGGCCTCGCCCAAAATGGCGCCGGTATAAATGGGACTCGTAACTCTTTGCCCGCAAATGTATATCTAGAAAATGTTATTGTAAGTGGCCCTGTCGTATTTTAATTACAAAATGTACGTCCACCGATTCCGCAACTGTTAGACACCTTTGTTCTTGTCACCTAATGGCCCGCTCGTTACGTTCTTCTACAGTGTAAATGTCTCCTCATCATATACGATTTGAGTTTGCTCCGTGGCCGGCCCACGTGGTTATAGGCCCGTATTTGTATACTGACATTTTCACAATAAAGGTTTTTAAAACAAAACACGGTAGTAGTATTTTCATTTGTAAAGTTTTTACTTTTAGTGACTGTTTTCGAATCAGTAAAAGGCAAGTGAAATAAAGCAGTCCAATTACATGACGGATAAAAGGTATAATATGTAGGAACGCAGTAAAGATAAATGGTCAAGGGCAGTTGTGTTTTTCATGTCTGCAACATAAAGTGATCGATAAGAATCTGATAATCAGGCGTATCGGCGACTAAGACAGCAGGCCGAATCTCTTTTACTCAACGGCTCCGTCATGGAAGGAAGAAACGCCCTTTTTCTCGAAAAAGGAATATATTTTACTTGCAAGACAGTTGTAAATTTTCCGGGAAAGTACATTAGCTTGGAATATTATAACATATGTTTGAAAAAAAAATATTGTTCGAAAATAATAAAAAGCGTAATTTTTAGGTCATATGACCAAGCTTTTCATCATTAAATTAACAAAAGTAAAATGAACCAATGAAAAGTTTTATTAACAAGTCACATGACCTGTTATGCTTACGTTACGCGCTGCGCGCCGCGCCTCGGATCACTTCCGGGTGCGCTAACGCGGCGTGTCATAAAACGCATTACGCGACAACGTAGGTCAAGAATATAGTCTAAATGTCTCCACCAACCAGCGTTCAGAACACAACCCCTTTCAGCAGTCCAAAAAGTTCTGTTAAATGACAACAGAGGGGACAGGCAACAAGAACCATCAGTCAAAGAGGGGAGGGCAAGTTCTTCTCTTCCGGGTCATGTTGGGGCGCTACCGGAACTGATCGAATTGGTAGTCTACAGTGTTTCTGGATGTTTCAGACTAAAGCTGGCGTCAGCATGAGACCACTACCATTTCGTAGCTCCGTCGTGGCCATTCCACGAGCAATCATGGCAGCCGCTCCCCACCAGAAGCCTGCGGGAGTCGGAGGCCCCCAAGACTTTTGTAGAATCTTCACGGCTGAGGGGACGCTTTTCGAGAATGGGACCCAAGCCCTAGCAGACAAGCGTCCGAGTTCCAAGGTGTCCCAGGGCCATTTTAGTGGACCAGGCCCAAAACCGAAGAGACGGCCGCCATTTTGAGAGTCCTGTGGCAGCCGCCTATCGCTGCACCGCAAGAGCGGGCGCATCTCAACTACATGGTGAGCGAGACGCTGTAGTCGCAAGAGCGGGCGGAAAACAGCTGAATGGCGGAAGAGGCACAGTGTAGCAAAAGCGGGCGGAATGGCAACTAAAACGATAAAGGGGCGCCCCACTACAGCTTGTCTTCAGGTCAAACGGATTGTGGGACAAGGTCCAGAATTGAAGAGTCATCAAAAGGCAAAAAGTACCGCCGGACCCCGGGAGCCGGCCGCCTATGTCGGGGGCGATCTCAGGCTACACCAGTGCTATAAGACTTGGGGAGGGTGTCGGAGCCAAGCGTCTTCTCCGAGTCCATGGCCATCACAGCGCCCCTCAGGGGCCTCCGTCAAGCTGTTTAGGAAGGTAACATATCACATTGTTTTCTAATGCAGTCAGGTCCACAAACGACACTCACTTACTTTGAGAATAGTGAAGCTGCAGTAGGTGGAAATAAGCTTCAGACAGTGTTACAAGCGCTGCTCAGAACTCTTAACTATGGCACCCAACATCTAGAACTTATGCTATTTGAGAATGGTAGTGACATCGAAGCATCTCAGGGACCAAAACCATTAACGTACTTTCACGTATGAAAATCTTACTTGGGGAGGGGGCAGGAGCGAAGCGCCCCCTCCCAGTCAGCGCCACCACATCGTATGTTGAAAATCTGAAGCCATCGTTCTACAAAGTCAACCAAACTTGGATTGAAAAATCTAGAAAAATGTACAAACTGAAAACCAGTTTTGGTCTGCATAGCATCAGTAGCAACGCTTGAGTCAGCTTTGTGTCAAGCCGCCATTTTGATTCAACAAAGCACAGGCATTGAAAAAGGCTGAAATTCAGAACTCTAAACTATGGCACCCAACATCCAGGAGCTTGCTATCCGGATCTTGGAGCCTTGTGCTGTTTTCGATCTATTCACACATCGGTCCACTACTGACATCATCTTATAAACCAACGTTATGTAAATAGTTTTTTAATAAAATGTTTTACCCTGTTTCTTTGCTGGTGTGTTGTCTATATTTTTAATATTTGCATAGGGTTTGTCATTATTTTGTGCGGGATGGGTGATGGAGCCGAGCTGTCTTGCAGCCCTCATGGTGTGGAGCTCAGTTCATCTCACTATTTTCGTATTTCTCAAGAAGGGTTGTTCCTAATATTTCTATTTTAGCGAGATCAAAAAGAGATCCAATTAGTGGCCTACTGATTTTGCTCGATTACTTTTATTTTTTTACACGATTTTTCACTATCTGCAAAGACTAAACAGAGTATTGCGACTTTGTGCTTGTTTGTAAATAGAGAATGATCCAAAGAGAACCAATTCTAAAACAGTAAATGCTTGGACAACAATCAATCAAATGGAGAGACAAGGAGGTACGACGGATTACAACGGGGGTAAAGGCCTGCGTTAACTACCCTTCTGTATCTGCAAAGAGAGAGTACTACTAAGGCAAAAGAGGGGAGGGGGGGGGCAGCGTTCAAAGCACATCAGCGTGCATAAATACGAAAATGTTTTTATCTATCACGTACTTGACATTTTAAAGCTTTTCATATTTGCTATTAAAAAACCAATGAAATTCACAGAAAAAACCATAGGTTATAGTGGATATATAGTTAGGAATTTGCATTTACAAAACCTTGAAAATTCAATGAAAAAACCATAGGTTATAGGCCATATATAGTTAGGAATTAGCATTTACAAAACCTTATTTTACTCGCATAAAACCATTGAAATTCCATATATAGTTAGCTAACTATAAGCGCTAACTATATATCGCGCACCCGCAATCCACTGCTGATGATGTCACATATTACATCATTCATGACATGGTCAGTGACATCACTGATGACATCACTGATGACATCTCAAATGACATCACTGATGACAACTCAAATGATATCAATGATGACATCTCAAATGACATCACTGATGACAACTCAAATGACATCACTGATGACATCTCATTTGTCATCACTGATCACATCACTCATGTGATAATACAATGAACCTCTTCAGACTCTAATATAACCTTACATACACTCAGTATAAACAGACACTCACAGACTGTCACTCATCCATGGAGTTACTCACACACCTAGTCAGTCATGCAAAGAATCAATCACACCTCCATTTCCTCAACTATACAGTTATACACATCTTACTTATTCAAACATATAATAACACATATTTACTCTCTTATATAATCCCTGATACAAGCTCACAGTGATCGATACAGCCACTCACACATTCACTGGCTCTTATGTTCAGTTATTTATATATCTCAACTCTCACATGTATTGTGTTTTACATACGTACTTACTTGCACATGTAGCAATGAGAAATCCATTCACTCACCAACACACCCATGCACAGTCAACCGCCCATATAGCTGTTTCCACATGCACTCTTGAACTCATACTCCTAGTGAATCAACTGCTTACACATCTATGCACAGAGTCACGCACCTCCCAGCCACCCACACACACACTCAGCCTCCCATTCAAATATTTGGGCAACCAATCAATAACCCATATGGCCACTCTTATAGCTACTGATCAACACATGCAGCAGCTTACACAACAACAAACATACTGATGCACGAATTAAGACAGTTTAGTCACTAACCCATGTACTCAGTGAGACACATTTAATCACTCACTCATACAGTCAGTCATGCACCTACTAAATTCTTCATCCAGACACTTATACATCCACTCATTCTTCAATATGTGAAACATATTTAAACTTTACAGACACATACAATCACTGGATGTTGTGATCAGTGATGTCATCAGTGATGTCACTGACCATGTCATGAATGATGTAATATGTGACATCATCAGCAGTGGATTGCGGGTGCGCGATATATAGTTAGCGCTTATAGTTAGCTAACTATATATGGAATTTCAATGGTTTTATGCGAGTAAAATAAGGTTTTGTAAATGCTAATTCCTAACTATATATGGCCTATAACCTATGGTTTTTTCATTGAATATATATATATCTATATATATATATATCTATATATATATATATATATATATATATATATATATATCTATATATATATACTACTCTGGGGGTTCGACAATTCACTGCCTTTAACTTTGAAGAGGATTCCTCTAAAAGAGAACTAGAGAACTAGGATTACAGGAAAGCGATTTTTCCTTCTTTAAATGGCACTGCGTTCAAAAGCCTTGGTTCATGCCAATGCCTTTGTATCTGCATTTCCAAATTCATTTGCTCTCTAAGGATGGTCACGGGAAAAATAATGCAATACTTTGGTAAACAATATTCATGAGAGAATATTTAAGATTTAAGTCAAACGATATATGACAAGGATGTTATGACATACAGTCCTATATGTACCAGCTGTTACGTGCAATGTGCACCTTCTGCTCCCCAACCTCAGAATTGAACAGTGTGAACAATTGGGTTGTGGAGTTACATGTGCTACGCCAATATGTCTGTGAATAATGTGACAATGGCTTTACCAACCTCCAAAGTGCAGTTCCCACAGCCTCACTACCAGTCTCCAATGGGCACATGGCACCATCCTAATTGGCAGCAAGATGAATGAAGCAATATCTCAGCTAATATAGATCAAGGAATTTTAGAGCTCTGAGCAAGACATATTATAGAGCCCCCTATTCATAATTTTTTGCACACATTTTCTGCTAACTGAAACCATCATGATTGCAAACAAACTTGCTTAGCTAACACATGCAATCCAGGAACACCCAGCCCATTTTGCATACTTAATATTCTCTTAAAGAAGGGTTATCAGGCCCCCTTGTAATAATTCCTGTGAGCACAATGCACTTAATGCTCACAATAAATCAGGCTAGACCATACATTGCATATTTGGTCACCGAACAAACTCTTTTTTGCTTGCACACTGTGCACCCACCATAGATAAAATGCGTATTTTGTACGTTATGTAGAAACAGTCTGTGCTTTTAGACATGGCTAGTTATAAACATCACAAGCTTAGACCAGCTCCACATAAGGTGCTCATGGACTTATGCAGTGCCACTCAAAGATTCTTTCTAATTAAGAAACTGCATTGCTATATCTTGTGCATTTTGATAGCAAACATGTATTATTATATATTGTCCATTTTGTCATGGTTTTAATTAACCAAACAATAAATTAGTTGTGAAGCAAACGAACTTATAGAAATGGTCTTTTTAAGTCTCCCAAAATTCCTCAGGATGCCACTGGGCAAATATAGACAGACCCAGAGTTAGAGGTAGGCAAAAGGGAGAGAGGTTGATATATGGAAATAGAGGTGAGCTAGATAGTGAGAAAGTTTACTTTCACTCCGGGCCCCTTGAATGGTGGGAGGCCAGGTTTATTGCCCACTTTTGCCCATGCTTTAAACGTCTGTCAGCTAATTAACTACTTTACAGCACACATAGAAATTAACATCGTAGTGAAGCTGCTCCATGTTCCTTTATTTCAGTGGTGAGGAGGTACACAAGTGTTTTCTCCTATTATGCAACATGGGTTCACCCAATGACTGAAGGGCAGCACTAACAGCCCAGTGGTAAATTTTGAACCTCACTTGAATATTTTGGTATGTATGTATAAAAGCCAAGCAAAGCAAGCAGGGAGAGTTAATTGGCAGTGTGCATGTGTGAGTGAGTTAATTGGCCAGCTTCTCACACTGGCTAACATAGGAGAAGTGGATGGTGAACATATGCTGCCAATCAAGCTACACTGCCTGTTATAAGATATATGGGATAAAGTACCCTGTTGCATACATAATAAAGAATTTGCAAGTCACTGAGGAGGTCCATGATCATATAGAGGAACAAGGCCAAAGGCCAAGTTCTTTTATAGGAGTTGAAACAGAATATCGAGTGGGAAATATCGACTTACACAAATATCGAGTTGGAAATATGGTGATTCAGAAATATCGACAGCAAAAATATTGTGGTCAACAATATAAAATTTAAGGTAAGAAATATTGTTTAAAAAAATATAGAAGTCATCAATATTGTTTGCAAAAATATAGATCTTTACAATATCGATTATTCAATTTGTGTTATTTATTTTAGTTTATATTTTAAATGTATGTGATGTATGTTTTTTGTACAAGTATTGTTAATGTTTTTTTAATATGTGTGTTACATTTTTAGTAGCTATCAATTTTATTTTAATTACATTTTGCATTTTTGGATCCGTAGCGGGTTGTGAGTTTATAGGGGAAGAAGGTGGGAAGTAATTTAATTACAATAAATTAATGATTATTTTTTATTTCTTTAATTTAGATTTTATAGTGTTAATTGTGGTAAATAATTTAGTTGCAATTAATTATTAATTGATTGTTAATTAATATTAATTAATTAACTGATGATTAATTATGGTAATTGTCTAATCTTTTTTAGGTGCTGGTTGTGGGGTTTATAGGGGTAAAGTGTGGGAAGTAATTTAATTACAATAAATTAATTATTATGTTGTATTTATTTAATTTAGGTTTATAGTGTGAATTGTGGTAAGTAATTTAGTTGCAATTAATTATTAATTGTTTGTTAATTAATATTAATTAATTAATTAATTAATTAATTGATAATTAATTATGGTAATTGTGTAATATTTTTTAGGTGCAGGTTTGGGGTTTATGGGGTAAAGGGTGGGAAGCAATGTATATTTAATTATTAATAATTCGTTGTTAATTTATATGAACTAATTAATTGATAATTAATTATGACAATTGTGTGATTTATTTTATCTGTGTGTTGTAGGGTTTAAGGGGTAAATGTTAAGAAGTCATTTACTTTTAATTAATTAATAATTAGTTCTTCATTCATATTGATTAATTAGTTGATAATCAAATATGGAATTTGTGTGATTAATTTTAGGTGTGGGTTATGGGGTTTATAGGGTTAAAGTGTGGGAAGGAATATATGTTTAATTAAATAATAATTTGTTGATCATTTATTTATTTAAGGTTTTATAGAGCGCGAACATGACCCGTTATGGTATCAGAGTGCTTTACATGGATAACACGTTGTATACAGTTTTGACACAGGCAACAAAAAAACAGGATAGGGATAGAGGGAAGTAACTAAGGGTGGGCTGAGCATGTGTAGTTGAGCTCCGTGTAGCTCCACGTAGTGAGTAAAAAGATCTGTGGAACTACGCGGGGCTTCGCTGCGCCCAGAGACTATTCAGCAATATATTTAAAAAATGTAAAAAAACCCTTACCTTGTCTGTTGTATAGCATTTTAGGGCCCTAGTGTAATTTTCCTGATTCATGCCCTTATATAGGTATAAATCACCTTGTCTTTATATAGGCATAGAAATCATAACCATATTTAGATATAGCCCATGCAGTCCAAATACAGGCATGGATACTTCCATAAATTCCGAAAAGCCACAACGATTTCTTGGAAAACTCGGTTTCAGCAGTTAGGGATTTCCCCTTGCTTGAATATTAATTTGTCCAAGAACTCATGGAGTTTTCAAAGAATTACGACACTTTGAAGACGTTATTATGTCCAACTTTACGTCAAACTTGGCACCTTCAAGGTATAAATATGCCCACACTTGCCCTAGCAAACACACAGTGGTTTGGAGCAGTTCTGCTTGCCCGACGCAGCTCGCTACAGCAAGTGCTGAAGGAAGCCGACCCTCCAGCTGACGCACTGAGAGAGACACTGTCTTTTCTCTTGCCGAGAAATCCAGCTCCAGTGTTTCCAAGCTCCCCTTGTGGGGTGTTGGGAAATCGAGTCCTGAGACGGAGTGCACCAGACCTCCTTCATTCTAAACCAAGGTACGGAGCTGATTAGACCCTAAGAGAAATCTTGGATAGATTCTTGGCAAAAAATACTAAACTTATGCTACACCTCACTTACTTCTTCCCTCGTACTAGACTTAGGTTAGGTACATTGGGGGTAGGCGTATTTTAGAAGCACCAGTTGAGTACTTTTAGTATTTATTTATTTATGTATGTATTTTATGGCTTAGCAACCATATCATGCTTTTACAGTAATATTTTATAATACTCTCCTTGCTGTACGCATTATACTTTACAGCCAGTATTACGATTGTAGCAGTTAATTTCTTCTGCATGAGAAAGAAGACTGTTCAATAAATACTTTTATTGAAAACGCTCATCTCTCTATTTCTCTGCACCTCTGGTGAAACCAAGCATGCACGATTGACTGAGTAAATTATCTATCTATTGTTTCCACGGCTCTGAAGATACGTTTTATCTTGGAGAAACAAAGTTGTCATGTCTATGCAGTTGTCAGAAACGAATCCCTTCTTGTTCGTTCGAGAAAGTTTCTAGTGACCTCTGAGCTAGCTGGCACTCACAATTAAGTCTAATATATTCGATAGAGGCCTAGTAGACCTAAGTCCTACGTCATATCAATAGGATATTTTATTCCAATACGCAGAGCCTATTGGGAAAATAGGAACTACACTACATGGCGCCCAACTTTTGGTAAGGCACTAATTTACCGCTAGATACTAGAGTAACTCAGTCTTGCTTTCCACAAAGACCCCTTTTTCCTGTAAAAATACTCCAATAGACGTCTGGAGTGGGTTAAAGGATAAAATATCCGCCATTACTTAGTAGGACGAAAATCTTACTTATTAGTTTTTGGTTTATTCAATGTTGAAGGATACAGTGTTTCAAAATAGTGTGCTCCTTATCTTTGCTCTGCAAACTTTCAGTCAACAAAATGAGTGACAAAGAAAACGATGGAGATGCAGTAAATGCAAACCAACCGGGTTTAAACCTTACAGGTTTCCAAGAAACCGATGCGGATGCTATCATTATCTTTAAAAACGTACGGAAAACCATCGCTATAAAGCTTATACAAAGTGGCCTATCATCAAGATGTAGTAGGGTCATTTTTGTCATAGAGGATCATCTGGAGACAGTGGACTTGAATGAATACATTCAAGTTGAAACTGCCGATACCAGGGTTAGTGAACCCCATAGGTTATATGAAGTATCGATCAGGATGAAGGGGGACATATCTAGAAAAATAAGAGCACTCTTTTGGGAGAAACTCCCTGAGGGTTATGAAATTCTTCTGGCTGAACAAGACTGGCCACCTGAATTTGTCAGGGAGTGCCCACATGGCGAAGAAATCATTATGCCAGCCTTTTCAAGTCATATTCCTATTCGTAAAAAATACACCTATGCCATAAAATGGGCTGTTGCCCAGGCTCCAGCATTATATAAAAATCATGTGGGATGGGATGAGGATTCTCCTCACCGTAGAATCCAGTTAAAAAATCAACCAACTGCTCAGAGGCAATATCCAGGTAAGCAAGAAGCTAAAAAACAGATCAGGGAGATCTTAGATCAACTTGAATACCAAGGGGTGATTGAAACATACACCTCGTCCATGAACAATCCTTTGTTTCCTGTCTCCAAACCAGACAATACATATCATCTAGTTTTGGACCACATACATTTAAATTCGTGTTGCAAAACCTTTGCAGTACAAAATGCACACAGTGCAGTACTGATGAATAACATTGTGCGCAAAAAATATAAAACCACATTAGATTTTCTACAATACGAACTAGAATGTTCTCTGCCCATTGAGATTCTGACTCTAGAACATTACGGATGTACTATATATTCAGACGGACCAACACAGCCCGCAATTGGGGGTAAACAAGCTTATAGTGCTGCGTGCGTGATTGTTAAGGGTCGCTGGCGTGAAGGTAAATTCCGACCTATGGTTACAAAAACACTATCTCTCGGAAATTGTACAGCTCATCAAGCTTAACTACAGGCTTTCAAGATGGCCCTTGAAAATACTGATCGCGAATTCCCCACACTCATAGTGTGCGATTCGTATTACTAAGTCCAATCTTACAATGAATACTTGCAGAACTGGATTCAAAACGGTTTAAAAGATACAAAAGGTGTCACAATCAAACATAAGTTGCTCTGAGAACAAGTAGTTCAGTTACAGAAAGAACTACAAAAGACTCACGTGATCCATACACTGAGTCATCAGCGTGATGGCGTTCACGTTGCAGGGAATTAATTGGCTGATGAAGACGCGAAGGCAGCTGTGCATATGGCTTCTGTAGCTGCAATCACTTGTTCAAAAACAAAAATAGACGGCGAAACAATGCTAGCTGTCAATGCCACAAGCAAAGACAGCGGTGCAGCGTTACTTCAAAACTATCCACTCGAATATTCATACATAATTGATGCAAACTCCGTTCCTTTTGCTCGAATCCCTGGAATGGGGGATAGGGTGATCCCAAACAGGAAACGTAGAGGTGCTTTGATACAAGAAGCACATATGGGAGAGGGTCTGATACATCAAGGGATCTCAAAATCTCTACTAGAATTAAATGAGACGTACTGGTGGCCAGGGAAGAATGCCCAGATTTACGAATTTGCAATTAATTTCGATCTCTGATACAGAGATCACAGTATATAATGCCGCCAGATATCTGACTACAGTATAGCCAGCCCAGTACAGACACCATTGTTAGACAGCACTAGACTTTCTACACGCAGACGTCACTATGGACGAATGCGGCCCCAACAACTATTAGGACAAGATTCATTTGGATGTGGTCTCAGCGCTCGGCTGACGCCCGAACTGTTATAAAAGATTTGCAAGTCTTTATCAGCACATACGCAATCGGCATGCTAAATTCTGAACAGGGTCCTGCGTTTAGCTCTCGAGCTTACAAGGAGGCCATGGCCAATCTGGGCGTTGCATTGTTGTACTCAAGTCCATTCCACCCTGAGGGAAATTCGGTAGTGGAAAGAAAAAACCACGACATAAAGCAATCTATAACAGCTAGGGTACTAGGCTCGGGTGACGGGTGGGTCAAACATCTAATAAGTGTCCAACGTAGTTTTAACAATCTGCCAAGAAATTCTCTGGGTGGAATCACTCCATATAAAATCCTTTTTGGTACTAGAATGATTGTCGAAGACCTCGATCGTCATACTTCAATGGTAGAACAAAAACCCTTTCATAACTTAAATGAAACACGAATATGTCTAAGCAACACATTACAGAAGCCAACGACCACTGAAGAAAAACCACCTGTCCCAGCAAGACCTGTCTGGATTCCAAAGATTGGGTATCTAGTCAGAGAAAAGATTGTGGATAAGAAGGAATTTGGGCCTTCGTACAGAAAACCAGTACCTGTGCTAGTAATTCACGTATCAAGAACAGTGTTACTGCCACCCCTTGCTGGAAGAAAGGAGAATCGGGTCATGTCCATCAATCTGGTAAAACCACACCTTTTAAGTCAGGGTATTAATTTGCATGGAGCCTGCGATGGTTCTTCGACCAACTTATCCTGCCACCTGCAAGGTTCTCCGGCAGCAGTGATAGATCAAATTTTTAGGCAGCTTTCCAATGGAAGCTACATAATGTTTAATGATCACAGCTGTTGTTGAATGATGCCAAGAATAGCCTATCTCGTTAGTGTGTCAGCCAGGGTCACTTGTTGTATGTAAGTATTTTTTCCGAAAACTAAGACAGACGGGGAGTCGCCGCTATGGCCTTCACTGAGCATCTCTTCTATACAAATTGATACTTTAAACAGAATGAAAGCCATTCTTTACAAATAAATGTGCCACTGATCTCGTCCAGAGAGACGTATGATCTGCAAGTTGCAAGGTGCTCTGCGGAGATACATGCCCTATTTTCAACAAACTACCCCATACATTTTGCAGAAATGTTAGGTCGTATCTTAACCCTTTCGATGCTCATGACGAGCTCAGCTCATCATGAGGCACGGTTGAGCTGTGCTTATGACGAGCTGAGCTCGTCATAAAACAATAATATTCCAACAAGTTCAGCAGAGGAGGGGAAAAGTCACAGCAGCCAAGGTGTTAAACATGTCTGATACCAGTGGTATGGTACATGTATTTAAGACGATTTGTTCAGGACTGTTAGCAACCTTTGAAGCCGTCCTAGGCATTTTTCCAAACTTCGTGCACTCTGTGTTCGGCGGCCTGCCTCTCATTTTGGGACTCGTAGCAGGGATACTATTCTTGTTCCTTTTGCTCGGATATGGCAAGTGCATTCACCAGTGATACCCAGATTACCATGGAGAACAAACTTCTGGCAATGCAGTATCGTGAGCGCATAATACAGATTCTTGGCTTGGCTCATTTGAGAGATCTGAATACCACGTGGTTCCTGGCATTCAGACCAATCTGGAAAGATTACATCTTACCTGTTCTACGATGCCTGCTTTGTGGAGAAGAATTTGTGTTGGATATTTGTCTGACACTTCCATAAGCACTGCCAACGGATGTTGACGCTTTGCTTGGTTCGGTAACGGCTCATGCATTGTGTTGTCCCCAACGGCTACCAATCCTGATGATGGAATTCATTGAGATCTCACCAGCAATTCTAGCTGAGGGTGAGATACTTGGACCAACAGGCACACAGGTGCCATCTACTGCGAACATTGCGAATGCGACTGACGCTGACGGCGATGCTTGTCATCTATGTATGATTGATCTTCTTAATGAAGTGGTTCAACTTTCTCCTACTGTGGTACACGATTTCCTTGCCAGCTTAGAAGATTTAATGTTTTCTCCTAACACCGAGAATAACTTTTGAAATTAGCACAGAGCATTCTATCAACTTTTGAATTCGACCTTCGTTTTTCAAAACAACTTGGATATTTGTCTGACACTTCCATCAGCACTGCCAACGGATGTTGACGCTTTGCTTGGTTCGGTAACGGCTCATGCATTGTGTTGTCCCCAACGGCTACCAATCCTAATGACAGCATTCATTGACGTCTCACCAGCAATTCCAGCTGAGGGTGAGATACGTGGATCAACAGGCACACATGTACCATCTACTGCGAACATTGCTAATGCGACTGATGCTGACGGCGATGCTTGTCATCTATGTACGATTGATCTTCTCAATCAAGTGGTTCAACTTACTTCTACTGTGGTAGACGATTTACTTGACAGCTTAGAAGATTTAATGTTTTCTCCTGACACCAAGAATAAATTTTCAAATTAGTACAGAGCGTTCTATCAACTTTTGAATTCGACCTTCTTTTTTCAAAACAAAAAAACACCAAAAAACTTCTAACTTTGGAATTCTATTTTTCTACGATTTTATTTGACTTTTTTCCAAAATTGAACTTTGGCACAAAGTATTCTGCTTAAAGTAGAACTATTCTTAGAGAACAAGAATTCTTTCAATACTTCCTAGAAACAATATTGACCTTATCCACAAACCAAACCAGTTTATGTATATTGCTATGGGATGGTCTCAACTTTTTTCTTCTGTATTTAAGAGCCATTTCATGAATGTAATTTTTATGATTCATTCAGTTAGCATTGCCAATATCATACTATATGCTTAAAATAAAATCATTACTTTCAAATGCATACAGAACAAATGCTCATTTTCATGTGCAACCATTTCAAATGCATTTTTATGTATTTTTGGGTGGGATTGTAACCACATGCTATAGATATGTTTTAGTGCTTAAATTTAGTAATGTCGAACATAATAAAGTGGAATGGGTGTTGTATAGCATTTTAGGACCCGAGTGTAATTTTCCTGATTCATGCCCTTATGTAGGTATAAATAACCTTGTCCTTATATAGGCATATAAATCATAACCATATTTAGACATAGCCCTTGCAGTCCAAATACAGGCATGGATACTTCCATTAGTTCCGAAAAACCACAACAATTTCTTGGAAAACTCGGCTTCAGCAGTTAGGGACTTCCCCTTGCTTGAATATTGATTTGTCCAAGAACTCATGGAGTTTTCTTTGATGACGTTATTATGTCCAACTTTACATCAAACTCTGCACCTTTAAGGTATAAATATGCCCACACTTGCCCTAGCAAACACACGGTGGTTTGGAGCACTTCGACTATCTACAACGCAGCTCTCAACAGCAAGTGCCGAAGGAAGCCGACCCTCCAGCTGACGCACTATGAGACACGCTTTCTTTTCTCTTGCCGAGAAATCCAGCTCCAGTGTTTGAAAGCTTCCCTTGTGGGGTGTTGGGAAATCGAGTCCCGAGACAGAGAGATACCAGACATCCTTCATTCTAAACCAATGTACGGAGCTGATTGGACCCTAAGAGAAATCTTGAATAGATTCTTGGCAAAAAATACTAAACTTATGCTACACCTCACTTACTTCTTCCCTCGTACTAGACTTAGGTTAGGTACATTGGAGTAGGCGTATTATAGAAGGACCAGTTGAGTACTTTTAGTATTTATTTATTTATGTATGCATTTTATGGCTTAGAAGCCATGCTTTTACAGCAATATTTTGTAATACTCTTCTTGCTGTACCCATTATACTTTACAGCCAGTATTATGATTGTAGCAGTTCATTTCTTTTGCATGAGAAAGACTGTTCAATAAATACTTTTATTGAAAATGCCCCTCTCTCTAGTTCTCTGCACCTCTGATGAAACGAAGCATGCATGATTGACAGAGTAAAATATCTATCTATTGTTTCCACAATTCTGAAGGTACGTTTTATCTTGGGGAAACAAAGTTGTCATGTTTATGCGGTTGTCAGAAACTAATCCCTTCTTGTTCATTCAAGAAAGTTTCTAGTGACCTCTGAGCTAGCTGGCCCTCACAATTAAGTTTAATGTATTTGATAGAGACCTAGTAGACCTAACTCCTACGTCACATCTATAGGATATATATTTCCAATGCGCAGAGCCTATTGGGAATTTAGGAACTACACTACAATCTTCTGCCTTCCCTGCTCCTTGCGGCGGTGTCTCCCTTCTTCCCGCGTCCTCCTCCTTGCATCCCTGTAGGTATTATGTCTTCTGTGAACTGCACATGCACAGTTTTTAATGTCAACAGCCACAGCTGGCCTGGCGATGCTAGGTGTTTCAGCAGCACAGTATACATATTAAGGAATAAAATGTTGACTTTTTGGTGCCATTTAAACAATTGGAAAACAAAAATAATGCAACTAAATAGAACAAAATAAAACTGTAGTGTTGTATATCTGATACATATTATGATACATGTCTGGTTTAGCTACACCAATTGATTAATTGCATATTTACAACCATGCTCATCTCTAGATGTCTCCAGCCCATCCAGTTCTAGTCTTTGGAGATGGTGGGAATGGGTTCTAGGAACAATCCCGATACTCCGCCCATCCTTTCCAGATCCTGGGGTGTTACCGGTGACACCCTCGCACTTTAAATATTGGTATCTCTAACCCCATACAGAAATGAAGACCTTTCTTCCACACACCAACCAGAGGCGGAGGCATCTTTCCATGCTTTTGCAATATCTCGATTAGCCAGAGTGAGGCCCAAAAGTAGGAGATGACGCTTATATATGTTTCCCCCATGCCATCCGTAATGTGGAGCAGGGCCAAGCGTGGGGAGCAGGAGACGTCCCAACCCAAAACCTCTGACAGGCACGTGGTGACACCCCAGCAGAATCTAGATAGTGTTACACATTGCCAAATGGTGTGTATAAGAGTACCATCAGCAATACGCGGTGCAGGCATAAGGGAGATTCTATCAATCCAGCTCGCCACAATTTATATCGGGTGTAACAGACCCTGTGAAGGCACTTGAATTGTATATAGTGTAGGGATGCCGCAAAGGCAGCACTACGTGGGAACTGCAGTGCCTAAGCCCAGTCTTCGTCATCCAGAGGGCCCAGGTCCTTCTGCCAAGCCTCCCGCTTACCATCCAGTGTATTGGGACTATTTATTATCAATGTACGATATATCTTGGTAATTTTATGTTCACCCAACTCTCCCATGAATACTTTGGCCTCTCTGGGGTTTAAACCTGTATGGTCTCCTGGCATGTAAGATAGGGGGAGAATGCATGGCGAAACTGAAGATATTTATAGAATTGTGATCTAGGCATCAAGTATTCATTTTACTGTTCCTTAAAGAACTTCAGGGTCTGGCCATGAAGCGCATCCCCCACCATGGTTAGTCCTATAACCTCCCAACCAGAAAAAACAGACAACCCTGCTGGTGGGGGAGGGTGGTAGAAGACCATTATGCCAAAGAGGAGTTTATTTTGTTCACCTACCTCACCATCCTATTTGTTGCAGCGAGCGTTTCCAGACCTTAAATATTGTGGCGGTTGCTAGGGCAGCATTTTCAGGGTCGGGCCTGCATACAGGATTGTGTGGAGTGACATATTGCCTATCAACAAGCGTTTAACCGCATATGCAGGATCACTCCTGTCACCATTCCACCAGTCTTTGACGATAAGAATATGAGAAGCTTCATAGTATGCTTTTCCGTCTGGCTTAGCTATACCTCCACAGTACGTAGACTGGAAGCATGTGTTCAAGGCCACTTGGGCGGAGACGCCCCCATAGAAAAACTGCTGGAGAATTGAATTAAATTGCCGAAATCAGGCCTGCGATATCAAATACGGGTGATTTTGAAGCTAGCATAATAGACTTGGCAAGGAGACAATCTTGAAGATGGCGGATCTGTGGTAAGTGTGACAATGTGCGGGTCTGTTCCTTAAACTGCATCCACAGCGGGCCAGATTATGTTCCCATGGCACGGGCTGGGAGGTCGACAAGAAGACTCCAAGATATTTAAATATGTCTTGCATTACGGTCACTCCACCAGCACATTCGCCCAAGTGTGTTCCATCCCTCAAGAGCCATAGATGTAACGTGCAGAAGTACATATAGAGCCCGGACGTTTCGATTAAGATCTACATAATCCGAAGCAGTCTGGGTCCGGAACGAGCAGGACATGTGAAAAAGAATAGGACATTGTCCGCATATAGAGCTGTACGATTGGAGACCTCCCTGGACCATTCAAACCCGCGGACTTGCGCATCGATTCGTACCGATGCCGCGAGAGGATCCAAAGCCAATGCCCTATTGGGAAAGGCTTTGATGTGAAGTCTGCTACCCGAACCGAGGTGGTAATATCAGTATACAGAAACTGAATGTACCTAAGGAGGTGGGGCCAAAGTAGAACTGATTTAATTATGAAAATAAATATGTCCAACTAAGGGAATCAAATGCCCTATCGATGTCTGCCAATAGACGCATCCGCCTACCAGGGCGGCCGGCGGATGCAATGGCTTTATGAGCACGATGTATACTATGTCGTTTGGCCCATCCAGGCATAAACCCCACCTGTTCTGGATAACTAAGTCTGTAATGTGTGGTACGATGTGGTTGGCTATGACTTTAGCGAAGACCTTGGCCTCCACATTGAGGAGTGATATAGGGCGGTATGAAGCGTGTTGTTCAAGGGACCTGCCTGGTTTTAAAAATACCACTATCTCTGCATGGCGCCAGTCCTTGGGCAGTCTCCCCTCGTCCAAAGCTGTTGTAAGTGCTACAAGATTGGGGGCCATCAAGAGGGATTGATATTTTTTATAATCTTCGCATTGGAAAGCCGTTTGGCCCAGATGCTTTACCCAAGCACATGTCGGATAAGTCTTCTGGGGTTCCTTTGCAGTTATTGGGACGTCTAGTTACTCCCTTGCTGCATCTGCAAAGGCACGTGGAGGCAAATCATCTATAAATTTATGAATACGTGAGGTAAGAGAATTTCTTTAGGAGCATACAGATCTTTGTAATAGCCTGCGTAGATAGACGCGAAGTGCAGAGGGTCCGTAAGTACCTCCCCGGTGGGGCCATAGACACTAGGAAGAGTACGGGATTAAGTGTCCACTGATAAAGACGATGCAGCAGTGCACTTGATTTATCCTTCCACTGGTAAATTCTACTACGGGTAGCCAGCCATGCTGTATTTGCTTCGTCCATCAATTCACTAGCGTAAACCTGTTGAGTACATACAAGTTGTCGATATGCTGCGCGTTCTTCACCTGTCCTACTCTGGAGCTCTAAGTCTATAAGTTGGGTCTCCATGTGTACCAATTTCTCGCTGCGTTGTCGGCACCGTGCATTACAGTACGCGATATCTACAGAGCGTCGGCTTTATGTTATGTTATGCTATGTTATCCTGCATTTCTTATCACAGTTACTCAGAGTATCCCAGCGCTGCTACCCTGAACCCCCGCCCACCAACACAGCAGGCAAAGCCTCAAAAGAGTGGGCTCAGAACAATAGTGTTTTTAGGCTCTTTTTAAAGACAGCTGGATCAGCAACCTTCCTAAGAGCAAGAGGAAACTCATTCCAGGCTAGGCCAGCTTTACGGGTGAAAGAGCAGCCACCTAACCTATGGCGCAAAAAACGCGGAGTCTGGATAAGGAGTTGGTCCGAAGACCGCAGAGTCCTAGTAGGGGAATAAAAAGTAAAACGCTTCTGCAGATAGAGTGGGCCCAATCCATACAAGGCCCGTTGGACAATGACCAACATTTTAAATTTCAAACGGGCTTCAACAGGGAGCCAATGAAGGTGACGGAGATGGACCCGCACGCTCTGCCTGGAAGAGAGGCCCAGTAGGAGCCGAGCAGCCGCGTTTTGGACTACCTGTAACTTTTTTATCAAATAGCCTGGACAACCTACTAAAGCGCGTTGGAATAATCCAACCGCGAAAGAATCAAAGCCTGGACTACTGTTTCTTTGGCCTCCATAGGCAGAAGGGTTTTAAGTATACCAAAACAAGTCCGTGTGAGTTTTTTGACATGCGTCGCAAAATTCAGATTTTCCTCAAACCACACCCCCAAGTTTTTTGCAAGGCCCTTGCCTGATTGAGGGGGCGGAAAGTCCGGAGGCCATAGTCTAGTTCTAAAGCCAGCAGGAAATGCCCCAAACAGGAGCACTTCCGACGTCTCCTCGTTGCATTTAAGTTGTGCATTGGCCAGCCAGCGAAACTCCGCAGAAAGACAACGCTGAACCATGATGACTGAGTCCTCACCCCGTCTCCAGGTGAACAATAACTGCGTGTCATCCGCATATGCCATCACCCTAGCCCCCAGAGACACCGCGAGGTAAACCAGGGGAGTCATAAAGATGTTAAACAAAAGGGGGCTAAGGGAAGAGCCCTGCGGGACACCAGTGGAGAGAGGGGAGGATGACGAGGAAAACGGAGGCAGCCAGACTTGCTGTGACCTGTCCTCCAAAAATGATTGCAACCAACTCCACGCCGTACCCGTAATGCCGATATCGGCCAGTCGGTTAAGAAGGAGAGAGTGAGGAACCATGTCGAAAGCCGCAGAGAGATCCAGCATCACCAAGGCTGCTCTCTCGCCGGCATCAAAACAGTCCCTAATAGCCTCAGCCACCTCCAACAATGCCGACTCTGTGCTGTGGGCAGCCCGAAAACCCGATTGCGCAGGATGTAGCGTGCCCAACCTCGCCACATAGTTGGTTAGCTGCGAGGTGACTACCTTTTCGCAGACCTTGGCCAAGCTAGGCAAAAGAGAAATAGGTCTGTAATTACCAGGAAGCGAGGGGTCGAGAGTGGGCTTCTTGAGTAAAGGCAATAACAGGGCCTGCTTCCAAGCAAGCGCGACATGTGCCTCGCGGAGCGACTGATTCATCAGATTATTAACTTCCGGGTTAATCGAGTCAGCTAGATCTGCCAGCAACCGAGCCGCGCAAGGGTCAAGGGGGGAACAAAAATTCAGAGCCCCGAGGATTTTGCGGGAGGCCAAGAGGTCGATGGGGCTAAAGGCAGAAAGGGAATAATCAAGTCCTTTGCCACACAAGACCCCCCAAGTGCAAAGCAGGCGTCACATTTTTTGGGAAGGAATCTTGGGGCATATTATCAAGGGGGTTTATCTCCGCTTTTTTGGCTTTAAAAGCCAAGAAAGCGGAGATAAAATTATCTCCCTATTACCTAGCTGCCGCTAACACCAGTTAGCGACAGCTAGTAGGAGATAGCGACCATCTTGGGCCCAACTTTGCATGTCAGTGATATTTATCTCTAATGAGATGCAAAGTGGGCGTGCCAAGATGTTAGAGACTGAAAACAGTCGCTAACATCGCTATCTCCTACTACCAACTTTTGGAGATATTCGCGCTAAGCGGGAATATCTCCAAAAGCTAACACCTGCCCTGAGCAGTTCTTAGCCATGTTGTCCAATGGGAGGTGGATAACATGGCTAAGAGCATTAGCTTGCTAATGCATGAATATCGCTGACTTTTCAGCGATATTCATGCTTTGCGGCGTTTTTTACCGCATTTGCGTTAAACCTTGGTAATACCAAGGTTTATTTGCGGTAAAAATCGCCGCAGCGCTGCGTTAAATTTTTGTCTCTAACCAAGCAATAGCGATAATTATCGCTATTGCTTGGTAATATGCCCCTTTGAATATCCCTGATTTTCTCCCTAAAGTGATCTCATAGTGTTACAGAGGACTCTACTGTCCCGGTATTTTGTGAGAAATAATCTGTGATAGCCATGTGTATATTGGTACTGATTTGCTCATCGTGGAGATGCCATAGGGATAGGTGCCAGCAGAGGGGGGGGGGACGTGCAGAGTGCAGTTGTAGGTCTAGCTGGACAGCGGAGTGGTCATAGAGGCTCCTGGGTAATATTTCAGCTACATCCAGTCTATGTATATGAGCTACGGAGATAAAAATGTAGTCTAGACAGGAAAAGGATCCATGTGTACTGGAGAAATACGTGTATTTTGTGTCGGTGGGATGTAGTCGTCGCCTGATATCTGCCCAGTCGATTCCCTGCGCCAGGAGCCGCAATTTCGATTCACGAGATTCAGCCGGTCTATCTGCGCTGCGCCATCTATCAGTAAGAGGACACATAATGACATTCCAGTCACCCCAAACTATGGCCAGATACGGAGGAATCTCAGCCCTAAGTCTAGTCAGGCGCTCAGTTTAATTCCAGGCTAGTGACGGAGGAGCATAAACACTACCCAGAGTGAATGGCTCACTATAGAGTGCGCCTGTAATATTAATGAATCTACCTTGGGGATCAAGCCAATTTTTGGGGTGAAAGAAGGGAATTCTGCAAAGGATTAAAATGGCCACCCCACGGGACCCCGGATGAGTCCGGAGTGGATTGTCTGTACATCGGAAAATCGTGACAGACACGGAGTCTTAGTGCCTAATAAGTGTGTTTCCTTCAAAAGCGGTACATCAGCTGCATATCGTTTGGACTGGTGTAACATGGCTCGCCGCTTGACCTTATCTAGCAGGCCCGAACATTGCAACTGACAATGCGAACATGCCTGTCACAAGACCGAGACATATCTGGCGCAGTGGTAAATAATTATGCATGTGGATGTAGCTAAGGCATGTGTGGAATACCTACTTGTGGCAGCACATATGTATTGTGGAAGCGAAACACTATCAACAATAAATATCAATTTTCCCAAACCCCCATCCACTCTCCCCCACCCCAATACCTCAGGAACGGTGACGCATCTATTGCGGCAACATAAAAGTCCTGATCTCAATGGGGGTCAGGAACTACCTTCCACCAATGGATCCCCAAAGAATGTCCCTTGTACATTCAAATGTCTTCCAAGTCAAAGGAAGACACCACTCAGAGTAGCCCAGGATGTTGCGCCTTTGGCATGGCAATGAAAGTTCACACGGTGAACGTGCCAATGCCATCTTCCATCATATAGGGCTCTCTGTAGAGTGGATACAGGATTTGCTGCAGGTCTTAGAGCATCTCTTGGAGTGTGATCTGCAGCGTTGCTTGTCGTTGACCAGGGCGATTTTCTGGCTCGGGCTGCCCGAAGACGAGTCCGAATCCACCTAGGGGGGCGTGTGGGTCCTGAGCCTGACATCCTCATCTGTCCAGTTGAAGACTTCTTCAGGTGATTCAAAGAAGTGTGTCCGAGACTTGTAGGACACCTGCAGTCCTGCTGGGAACAGCAGGGAGTGTTAAATCTTAAGGGACTCAGTCTGGCTTTAGCCTCCGTAAAGGATTGTCGACGCTGTTGGACTAGCTTCGTATAGTCTGGAAATATCAGGATGAAATGTGAATCATAGTGGAGGGACGCTTTAAGTCGGGCCTGCTGTAAAATAACATCCCTGTCCTTATAGCTCAAAAGCATGGCGATGATAGGCCTGGGACGGGCATCAAGCGGTGGTTTCTGCCATAAAGCTCAATGAGCTCGCTCGACGATAAAGCAGGGAGACAGGACCCTGGAGGAAGCCAGCCCATTAACCACTTAACCAATAGGCCCTCCACATCGTTACCTTCACAGCCTTCAGAGAACCCCACGAAGTGGAGGTTATTTCTCCGAGGGCGCCCCACAGCATCTTCGGCACGTGATACCAGACCTCTCGTGGTAGTTTCCAAGGAAGATATTTTCTTTTGGAGGGTGTATACCATTTCTTCCACTGTAGAAATCTTGGATTCTGTATCCGTAATGCATTGAACCTCATTCAGAAGATCTTGCCGCAGGAGCATGACATTGGAGCCTACCACTCTGATATTTGCCTCTAGCACTTTCCTAGACTGCGTTATTGCAGCGAGAATGGTGGCATTATCTAGAACAGACGTTGCCTGGTCACTGGAACCAGGGGCTTGGGCCACAGCACCGGTGTATTTATCCATGGTACTCGGGCACGACACCGCACCCGAGGGCTTATCCTTAGTCATAGTGGGATTATAATAGCGCGGATGTGCAGCCTCAACATTGGTGTCTCTCGCACAGCAATCAGAGCAGCCAAGTCCAAATGACGGCAGGATCAGGCCCCAGATATGGCAGCTTCCGGGGGGGTCAATAACAGCGGAAGAGTGAAGGGTCACTGCTGTATTGTCTGCACCCCCAGGCCACTTTAGGCACATTGTATGGGGCCCTGAGAAATAGTGTTGGCCAGATCAGCTGCTTGGTCTCCCCTGCGTAACCAGAAGCCCGGCATATGTGTTGCACCTCCAATGCCGCCAATGGACCAGTATCTACAGTCTATCCCTTGATAAATAAAGGACCGAGGGCTGTTCTGTGATAAAGGTAGGGCCCCTTATTGAGTGCAGTGGTGAAAGCATTGCCCTTCAGTGAGAAGCTCCAAACAGGACGCCAGAGCCACACCACTTCTCTGCATCAGGTCAGTGGGGGGCCGGGCACCCAATGGCACCCAGGCCAGGAGTTATGATGAGCCTCCGACTCCCAGCTCCCACTCGGCGGCCGCCGACAACCTGGCAATGCCTGTAGCGGGGTAGTCACACCAGCTATCAGAAGGCTCCGTGTTGGGAGCAATAGCGGACAACGCCAGACAAGCAGTTTGTGCTTTCAATGCGTAGACTAGCAGGAGCCGCTAAGCCTATTCTCCCAGTTCCCGGTTGCCAACGGTGGAAGGCAAAAGGAGCCGCGACCCAACATGGTGGCTGGGTTGCAGGCGACACTGTATGGAGCTCCCCAAGCGCCAGTCACTCACCACTGCACTGCCCACGGGTCTCGCGGCAGCAATCTCCGCGTCGCTGTCAGTCAAAGGGACTCTTTCATATGACAGTGAGAGCATATTTACAAACACGTAGAATAAAAATGATATCGTGCAAAATTAAACAAATCATAAAAGCTGTTGGATATTTGTTTATTTGAAGTTATTTTTTTTTAAAAAGGCACAGTAGCTCTGAATGTGTAGAACCATGCAGAAAGATGTTATCTTTTCTATAATTACCTAGAGTGCAAAATAAATATATTTCTATAAATATCTCCTATCTGCTTGTCACTGCAGAGCAGAAGAAGGAAAAACAACATTTTGTTTTTCCTACTTAAAAAGTGTTTTTAATTCTGCTCTGTGACCTTACCTGCCTTCCCCCCTGCCTACTGGCTCTGGCAGCAGGCATTGTGATGTCAGAATTCTGCGACTGGATCAACCTAGCCCTAGACACCCTAATCCCAGCCAAATGGATCAAGGCACGCGCTCATGAATCAAGTCCCTGGTATAATAAAGAACTTTCCGCACTGAAAAAAGAGTGCAAAATAGCCGAAAGATGCTGGAGGAGAAACTACGACCCTGCCCTCAAAAGCCTGTATATCCAGTTTCAAAAATCCTACCACCGTTGCATCTGTAGGACCCGGGCAGCTCACTACGCTACCGAGATTAGGAACAGCCATAATGCCTCCAAAACCATCTTTAAAATCCTCAAAGAACTCAGCGCCAAAAAAACAGTGGCTAACCCAAGCACCTCACCCACACTGTGCGATAATATGGCCTCTTTCTTCATGGAGAAAATCCGGAAAATCTACAGTGCCTTTCCCACCACTCCCCGCCTCACTCCCTCAACTGACCTCAACAGACCTAATCTTTCTAGCATCCCGGCACTTAGCCAAGAAGACTTCACCAAAATATGCAACAAAATCAAATCTGGCTCACCTGCAGACCCTCTAAAGCCTGATACTTTCAGAGAGGCTGACAAGACTATCCTAGGCCCCCTGAGAGACATTATAAACATGTCCTTCTCTACAGCCAGTATCCCCACGAAATGGAAACAAGCCTAGGTATCACCCATTATAAAAAAGCCCACTTTAGACCCAAACATACCCGAAAACTTCAGACCGATATCACTCCTCCCATGGCCAGCCAAAGTAGCAGAAGCCCATGTAAACACCATCCTGATCAAATACCTGTCATCTAATTCCATCCTGGACTGGTCACAACACGGATTCCGGGCTGGACACAGCACCAAGACAGCCCTACTAAGTGTGGTAGAATACCTCCGTACCATTCTAGACTCTGGCGGAACGGCAGCACTGATTTTACTTGATCTCAGTGCGGCCTTCGACACAGTGTCACACGAGGTCCTGCTGTTTAGGCTAAAAGAGGTTGAAACATCCGGAAACGCCGTTGGCTGGTTCAAAGACTTCTTATCTGGCAGATCATTCCGAGTCTCCACCCCCCCTTATCTCTCCAAAGAATGCCCCATTGAACAGGGTGTGCCCCAGGGGTCAGCTCTCAGCCCCACCCTGTTCAATGTGTACGTCCAACCCCTGGCAGAGGTAGCCAGGAAGCACGGAATGTCCCTCGTGTCCTACGCCGACGACACACAGCTAGTGGTAGCACTGAATGACGAAAGTGGTCTCGGCGCCCAAATGTTCTAACAAACTCTCATTGACATCACTGAATGGATGACAGCGAATTACCTCCAGCTCAACGCCGGAAAGACGGAAGTGCTGCTGGTGGGAAAAAAGACTGACACTTGGGGTAACAACTTGTGGCCAGAAACCCTCGGCCAACCACCTGAACCGAAGGACTGTGTCAAAAACCTAGGAGTCTGGGTAGACTCTGCCCTAAACTTCACCAACCATACAAAAAAGTGGCGGCCACCTGTTTCGGCATCCTACGGAATCTTAGGCCTATCCTAAGATTCTTCGACCACTAAACCCGTCAGCTGATAGTCCAGGCAGCCATCCTCTCAAGGCTGGACTATGCCAGCTCCCTCCTGCTAGGAGCTAATGTGGCAGAAAAAAACAGACTCCAGCGAGTCCAGAATGCCGCCGCCAGAGCCCTGGTTGGACTCCCCCGCCATACGTCTATGGCTGACGTCCTTACGAAACTCCACTGGCTCCCAATGAAGAAAAGGATTCATTTTAAAACACTATGCTTAGCATTCAAAATTTTAAAAACGGCCTCCCCCCATGCTCTGCCCACTCCTTTCAGCCTATGTCCCCCGTCGTACCCTACGATCAGAAGGGCAGAATCTAGCAGCCGTACCTCGCATCAAATTAGCCAGGATGGGTGGCCGTTCATTCAGATATCTGGCCGCTAAACTCTGGAACGGCCTCCCAGACCAGATAGGAGGAATGCAGGACCTGCTATCCTTTAGGAAAGCAATCAAAACACACCTCTTCTGTTAAAATGGTACTCTCCCTACTACTCACTCAGACCCTATCCCACGCTCAATGACTCATACAGAAAGCACCGGGACGCCCCTTCGCTAGGGCAGCCGAGCGCTATATAAGCACATATAACTTTAACATTCACATTAACATTAACTCATCTGCAACAAGTTATTACAGTAGAGTTCTTACATAATTTCTTTAGAATAGGCGAATGGGTGCATCACAAATCACTGATTATAAAGAAATTAGAGGCAGGTTTTTGATATAGTCTCCCATGTATTAAAATGTATCTTAAGGCCAAATTGCAATCAAATGGAAGTCTCAACCACCCGGATAATGAGGTTGCAAGTGTCACCACCAAACAGGAGCCATCTAACAGCTGAAGCGTACATTATTACAACATAACCATCTGACAGCTGAAGAGTACTTTATCACAACATAACCGTGCAAGCAAGATGTGCCTGAAGCTTAACCAGAGTGTGGATATTATGGTGGTGTGCTCCCTCATACAGGAGGCCTACTTTTGTAAGTGTGAGACAAGATGAAGTGATGGGGATTCCACAATTATGTCTGGCACTTGCTAGTGGATGAGGGTGACTACTGGCGAACCCTAACCAATGAGATAAAAGTTTCAACTTCCAACTCTACCCACCTTGGCCACAGTTCCTTTTTACCCTAGTACAAACAATCCCACACTGGCTCTCCCTCTCAAAATCAAGGACAGAAAATCACTTCTCCCCTGGTGCACAGCATATGTGCTCACCCAGAAGTGTGGCCAGGGTACTGAGCAGTGCCTCCCTACTCTGCCACTTCAAATAAGTGCTGGGGGCACTTTCCACCCCCACCCCCAATCAGTTTGGTGGCTGTGTGACTAGGAGGACAACAAATGGGGCCTTTACCGATGTCACCAAACATTTGCTTGTAAAATGGAAGGCCCTTCTGAAGTATATTCTGACCCTGGACAAACCCCCAAAAAACTCCCACACCCATGACACTGTCTCTGCTCTGGGGACGGCTTTCACATCTCATCAGGGGTAAGCAGTCATTGGGCAACTGCTGGAGAGCAAATGCAAATTAGCCTCCAGAAGCTTCAGGCTGGGAAAAGATAACTTTTTAAACGTTATGTTTGCTTAATATTTGTTTAAAAATACGACTTCACCATTAAGCTGTGCTTTTAATACATATCAAAAAGAGTGGTTTGATCATATTGCTAGCTGACCCGATCTAGAGAGAGCAGAATTAACGTTTAATATTGCTTCCTAATTGTTTCTTTATGGGCCAGCCATCCCTGTACAGTGAAAACAGCTTTTAAGCACTAGTCATTGTAAGGACATAATAATATTACATTTTTACATGCACTACTTTAAATTTGACAGGTTTTTACTGAATATTTTAAACTGCAGCTGCCAGAGTAGGGTGGTAAACCTGGAGTCATGTTGGCCTTGTCACAGTAGTGGATGGCACTTTACGGCTATATTCAATAGTTTCCATTTAACTTTCCATGCCATGGCTGTATTTTGCAACAAAGAACAACTTGGGCTGTGGCTCTAATCAGTAAGGCTGAGCCCTAATCATCAAATAAACAAAACAGATGCCAGTACTGATCTAATTTTGAAATGCTATTCGGCATCTACTACACGAAGAACAATCCCTGTAGCCTCGAGGAAATAAATTCCATTCCTTATTTAGAGAATTGTTATTATCTTTTTAGAACATTATCTTATGGAGCAATGATTTCAAACATTTAAGAAGAAAATGAAAACGTAATCTCAACAGCACATTTTAGAGTACATATTACCAATATTTGCAATACTCTTCACGTCCAAACCACAGAAAACATCAAAACAGTGGTTGTTCTTTTGAACATTAGTTCAGTACTGGCATCTGTTTTGTTTATTTGATGGCTCTATTTTGGGCACCATATACTATGGCCTTACAGGAAAGGTAAACATGTCAATTAAACGTTAATTAATGTGGACATGCTTAGGGGTCAAAGCATAAGGGCTGGGGCCTGGTTAGCAGTGCCCTAGTGCATAGGCTCAAAAAACTAGCTGCATCAGTGCACAATGAATGAGGGTGACCACGTAAGAAGAGGCACTTTCTCACAATGGTATCACCTTCTAAGATGAGAATGCCTAATGCTCACTTGATGAAAGAAAGTTAGGACAGAAAAGGTCCTTTTACCTAGGGTTATCAATCAAGTTAGAATACATTTTCATTGCAGTGTTTTTTCGCTCAGTGAAAATAATTACAGATACCTAGCACACCTATCTCTTCAAAGGGAGAAACACCTCAACTGTACATGTAAAGAATCTTGCAAGACGCCTTGGAGTTCCATGTCCTAGGCATTGGGTGTATCCAGGTGTGCGGAAGGAGAGGAGTAATTATTTCTGCCTCTTTTAAAAGTAACACAACGTTGTGCAACCGTTTTGGATCACTTAAACCAATCAAATTAAACATGTGTCACTTATATAACAACGAAGCAGATCTGCACATATCAGGAGGCCTGAATTGTGCAAGGCCGCTCTCCTATCATCTGTGGTGTGCGAAAGAATTACCCATATTATTAAAGTAGATGAGGTCTTAAGAAGGTATAAACTTAACATGCTAGTGTAGTCAAAGAATATGGGGCAGAACGTGCACAGGTGTAGGGGTTACAAACAAGGCAGACGGAGTACTTTGCCCTCAACAATCAATGCACATAGGGAAGAGGCAGTAGAGTTCTGTAGAGAACAGCATGGTGGGGGCGATTCAGGATTGTATAAAAGTATCTTCTATTGTGAACGTGATCCAGGGGCATTGGAGTGCTTTAAAAAACGTGTGGAAACATAAATGATAAGCAGAGGGATTGAGTTGTATTTAAGGTCAGCAAATAATAAATGTAGGTTATAAATCACGGCGAATAAAGACCAACGTGATACCTCTCAAGGGAGGGGTGGGTGGGGTCAGGAGGGAGTTGTGGCAGCGTTCTAGTGTTCCCCGCGACGGAACAGGAAGGGGTATTGCGTAAGCGGAAGGCGGCCATTTTGTGAGTTTGGCGCCGACCGTTAAACTGAAAGGTTGTGGTTCCCGGCGCTCCGTGGAAATAAAAGTTTAAGTAAATTCTCAACGTGTTTGCTTCCATAATTTACCATCTTTACAATGGCGACGAGGCTTATGGGATGACGCAAGAATCACAGCAGTGCCGACCCGGCGAAGCAACACTCAGCCTAACCACGGAGCGTGGCAGAGGACCCCTGCGAGAGCAAGACGGTGCCCTGAACTACTGAGTACTGCGGGACCTCCACAGCAGACGGTAGGCCCGCGTTCGCACCTCCTCACCCAAGGCAACAAGAGGGCGTTCGACCCAGCCGAAAGGAAGTGGTCTCAGGCAAGCTGGCGGAACAGCGCGAAGGCGAAAGGGGGCCGAGCAATATCCACCCTGAGGGAGGAGAGGAGTCACAGGCGCTGCCTGAACACACGCACACCTCGCTGGAAACAGACAGTGACGGCGACCTCAGTGAAAGGGACTCAGGGGTGCAACCCGCGCCAGGCAGCCCCCCGGGGAGAGCAATCCCCGTCCAGCCAGCCAGACGAAGAGCCAACAACATGGCGGTGCAGTCGTCGTCTCTCACGCAACTGGTGCCCTTCCTGACGAATTCGGGGGAGCCGGAAAGGCTATGGGAGGACTGGAAAAGATACTTCCTCAACTACCTCGATGCATTGGAAGAGGAGGCGGGAGCGCCATACTCCAGCGGGAGAAGAAAAAAAATCTTGTTGCACAACCTGGGCCCTGAAGGGATAAGGGTCTACCACACTATTGTCAAGATAGAAAGAGATGCAGCGGATACCGACGTGTTTAGCCACGCCATTGCCGACCTGGATGCGCACTTCAGACCCGTCGTGTGTGTGACGATTGATCGTTACAATTTTTTCCAGAGAAAACAGAAGAGCAACGAGACAGTAGACGAGTATGTAGTAGCCCTGCAGAAATTAGCGCTCACGTGCAAGTTCGGAGCGCTACACGATGACCTGATCAGGGACCAAATCATCATGCACACATCAAGCACCCATTTCCAAGAGAAATTATGGGTAAATGGAGATGCCCCTCTCAAGGAAATATGGGCAATGGTGAAGAAGGTCGAATTATCCAAAAGATGTGCCCAGGCAGCCAAAAAGGAAACAGGCGTGACGCAAACAGTATGCAAGATAATGGCACAAGGAAAGGGTGAACGTTCCAAACAGAGAGATCAGCAAAGAAAACAGCAAGGGAGATGCCCAAACCAACCTAATCCGGCAGACCAGAGAACGAACAAAGGAGGGCGGCAAAGCTGCTACAGGTGCGGGAGCACCATGCACCTAGGGAATGATAAGGCGTGCCCGGCTTTTTGAGCGAAATGTTCGTATTGTGGAGTGTTCGGTCACTACGAAAAAGTATGCCGCCGGAAACCAAAGGGAACAACAGTCAAGTATGTGGACCAAGAGCAGCAGGACGACACTACGGGATCAGAAGAAACAGAGGATTTAGAAGAAATCCTATACATAGACGTCCAAGTGCTGGAAATGGATGGATCAGGAACCGACAAACCGAGACTAGACATGCACATAGGAGGAATACTGCTGGAAATGATAGCGGACAGCGGAGCTCCCATATCTATCATACAAAGAAAGGTATGGGAAGAAAGGTTCGTGTCTCAACATGGGGAGAATCTACGCCCTATGGACCTGCGGCCTGTTACTTACACCGGGCAGAAGATCCCTATGTTAGGGTTCTGCCCTCTATTGTTCGAATTCAGAGGAAGCCAGGCCACATGCAAACTCTACATCGCGGAGAAAGGCCCCTCAGTTTTGAGTTGGAAAGACCAAGGTGCCTTAGGGATTCAACTTAACCCGGGAGGCATCGAGAAAATCCTTCTGATGGATATGGACAAGAGAGATGATGCGGATTCATGGAAACGAGCGTATCCCAAAGTCTTCAATGGCCAGATTGGAGAACTGGCTAGATACAAGCACCTCATTAAGTTGAAGGAGGGAGCGACTCCGGTGGTGCACAAAGTAAGGAACATCCCGTTCAGGAGCAGAGAAGCGGTACAACAGGAACTGGACAGACTCGAAAGAGAAGGAGTTATCAGAGCCATCGAAAGTGCAGAATGGCTTTCTCCCCTGGTGGTAGCCCAGAAGCCCAACGGAAAGGTCCGGCTATGCGTGGACCTTAGGGAACTAAACAAAAACATTATCATTGACAAGTTTCCCTTGCCGCGCATAAATGAAATGCTTGCAAAGACAAAAAACATCAAGTGGTTCTCCACAGTGGACCTATCGTCAGCCTACCACCAGATAAGACTACACCCCTCATGAAGCCATCTAACATCATTCATCACGCCATTTGGCTGTTATGAATTCGTGCGTATGCCATTTGGCCTAACCTCGGGGGCTGCCGTTTTCCAGAAAATGATGCACAGACTACTGAAAGGCGTGGAGGATGTACAGTTCTTCCAAGATGATATCTTGGTGATGGGAAGGACCATGCACGATCACAATGAAAAACTTCACACAGTATTAAGAACTCTACAGGACAATGGCCTAGCAGCGGAGTGGTCGAAGTGTAAATTTCGAGTACAGTCAGTCACGTACTTAGGGCACGAGGTGAGCGAAGAAGGGATCAGGCCAAAAACATCCAACATGAAGGCGATTCTGGACGCGCCCACCCCAAGCAAGAAAGAAGACGTTCGGTCGTTCTTAGGAATGGCCGAATATTACAGCAAGTTCGTGCCTCACTTTGCCACTAAAACACATCACCAACGCCAGCTTCTCAAGGAGAAGAACAAGTTCCGATGGGGCCAAGAGGAACAGATGGAATTCGAATCATTGAAAAGGGAGATGAGCACAGCCATTCCCCTCAAAGGGTTCGACCCAAGTGCTGAATCAATCCTCACGACAGACGCCAGTGATAGGGGTCTAGGAGGAGTTCTAATGCAACGCACAGAGAATGGTGAAGTAGTGACAATCAGCTTTGCATCCAGGTCCCTAGCGCCAAATGAGGAGAAATTTAGCGTGATCGAGAAGGAGATGTTGGCGGTAGTGTGGGCCATGGAGAGATTCCGCCAATACCTGTGGGGAGCGAAATTCTTAGTGAAGACAGACCACAAACCCCTGGTCCGAGTGCTAACCTCAAGTGGTCATGCTCACGCCACACCCAGGATCGCTAAAATGACTCTGCGACTGTTGGACTTTGTATATGACGTGGAACACATCCCGGGACCTCAAAACAAAGTGGCGGACTTCCTAAGCAGGGCGGCAGCCATGGAAGACGCAGACGGCCAGGAGAAGCAAAATTGGGAAGGATATATGGTTGCCACCATTCAAGATGCGGAAAAGGTGATAAGCGCGCAGGAATGGGAAGAGGCCTACAAGGAAGATACCGACTTAGAAGCTGTCAAAGGATACGTCATCCATGGGTGGCCAGAGAAGAGACACCTCAAAGACGGACTTCGGAGGTACTGGGAAGTAAGGGACGAACTGTCGCTGGCTGAGAATCCCACTTTCCTGTTGCGAGGAGACAAAGTAGTACCGCCTCAAGGCATACTGGAACATCTGATGATTCTATTACACGAAGGCCACCAGGGCATCACCAAAACCAAAGCTCTGGCCAGGCAAGCATACTGGTGGCCGGCCATCGACGCGCAAGTTGAAAGGCATGTGAGACAATGTGAGTCATGCGCCAAGGCGGACAAGTCACAGAGCATGATCAGGCCTCCCCTAGGGAAATTCCCTATACCTGATGGTCCCTGGGAAATGCTGTCCGTGGATATAATGGGACCCGTTCTAAACGAAGAAGGAGCACAGAAGTATGTGATTGCTCTCATAGACAAGTACTCCAAATGGCCGGAGCTAGAGGTGAGGGAGAATGTTGACACGGAGGCAGTAGTGAACTTTCTGCGAACCACCTTTATCAGAGAGGGAATCCCCAAAGTCATCATCAGCGACAATGGGCCTCAGTTCACCTCAGCCAAGTGGACTGCCTTCATGGAGAGAAATGGGATAGAAGTGAAACACACGCCCATCTATCATCCCTCAGGTAATGGACAAGTGGAGAGATTTAATCGTGTAATTATGGGTACCATCCAGGCGGCAATCAATGACGGACTAGATTGGGAAAAGGAGCTAGAAAGAATGGTCTGGGCCTTTCGGATCACCCCAGGAAGCACCAGATACAGCCCCTTTAAGGTCCTAAGGGGGAGAGAAGCCTTCACCAAAGACAACACAGCGTGGAGGAAGTTGGTAATACAGAGCAAGTGGTCTCCAGCAGTGGTAAAAAGGAACTTGGAAAGAGCACAAGAGGTGTACACGACACATTTTAACAGAAGTCACAAGGTAAAGGAAACAGAACTGGAAAAGGGCGACTGGGTGAGGGTCAAGCTAGCCGTTCTCAAGAAGAAAGGAGACAGCAAATTCTCACCACCCTTACAAGTGTTAGAGCCATACGCCTGATCAGCCCTACTCAGCGATGGGAAAGTATGGTCTCAGGACAGGATGGCCAAATGCAGCAAGATCATCAAATGGGAACGTGAAGTAGAAGATGGAGCGGAGAATGTCGTTGAGGACGGAGAAGAAGGAAGTTGCGGAAGGCGGTGTGAGAATGTAGAAGAAAGAAAGCAGCAAGTAGGAGAAAGTGAAGACGAGGAAAGCGTGAGTGAAGGACAGAGGAGCTGGTGCGAGGAAGAAGAGAAAGAAGAAGTGACGAACATGGAAGGTGGAAGAGCAGGAAAGCCCATGGGTACGAAGGAACAGGACGGTCATGAAGGAGTAACGAAGGTGAGGACCAGAATCGGAAGGGAAGTGAAAGTGCCTGAAAAATACAGAGACTTTAACATGGACTGGAAGTAAGAACTTATATAATTGTGTTGAATGCATAAAGGGGGGAGATATGTGGCAGCGTTCTAGTGTTCCGCGCGACGGAACAGGAAGGGGTATTGCTTAAGTGGAAGGCGGCCATTTTGTGAGTTTGGCGCCGACCGTTAAACTGAAAGGTTGTGGTTCCCGGCGCTCCGTGGAAATAAAAGTTTAAGTAAATTCTCAACGTGTTTGCTTCCATAATTTACCATCTTTACAGGAGTCAGGAGAGCAGAACGTGTGCACGTTTGTACATTCTACCCATATCACACTGGCGTCTCTAGGAACTAATGACCATGTGCAATCTCTACCAAGGGCAGCATAAGCCGCTGAAAATAATGTGTTTCCTATGCCAGACCAGATTGCGTATTCTTCTCTGAGGCCTGCATTATTAGGAGTGCAATTTTAACCCGGTCACGACTCTTTATCCGACGCAGGCCCGCAATCAGGCACGCACACACAACAGGTTCAAATTATAGACATTTGCATAACAAGCTTTTATGGTTTATTTCATTCTAGGTCATACATATTTGCTGGTTTGCTGTCCGGGGCAATGACCACGTAGGAATCATATTTGCTGATTAAGGAATGCATCCTAATATTAAGGTTAATTTACTCTCCAGTAATGACCACTTGTTTATTTGCCGAGTGCCGCTGTGTGCATTTTTTGTTTCCAGACGTGTAAGATATCTCCCTGCAGTCAGTAAATCTGAAGGTGAAGTCAAAGTCATCACTTTGGCAACATATAATTAATTTTCAGACGTACATAAAATGGTATTGGCAACAACTAATTTCAGACCTAGGTAAAATGGTGTCCTCCTCTAAGGTGACAATGCCTACTGTCAAAGAGCTCATTTGAAGAAAGAAAGTAGGGACAGAAATAGTCCCATTAAATTAGGTTATCAGTCAACTTAGACTATAGGATGTGAGCAATCGTATAGATCACTTGTTCTGCATCGTTCCCCCAATCTAGTGAGTACCTATTTGAGAGGGCTGCTCATATCAAAAAGCTCAGTGTATGAAATGTTGATCTGCAACAAAGTATTTCCAAGTAGCAGACTATAGAAACTGAAGGTCTAAATTAATAAATGTTATTTGCATATCGAATTTGCTTTTTCATTGGCTGACTTTTATGTTCTGTCAGTGCACAGATTTGTTAATTAATGAGTTAATGATCTATTTTACAGGGGATGCCATTATAAAAAAAACATCTCAACTGTAATGGAGGTTGAAAATCCAGCTACTACCAAATTTAGTGGTAGGTAATGCACTCAGGGGACTAATTATGTATCATGGTTTGGAGCCTTCAAACATTTCAAGAACTGTGCAAATTGTGCATCTTATTTGTAATTACCAAAACTCTTTCAAGTTAGAGGGATCACTCTTACTGTGATAGAGACTGGATTATTGGTTGAACTTTTGTGAAGTTTCTGCTACATTTTGACCCATAGTTTATTTTGTGGATATAAAAGCTCAACCACGAATAGCCATGGAAGTGATGCAGTCCTCAAATATGTGTTGCCAGGTATTCTTGGTCACAGCAACAGTAAACCGTTCAAGTTTAAAATAAAATTGCAAAGGGTAGCAGACAACAAAATGGCTATGCTTTGTATATTGCTGAACTGAACATGTGCATAAGAAAATACAATTAGGCCTGTAAGTGTCCTTACTGATCTGTTTTGGCTTACTTTCGTGTTGGGGAATACAAAAAGGAAATGAGAGTGAATTTTGCCTTGCTCCAGAGGTGATCCCTGATTGGGTTTGGTGTCCCTGTCAGTACTAACCTGTCATCTGGATCTCCTGAGCCACTATTGAGGATAAGTGTGGCTCACTGGTTAGAAGCGGCAGACCCTAAAGCAGAGATCAGGCCCGGGACCAGGGTTCAATTCCCGACCCAGCAGGGTCTTGGGGTCAATGTCCGCGGACTCGATAATTCTCTCGCCTCGGTGCCTACTCTAATCATGGGTCCCATGCTGCAACTCTGGGCAATAGCTTGCTTAATCTCCACAATGACCCCAACAACACAGGGATGCCTGGCTTCACCTTGTGGGTGCCCAGGAGGGGCATCTCTCAGGGAGATCAAAGAAGGGTTCCACAGCGTTATACAGCGCCAGGACGCCCCATTGCTGGGGCAGCTGTGCGCTTTACAAGTATTTTACATTTACATTAAAGATGAACATATCTTGACTGATTGATCCAGAAACAAGGATCCTGACTTTTAATGGCAGCCAGGTGTGATGAACTTTCTGAAATTCTATCCAAATATGTGTGGCTTTGTGATATTAGATTCGTGCATTTTTGGCTTTGGAGTAGTTTATTTTTCTTTACAGCAATTACCCTTGGGAACACTGGTGTCCATAAACAGAGTGGAAAAAAGTCTCATTAACAAATATAGGGCATCAATTAGAGGTGGTCATAAATGTGACAACAATCAAAAACAAGCATTGGCAAAGCCAATAGGTTGCACCAATGATTGAGATCCCTTGGCTTTGTCAATATGTTTTACAGTTATGGCTGAAAGCAAAAAGAGAAATGTGCTAGGATGTAGTGAATGTTGGTCATGCCATAGTGTGTTTGATGTAATGGTCAGGGCTGCCGACTTTGGAAACAGAGCAACCGGGTTCGAGTCCCGCCGTCCGGCTCAACATCCAGTGATGCTGTGCAAATAACATAATTTCCCTGTACCTAAAAAAATAAAGAGGAATGTGACCTTGTGTAATGTAACCGGTGTTCATGTGGAGTGCTTTAATACTTTTGGCCGAGTTGTCGCTGTACCAATTCTGCAAAGGGAAAGCAGCAGAGATAAGGAGGAGAAGTACAGCGAGGAACACGAGAGAGAAAGCAATATTGGTGCAGGTTGCACTGAAGCCCCAAAGCACATGCACACTCACACAAAAAGGCAAAGAATGCAACCTACAAACACATGCAGTCACACAGACTAGTAATTTGATAGTTGGTGCCACTTATAACAAGCATTTGAAATGCAATCGGTTTGGCATTTGTGAAAGTTAGACCTATTGGCATTGTGAATGTTATTGTTTTCTACTTATGTTATTGTTTGTAGTAGAGTAGATGAATAATAATAATAATAAAACATTTATAAAGCGCCTGGCTGCACAAAACTGTGTGTCCCCGCGCTGACTGCTAATACAATACAGAAATCCAGAGGAGTAGTGGCAATAGAGCTCAGAGAGGGATTACTTGCTAGGGAACAAATACGTTTTTAATTTTGTCCTAAATCTCAGTTCGGATGGCTCCATCTGCAGGTAGAGCGGGAGTGCATTCCGATGTTTGGAGGCTAGGTATCGAAAAGATTTTCCTCCCATTTTAGCTCTTGTGATTCGGGGAAGTTTAAATAGCATCATGCCCGATGATCTTAGATTCCGAGTCGGCGATGTATAGTAAGGAGATTTTTTAAGTATTCAGGGCCTTTGTCCTGAGCGATGCGGTGGGCATAGCAAAGGGTCTTAAACTTAATCCTCTCCTTGACAGGGAGCTAATGGAGTTTGGATAAGGCAGCTTTAGCAGATGTTCTTCTTGGGAGTCCGATGTATGTTGTTTTTAGTGAAATTATGAGGTTTGATTTGGATTTGTTAGCTGTGGAATTGTGCATGGTGGAATAGTGTGGTATGTAGTGTAATTGTATTTTTGAATCATGCGGAAAGGTGAATAGATAAAAGCAAAAATTGGATAAAATAGATAGAAAGTAAGATTGAGAGGGATAGATAGATTGTGTATGAAGTGGTGACTGAACCCTAGATAGAGTAGACAGTTCTCGTTGGGGGGAGGAGACAAGAAGGCGGATTGACGTTGTCTCTGAGCTCCGGTCAACAGAGGAGCTCCCGAGGCCACAAAGTCAGAGCCTGATGAGCAATAAGAAATGTGAGGAATAGGAGGAGAAATCCGAAGAAAACGAAAAGCAGACGTAACATTTTTTCTCATACTAACGCTGGAATCGGTTTGTTGGGGCTGACTGAGAGACTCACCTAGATTCACCCTTCCGGAGCGGGGATCTGACAAACTTTTGTACAGAATGCAGGCTCTTGGACCTAAGTGCTTACCGTCCACGGGGGTTACCGTGTGTTTGGCAGCTCGGCGTTCTCTGTCGAGATTGAGACCGCACCGTCAGCTCATACTGTGCTGGCAGGCTCACGCGGCACTCAGCATTTTTCAGACTATGGCCCCGGCGAAGTGCACAGTGAGGATCACCCGTGCGACTAGTCGACTGCCGGTTAGCACCGCAGGCTGTGTGGGGGGGGGATCAAGGCTTGGAGGCACAGAAAGGCGATTCATCAGGCCACACTGCTGGGAAGCTCGGGAGGCCGGTGCTGCGTCTTTTACAGTCGAAACGCTCAGTGGAGCTATTTTCATCAGAGGCTGGAATGGAAATATGTGATGGAAACAAACTTGCGGCAATAGTTACACATGCTATAGATGCGCAACAATGTAACATAGTGTCGGACATGGGGACCCAAGCTTTTAGTCAAAACGCTAGTAGTTCTAAGCAGTCTGGTAACTCTGAAGCAACTGTTTCTTTTAAGGCTGGTGATCAACTTGCTGAGAGTATGGAAACAGAGCTTGAATCGAATTTCGATTCTGAATCTGGTATTTAAGAAAAGCAACAGGAAGCACCTTCAGACACAATCATTAAGAGACTGAATGAGACAGGAAAGGTACTGCTGGGTATTAGCAATGTATCAATAAGGCCGACAACCGAGGGAGGTGATGGGGCAGGTGGCATTTTAATACAGAACGATTGGACACTTGACAGTATCTTAGGGGCTTCAGAAGAGGACGTTATGTATCTTACTATCACTACCGTTAGCCCTGTTCTGGCTAACCATACTATGCATCCTAAACTCGGGGGACCTGCAGTGAATCAAGGACAAAAGGTGGCGAATAATACTCTAATACAGAATCTGACAGGAGCAAGGCAAAAACAATATCAAACCCTAAGATCAGAGGGCAGAAAGAAAAAATTGAAATCTAGAACACAGAAGAACAAAGAGAAGAAAATAAGAAAAGCCACAATGGGTCGTTTGTCTGGAAAGCAGGGATTGATGCAATTGAAAAATGTAGAAGTGGTTAGCCCCATACGTCGATGGGTGCAAGCGAAAGGAGGGGTAAAAATCCTGATATCCAGACTTTTGAATGTAGGATTAACAGATAATATCTGTGGGGCATTAAGGCTATCGGCAGGGGGAACACCTGAGGGGATACCCGAAGAAATATGTTCCCACCAAGCTGTCTGTGTCCCCCATGAAAAGGAAGAAGATCCTTAAGAATTCCCCAAGGTAAAGATACTCCAATGGGAGAAGCATCGCCACTTTCACTAATCCTGCAGTCTCTTAAAGATCAAAGGGAGGAAACAAGTCAACTTTTCTCCCAAGTTAAAGCGCATAACCATGACATTCAGCAGTCATTAAAGGAAGTAACTTCGAAAGTTGGGACTCTCACAAATGATATAGCGGAATTCCAATCAAGAGTTATTAGCACGGAAGAAGCAACCTCTAAGATTACAAGCACTGTCCAACAACATCATGATTTGCTAATGACAATGCAGCTGAAAATTGCGTATATGGAATATCGCCGGAGGTGGCACGACCTGAAAATGTTTGGCATTCAGGAAGGGCAAGAAGGATCAGATCATAGGGCCTTTATGGTACATCTATTGCAGAAGGCTTTTCCGGAACTGGGTGACTGGGACTGCCATATTCAAAGGGCCCAGTGGCTGCAGTTGGTACATCGTAGGCAGGTTTCTTGTTATCCACGCCCTTCTCTCATCAATTTTGGTAATTTCTTGCTTAGGCAAGCAGTTTCATTTAAAGCTGGACCTGCTGGACCTAGAGCACCTGTCTCAGTAGAATCATATTCTATTTTCTTTTGTTCGGATTTCTGCAAAGAAACAATGCACAGGCGTTGGCAATTAAGGCAATTGATTGATCCATTAAAATCAACTGGGGTACAAGTATATTTGCGTGAACCGGCGCACCTGAAAGTAGTATGGGAAGGGCAGTCATATGGCTTTGCATCTGAGTCAGAAGCGAAGGAAGCACTATGCAGATGGCAGAAAGGGGCGACTGCATAAGGCATTAGATTAATGTTCAGGTTTTTGGATATCCCCGGAGACATCGCTTTTTGTCTTTTTATTATATCTTGTTTTTCTCTTTTCTTATGTATTTTTCCTAGTCGCTCTATCCTATTTCTTTCTTATGTCAGATTATATGCAGGCAGATAATGGGGAACTTGGTCTCTGGGGTCACTGTGGAGACTGGAGTCTCAGTTTGCTGCCAAAACAAACGACAGCATAAGGAAGAGGATGATTCCTCCTTCTAGGTGTAGGGGTGGGGCTACCCTCGCCGGACGCAGGGTGGTGGGGGGAGTGAGAGGGTGCAAAAAAGGGGAAAAACCAAGGGGAGGCAACAAGGAATACAAAGGTTAGCAAATCAGCTGAAAACAGTATTAAAGTAATAAAAATGGAGGGTATGGTTGACAGAGTTTGTTCAAGTGTTTAGCATGGAATGTGGCTGTATTGAACAGTAAGATTAAGAGGAAATTGGTAGCAGAGAAATAAAAAATGTACAATCCCCAAATGGTTATGTTGATGGAAACACACCTTTCGTATATGGATCGCGGGCTGCTAAAGCAGTTAGTCTTTGAAGTGATAGTGTGCACAGCACAAAGCCCCTTTATATGGGGGGTTGCCATATTAAAGCACAAACAGTTTGCGGGTTTGTAATCGGCAAAGCAATGGCAGATAGAGGGCTATGGCACAGATAATCGATAAAAGGAAGGAAATATGTATTTTGTGCATTGTGTGGTCCGAACATAGACGACCCTACTATCTTTGACGTGATAAATGTAGAAATGTTGAACTGGGAGGGGGAACGGGTAGTGCAGGGCAATTTTAATTGTATCATGGACTACGGCATTGACACAACACTACGGGGTGCATTTCAAAGAATGAGGAGGACAGGAGCACAATAAGGGAATTAGGGTGGCTACAGGCGGTCAGGGATGTGTGGAGAACTTTATATCCTAATATACCAGGTTATACTTATTACTCTGCTCCACACAAATTATACTCTCTGATAGACATGGCCTGGGCTACAGATTCTATAGTATGGTCAACAGGTATGTAAATCTGTCCGAAAGTGACTTCCAATCACTACCCTATTCTCCTTACATTTGAGATTCCAGATGAGAATAAGTTAGCCAGACCCTTCTCAATACCTAGGTATTTATTGACCAATCAGGAGTATGTGGTCGAGATCGGGGGGCAATTGGAGATTTTTTTGAAAGAAAATGCATGATCAGCTTCCCCTATAACAGTGTGGGACACATGCAAGTCTGTTATTAGAGGGTATACCCAACAATGACCAAATAAGGGCAATTTAAGCAACTATGATAGAGATTCGGGTGGTGGAAGATCAGCATGCAGAGGCTGTTATGAAGGGTACGGAGGATATGGAACGATTAGGTTTTACTTCAATTGATTTACGCTCAACCCTGAAGAATAGATTTAGAGAGAAAATTGTGGCAAGATATAATAAATACTGCCTGTCACAGCATGAATTTGGGGAGTAAATAGGTAAAGTCCTTGCTTTTAAAGTGGCAGATGTCTGGGCCAAGGCTCATATAAAAGCAATAAAGGGGCTAAATGATATACCATACAGGCATCCACAACAGATATTAGAAAAGTTGGCTCTCTATTATCAAACATTGTATACTCCAACGATCCAGCCAACGCATGAGGACATCTGCAGTTTTATTCAGAATAGCTCTTTAAGAAAGATGGGGAATGAGGTGTCTGATTCTCTCGATGAGGGTCTCTCAATCAATGAGATAGAACTAGCAATTGGTGCTCTGCCATCAGGCAAGGCAGCGGGAGAAGATTCTATCCCCCTAGAATTCTATAAAGTTTTTAAAGATGTTCTGCTGATACCATTCAGTCAGGTAATAGAGTTTGTTGGAACTAATGGTAGAACTCCTGACTCTTGGCATATGACAAAGATTGTTTTGTTTTTTGAAGAAAAACAACCCAGCTGAGGAGTGCGTGTCATATAGGCCAATTTCACTTATAAATGCAGATGGAAAAATGTATGCTAAAATCCTAGCGAATCGTTTGGCCCCAATAATGCCTAGTTTCATCTCTCCCCACCAGCACAGGTTTATTCAAGGGAAAGGCACTACTGCTCACGTAAACAAGGCGTTTGACCGAGTGGGGTGGGAATTTATGTGAGCTGCGCTTCTAGCTTTTGAGATTAAGGGTCAATTTATGAAGCAGATATAAGCTCTATATGATAAATCATGTGCTAATTTGACATATTCAGGCTTGCAATCGTTCATCTTCCCGGTACTCTGTGGCACCCACCAGGGGTGCCCTCTTTCACCTTTATTATTTACTCTCTATATAGAGCCATTTATCTCGGTTTTGCAAGATAATCCGCGAATAAGCGATTTTAAGTCGGGTACAAGTTCTCTTACGGTCATAGCATATGCAGATGATATAGCGATCTTTTCAACAGAACCAGAAGAAGCACTGAAAACAATAACAGAGGCAGCACGTCAGTTTGTCTTAATTCCAGGCTATAAATTAAATGTCAATAAGACGCAAGTTCTTCTTAATCACAAACCGTTAATACTAGTACAGGGAGTTTGTCCAATTGCTACTTATTTAGCGGTCAGGATAGCAGCACGGATTGACAGTATATTGTCACTAAATTATGATGCTCTGTTAAAAGAGAAGAATAAGTCTTTTAAAAAACGAAATAAGCTGCCTATTGGGATTATCGGCAGAGTTAATATTATCAAAATGAAGATTTTGCCTAAATTTCTTTACCTTTTTCGTTCTATTCCGCTACGTGTTCCAAATACATTTTTTAAAAGATTGGTAGCTTTATATGGGGATATAAGAAGGCAAGACGAGCAATCGACTGGTTGAAACTCTCTTTCAGTCAAGGTGGTTTAGAGCTCCCAGATTTTAGAACATACTTCTGGTCAGATTGCTTCACTCGTCTATATAGTCTTACTAGTCCAGCCAACACCATTTTCAGTCATAAGTTCATATTGGGGGGGGGGAGAGTTATATGTTTCTGTATAGAATTAACGACCCTAACTATTTTAAAAGGGTAAAATTCAGGACATAAGGGATGATGTATATATCTGGCGTGCAATTTTGCTAAGTGGGAATACCGCTTGTTATCACAATGAGCTACCGGGAACTATAACTACAAGGTTTTTAGTGTCAGTGAGCAACGGGGGCACAGCCAATGATAAAAGCACAGGAGTATAAGTCCTAAGCAGAAAATATATTGGTGGTGCAACTGGGTGAATGGAAAACCTTAATACCCATTCATAAGTTAAACCAGCAAGCTGGTGAAACTCATACATTCAGGAAAAGAAGCACGCTATGCACACACATATATAATCAGATAGTACGTATATCGTCGGATATGTAATAGGTAAAACAAGTAAGGTTGCAGAGAGAGTAAGATTTCTTTTGTAGACTGAAATCTTCAGTTCCTTAATTTCTCAAACATATAACAGCAGGCATCCGACACGTGTTTCATCGCTTACGCAAATCTTCAGGGCTGGGAATTACAAAACAGTCTCTTATACATAGTAGTATCAAATTTGACACAACGTGTTTATACATCATATCAAACAAAAAGCTCTATAAGTTCTGACAAGTTCTTACTAAATTAATCTGCAGAGACACAAGTTGTCCATTGTGTGGTTCACCAGATCATAAGTAGTTAGTCAGGTATCAGATTGCTCTATATATATAAAAGGTGTCTATTACGACATAATCCGAAATAATGTTCAAGAATATATACATGCTGCCCTTATTAACTAGCGTGCTCACACCACTGTTTTTCAATCTTTGATTACGCCTAAGGCGACCTCTTCACTCTTCTGAACACAGAGCCACCGTTTTCACAATTAAGAATCTTTCTTATTATATGAGCACGTTAGTTAATAAGGGCAACATGTATATATTCTTGGACATTATTTCGGATTATGTCGTAATAGACACCTGTTATTTATATAGAGCAATCTGACACCTGACTAACTACTTATGATCTGGGGCACTCTGGTGAACCACACAATGGACAACTTGTGTCTCTGCAGATTAATTTTGTAAGAACTTGTCAGAACTTATAGAGATTTTTAGTACGATGTAAAAACTCGTTTTGTCAAATTTGATACTACTATGTATAAGAGACTGTTTTGTAATTCCCAGCCCTGAAGATTCCCGTAAGCGATGAAACACGTGTCGGCTGGCTGCTGTAATATGTTTGAGAAATTAAAGAACTGAAGATGTCAGTCTAAAAAGAAATCATCGTCTCTCTGCAACCTTACTTGTGTTACTTATTACATATCCGAGGATATATGTATTATCTGATTATAGATGTGTGTGCATAGGGTGCTTCTTTTCCACAATGAGCTACCGCTTTGGCAGAACCCAGGATTTCCGGGGATATATTGTGATCTGGCTGGCATGAAATGGTCTAGATGTGGAATTACATGTCTGGGAAATATATATGATTATAATGGCTTTGTCTCATTTGAGAAGCTACAGAGGAGGCATAAGCTACTAGAGTTTATACTTTTTAAGTAGTATCTGATTCGAGATTATTTCCTGAAAAACTTAAAATTGGAAAATATAAATGATTCTGAGATATTGGGTTTTCTTTATTCATCTGAATCAAAATCGACGATAAGTAGGGTCTATAAAGGGTTCAACAGCGGCAGATCAGACGATTGCGAGAGACTGTCAGACCGCTGGAGCAGGGTGTTGGGGATGCCGGTAGCGGTTGGTACCATATCGCAAGCTCTCAGTATTATAGACAAACTGTACATGCTACTAACTTAAGACTGCGGCAACATCGCATGATATGCCTTTTATATTATACTTTGGACATAATCGCTAAATGGTCATCGGGTAATACTATAAGTAGTGAGAGGACAAAGTGCCCAAGATGTAATTTATACCCAGCCGACATTAAACACATGTTTTTAACATGTCAGGAACTAACAATATTCTGGCAGAAGGTTGGGGATGTTCTGCATCAAAAGCTAGGGATAGAAATACCTTTGTCGCCCACTGAAAAATATGATGGGATATAACTCCAACTGTAATAGTTTGTTTGCTATTCTATTAGTTGCAGCAGGATTAACTATAGCTAGGGTGTGGATATCGCCAAAACCCCCAACTGTGATGAATTGGGGGCTGCTAGTAAGGCAGATATTTGACATGGAATTCGCGTTGGCTGAGACGAGATGGGTTCGCTCTATGACTATGACCATGACTGGTTGCGTCCCATTTTGCTACTTCTTAACATCAGGACCTGCCAGGAAGCACTAGACGCTTGCATGAGGGGAGACTCTCAGCAGTTGGCGGCTCATTTTGTTAAGTTTATTCTAGAAATCAATTCCCCTAATTTGTTTTCTGACCCAGCTTGAGTTTTTTTCATCTTCCGGTGACATTATTGCACGTATTTTTCATTCATTTATAATTTCTCTGTTTTTAATTGTTTCGTGCATCTTTTCACCCTTAATACGTAATGCTCATCCTAGTGTGTGTACATTGCAATGATTTTAATTAATTGCGCAATAAAAAAACTATACTTTACTTTACTCTATGACTAAATGTACTGTAATTTGGTAACGTTTGTTTTGAATGACATTAGCAAAAATAAATGATTTGGCTGTTTTTGCCAGCTGATGGACTGATGCATTTATTTGTTAAATCGTTTTCTCTATTTTATGGTGGTTATGTTAGATGGGTGCCTGTTTATATCTAATTATGAGTATTTTATTTGTCTTGTATATGATGCCTTCTCGTTGATAAATAAAAATATTTAAATAAGAAAAAACTAGATAGAGTAGTAAAAAAGAGTGTGTGAGAAAGAGCAAATGAAGGGGAGAGAAAGTTATAGACACAGAAGACGCCAAAAGTAGAGAAGGAGAGTGTGTGTTTGCAGTTTGGATTTTTGGAAAATATTTGGGAAAGAAACTGTGCTGAAAGACCTGAAGTGAACCAAAATGAGAAATGCTGGATCAGTGCGTGTGTTTGCAATGGAATTATGTGGATAGTAATTATGTGGTATTAAGTGTAGTGGCCGCATAATTATTGATATTTTGTGTCATGGAGTGTCATGTATTGAATGGAATTATGTGGCGTGGTGTTGAATTATGTGGCATGATGTGGAATTGTGTGGTATAGATTAGGTGTATGTGATGAGTAGTAGAATTGTGTGTTGTGGAGTTGAATTTTGTGTCATGGAATGGAATTGTGTGCAGTTGAATTGTGTTGTATGGAATTGTGTGGCACTGAGTGAAATTATGCTGAGCAGAATTATTTGGCATGGTTTGGAGTGTATTGTGTGGAGTGCTGGTATGTGTCATGGAGTAGATGTATGTAGAGTGTAATTATGTGGTGTGGATTGTAATTATGTTGTGTGGTATGGAATTGTGTGGCATTGAATTGAGTGGTAAGTCACGGTGCAGAATTATGTGGAATGTAATTATGTGTTTTAGAGCTGAGTGGATATATGTGGCATGACGTGTAATTATGTAGGTTGAAGTGTATTTATGTGGAGTGGAATTATCTGGAATTAAATGGTGTTGTGTGGAGTGTAATGGAATTATATTGCATGGAGTGGAATAATGGGGAGTTGAGTTGTGTGGTGTGGAATTATGAGAAGGTGAAATGTGTGGTGTAATGGAATTATGTAATGATAATTTGTGGGTTGTAGAACTGCATGGCACTTAATGGTGTGTGGGGTTGTGTTGAATTATGTGGAGTTGAATGCTTGTTGTCTTCATAAGCCAGCTGAGTGTGGGGTGGGGTTTGCATCACTGGCCATATCGTCCAGTGATGTCTGTGGGTTTTAGATCGCGGTTGACTTGGAATGTGCTAGGGCCGAACAAAAGGAGAGGATGAGAGAGGGGAGAGGAAGATGGTAGGAGAGTAGAAGGTTCATGGTGGTGGAAGAAGGATGAGGCCAAGGGTTAGAGGGAATGCGTGAGAAAAAAAAGGAAGGCAGTAGATGACGTGTGTAGTAGGCAGATAAAAAAGGAAAAACTAAAAGTTGAAAGAGAGAAGATGAAACAGGTAGTGATGGAAGTGGCAGGAGGCAGAGGAGAGGGAAGTGAATAGGGGGCAAGAGGGGTAAACAAAAGGGAAGGACAAAAGGGGACAGATAGATGGAAATAAACACGAGGGAGGCTCTGACGGAGGGAGAAGTGCCTCGTTGCTTTCCCCAGAGTCCAGCTTTGGCACAAACTCGCTATGGTATTGAAGAGTATCCATAAAATCTCAGTTCCTGCTGAGCGTTCGCACATGTGAAGAGCAGCTGTTGAAAAAGAATGTACCGGCAAGAGAAACGCACTAACGTGTGTAAACACAGGCCCAAGGCAGACACCCCAAAAAAATACGGATGTATCTGTAAATCCTTGCGACGTGGAGCGCCGTATTGTAAATATGGCGCATGCATGGTGTTGCAAGGAGGGAGCACTGAAAAGTGTTGCATCGCTGTTTTCACGCAGTGATGCAACACTCTTCATAAATGAAGCCCTAAGGATTAAAAATCCTCCGTGGGCCTGAATGGTTCTTTGAATTTTCCACCTTATCTCCTTCTTTCCACCTGCCAGCACTGTAGTGGAGATATGTACACACTACTTGTTTATCTCCTTTGAACGTACAAGCTCCCACCAGCATTCAAATTAACTTTTCATTGTAACATTTTTAAAATATTGTACTTGAACTGTTTGTTTTTAAACTTTCCCACTCCATAATTCATTTTCATGCCCCTGTGTCATTTCTACTGCTTGATTCTGATTCCTGGCCCCACAGCAGCCGATTAGGTGCTGCCTCGGAGCCTTTCGATTTTTGGCCGCCATCTTGGGTGAATAAGAGGGCGAGCTGATTAGTTGCTCGACCCTCCCACTCTCCTTAGTATGAAAGTCACGATTTTCAGCACCCGCAGCCTGACAGACTCTTTATTTTAGTTCCTGTGGCGGAAGCCAGGAACGTGTAATTAGCATTTTGACCATTTGCAGCATTTTTAAAATATTGTACTTGAACTGTTTGTTTTTAAACTTTCCCACTACATCATTCATTTCCATCTCCCTGTGTCATTTCTACTGCCTGATTCTGATTCCTGGCCCCACAGCAGCCGATTAGGTGCTGCCTCGGAGCCTTTCGATTTTTGGCCGCCATCTTGGGTGAGTAAGAGGGCGAGCTGATTAGTTGCTCGACCCTCCCACTCTCCTTAGTATAAAAGTCGTGCTTTTCAGCGCTCGCAGCCTGACAGACTCTTTATTTTAGTTCCTGAGGCGGAAGCCGGGAACGTGTAATTAGCATTTTGACCATTTGCAGCATTTTTAAAATATTGTACTTGAACTGTTTGTTTTTAAACTTTCCCACTCTATAATTCATTTTCATCTCCCTGTGTCATTTCTACTGCCTGATTCTGATTCCTGGCCCCACAGCAGCCGATTAGGTGCTGCCTCGGAGCCTTTCGATTTTTGGCCGCCATCTTGGGTGAGTAAGAGGGCGACCTGATTAGTTGCTCGACCCTCCCACTCTCCTTAGTATAAAAGTCGCGCTTTTCAGCGCCCGCAGCCTGACAGACTCTGTATTTTAGTTCCTGAGGCGGAAGCCGGGAACGTGTAATTAGCATATTGACCATTTGCAGCATTTTTAAAATATTGTACTTGAACTGTTTGTTTTTACACTTTCTCACTTCATAATTCATTTTTATCTCCCTTTGTCATTTCTACTGCCTGATTCTGATTCCTGGCCCCACAGCAGCCAATTAGGTGCTTCCGCGGAGCCTTTCGATTTTTGGCCGCCAACTTGGGTGAGTAAGAGGGCGAGCTGATTAGTTGCTCGACCCTCCCACCCCACTCTCCTTAGTATAAAAGTCGTGCTTTTCAGCGCTCGCAGCCTGACAGACTCTTTATTTTAGTTCCTGAGGCGGAAGCCGGGAACGTGTAATTAGCATTTTGACCATTTGCAGCGTTTTTAAAATATTGTACTTGAACTGTTTGTTTTTAAACTTTCCCACTCTATAATTCATTTTCATCTCCCTGTGTCATTTCTACTGCCTGATTCTGATTCCTGGCCCCACAGCAGCCGATTAGGTGCTGCCTCGGAGCCTTTCAATTTTTGGCCGCCATCTTGGGTGAGTAAGAGGGCGAGCTGATTAGTTGCTCGACCCTCCCACTCTCCTTAGTATAAAAGACGCGCTTTTCATCGCCCGCAGCCTGACAGACTCTGTATTTTAGTTCCTGAGGCGGAAGCCGGGAACGTGTAATTAGCATATTGACCATTTGCAGCGTTTTTAAAATATTGTACTTGAACTGTTTGTTTTTACACTTTCTCACTTCATAATTCATTTTTATCTCCCTTTGTCATTTCTACTGCCTGATTCTGATTCCTGGCCCCACAGCAGCCAATTAGGTGCTTCCGCGGAGCCTTTCGATTTTTGGCCGCCAACTTGGGTGAGTAAGAGGGCGAGCTGATTAGTTGCTCGACCCTCCCACTCTCCTTAGTATAAAAGTCGCGCTTTTCAGCGCCCGCAGCCTGACAGACTCTGTATTTTAGTTCCTGAGGCGGAAGCCGGGAACGTGTAATTAGCATTTTGACCATTTGCAGCATTTTTAAAATATTGTACTTGAACTGTTTGTTTTTAAACTTTCCCACTCCATAATTCATTTTCATCTCCCTGTGTCATTTCTACTGCCTGATTCTGATTCCTGGCCCCACAGCAGCCGATTAGGTGCTGCCTCGGAGCCTTTCGATTTTTGGCAGCCATCTTGGGTGAGTAAGAGGGCGAGCTGATTAGTTGCTCGACCCTCCCACTCTCCTTAGTATAAAAGTTGCGCTTTTCAGCGCCTGCAGCCTGACAGACTCTGTATTTTAGCTCCTGAGGCGGAAGCCGGGAACGTGTAATTACCATTTTGACCATTTGCAGCGTTTTTAAAATATTGTACTTGAACTGTTTGTTTTTAAACTTTCCCACTCCATAATTCATTTTCATCTACCTGTGTCATTTCTACTGCCTGATTCTGATTCCTGGCCCCACAGCAGCCGATTAGGTGCTGCCTCGGAGCCTTTTGATTTTTGGCTGCCATCTTGGGTGAGTAAGAGGGCGAGCTGATTAGTTGCTCGACCCTCCCACTCTCACCAGTATAAATGGCTATCCTCCCTTGGATGCGCAGCGGGAGAGCGCAGCGGGCAAGCCGGCGGCGAGCCGTCTGCGCCCGTCCGCGCGAGGACCGGGCATAGGGCCCGTCCCCCTGGCCGTTGCTTCCCAGCTCTATCTCCCTCCAGAATTCTATACGAGGCTGAGCATCTTAAGACTCTCAATACAACTAATCACACCTGCAGCCCCATTGATGTGGCTCTCTTGAATTTCTCTCCTTACACTTGCCCAAACTGTCCTTTCCACATCATGGACAATCCCCTCTTACTCTTTTCTGATAAGATGAAACAAAACAAGTCCCTTAATATAATTAAAGCTGCGCTCCTTAATGTAAGATCTCTCCCTAAACATAGATACGAAATAGCAAACATTATCGAAAATTGGAATCTAGATATATTGTTCCTCACGGAAACCTGGGGTGACCAGGCTTGCGACTCCGATTTCTCCACCACCACGCCAGAGGGCTTCACAAATACTATACATGACAGACGTTTAAAAAGAGGAGGAGGCATAGCGATAATACATCGAGATAATTACATTCTGCAAATGGAGCCCTTAACTACTAGCACATGTGAAGCTATTAATTTTACGTTTTTCACTCCTTACTCCAGTTCATTTAGAGGTGTTTTGCTCTATAGTCCCCCTGGCTCCCGCTCAGCATTTCTATCATCCCTGAGCCACCTTCTAGAGCCTATAGCTGGAGAAAATAATGTCACCATCATAGGGGATTTTAACTTTCATCTAGACATGGATCAAGACCCAGACACAATCAGCCACCTTACTGAAATGGAAGCAGTGGGACTAACCCAATTAGCCCATTCCCCCACGCATTCTGCAGGACACAAGCTAGATGGAATCTTTTCCAATCTTAAATCCCTTTCCATAGAGAACATACTCCCGCTTACATGGACTGACCATGCAGCTGTATTTTTTAATATCTGTCCTCCTAGTCCTCCCCCCACCAGACTTTCCAATACCAACACTTTCAAATCCTGGAAAAATATCAATTTTGACGACTTTAACCACAAGCTGTACAAGATGCAGGACATCAAGACTTCTAACCCAGAACTAGCCGCCTTCAGATCGCGCTTAAAGGTAAAGTTCCCATCAAAAAAAGATCCTCCAACAGAACATCCAATTCAGCCCCTTGGTTCAACGAGACCCTTAGGCTGGAAAAGCAAAACTGCAGCTGGCAAGAACGTAAGTGGCGTAGAAGCTACGATCCGATCGAAAACATCTGCTATAAAGAGAAACTGAGTAAATATAAACAAATTATTATCTGTCAAAAAAGCACCTACTATAACAACCAAATTGAGTCAGCACAAGACTCGGTTAAACAACTTTTTCAGGTTGTCTCACATCTTACAGGACAGAACAAAATCACTACTAAAGAGTCATCCCAATCTATGTGTGATGCCCTATCAACATATTTCCAAGATAAAGTAAGCGACATCTACTCAAAATTTAGTAAGCACACTAACCATATCACAAATTTCATCATTTCTTCTGATCCCATCACCAATAATCTACCAATATTCTCCTTTGACAGTGTTTTACCTGAATCAGTACACAAACTCATGATGACCATCAAGTCAGGTTCTCCTGATGACCCTTGCCCTCCCACTATACTTAAAATGGCCCCTGATATCATTTGCCACACTCTCACCGATATTTACAACGCTATGTTTACATCAGGTATCTTTCCATCTATATGGAAAAAACAGTAATCAAACCACTTCTTAAAAAAAACACTCTTGACCCGTCCAACGTCACCAGTTACAAGCCAATAGCATGTCTTCCATTTCCAGCAAAAATCATTGAAAAAATCATGAACATCCAGATCTCTGAATTCATAGACAATAACAACTGTCTCGACGACTCACAGTTCGGATTCAGAAAGGGTCATGGTACGGAAACTGCACTAATAAAAGAATCTGATGAAATCAGAATGATCATGGACAGAGGAGGTGCGGCGGTGCTCATAATACTCAACCTTTCCGTGGCTTTGACACGGTCGATCCAACCATCCTGATCGACCCTGTCAGAGGAACTGGAATTTCTACTGGCGCCATTATCCTTTTCTCCTCCTTCCTGGCCAATCGGGAACAATCTGTGACCATGGGGGGCTACTCATCCTCCCCCTTTGCTCTTCCCGGTGGCGTCCCCCAGGGATCCTCGCTAAGTCCAACGCTTTATAACATCTATGTGGCGGACTTGGCGAGGGTCATTAAAGCTCATCGTCTAGCAGTAACATCTTACGCTGACGACACTCAGCTTGTCCTGGCTATCAGCAACAATGGACTGGAAGTAGCAAATAACTTCAAACAGGGAATGTACCCCATCAGCAACTGGATGAGTAAAAATTGCTTAAAGCTTAACTCGGATAAAACCGAGGTTATGATTTTCGGCAAACTCTCCCCCACTTGGTCCCCCAACTGGTGGCCTCAAGAGCTTGGACCTCCACCTGTTTCAGTCACTAAAGTTAGGAACCTGGGAGTGATTTTTGACAATAAACTCTGCTACATACATCAGGCAAACTCCATAGTCTCCGCATCTTTTTTTACGCTAAAAATGATCAGAAAACTGCTAACTTATCTTCCTACAAACAATATAAAAACCTTGATCTCCACCCTGCTCATGTCCCAAGTTGATTATTGCAACGCCCTACTGCTTAACGCACCAAAACAGGTTTTGAACAAACTTCAGCTCGTACAGAACGCAGCCGCCGGACTTTCACCGCAACACCTAAATTTAAACCCATTCCAAACGTCATTCGGAAACTTCACTGGCTACCTGTGAGGCAGAGAACCAAATTTAAGGCTTTGTGCATAGCCTTCAAAACGTTACATGAAAAAGGGCTGCTTCTTCTAAAACATTCTCTCTATCCATACAGGCCAGCCCGCACTCTTAGATCCGCTAAAGCAAATCTTCTTGAGATAGCCAAAACAAAGAAAGCAACATGGGGTGACAGATCGTTTGCGATTGCCACTGCCAAATTGTGGAATACCCTTCCCAATCACCTCAAAAGTATTCCAACCTTAACTCTCTTCCGAAAACAATTAAAAACTTGGTTATTCAATCAATAAACATGCTAGTTACTCAATAAATACAGCCATATTTTGATCATCTGTCCAGCGCCGAGACACCTCCGGGTATTCGGGCGCTCAATAAGTTTTATAAAATAAATTGCAATGTGTTTTCTCATAGTGAAAATAATTACAGGTGGCACGTAAGCATGCCTATATCTTCTAAGCGAGAAATACCAGCAACCATATATTAAAAGAATACTGCAAGTCAATTTATCGTTCCATGAATGAGGCATCTTCTGGATCTGGGTTTTCGGACAAGAACGTGATGTTCTGGAGAGGAATGAGAATTTGTTGCATCCCTTTCAAAAGTAACACACTGCCGTTCAACAGTTATGAGTACATATAACACCAATCACATTATGGAGGTGTATTTTATGTAACAAGAAAGATCATGTGCACATATCAGTAGGCCTAAATAGTGTTACGACTCCCTCTTCATTACAGTGTGATGGGCACATAAAGGAAGTGGAAGTGTTAGCCAAATCAAAAATTGACTACACTTGCATTGAGGCCTTAAGACGTTATATACCTCAAATTCTAGTGTAGTCAAAATCATGGTGTAGAAAGTGGAATTAGTTTTATGGTCGTGCTGTACCCCTAACACTTTCAACTCAATGGCGTGCCCAGGATTTGGGTGGTTCAGGGACAGTGTTAACTTCACCAGACCCTCAGAATACACCTCCCAGCAGCCTTCGCCACTGGGGTAAGATTTGCTGCCTGGCTTCCTGCCACAGTTGGCCTCTAAATCAACACCGACGCCCGTATTGCGAGTCTTCGTCAGCCACTCAGACTACACCTCCCTGCAGTCTCCATCACTGGGAGGAGACTTACTGCCCGGTTTCCTAGAACAGTTGCCCTATTAACCAGCTCTGACTTCTACATTACAGGAAGGGCATGGGTGGCACCTGGGCCAAGCCCTGACCAAAGATAGGCCCATCCGAGACTTGGCTGGGCCATCCCTCTTTCTCCATTGTTCTGGTAAGTAACCTCGCCCCCACCCTTTTTAGGTCGAGCCTAGGCAGCGGTCATGGCTGTCTGGAAGACCTAGAATAATTACTACACGGAGTGTAATCCCATCTGCTGCTTGAGATTGGTCCACTCCTGCGTCCTTCTTGCTTGCTGACTCCTCATTGGTAGATGTGTCTTATACATCATTTCCGCTTACCACCCAGCAGCACCGCTCAAGTACAGTGTCCATACATTGTGAGTGTTTCTATACTGTTTTGGGGACTACTTTTTTGTGTGTTTATGTTACCCTGTGGGTGCTTCTTTCTCATGCTGTGTGCTGCCCTTTATTTAATCATTACTGTGTCTACTTCACTCACGGGCCTACAGTGCATAACCTTGATATGCACAGGCACTGTGCTTCATGTTTCAGCTTTTCAGTGTTTATATGTGTTTTCTTGTGCACTGATTGTGCGTGATATTTTGTGGCCTGGGTCTGTATAGCGTTTAACACAGTGTATGCATGTGCACGCCTTACTTTGGCTGTCTTCTTAATGCTGTTACAAGTAACGCCATCCAAGCGACCGACTCCATGCCTATGGACACCCACGACGTTCGGAAATGCAAATGTTTGTCTTTTCAGGTTGTTGCAGGTATTCCTGCTCTGCTCTTCAGGAAGTACGGTTGCAAAGTGGCTCAGTGGCGAGCTCGCGTCCCTCTGGTGGTCACTGCAATGGCTGTGCAGTCGTGCGGTGCCCAGAATGACTGGCCTTCAGTTTGGGGCAGCCTCCATCTTTCCTCAGTTCACCTTTGTTGTTGTTTTTTTCCTTTATTCCTTTTCCCTCTCTGCTGCCTGTGCGCAGCTGCCCCAGTCTGTGCTTAAATTCTTCAAGGCTGTCCCTGCAGTCATTAATTACCGTTCTGGGGGCTCCAGGGGGTGGGAGGGGCAGAGGAGAGGACTGGACTTGGGGGGGGGGGGGGGGGGTGTACGTTTAGCCGCAGGGTGCTCACACAACTAATTCTCTCTCCAACTGCTCCATCTTTCCTCAGTTCGCCCTTGTTTTTTTGCTTCCTTTTTGCCTTTTTCCTCTCTGCTGCCTGTGCGCAGCTGCCCCAGTTTGCTTAAATTCTTCTACAAGGCTGTCCCTGCAGCCAATAATTACAGTGTCGGGGGCAGAATGGGGAGAGGCAGGAGAGAGGGCTGGAGTTGGGGGGAGGCTGTAAGTTTAGCCTCAGGATGCTCTGCTCACACAAGTAATTCTGCCACAAAAGTGACCTTACAGATGCCGCCTAAAGCCGAACCAAAACAATTAAATGTATCCCTTTTTAACACTCAGCTGAAGCAGCAGAACCTCTTCAGTTCCTCTCACACAGACATGGTATAAAGCCACTTTACAACAGGTTATTTCAAGGTGTATATAATAACCAGTATGTGTGATAATCATTGGGGAGTTGGTGTTTGCTTGTATGCTGAACAAGCACTACAGAACAGGCTGACAATCATCCCCTCCAGCTGCCTTTCTTCACTCTACCGCTCACTTATGTACGAAAATAACAGTTTTACTAGATGCCATCTCTCACTTTATATCACTTTTGTACTCACGCACTCCATGTCACATAAGTAAAGAAACCATTTCCATTACAGCACCAATAGCTGTAACTCTAAAAAAATGTGAGACCAAATGCATTGCAAATGCTTGTTTTATCTGCACCTGCGTTCAGTGTCAGCTCTTATGCCTGCTCGACACCGGTTTACTTACAGCTGCAAACTGCTCAGCAGCTCTCCCTTCAGCCCCTGGCTATGTTCACCCACCCCTGGGTGTCCGCCCATTGCCATGCTGGCCTAGCCTGCCATTTCCCACTGCCCGCACATTCACTGGTGCCCCCTCTAACTGACCGTATGAGCCAGTAGTCCCTGCAATCTCTCCTGCTCCTCTGCACTGTGTCTGGTGCCTCCCCCTGTAGAGTTCCACGGCCACTCCCTCCCTCCTCCTACCCCCAGTGCCCTGTTTTTCCTCCATCATGGAGAACACAGCATGACCTTGCAGCGTATGTACATAGAGGGCATGCCGCACGTGCAGCTGGACCATTCCCAGCACCAGGACCCCAACCCTCATGGACCGCCACCACTTCACATTGGAACTACGAGCCCTTAAATCCGGGCACCAGGACAATAAGTGCGACTATGCCCACCAAAGGCCTTGTTTCCTTCCAAAACTGTAATTTCACCAGCATCATGAAGGATACCACTCACCCCACTTCCATTAACCACACTTCGTCACACACATGCCTACCAACAATGCTGAAACCAAAACCTCTGGAAAGATCTGCTGCTTGCAGAACAACGCACGCTCACTCAGAAAACCTGCCATGGAAATCTGGGACACAATCACAACCCATGCCCAGGACTCATCACAGAGACCTGGTTGAACACCACATCCACTCAAGAAATCGCCACAGCTACCCCGGACAAATACAAAATCGCCTACCAGTACTGACCAAACAGAAACGGCGGCGACATTGCTATAATCTACAAAGAGGGCCTTGAATGCTCTACCTCCACAGATGAGTCCTCCCCCTTCATGGAGCACCTCAACTTCCAACTCCAAACTAACAGCAAAACTGCCATCAGAGGCACCCTCTCCTACAGACCTCCTGGATACTGCCCTGCCTTCTGCAACACCATCCCCGACTTCCTTGCCCCTATCGCCATCGACATAAATCTGTACATCTTCCTAGGACACCTCAAATTCTACTTTGAGAACACTGAGGACACCAACAGAGCCGACCTCCTAGAAAGTATGGCCAACCTCGGACTCAAACAGCTGGTAATCAACCCCACACAAACCACAGGATACCCACTCAGCCAGCAACAGGGTAAAATACACACACCGAGGAGCTGACCTGGGCTGACCACCACTGCATCCACTTCGTCATCTCGGAATCCCCCAACACACCCACCTCCACCAAGACATGGCAAAGCTAGTCAAGGGTACCAGAGCAACAATGGACCAAATCCCTCAACTACCGCTTACTCACCACCACAAAAGACACAGAATAAGCGGAGGACAACTTCGCAAACTGAACAAAGTCACACCGAAGAAACCAACCAACACCACGAAAGGAATACAACGCTTCAATTGGTTCACAGCAGAATTGAAAACCCAGACATGCAACTGAAGACAGAAAGAAAGAAGATGGCGCACGAGTGAGACCCCCAAGAACCAAAAACACTGCAAAGGTGCTCTAAACTGATACCACCACCTCCTGAAGAACACCAAGAAAACTACCCCAGCAAACCGCATCAAGGACAACTCCAACAACAGCAAGGAACTCTTCAACATAGTCAAGGAGTTCACCAACCCCTAGGCAACCAAAAACATCATCACACCCTTGCAAGGCATCTGCGACACACTTGCGTACTTTTTTCACAACAAAATTAACACCATCTACCAAGGCTTCGCATCGCAACTCCTTAGCAAGGACAGTATCAACCGCATCACATCAACTAACGCACACCCACACTAGCTCACCTCATACAACACTCTCACTGAGAAGGAAACAGAGTCCTTAATGTGATCCATCCACTCCGGAGCCTCAGCAGACCCCTGACCCAACCACACATTCAACCTTGACAATCATCCCATCAGCAGAGAACTCACCAAAGTCCTCAACTCCCTCTGCCGAGTCCCTCAGCGCTATCCTGACCCTCCGAGTGATTCCCTGATTGAATACTGCTGGCTGGTATCGTAGCGCTTCTCATCAGCACTGCTATTCATTACCTGCATCGCAGCGCTTGCCCTCATTGTAACCGCTCGCATTTTACTTGTAACATTAGCATATTTCATCTTGCACTGCGCTCGCTTTGTTTAGCTTGTACCGTATATACTGCTGCTCGTTTACCTGTGCCTTATCTCCTTTGCTTAAATCATTTTGTGGCCCCAATCTCGCCCAGCTCGTATTTTCCACTACTGCCATTTTGTTTGTTTGTGCTTTGGAGCAAGCCCCTCCTCTCCGCCCCGCACCCGCCTCCCGAGGTGCTCCTCCCTTCCTCCGCCCCCCCTCCACTCTCCATTTATGTCTGATGTCCCAACGCGCAGCGTCCACGCGCTACGGCCGCGCCGAACGTGCGACAAAGGTAAGCCCGTCTACGCCCGTCCGCGCCTGGCCCGCGCCCAGCGCCAGACCTCCTGGTTCCCAGAATGCCCAGTCCACTCGCATCACTTACAATGCCACCACCCTCCTAGCCCTTAACCCCGGACGTTTCCCCAACTGCGTCCAAGCCGCTCCTGGACACACCCATGGACCCTTCTCTTGCAACTCCTGCAAGTTCGACGTCACCAAGAACAACTCCTCATCCTCTAACACCAATCAGAGACCTGACTCCAACCACCTAAAATGCATCCTGCTCAACACCCGCTCGGTCCACAGACACGCCATCGACCTCTGGAATCTACTAGACACCATCTCACCGGACGTCGCCTTCCTAACAGAAACATGGATGAACGCCTCCTCAGCCCCAGACATCACCATTGCCATCCCGGAAGGATACAAAATCATCCGTAAAGACCGCATCAAGCACACAGGAGGAGGCATCGCCATCGTCCATAAGAATTCCATCCGCATCTCAACCAGTTCAGACGTCAACCTTGCCAGCGCCGAGCACCTTCACTTCCAGATCCACACCGACCCCAACACCACTCTCAGAGGCACCCTCATCTACAGGCCACCAGGACCCCGTGCACAGTTCAATAACGACATCACTGACTTCATCACCCCACACGCCATCCCCTCCGAGGACTACATCCTATTGGGAGACCTCAATTTTCACCTGGAAAAGAACAATGACAACAGCGCCACCACCCTTCTGGACAACCTCGCCAACCTCAGACTCAATCAACTTGTCACTTCCCCCACCCACATTGCAGGTCACACGCTCGACCCTATCTTGACCTCCAGCAAACATGTCTCCTTCAGCCACACCACAGCTCTTCATTGGACTGACCACAGCTGCGTTCACTTTATCTACAATAAGACCACAATCCATAACTATCCTCAACCCACACTGCGCAGAAACTGGAACAAACTCACCGTCGACCAGATCTCCTCATCGCTCCTTCAAAACCCTCCTGTCCACTCTTCAAACCCCGACCAGGCAGCCACTAACTTCACCCAATGGCTATCCAACAGCGCCGACATCCTAGCACCGTTGAAAAAACGTCAAACCAAGCTAGGCAGGAAAAACGCCTCCTGGTTCAACGATGATCTGAAGAAATCCAAGAAACTCTGTCGCTCCCTCGAGAAGGCCTGGAAAAAAGACCCAAACACCAGCACCAGGGACGCCTTCAAAAACGCCACCCGCATACACCACCAACTAATCCGGTCCGCCAAGAAAGCCGCTTTCAAAGACCGACTAGATAACAACGCCCACAACAGCAAGGAATTATTCAACATCATCAAAGAATTTACCAACCCATCAGCCAACTCCAACGACATCACCCCCTCCCAAGCCCTTTGCGACTCCCTAGCTTCCTTCTTCCACAACAAAATCGCAGACATTCACAACAGCTTCGACAACCGACCAGGAGACCAACCCACGCAACCTACTGCAGGACCCTCACCCCCCTTGAACATCCTTAACAACTGGAACCCAATCTCAACTGAGGACACCATTCGCCTGATGAACTCCATCCACTCAGGATCCCCAACTGACCCATGCCCACACCACATCTTCAACAAAGCAGACTCCATCATAGCTCCACACCTCTGAGACGTCATTAACTGCTCCCTCAACTCCGCCACCTTCCCGGAAAGCTGGAAACACGCAGAACTCAGCGCCCTCCTGAAAAAACCCACAGCTGACCCCACCGAACTCAAAAACTACCGCCCCATCTCGCTTCTGCCTTTCCCGGCCAAAGTCATCGAGAAAGCTGTCAACAACCAGCTCACCGCCTTCCTCAAAAGCAACAAATCCCTCGACTCCTCACAATCCGGCTTCCGAGCCAAACACAGCACTGAGACCGCACTCATCGCAGCAACAGACGACATTCGAACTCTACTGGACAACGGAGACACAGTCGCGCTCATCCTCCTCGACCTCTCAGGAGCCTTCGACACAGTCTGTCATAACACCCTACTACAGCGCCTCAGAAACATCGGAATCCAAGGAAAAGCACTGGAATGGATCACCTCATTCCTTACCGGAAGAACTCAGAGAGTCCGGCTCCCTCCATTCAAGTCAGAGGCCTCTGAAGTCATCTGCGGCGTGCCACAAGGATCCTCACTCAGCCCCACCCTTTTCAACGTATACATGAGCCCCCTCGCAACCATCGCACGCCGACATAACCTCAACATCATCTCTTACGCTGACGACACTCAGCTGATCCTCTCACTCACCAAAGACCCAATCACCGCCAAAAACAACTTACACGAAGGAATGAAAGAAGTAGCCGAATGGATGAAGCACAGCCGTCTGAAACTTAACTCGGACAAAACAGAAGTCCTCATCTTAGGCACCTCCCCCTCCGCCTGGGATGACTCTTGGTGGCCAGAGGCCCTTGGAAAAGCACCCATCCCGACGGACCACGCACGAAACCTGGGCGTCATTCTGGACTCCTCACTCTCGATGACCAGACAAGTCAACGCCGTCTCATCATCTTGCTTCAACATTCTTCGCATGCTCAAAAAGACTTTTCGCTGGATCCCCACCGAAACTAGAAAAACGGTCACTCACGCACTGGTCACGAGCCGCTTGGACTATGGAAACACCCTTTACGTGGAGAAGTGTGGCTCAGGGGTTAGAGGCGGCAGACCCGGAAGCTGAGATCGGCCCTGGACCAGGGTTCAATTCCCTGTCCCGGGGGTTGGGCTCAATAATTCCACGGACTCGATAATTCTCACTCCGGGGCCTACTCGACTCACGGGTTCACACTCTGCGACTCTGGGCAATAGCTTGCTTAATCTCCACAACGGCCCCTCGCGGCGGGATGCCTGGCTTTTACCTTGTGGATACCCTGCCGGGTATCTCACAGGGGAATTCCAGGACGGGTTCCCTAAGCAAGCGCATAGATGCCTGCGATGTGGGCGATTTGCGCTATATAAATACATGTACATTTACATTTACATTTTACGCCGGTACCTCCGCAAAAGTCCAGAAAAAACTCCAACGCATCCAGAACGCTTCAGCCAGGCTCATACTAGACATCCCGCGTAAAGAACACATCTCTGGTCACCTGAAAAACCTCCACTGGCTCCCCGTAAATAAGAGGATTACCTTCCGCCTCTTAACCCACGCACACAAAGCACTTTACGAACTGGGACCCGAATGCCTCAACACACGACTGTCCTTCTACACCCCCTCCCGTCAGCTGCGATCCTCCAACCAAGCCCTGGCCACTGTACCTCGCATCAACAAAGCCACCATGGGAGGTAGATCCTTCTCCTACCTGGCAGCTAAAACCTGGAACTCTCTCCCCACTCACCTACGCTTTACTCAGAACCACATAGCATTCAGAAAACAACTTAAAACTTGGATATTCGACAAGTAACTCTCCCCCCCCCTCCTCAAGCGCCTTGAGACCCTATGGGTATGTAGCGCGCTATATAAATCTCGACTTGACTTGACTTGACTTGATCACAATGGTCCAACTTCCTTCAGAAATAGAAACATGCTGACATGAAGCCATTGCTGAAGAAGCCATCTGCGGATCCAGGAGAACCTAAGATCTACTGACCCATCTCCCTGCTCCCATCCCAGCCAAGGTCATTGAGAAACCCTTCAACATCCAGCTCACCAGATATCTGGAATACCACTCCCCTCCTTGCTAGACCACAGAGAAACAGCAGCCCCCATACTCCTCGACCTCTCAGCAGCTTTCAACTCCATATCCCACCACACACTGATCAACTGACTACACTCAAGTGGAATCCAAGGAGCAGAGCTCAAGTGGGTAACATCCTACCTCACAGGAAGAAAACTGATGGCCTTTCTCCCTCCCTACTCCTCACTCCCTAAGAACATCACCTGCGGTGTACCTCAAGGCTCATCGCAGAGCCCAACCATCTTCAACATTTACATGACACATCAGGCCAACATCATCATGAGCCATGGACTCAACATCATCTCCTACACCGACGACACCCAACTCATCCTCTCTTTGACCAAAAGACCCAACAACCACGTAGGACAAGTTCCAAAGGCCCATGAAAGACATGGCCACCTGGATGAACAATAACTGTTTCAACCTCAACATCAACAAGACAAAAGTACTCATCTTCAGGAATGTCAAGGCCCCTTCTGGAACAACAAATGGTGGCCACTTAAGCTAGGCTAAACCCCTAAGCCCACTGAGCACGCCTGTAACCTCAGCATAATTCTCAACAACCAGCTTTCCATGAAGAAGCAGGTCGGTGCTGTCTGCCCTGCTTGCTTCCTCACCCTCCAAATCCTCAGGAAGGTCTTCAGATTCCTCCTACCCAACACCAGGCAAACAGTCATGCAAGGTCTCATCACAAGAAAGCTTGACTATGACAAATCCCACTATGTTAGAACCATTGCCAACTCATGAGGAAACTCCAGACTACCTAAAACACAGCAGCCAGACTCATCCTCAACCTCCCAATTCCGATGCACATCACCCCTCGCCTCATGAAACTCCACTGGCTACCAGTCTCAAAGAGATGCCAGTTCAAGCTGCTCACACATGCTTACAATGTACTACAAACCAAACGACCTGCCTACCTCAACGAACAGCGGATTCCACTCCTTAACCCACCTGGCAGCTAAGGCCTGGAATGACCTCCCTTTGCACATCAGAGCCTCAGCATCACTCCAGTAGTTTAGGAAGGACATCACATGGATGTGTAACCAATAGGAGAACAGACAGCATGATCTCCCAGAATCCCCAGACCCTCACGTGTGATGCAGCTGCGCTGATTGATTGATTGAACCTTGAATCATGAGGCAATGTGTCTCAGAGATGAGGTAAAAAACAGCATTTCAAAAGACAACCAAATAACAAAGGGCTGACTCAAAAAGTGAGTTCATGAGCGGAATAAAAAAAAAAGCCATCAAGGTTTATTACAAAATTCAAAAGTACAAAATAGAAATAGTAAAGTACGGACGCCGTGCATAAAGCCATTGCCATGAAGGCTTTCAGAAATAGGAAAAATGCATAATAATAGGCAAAATCAGAAACAGTTTAATTCTCAGTTACGCAGCTAAGTTAGTAAGAAATCCAGCAGCATTGTAGTAGAACAAACTAGTTACATAAATAACAGTGAATGAATACAATATGGCATACAAGCGGGAGGTCCTTGAACATATGCAACAAAGCTAGAGACCCTTATCTGAGAAGATAGTGTCATTCAGAAATAAATAAATCCACATCTTGCTGCACATAGTGTTAGGCAGAAATGTAAACAAAGAGTAAAGATGTGCAGCAGCCATTATAGACAACATGGCGTTGAAGCCTAATTAGCTTAAGCCAGAAATGTACACTTTAACAAGTCCTTGGAAAGTCGTTTCAACTCAGTTCCATGTTAATATACACATATTCAAGTGTAGATGAATTGCTTTACAAACTATTTATAATGCACATTTTAATTGAAAAGCACAAAAGTGCTAACATTTTAGGAGTTGCAAACAAGGCAGAAAGGAGACGTACTCTCAACAATCAACGTACCTATGTACTGTTTATTACAATGTGCAATCACAGGTAGAAAACAGTATGGTATTGTATAGGATAACATGGTGATAGCAATTCACGTGTGAGAAAAAGGTATTTTTTTTAAATGTTGTGAACATGGCCCAAGGGCATTATAGCACTTTACAAAATAAATTATGTAGAGACAAATATCGAACACAAGCAAAATCAAAGTGAATTAGTCATATCCAAACTCAAAACACGAAAGAGAAACTATTCCAGGCCAACATCAAGATGATATTTGTAGTTTGAACAAACAGGTGTGCTGCAGTGTTTATGCATTCAACCTTCAACACACAAGGGCATGTAGGAACTTAATGACTACGTAAAATCTCTACGAAGGGTAGGAAGAGTCTCTGATGTTAATGTGTTTTCCTAGATTGAGTATTCTTCTTTAATGACTGCATTTAGATTGAATATTCTTCTTTAATGACTGTATGGCAAAGAGAGCAATTTGAACATGGTTACGCCTCTTTCATTTACACGAGATAGCAATCACTTCACATACATGAAGCAAGTTCAAATGTTAGAAATTTAAATAACAAGCATTTATGGTTTCTTCATTCAAGGTCATATTTATTAGCTGATTTTGAAACACATTTTAAAATGAAGGTTTTTTCACACCAAGTAATAACTTCTTGTGAGATTGTTTAGACAATAATATTGAATCTTAATAATACAAAAAGCATTAGAATGCTGTACCTCTGCTTTTTATGTTTGTGTTCTGTTACACTAGTAAACATGGTTTTTTGAAAGACCTTTATTATTAGCTGTTCCGCCATTTGTTGATACCAGGGCATGGTTACTTAATCTGATTTTGTTTGGGTAGTTTTTTTCTCCTTTTTTGCTGTCTTCTTTTTAAGTGATCTTCCTTTTGTTGCGAGTGTATCTAGGAGTGTAGTTCTGGATAACTATTGTCAAGATACTATCTTTTATTTTGTCTGTGTACCTTTTTCATTTTATTTACCTCTGTTTTTTGCGTATTTGTTGTTTCCAGAAGATGTTTTTCCTGTACGTTGATGTGTGAAACAATACGATTCTCATATGTTACCCTACTCTTTTCCTCGTGAGCTTAGGCAAAGAAAATTCTGAGAAGTCATTCAAAGGCACTCAAGTAACTATGAGTGACTTTACAAACTAGTTGGGAATCTGCTGTGTGTAATTGTTCTATGCACCACAACACAAATTCCTTTTTATTGATATCAAGAGCAGCCCAACATCTGGAATCTGTAATAGGTACCCAGTGACCGCGCTTCGATTATGCCACTATGAATGTACCGAGGCTCTGAAGAGGAAAAGGTGCATCCTACTTAAGATGGTTAAGATTGGGCCTATTCCGAATTTCAATTATGCCGGAGTAATCAAAGTATTTTCAGTAATTCCACATTTCTCTTGGAGGTGGAATTGCCTATAATTAGGCAATTAGCCCTGTTTGTGTAAATTTGGTGAAGCAATGCCTGTCTTAACCTAGGGGCATCTCTTGCATTGTCTGATCGTTGTCGCTGATGCTGGTGAAAAAGCACATTTAGTGACCAGCCACTCGCTAATCATGTTCTGCTGTAGTTAGATGTTGCTATTTGTTATTGCCAAAAATTGATCCCCGCATCCGTTTTAGATGCGAGGGTGCATTTTGCTGTTAGAAATCAGTGCTAAATGCCAGGAGTAAGTTGGGAAAAAATCCTATCCCAAGAGCACCTTTAGAGAGCGCGAGCACCTGCTCTCTAATCATGTTCTGCTGCATTTAGTGCTTTTTTATAGTGCAAAAATGCATCCTCACCCCCATTTTGGATGCACGAGTGCTAAGAAATACCACTAAATGCAGAATTCCTCCACTCGCATAATTCCCCATAATCTTCCAGGATTCTAAGGTAATTCTGCGTTGATTCCAAGATGTGATGAGACTGCGCTATGAGGTCCTGTTGTGTCATCGGACATCCGTCGACAGGGCTTGCAATGCAAAGTTCCGGCATCAAGGATCAGTGCACAGCTAGAGATGCGTCAGTTCCGAAGAATTGCGAGATGGAGGCCATTGTCATTGTAGAGCTGTTGTTGAACAGGAATGTGAGGACTTGTGCTGGAGATGCACCAAGCCATCAGCGATACGTCGGTTCTTAGGACTGCTAGGGCAATGCAGAGCTTCTGCCCCAGGTCCAATCCATGTAGTAGTGGTAATGCGGTGGTACTGCTCGAGGATGCGCCGCTCAGTCGCAAAAATACATTGGTATGGCTCAAGGATGGAACGCTCGGCAGAAAAGATGTGTTGGTTCCGCTGGCAAGCACCTTAGGCCCACGTCTAAGGGTCCAGGACTGGTGTATCACGACTTAGCAGGATAGACTCAAAGATGGCAGATTCGAGGTGCAAATCCAAGGTTGCTGGAAGCCTGTTATGCCCCTGAAGCTTCAGCTTAAGAGGCCAGCCAACTAGCCTTTGGAGTCACTCTGGGTTCAAGAAATGCAGGTCCAGTGGTTAGCAACCAGGCAAGAGGGCAGCAGGCAACAGGTGAGCACAGCAAAGCAGCAGCACTTTCTTCCTGACAGGTCCAGAAGTGTGCCGAAATGGTGGTATCTCGTATCCAGTACTTATACCCAAGTGGGAGGCACAGCAAAAAGATGCTGTGGAAGTGCATAGATGTCTGTCATTGCTGCCCTGGCTCCAGACTCACTTCAGGGGGGTATACAGTCCTTTGTGTATGGACAGGACACAGTCTATTGAGGTGTAAGTGAGGCTCTGCCCAGATCCTCTCTCCCATCCTGTCAGGATGCACCATCAAGTCAGACCTAAACTCCCATTGTGTGGGCTGTCTAGGTGGAAAACAAAAAGCCCAACTGCCAACTACACCCAGACATGTGATCAGAGACCGGCTACATGCCTGAAATAGGTCAGGCAAGAACAATGCCTAACTTCTAAAAGTATACAAAACAGTGATGGAAGAAATGCTTGATTTAATCTCAGCCACTAATAATTACGCAGGGCTGCATCCAAATCAATTGGTATTCTGCACACCATGCTCTTTCAGTTTTGGACCCAGCTATATGCAAATTAGCCTTTACCCTGCTCCAATGGGAACAGTCAATCCCAAACTGCCAAAACAGGTCCTCACTGAACCAGAACACAAGCAGCATCCCAGGACCGGTTACACCCAAGTTATACAAGCAGCCTCCCATTACCTTTTATGTTTTTCATTTGACAAAAGTGGCACTTTTAAAATTGTAATTTAAAATCCAACTTCCCTTAGAATTTTAAATGAGGATTCCAGAGACACCAAACTTTATCCAGTTATATCTTCCCATTTGTATACTACACTTATAAAATATAATTAAGGTAATTCCAAAGTTATCCTATGAGAGATATAGGCCTGGCAGTAGTGAAAAAAACTAATTTAAGAGTGCTTCAATACCAGGACATGTAAAACTAAAACGTATTTGTCCTGCTTTTTAAATACATTGCACCCTGCATTCTGGGCTGTCCAGGTCTTGCCCTTGCAGTGAATTATATTTATCAAAAAGGAAGATTTGGGCCTGGCAAGAATTCATCTTGCCAAGTCGACATGGCAGTTAAAAACTGGAGACACAGGCTGTGCACTAGAAGGCCTGTGACATGTTTACAGGGCTACTTAAGTGGGTGGCACAATCAGTGCTGCAGGCCCATTAGTAGCATTTATTATACAGGCACTGGCCACTGGTAGTGCACATTATTAGGCACTTATAAGTATTTTAACTACACCAGTTGCGGATAAGCTAATGTTACCACGTTTTAGGGAAGGAACACAAGCACTTTAGCACTGGTTAGCCGTGGTAACGTGTGCAAAATCCTAAGGCCAGCTTAAACAAAGCAAAAACAGGAGGTGTGAAGACAAAAAGGATGGAGAAACCACAGCAAGTCAAGTCAAGTCAAGTAGATATTTATATAGCGCACTACATACCCAGAGGGTCCCAAGGCGCTTGAGGAAGGGGGGAGAATTGCTTATCGAAAATCCAGGGTTTAAGCTGTTTTCTGAAGGCTAGGTGGTTCGGAGTAAGGCGAAGGTGGATGGGAAGGGAGTTCCTGGTTTTTGCCGCTAAGTAGGAGAAGTATCTACCCCCCATGGTGGTTTTGTGGATGCGCGGAACAGCTGCGAGGGCTTGGTTAGACGAACGCAGCTGGCGGTTGGGGGTGTAGAAGGATAGATGCGTGTTGAGGCATTCGGGTCCAAGTTCGTAGAGGGTTTTGTGTGCATGGGTGAGGAGACGGAACGTTATCCTCTTATTGACGGGGAGCCAGTGGAGGTCTTTCAGGTGACCGGAAATGTGGTCTTTGCGAGGGATGTCTAGTATGAGTCTGGCTGAAAAGTTTTGGATGCGTTGGAGTTTTTTCTGAAGTTTTGCGGTGGTACCGGCGTACAGGGTGTTTCCGTAGTCCATTCGGCTTACGATCAGTGTGTGGGTGACCGTTTTTCTAGTTTCGGTGGGGATCCAGCAAAATGTTTTTTTGCGCATGCGTAGGATGTTGAAGCATGATGATGAAATGGCGTTGACTTGTCTGGTCATCGAGAGTGAGGAGCCCAGGATGAAGCCCAGGTTCCGTGCGTGGTCCGTCGGTATGGGTGCTTTTCCTAGGGCCGCTGGCCACCAAGATTCGTCCCAGGCGGAAGGGGAAGTACCTAGGATGAGAACTTCCGTTTTGTCCGAGTTCAGTTTAAGACGGCTGTGCTTCATCCATTCGGCTACTTCTTTCATCCCTTCGTGTAGGTTGGTTTTGGCGGTGTTTGGGTCTTTGGATAGTGAGAGGATCAGTTGAGTGTCATCAGCGTAGGAGATGATGTTGAGGTTGTGTTGACGTGCGATGGTTGCGAGGGGGCTCATGTATACGTTGAAGAGGGTAGGGCTGAGAGAAGATCCTTGTGGCACGCCGCAGATGACTTCGGTGGCCTCAGACTTAAAAGGTGGGAGGCGGACTCTCTGGGTTCTTCCGGCAAGGAACGAGATGATCCAATCCAGTGCTTTTCCTTGAATTCCGATGTTGTTGAGGCGTTGTATAAGGGTGTTATGACAGACTGTGTCGAAGGCTGCAGAGAGGTCAAGGAGGATGAGGGCGACTGTGTCTCCGTTGTCCAGCAGTGTTCGAATGTCGTCTGTTGCTGCAATGAGGGCGGTTTCGGTGCTGTGTTTGGCTCGGAACTCGGACTGTGAGGAGTCGAGGGATTTGTTGGTTTCGAGGAAGACGGCGAGCTGATTGTTGACAGCTTTCTCAATGACCTTGGCCGGGAATGGGAGGAGCGAGATGGGGCGGTAGTTTTTGAGTTCGGTGGGGTCTGCTGTGGGTTTTTTCAGAAAGGCGCTGAATTCGGCGTGTTTCCAGCTTTCCAGCTTTCCGGGAAGGTGGCGGAGTTGAGGGAGCAGTTGATGACGTCTCGGAGGTGGGGTGTGATGATGGAGTCTGCTTTGTTGAGGATGTGGTGGGGATATGGGTCTGTTGGGGATCCTGAGTGGGTGGAGTTCATCAGGCGAATGGTGTCATCAGTGGTGATTGGGTTCCAGTCAGAAAGGATGTTCGAGGGGGGTTTAGGTTCGGAGGTGGATTGGGTGGGTTGGTCTCCGGGTTGGTTGTTGAAGCTGTTATGGATGTTGGTGATTTTGTCATGGAAGAATGAAGCTAGGGAGTCGCAAAGGACTTGGTGTTGGCGGTGGGGTTGGTGAACTCTTTGACGATGTTAAATAGTTCCTTGCTGTTGTGGGCGTTGTTGTCTATTCGGTCTTTGAAAGCTGATTTCTTGGTTGTCCGGATAAGTTGGTGGTGTTTACGGGTGGCGTTTTTTAAGGCGTCTCTGGTGATAGTGTTTTGGTCTTTTTTCCAGGCTTTCTCAAGGGAACGACAGAGTTTCTTGGATTTCTTAAGGTCATCGTTGAACCAGGGGGCGTTTTTGCTGCCTAGCTTGATTTGATGTTTTTTCAGGGGTGCTAGGTTGTCGGCACTGTGGGTTAGCCATTGTGTGAGGTTGATGGCTGCTTGGTTAGGGTTTGCAGAAGCGATGTGGAGATCTGGTCGATGGTGATTTTGTTCCAGTTTCTTCGCAGGGTTGGTTGAGGGTGGTTGTGGATCGTGGTCTATTTGTAGTAGAAGTGGACGCAGCTGTGGTCCGTCCAATGGAGAGCTGTGGTGTGATAGAAGGAGATGTGCTTGCTGGAGGTAAAGATAGGGTCGAGTGTGTGTCCTGCGTAGTGGGTGGGGGTGTTTACAAGTTGTTTGAGTCCGAGATTGGCGAGATTGTCCAGAAGGGTGGTGGTGTTAATGTCGTTGCTCTTTTCCAGGTGGACATTGAGGTCTCCCAGTAGAATGTATTCCTCGGAGGGGAGGGCGTGTGGGGTGATGAAGTCAGTGACAGCAAAGATGTCGGGTCCAACACTCCCCCCACCAATATTGGAGGTATCACTTTAGATAAAATAGGTCTATTAGCTTTTTCAATGGTTGAAAATCAACAAATCACATCTTAAAATTACCATCATTTTGTGCGCAAATTGAATCATCAATAATAACCATGTGTTAATGTTAATTAGGCATATTTACCTTGATTAGTAATCACTATCAACATTCTTATATCAATAAAGCATGTTAACATGAGTCAAAAGCAAGATATAGCCTGAGCTAATAACAAGAGTCAATAAAGTTCTTCAAATAAGTCAGAAAGAAGATGGTCTTTGTCTCTTCATTTATTGCGATGTTGTTCTTCCTAAAAGAATCTAGCCGCTAGCTTTTGAATTATATGTGGTATTGTTTTTTCATTACCCATTTGGTTGATGGTGAATGGCCATCATCTTATCCTTGGAGCTTTCCGTACTGTAACCTCAGATTTTGTCGTAACCCAACACAATTATCATTCAGCCATCCTCCGTTCATTATACATGTTAACATGAGTCTGTTATTTTTTACACTTTCTGGCCAGGCCACATACTGTACCACAGACTCAGCCCACAGAGAATGCTGCATATCCTATATTACACCTTCAAGCCACATTAAATGGAACCATATAACTAGCCTCCAGAGGATACTGCACTCACAGCAGTAGAGCAAAAGCTCCAACCTTGCCAGGGCTTTATAAACTATGTAAATATCTTATAGGATCCTGGATTTCTTGACCCTGAAAATGTAGGGCGAATGCCGTTAAAAAAGTGACTTCTGGGTTGCTGCTGTAACTCTTACAGTCCCCCCTCAACCCTGTTTAAGTTCATGGCTTTTTGCCCTGTCCTCTTGTCCTGAGGCTTCCAGGAGAAGAAAACAAATTTGCATATGAGTCACTCATAAGGCATTGTAGAGGGATCCTCAAGGAAGAAGTGAATAGTATAATAGTGGGTTTTTCCCTGTGCTAGGACCCCAACATTTTTCTTCTCTTTGTTTTTTGTTTTTAAGGAAGAGGTTACCGGTCTGACCCCATACACACTTAGATATGTACCCACTGGTTGGAGGCAGATCAGGAAGCCCACCCCTGGCTGTCCCTGCCGGCTCCCCGTGTGGGCATCATCTCATGGGCTGTCAGCGGGAACCGCAGCTCTTCTACTGAGATCTCATCTATGTCAGCTGCCCCGCTTCCCCAGACATGGGCACGGGCAGCAGGATCAGGCTCACCACTCCTGGGGCCGGTATTTGGGATCCCAGCCTCCTTGCATGTGTCTGCCCCAGGGAGATGGGGACCGTAGTGTACAATCAATTCATGAGGTAGGGGGTAAATGCATGTCCTTTTCCCTGAAGTAAATTAATTAAGGAGTTTGCTGTGACCCCAGAACTTGGCCCACCCAAAGGTCCTCTTTAACCGAGGCACTGGCGCCCTACAAACTTGATCTTGGCTGAGTGGTCAACGGTCACCAATTTTAAATGTCCATATCTCGGGCCCTGTTGGGATGATTCAGATGATCTTGCAATCAATGTGCTCCTGGTTGCGGGTTCTAGCCACCAGGAGCAGGTTTAGCACACCTACTCACCTCCAAATCTCTGCACCTTGTGGGAGGATGGTTCCACTGGCTTCATGTGTCAGCATTCATCCTGGTCATTGTTCTTGGTGCAGCACTGCCACTGGTCCTCAGGAGGTGTAAGGCGGTCATCCTAACTGGCCCTTGGAGAGACACACTGTTCCTGGGGTCAACTGGGAGCAAAGTCCTTAGTACCTTTGTGAGTGAGAGAATGTCCCCTTCCAGTTGAATATGGCTATCACAGCAGTGAAAAGCACAAACGGCCCCAACCAAGAGAGAGCGTCCCCCTTGTGCAAGACTATTTAAGTAGAGGAGGGAAGTTCTAGAAACCAGGCATCCCTGGTCAATCCTAGGCTGTCACTTCACCTCTCCATCCTTCTCCCAACCCTCCTGCACAGCACACTAGGAGAATTCAAAATGGCGTTACCCAGGAGTCACTAGTCATATCTGGTGCTGGAAACTCAGCTCCGTCCCTCACTGACATCACTGCATGGGTTTTTCCCACCAAAAGTTCAATGAGGAGACCCCTCTTGCATTGGCTCCAGTTGTGTGGGCTTCCTCCTTTGTTCTGTGGGCCTGGGCTGTCCCCAGCCCTGGTGCAGTGTGGCAATTAATTAACAAATGCAGGTTTTGATCCCCACCCTTGCCTGCTCAGGAGCTGAAGGAAACAATGATAATTACTCCTTTTCTGTGGAGTGGCCTTTGTTCCTGCTGCTAGAGCTTGGCACTTAGAGGGTGTAGACACCCTAAAGGTAGGTAGCTCATTGGCTACTACCTTCGATGGATACATAGAAGATACAGACAAAGAAGAGCTGCTGATCCGAGAACAGAAGACCTAAATCAGAAATGTTGGCGCGAAACCCTGCCTGCTGCTTCCAGGACTCAATATTCATGGTGTGCTGTCTTGTCCTGCTGATGTGAGGACTCCAAGAACCCCTTAGCACCCCCAGCCCTTTGCTGGTCGCCAAAGAGCTTCCTTGGGTTAGAGGAGCTGTACTCCTGCATACCGCAGGCACCAAACAGCAGAGTTCGGTTTACAGACTTGCTGCTCCCAGGTGGCTCAGATGCAGCATCCCAGCAAAATGAGGTACAAAGGGTCAGATCCATCTCCCCCCTAGTATGAATAATGATGACAGCAGGACCTACCGGAGCCATGCTACACTAATATTTGGGGTACTGGACCCCTGCAATCTACACCTAGATGAAGAGTTAATTCCGGGCTTCAACTGCTCAGGCAGCAAGCACCCGTTGTGGGACGTTGAGACCCCCGAGATGAGAATTGTCCCTGCAACCTGCCTGCACCTGACCGCCAAGACACCTTGATGCACTCCGACCAGCTGACCTATGAGTTCAGCACCCAGCCTGCCTGGCCTGGGTAGAGATGAACCAGCTGTGCTACCATAGCCCTGAGACCCTTGCGACCTGCTCTCTTGAGTGGTACCCCTTGGACTCACCTTTAAGTCCCCTTGTACAGTGTGTTTTCAGCTGGCCCCCTTCTTCGTAGTACACCAGCTACCAACAACCTCAGCACTCTGCTCCCGGCCGAATCCCGGATGCTCCCAAGAGTCCGCTGGTGCAACATTGGACCTGGTCTTGCTACCTACCTAAATCCAGAAGGTGAACATCAAAATCCAACTGTGTGACTTTATATGTATTTTTCTCCTATTGACTTTAATGTTGCGTGATTGTGCACACAAGAGATTTATTTTGCTGTAGAACAAAGCTCTTGGTCTGAAAAAGTTATATATAAATCACTGGTATTTTTTTTTAATTGGTCTCGGATTTATCCATGAGTGTGTGTATTATTTATTGCCTCTGTGAGTACAACAAATGCTCAGCACTATCCTCTGATAAGCCTACCTGCTTACCCACACTATCATAAATAGTGTTTGAGTATTACCTACTTGTGCCTCTGTATAATAATCTGGGTTATCCTAGACTCTCTGCACAGTGTACTTCATTTTAGGGCACTAGATAGAGTCAACTTCCTCAAATTCTGTTTTGAAGTTACTATTACCTTTGGGAGCCAGTCCATCAGGTGCAGGAGTTCCGCCTTCACTGAGGAAGGTGTACACAACCCATGCAGCAATAGCCCTGCATTGGCTGCGACGAGATGGTGGCATCAGCGACAACGATCAGACAACCCAATCACTGGGAGTAGCACTAGCTCTGACAACAGTGTACCTCTGCCCAGGGTCACAACTGGCATGACGATTAACGTATGTGACTATGGCTTTGCTGCTGTTGTTAACCCTGCTTTTTTTCCTTTCATTTACAGACGAGTTCCTTGGTATGGCACCCCGGCGCTCAAGTAACTAAACCATTGGTCTTCATGGTTTCTCTGGAGCGGATTGATAAGCACGTCCTTCTCCACTTTGACTCCCACCACCCTCCCACTCACTGTACCATGGGAGTATGGCCAGGTAACATCCTCTCTGGAGGTGCCTGGACAGTACTTAGTTGGAACAGTTTGGGCAATGCGCGTTGGGGTAATCGGCCTAGGTGGGGCCAGTTAGGGGTTACTTTCAGTTTCTTGTTTTTTCCTGCTGGGGAACATCTTAGGTTATTGGAACTGGTGGATTGCGATATGGAGTTTGGAGCGGAACCCATGGTTAGGCAGAGAAAGAGAGGGAGTGCCATGCCTAGTGCTGCATCCACCATCAGACTCCTCACCTGGAATGCAAGGGACTTCAACTCTCAAAGTAAAAGAAACAGGGTTGCGGCCTATATAAAGGGACATAAAGTTTAAGTTACCGCTCATCAATAAATGCTCCTAACCAAGATTGAGGCGCTTGCACTGCAAACAGGAAGGTGGGGTCACATACATTACTTGGCTTACTGGCTCTTTCCTGGGATGCCTTTCCTCCTACAAATCGAGAGTGTTGACCCAGAGGGCAGGTATATAGTGCTGGGGGGGTAAACTGGAGGCAACGGTAAACCTCTATGCCCCAAATGTAGATCAAATGACCTTCCTTACTTCACTATCCATGCATCTCTCCACTCTTCTACATTCCCCACTCATCATAAGGGGTGTCTTCAAGTGCATTGTGGACACATCAATAAAAGGTCCCACTCACCGCCCATTTTCTTGAGCCATGCCATGGCAAAATTCCTTCAAGGCTGTATGCGGGAGTGGAGACTGGTGGGTAATTGGAGGGAGCATAACCTGCTACCTCGGGAATACTCTTATCACTCAGAGTTACATTACCTTTTTCCATGCCTAGGCACAATACTCCGTAACAGACTTGTGTGATAGGGCAGCCAACTTCGAGTACCAAGCTAAGACCTACTCAGACCACAAACGCATTTCTGCAATGGGACACTGCCAGACCACTGATCTTGGCTTGAAAATTAAACAGCAAAGCCTTATAAGACCTGGTTTTCCAGGACTCCCTAGAATCTCCCCTCCACAATTTTCTAGAAAAGAAGGTGGACTCTGCTTCCTCCTTGGTCCAGAGAAATTGCATAGCTACACCGTTGAGGATCTGCTCAGAGATCCACTGCTGGATTATACAGCAAAAATGACTACTTGACACACTGGACAAGTTGTAGTCCCTTGCCCCTAATATAAGTTGTTGAGCTGGGCTCGAGAGGGTGAAAGTGCTGGTACGAATGAAAAAAGCTACAGAGAAACAATCACCATTGATACATCACTAAGGTGCACAGTGAACAGGATAAAGTCGGGCACTTATTTGCATGGCTTGCCCCATAACTCAAATATTATCAATGGTTGGCCAAGCGGGCCTTAAGGTGTATGCGTAAGCAGGCATTACTACTCTATTTAGAGATCATTATGCCAGCCTTTACACTACCAGACCTGGCCTTGGCTACAAGAGCTGCACTCTTAAAACAACAGGCTGCCACGTGATGTTGCTACTTTGCTTGGGGGACTGGTTCCTCGGGTATGTCCGGGAGGTGAGAGAGGCCATCAGATTCCTGGTCAGGGGACAATGCCAGGGGATGGATGGGTTACCTGTTGAATTCTCCTCTATGTTTATGGACATACTGGCCCCCCACTGACCAAACTCTACAATACCACAAAAGGATGTGGCTCCCTCCCCCCAACCATACTCAAAGCCCTGCTCGTCCTAACGCTTAAACGGGGCAAAGAGAAGGACCATGTCTCCTCATATAGGCCACTATTGATTCTAACTATGGGCTATAAAATATTAAATAAGATACTGGTTTCCCAACTGGCACCTCAGCCTTAGAACCCGATACACCCAGATCAGCCAGGGTTTATCCTAATGTGCAGTATGATACCTAATATTCATAGACTTGCATATGTATATTCATATAATACAAATGAACAAACTATGTACATCAAATGCATTACATTTACACCAGACACCTATAACCACTAAATGTACACCATCATACGTACCCCTCGCAAATTTGGCCAAACACTAGTCACGCACACTCTCACACCATACATACACCAGGCCAGTGCGGGTCAGGCTCACGGTTGCGTAGCCCACAACCTGGACCGCAATATTGCTACTCTCAATGTCAACTGAAAATACTAAATACAATACATTCCCAATACAATGTAGATATGATTTGCCATATTCACAACAACACAATAAATCTTTAGCTATTCACAATTTGGATGAAAATTATATTTGACACGGGAACAAAAAAGGTCGACGCGTTTCGAACCCAGCTGACTTCGGGGTTCTCCTCAGGACCACAAGACTCTACAGAAAAAAGCACTTCTAGGACAGCTTCCTCCTGACAATCAGCTCCCTCAGAAGGCTGATCCTCTGCCTGAGGCAAGGGAGAAGGCACTGCCTTAACCCTACTGCTTCTCCTCCTGGTAGGCAACTGGTCCATTGTTCCAGAATCCAGTGCTTGTTCAGTGTTGCAATTTCTGACCTGTGACCTAGTCACAGCAAAGACATGTACTGATATCCCTAACATTTCTGCCTGGGTCCTATACTCCACTTCAGCCCAAGCTGAAGTCTCCAGGTAATTTCCAAGAAAACATTCTACAGGGAGGTCTGAGCTAACCACAACCTTTTTGAGGCCAGTTACCCCTCCCCAAAAGAAATTAACAATTGCCATACTGTGAGTAGTAGTGACATTGCTAGCATTGGTCACAAGGTGAAATTCAGCTAGTATGATCTGTCCAGGGTCCACAAAGCCAGGCGTCACCATTGTGACACTAGCACATGTGTCACTGTAGGCGTGAGCCACTTTGGGCTAGATGTAGGTAAATCTAATTTACCGATTCATAAATACTGAGTTTTACCGATTCGGTATTTATGTATCGGTAAATTAGATGTAGATAAACAATCAGTAATTTTTACCGATTCGGTAAGATTCGGTATTTACCAATTCTGTAAATACTGAATCGGTATTTTCAATTGATTCCTATGGTCCTTGAAGCCCATAGGAATCAATAGCAAATACCGATTCGGTAATTACTGAATCGGTAAAATTACCGAATTGACAGGGGGAACAGGGTGTCACTTTGACACCCTGTTGCACCCCTGTTTCAGGCTTGTGTGCCATGTGACACACATACATGCCCTTAGGGCATGTCTGTGTGCCACATGGCACAGGTGTACATGCACAGATGTGCATGTACACAGGGATTCGTTATTTACCATGTAATAGTATTACATGATAAATACCGAATCCTGAAAGCCCTGTTGCACTGTTAACAGTGCTACCTACATTTGAAAATACATATTCGGTAATTTTACCGAATATGTATGTTTTCAACACCCCTACATAACAATGCCCAAATACTGGTCGGAAACAGCAGAAAATCGGTATTTTCGGCTGTTTCTGACCGGTATTTGGGCACCTACATCTGGCCCTAAGTCATTAATTAAAGGAGTTTGTCTGTACTTGCCCAAGTTATTGGGACTCACAGTAGAGGACAGAATTGTGTCCCCATCAAAACAGCTTGAGTTGGTATTCTGACTATGCCAGAATTCATCTCAGTTCCCAGGGTTAACCCTACTACACCCTTCTGTTGAGAATCACCACTTGGAGCTGAACTAGGGGGAACAGTTGCCTTAGGGGCAATGGTGGCTGGAGCAGCCTTCTTCTTGGTGCAATCACTGGTCCAGGTGGTATTTACTTTACAAACTTTGCACCATGGTTTCTTTGGGCCTTCTTTCTTTTTAGATTGTTGGGAACCCCCACCATTAGAAGCTTTTTGGGACCTTGAGAAGACTTCTGGTCTTTTGCTTTCTCCCCACCCTTTTGGTCTTGCTTCTTCCGATCACCACCTTGGTTCTGTACCTTCTGCTTCACTCTGGTTCTGACCCATTTGTCTGCCTTCTTTCCCAAATTTTGGGGAGAGGTCAGATCAGAGTCAACCAAGTGCTGATGCAATAACTGGTTATGACAGTTGTTAAGAATGTGTTCTCTCATAATAAGGTTATACAATCCTGTATAGTCACTTACTTTACAGCCTAGTAACCAGCCTTCCAGAGCCTTAGTAGCACAATCTACAAAATCAGTCCAGTCCTGAGTCTGTGTCTTTTGGGTATCTCCGAACAGCAACCTGTACTGCTCAGTGGTTAGGCCAACCCGATCTATCAGAGCACTCTTCAGGACATAGTAGTTGTCAGCATCCTCTTCTCTTACAGTGGGGAGCTTGTCTCTGCCTTTGTCTGCAAAGGAGAGCCACAAGATTGCTGCCCACTAACTTTGGGGTACCTGCTGTACTTTGCAAGCCCTCTCCAAGGCAGTTATCCATTTGTGGATGTCATCCCCAATATGATAAGGAGGGACAATCTTGTTTAGGTTGATGGAGCAGATTTCATCTGCAGTCAGGCATTGTTTTATTTTTTGTGCTTCAGACAGACTGCATTTAAATTGCCACACACATTTTGGTGCAAGTTAAAACATGGCACATGAAAAACATGCCTTTGCTGAATTAACATGTGTTTTTGCAATGTAGAGAAAAGTGGCCTTTTTAGCTTTGAAGATTAATAGAATATGTTTCTCTCTTCCCAGCTCATCCCTTGTATTCTAAATACACTATTCCTGTCTTAAAAGACTTTGACTTGTTGCATATTTTGATAAATATTTTCAGTTAATAACACCTCTTTTTATAATGTGTGTGAATTAATAATGCACCAAACACTACACAGGGGGCTAAATTGCTAAAGCATGTTGCTGTGTGTGTTGTATTAACTGTGTGCGCTATATTAACTGTGTGTGCTTTTAAAATTTACACTAAAGCATAAAAATGCCATGTTGCACATTGCACATTCATTTTGCATGTTGTCATAAATAATAGAAACGCTTCTTTACACTAATAGCTGGGCTAGGTAAACATTTGTAAGCGGTATTAGTATGGAGTTGGTAAACATAATGGGCTGATTTACATGAAATTAATATTCTATTTGTGTTTGTTTTATTTTTGGCTCTGCCATTAAATGGCTGCCTGTGAAACCAGCAAGGCTATGGTTTGCTTTGAAAGAGAAGAGAGCATGCGCAGACACTAGCTTGACTCAAACCACGAAGAAGTCAAGGACTTCTTCAACTGTACATTCTTGTGACTGTGCCAATGTACCAGTTTGATAAAGTATCCGTCCTGACTGCGCTGTGAAAGGAAGGAAGGAAGAATTAGAATGAAACATTTTTCCTAGTAAATGTTGCAAACGTTTATAAATGTTTTATTCATGTATGCTTCTTTTGTTAAAACTGGTATAGTCAGGATTTTAGAATGAGTCAGGAAAGTGAGACGTCCTGCAAACATGACTGACCAATCACGTACAGGTTTTCCTGAAGATGCAACATTTTTGTGCGGACTGCCAAAAATTAGAGTATAAATAATGGCCTCTCTGGGTGATTTCAGGTGAAGTAGTCAAACTTGTCTCTTCAGCCACGAGGTCTTGGGCTTCTAGGCTCATTAGGGGGGTGTGTAAGCTCTTGAGAGAAGGAACAGATTAGACCAGACATTCTATGGGTTAGGTACGAGAAACGTCCCGGGAGATTGCTGAAGGGCGGGGTTTGCGTCCGAGGAGAGCCAGGGGGAGGTTTCTTGCTTTCACGTCATATTTTGGCACTGCAGGCCACATTCCTTTGAGGTCTGGTGAAGAAGGGGCTGTCTCACTCCCTGCTTGCTCTTTAGACACAGACAGATGCAGAAGAACAGCAACAGATAGAAAGGCTTTTTAGATTTAGATGCTAAACTATAAGTTTATGCTTTGACTAATTAATTAGGTCTGAAAAGATTTATTTGACTTATGCATTTATTTCTCTTAATGGGAGATTTTTGCAAACTATTTTATTTTTGATTAGCCTTGCAAGACTATTTTTCTTAGAAACTCTTTAAGAGTTTTGACTGAAATTTTGCGCCACATTTTCTTTCCTATATGTAATGCTTATATGCAGACTGTAATGTTTTCTGTATTATTGCTTTTTTCCTGTTTTCCAAATTCTGTAACCTGATTGATATTTTACTAATGAATAAAGGGTCAGAGAAAAATTAACTTTTGACTAGAAAATAAAACCCTTTAAATATTCAACAACTCTCTTTATTGGCTTAAAATAATAATTGCATTTTTGACTGTTCATCTTTATTTAAAGTCTCCTGAAGGTAATACATGGTGTGAAGGGCCCAACACCTTTTTCAGCGGTAAATTAGAGGTAGCATGAGGGTTTTGCATTGAGAAATTACCATTAGAAATTACCGCTCCATCAAGGTTTCTATGGTCATGAGACCTTTCCCTATTTCTAGGAATTATGCTGCCAGCAGTGGGCTCTAGCCCACACAATTTCTTCTCTCTTTCAAGAGCTAGGGTCTCTTTTGCAAGGGCAACTTCTTGCCTCTTGATCCTCAGCTTGACCTCTTTCATTCTAGCTTTGTGCTCTCTCCTCTGAGGGGAAGTCATTCTCCTCAGAGCAGAGGCACTGGACCCTACTGAGGAATCAGAATGATCAGAACCACTGGAAAGTGATATGTGCCTTCTTTTTCCACTATTAGGCCTATTTGGAAGGTTAAAGGGGGCCTACCATGGCCCTTTTCACCTCCAGATAGTCCTGAGTTGAGCAGGTCAGGTTCATCAACCTCATGAACCAGCAGTCTTCAGCATCCACTTCATCATCAGAGATCACGGATCCTCCTCAGTATTATTCTCTTCTGTTGAGGGATGGCCCACCTCTCTACTACCTTGGTTACCTGGGTCTGATGCATTCTCTACATCAAGAGCCACTAAGATATCTACCAGGTGGTTAAAGGTTGGACTCTGTCCTTGTCTCAGTCTTCTGACCACACACAGGCTTCTCAGTATCTGAAAAGAGAATGTGTCATACTTAGAAGGCAACCTTTGGTTGTCTTCTGGCAGAGGCCCACTAGGCCCTGCTTCCAAGGACATTGCTAGTGAGGTGTGGTGTGTGCACCTACCTACACTACTTGCTTTCCTACTAGAACCTCTCTAGGAGTAGTAGTCAGGGTGTGCTAAGCCCTTACCACCTACAGCTACTATGTTCAGTAGAACGTATGTATATATAAGACTTGATTTATATGTACCTACAGGAACCTTGATTTGATCTTTCAGATGATATCTCGAGAATATTTGGTAAAACAATTGCAATCTCTTATCCCAACCGCTGCACACCAATGTGAGATGTTAGCCTGGCATATGATGTCCACTAGTTCTAATGGGCACCTTGCACCAGTCTAATCGAGATGGTGGTTGTAAAGTCAACCTTATAGAAAGCTATCCTATTGGTAGCATGAACCAGCAGTCTTCAGGCTAAGACTTCAGTAGCCGAGTTAAGCAAGTTGCTTTACCAATTATAATACCTTGAGTACCAAATGAAAGGACACCAAACAAGGTATATATCAAATATATATGTATTTAATCTAAACACAACCACTCTGCACTCTTTATGAGGTCAGAGGTCAAAATACAATACAAGGCACACAGTTAATATACGATAAGTTGCACAGTATACGTTATGCCCTAGGGGTCTCACAAACCATATACTAAGAAAGTGGTATAGGTACCACAAACGAATTAGAAAGCAGGCCTAGGGCCTGTGCAATCGCTGGGGCTACACTAATCGACAAAAGGATAGGATGTAGGAGGCCCACGGGAGCCTTGTGCAGTGTCTAAACACAGGCGCGGGTTACCATTGACTTTCCATGGAGTTCGTAAAAGTTACAAATATACAATGTAAGGACACTTCCGGATGGACTAGGATGAAACCCTTTTAAACTAGGACACTTCGAGAGTGAAGACCCATGGGAGCACCGGAGTACTCGTGTTACCTCACCCAGGGAAGCCGGGTGCATAGGTGTCTTTTCGTTGTGGGTTTCGTCGTCGATTTCTATGGAGAACTGCAAAGAAGTGCTGCAGGCGACCAGAGGATAAGTGTCCGAGTGGATCCAAGGGTGGATTGATGATCTGGAGAACCTGAAAGCAGAAGGGACAGAGTCTGGGTCACTAGCCAGTGACCAGGAAGGAACCCAGAAGGAACTAGGCGATGTTGGGTGATTTCAGGTGAAGTAGTCAAACTTGTCTCTTCAGCCACGAGGTCCAGGAGGCATTGACGATGACCAGATGCTGGATTCAAGATGTCCCACAAACGATCTAGATGACTGCGGTGTCAGTATCCAGATTGGACCCTGCAAGCCTTGGCAACCGCAACCCAAGCAGGATGTCAAGATTGGCTCTGTTGCAGACCAGCAAGGTCTCTGGCGCTTCTCCTTTTCAGGGATGCTGGAGAAAGCCTGGGGCAACCAGGAAAGCAAGTTAAATTCAAAGAAAGGTCTTCAGGGGGCTTAGTAGCCAATGGACTAGGAACCGGGAAGATGTGTCAAGCTCAAATGCAAAAGCGGGGCCCACGGAACACTCGCGGAGTGTGGGGGCCTGGGCTTTGGTGCAAATAATGCTAAGGGTGTGGGGCTTCCAGCACCCCAAAGCACAACTTCGAGATACCTTGTTGAAGGAGTGCAGCTTGCAAAATGCAGGATGTCCAGGAGTTCCGGTCACACGTCTCTCATGTCCGCCACAGGTCTCAGCTTTGCTGTAGATGTGGGTCGGTGTCGGAGAAGTCTGTAATCCAGTTCCTGTGTCGCAGATTCTTCTGGATTCGGCAGGAGTCACGAAAATGCAGACCGGCAAAGTTTCTGTTGGTACCTGTTTGAACAGGGTGGTCACTCCTTGACCACAAGGTACATATCTTCCGTCTTCCAGTCAGAATGGAACGTCGAAGGTCCAGGATATGTCTTTGAAAGATTCGTCCAGGGTAATCTAAAGTCATAGGGACACAGCCCCTATACTTATTCTAAGGATGGGGGCTGGACTACCTGGCTCGGTCCCTCCTATGGGTGGACCTGAGAAGGGGGTGGTTACACGCTTTTCCCTTTGTCCATTTTCACGCCAGAGCTGGGGCTGTGTGCCCCAGCAACCGGTTTGAACTGGGCTATGCATGGAGCACCTTGTGTGTCCCAGGCAATGTCTAGAAGCATTCACTGAATGCAGCCCTCCCTACCCCAACACCCAAAACCCCTGTATGGGGAGGTGCCAGCACCTCCCTGGACAGGAAACCTATTGTCCAGGCTTCCCCTGTCGGAGTTTCATCCAGCAACAGGAGGTCAGACTCGTGTCTGTGGCTGCAGCATCCATTTTGTAATGCTGAGGCTCTGTTTAACTTTAACCGGCTAAAGCAGTAAGTACATGTCCTCTCCCTTAAGAACACCACGGACAGTAGGAAATGGGTTGGAGGGAGCAAGCAACATCACAGACAGAGGAGGGATGGTGGGAGGGGGACAGAGCATACCACAGTTGCAGGGATGTAGCGAGCAACCCCAGGATTCCGGGCAGAGGATGGGAGGGGAACGGACTGCAAGCACCTGCAGTCTTATGGAGTGCAACTAGTCAACTAAAAAATATTACCTTCAGAAGCGTAGGGCCCATGGAAAGACCCTGGTCAGGGACAGGAATTGGTCCATACACACAGAATTAATAGCACAAGAAGAGAACGTGAGACCAGGAGTTGATGACTAAAGAGAAGCAAGGAAAGGAGAGTGATGTTGAAGCCAACCAATAGTAAATAAGTAACAGTGGTTCTCTAACGAACCCCAACGCCGGAAACAACGACATCACCCCCTCGCAAGACCTCTGCAACTCCCTCGCCTCCTACTTCCACAACAAGATCGCGGACATACACAACAGCTTCAGCACTCAACCGACGCACCCTACGAATGCAACAAATGCCCCCCACCACCACCCTACGCGCCTGGACCCCGATCAGCACCGAAGACACCATCCGCACAATGAACTCGATCCACTCCGGATCTCCGACCGACCCCTGCCCTCACCACGTCTTCAACAAGGCCGACGTTGTCATCGCACCCCACCTGCGGGACATCATCAACACCTCCTTCGACACCGCGACCTTCCCGGAGAGCTGGAAGCACGCCGAACTCAGCGCTCTACTAAAGAAGCCATCAGCCGACCCCACCGACCTCAAGAGCTACCGCCCCATCTCGCTGCTCCCGTTCCCTGCAAAAGTAATCGAGAAGACCGTCAACAAGCAGCTGGCCACCTTCCTCGAGACGAACGGATCCCTCGACCTCTCGCAGTCTGGCTTCTGAGCCAACCACAGCACCGAGAACGACCTGATCGCAGCCACCGATGACATCCGAGCACTGCTTGACAACGGAGAAACAGCGGCCCTCATCCTCCTAGACCTCTCCGCGGCCTTCGACACTGTCTGCCACCGTACACTAGTGCAGCGACTCAGCAACGTCGGAATCCAGGAGAAGGCACTAGAATGGATCATCTCCTTACTCGCCGGAAGGACACAGAGAGCCTGCCTCCTGCCGTTCAGATCTGAAGCCACCGAAGTCATCTGCGGTGTTCCTCAAGGGTCCTCGCTCAGTCCAACCCTCTTCAACGTCTACATGAGCCCCCTCGCAGACATCGCACGTCAGCACAACCTCAACATCATCTCCTACGCCGATGACACCCAGCTGATCCTCTCCCTCACCAACGACCCCGCCACCGCCAGAGCCAACCTTCACGAAGGGATGAAAGAGGTAGCCGAATGGATGAAGAACAGCCGCCTGAAACTGAACTCGGACAAGACGGAAGTCCTCATCCTGGGATCCTCACCCTCCGCCTGGGACGACTCCTGGTGGCCCCCCGCCCTAGGCAGCGCACCCCAACCAACAGACCACACACGCAACCTGGGCTTCATCCTGGACTCCTCCCTCTCTATGACCAGACAAGTCAACCCCGTCTCCTCGTCGTGCTTCAACATCCTGCGCATGCTACGTAAGATCTTCCGGTGGATCCCCACTGAGACCAGGAAGACGGTCACCCAGGCCCTCGTCACCAGCCGTCTGGACTACGGCAACTCCCTCTACGCCGGAACCACCACCAAACTCCAGAAGAGACTCCAACGGATCCAGAACGCCTCAGCACGACTCATCCTGGACATCCCCCGTCGCAGCCACATCTCCGGACACCTGAGAGACCTGCACTGGCTCCCGGTCAATAAGAGAATCACCTTCCGTCTCCTCACCCACGCACACAAATCCCTACACAACCAAGGCCCAGGATACCTCAATAGCCGCCTCAACTTCAAAGCTCCCAAACGCCAGCTTCGATCGACCGGCCACGCCCTCGCCACCGTCCCCCGCATCCGAAGAGCCACCACAGGGGGACGGTCCTTCTCCTACCTCGCCGCCAAGACATGGAACTCCCTCCCGACCCACCTCCACCTGACCCAGGACCACCTCGCCTTCAGGAAACAACTCAAGACCTGGCTGTTCGAGCAGTAGCGGACTCCCTCCCCCCCCCCCCTCCCCCCCCCCCCCCCCCAGCGCCTTGAGACCCTCTGGGTGAGTAGTGCGCTATATAAATGCCCTGATTGATTGATTAAGCCCTTTTTAAGGTTTAATTTTTCTTTGTAAGAAAAATAGACTACAAAGCAACAGTGCATGTGCTTTCTCAGCACTATGCCCATTCAAAGCTATCAGTACGCCTGAAACTAAAAATAAGTTCAGGAAACTCGGAACACAAAACAGATCGGCTAACTGAAGTAAAATATGACTGTCAGATATTTTCTTATAATCGATGAAGGATCATCAGAAGAGATACAGGGCGTGGCATTCAATTATCTTACAGCTATCATTCGGATAGGATTAGGATCATCCATAAAAATCAATGTTACTGAAAGTGTAGCCCGAGTGCTGCAAGCTTCTTCTCTGGCCTTTACATGCGGCCCCCAAGTCAGCAGCAGCTCTAGGCTGTTGTTTACTCGAATCAGCACTAATATTAAAACAATGTTAAACGGGGAAGCAATTATTTACAGGTTGATTGCAGTTAAAGAAAGAAATTAACCAGGAAGTCCTGCACACTCAACATTAGGAGCATCGTCATGCTTAAAGACATCTTTTAGCACATGTACAAATTTGATAGTCTTTTCAAAACTCAAAAAGTGTATTTTGCCAACATGCAGAAGTATTATTCGAAACGTGATAAGTTTCAGGCAGGAATTTAGAAACAGTTGTGGCCCCCACCGACCCCTTCACCCTGACAACAGTACCAGGAGTGAGCTAAGATGCCAATCAGCTGTTATGTGCACCCTCTGGGTGGGCTTGATTGCCATTATACATCGACAACATTGGAGTTTATTAAATAAAACGTAAGACAACGTTTTGTACAGCCACATCCTAAGGTCATGTACTTTGAGGTTCTCTTAATGTGATAACAAAGAAATTGAGATTATGTGAAATAGAAACTATTACCTAGGATCACATGATTTGGGCGAGTGGGGAAGCCGGGATTGATCCCAGGTTTGCTGATTTCCAAATGTGCAATTCAGCCACTAGATGTACCTACTGCTCACCCTACACCTACCTTAACCTCTCCCACCTGCCCCCACACACACTTTGACGCTCAACCCGCCACCCTGCTGGCATCAAAGTGGTTCTTGGTCATACCATAGACCAAACGTGTTGGTCCCTCGGAAGATGTTTGCGAGTACCCATGATATAAATAGATTTTCACGATGCAACTGCTAACTCTGTGCTTTGTACCATACACCGCTGTGGTGCTATGAACTGACTTTGTTAATGGATATAATCTATGAAAACAAGGCCGGCGGCCGCGCTTCAACCGCATTCCGTCTCATAAAATTAAACATGCAGCCATTCAGTGACGACGTTATTTCCCAGAACATTCAAAGTTATCAGTACACCTGGAACAAAGTTGGCGTTGCCGGTGCAGAACTACCTTATGTTTATGTGTGATGAAATATCAACCCCATTTCTTCAGGAAATGCAATTTACCGAGGAGCTTGCGTGGGCGAGTGAACAGAGCTGCGCTTTTAGAAAAATTTATGAAAGGTATCATTTAAAAAATAAAAACGTGGCGGTGAGAGACTGACGGGGACGTCAGACGTGTGCCCATGGGAGGCCTGGCAACGCTTTCTGGGTGGATATGAGGCCTGAAAGTCATATTGCTGCTTTAATCTAGTTTTACAGAGTAGGCACTCTCCTGTATTCGTTTCTCCTCACTTCTTGTAATTCACGGGAAAGATAGATGGGCTCCTGGGGCCTCATTTATGAGGCCCCTTGCGCCATCGGAACTTCACTTTTCATGAAGTTCCGTGGCGCAGAAGCCTGCGTGGTATTTATCAGGCAGCAGTACGCCAGTTTTTGTGTCGTACTGCTGCCTGATAAATATCAGTCCCTTTAACGCAGTATTCTGCGTTAAAGGGGCGTGCAATGGGTGTTGATGGGGGCGTACCCAGCAACACCCATGGCCTTTTGACACTGCCCCAGATTTACGAGAAATCGTAACTCTGAAGCAGTGCCAAAAGCTTACGCCTCCCCAGGGGAGGCGTAAGGGAGGCGCAACAGGGAGAAATGTCTTTATTTCTCCTCGTATTTCCTTTTTATATGTGTGCCGCATTCTGCAGCACACATAGAAAGAGGAAAAGCCTCTTGTGAATATTTTTGTACAGAAAGGTTTCCCTTCCTGTACAAAAATAATCTTCCCCGCAACGCAGGCACCTTTGCACAATGGTGTAAGGGTGCCTGCGCTGGCGCAGGCAGCCCATTGTGCGCCGGCGCAGGGGAAAAGGATAGGAATGCGCCGTATCTTATAGATACGGCGCATTTCTGCCCTTTTCTTTTGCCGTAGGGAAGCGCAGCAGGAAGGCCTGCTGCGCTTCCCGACGGCAAAAAGTCATAAATGAGGCCCCTGGTGTTTTCATCCCATACCATTTGTAGCAGACAGAAGCAGAAAATGACCAGCGTCAGCAACTGCCGCTGACACAGAGGGGAGCAGAACGGCCGGAAGCCGAGAGCAGACGACCCCGCAGCCCTTCGTTTATGAGGCATAATGCGACGGCCCATAACAACAACATCCGATTTACATATAAGTTAACGTTCCAGTAACAGGATCATCCGTCTAATGAGCATCTCCGTCAAAACACGATTTACATTTCGGCTACCCGGGGAGTTCAGCAACCTGGGCTGCTAAATGTCTTCGATTACAATTTTATGTACCGCGCTCTGTGCTGTTCCGTTTGAAGCTGCAGGCGGTAGCAGGTGGAATAAAAAGCTAGTTATCAGAGGTCTGCGTCGAAGCAGTCCACCACAAAAAGCTATCTGGCTCCCTGCATGCCATTTATTTCACGTCTTCTTAAATGCCAAGGTCCCTGGCATTCACTGTAACTCCTTTGTGAGGGGTCTGTAACCTTTTCTGTAGTGAGAGCCACTTCTGATAAGTCAAAATGATTGTGAGATACCGAAGGCTAAACAGAGCGTGTATTGCTACCAGACAGCGCTATGCCCAGTTTCACTGACTATAAGCCTGATGTCTATAAAGCCAGAGACTATGATTGGAATAAAATACTTTGATTAGTGGCACTATGACAGGGCTGCCACATGTGTCAGTGAGAACGTTGTCTTTGGGAATGTATGAACGTGTGTTTATGAATGGGATATTTGTATATGGGTGACTGAGAGCCTGTGCCATATATACTCGGGCACAGGACACCTTTCACCATAAGTGGGACTGTTACATGTATAAAACAAACATACAACCATTATTTTAAAAGGGAGAAATTTAAATTGAAAAAAATGTTCTACAAAAATGTTAAAGGCTCGCGTCAGCGTTAAAGGCCAGAGCCGAAAGCGAGGGTCTTTAACAAGTGAGAGTGCCTTTATTGGCATGTATAGCCCACTACGGAGGGCTATAAGGCTTTTAGAACATTCCGCCCCTAGAGGGTAGAATGTTCTAATATAGTCGTAAAGCGCTCTGTAGTGGTCTATACCGGCCATTAAACGCCCTATCCAGCATTAAAGGCCTGAGACGAAGGAGCTGGACGATAAAAAGGGAGAGGGCTTTTATTGCCTGTATAGTCCTCTACGGAGGGCTAGAATGATTTTAGAATATTCCGCCCCTAGAAGAAAGAATTTTCTAATTAGTAAAACAAAGACCTCAAGGAGCCTGAGCGACTTGAAATCAGCAATAGCAGTAAAAGACATACATTAGAATGTGATGTTCTAGGCTTCAATCAGCCATTGGAAACCCAGAGAACTCCATTGTCTTCAATGGAGCACTCAACATTCCAATGTTCTAATTAGTAAAACAAAGACCTCAAGGAGCCCAAGGGGGTTGAAATCCCCTTGGACTCCATGAAGCCTTTGTTCACAGCAACAGCTGTGAAAGGAAAACATTGGAATATTGATGCTCCAGTCTTCTACCAGCTATTAGAAGCCCGGAGCACTCCATTGTCTCCAATGGAGTGCTCAACATTCCAATGTTCTAATATAACCTCAAGCCCAATGCGGAGGGCTCTAAGGCTTTAAGAACATTCCACCCCTAGGGGGCAGAATGTTCTAATTTGTAAAAACAAAGGCCTCTCTGAGTCTGAGGGGATTTATATCCCCACGGACTCTGAGAGGCCTTTGTTCACAGCAACAGCTGTGAAATGAAAAAAGCATTGGGATGTTGTTCTCTGGGCTTCTACTGGCCTCTAGAAACCTGGAGCACTCCATTGTCTTCAATGGAGCGCTCAGCATTCCAATGTTCTAATTAAGAGGTAAATACCTCAGTTCTTTACCTCCATGCCCAAAATGGGTCATAAATCTGACTGAGCACTGATCATTATCAAGTGCTGTTATCTGCAGCCCGATAATAATAATGTAAAATTAACATGATAGAGCGCGCAGGTCACCCGACCAGTATTGCTACCAAATATGCGCACTAGGGCCCATAAAACAAGATTTCTCCGTGATAACTTAATCAGGTAACCCGCACAATACTATCAGCAGTTCGGTTCCTTTCTATTTACTACCGTGTACCTGACTTACCAATCCTCGTTCGGGTACCTAAGACCACAAAGGGTCGAGGAGCTAGCTGTGGAGAGAAGTAGATAGCACAAAATACATATACTTTAAATTGTATACTCTTATAATAACCACAAACGCAAGAAGTTTAAAAAACTTTTATCTAGTTATCGTTTTCTTCGAGTTCAGTGAGCCACAGGTTAACACAAATCAAACTATCTATCACTAAGATTAAGAAAATAGTGTAACAATGAATTAAGGTAAGAAACATTTGGAGTTTTAGAAATAAAGGGAAGGGGAAAAATAAGGAACGCGCTAAAGATAGATCAACAGATTTTGTAAACTACACTAAAGGCGGGTAAGAAGAGGGAACATACTATTTAGAGCAGACTTTCAGTTATTACTAACAGCCTATGGGAAACGAAACTTATGCAATCTACTCATACATATGTGCTTAATTTCTAAAGGGAGGGTAAGAGTGGGACAAACTATATATGCATATGTGATTCTGAATTCGGCTAAGGGTAGGGAGAGAATGAAACATGCTAAAGCATAAGATATACGAGAAACGTATTTAATAGAGAGAAACAGGGTAAAAGACATATAGGTAACTTTGCGTTCTTCAGAAAGGGAAAATGAAACTTAGATAGACCGTCACCCACACAATTTTATATTTACCTAGGACAGAATGAAGACCAACCCTGGCCACGGGTCAGTTGGGAAAGGCGGGAAAGGACCCTCAAGGACTTAGGTTGCCTGTAGGCGAGCAGGTACAGCTCATGGACAGTCAGGACAGGATAACCTCAGGATTTGGATCAGGACTGGGCTCACCAAAGGGTACGACCAACACCTGCAGCTTCGGATGCAACTCCTGCGCTACCCCCTCTCTGCAAGGAATCTGCCAATAACCCCGATTGGGTTCTCAAACCTCCTAGCAAAGTGCTTCGCCAGCACTTAATGTTTCCCAAACTCCGACTGAGTCTGGGGCAATTACGGACAGAGTGCTCCGCAGCTCTCTGTATCAATCACCTATAGAGTTCGTTGGGTCAGTGACAGGTCAGCTATTCGGACAAGTCGGACAATTTCTCTAGCTAAACCTGGGCAAATTATACTGTTTTCGGGACAATGTACCACCCACAAATGTTGCAAGTGACAAGTTCCCTAGTTTCTGATTGGGCAAGTGAGGAGGTTAGGTCATGGTGCCTCCTAGAATTTGGACTTTCTCAGACTTAATATTCATCTTTCGAACCCACCCCTTACATTCCAGTTCTCATGGCAAGAGAGGTTTCAGCAAACAATGGGGTATACAATTTAAATTACAATTATTGCAATTGCAGGTAACTGTTCGGCTTCTTCAGCTAGGTCAGGGAGCAGGTTCCCATGAGCATATTTGCTTTAGCTGCCAGTTGGCTGGGTTCCACTGCTGCGTGACTTTCTCTTCCCCCGTCACATGACTGGTTCTACCCTGACTTCAAGATGGAGTAGCGGTGCTTCCCAGACATCCCCCCCCCCCGAGGATGGTACATGAAAAGTAAGCGAAAACAAATTACAGACACAGAATAAAATTAATACACTGTATACCGTGAAAGGCTATACATCATCCCTTACTTTATAATAACTATAGCATTAGGAGTTAAGCAGAAAAAACGGCTTTGCCAAAGCAGCAGTGCAAGCACGGAGCATGTGAGAAACAAAGCGGCCATATTTTAGCAATACTGCGCATGAGCGACGAAAAATTCCCTCCAGAACTGCGAGTGCGTTACATCATGTGGGCATGACCGACGCATGCGCAGACTAGATTCCCGCAAAGCAGCAACCATGTTATTTGCAAGCTTCATTAAGTATAAGTAGACACATAGGCAAGCGTCACTGGGATACCTCCGTGTAGTGTAAAATGCATTATTAGAAAGACAAAACTTGTTGAGTTAGTTTCATTAATGTTATTCGAGGTTCTTGATACAAGCAAGCCGCGTCACATGCGAATACTTGCTCTATCAAACACACTGTAGGAAGCTCGAAGGTAATGCAATCCACACGAAGAAAGTTAAAATGATAAACGAGGTTTATTAGTACATCTGTTATCCATGAAGTCCAGTCGGTTAATGCCCAACCTCCCTCACAGCCATACTAAACATCATTCCACCCTATGTTTAAATCATAATATTCTCCCCATGTATTCTTATAGAGCACGAGACACAACCACCATGCTCGTGACAGCTCGCATTATAAGCAGTTCCCAACACACCATTCCCCTTTAAACAAAAATAATAAAAAAAACAAAAAAAACTGAAAGAACAACAAAATAATAAAAATATCAGAAACTTAACTCATTACCAAAACCCTATACCTAGCAGGAATACGGTGAGAACGCGCAATTCTGGTGTTGCCAGAATTGCCCTCAGCATTCATACATGTCCCTTGTTCACTTTGTTGCCCCACATCCAAAAACACATTGCTGTCACAATCATTTTGAAGCGGGCTAACCCCAGTAAACACAGAAATCCTGTTTAAGTTCCAAACTGAACCACCATCAACCCTGACAGCATTCCTAAAAACCTCAACCACTTTCCTAGGACTTGACCACACAGGAAAACCCTTACTCACACCTTCCTTGTTCTTAATACGTACCAAATCACCCACCTTTAATAAATGACTAGATGCACGGCCAATTTTCATTTCCATGGAACATTTCATCCTATTCTTATATAGCTCAACTCTGCGTTGAACTGCCTCAAAATCCACCTTCAAAAAATTATCAGAACCACTCATATTTTTCTTTAACCACCAAGGTGCCAACCTAGTACTAGGTTTACGTCCTCTTAAAAGCTCAAAAGTACTGACCAAAGTTACGGAGTTAGGTGAAGTCCTGTAAGCCAAAAGCATAGATTGTAACAAATTTTTTCAATTCAAATTCCCCTTAATGGAAAGTTGAATGGCCTCCTTGATCACACGGTTGAACCGTTCAACCTGGCCATTGGCCTCAGGGTGGAAAACAGCCATTCTTCTGTGAACAACACCACATTTAACCATAAATTCTTCCATTTCTTTGCTAACAAACTGGGAGCCATTATCTGTTACAACCTATTGGGGAATCCCTTCCCTGCAAAAAACTTCATCCAAAAACTCTATAACACGGTGAGAACTAACATCCTTAACCATTTTGACCTCCGGCCATTTAGAATAGTAATCAATCAAAATAATACCGAACGCCTCCTGTTTGGGAAAACAACTAAAGGGACCAATGATGTCTAAACCAAGTTTACGCCAAGGACCAAGAGGCAATTCAACAGGATGAGGTTCAGTACGCAGCGCTACAGCTGTTTTGTCACTATTTGAGCAATGAACACATGAACGCACTAAATGATCCACACAGGAATCAATGCCTGGTCACCAAAAGGATTCTTTTAAACGCCTTCTGGTGAAGGAAATTCCCAGATGCCCTTTATGAGCAATTCCAAGAATAACATTCCTGAGCGAAAAAGGTGGGACAATTTTGTCACCTCTTAACACCAAACCATTCTCGACAGCAAGTTCTTCCTGAACTTCAAAGAAACCCATCATATCCCCAGATCATCTCCTCTGATCGGGCCAACCTTGTAGATATTTCTTGACATTGCACAACTCTAAGTATTTGTCCATCTCTGCTAACCAAATATCTTCCTGCAAACATGACTGTTCACCACCCACAAAATAAACATCATGCACGGAGAAAGCAACCTCACACTCATCCTCTGTCACCCCATTGTTAATTTCAAAAGGGGAAACAAGACATGACATGCAGTCTGCATGTACATTCGCCTTACCCTGAGCATACTCAATCTGACACTGAAAAGATTGTAAACTGGAAGCTAACCTTGCGAGACGTGCAGACATGGTCCTACCACCCCCAGGAGCCATGAGAAACGCCAAGGGTTTATGGTCAGTTTTTAAGGTGAATTTCGTGCCCCACAAATAGGTTCTAAAGTGTTCAGCTCCCCAAACACAAGCCAATAATTACCTTTCTATTACAGAATAATTTTTTTCAGCTTCTATAAACGAGGTTTATTAGTACATCTGTTATCCATGAAGTCCAGTCGGTTAATGCCCAACCTCCCTCACAGCCATACTAAACATCATTCCACCCTATGTTTAAATCATAACATTCTCCCCTTGTATTCTCATAGAGCACGAGCTAGTCATGAGCTGTGACACAACCACCATGCTCGTGACAGCTCGCACCATAAGCAGTTCCCAACACACACACTTCCTTTAACTTTAAAAGAAAAATGTAAGCCTGTGCTTATTTACAAATAAACTCAAGGCTGTGAGCTACTCTGAAGTTGTCTGGGAGCTACAGGTAGCTTGCCATCAACTGGTTGGAGACATCAACCAGAAACGGGGGCGCTGCTATCAATAGTGCAACAGGTGCAGTGGCACAGAGGTGTTAGGGTACACTACTCTTAAATTACTGCTCCAATTTACTGTCCAATCACAGAGCAAGGCCCATTTGCACCCTTGCAATGCCATTGATCAGGAACTAACCCTGTGGAGTGGTTTCTGCTTTCCACTGGGTTCATTGTCCATGTTCTGGACTGACCATACTGCAACATGTGATGGTGTTTTCAATACTTTCTTAAAAGTTTCTTTTTTCACTCACTGGTTTGGTCTCACATTACACCGGATAACTTGCAGTTCAAAGGCTATTGTTTAACTTTGAGACAAGACTTGTTGGCCAGTTGGAAAAAAAATCTGTTAAACTGAAGCTAGGAATTCAATTGGATTATCATGACCTCCAGGTCCCACTGTCTTGTCCGAGATCATACAAAATGAGGTGGATCCCTCCTTTGAGAAAGGAACATCTGCTGTTAAGTCATTTGTTCCTATTTAATGCTAGCCCTACACACTCCCTGGACATGCACAGACAGATGGTGGCAGCGTAAGAGTTCAGGTTTTTGCTTATTTCGCCTGCTAGATATAACATCTTGTTATACTAATCTCTGCTGCACTTGAACATAGCGTTGCGCTCTTGTGAAGGATGTCATATGCAAAAACAATGGACATCTGTGGGGTGCGAGTCAGCAAGAGAGTCAGATTTCAGTGATAGGAGGTGCTTTAAACTACCGACAGTGTGGCAAAATTTTTGACTACTGAAAGTCAGGTAAGTGGGGTACCATTAAAGTACAAGTTGACCGGGGCTGGGGAGATGGGTGTAGAGGAGATGGGGCGACTGTAATCCAGCAGTAAGGAGCCCTAATGAGGTATTCAGAAAGCCATTCTTGGGTAGCAGGTTGTTTCCAGATTGTACTGGACAACAGCAAGCTAACTTCCCAACAGACACCTAAAAAACAGCATATTTAGCCAAGCACTGCAAGATGGGGAAGTGCACGCTTGAGCCCTGCTCCTGCTAATAGAATGTGTAGCCAGTATTGCCAGGATGGCTCAGTGAGGTAAATGTTCAGCTCTAAGGTATGCAGTGATTTAAAAGTTTAAATTCCTTTTCAGTCTTCTATTTTTTCGAGGTCAGTACATTCAGTACCATTACACTGGGTAATGGCAGCATCAGTTCTTTACAGAAACGCATGACAATTCACTATATAAAATGATTTATTATTACTCTATTAAACTGCTCAGAATAAGAGAGTGGGACCCACCATCCAAAGGGAGGGGTACCGCAAAGACAATGTAAAAAAAGAAATCCCTTTGGATACAGGCACACTTCACACAACATTCATACGTTCATTAAAAGCACTGTGTACATCACAATACATATCAAATTCATAACACTTCAAGTCGTAGGCTGAAAGGAAAAAATTGTCTCGCTTTTCTCTTTAGAATACGGTGTAGGCTCTATTAAAAACACAGATGTATAAATACATAATACATTAATATACACAAAATTAATGAAGAGAGCCAGTAAATCATACACAGATCAATTGTATCTGCTATACTTAATATACAAAAATGCTGTGATTAGAGGCAATTGTCATCTTTGATTTTACACGGTTTTCTCTTAAAAGCATTGACGCGTTTCGGTGGGCGCTAAATTGTTGGCCAACACCTTCTTCAGGAAAAATTATAAAAAGTCCCAATCAAAGAAAACATCTATTAGTCCTGAGAGTTTTAAAATCTCCAGAGTATAATGCCAACTGGAACTCAGAAACAGTACTGTCAACAGGTTCTGTCTATCATGTATACCTTTAAGCAACTATTAAGTCACTGATTATTGGGTAATTGTCAGATATCCGGAATTCAGCAAACTTCTTCCTTCCTTAGATAGCTTAGTAAATTCTGTTAGATTATTCGTGAAAGCCACCATACATTCCTTAGTGGTTTCACAAGTAAAAGTTGGCGACACTCCTTCGGGAAGTCTCCTGCCTATCCTGGCGCTTGCTGGTGCGTCTCAAGTCTGTCTTGTTAGAAGCAAATCGCAAAACAATGTTATTATTGGTTCACACCCGTATTAGAGACAGCGGCCATTTGTCAGGATTCTTTACATCCCAGTCTTCAACAACAATCTGTCTCTTATTATAACCTTCATGGGGGGCAGGATACCTCCGTCAGTCAGCGCTGACATTTTTGTATATTAAGTATAGCTGTTACAATTTATCTGTGTATGATTTACTGACTTTCTTCTGTAATAGGAATCAGTTTTTCCTTGTATGTTCCCAATGACTTTTTTCGTATATTAATTTTGTGTATATTAATGTATTATGTATATATACATCTGTTTTTTAACAGAGCCTACAACAAGCGAGGGTCCCTGATTACAGCAATACTAGGAAGAGGAAGCAGGGAATAGATTCAAACAGAAACAAAAAACCTCTCCTAGATAACACAATTAATCTAAAGGTAATACATCCAAGGGGGCCGTTTTGGGGGCAAACGATACTGGTGTCCAAGAAATTAGGGTGGAACGTAGCTCAGGTGGCGCGGATCTCAATGTGGATGCATGCCCTGAAGTGGGAGTGTTAGCCGGTGAAGGACAGACCTGATTAAAGCAGAGAGTGGCTTGGCTGCAAACAAGTAGGATCCCAGGCAACCCAAAAGTCAACAGGTGACAAAATGAGAGGCGAGCATGTAAGTGGTGACCAGTCCAAGCACCGAGTGTAGAATGCTAGTTCATGCCCCTCAGGTAGAAACAGTGGTGGGACAATACCAGGCAACCGCAGGAGACCAGACAGGCACCTCCAGCAAGAGAGATAGGCAAGGGCCCCCAATGGGCACCGGGTAGAGCACCAAGGAATGGTGGATCGTCAGGCCCCCAACACATCAGGCAGGAATACAGCGCAGTACAGGGAAGACAGAGCAAGCTGAGATGGTGTCCACAATGATGGGAGAATGGGGCTCAGGACTTAAGAGCTCCCCCGCAGGCACCAACAGCAGACGGCCAGTGCCGGGAAGCAGCAATATGTGAAGGGCCAAAATCCTGTCACCATATCCAGATCACAGCACTCAGCAGCAAATAAGGCCAAGCAGAGCGTCCACGCACCAAAACAAAAGTGCTGGGGTGGGCTGCCACAGTCAGGAGGGAGCCAGGGGGGGACAGCTCACCCGACGGGAACCAGCGCCACCACAGCTCCAGGGAGGCAAGCTGGGGTCCCCTCACTAGCCCGCCACAAGCAGAACCCTAGGCCCCGGCGCAGACACGCCCCTAAGGCCTATCGAGCCCCATGAGCACTGCACCTCGACCGGGACCCAGTGAAAGCCGTAGCAGGGGTGCGGGGGGAGTAAGGGCCCGCAACGAGGAGCGTAGAAGGGAGGACGGGGTAGCGCCAGAAACCCGCCGGGGCAGCCACTCACCGCACCCGCTCAGGCTGAGTTCTCCGTCGGGGTATGCTGCCAGGCCACACCGGGTCGATGCGCAGATCACTCAAGCGCTGGTCCCAGGAGTCCTAGCTGACCGCAACAAACACCAGTATGGGCTCTGCAGCTTCAGGGAACCGTAGGAGGATGTCTGCTGGTCGCTTCTACATAGGGCGCGTAATTATTTCACGACCCTTGTCTGACGACTTTACTGTTATTTGCTACACTACTGCCCCATTATTACTCACATCTTTCAGAGTCAATTTACCTGTAAGTCCCTTATGTCCTATCCTCCCAACATATGAAAAATTGGGACATCCTTCTGGCTAAAATTGGCCCTAATTTGTGTGGACTTGATTTTATACATGTCAAACCACATATATCTAAGATTATCCACTTGGATTAGCGCTACGTCTGCAACTTATCCTGACCTAAAGTACACAAGAGCTTTCGACCAGCCCAAAGATCCGGTCCTGTCCTTTTGGAACTCCACCAAGGAGATACCACTCAAGGAAATTTTTGATAGTTGTGGCATATTATGAACAACTGCCAAAATCGTAGATCTATCTAAGTAAGGAACACAATCATAATCAGCAAAAATGTATATAAACTTCGAGACACTTTTGGCTGCATGATAATAGTCCAACTAGATAGAGTGAATATTATCACAATTAGCGATTTGTTGGGACCACTAGATCCACATCATAATTATTATTCAAAGTCGGTTGATCAGAGCGCAGCACAACTTAAATAGGAGCAAGCTCTAAGTAGGAAGGGGAGGGTAAGCAGTGTAAGTAGTGTGGAGAGACACGAGATGACACAAGTACAAGCTGTACTAGTCACACCAGTCACACAAATATCTAGACTACGCAATTCAATACTCACGATTTTGCCCCCTCCTTGCCTGACAACATCCGACCTTGTGTTCGCCCTCATCCATAATCTTTCTCCTATCTCCTCTCTGGGGAATGTTGCAACCTTCCTGCTCCTCAACTTCCCAGAAAAACAAAACGAGAGCTACGAGAAGCTATTGGTCGAGTCTAAGCCAAGGTCAAAGTTAGTCAAAGATGAAAGAAAAAACAAATAATGAGAAAAAGAAAGGCCACAGAGGACCCCTGAAGACATAAGAAACAAGTAATGGACCCAGACCAGACACAGCCTGGGGCAAGGCGGGAAGTATACAAGGCTGGCGCATGCCGCATTGGCTACAAAGCCAGCCGCTTCTGTGACTGCACAGCACTCAGCTTAATGCACCAGGCTCTGTCCTTTGCATGTAACTTACCCTGGGGATTCCTTTGGTCTAGATTCCTTGGGTCTCCGTAAAGCTCCCTGCTCCCTACCCTCCTCCACCAGTCCCGCTGGGCATCTAACACATGCCGTGACACCTGAAAATGTATAAGCTCTTTTATAAATTTGCCATCATCATCATCTGATTTATCTGCATGTTCTCCTTTCTATTTTGTTTTTATTTTTGTCATGCTCTTGTCTCTCTGGTGCTTTAGCAGGGAATGTGTTTACACATTGAAAACATTTCTTCTCTCCAACATATCTCTTGTTGATCTATTTTGCTGTCAAGGCAATGTCTAAAAAAGCTTTTCACCTGCTTTGCAGCTTTTTTGTCTCTTTCTGTGTAGCCATTTGATCCCACATATTAAGGACCACAAACTGTGTATTTTCGGGCATCGGCTTCATGTCACAGGTGGCCTCTCTCAAGAAATCTAACTTTCTAACACTAAAGGTACCTCTAATGGAAATTGTAGAGCCTCATCATGTGCAGGGAATGTATACCATTCTGAAATACAGATACACAATTGGCCCCAAGCTCTTGCATAATTTTATAGGATTGTATTATGTCCCCCGGTAGATTCTGACCTTCTGTAGGTACTACAGTAACCTTAGGCTTTACTAGCAAAATTCCCATCCTTCTTTTTACTCAAACAACCCAAAAATCAACCCAAAATCACAGCAACTTAGCGTACAATGACCAATTGTAGCATTGCTCTGTCAGAGTTCAACCTAGCACAGAGTGGCTTTGTCAGGAACCTACCAATCAGAGCAATGTCTTTCGATGATGTCTCACTAATCCTAGCTGGCTCCATGGCTGAGCAGCCAATCATAGGATGGCTTCTTTGTGAACAAGAAAACAACTACAAAGCCAGTTAAAGCTCAGTTAACTATAAACCCTGTGTCTGTTCACCCTGGTTAGGAGCGAAAAGTCAGTATATCAAGTAAGACAATTCAGTTGGAAACAGTACAACTTCACAAACAAGAATAAAACACAAAACCAAGAGTGGAAAATAAAAAGCCCCGTTTAAACCGCAATTCACACTAAGTAGACTGCTATTCAGCAGCAAACCACTCTAGTCAGTGTACCTGTTCCTGTGCACTTAAGAGCAGGTTGCACCAACCCCAGTTAAGCATGCAACCTAAAAAAGAAAACTTGTTAGTTATGCATTCCTGTGCGTGTGTATTTCGTGCCTCTCACTACATACTACTTCTACAGACAAGTAAAATCGATTTATATCAAGATCTCGGATTTTGACAAATTTGATAATTAAACCAACCAAGAGAACTTCAAATGCATTTAGAAATGTAAATAATACATCAACACAATACTCATCAATCCTCCAATAGAGCCCACAATCATCATCACATATTCAAACTCGTAACAGAAGCAGAAATTAATTCCTTACACACTGTTCAGCAATGTGTACAACAGTCACAAATCAACTATCCTTATTCATACTTACACACCAGACCCTACAGGAATGCTCAGCTTGTCACTTCTTAGGAGTCTCCACAACACCAGAGTTTTTGCAAGCTTCTAATAACACCTTTCTGCCCGGAATCATTAGCTGAAGACTCATACACGCAAACATCCTGTTGGACTTGGCCCTTATTGCAGGGTCATCCCTGAACTTTTTGCTTTCCTCATAGCCTTTTTTTCTGACATGGTGTTGGTGGTTCTAAGACTCTGGGCACTTTAGCACTGCTGTCCAGTGTAAAGTGCATGTGCTCTCTGTGGTAAACATGGTAGGATTGGTCTACACCTGTCTGGCATATTTAATTTACCTATCAGTCCTTTGTAAAGTGGTATCTCATGTACCCGGGGCTGGTGAATTAAATGCTACTGGTTGGCTTGCAGCACTAATTGCGCCACCTACCAAAGTAGCCTCTCAAACCGGTCTCAGGCCTCTGCCATTGCAGGGCATGTGCTCACAGTGTTACAGCCACTGTGACATGGCACCTAAAGTGTGTGCGATGTCTGTGACCCCTCTTTTATTGCATGTCAGTCACCCCTAAGGTAGCACCTAGCTAGCCCTTTGGGCAGGGTGCATTGTAGGTAAAAAGTAGGACATGTACCTTAAGTGTGTTACATGTCTTGGTAGTGACAAACAGGCATTTTGGTTTCTCACTGATGTGAGGCTGCCCTCTCATAGGATTGCATTGTGGATTCCCATATAGGTTTTTCAGTGGTAATTCCTGATATCAGTCAGTCAAAAATTATTTATTTCTGCAGAAGCCATAAAGAAGCAGCAAGAATAAAACATTTAGCAATATTTAAAAACATTAAAAACCAGGGAAATTCCATTTTTACAAAAGTGACAATAATAAATAATTAAAAAATCATCCCGATTTAAAAATTTCTGACCTTGCCCACCACATACGACACAAAAACCTGGAAACTGCAAATACAATATGTAAGTCCGTATTTGTTTTTAAAAGTCTATAGTCTTCCTTGCAGTGCACAGAGCCCAAGTTCTTGCACAAGTTTATAAGCTCTTTCCGACGTATTTTGCCGTATCTTCGGCAGAAAAAGAGCATGTGCTGGTCAGTCTCTTCCTTGGCTGGACAAGCACGGCAGCCCAGGTCCCGCCCGGGTAAACATTGATTTGTGTATGTATTGAGCGGGAGACAACCATATCGAAACTGTAAATAGAGTTTCCTAGCCAGGGATGGATTAATAATGTCAAGTACAGTCTCCAACATGTTTGTACATTTCACGTCTAGAAATATAGACAGCCTGGAGCCGGCCCTAGGACTGAGATACAAATTACCCATTTGAACATCCCAGTATCTTCTTATCAGAACCTTCCTGGTAATGCTTTCACAGGCCAATCTGGGGTTCTCCCACAAATCACAGAATCCTAGAGCGATCAAGCGCTAAAAATCTCCTCTAGCTCAGTTCTATACTGAGCGAGTTCCGGGGTAGCCCATATCCTTAACCAAAAAAGAAGTGGCCTGCATACTACAACCTGGGTGATTGGTCTTACTCCTAGGTCCATACGGAGAGGGAATAGAGGGGTGCTCACCAGAAGGCCAACTAATAGTCTTAGAAATGTATTTTCGGTGATCAGCATTGGATTAATATTTGAGTGGCCCCATATCTCAGCACCATACAGTGATGCACTTCTCACCAGAGTTTTGTAAATCTCTAAGACTGGGCTCATAGGTCTGTGATGGGTATCCCTAAAAACTTTGGCCAAACCCCCCGAGATTTGGGTTAGTCTAAGGTTAGCCTTTGTGACCTCTGGCCCCCAAGTCATTTTTTCATTTAGGGTGACCCCCAGGTACTCAAATTCGCTAACCCTCTCTAGAGGTGAGCCGTGAAGGCAGGGACCATAATGAAGCGATTTTCTGGGGTTTAAAACCATATATTGGTTTTTTTGTACGTTTATCTCCAACCCCCTACCCTTACAAAACAGTGAAAATCCATCCATCATTCTTTATAGCTCCATAGGGGACTTAGACAGGAGAAGCATGTCATCAGCTAACATCAACGCCGGCACACGACCCCGAGCCAACTTCGGGGAATCGATGATCTTGCATTGGCTCAGGGCGCTCACCAGGCCGTTAATGTAAATACAAAATAAGGTGTCTAACTCCCCTATTAACCAGAATAGGGATAGTGAAATCCCCCCCTTTCCCATACCTAATTTTGGCATAGTTCCCTGCGTGGAGCCGAATGATGATCTCTAAAAGATATGGGGGAATCCCCAGCTCCCACAACACTCTCCACAAAGTCTCCCTGGGAATCATGTCAAAGGCACTCCGCAGGTCCACAAAGACCAGATAGAGGCTCCCCCCCTCCGCTACTACTTATTTCCAGTGGAGGAGTTGGAGCCTAAATATCTGGTCCATAGTCGAAGTTTTGGATCTAAACCCAGCCTGTAGATGGGACATTCTTTTATTTACCTGCAACCAGGTGTGGACTCGATCAAGAACGATCCTTGCGAAGGCCTTTTGAGCTATTAGACTTATAGGTCTATAGTTGGATGGTTGAAAAGGACTGCCCTTCTTAAATACCGGAATTACCTCAGCCACGATTCATCCCTTTTAGAATGGCATTAAAAATCAACCACAGGCAGGGGGCCCAGACTTTAGGCTCTTTTCTATATAGCTCTCCTGGAACATTGTCATGCCTTGCAGCTTTTCCTCTAGGATTTTTTTTTTATTACAGTTTCTTGAGGGGAATCTATATCTACGGTAGGGAGTGTGAAGGGAGATGATACTACCATAGAACCATTGTCTGGTGGTATAGAGTACAGAGCTTGGTAGTGGGTAACCCAACTCTCTGCCGCTATGTTCCCATCCAAGGGAGTCCGACCCTCAGTACTGCCGGTCGCAACAATGTTCCAGAATGATCTTGGATTCTTGGATTCCAGGGCAGTTTTTAACCTTTCCCATTTGTCTATTCCCCAGGCAAACTTGGCAGAAGCAATATTGTTTTTAGACTGGGCACTAGCTGTTTTGATAGCACTCTGCGATTTGTGTTTAATAGCCTCTATAAGAGTATTTGTTGCCTGTTCGCAGGTGCTGTTAAACCTCGTAACCTTTTGTTGGCTCCTTCTGCCCCGCGGGCAGGGTCTATAAAATGCTTCTCTTAATTTACAGTAGATGGAGTGATTGATGGCTCTTAACCTACTGTGATTTTCAGGTGAAGCACCTTTGTCCACCAGGTCTGATAGGGTCATTAGATCGGGAATTATACTTTCATAGACTAGTGCCAGTTTCGCTTGACAGTTTCGCTTCAGGGTTATCCCTGAACTTTTTTCTTTCCTCCTAGCCTATTTTCTGACATGGTGTTGGTGGTTATAGAATCTGGGCACTTTAGCACTGCTGTCCAGTATAAAGTAGGTGTTCTCTCTGTGATAAACATGGTAAGATTGGTCTACACCTGTTTGGCATATTAAATTTATCTGTCAGTCCTTTGTAAAGTGGTATCTCATATACCCGGGCCTGGTAAATTAAATGCTACTGGTGGGCTTGCAGCGCTGATTGCGCCACCCACCAAAATAGCCTTTCAGACCAGTCTCAGGCCTCTGCCATTGCGGGGCATGTGTGCGCAGTGTTATTGCTGCTATTACATGGCACCTAAGGTGTGTGTCATGTCTGTGACCCCCCTTTTACTGCATGTCAGTCAACCCTAATGTAGGCCCTTGCTAGCCCTATGGGCAGGGTGTATTGTGTGTAAAAGTTAGGACATGTACCTTAAGTGTTTGACATGTCCTGATAGTGACAAACAGCAATTTTGGCTTCTCACTGCTGTGAGACTGCCCTATTATAGGATTGCATTGTGAATTCCCTGATAAGTGTTTCAGTGGTAATTCCTGATATGAGACGAACAGCGTGGTCAAGTTTAGTATGTTTGGAAAAGTAATAATAAATGCTATCAATGGTGTGCGCAGATTTATTATAACTATTTTAGAAATGCCCCTTCTAGAAGTTGGCATTTTTGTGTGCTATGTGTCTGCCTGCCTGATGTGGATTGCATGTCTGGCTTTGGAGTGACAGGGGCTGGTGAGGTGTGTGTGGCTCCAGGGAGGTCAGGGTGAGTCAGAGCTAGGCTGAATAGTGGATCTGCAATTGGAGTAGTGGTAATAGTAGTCCCCTGACCCTGAATAGGTCTCTGTCTGCCTAGGTGAATGCTGGCTCCTCATCTTGTGGTGTTCTGATGACTGAACCCCCATGTAACAAAGGAGGGTGTGAGCACTGTACACAAAGTGCTTTAACACCACCTAGAACCAGTTGGAACTGGTACACCCAAGCCCTGTGCCAATGGCAGGGAAAGGAAAATCTTGTATATATACTGGGGCTGTGACCCCTTATGCTATTCCTGTGCTTCCCTGTGATATGGGGGCTTGCTGCTGCTGGGTCCCAGGAGGATCCGCCACAAGGGACTGCCCCCCAGCTGGAGGGCCCTGTGTGCTGGCCTGCCTGGGCCCCGCTCTGCCCCTGTAACTCTGAGGGCCCCAGCGCCTTGTGAGTGCTATATGTGGGCCAGGTGAAGAAGGAGCGCAGGTGTCTGCAGCACTGGGCTGCAATGGGCTGTGAGGAAATCCCGGCATGTGGGATTCCCCCTGCGCTGTTTATTGGAGCGGGTGCTCACCCTGCATTTGTGTGGTTCTAGCGGAAGCCCACCCTGGATTTATGCATATTTGGAACGGGAGCCTACCCCGCATTGAGGTCCCATTGTGCGGGGCTCCACCCCGAATTGATGCTGATTCGAAAATCGGGAGCCCACCCGCAATTGCATTTATTTAAAACTGGAGCCTACCCCGCATTGCTGAATCCCGGAGGAGCCACCGAGATCTAAGAGAGATCACTGCCACAGCCTGACCTGGAAGCCAGGCGGCAGTGCCTTGTTGGGGGCATGGCCGGCTGGGAAATGTATTTTTTCTGATGCCTAATGTCACGCTATGATGTTTTAGGATGATACCTATTGTGTAATGGGTTTATGCTTATAAGGTTTATGCATAATGTGTTTATGCCCAAAGTGATGCTGACATAAGGTGTTTCTGGTACAGGTGATAATGCTGAGGTCATTTTGGTCTCAACCAGTAGTTACTGGTTGTGTTTTACAATTGCTACTAGTGCTTTCTAAAGGTTCTGACAGTGGCCCGATTGACCCTGTCATGTATATAATCCCCTGTAAACATTGCCTAGTGCCAATTGGCACACGGTATAATGTGAGAGAAGGAGAGTGTCATAGACTCTAGTGCCATAGAGTGGAGTATTGAAGAGTGGAATAGAGTGAGTTGAGTGGGGTGGAGTGATGTAGGATACAATGGAATACTATACACTTTAGGGGTGTGGTGTGTTGCATCGTGGAGTGGAGTACTGTAGAGTGGAGCAGCATGCTGTACATTGTAGTGGCATGTCAAACAGGAGAGCTGCGTGTTGCACAGTGGAGTGTTGTCATCTAGAGTGTCTTCAAATGAAGTATGGCAAAGTAGAGTGTTATAGAGTAAAGTGGCATAGAGTATAACAAAGTATTGTAGACACTAATGTGTTTTGAATAATACAAAGGCTATTTTTGATATACCCTTGTGTGGAGTTTCCTTTGTGGTGTGCCAAAATTACTAATCTGCACTTATTTGTTACCCAAAATCGCACATATAAAAAAAATCAAATACTACAGTACCTGTATGAGGGGTTGTGAAGTTTGCTTTCAAGCTGCCCAGGCTATGCCTTTATTCTGAGTGACGGAAGCTTGTTGAGATTCTGCCACTGATGTAACAACTTTGTGCATGGTGCATGGTGTGTTTGAGTGAGTGCTTTCGTGGAGTATCCACAACTGCTATTTCTATTCCAATTCTCTGAATGTGATCAATTATCAACCTTTTATACTACAATTGTTTATGGAAAACCTACTATGTTGCCCGTGTTCTCTGTGTGAGAAGTTTCACCTGCTGCTGTCCCTCCTGTACCTGCTCTATTTGTGAGGGAAAGCTATACAGGGATGCCTGCTTATGCGAGTAAAATTTGCACTGCATGTTCAGATGAGCACATTATTCCTATCTTTTCACATATTCATTCTCTCCATCACGGCCCCTTCCTGCAGCTGTCCATGATTCCTCTTACTCTGCTTCCTTCACTGCCGCAGTCCATTATCGCTAGCAGTTGCAACCCAAAGGCTGGTAGTGTTTGGAGATGAGCTGGCCTGGTATGTGACTACTTCTTTCCTAGCACTACTGGACATTCATAGTCCAGAGGAGGTAAATCCTTTCTATAGCACCCTCTTGCTCACTGATGCTGTATTTGGGATCCCAGGAATTTCAGAAACAGAAAGAATGAATATTCCATCCCACCTTCACTGAGTACTTCGCTCTCCACAACTTCAAGCATGCACGGGGCTCTCCTTTTAGAAGAAGACTAACCTTCAGTGGAAAGATGATTGAAATAAGCATAATTGAGTATTGAGGCAGGTACACCGCCTTTTGTTTCTTTAAATCACTTATCAATGGTTTTAAGTTTATTTGTAGGTGCTCCACAAGTGGCGTCTGAACGTCCTGTGATGCCTAAAATAATCAAAAAGAAAGTGCTCCTAATAGAACATTAGTTGCATCCTTGCATGTACACAGTCAACCCTCAGCGTCAAATGCGGGTTCTGAACGCAGTTTGTTCAAAGATTCCCCATGTTTTACTTCACAAGGTATCAATACATTTACATGTCACTTTTCAGTTGTTTCATTTATTGACTTATTTCACTGTTATACACGCTGCATTAATTACGTCAAAATCCAATGCATTTCGGGCATAATTGACTGCCCTACATCAGGGTACAATACTGAAAGAAATTCAAATAAAACATAATCAACGTATGAACTATATATCGTGAGGTCTTACATAAAATAATTTGACTTGTGTAGCTTTATGTTCTGTGTTAGTTCATAAATGTATTCCATGTCACCACCTAACTAATAATAATCCTGTGGAGTCCAAAAGAAAAACTCTCCAAAGTGTCAGGGTATTAAAACAACGAGCATACGGCAATCTGTTTGTGCGTCTTACATCCACACCCTTATGACCTTAAAACCCGTGGGTACCATTATAGAGATTCAGCACACTCACATGCCGGTTCCTCCGCGTTTTATAAATACGAGGACTGTTATGAGACAAATGATGAAAGACCGGATTAAAGCATCTGGTATCATGCGTTTTATCGAATTCATTATTTTCATAAGTCTTGTCCCAAACAAACTAACCTGTTCTTAATTTGTGCATCAAAACTTCCTCGTAGTTCCAAAAATTTTCAACTGGTGAAAGCATCCACTTTACTTTAAAAAATAATCCCATGCGCCTTCTCATTGGACAGAGGTCCGATCATGTGACCAAACAAGCTAATCAACATACTTATTTCATCACGAACTTCCTCTACAAGTATCGCTCTATCGGCTAAGGAATTGATTGTCAAAAAGAATCGGCAGCTAGTGCAATTATGAAAGAAGCTAAAAATTTAAATTCGAAAAAGACAACTTGTTCCTCACAATACGATCTGGGTCCGCGAACCCTGAATAGCATAAACTAAGCCGTCTAAAACACCTACGACGCCTGATGTCGTGTGTGTTGAGCTATTGTGTGTGTCTGGGTGATCATGCCTAAATTATGGAGCTAATCACAAGTCTAATCATTGCATACAGTATTAAATGTACAAATAAATAATTCATACAAATTATCATTCCACAAGAATCATCTCTTAGATCAAGGGGCATTAAAGTGTTTATAGATAACATGATAGTTCTATACGGTCATTGAGACCATTGGGTTTTTGGGAAGATAATTTCTGTATCCATTGCTTTTCCTGCTGTAAAAGATGTTTAGTATTGTCTCTCCCTTCTTTTTTATCCACAGTCTCCAATATCAGAAATTTTAATTGGGATATATTATGTTTTTCCTCTATGAAATGTGCTGCAATTGAAGACTTCATGTTTTTCGTGCGTATATTGGATTTGTGCTCTGTAAGTCTTGTTTTTATCAGTCTTTCGGTTTTCCCAATATACAGTTTCCCACAGGGACATTTGAGGGCGTAAATAACATTTGTAGATTCACATGTAGCATTGACTTTGAGTTTTATCTCATGCCCTTTCATAGGGTGATTGATCTTGTTACCCTTGATAATAGTGTTGCAATTTCCACAGATCAAACATACTTTAGTAACTTTATAAACCTCAGCCTTCGGTGGTTTGTTTTTCAATATTTCTCCCAAGTTACAAGCTCTAGTGTAAGCAAACAAAGGTGATTTTTCAAAAATTCCATTAAAATTTGATTGAAAAGTTCAATATTGCCTAATTCTTAATGATGATTTTCCTGAAACGATCGCTGAGTGTAGAGAATTTTGAAACTGCCACTATTCTTGACTCATCCGTTTTTTCTTTAGTTTTTAGTAATTCTCTACTCCCAATTCCAGCCACTCGTTTCCTAGATTCATCAATGATGCGTTCAGGGTATCCTCTGTTCGAAATACTGCAGTGAGATGTTGATGAAGAAAATGGTGCCCAGGGACAATGCGCCGATGTTGTGTCAAAAGATAAGTCACGATGCGTGGATTCCACAGTGTTGAAGCAGGCACTACATCTGAGGTGAGAGATACAGCATGGACCTTGGTAATGTGGTGCTCGAGACTCACACAGCATTAGTTCTTCAGAGGCGCTGCGACAAAAAGTTTGGACCTGCATTCTAAACCACGGTCATTGCGTTCAGTGGGAACCATGCTCGGGTGCAGGCAGTGGAGATGCCTCAAGTTTTGACGATGCTGTGCCAATTCCGAATGATGCTTGGAGTTGATGATTGGATTTTCTCCTTTGTATCACCAGAATTCACTTCCAAGGGGCCAAGAACTGGATTTGGCATCTCTTGGCAGAGTAGGGCTCACAGCAGCAGAGTCCAGGTGATTGCAGGTGAAGTCTTTGATTGCCCTGATACTTCTTAACAGGGGGCATGATAAACTAAAACCCTTGAAGAACCTTGGAAGCAGGATGTAGAAAGCACAGTCCAGTCCTTATACTCTCATGACAGAAGCAGCAGCAGCAGGCCAGCACAGCAAAGCAAACAGCAGATTGGCATTCTCTCCTGACAGCAATCCAGCTCTTCTTTCTGGCAGAATGTCCTCAGCCCAGAAGAGTTCTGAGTATAGGGCGTCACAGACCCAGTTCATATACACCTTTTAGTCCTTTAGGTAGGCAAGCTTCAAAGGAAAGTATTTGTAGTGCAGAAGACCCTACGTTTTACCTGGTCTGGCACCAGGCACACTACTGGAGGGTGGAGACTGCTTTGTGTGAGGACAGTCACAGCCCTACTCAGGTGTCAGTGTAAACTCCTCTCACAACTCTAGCTCAGGAAGACTCATCAGCCTGGTGATGGGACATCAGGATATCCAGGGCACAGCTCAGCTCCCTTTGTGTGACTGCCTAGAGTGAATGCACAAACAGCACAACTGTCATCCTAACCCAGACATGTATTCAGCAGATAGGTAGACGCCCAGAATGGTCAAAGTAAGAAAATGCCATCTTTCTAAAGGTGGCATTTTCAGACATGCAATTTAAAAACCAACTACACTTAAAGATGTATTGTTAAATTGTGAGTATGGAGATAGCAAACTCAAATTTTCTATGAGCTTCCAATTGGCACTTGTAGGATATTACAAGGCAGCTCCAAATCCTGACCTATTGGAGAGATAGGCCTTTGTGTAAAACTAAATTAGTAGTATTTCACTACCAGGACATGTAAAACACAACAGTACATGTCCTACCTTATAAATGCACTGTGCCTTTCCCATTGGGCAACATAGGGCCTACATTAGGGGTGCCTTACATGTAATAGAAAGGAAAGTTTGGGCTTGGCAAGTGGGTGCACTTGCCAGGTCAAAATGGCAGTTTAAAACTGCACACTTTGGCACTGCAGTTGCAGGTCTGAGACATGTTTGCAAGGCCACTCAAGTGGGTGGCACAATCAGTGCTGCAGGCTGGACAGAAAGCACTTGAACTTTAGCACTGGTCAGAAGTGGTAAAATGCCCAGAGCCCTTACAACCGCAAAAACTAAATTCAGCACATTGTCAAAAACAAGAGCTCAGAGACAAAAAAACATGGCAAACAACACCAAAAGATGGCAAGTCTAACATTAGCCAAGGCACATTCCTGCTGTACATGATTCAGAAATGTGTAGAAGTTCATAAAAGTTTGAGTTGCAAGTGATCTATCCTGTTGGCAATAGAATTATTAGCAATCACATATTCATAATCAACAACTTCCCTGATGCTTCTTTTTCAAGATGCAGGATTTGATGCCTGGTATCTTGTTTGGACATAACAGCAACAAAAAACGTCCAGCTGCTGCCAATTCATTTGATCATCCGGATTCACAGTCATATCAAGGATCCACATATTACCAGTCAAGGAGTACACTTCATTAACCCTTTGACTTCTGCCTGACACACCCATTGACCTCTGCCAGACACAATTCTGAAAAGCAAATTCCTCAAAAATTGATCTACACTGAACTGCAAAAATTCCCTATTTTTAGTAGTATTCTTAGTTTCATGCCAGTTTCGACATTATTCCTTTCAGAAGTCTTGGTTGTAGGAAAAATGCAAAAACATAACAGAAGCATGAGTGTCACCGTCAAGGAGGTCTTCTTCCGGAGGCCTACAACATTAGATGAAAGAATATTTTAAACATAAAGGACAGCAAGCAGACTCAAATGTAAGCAGTGCTGCTACAGCAACTTCTTCTTAATCTTTGGCACTTTTCACGAGAAACTTGAAAGCACACCAACATTCATTTTGAGTTTGGCTGATTTGGTAAACCACTGTACGAGGGAGACCTTTGCCAGGCCAAGCTGGTGGTTCACCTCTAGCATTTTGCCCTGAGAGATCTAATCGACTTTGGAAAGAAACCTAAGACTTGCCTTTGTGTAAATAACATTCAACATGTCTCACTACCTCAGGGCGGTCAAGCAGATGTTGTTCGGTAGCGTCCTTCTTGTTTTCCTGATTCATTTTAGTGCCAAGGCGACTCCCAAAGTAGCTGTTAACGGGGTTTTCTCTTACAAGCACTCTACAAATATTAAGTTAGTTCAGATCATCCCCTGCTCCAGTGAATCTCATATTAGGATGAACAGTCCTCTGTTTAAATGACCTTGCAAATGTTTGGCGAATATACTGCTCCATGGGCAAGTTTTGTTTAATTGAGCAGTCTTTGTTTTGAAACAACAATTAGGTCGCTGTATTTGTAACTCAGCAAAGATTGGAAAGTGAAGTAAACAGCTTCGTTCATTCACTATCTAGAAGTCAAACTAGTCCAGGTCAATTGTTTCTTGTTTGTAACATTTTGAAAATCTTGTGAATTTCGTGCCATACACATTTTGTGAAATTTTACAGACATAAAATGTTGCATGATTTTCACCCGCATGGGACTGTTGAAAACAGAAAGGTTCTCACGGCAAAAGGGAAACCACAGTTCAGAATCATTTTTTCCTTGAAGCAGTTCCCTGGCTTACAATGATTGGACTTCCTGCTTTGTCTGGCAGATACACATATCCAAATAGAAGTAAAGTAAAGTTTAAAATTAACTAAGATGTGAAGCCTGTTCCTTAAAATATGTTTAAATATATTTTAGAAAATACAATTTTGCCCTTTATAATTCCTATCTCAATCAACATGAGCCTTGCAACTACTAAGTGAATGGAAAATCTTAAAGTAATAATAATAATAATATAGACACTTATAGAGCGCAACAGCTACCTCAAACAGAGGAGAAGATAGAACTCCCATCAAAACACTTACTTAGTCATTTGTAATAATGTAAAATACATTTTGTGACCAGGTCAGAATCCAGTGCTTACTAGCAGAATTGATTGCTAAGTGCCCTGTCATCTTTCTCTGCCTTTTTGCTGTTTCCAGATTCTGACAGCATACCAAGGGGAGGAGCCGGTGAACCAAAGAATAAACTAGGGGTATGAGCTACTACCTCTGGTATCATTAATTGAGATACATAGACACAAATATCAAGAAATTACCATGCCACTTATTCTTCACTAGCCCTACTGCCCTTCAGAGGATCCTGGCGATCAATGACCTATTTAGAGCACTTGAAATTGAAAGACAGGGTTTCATATATACCAGCATAGCAGTTGTCGATTCAAGGCTGGTCTCCTCTACACTAAGCCGTCTTCTGTCTACGTAATGTCACTATACAGTTGATGTAAAAAGTTGGGGTTTTAGTTGAAGAGGGTGAGAATTAGGGATGGGCGTAACACATAATTTGCTGTAGCATAATAACACAGAATTATAGTAAAATTGCACAGAATTACATGAGGTGCATAACCCAGCATGTAGCACTAAATTTTTAGCTTCATGATGCACCCTCACCTCTAAAATGGTTTAGAGGATGCATTTTGCATTCAACGCACAAAACACAAAGTGAAAGCCTCCAGCAGCCACTCACACTCTGTTGCTGTGCTCTTACCATACTGCATTTTTGCCCCAAATTACTCTAAACTACATGAGCAGGTGTAATTGCTCAATCTTTGATAAATTTGCCTCACAGAAGTAACACAAAATCACCCAGAAATCCCTGATTACTGCAGCATAACTACAATTTTGACCTGGCAAAGTGAGAACCCAATTCAAATGAAAATCACAATCCTTGTCAGGGTGAACCAAAAAAGTCCCTAGATGTGCTTAACCCTCTGGTGGCTTGGCCCAAAGCAGACAGGCTTACCTTCGAGGCAAAGTGTAAAGTATTTATGTAGCACACAAACAGAAAAATCCCAAATCACTTTAGAAAAATAGAGAACATTTTATTACATAAAATTGCACCTAACAAAATATGTCCAATCAGTAGAACTGTAGCTGTGAATTTTTTTCATTTTTGGTAAAACTAGAGCTTAAAAGATCAAAGTGGCAACCGCATGTATCTGGTTGTGTGAGACTGGGACTAAGTCAAAAGTTGAGGTTGATTGCAATGGCGCGTGGGTTGGATACACAGAATGGATTGGATCCAATCTCAAAAAAAGTCTTAAGAAAATGTTCAGAAGAAGGTAGAGTTCAGTGGAGCAAGGCAGCAACAGGAGTCATCTACTCCGGGGAGCCACTGGACAAAGTCTTGGTGAAGCCATCAAGGATAGCAGGATAAACTCCTAGCAGAAAAGGCTGGATTTCCAGGCTGAGGAGTTTGTCTTCGTTGATGGGGAGCTGGTCACTATCGAGCATTTAAGATTTTATCTTTGGACATACACAACTTTTTGCAAGTCAAAAACCTCCAGTGGTACAAAGATTCAGGCTATTGCTGAAGAGTTCTTCATGAGGTCAGGTACAGTTGGTGGGAGATCCTGTTGAAAGGGATTTGCTGCTGCGGAGAAGAAGGTAGAGCGAGCTACCACACAGGCTGACCGGCGATGCACCTTGGGTGGATCAGCTGGCAGGTAGGTCCTGGTCTTATGTCAGTTCTCTGGGAAGCTTATAGTGAAAGTGTTTCCAAGTCCCAAGTTTTAGGGCTAGACAGGAGCAGTACCACCAACACCACTTCCAACTGTCCAGGATCTGGGGGCACTCTTTGAGGACTTGGGACTCACTCCAGCAATGGCTAGATGTAGGGTTCAATGCCTCAGAAGCTTGTTATGACCCTGAAGCCCATCCCCTAATAACTTTCTCCTGAAGTAACAATGGATGAATGTGATAGTGAGTGCAGGTGTGTTGGTGAACACGTTTAGGTGTGTTTGAGGTTCCAGTGGGTGCAGGTGCCAGCAGTGCTGGAATGAAGGGGAAACCGGTGGATCCCGGCTTTTATTGAGACAGAATCAGGATCCTCTTGCCCCCATTGTAACTGAATTTGTCCCCATATAATTTGCCAACACCGGGACAGAATTCAGTAGCACCCCCACGTTCTCCGATTTCTGTTCAGGGCAGCAACATGCAGCAACAGAGGGGGCCTTCCTTTTTTTTATTTCCAGCTGGCTCAAAACAAAGGCTGAATGTAAAAGGCCATCAGCCCTCCTGGCCATCAGCTATGTGGAAATAAACACCAAGACGACAATGCAATAGAGGCTAAACAAAGACACATACCTTATCACTTCACAAGTACTTAAGAGAAACTACCATCTATTAGAACATTGGAATGTTGGGAGCTCCATTGAAAACAATGGAGTGCTCTGGGCTTATAATGGCTGGTATAAGCCTGGAGCTCCAACATTCTAATGTTTCTTTGTTCACAGCTCTGGCTGTGAACAAAGGCTTCAGGGAACCTGAGGAGATTCCAAGCCCCTCACGCTCCCAAAAGGCTTTGTTTTTTTTGTTAGAACATTCTGTCCTCTAGTGACAGAATGTTCTAATAGCCTTATAGCCCTTCGTAGATGGGCTATACCGCTATTAAAGTCCCTCTCCCTTGTTAAAGGCCCTCGCCTTCGGCTCGGGGCCTTTAACGCTGGAGAGGGCCTTTAATAGCTGGTATAGCCCTCTACGGCGGGCTATAAGGCTATAGTAAATTGTTGTAAAATGCATGCTCCCCTAGAGGGTGATATAGGAGGGTGCCTAAGAAGGAAAAGTTATTAGTTAATTTTAACCAAAAAAATGAAGGCTTCACAGTCTGGAACTGGGATGTCCGTTATGGTGCAATTAAGATGTGATTTAACAACGATGGCAAGGTCAACTCCCTTTTTCACGGAGCAGTCTTGTCTAAGAATGGCATAACCATGAGGAAGGGATTGCTCCACATCAGGGCTAGAGACTTAAAGAAACTAGTTTTCGGTTAAGAAAAGTGCACCAGGGCACGGTTCAAGATAAGGTTAAAAATGTCCAATTTATGCTTAGCAAAGGATCTTCCAAGGATCTGAAATAAATGCTTAAAAAAACAGGTGATCACCTTCAACAGTGGCTTAGAGTACCTCATTCATATGGGTAACTGGCGTTCAAAACATGATGACAAGCTGGCTGGCAAGGAAAACGAAGGGTCAAGATTTCTAGCGCCAAATATTTGATTGATGTGGTCTTAAAAAGACCAGAGATCTGTACCCTGCTGACATCTAGGCATGAACAGGCACATATATTCCTGCCTTTGGCATGCCAAAGTCACAACCCACTGCACGGATGTGCTATGCGCACTTGAAAAAAGTCTGCAATATGAAAGGCTCCATGCAGGACATGATCACTTCGGTCCAGTAACCATCTCTTGCTTCAGGTCCCAAAGATTAGAAGGGCCAGACAGGGAGGCCGAGCACTGTCCTACAGAGGGCCAATTCTTTGGAACTCCCTGCCCACTGAACTAAAACAGACTAGGAGCCTGGAACTATTCAGGAAGAAACTGAAAACCTACTTGTTTACCATGCTTTAAATTTTTCAGGTTCTCTTCCTCAGCTCTAATCCTTGCAGCAACCCTCTAATATGCGAGCACCAGCGCAGAGATATCCCTTCGGGAATTTATTCATGCGCTTAACAAGCAAATAAATAAATAAATAAATGGGGGCACAAACTATCCACCTGGAGCCCAGCAACTCCTCAACCAACTCGAAGACTTTCCTTCCAGTGGTAAGTACTGGTAGCGAATTTTAAAACAACTAAAGCATGAGAAAACAAAGCATAAAACTATTATTGCAGACAAAGTATGCTGCTAAAGGATGGTAACCATGGTGTAAAGATGGAGCCAGGCACCGACTTTCAGCCAGGTGAGTACAAACAAATCAAAACGGGTCGATGAGGAGAGTTGGCCAAGCTCCCATGGCATGAATGGTTTGCCATTGTGCAACATTCCGTCCATCATCGTGTGTGGTTTTCAAGCTCCCATGGCAAGCACAGGTAAGTAAAAGGCCTCGACAGGATCAACATCCCACAGAGGGAGATGGAACTCTATTGGTTCAGCTTTTAGACCCACACATCTTCAAAACCAGCTGCACCAATCACAAAGCCATCACGACCAGCACAGCCCTTTCGCTTATATTGCAAACAGGCTCACCATCTCTGCTGGTTATCTTCACAACCACAGCAAGGACACCATTAGACTACTGTTAAGAAGTGTAAAAACAATACCTTCCTTTTCCATCTATGCACCCAGGATCTGAAACAGCATCCCCCTATCCGCCCCAATGGGGCTCCAATTTAGGAAAGGGTTAAAGATTCACCTCGTTAAAATACACTACATCACATCACAATACACTAACCGTCCATAACAAAGCTTCCTCTCCTATTACAAGTTTATTTTAAGCTTGACTTTGACCATGTATAGCAGTTCGCTGCCTTTTAGCTAGGTTCACACACTTGAAATACCATATACATACATAGAACATTTCCCCAGAATGCCTTTCTTTGCGCAATTTCTCAACCCAGTGCACTCTTTATTGGCATGCCAAGTGTGGTTGCATCAATTCAGATTACAGCACTAATACAATGTAGCCTGTCAGGAGAGCTGAGCTCGCAACAGAATAATGTGCCAGATTCAGCTAAATGGGATGCAGCCAGCATACTGCATTAACCTAAGAGAGGAGTAAGAGGCAGAGAGAAAAAAGAGGCGACTGGGAAAACTCTACAAAAAAAGCCCATTATTTTCACTGTAAACTAAAGGTTACTTCAAACATAAAAAAAAAATAGGGTCAAAAGTAGGGCAAATATTAGGCTGTAGTGTGTAAATGTCAAGTGTTTCATTTCAATGATTTTGTAAATTATGATGTCTTATAAATGGCAGAAAATTAAGGTATTTGCAAATTCAGTGGACTCCTCAGCTATGAAAACACAGAGATTCTCTATTGCAGATTTTTTATATCACTTCCGCAGCGCGTTAGAAGCATTTTCCACATGCATGTATGCCTGATACTGATATGCATTTTTTATGTTTCTTTGATGTGTTTTCTCTGCTTGATAAATGGCCGAGATGGCCTGTACTCTAGTGGCTGGATAAACAAGTACTGGCAAAACAATACGGTATCTGCAGTAAAAAGGCCAAGCTACTGGATTTGCGAATGTTTTTTTTCATTAGCATTAAAATGCCAAAATGTTGCGCATGCATCACAATGCACAAATCCCTCCAACTACCCTCTTGATCTGCTATGGACTTCCTCCCCCATCTGCAGCCATCTTTGTGCGCTGTCCACCAAAGACAGTTTATTGTCCTGGCTGGAGAAATACACTGGGGTCTCTTTCATGGCAGGGCCTCTCTTTTACAAGCTGCATCATGCAGGTAAGCCACCTCAAAGGCAGGATGTATGACGTTAGCACGCATACTATTACCACGCATACCTTTACAACGCTGTATTTACAACGAATACCGTTAAAACGCATAGCGCTTTGAGGTGCTGGATAGTGGTAAGTATAATTTTATATTCCAACTCCAGTCCCCGTGGACACTAGGGAAGGTGTTGGATATAAAATTAAACTTATTCCCTATCCTAGAGCGCCCCCAGCGCAATGTGTTGTAATGGTATGCGTGGTAATGCCTGCGTTGTAATGGTAGTGCGTGGTAAAAAAATGCGTGCTAAACGTTGTATACCGTTTGTCCCAGAGGCTGACCAGAGATTGATGCAGAAACCTCTCAGATTGTGCAAGCCTATCCGAATATTGCTCATCTAAGACAGTTTTAAGCACCAAAATGCAAAAAAAGACACAGCATTGCTAAATAAGTTACTTACTTTTGTTGGTGGATTTTCAAACTAACCGTAAATTCCTTCACTTTTGAATTCCCCTAGGTGCCAGACTGAGTCTTAAAACTTTTACAGGTATTAATTCCACGCTCCAGTAGGTGGCATCAGCAGACGTCACAGAGACCTTACTCAACCTTCAAAAGGGCTAGCACAGATCTGTATATAGGTGCAACCCCTGCACTGACATCAGTTTAAAAACAAGCATTCTGCACTCTTAGACATGGAGCCTCAGAGGTAGTTGAGAACCATGATTGTGTGAAAAATCGAACTTAGGAACTTAACTCCTAGAAGGCAAGTCCACTAAATGGGGCCGAGGCAGGGGTGGTGAGGAATCTGTGGTTACATAAAGTATCCACCAAAACAGCATACCTAAAGTTAGGTAACTTGTTCTTCTGATGGATTCTTCTAACTGCATAGTCCTCAGATAACCAGCACTCAACCACCTCTGGCAAGACTATAGTGGTAGCCTTAGCTTAGATGAAATTATGCCAAAGGGCCTCAGGAGGCTCATTTTGGCAGAGACGTAGCCAGCCAACAATAAAAATCTGTACAAGGTCAGTTTCGGGGCTGCTTTTTCCCTCTTAACACCAGAAAACCCCACAAAACGTTGGTCATTCACTCTCTGCTCTTTTGTTCAATCGATGTAAAAACTAAGTACTATATTGGGGTTCAACCCCTAAAGCCTATCCTCCTCCTTAAAGGAATGTGGCAGAAAGAAGAAAGAGGGGAGTGTAATGGATTCTCCCACATGGAAAGGCTGCCCTACACTTGGAAGAAAGGAGGCCCGAGCCCGGAGCACCAGTATGTCCAGAGAAAATAGTGAACAGTGGTGGACGCAGTGGAAACACCTGCAGTTCACAGAAGACTGTGTTTAGGGTCACTTACCACTAGGAACAGCTGTCTTTGAGGCTCAAAAGGCCTTTTCATCAAAACGTTAAAAACGAAATGAAGATCCCACTATGGCATAGTAAAGGGCAGAACAAATATGTGGGACTTTTCAAATAACGAACAACTGGTGATTTAAATAAAGGGTTCTGCTTCAGCAAAAGTAGAAAGGATGAAAGGACGGACAAACCTTTAGGGGTTCCCACTGCAAAACCAAGCAGCACCGAAGACAGTACAAACAGGCCATGCATTTTGCAGAAAATATATAGCCTAGATAGACCACGGGGAAGATTTATGTTAACTGGCGCATCCCCAGGGATGCGCCAGTTAACGTGCGCCACAGTGCGCCACAGCTCCGCCACCCATGGCGCACCGCATTTATAATACGGCGCACCATGGTGCAAAAACGGCACAGATGCGTGATGCATCTGTGCCGGAAATGTGGCGCATTGCTGGAGTTGCGTCGCAAGCGCGACGAAGCTCCAGCAAAGCTCGGGGGTACACCATCTGTACAATGCTGCGTCAAGACCTATGCCTGCTTCAAGCAGGCGCAGGGTTTTGACGCAGCATTGCCCTAAAAGTGACTGAGTGAAATCTCATAGATTTCACTCAGCCACTTTCAGGAGGCGTTCCTGCGCAGGAACGCCTTCCCTGCGCAGGAATGCCTCCTTATGGCGCAGTGCTTTACAACGTGACGCATCTCCTAGATGATGACGCTACAATCATGTACGTTCAATAGTCTTTATTCAGACACGTCTATCCCTGAAGAGCGCCGCGCCTCAACTGACCTAACGGTCTTCAGCGCCAGCCCCCTACGCAGCCACGTAACCTTGCGCGGGCGCGGCACGTCACGTGGCTTACGTGACGTGCGTACACTAGTGCGCGCTACTACATATCTCCCCCTTTTACCCAACATTGAGATAGTCCTTCATTGTCCACTGTTCAAATCATAGTCTTTGCATTTCACTGGTTTAACCACCACCCTTCCACTTCGGGTCAGTCTTACCGGGGTGCTGGTGTTCTCACATTCGTTACTCCTTCCTGACTCCTGCGCAACTGCGCCTCCTTCTCCTTCTCCGCTACTTCCTCGGGCCATCCACTCTGATTCGTTGTCTCTCGTTTCTAGCTCCTGTGCTTCTACTCCTTCCTCCTCAAACGCTCCCTCCAGAGCCTCTTGTTCAGCCGACTCTGTTCCTTCATCCTCCCAGTCTGTGGTTCTCTGATTCCAGTCCATCACCTTGTTACATCTTGCCATGCGGTCTTGTGACCAGACTTTGCCATCACTCAGTAGGGCCGCTCTGCCTCTTACTTCTCTCACTTGCATCGGCTTGCTGTACTTACTCGCTCCCTTCCTTTGCACGTTAGCCAACTTCACACGCACCCACTCTCCTTTCTCTAATCCTGTGTCACGTACAGTACGTCTGCGATCGTAGTGTTCCGTGCAGGTTGCTTGGGCTTTCTCAAGGTTGGCTCGCACCACCGCGGGCGACCATTCACTAGTAATTGTCTTTTCCTTCCACACTCGATTGTCCTGTGTGAAGGGTTCTCTGCCTCGGAGTATTTGAAACGGGCTGTATCCTGTACTGGTAGGTGTTATCCTGTACGCCCAGATCATGTGCCAAATCTCCGTTTCCCAGTCTCTGGCATCCGCTATGGCAGCCTGGATTGAGCCCATCACCACTCTATTAAAGCGTTCAACCAAACCATTGCCGGCTGGGTGGTAGATAGCTGTGTGCTTAGCGACTATGCCATTGCTTTCCATGAAACTGTTCCACTTTTCTGATATAAACTGGGGTCCATTGTCACTAAGCACCACCTTGGGGATGCCTTCTCTCACAAAAGTATCCGCCAGGAACTTGACTACTGCATCTGTGTCCATGGTCTCTCTTATCAAAATTTCAGGCCATTTCGAATACCTGTCCACCATGACGCACACGTACTTTTGTACTCCATGCATATCCAGTACCGGGCCCAGTATGTCTACGCTCAGTTCTTCCCACGGGTTCTTTGGTATTTCAAACTTCCCCATCTCAGATCTGAGAAGTTTCAAGGTTTTATCTGCTCCTTGACACCTGGTGCAGTTCCTGACATGTCTTTCTGCTTTCAAGTCCATTCCCGGCCACCAGTAATTTTGCCTGGCCCTCTGCCTCAATTTGCATATCCCCAGGTGTCCCTCATGGAGTGTGTCCAGTAACCGGTTTATGATGTTGGTGGGTGGTATCACTCTCTCTCCCCTGTGCACAAATGTTCCATTGTCTCCTATTGACAGTTCCTCTCTGACCTCGTAGTAGGGTTTGATTTCCTTCACCAGCACTTTCTTTTCAGGCCAGCCTTGTGTCACAAACTGCTTCACTTCCCGCAGCACTGCGTCCTCCTCGTAGGCCTTCCTCCATTCTGCAAGACTGATAGCACTTTCTTGGTCCTCTGTGAGTGCCACCCATTCCTCTGATCCTGCCGCATCTCCTTCGCTGGATTCCATCGAAGCAGCTCTGCTTAGGTAGTCTGCCACCCGATTCCGGTTCCCAGGTACGTGTTCCACGTCGTACCGGAACTCCATTAGTTTCAATGATATTTTTGATATTCTTGGTGTGGCATCAGCATGCCCAATTGACGTCAGTACCTTGAGCAGGGGTTTATGGTCTGTTCTCAACAGGAACTGTATGCCCCACAGAAATTGTCTGAACCTCGTGGTGGCCAACACTACTGCCAGCATCTCCTTCTCTATTACGCTGTAACGTTTCTCCGTGTCCGACAGCGTGCGCGAGGCAAAACTTATGGTTTCCATCTGTCCTTGCCCTCTGTCCTGCATCAAGACTGCTCCCAAGCCCTTATCACTGGCATCCGTAGTTAGGACCGTTTTGCCGTGGGGGTCATATCCTCGAAGGGGAACGGCTTCCGTGATCGCCTTCTTGATATCATCAAAGTCATTTTGTGCCTCTGCTGACCAGCGAAACTCAGTGCTCTCCTTTGTGAGCTGCCTCATGTGATGGGTTCTGGAAGCAACATGTTGCACGAACTTCCCATAGTACTCGGCCATTCCGAGAAATGATCTTATCTCCTCCTTGCTGGTCGGAGGCGGTGCTTCGCGGATCGCCTTGACATTCTCCGTCTTGGGGGTCACTCCATCTACGCCTATTTCATGACCCAGATATGTCACTGACAACATTCCAATGCGGCACTTGGACCATTCCGCTGTAAGGCCTTTGCCTTCCAGAATCTGGAGAACGTTCCCTAGTTTTGCATCATGGTCTGGCTTGTCTCGACCCATTATCAAAATGTCGTCTTGAAAGTATTGGATGCCAGTGCTCTTATGGAAGAGCTGATGCATCAGTTTTTGGAACACTGCCGCTGCAGATGCCAGTCCGAATGGCATGCGGAGGAACTGGTAGCACCCAAACGGGGTGATGAAGGATGTGAGGTGGCGGCTTTCTGGATGCAGGACTATTTGGTGGTAGGCGGATGTCAGGTCTATGGTGGAATACCATTTGATGCCTCGGGTGTTGGTCAGCATCTCTTCTATCCTTGGCAGGGGGAACCTTTCCACAACTATATTCTTATTCAGCTCCCTGAGGTCCACGCACAGCCGTACCTTCCCGTTGGGCTTCTTGACCACAACCAAGGGCGATAGCCATTCCGCACATGTGATGGGTTGAATGATTCCCTTCCTCTCCAGCTCTTGGAGCTCTTCTGGTACGGCCTCATGTACTGCTATGGGGATGTTCCTGACTCGGTGGGCCACTGGTACTGCCTTGTCCTTCAGGATGATCTTATGTGCGAACTTCACCAGCTTCCCCACCGTGCCTCCAAACACCTTGGGGAAGGTCTTCCTCCATCTGTCTTGGTCATTCCACTCCACAGTTTCCGTTAACAAGATCTGTTCCACTCCCCCTGGGTCCAACTTGATGCCCAGGTCACCCTGGTCCAACCATCCCAGTACCGAAGGTCCCTTTTCAGCTATGTAGAGTTTGCAGTGGGCCGATCGGCCTCGGAATTCGAACCTCAGTGGTCGGAACCCCACCATGGGTATTCGGTCTCCGTTGTACGTAACCGGGTGTATGTCTAGTTTCTCCAGTTCCGGGCCTAGTCGTGGCGCAAACTTCTCCTCCCACACGGCCCTCTGAACGATGGTATATGGCGAGCCGGTGTCCGCTATTACGCTGATCATGACTCCTCCCATATCCATCTACAACACTGGTTTCATCGACCTTTTTCCATCCACACTCATGACTTGCACATCCGCTCCCAGTACCTGATCGTATATGCCCAGTACCGTGGTTACTTCTTCTTCCGGCATGTCCTCCTGTGTGTCATAATCTTGGCCGACTAGTCTCACTGTGTTCTTGGAGACTTTCTTCCTGCACACCTTCTCGAAGTGTCCTATTATGCCGCAGTACATGCACTTCGCCCGGAACGCCGGACATTTCCTTTCGTGCGCCTCGTGCCACCAGTTTCCGCACCTGTAGCATGGTTTCCGGTTGGCGCCCATGTGCTTTCCTGAGGGTCCGCCATTGCTGTTCCATTTGGCGCCATTTCCTTCCGTGGCCTTTTTTGTCGATTTGTCTTTACGGATCCCTTCTTCATCTATCTTGTTCACCATTGAACTTGTTGCCGTCTCCTTTTTAGTTGCATCCGCACATCTCCTCGCCAGCTCCGCTCTCTTAACAATGACCATTACGTCTTTCAGGGTGGTTTCTCCGCTGGCCCACAACTTGTCTTGCACCGAAACGCACGTGGTGTGCATAATCACTTGGTCCTTTATGAATTCCTCCTCCCAGTTGTTGTACTTGCATGCGGCTGCCAACCGTTTCAACGCCACCACATACTCCTCAACCGTCTCTCCTGGCCGCTGTTTCCTTTGCTGAAAGTTGAACCTGTCCACCGACACACACACTGCCGGTTTGAAATGTTCATTCAGGTCCTCAATTGCCTGGGCGTATACGTCGTTGTCCGTGTCGTCTCTTTGCTTCGGCACCAGACTCTTGTATACCCTCAACCCTTCCGGGCCTAAGTTCAATAGCAGGATCCGTTTTTTCCTTGCTGGTTTAAACGTCTCTTCGCTCTCGTCCTCTAGCACGCCAATGAAGTTGTCGATGTATTCTCTCCAATCGTCCCACTTAATTAGCGGCTCTCCTGGCCTGGGCAGGAATTGCACCGGCGCCATCGCGTATCTCGTTTGGATGCTCATTCTTTCACTCTTGATTGTGGCCTGGTAGCTTGTTTGTCCTTTGGGGCTTCCCGGGGCGCTATCACTTTCGGTTTTGGGCACGTGGTTCTGGGGACCTCCTGTGTCCGCCCCCTCGATCTTTACCAAGGTATCCAGCTCGTTCCTTATTTAATGGACGATGTCTCGTGGTCAGCTGCTGCACGTGTCTTCCTCGTTCCCTTCTCTGGACTCTGGAGGAGGTTGTAGTTGTTCGGCCCTGCCGCGCTCTCCAGGGTGGTTGCTTGGTTGTCGTTGGTTCACTGCGGGGTATGGGTATCTGATCCCACCCTCGTCGCCATTGTAAAGTCGTGTAGTACCCAGCAATGATGACGCTACAATCATGTACGTTCAATAGTCTTTATTCAGACACGTCTATCCCTGAAGAGCACCGTGCCTCAACTGACCTAACGGTCTTCAGCGCCAGCCCCCTACGCAGCCGCGTAACCTTGCGCGGGCGCGGCACGTCACGTGGCTTACGTGACGTGCGTACACTAGTGCGCGCTACTACAACGCGTTCCCTATCTTGTGGTGTTACATTTATGTGTGGCACTAGCTTGTGGGTATGGATGCCCCCACCCCTCCCCCTAATCATCAGCGTAAAGGTTACCAGGGTTAACTCTATCCCCCTTTGAAGCATGTGCTATGTGCCCTACTGCACACAATCCCACAATGCCCCTCACTTTCTCCATTTGTGTAGAGCCTCTGTGCCCACCCAGTTGTGTGGTCAGAGTAAAGAGCAGCCCCTCTTCTGTGGTTCTGCCCCCCCCCGCTCCTGGGTTTGGTGCGCATCTATTTTAGAGGAGGGGCCTGTTCAGGTGCCACCTGGCATCTGTTCGTGATGGGTAGGCCTCTTTGTAATAAATTAAGTTCCTGGGAACAGTATAACGGGTCTTCCTGCCAGGTCAACTGCACACCTCCGCACACCCAGGACATTCTCTCTGCTCTGAGAGCAGTTTTCACCCCTCATCTGAGATATTCACGAACTGAGTGAAAGTTGGAGGGCTAATGTGTGGCTTATGTTTGCTTAGAGGGCATACTGAGCCAAACTCTGTTTCCCAAATCAGTCATGGGAAGGTCTTTGTCACACCTGCTCTTTGGCCTACTGTGGTTATCAATAGTTGTTTCTTATCATGCTCAAAGTAATCGCATTCAGGGCGGACGGTGTTCAGAGTCTAGGGCAGAGGTCTTCAAACTTTTTAGTTCCGTGCCCCCCTGTGTAGAATTTTTTTTTGCTGCCCCCCCCCCCTCAAAAAATGTGCACGGTCTCCTCATTGCACCTAGACTCTAGGGTGTAAATGAGCTCCATCTCAGGCGCAACGAGGATACGTGCAATGAGGACTGTCTAACGGGGTACTGGATGAAATAGCTTTACATGCTGATTTACAAGCCCCTTGCGCTGCCTCTGCTTCACTTTTTGTCACAGAAAAAGGGACATACTGGTGGTGCAAGGGGCTTGTAAATAAGCCCCTTGGTGAGAACCAACTCTCTCTGTAGTCCCACTATTGAAGAGGGCTGACGCTGTGAGGCGGGGATGCTGACGCTGTGACGATGACATGCTCTGGTGCATCGGGAGCGAGATGTGGAGAGAGGAGCGGGTGCCGGAGAGCCCAGTGTTGCATGCATTGCACTGGGGTACTGAGGCTTGCAGCCTCGGTGCCCGATACCTCCCGAGGCACGATACCTCCCAAGGGAGCTTCGTTGCGTACCCTGAGTCCTGAGCTCAGAGCCTAGAGGTGCCTGAACTCTTGTGCACGCTTGCACGCGCAGGAGGTCCGAGGACTCGACATACTGGCAATGCCATCCAGGGGCGGCCTTAGGCATGTGCAAGCTGTGCACCTGCACAGGGCCACCAAACCCCAGGGGCCCCCACACCAATATATATCCTTAATATAATAATCCTCTGAGGATGGATATATATTTGTGTGGGGGACCCTGCCAGCGATTTGGCAGCCTCCGGCTCTGTTCCACTTCCAAACACCCTGACCGTGACCCCGCCCCCCCCTCTTCACTGGCATCCGTGCCTGGGTTCCTACTGGTTCCTGAGCCGGTGGGCGGGGGAGGGGGGGCTCCGCCCCGCCCGTACCCCCTCTTCCGGGGCCCCCTACCTACACTACCTGCCCAGGGCCACCATGAGCCTAGAGCCGCCCCTGCGCCAGCCTCCCACAAGCGAATCATGCTGCAGTCGCCTGGGGGGTGAAGGGAGGGCATACGAAAGTTCAGTGGCTGCGCAAGTGTTAACAGAGAAGGACGGAAGCTGCAGCAGTGGTTGTTGAGCAAGCGAACTGATGGTAAATGCACAGGCACCAAACAGACACTCCTCGACGGCCAGCGGTAGGCTGGTGCGGCTTGCACACTAGAAAGTGACCTCTGTGTACTGCGGGGTTTGCCATCACTTCAGCAGCGTGCTCATGCCACTTTCCAGAGTACCAAATGGGCATGGTCTATAGTGCTTAGGGAAGGATTGGCGGTGCTACTGCTCATTTCCTACCAATGTTATCAAACCTCACCTAGCACATAACTGGACGAATGTTGAATGTGCACCGATAGTGAAACACCACTCCCCCATAATCCGTGTTTTATCCTTCCACTGAGCCCCTTGATTCCTTTTGCTGGGGTTCTGGATTTCTTTCTTTTTTTCTCCTAGGGGACGTATAAACTCTGGACACCAACTTTTGGCAGCATGGTTTCTGTGTAGTCAGGTGAGAACGCCGAGATGAGGACACCGAGTGCAACCAGAGGGATCTGTGCTTAGCACCAGTGTGCAAACTTGTGTATGACTTCTGACGTTTGAACACTGGCCAGTATTAGAATAGCATATACAGTATATACTGCTATAAAGAAACCTCAGCCGGTGCACACAGTGTTTTTGGGTTTTGGGAATTGCTCTCCCCTTCCCTTAGTTTCGGTGTGGTGAAGTCCACCATCTTTTTGGCTAGCTTGGCTAAAATGACATTAAGGAAACTTCACACTGGTCACCTGATTGCCGCAACGAATCCACCTAATAATCTCTTGAAATTTTAAGAATCTATTTGTCTGAAGAAGTTTCTTTTTTTTTTTTTTTAAAGATTTATTTTATTTTCACCTGGTATACAGTTACAGAGCATTCAAATATTATTTCAGTTCATCAAGTAAATGCATAATCAAACAGGAACAAAAAAAAGAGATAATCATATTTCCCGTTATAAAATAACAATACTGAACAACCAAAAAAAAAAAAATTTCAGATATAAATGTCAATTCAGTTTAAAGTTCCCCCAAATTCTCTCATATTTCTGCAGCGATCTGACACCCCTAAATTCTGCTAACGTATATTCCATGGTTTTGACTTCATTGACCAAGTACCACCATTCCAGAGCGTTGGGTGGGTTAGGGTTGATCCAAGCCCTAGCTAAAGTTAGTTTGGCACAGGAAAATAAAATCGATAACAGTACGAGGTGTGGTTGATTTGTCAAATGTGGGCCTAATATTACCATAGGGGCTGTTATTGGTGAATTGAGAACATTTTTTAAGCTAGAATTTTCCCCACTTCTTCCCAGAATTTCCTAAGTTTAGGACATGAAAACAGCATATGAACAAGATCTGCCGCGAATTCATCACATTTCGGGCATTTGGTTTTCTCTCCCAAGATGTTATTTGAGGTCCATTTAGAAAATTTTTCTGGGGTATAGTATAGCATATATATGGTTCTATTTTGCTGTAGTCGTAAGCTGGACGATCTTACATGATAATGAATATTAGTGTAAGATTTGCTTATTTGTTTCCCTGATACGTTAATTCCCAGTTTTAAATTCCATTTATTAGCTAATACTTCATTATCGTTAATTCGTGTGCCTATAAAGAATTTGTATGCCGAGCTGTTTATTGATTTCTCTTTTTTAGAGTTTAAAATGTCCCAAATACCCCCGCTCGACAAGGTTTTAATTCTGTTCTTCCGCACTAGGAAGTCGGATATTTGCATGTATTTAAACTCGTACGTGTCGGACAGTCCATATAGTTGTTTTAAGGTGCGAAAATCCATTATGCCTTGGGAATTATATAAATCCCCCAGTACCTCAATTCCTTTCGATTGCCACCTTCGAGATTCCCCATCGCTAAATATGCTAGGGAGTCCAGGATTGTCCCACAAGATTAGTTGGGAGTGAAATATGGTGGTTTTACAGTGAATAAGTATATCCTTCCATATTTTTACTATGTCCCGTGCGGTCTTGAATTTAACCCTTTTGTAGTAGTTGGGATCTGTAATACGAAGTAAAAATTGTTTAGAATGTCGATTCTCCAATTAACATGAAGAGAGAATCTTGATTTCATTAAAGACATACGGAGGCTAACATTATGCAAATACTTTTATTTGCTGCCGAACATGCAGCCCTTTAAAGAATATTACTACATCACAATAAAATAGAACGTTAACACATGACAACCAGGATGAACAGGCTCCTATCTTCCTCGTGGGCTGCGATGACACAGAAGTACAGTGAAGATTTCATCGAAACAATTATTCCTTAAGATTGTTATCTGAGAAGGAACAAAAAAATATCATATAGTGAAAGAGGTAAAAATCATGTTTTCAGATATAACAAGAAAACATTTGACATTAATCAACCCAAACCTCTCAGGGAGAGGAGGGTGGGATAATGTTAGCCTCCGTATGTCTTTATTGAAATCAAGATTCTCTCTTCATGTTAATTGGAGAATCGACATTTCATTACAAGACCGGAGGCTACCATTATGCATGTTTAAAGCCATGCAAAGCTGCACCGCTAACATGTTCTATTGGTCTCAAGTAGAACTTCGAGAAGGTACTTGCATTAGACCAATCTGCAGCTTTAAGTATTTCGGGTAGAGAACCTCCAGCCCAAAAGACTTTGCTAGCCATTGCACCTCTAGAAGAGTGAGCACCAAACCTAGATAGATCTACACCTGCTTCATGCATAATCAGGCGTATCCACCTTGCTAAGGTTGCTGATGATACTGGCCTAAAAGGTCTAACAAAAGATAAAAGAAGTTCATTACATCCAGGAGGTCTAGAAACTGAAATCTTATTTTCATAACACTTCATGCAATTAACAACACATAATTTTTCACATTCATGAAAGAAGGGATAGAAGATAGATTCTGACATCGTTTTTGTTCTTTTCCAAATATCGAAATGAACACCTTCAGAAGAATAAAATCTGTAGGAAAGATCAAGAGCTTTAATATCAGACACCCTCCTGAAGGATATTAAACACAATAGGGTTGCTAATTTCATTGAAATTCTCTTAAGAGAAAGTAACTGATTAACAGGCCAGGACATGAAAAGGTTAAAAATCAGATTAACATCCCACAGGGATTCATAGCGAGGTCTAGGGGGTCTCCTAAGTCTAATGCCCTTCATGACCCTTTTGATTAGTGGATTACTACCAATAGCAAGGTTATTAATTAAACAATGACCTGAAGAGATAGCTGACCTGTAACAATTGATGGTTCTAAAAGAAAGACCTGACTCAAAAAGATGAGCGAGATAATTAGCTACATATTGTAAAGGACATTGAACGGGATCCAGATCCCTTTCAAGGCACCAACCAGACCATTTGTTCCATATTCCTCTGTATCTCTTTCTGGTCCCAGGGGCCCATGATTCTTCCAGTAAGCTTTTAGCTTCTCCCGAAAGTTCAGAATATCTCCCTGAATCCCTGATATCCTCCAAACAAGAAGGTTCATTTTCCCCTCCAAGACTAAAGGATGTTCTTCTCCGTCTGGGCCTTGTAGAAGACCCGGACAACAAGGGATTAACCATGGGAAGTCTATCGCCAGTTCCATTACACTGGGGAACCATACTTGGGATTTCCAAAAAGGTGTCACCAGAATTATATTGCATGATTCGAGTCTCACTTTCCACAACAATCTCTGAATCATTGAGAAGGGAGGGAAGGCGTAACAGCCCTTCGTCCCTTCCCAAGGTTGGAGAAAGGCATCTACTCCTGAAGCGTTCGGATCTGGTCTCCAGCTGAAGTATTTCTGAACCTGGTTCGTCAACCGGCTGGCAAATAAATCTAATAGGATTGGGCTCCAAACTTCTTGAATTAGATGAAAGAATCTGGGATTCAGCATCCAATCGCTGGAATCGTGAAGGAAACGTGAATTCCAGTCTGCTCTCAGATTCAAGGAACCGGGAATGAAATCTGCTCTGAGGATGATTTTGTGCTCCCAACAGAAATACCAAATTTTCTTGGCGATATCTGAGAGATTTTTGGATTTCGCGCCACCCAAACGATTTATGTAAGAGACGGCTGAAAAATTGTCCAAACAGATTAAAGTATTGGAGTTCTTCAGAAGTTCTTTGAAACTCATAAGGGCATTTAAAGCTGCTAACATTTCTAAAGAGTTTATGTGGAGGGATTGTTCTGAAAAAGACCATCTCCCACCGGTTTCTAAGTTGTTCAGACGAGCACCCCAACCACGGTTGCTCGCGTCTGATTCTAGGGTAAAATCTGGTACGTTTCCAAATATAGCTTTTCCATTCGAAGCTTGGAGGTTGTTTAACCACCAACGCAGGTCTTCCCGAGCATCCTCCGAAAGGGGAAGGGAATCTTCGTACCAGAGACCCTTCCTCAAGCCTTGAGCTTTCAATCTCTGCAAGCCCCTGTAATAAAGTGGGCCCGGAGAAATTGCTTGTATAGAAGACGAAAGGAGGCCCAAAACCCTCGCTAGATCTTTCAGGCGGATAATATCTTTTGAAAGAACATAGGAGACGTGTTTCCTGATCTTGGTAACCTTCTGATGGGGAAGGATCAGGTTGGATAGAATAGTATTGACTTTGAAACCCAAGAATTCTATTTCTTGAGCTGGGGTTAAAATAGATTTTTCCAGATTTATGATAAAACCCAAGTCTTGAAGGAGGGTCATAGTGATATCTAAATGTTTTAAAATTTCTGTCTTGTCCTGAGACATGATGAGGATATCGTCTAAATAGATTATAAGACGAATCCCCCTTTCCCTTAGGTAACTGACCACCGGACGAAGAACCTTGGTGAAGCACCAAGGGGCAGAAGATAGACCGAAGGGGAGGCATTGGAACTGATAGAGAGTTCCTTTCCAAGTAAATCGGAGATATCTGCGACACTCTTCGTGCATGGGAATGGTGAAATAGGCATCTTTTAGATCCAATTTCACTAGCCAGTCTTTGGTCTGAAGAATGTCCCTCAAAAGATGGATACCTTCCATCTTGAAATGTCTGTAGATTAGAAAATTGTTTAAATTTTTTTAATTTATAACAGGTCGCCAACCCTTGTCTTTCTTTTTGACTGGAAAGATAGAACTTAGAAAGCTTTTTGTTAACTCTGACAGTGGAATTTTTACAATAGCCCCTTTCTCTAACATTTGGGAGATCTCTGTCTCTATTAACTTCGAATTTTCCTCGTCTAAAACAAGTTCTCTGGGAGCTCTTTCCTGAAAGGGTCTTTCCCAAAATTCTATTTTGAATCCCACAACAGTTTCTAAAACCCATGGGTCTTGAGTGACTCGAAGCCAATTCTTTTCGAAGTGTCTCAATCTTCCTGCCACTTTTAAGGGGATAGAAGGGGTTGTGCTTACCGTAGTTTCCTTGATTGGATGATCGAGGTCTGCCGCCACGGGATCTAGAGCCTCTTCCTCTTTGTGGATAGAAATTTGAGTTTCCACGGAAGCTTCTATAAGGGCGATAGCCTCTGTTGTCTTGGTAAAATTGGGACCGAAATGAGGAGCGGCTGGCAGATTGTCCCCTTCTGTCAGCCCTTCCAAAAAGTGATCGAGTGCCGAAGACTCTACGCATATTTGATTGTGCCCTACTAAAGGCATTGAAAGTGGAGACATACTTCCCAAGTGTCTTAACGAAGTTATCTCCGAATAGGAGGCCTTTGGTGTTGGATATATCTTCACTGGCCGAGAGGTCAGCCAGTTTCGGGTTCATTCTAAGGAGAACAGCCTTTCTTCGTTCGGAGATTAGGTTAGCGTTAGCATTGCCAATGAGGCAAATAGCACGTTGTGACCATCCTCGAAGTACTTCAAGGTCTACAGGTGAGTCATTAGCTTTAGCTTCTTCAGTGATATCCAAGATTTTAGAGAGTGGACCCATTACATCCAGAAGCTTATCTTGTGCTTGTTTTAGGCACCTTTCGATTCCTTTTCTGGGATCCCTTCCAGATTTGAACAGAAAGGTGATTAGGTCAGGATCAAGGTTAGGAGTGTTACAAATCTTGTCCTCGGAGGAGGGGCGAGGGCATTCATTCCTTAAAAGATTGCGAGTATTAATATCAAGGGGTTTTCTAACCCACTGTGATAGGTATTTGGCAACATGATCCATAGGCCACCATTCAGTGCTACGGGGGTGGCGGATTGTAGTGGGATTAAACATTTCCCTACCAAATGGGTCTTTGACTGAGGTGGAAGTAGAGGGAGTTTGTAGATCTTCATCAATATCCTCAAATGAATCTTGAGGGTCAAAAATAAATTCGTCAGAATTATCATAGTCTGTTGATTGAGTTTCGCAATAATCATCAAATTCATTTGTCCCGTAGAGGGTACCGCCTTCTATTGTGCCGCTAAGGACACCTCTTCTCCCTGCCTCAAGTAATCGAGGTCTGTCTATTGTGTCGCAAGGGGCACCAATCAATTTTGTGGCGCAAGGGCCACCATTCTCGTTTGTATTGTTGGTTTCAATACAATCATTTTTCTTTTGGAGTTTTTTTCCCTTTTTTTGCGCTGCAGAAGTTGAAGGAGATTCCCCATCTGAGAGCGAGAAGTAATTCTCTTCTGTGGGTGAAACTCTCTTCCTTTTTGCGAGAGCAGCGTCAACAGCTTCCTTGATAGAGGATCTAAATTCCTCTCTAAGGAGGTCTTTAATGTTTTCAAGTAAAGGTTCCTTAGGGGGAACATTTGAAACATTGATGCTGTCATCCATAATAATAATACTGGCAGAATGGGTGTTAAATAAACCTTTCAAGGGTTAATTAAATAGGGAAATATCCTTTGTTGAGGATTTAATAAAAGGTATTTTTACGAGGGTGAATTTACTTATCTCAAAGAAAGTATTCTGCCGATTCTGCTGGGGCCAGTAGGTGGCGATCTTTGTTTAATTTGGTTTCATCTATTAAAGTTGCGTTTGCGTTTTCGAAATAACTCAGATTGCAGCCTCGTCCACTCCGTCTCCGTTACGCTCCTAAAAGGAAGGTAACCATGGAGAACAGGAGCGTCACTAACGATACTGGGTCGCGCATAGAGGCGCGAGCATGTCTCTCATTTGTTTACGCATCTCTAGCGCGTGAGGCTCTTCAACGTGGGATCTCTGTCATCGCGTCTCCGCGTCTCCCAGCTAGTTGCTAGGGGACGCGTGAGGCTTCGTGGAAACAAAGGACATTGCGTATGGGTAGAGCTCTCCTCGCATCTCTACGTTACTAAGAGACGCGGGAAGTCAAAAAAATATATATATCGGCGATTCTGTTTCTTGTTCAAAACCTCTATTTTCCCCTTTTTTTTTTTTTTTTTAAAACAAGGAGTGCGTGTTAAATCATTAGGGTTTTGTTAAATTTCAGACAAGCATTTTTTTATTTGCAGAGAAGCAGTCTGATACTTACCATGAAATACCATGTACCATGAAATATTAACATATTACCAGGGACTACAATTTTAAATCGATTAAGAAAAGAAGACAGAGGTGAAGAAGGCTAATCCCGACCATAAATTGGACTGGGAAATTTTAGAATGAACATGTTTAAAACGACATTAATACCTAGTCTTTAGATAACTGAAGAAATAAGTTAACTAGATAAACAATACTAGCAGGTATTATATAATTATTCAACTAATATTCAAGTAAAGTACATTAAGACATCTATAATTAAGTCAAGATGGCATGCTAGAGAAGTTGTACTTATCTGTGTCAGAGCAGCGAACAAAAGAGGAAGATAGGAGCCTGTTCATCCTGGTTGTCATGTGTTAACGTTCTATTTTATTGTGATGTAGTAATATTCTTTAAAGGGCTGCATGTTGGGCAGCAAATAAAAGTATTTGCATAATGTTAGCCTCCGGTCTTGTAGTTGGGATCTGTAATACGAAGTAAAAATTGTTTAGAATCTCCCTTTAATAATAAATGATGGTAGAAAAGCAAGTCCTCTGTATCCAGTAACGATCTTATAAGTCTTACAAAAGAGGCCCAGAAGTATAATTTCATGTCGGGAAAATTGAGACCGCCGGATTCGATTTGATTTTTTAACATCTTTAGCAATCTTCTAGCCTTCTTATATCCCCAAATAAAGTTGCAAAAGATGCTATCTAATTGTTTTAAAAAAAGCCTATTCTGTGCCAGAGGAATTGATCTACATAAATATAAGTATTTAGGTATAATTTTCATTTTTATCAGATTTTTTCTGCCAATTAAATTTAGTGGAAGTCGGTGCCATTTTTTTAAGTTCTAGATAGTTGTTTTCTTTAGATTATTATAATTAATATTATTTAGTTCTTTAATGTTTGAGGTGATTTTTACTCCAAGATAGGTCGCAGTCTTACAAATTTCAGGCGTTGGTTGAGGGGGAACAAAATTAGCTATTATTTGAGTTTTATGAGCATTTAGTTTGTAGCCAGATACATTGCCAAATTTAATTGCTTCCAAGTTGATAGCTCTTAAAGAGTCAGTTGCTTCGGTCGAATAAATAGCGATGTCATCCGCATATGCAGTAATTTTTAAACTTTGCCTACTGGTTTTAAAGGGTATTATTCCTGGCTGATTATCCAAAGCTTTTAAAAACGGTTCCAGTGAGAGGGCAAATAATAAAGGTGATAGGGGACACCCTTGACGTGTACCCCTCCTGATTGAAAAATAATTTGACGTGAGACCGCCATAGCTAGTATATGCAGATGGGTTATCATAGAGTGCCCGAATCCCATTTAAAAAACTTCCACCAAACCCCATAGATTCCATTATGTGCCATAGATAGTCCCACCCCACCCGGTCGAATGCTTTTTCAGCATCAAGCATTATCATAGCAAGGGGAGTAGACTCTACCTCTGCTATGTCAAAGGCTGTTATTGCCGTGTTTACATGGGCTGATGTGTCTCTCCCCGTTACAAACCCGTGTTGTTGCGTGCTTACAATTTTAGGCATTAGTGGTGCAAGTCTTCTCGCTAAGCATTTTGCAAAAATCTTTGCGTCAGCGTTAATCAAGGAGATAGGTCTATAAGAACCCATCTCCTCTTTAGGCTTACCTTTTTTGTGAAAAAAAATGATTTTCGCTTTGTTCCAGGAGTGGGGAGCGGACCCTGTTCTGCCAACATATATGATTACTTCTAGAAGTAAGGGTGTTAACTCGTCCAAGCAGGATCTATATAATTCCAAAGGAATGGTGTCTTCCCCTGCGGCTTTTCCTAATGGCAGTGATTTTATAGCTTCTTTTAGTTCTTCGCTAGTTATTTCTAAAGCCAGATCTTCTGCTTCATAGATTGTTATTTTATTCGTTGGATTTTCTTTTAAATAATTATCAATTATATTATCATTAGGCGTATTCTCCGGTGTATACAAGATTTCATAATATTTGGCGAATTGTTGTATTATATCATCTGTTTGGTTATATCTCTTAATATCGACCCCCAAAATTTGTGAAATCGTAGACTTTGCTCTATCCTCTGCTACTTTAAATGCTAAAATTTTCCCAATTTTATCACCACCCTCGTATTGTGTAAATTTATATTTGTGAATCTGTGCACTCCTTTTTTTTAATAGAATTTCTTTTGTCTTACATTTTAACTGACTAAGGTTTGCGCTAATAACCAGAGTAGATAGATTATCTCTTAAAGCCTCTACAAGTTTTGTCTCCTCAGCGGCAATATCAGAAGTCAGGGTTAAATTGTGTTTGGGTCTTTCTTGGTTCTGTTTTAAGACAAAAGTTTGTGTAAACCCTCTAATACTGGCTTTACATGTATCCCATACTGTTAGACATGAGGCAGTGTTTCTATTAAAGATCAAAAATTCTGTAATATGTTGTTTCAGTTGTGAGATGAAAGTTGCGTTTGACATTAGATTCCTGGGAAATGTGAAAGCTCTAGGAGGATTGCGATTCTGAGAGGTGGTAAATTCAATCATAATGGGGTTGTGATCAGATGTTATACGTGGGTATATGACCATTGTTGTGGATCTCATCAGCGAATCTGATATGAAAGCCATGTCTAAACGTGAACATAACTTGTGAGGAGCAGAGTAATATGTATAGCCTGGAGTGTTTGGATATAGCTTGCTCCAAACATCTCTAGCATTATGTAACTTACATAGGTCTAAGATAGATGTTCTAGTTTTGAGCATTTGCTTATAATTACCTAGGCGTGTTGTATCAGTCTGACAATTCATAATGCAATTAAAATCACCCATAATTATAACTTCTCCTTCCCAGTCTAATAAAGCTATATTCAGTTGTTCAAATACTCTAGGATCTTCTTCGTTAGGCCCATATACAACACATGCTACGAGTTTCACATTGTTAAAACAGAGTTGAGTGATTGCCCACCTCCCCCATTTATCAGCTTGTGTCTTAATTATTTCTGCCTTGAATCTTTTGTCTTTCAAAATAGCCACCCCTCTTTTAGGAGAAGCAACTGCTGAGTTAATAATCATCTCGAAGCCCAGTTGATTCAGCAGTTTCTTATCTATGTCTATGAGGTGAGTTTCTGACAAAAATACTAAGTGGGGATTATATAAACTTAGTTCTTCAGCAACTAGGTGCCTCTTACGCTTATTGTTTAACCCTGAAACATTCCATGCCAAACATCTAATATTCTGCATCTTTAGTATGATGAGTGATGCCTATTATCAACATAATTTGTATTTTCCCAGAAAGAAAAAAATAGAAGTATTTAACAAACATAAATCTCTCCTCAAGTCTTTCTACCAGGTTGAAAATATTTTTTCCCCCTTTTCCCCCAATCCTCCCTCCACCTGCCCACCCCCCACTCTCCCTCCCCAAACTGCGAAGGCCTTCCCTCCCCTCCCCCCCCTTACCTACTACTGCCGTTGAAAGGCAGCACTTGCGGCTAAGAACCAAGGGCCCCTCCCCCCTCCACCCTTTGTGTGTTTGTGTCTGCTAATAGGATTAATTCATTTTGTATAGAAAGGATTTCAGATCATCTCCATTTACTTTAGTCTTTTTCTCCTATTGCTGTTAGCTAGATATGACTATTACATCTGAATTTCCATCATACAGGGATAAGTATAAGCCCCCTCTCTTTCATTTTCGCTCTTTAGCTTTTTACTCTTATTGACATTTGTTAAGAATGCCTGTGCTTCCCGTACTTCACTAAAGAAGTTAGTATGCCCTTTGATGATGACTTTAAGTCGGGCAGGTTCTTGCAAGTATGCTAGGCCGCCCAATTTATTGATTGGATCAATTAATTTGCGCATTTCCCATCTCTTATCCATCGTAGCTTTGCTAAGATCTGAGCGGGCAAAAATAGTAAAGTTATCAATAGTTATAGGAGTGTTGGGTTTAGCTTTTTGCCACACCGCTTGTCGTAGCAAAAAGTTGCCAAAATGAATCAGGAACGGACGTGGGAATTTGCTATTCTGGCGTTTTTTACCAAGTGGAAGTCGATGTGCTCTTTGCACTTGGGAGTCCCAGTCCCAGTCAGTGAGGTCCGGAAATGCACGGGGCATCAGTCTCACCAAAAAGGCCCTAGGGTCGGACCCCTCTGCCCCTTCCGGGATTCCATAAAGTTTGAGGTTGGATCTTCTTAGCCGATTTTCCAGGTCCTCTACCTTCCCCTGGAGTTGAGTTAGTTCTGTATCATGGCGCTCCACAGTAGCATCGACCTGTTGAGTTCTTTCTTCCACCAATACTGTACGTTGTTGGAGCTCTATTATCTCCTGTGTAACCCCCTTTAATATGGAGGCTATATCGGTTATTGAGGTTTGCAGTCTTATATTGTCGCTTTTTAACTGCTGATAGTGTGCCTCCGATTCTACCCTCTGGTTTACCAGAAGCTTTAAAATAGTGTCTAATTGGGGATGGTCAACATTACCCAGCTTGATCTCTTCCGTTGGTTTTGTATTCGTATTTTCAGCGTGGGGGTTATTTAACTCAGAGTCCATATCTGCTGATGTTAGTGGATCAGACGAGGAGGCATTTAATAGGAGATCTTTTTCCCCTGTAGCCTGTTCATTAGTGATAAGGTTGGAGATTTGCGTCATCGAATAAGACTCTGTTCCTGGAATTTGCTGTATCTCATTGTCCTTGTCTGTAGGGCTGCCTCCAGAGAGCCTTAGAGTCATATTCTTGACTAAGCCTTTAGCCTCAATCCACTTTCTTAACGGGCTTTTATCGACAACCGATTTTCTTGTATTTAAGAGGATTGCTCCTGTAGCCAGGTTGGACAAAGCTCTGCCTCTCTTTTTGTGAATTGTCTTGGCTTTACCTCTGCGTTTTCGCGGAGGTAACTTACTCAAAGTCTTATCCGTAGATTTATCCAGTTCCTCCTCTGTGTCATAATCACAGTCCTCAGAAGAGAGGTGTACCTCATTGGGTTCCAAAGTTTGTTCTAAGCCGTGATTGTCCACGGGTCCCATGGCGAGGCTCTTAGTTTCTTCCCATGCACTTTTGCTGTTGTCTATTGAAGTTTCCGTCCTTGAAAAAATAGCTGCAGTTTTGAGAACACAGTCTGAGTTAGCGGTGTTTAGTGGTTGGGATCTCTCATTTACCACCCTATTCGCCGCCTCTACCCCTGTTGTTGTCTCAGGGCTTTCCAATTCTATTATCTCCTGAGTCTTACTGCCTTCAATCAGGGTAGGAGTATGAGCTAATTGAACAGGACCATCACCATGGTTATTAACTGATGTTCCATCTTCCCCTGAGGCTGACCCGACTTTAGCACTTTCATTAATGTCTGCGCTCTTTAGCGTCGTTTTTTTTGGAACTGTCCCACAATTTAGCAAAGGAGGGCGCAGGATCGTCTTACCTGCCACTTTCCTGTCGTTCCCCTTTAAAGCAGTAATCTTATTGGGGTTGTCCGCCCCTTCTTGGACTGATGCTGTCAGCATTGCCGTTTCTGCTTCTGCTTCTGCATTCACTGCCAGTTTCTCAGCTCCCCCCGGTGCCTTGGTTGCTGATGTCTCTGTGACCGATGGGGCTGGGGCTGGGGCCGGGACTGACATTGAGACTGCCACCGACGGTGCAGAAACGGGTATAGCGGACGCCACCGCCGCTGCAGCTGTAGCTGATGTCTTGGTATTTCGCGTAGTACGCGAAGGGTGTTTAGGTGACATGCCTTCCAAAGTTACTGTAGCAAGCCGTGATTTGGCCAGACCTGACACGTTGATCCCAGAGCGAGCGAGCCGTCCCTCAAGCCAGACCTTCACCGCTCGCCAGATCCTAGTCGAGCGCCACAGCATCAGTTAGATATCCGTGAAAATCCGTTACACAGAGCCAGATAGTTACCACGGGTGAGTGGATTTAATAAAGCTTTTCAGCTACGATGCTCAGTCGATGCTCAGTCGGGTTAAGATTGATGCTTATGCCTTCGCGTGTTTCCTTCACCACTTGGTCTCGCTGAGTAAAGTTTATTAGGATCGCTGTATGTCCTCCATTTCTATGCGTTTAGGAGGTTGTAGCAGTCTGTTAGCACCGCCGATACCGCTGAGTGGTGGGAGAGAGCTCCTGGTCCGGCGCAAGCAGAGTCCTCACTCCGCCATCTTGGACTCCGCCCCCAATTGTCTGAAGAAGTTTCATCTGCCTCAGGTGAAGTCTCAGCCTTCAATATCGAGTGGTTTTCCTGTGAGTGGTAAAGAGAGCACAACATGTAGATGGCTACTGGTATGGATCAGTCCTCTGATGTGTGTGGATTATTCAACCTCTCCATGTCCTTTCCATGGGCTTTTCATGTCAGGGAGCTCAAGTTGGTCACAGCCCTCTCTCCTCATTATTATTATGTCCATTATGTAGATGTAGTATGCAGAAGCAGGGGCTGATGCCAGGGCGATCGATCCACATTTGAGTACTCTAATACGTGGAAGCACTGATCATGAGTTGGGCTCTCTGAAGTTGGAGGCTGCAATCCTTGATCGTATCCTAAATATTAACATTGCACCAAATTCTGTAAGTGGTCCACCCGGCAACCAGGGGCTGGACTTAAGTCCTGCTTGGGAAGATCCTATGAATTCCAACTTTGCTCAAGATCTCTCTCCAGTTTTAAAAAACATGACTTCCAAAGGTAAATCTTCATTGGGTCCCACAGTGAGGTGCACGCCAAGGGGCCAATTGTGTGTGAGGACTTCAATTTGCCAGATTTAGGTCTCTTTAATGATAAGAATCAGTTGAGGGAAGCAGGTTTGAAATCATCTCCAGCTTTTGGATGGTGTAATTTGGGTCTGGCTTTGTAATGTTTGCCCAGCTAGCCATCTCTACCTGCATTGTACAGCAGTACACCACCTCTCAGGGCTTCTTTAGGCTGCTACTCTCAATGAATTCAATGAATGTTGAATCATTTATGTCCCCAAGGCACAATGGATTGTGCAGCTGTTTATCCTAGAAGGGGACTGTTGGGGAGGTGCGTTATCTGAAATTATGCTATGTATTGAGAACGTTTTATCTTCTATTCTATCTTTGTTACAAAGATTGGTGTCTAATTCTGATCATGTGTTGGATGTGTTGACCCCTATTCTTTTCGGGGTTCAACACCTTACCACTTCAGGTTTATGTCAAAGTTAGGGGTAAAAGGTAAAAGAGTTGAAATCGCTAAACACTCAAGTCAATAGTATAGATAATGATGGATTTAAAGATGTTGGTATCCAAGTGGGTAAGCCCTGCACGTCACGGGACCCTTCTTTTAAGGTAGCTGTTAGACCTGGCATCTTTGGCGTGGTTTCCCCTGTCTTTTTGCCTCTACCTCCTGTATTTTTGATGCTGTGCTGGATTTCGTTTTTGCTGGTTTAGATGCTTTGGGCACCATGCCACTTCTGATCAGTGCCAAAGTGCAAGTGCTCCCTGTGTAAATTGCTATTGTAATTAGTTATCCATGATTGTCATATTTGTATCCCCAAGAAGTCCCTAGTAAAGTGCACTGAGTGTGCCAGAGCTGGTGATACAAATGCTACTAGTGGGTCTGAAGCACTGATTATGCCACCCACATGAGTAGCCTTAAATGGTGTCTCAGGTCTGCCACCGCAGTGCCTGTGTGCAGTCTGTGAACTGCCATGTCAACCTGGTCAGTGTCCCCACTAACCCAGCCTAACCCTTCCCTTTATGTACACATTGGTCACCCCTATGGAAGGCCCAAGCAACCCCCATGGGCAGGGCACAGTGTATGTGAAAGGTAGAGCATGTACTAGTGCAGGTGACATGTTCTGGGAGTGAATTGCAGCCATTTTCGTTTTTCACTATTGTAAGGCTATCTTGCCCATAGACTATCATGGGGAATGCTGGCTACAGTGTTTACCTGCATATCTTCCCATAGGAGCAAGAGAGGACATACAAGTCTGGTATACCTGAACACAGAATTTAATGACACATCTTTTAGGAAAGGTGGTTTTTAAATCCTGTGTTTGAGGAAAACACTTTTAGAAAGTGTCTGTTCCCTTGTCTGACCTTTCTGTGTGCCTTGGCCTGTTTATGAATTGACTGTCTGGTTTGTGAGTGGCAGGGTGCCTCCCAGAGGCTGAGTGGGTCATCCCTGGGCTGAATAGCACCATCTGCATCTAAAGTGGTGGTAGGGGTAGCACCTGGGCCTGAATAGGGCTGTGCCTGCCTTCCAAAATGCTGGTTCCCACCTCCTGCTGGGCGGCTGACGACCCTGCCCCTCGCTCTGAAAGGAAAGAAGAGGTCAGGCAAACAAAGTGCTCAAGGAACACCCATAACTGGTTCAGACCGGGCTCAGAGCCCTCCTGCACAAAGGGAACAAAGACTTTTAGGAGTATAAGTACAGGACCCCAGACTACGGACAATTAGATCATCCTGGAATCAAGAAGGAACCTCTGCCAAGGAGAAAGCTGGAAGACTAAAGAAGGAAGACTGTCCTGCTGTGTGCTTGTGGACTGAACTTCAGTAGCTTTGCTGCCAAGGAGAGGGGAAGGACTTTGCTTTGCGCTGTGTCCCCTTGCTTGAAGGAATCTCCAAGGGCCTGAGAAGAGCTGTCTCCCTGTTAAGAAGTCCCAGGAACAAAAGGACTTCACCCCCAGCTTCCCTGAACTTTACTGAGAGAGTTATGCCCTTCCCAGAGTGCTTGGGCCAGTTGTGGTGCCTCTGGAAGTTGTACCTGTGCTTGGGAAGCTGGAAACCAAGATACTAAAGACTTTCTGCAAAGTTTCACACATCGCTCGCTTGCGGAGCGCATCCCCGTGAGTGCGAGGAAATTCCCGCTGCCGCAAAGATCGAGATTGTCGCAGCACCCGATGCCGCTGCAAGAACCGACGCATCCTTCGCTTTCAGAAAGCATCACTCCAGTGAGGGAAAATTACCATCGCTGCGAACATCGTCGCAGAGCCTGTCGTCACTGGGTGAGATCGTTGCACCGCCTGCTTGTGGACCGCATCACGTCACTGCGAGAGTCATCACAGAGCCATCCCATTGAGGGGCCGCGAGAGGAGAAGATCGACGCTGCACCTTTCATCACCGCCGCACCTGAGATCATTGCCGTCCCGAAGATCGTTGCTTTGTACCTTTTGCAAGCCTTTTTCCACCGAAACCTGTGCACCTGAATCCACGCAAGGTATCACATCCCTCCCCATACAGACCGGAGTCATCGCAACATGCCCGCTGGGTCAAGCGGGGTTGTCGCATCGCCTCCCAGGATCTCAGGAGTGATGAATCGCTTGCTTTTCAACGCTGCAGCTTTCACTTGGAACTTTTGTAGCATCTAAAGGTACTATTGGCTAAAACGCAACCAAGGGAGTGAGCAGGGGTTATCTAAAGAGTTTACCCTGACTAGAAGCAAGGATCCCTATTTGGACAGTGGTACCTACCTCTGCCAACTAGAGACCCCCAGATCTAACATTAGCTATCATAAAAGTGAAAGTAGTACAGTTGGAGGATAAAGTGAATTCATTAAAATCTTTATTTCAGGAGTATCATCCATATGTACTGAGGCCCAGTTGATGGAAAACATTTTACCCATCTATCAAATTTTTAATAAAGGGGGAACACATCCGGTTGGTGGTCATTTCCCCTATGCTTGGTCTATTATTGATTCTTCTACAGTGCCCTCTAATAAGTGTCTCTACAGGGGGTGGGGGCCTCCACAGATAGTCTAAGAAAGAAAAACCCTAAGGAGAAGAGGACACAGATACGCCACATTATGAAATATAAGTCTACAAAACCAAGATTTGCAAGTATTCCTATTGAATCTGTATCTTCAGATTTTTCCTCAAATACTGAAATGCTGAATAATGACCCTTCATATCCAGGTTTGGTGCCCAGTTGATCAGATATTTCCATCTTACCTCTATCATCTACTGTATCAAAGGAGCAAGGTTCCATTATTTCCTGTCAGGAAAAGGGGTCAGTTCCTAGTAATGCAGAAATTATCTTTGATATCTATGATTGTATGGCTGAAGTTGATCAAGATGGTGGATGTGAAGAGAGTTTGGGATCAATGACTCTTTAAGAGCTGAAGTAAGTAGGACACATGAGTTCCCAAGTAGGAAGGTGGAATCCAGAGTTGCCATTGTTAGTTACCCTCCCCCAGGAAAAAGCCTGCATGTGAAGAAGTCAGACCCAGGCCTAACCATTTTTCAGTGTCACAAAATCCTCAGTGTGGGCACGAGACTAAGCCTGATAATTCAAAAGAAGGCTGAAGGGTCTCGAAATTGCTCCAATATCAAATACATTTGCTTTGTCATTTTGTTTGATCATGAATTGGGCCATTGATTAGACATTTCATCTTAGATACTCATTATTGGAAATTGAAGCCCTGAGCTTGGTATCAAGTAAAGACATAGATGTTTATATAAATGTTTCTGCTACTTTGCAGAACTCAAGAGTAATGCTGAACTATTATCGTAATGCTGATTTTAGAGAATTTGGATTATTTTTTTAAAAGAGAAATTGCTGTGTATTGTATAGAGCCTACCACAGAGTCTAATCTAGTCCAAAGTGGAATTATCAGGGTGAAGCGCTGGACCTAATAAGGAGGGGGTCTGCTAATTTGAGGGATATAATTATTTGTGTCGACAGAGATATGGGAAGGAGAGTTATAAATATTCCAGAGACGGAGGAATTAAGTGTTCTGGAACGAGAGAGGGGTGATGAGCTAGTAATTGGAGTTGGATAGCTGGCAAATTCGAATGGGACCAGAAAAATCGCAAAGCACCCGGTGCTGTGGAGGTAGCCCTTGGGGTAAACTAATTTCCTGGAATATAGAGGACCTTGGCAAATCTAATTTGAAACAGGATTTTGTAACTTGCCTCAAGCCATTGATTATATGTTTACAGGACAAATGAGCCTGTACAGACTTCACATATGAGAATTAATTTATTTTGTTTTTTCTTGTTTAGCAAAACCTTTGTAAAAGACCATGCCATCAGAGGAATTGCTATTTTACTTACAAATAATATCAATTGGAATCCAAAGGCATTTGTTTATCCTTCAAACCTTTGCCTTTGTTTAAAGTTTGCTATGTACAATTCGAGTAAGGGAATGTCCTCTTTTTTGCTAGTAAATTTATGTATTCGCCATGGTAATCCTCATGATATTATAGTTAACTTCATGTTTTCATTTGTCCACAACATTAGTCACCTGGAGGATTGCAATTTGTTTTAATCGTAAAGGACTGTAATGCTAAAGTGTCAGATTCAGCTTGAATGACCTTTTGTAATAACAGAATGGATAAGGTATGGTGTATTCTTGATGCGGTTCTACCAAAAAAAGTTAGATTAGATAGGCGGGCTTATGTTTCCTGGAACGTTTTATGCTGCATAAATTTGTGTTTCTGAAGGTCAGATTCTCGTAAGACGCCATTTCTTTGTATACTTTTCATTCCATATGTAGTCAACCTTTATTTGACTACAGTGTAGCGTCCCATCAAATGTTCTGTGTTTGTTCACAGTTGGAGATTTTGTAGACTGATTTAGGTGATGATCATAGTATTCTCTCTGTGTCGTTGACTTAGAATGTAAGATTTTTGATTCCTGGAACCTCAAGAAGGATAATGTTGCCTATAATAAATCTAGGGGGCGCACGTTTTGGTCACGTGACAACATACAACATAAAGGCTTTGGCCTAAAGCTTGGGTCCTCCTGATTTGTCATTATAAGACACCATTTCTCGGTTTGAAAGGCAGTTGATCCGCCTCCGAGCCTTTGGGAGTACAGATAGAGGCAAAAGACCCAACTCTCCCATTAAGATAATTTGGGCCGTTAAAAAGCTAAATCATAAAATAAATTCCCTCCTTAGTCAGCAATATAAATTCTCTTCAATTTTGAGACGGGGGAAATCAATTTCCTTAAGTTTAAAAGAACAAGATTGAAGGTTGCAGAAATCAGAAAGGAGGAAGACAGGAAGTGGATTCATATGAGGAAAGCTGCAACCTCATAAAATCTGCATACATATTGGGTCCTAATAATGCAATATTTTGACTCCAGTCCAGGCAATCCCGATATTGGATGATGTGTGGACCCAGTATATTGCTCAATTATATGCCTGTAATTGATTTAGCAGTGATCAGTTTGCTTTCAGTGTTGAAGCAGATTCTATGAATCTATATGGTCCACCTTCCTGTAAGAAGATTAAGGGAATTATCAAAGATGCAAGAACCTCGAGTGCTACCAGCCCTGACGAACTCCTGATAGAGCTTATTAAACATGAGCTCTCCTTGTGGTATTCTGTTATAATCTACTGCTGCATTTCCCCTTGCCTATGTTTCTCTTCTCTACTGCTCAGCCAGTTTGAGTGTTGGTGTGCCTGATGATGTTTAGAATGTTGGATGTATGATGAGGTCGTGGAATGTTGGGTGCGTGGTGAGCTGTGAAGTGTCAGTTGGTGTGCAGGCTGAGCAGGACAGAGGCTGCTCCTGGTGGGGCATCAAATGGACTTACCATCTTCCTGTGATTTACTGATGTGATTACCTTAACAATAAATCTACAATATTATCTACATTACATCTGGCTACAAAGGACTATCTTATTTACAATATATTCCTTTTAGTGTCCTTTGTTCCAGCACTACTAACTGTCTGGTGATATCCCATCGTCCTGGAAGAGAAGTGCCAGTTTCCCCTTATACACATAATCATTGGCAAATACAATAGGTTTTGTTAATGCCTGAGCTATTGGCTTGTCAATATGAATGTCTCTTAGCCATGTTGTCTAGCAGCACACCTTCTATTCAGCATGGCGGAAAGTTATTGAAAGCCCGGAATCACAGGGTGTTGAGCCGACGCTGAGTCTTTTCGCCCCCCATGTTGTGTTTATTATCCTGCCCCTCATAACACAAAAAAGTGTTATACCATGGCCTGAGCTGGCTGTATCAGAGCGCTTTTTTCAGTGACTTTCAGCCATGCTGAACAGCAGATGTGCTGCTAGATAACATGAATAAAAGACATTCATATTGACAAGGCCTATAGCTATGGCATTGCCGAGATCTATTGGCTTTGCCAGTGCTTGTTTTGGATTGACAGGGTCTTTTTGACAAATGTGGAAGTGATAGTGAGAAATAGTTAAGCTTTGAAGTGAAGTGAGTGTGGAGCTTAACAGCCAGAGCAAAACTAACTGGGGAACCATGTTTGAATCTTAGGGTCGGCTGAACAATTTGTGATTCTGGGCAACTCACATACTCTTCCCCTGCCTACGACAATGGCTGAGTCATTGTTTAATGTAACTGGTGAGCACTTAAAGCACTCCAATACCATCATCTGGTGTTAGCACTATGGCAGGATGGAGCACAGAACAAGTGCTCCAATACAATCGAATTGTGCAAATATTTATTTTTTAAACAAGTGCTGTTTATGGTTTTTAACCCCTTTTGTGCTGTGGACATGATGATTACATCCTCAGCCACTGTGCTCCTGTGCTGAGGATGTAACCATTATGTCCAGACACCTATCCACTGGAGTGGGAGGGGGTTTAGGAATACAGATGCAGGGGAAAAAGATTTTCTCCTAGTGTCTGTACAGAGTGGATTCCTGCTCCACGATCTTGGGTGGGGCCACGATCATGGAGCAGGAATCCACACCACTAGACACTATGGATTTTGTTTGCTAATATTTGGAGTAGCAACACCTTAGGCAAGGGTCTCCTGCCTTGGAGCATATTTGATCCATGTTTTCGGCCCCATGGGGGCTGATTCTGGTGTTTTTTCAGCCAATCTGGCTGTTGAGGGGGTGGAAACCCACAAGGCCCCATGGATTTATTCAAGATATATTTATGAGGGAGTGACCCCATGGGCAAGGGTCCCTGAGGGCAATATTTATTTCCTTGTTTTGCCCCCGCGTACCTAGAACAGCCTTTTTTCGATCAACCTAGCTGTTGAAACTCACTAGAAGCCAGGGACTTTATGTTATATGTTTACGGGGAGTAACCCCTTGGCAAAGGTTGATCCCCTTTTGGAGCTCAATATTTTGGGTGTTTATGCCCCCCTTAGGGACAGATCGGCCTTATATGTTTAGGTCATTCTGCCCCCAAGGGGCAAAGAAACCCCTGGACCACCTGGGATTCTTTTTATCTGATGCAAAATGTTTGGGGAGCGGCACTTTGGGCAAGGGTCACACGTTTTGGGATGATTGTTTTGGCTGTTTCTGCCCCCCTAGGGGGCAGAGCAGCCATATATTTTTAGGCCCATTTGCCCCCAAGGGGGTCAGGAGCCACAGGACCACCAGGATTTTAATTATATATAGCACATAATGTTTTGGGGAGCGGCCCTTTTGGCCAAGGGTTACTCCCTTTTTGGATGAATATTTTGGCTGTTTCTGCCCCAGTTCGGGGTAGATCGACCTTGTATGTTTTGAGCCAATTGCCCTCAAGGAGGACTGAAACCACTAGACCCCAGGGATTTTATTATATTTGGTGCATAATGTTTTGGGGAGAGGTCTCTTGGCTAAGGATTACTACCCTTTCTGAGTGAATGTTTTGCAGTTTTCTGCCCCCCGGGGTCAGATTAGCCATGTTTGTAGGCTCATTTTCCCCTCAAAAAGCCACTAGACCACCTGGGAAAGTATGTGTGTGAAATGTAGTTTGGGTGATAGGCTGTGTGTTTTGGTGTTTGGCTGGCAGTGTGTTGGCAGGCGCTTGGCTGGCGGTTTGTGTGGCTGGCATTCAGATGGTGATGGGCAGACTTCTTGGTGTTTGATAATGTTAACTGTTAGTTTTTGTCATTGTTTGTGATCGTAATATTTTATTTCTCTTTTTTAATCTAGTGCAAAGCTAATGTTTTCCTTGTGCTTGCTGTTTCAGCATTGGTAGATCTGCAGTTTGTGGAGTTACAAGTGTTTACTCCAAATGAGAATCAATGACCTGCATGAATGTGTTATTTGGAAATGCTGTAATAATAGCAGCCTATTTAGCTTCTGTTTGAATATTTGTGAACAATATGTATTGTTTTTCCTTGTGTGTAATATTCTTTTGTTTTTCTTTTCTAGTCGGACATCGTTGGTGCTTGCTGTGTCTGTGCAGAGTATGTGCTGGTGAGTCTAGCTGCTGTTGGCAAGTACATGGTATTGTTTTACAGTATATAGGTCTTTGTGTGCTTTGTACTGATTGACTTTACCTTGCATTTGCTATATGCCAGTAGTTTTAATTTTTGTTTTTACAAATCCACACTTTGTTTATTACTTATTTTACACAGTGTTGGGTATTGTTGACTTGTTTGTAAAGTAATTTTTCTGGGTAAGGATTATGGCTAGCCACAAGATGACCACTCTGCAGGTTGTTGGTATGCTTTTTGAGTCTTCATATGGCCATTATTATAAGACAAACTCTGCATCCTAGGTGGAGGAGAAAGTCCAGGATTCTAGCAGTGACTTTTCTGTCAGAGAGGAATCATCTGATGATGTACCTTTTTAACATCCTCTGTGTGTGTGCATTGCTCCCTTCGCCCCGTCCCACGGCGGCTTTTGCGTGCCGTTTGTTGTGGAGGGCAGGGTCGGGCGCCATCTTTCTTGAGTACCGGATCCCGGCATGACCGTAGGCAGCTGTCTAGCTGAGGGAGGGGCTTGGGACATAAATAGCAATGGCAACTCCGACGTGCAGCGGGCGCGCCGTCTGCGGTCCGAAGGAGCGCCAAAGGAGGGCCCGTCTGTGCCTGTCCGTGCACCGGACGTGCTTAGTGTCAGACCCCCTGCTCATCCACTCTTGATGCGAAAGGGCGCTAGGAAAAGGTATGCTCGTAACGATTTATTAGCACTTAATACATCAAGATGCGGGGTGGGAAGCCATTGGGTGGTTGCTGACTGCTCCTCCAAGAAATGCCTAGCCTGTAATTTCAGTTTCCACCCCACTGACATTAGGTCCGCACCAGAAAGTACTAATCTTACTCTGATCAGAGCAGGGCTTATCAATGCTCGGTCCCTGGTTAAGCATGCGGCCGATGTCTTTGAGATTTTGGCGGATAACCAATTGGACGTTTTCTTTATCACCGAGACTTGGCTCAATGATACTTGTGCTCCGGTGGTTGAGCTAGCTGTTCCCCGGGGCTTTAAAATCACGAGGGCAGACCACCTGTTAGGAAGAGGAGGCGGTGTTGCCGTGATATATAGGGACAAATGGCTCTTCTCCTACGAGCCCTCCGATGATTTGGGTAAGGGGGAGATGCTTCAGTTTTCCCTTGTGCTTAAACCTCACTTCACGTTGGGAGGTACGTTGTTGTACCGGCCTCCAGGATATGCTGGCCAATTTTTTGATGCTCTGGAGGAGGTTATTGTGCCCCGGGCACTGAGATTCACGAAGTTTCTCTGATTCCACGGAGGCCCGTCATTTAGATGACGCCCTGAATCTTGCCCAGCTTAAACAATGGGTTGAGTCCCCAACACACATGGGCTGGCACTTGCTAGATCTAGTCTGTTCTAATTTTAATATTTTGCTGTCATGCCCTGAGACCGTGACTTGGTCAGATCATGAGTTGATTAGGTTTTCCTGGTACTTCGATAAATCCACAGGGGCCGGGGATACTCCTTCTAATGTCCACCCAAAGAAGATCATCCCAGCCTCTCTTGCTGACACCCTATCCCGTGACCGACCTCTATTGGGCTCTGAGGTGGGCAAGGCTGTAAGGAGCTTTAACACATGGGTGGAACAGGAGGCGGCAGCCTCTGTGAAACAGGGTTGTATTAGCAGAATGCGCTTTTCCCCCTCAAAGCCATGGTTCTCACATGCTCTACGCGAGCTGAAATTGGGTTGTAAAAAACTCGAATGTAAATGGAGGCAGGGCTATCAGCCCGAGGCAAAAACTGCTCTGAGAGCTGCACAGAGAGACTATTATGCTGCAATTAAGACTGCAAAAGGCAGCTATTACGCAGGAAGAATTGCAAAGGCCAGCAATAATAGTAAAGACATTTTCTCCATTGTACAGAGTTTCTTATAGCCCTGTGCCACACAACCTCGATTGCCCTCTTCTAAAAAATGGTGTGAAGAGCTATCCTCCTTTTTCATTGAGAAAATTGCAAAGATTCAGGATGGTCTGATTATTGTCTGCCATGACCACAAGACCCCATCGGTGCTGCATCCCTTGCCTGCGCTTAAACCTGCTGAGCAGTTTGAGTTTTTTTCCCCATCTGCAGCAGCAGATATCCTGGTAGTATTAAGGTCCATGAAGTCGGGGTCCCCACCGGATTCTTGTCCGGCCCGAGTGCTTGGGGGAGTGGCTGAGACAGTATGTGGGGAGGTCACTCAGATATTTAACCTCTCCTTTTCTACTGCGACTGTCCCTACCTGTTTGAAGCAGGCTAAATTATTGCCGCTTCTAAAAAAATCCGGGATGGATCCAGCTGCCCAGTCAAGCTACCGGCTTATTTCTTTGCTACCGGTGTTGGCTAAAATTTGCGAAAAGATGGCGTTTTGCCAATTGGATAATTTTGTTGAGACCTCTAATGCCTTACATGTGGCCCAATCGGAATTTCGGGCAGCATTCAGCACCAAAACAGCCTTGGTTGAGGTTTCAGAGGCTATACGGGAGTGCCTGGACGGAGGCGGCAGAGCGGTTCTGATTTTATTTGATCTCTCTGCCGCCTTCGACACGGTGCCCCACAGGCTTCTTCCCACCAGACTGTCCGCCATTGGCATTACTGGCTCGGCTCTCGACTGGCTGACGTCATTCCTGAACAATAGGACTCAGCAGGTTTGGATGCCACCGCATGCGTCCTCGCCGAGAATACTCTCTACTGGAGTTCCGCAGGGGTCTACACTTAGCCCCTTGCTTTTTAATGTTTACCTGACCCCTCTGATCTATTTGGTTGAGCATCTGGGGGCAAAAATATTTGCCTACGTTGACGATACCCAACTTTTGTTTACCTGGCCAGGTGACAATTTGGATACGTCAGCTGTTCAGCTCTGTCTCTCTTCTGTTGTTCGCTGGCTCGCACGTGCACAGTTAAAGTGAATTGAGGAAAAGTCTGAAGTCCTCTTTTTTGGAACCTTCCCCAGCAACTTTAGAGATCATCTATGGCCACCTGATATTGGCTGCCCCAAATCTATGGGAGGCCCGGCTAAGAATCTGGGTGTTTGGTTCAGAGATAATTTAAAATTTGAGGACCATGTTAAAAAACTTACAGGTATCTGCTATGGCACCCTGAAAACTTAGCGCAGATTTTTCCTCTACTTCCTAGGGAAGCTAAAGAGACAGTGGCGCTTACCCTCATTCTATCTAGGCTTGATTACGCCAATGCTTTGTTCAGTGGCCTTCCATCCTATCTGATCAAACGACTCCAGGTGGTTCAGAATGCGGTAGTTAGACTCCTCTTTAATATTCCTAGGAGGTCTAGCGTCCGCTCCCACCTGTGTAGTCTTCACTGGCTTCCGGTGGCACAGCATATCTTGTTTAAATCGCTGGTCCTCTCTTTCAGAGCGACACATGAGCTAGGGCCACTGTACCTGAGAAAACGCTTTTCTATGTAAGTCCCTAATCGCTGCCTCAGATCAGCCAACCAGTGTAGGATGGTCCTTCCTAGATTCAAGTATGCTAGGCTGGGGGGCAGTCTATATCCGTTACTGCAGCCAGAGCCTGGAATGCACTCCCCTTCCACCTCCGCGCACCTCAGAATATTGTATAACACATGAAACACAGGGGGTCTAACAGCCAAATTGAGAGGCTACACTGTCGATACTAAGTCAACAAGATCTCAAAATATCTTTATCGCACACACATGGCGTATTAATAAGGATAGAGAAGGAAAAAAGGGTAACACTACATGCATAGAGAAGACCGGTACATCATCGATTATTCGCAAAATGGCTGATTAATCCACAACAGATTGTAAAGGGTTTCCATCAAATTAGACTCAATGATCAGTCCTATCATTTGGCCAAACCCATGTGCAAATGAGGCTGGTCCCCTGATCAGTGGGACACTCAGCTCCGCACCTTATTGTTGTATCAGGATTTGGTCCACCAAATACACAAACCGTCCATGACGACTGATCTTTTGATGGTAAAGTAAGAAGAAATAGTGCAACAAACAAGAAAGTGATTTAAAATAGGATGGAATGTCCTCCTTCTAAATACTTTATTCTGCGGACTGGACACGCCTCCTAATTAAAAAAATAGAACAGTGCAAGAGAAGACAGTGACAATAATCTGTCTACATAAGGGCCAACATGTTTCTGCCTAACGGGTATTTAATCCCTTGGCATTCGTCAGGGCTTCTGCTCGTATAATAGTTGCACTCCTAATAGTGAAATATAGAATTCACCACCATCACCAAAACCAAATTGTAGTAAAACTGGTTAGAAACGGTACAACCTGTAACAACCATGGACATTAACCCTCCGATTCACAATGGTTACTGTGAATTCTGTGAAGGAAAACGTTATATCATTAGTACTGTATTCGATGCATCAGTCTCATGTGCATAGTGTGTCACCAAGCCAACCAATAATGTGTGTCAGAAAATTAATTTTTATGCTTACCCTTTGTGGTAGGGCAATAGACCTCACCTCACCTGGACACTGCTCAGGTACTAAGAGGCCCCACGCTACAAAGATATAGGGAAAACAAAAGAATGTAGCAAAGTACTGTAAAGAAATTTTTTCTCTTTATACCCTGCCTATGATCATTCCTATAACCAAATGCCCTGTATCTAGAGGCAAAACATATGAGGTAGATAAACACCCCTAACTCAGTGTACTAAGCCTCAAAATGACCCAGAAACTCGACTAAGACACCAAACTTTAAGGAAGATTAAAACTCCTTTGTATACTTATTCAGGAATTTTACAACATACTGATCTTCAAAACCTGTGATTTCCTAAAGTTTACAACATAGTATAGCTAAAAATATTAAATATTCTAAAAATATTCTGTGGTAGCTGCTCACCTTTCCGTCGGTACCTCAAGCTCCCATCTGAGACTTGGGGGAGGCACCGATATGACATCATATGGTAGTTCTGAGCACTTCCTCTCGCGAGATCTCGCGAGATTTCGAGCGTAAAGTAGTGCCCTTAGTTTTCTTATGAAAATAAAGACCAATAAGGCTTACTTCACAATAAATGTCTGATAATAGTGTCCTTGCCACTAATATATACCAATTGAAGGGACACATGATAAGATTGCCACTATCTAGTATACATCTTAAAGGTGGAGGGATACTTCACTAACAAACCCTCACTAGACTACTTATACTAGCATCTCCTACAGATCGGTGCCTCCCCCAAGTCTCAGATGGGAGCTTGAGGTACCGACGGAAAGGTGAGCAGCTACCACAGAATATTTTTAGAATATGTTTAGCTATACTATGTTGTAAACTTTAGGAAATCACAGGTTTTGAAGATCAGTATGTTGTAAAATTCCTGAATAAGTATACAAAGGAGTTTTAATCTTCCTTAAAGTTTGGTGTCTTAGTCGAGTTTCTGGGTCATTTTGAGGCTTAGTACACTGAGTTAGGGGTGTTTATCTACCTCATATGTTTTGCCTCTAGATACAGGGCATTTGGTTATAGGAATGATCATAGGCAGGGTATAAAGAGAAAAAATTTCTTTACAGTACTTTGCCACATTCTTTTGTTTTCCCTATATCTTTGTAGCGCGGGGCCTCTTAGTACCTGAGCAGTGTCCAGGTGAGGTGAGGTCTATTGCCCTACCACAAAGGGTAAGCATAAAAATTAATTTTCTGACACACATTATTGGTTGGCTTGGTGACACACTATGCACATGAGACTGATGCATCGAATACAGTACTAATGATATAACGTTTTCCTTCACAGAATTCACAGTAACCATTGTGAATCGGAGGGTTAATGTCCATGGTTGTTACAGGTTGTACCGTTTCTAACCAGTTTTACTACAATTTGGTTTTGGTGATGGTGGTGAATTCTATATTTCACTATTAGGAGTGCAACTATTATACGAGCAGAGGCCCTGACGAATGCCAAGGGATTAAATACCCGTTAGGCAGAAACATGTTGGCCCTTATGTAGACAGATTATTGTCACTGTCTTCTCTTGCACTGTTCTATTTTTTAATTAGGAGGCGTGTCCAGTCCGCAGAATAAAGTATTTAGAAGGAGGACATTCCATCCTATTTTAAATCACTTTCTTGTTTGTTGCACTATTTCTTCTTACTTTACCATCAAAAGATCAGTCGTCATGGACGGTTTGTGTATTTGGTGGACCAAATCCTGATACAACAATAAGGTGCGGAGCTGAGTGTCCCACTGATCAGGGGACCAGCCTCATTTGCACATGGGTTTGGCCAAATGATAGGACTGATCATTGAGTCTAATTTGATGGAAACCCTTTACAATCTGTTGTGGATTAATCAGCCATTTTGCGAATAATCGATGATGTACCAGTCTCCTCTATGCATGTAGTGTTACCCTTTTTTCCTTCTCTATCCTTATTAATACGCCATGTGTGTGCGATAAAGATATTTTGAGATCTTGTTGACTCAGTATCGACAGTGTAGCCTCTCAATTTGGCTGTTAGACCCCCTGTGTTTCGTGTGCTATACATTCAGTTAGTGCTGGGGATAAAATCAGGTGTGGGTCTTTAAAATATATATCCCTTGGACCCTATTTTAAATGGTTTTGTTTAATCCCATCTCAGAATATTGACCAATTCAAGAAAGGCCTAAAAACTCATTTGTTTAATTTAACTACCTAACTGCTCCCACCGCCTTTTGCTTCTGCTCTCCTCACATTCCTTCACACGCCAGGATACTCGCGAGTAACAGAGCGCGCTACAAAACACTCCATAATAATAATAATAATAAAAACACTCTCAGTGCTGATGAAGTGCGGTTTTAGAGGAAGGCACTGTTGTGCCAATAGTGCAGCAAGAGGCATCTGGATTGTAGCCTGGGTCTGAAAGGCTTCCCAATTCAACTGCTGGACTCTGGGTTCACCCAAACATGGTGCAGCCCCACTCTAGGGCTATCCGGTAGACTCCCATAAAACTGGATGAGTTGAAGAGGTTCTTCGGTTTTACTTTTTTGATGGGCTTAATAAGGAAGCCGTCGCTGTCTTCATATTGGTCTACCAATCTTTGATGGCAACCGCTGTATTTCCTAAAACCATGAATCATAATCGGTATTTGCTTCTTCTTCGGATGTTGCATTTTATTGATAATGCTTTAGTGTAGCCATGAGATTACCCTGATTGTGACCGTCTTTTTAAGGTTCGGCCTGTCCTTGATCTTGATCACTTTGTAGATCAATTTTCAGAGATCTATGTTGCAGAGAAAGACATAGCTGTGGATGAGTCTTTGGTCTGTTCAAGGGCTGATTGGTTTTTAGGCAGTACTTCTCTATCAAGAGGGCACTTTATGGAATTAAGATGTATATGCTGTATGAGGGTAGTACTGAATATGTATATATTTACAGGATCTACACCAGTAGGGATTCCAATATTCACCCCTAGCTGTCCGTCCACTTTTGGAGTTGCAGAGAAAATTGTGTGGGAACTTGGTGACTAACGTTTTAAAAAAGGTTACCATTTATAAGTAGATAACTTTTACACTGATGTGCAATTGTTCAGAGAATTGTTCAAAATGGACACTGTTGCTTGTGGCCCAATCTGCTCTAACCGTAAAGGTTGCCCAAAAGTGCTTGTTTGTAAAAAACTTGAGAAGGGGTAGTGCAGTGCCCTGCGTAGCGATGAACTTTTAGCTCCGAAATTTCTGACAGGAGGGATGTCTTTATGCTGGCTAACAGCCATTATCAAAGTACTTCATCTGTGACTTTTTGGTACCTGGTTTTTGCAGGGCGCAAACCTGTGTGCATTTTAGGCTACAATAAGCACATGGGTGGGGTGGATAGAGTAGATCAGAGGTGTGAACCATACACTGCTGTTCACAATGCGTTTGGTATTAGAAGTTGGCTATCCAATTATTTCATTTAGCAACCTTTAATGCTTATGTTGTATTTAAGGATTGTTCTCCTGAGTCAAAGATGACACTTGTTCAGTTTCAGCAGTCTCTGATAGGCAGCCTTGTTGTAGTGGAACATTCAAGACTACCTAGAGAAGCAGCGGTGGAGGATGTTCCTGGATTGATGGATTGTCACTTTTTGATCACATTCCTCCCATGGTCAAAAAAACGTTCCCGCTAAGAAATGTAGTGTGTGCCTGAAGAGGTATCCTCAAGGCGAAACGTATATACTGCCTCTATTGTCCTTTTAAGCCTGGGCTGTGTGTGCCCACATGTTTTAAATTGTACCACACAGAATGGAGTTTTTGGTTGCAACTGTGAGTGTAAAAGTAAACTGACTGGTGTTATAGTTTTATATTTTTTGTACATATTTAATGGTTGGCATTAATATGATGTATTTAGTTAAAACTGTTGTGTTTGTAGTTATAGTTTTGTATCTATTGCCAATTAGTTTGTGTTTTCTTTTTTGCATAAAAAATGTGATGGCTGTGTGCGAGGACTGATGCTTGGCTGGCAGAGTGCGTGGATTGGTACTTGGCTGGTGGTGTGCTTGGAGTGACTCTTGGCTGACGGTGTGCATGGAATTGTTCTTGGCTGGTGCTGTGCATGGATTGGTGCTTGGCTAGCGGTGTACGTGGAGCAGTACTTGGCTGGCGTGTGCATGGACCGATGCTTGGCTGTTGTTGTGCGTGGCTTAGTGCTTGGATGGCAGTGTGCATTGACTGGTGCTTGACTGGTGATGTGCATGTACCAACGTTTGGTTGACGGTGTGTGAGCGGTGACTTGCTGCTGGTCACTATACACGCACTGCTAGCCAAACGCCAGTGCACACACTCCCTCAACCATCAGCCAGTGTGATTGCTGTGTGATCCATGTGGGTATATGATAGTGATGGGCCCTTGAATGACACTTTCTGTTGATGTGAACTTTGTAATGTGGTGGGCCCTCGGCTGGTGTTGTAAATAGACTAGTGTGTGTCACGTGTGAAATGTCTGTGATCAAACCCTCAATTTCTTATGAATCTTCTCTGAGTCTCATAGCCACTGAGGCAAAACAAAATCTATATTTGAAATTCAGATTCAAAATTTTTCCAGAGCTGCCAGACACTAAAAACTGGGAAAGTAGCACAAACAGCAGTGACAATTGTACATGCAAACTGGGTGGTCAAGATACAGGAATGCATTTTATGCTGCGTTGCCCCGCGCACTATGGGGCTTCATAGGCAGATGCTTTGACTACTTTTTTATTTAAAACTGCAATGTAAGGAGATGCAGGTAGGCACTGCCTTTATGTCTAAGTACAGATTCAGAGCTCTGACTAAATAATGTGCATCTTGATATCATCCTGGTGTGGAAACTAACGTGAACTGTCACCCGTAGAAGGCTTAAAAGCTTAAATGAGGACTAATTGTACCTCTGGACGTGAAACTTGTAAAAAATATTTACCTTTTTTTAGTCGTAACTAATGCATTTTCCTATATTTTCATTTGGAAATTGTAATGTTTTTCTATTTTATTTTTGCATGTTGTATTCTACTTTTATGTCTTTCAGGATGAAACAAATAAAATACCTAATGCTCAAAATAAAAAATAAATTGAGCAGTCAATGCAGGTCAGTCGTTAAAGAAGGAGGGAAAATCTTCTCCTTCTAGCATTAAGAGTGAGCGATAGCGTCAAGTAATGAACAGGGAAGAGCGAAGAACCTCCTCCGTAAAAAGAAAACTACATTAATGTAAGCTCAAAAACCCTCAAGGGTAAGTACTTAGAGTTGTGCATCCGGATAGGAAAAACATGTGGGGCCTCATTCATGAGGTTTTGCCGTAGGGAAGCGCAGCAGGCCTTCCTGCTGCGCTTCCCTAGGGCAAAAGAAAAGGGCAGGAATGCGCCGTATATATAAGATACGGCACATTCCTTTCCTTTTCCCTGCGCTGGCGTACAATAGGCTGCCTGCGCCAACACAGGCGCCATTGCACAATGGTGCAAGGGTGCCTGCGTTGCGGGGATAATTATTTTTGTACAAGAAGGGAAACCTTTCAGTACAAAATAATCACCAGAGGCTTTTCCTCTTTCAATGTGTGCTGCATTCTCACATAGAAAAAGAAAAAACAAGGAGAAATAAAGGTATTTTTCCCCGTTGCACCTCCCTTACGCCTCACCTGGGGAGGCGTAAGCTTTTGACATTGCCTCAGATTTACGATTTCTCCTAAATATGGGGCAGTGTCAAAAGGCCATGGATGTTGCTGGGAACGCCCCATCAACACCCATTGCACGCCCCTTTAACGCAGAACACTGTGTTAAAGGGACTGATATTTATCAAGCAGCATTAAGCCAAAAAAAAGTGGCTTAGTGCGGCCTGATAAATCACTCAGGCTTCTGCGCCACTGAACGTCACAAAAAGTGACGTTCCGATGGCGCAAGGGAGCTCATAAATGAGGCCTGTGGTTTCTGATAATTCGAGAAAAGTAATTTTGCTTTAATATTTGAATGCGTTGGTAGTGGTGCTTCATAATAAATTGAGAATATATAGATGTAAATTAAAAAAATTCACATGTGAGTAAAACAACCTAAATAAAGCAAAAGTCATTTTATTCAAAACACGCATCCCCGAACAACACCGCAAATGTTCATACTATATTTGAATGTAATGAGGAATTAAGTAATCCAAATTCAGGAACAACAATACATGTTGCAGCATTGGTGATTACATTTCTATACACTAATACCATTAAAATGGCAACGTATATAATGGGAATCGGGGCAGAGAACTCAGGTCTTGTGCAAGTTCTATCAAAGTTATTAATTTAGACAGAATCTCTTGCCAGTTTCACTTAATCACACCCGCGCTCAGACGAAGAACCTTTTCAGATGTGATGGATTTCTTGTTCAGGGAGCCTGTTATAATTGGGCAGGTGATCTCTCCAAAGACAGATGTCCAATTACAGGAATGCACGGAGGGAACTGGTTACAGCAGGTGTGGAAGATGTACCAGAGCTGACTGCGGGGGGCAAACTGGCCTGTACAAGGTCAAATGTAGAATGAAAGAATACCAAAGATAAAAAAAAGTCATAAGATAATACCACCCACGCTTATACTGCTCAACACACTCTACCATTCGTGTGGTCCCTAGGCGCTGAAAGTAGACCTTAATTAATACCCAAATCAATTGTATTCATTTTATAGAACTTGGGTAAAAGCAGACTAGACCGTCCAGGTTTCAAAGTTGTGACCTTGAGGTGACACAAATAGCTCTACTATGGATGACTTAATCTAATGAGCTGTCTTACTGACTGCTTGCTGTGTCCTTATAGAAATTCACTTTTCAGCCATGGTCTCTACTCCTTGCATTAGTATCAGCCTTGTCCTTTTACATGAAAGGACACGCAAAGCATCCTTTTATTTTTGACCGCTGCGCACTCGAACCAGGTACAAAAGCACCGTGGGCCTTATTTATGAAGGACTTGCGCCGCCGGTGCGTCACTTTTTCCCATGTTAAAAGTGACTCACCGGCGGCGCAATCCTTCATAAATAAGGCCCCGTGTATGATCACCCCGGTGCAGTGAGTGATTCTGGCGGAGGGGCTTCAGGAAGGCCAATCTTTTATTTTACATTTTTCCCCAACTGAAGGGCCACATTAGTTTTATTTTAGCATGACGCTGAAAACAGCATTATTGTCTTCCAATTTCAGGTTCAGTCGGCTTGAGCCCTTGCTTTTGAGAAATATATCTACCATAACTGAACCGTATTTGAGCAACATGTCAAGACCTCCGTTCATCTGAGTAACTTTATAACATTGTGTCTCAAGTGCGAATGCATTTATAGAGCCAATAATAATAATATTAATTCCATGTTACAGCATTAGTGATAGCAAGTCTGTAGTTATGGTAAAACTAACTGCAATTTCCATGGGAAATGTTTTAAAACATTTTATTTACTGATCACTTTGGCAGCATTTGACAAAGTTGCGAAAAATATGACAGATGGTTAGTTATGTTATGTTATTTAATTTTAAAGGACGTACAATTACCCGGAGGTTTCCCGGCGCCATCAGACACGAGCAGAATGAAGAGAGAGATACTTATTGAATAACCAAGTTTTTAAGTATTTGCGGAAGTTCGCATAGATGGTTTCATTTTGAAGTGACATAGGAAGCAAATTCCATAGAGAGGGACCCAAGCAAGAGAAGGATCAACTGCCCATTCGCAACAGTCTGGTTCTGGGAACCACAAATTTAGCCTGAGTGGAAAAGCGAAGGTGGAGCGGTGGGTGGTAAGGGTGGACTAAGATATTCAGGTACTGTAAATGTAAATTGATACTTGTATAGCGCACTACTCACCCGCAAGGGTCTCAAGGCACTTGTGCAAATACCGCTGTGGAACCCATCCTGGCTTTCCCTGTGAGGCGTCCACTCCTGGGCACCCCCAAGGTGGAGCCCAGGCATCCTTAGCGTTGTGGGGGCCGTTGTGGAGATTAAGCTAGCTATTGCCCAGAGTTGCAGAGTGGGACTCCATGAATGGAATAGGCACCGAGGCGAGAATTATCAGGTCCGTGGAATTTTGAGCCCAAGACCCGCCGCGGCAGGGAATTGAACCCTGGTCTCGGGATAGACCTCTGCATCATGGTCTGCAGCTCTAACCATTGAGCCACACTTCTCCGCTGGGGTGCTGTGCCAGATTTGATTTTGTGCATATAGCTAATAACCTTGAATTTTATGCGGTTTTCGGCTCTGAGCCAGTGAAGGTCGTGGAGTGTGCCAGAGATGGGGGCCATTCTAGAGACCTGGAGGAGCAACCTAGCCACTCTAGGTTTCCACATCCAACTTAGGCCTTTATTTAGAGGTCGGTGGGTGGCCCACCAATCACATAGTTTAGAGGAGTCTATGGCCTCCACCTCTGCCAGAAACCACCCGCAAGGTTGAACATTCTTACCTGCCTACCGCTCTAAGCCATCAGACTAACCTCCCCTGTGGCAGTTGCTCTAAAAGCTGAAGAGCTTGCCAAGCCAGCACAGTGTTGAGCAGGCTTGGCATTTTTGTTTTTCTAGAATAAACTCCCAAAGCAGGAGTATTTTTGGGGGAAAACAAGAATTTAATAGCCCTGACCCACAAGTATTTTCTCCAGTGAGTGGGGGGCAATGAGCTATTTCTCTAGCCCGACCTGCTATGCATTGCCTGATAGTTTAGAGCAACACAATTTAGTGACAGTCATCTATCCTTAAATAGGACGGGTCAACAGTCAGTATGACTGGGCATTCCATTCGTAATTGAGCAGCCAGGTCAAGGGTGCTTATTAACTGCCAGATCCTGAGACCAGTGGAAACCCTGTGGTATCCCACCACTAATCGAGTTGTGAAACCATAAATTTGGCCGGGCAAGTGACCCACCAGTTTATGATGATTCACCCACTCTGACAAACTCTAAATGAAGGCCTTTGTTTCCTCCTTTTAAACTTCATGGATATTTGTAAAAGGGTGTTTAAAATGATTTGGGATAATCTAAAAGAAGCATGTTCAATACTGATTTTTGATATTTATAAGACTGAAAACTAATAAATGGAACCAAGAAGATACAACTTTACCGTAGTACCTCTTTTTTATGGGCTAGCTTGATAGCACAGCTTTTGCCAGACATTTACATGATAATCACCAGATGAAGGTTTCTTGCTCCACCCATACTTTGGGAGCCATGGGTACATGTTTTGATTGGGCAGAAGTTGTGTGCTTATACAAATAAGAGCTTGTCCTACATGCAGCTGCGAGCATTTTATTTATTTATCCAGGTGCCAGAGCTTGAACATTCTGGCTCAAGCACATGGCATTGGAGAAGTGTGGCTCAAATGGTTAGAGCAGCAGACCCTAATGCAGAGGTCTGGTCCGGGACCAGCGTTCAATATCCGCCTCGGCGGGTCTTGGGCTCATTTTCCTCGGACCTGATAATTCTCGCCTCGGTGCCTATTCTAATCAAGGGTCCCACTATGCAACTCAGGGCAATAGCTTGCTTAATCTCCACAATGGCCCCAACAGTGCTGGGATGCCTGGCTTCACCTTGGGGGTGCCCAGGAGGGGACATTCCACAGGGAAAAACCAGGAAGGGTTCCTAAGCGGTATACGGACAGCACCGGGACACCTCCGTTGGAGGTAGCTGTGCGCTTTAAACAATGGCATTTACATTGTAATACTATTAAAGTGTCTTAGGTAACTAGATAATTTACAGTGTTTTACTCTGACAGCAGCACAGTGTGAAGGAGGGCAGTCATTAACCTACATAGATCTTTCAGTCTGGATTGACAGTGCAACTACCACTTGACCTTATGTGATCAACGAAAAAAAGTGCTTCCGAATTCTACTGCGAGAGGAGCTTAGGCTCCACCCACATATTAGTCACCCAGAGTACAGGATGTTATAAGGGTGAATTATTGTGCTTCCACTATCATGCCACCTCACATGTATACAATGCAGCAGGCCTGAGCTGGTTATAGTGGCAAGGGAATGAGCAGGGATACAGGCCTAATCTGTTTATTATGAAATGTTATGATGCAGCCAATACACCTAGGGCCAGATGTAGGTAGGCATTTACCGGTCGGTAACGGCCGAATTCGGCCGTTACCGACCGGTAAATGCAATTTGAGATGTAGGGCCCTGTATATTACAGAATCGGTAAATTTACCGATCGGTAAATTTACCGATTCTGTAAAATACCGAATCGGTATTTTTTCCGATTCAGTAAAATTGATATGTAGGTGGGACTCTTCTGAGTCCCACAAGCATTACAGAATCGGTATTTTACCATCAAATACTATTTGATGGTAAAATACCGATTCTGGTGTGCATGCACATGTGTGCATGCACACCTGTGTCATATGACAGGCAGACCTGCCCTTAGGGCAGGTATGCCTGCCACATGGCCCCCGAACCTTTTTTGGGGGTGCTAGAGGGTGTCAAAGTGACACCCCCTGCACCCTTGTCAGAATCGGTATTTACCGATTCGGTAAATACCGACCGGTAATGCCCCATTCATTCCTATGGGCTTCAAAGCCCATAGGAATGAATGGGGCATTACCGGTCGGTATTTACCGAATCGGTAAATACAGATATTTACCGATTCGGTAAAAGGAAAAGGAACATCTGGATGTTCCTACATATCCACCCCTCAGATTTACCGATTTTTAATTACCGAATCGGTAAAATTCGGTAATTAAAAATCGGTAAATCTCATTTACCTACATCTGGCCCCTGATGTTTTATTGTGAAATGCGTATGCTAAAGTAGATCGTCAATTAGGTATTATTTGCAATTACTTTATATCAAAGCTTAGAGATTGTTTTTCTTATTGCATGGAATCTCACAGATTACCATGTTAGTCAAAGGTTTTGAGGTTGACCACCCACTCTGATACCCCGGGAGGTTTTTACTGTGATGATTCTTGTTAGGCCCTATCAAAAGGGGATATATAATGGTTTGCAAGCTGCATTTTTGTGCATATTTGTAATTTCATAACTGTATGGTTGCCACTTTATGTGCACTCGAATAGGCCAATGTTGGGTAAAATGTAAAGCCAATGTAAAAGAGTAAAGGTTTAAGCAGTTTTTTGGGAAATGCATGCCATATTTCATAGGTTTGCTCTGTTCATTAAGGAACATTATGCCAAAGCCAGTAGGATTAACTTAATATGAAAAGAATATGTTAAACAAAATAGGCTTAATATTAACTTTGCATGTATTACACACCATTCTCTCTTTCTAAATTTGATGGGAATGAACATACAAATTATCACAGATTTGATTCCCCATAGAAGATTTCACCCTGATCCAGTGGGTTACCAGCAACATGTAATCTAACCACATGGGCTCATAAATTCAACTCACAACACACCGGCAAAACCCGCTGGAGTCATTGTTTTTATAATTCTCTAGATTAGTTATTTCTATTCCCTAACAAATCTTTTCACTGATCAAAAAGTTCATTCCTCTGGTCAATGGACCATTAATTGAACTAGTTGATGGTGAAATGACATAGGTTTTTAACATACTCACACCTTGGAAATTATCACAGAGTCAGGATGTGTTTTAAATTTTATCTCAGATTAATTCATGTGAACCACTTACACAGTACAGAACAAACTCCGTTTCTCACAGGAAGGAAGATTTTAAGAAATTAATCAAATGCATTCATTTATACTTTGCAATGACACTGCATGAAAGGGAAAGGATAGAGAGAAAATAACATAAGCGCATACACAGATACATTATATTTACCGAAAATGGCAGGAAAACAAGTTCCAGCCTTGGAATTGGTAAGGGTCCACCAGGAAAGATCTGGTGAACAAAGGCTTCAGGACAGGAATTAGAACAGGAATTAGGACAGGACAGACGACCTCTCTATCACCGACGCTTGCATAGGACCCCTCTCTGACATTCTCTTCCTCCTTGAGATTTTTCAGTTATTTTCTTCTAAATTAATTGCTTATGATAATTGGTTCAGCAATTCGATTCTTCTTCTGCATCACTCATCAATCCAACAGCATCCCGGTCTTATGCTTCAGCATCTCCGTCTCCAGGTTAAGTGACTAACTAATGCTACCTCAATTATACCTTTCTGTATGCTGGTACCACCCATTAATGTTTCAAACTTATGAAAATACTAATTCTGATTGGACAGGCCAGGGGAGGTGATCATCACATCACACTTACATAGTACTCTTTTCAGTTAGCCCTTTTTTAAGAAACCCATCCCCTTAATTCTTTATTCAAACTTTATTTCCCACCCGTATTCACAATGTAATTGCCACAAATTATTAAACATTCTGCAGGTTCCCATGCATTTTGGTTCACTGTCATTCCGATAATCATGAAAGTATCCACTGGTAGCCTTGGACGAAGTTCAAGATTACATGGCGTCTTCCAGCTAGGTTGCACTATGCATGTGCAGCAGAACGAGAGGGCATAGACTGTAGGCCCATAATAAGCACTATTGAAAGAGTCAAAAAGGCAAATGTTAAAATAAAAAATAAATGGTTTCACTGTATACCACCTGTTTCTACTCTACTCCCATTTACTTATTATTATTCTCCCCACATTAGCATTAGTAAAATAGCTGAGTTTAGTTTTCCAGCAAGCAGGTGGCAAGCATGGGAGTTTCAATCGCCCATTCTGTAAAATACTGTGCAAGTGCAGAAAGTTCCCTCCAAGCGACAGATACATCATACTACGTAAATGCAGTAGACGCATGCACACTAAAGCTGATGATGATGTCACATATTACATCATTCATGACATGGTCAGTGACATCACTGATGACATCTCAAATGGATTGCGGGCGCGCAAATTATAGTGAGTCCAACTAACTATAACGTGGGAATTTCAATGGTTTTGTATGAGTAAAATGTTCAGCTAACTATAACTGGTGAGAAACCTATGGTTTTTTTAGTGAATTTCATAGGTTTTTTAAATGACCCCAGACCCCCTGGCCCTTGCACCCCCCACCCCTCCCGCATCACCTACGATGCCACCACCCTCCTAGCCCTTAACCCCGGCCGCTCCCCCAACTGCATCCAAGCTGCTCCTGGACAAACCCACGGACCTTTCTCATGCAACTCCTGCAAATTCTACGGCACCGTCTACAAGTCAGCTACGATCACACCACAGATATCCGACCCCAACAACCTACAATGCATCTTGCTCAACACCCGTTCGGTCCACAGGCACACCATTGACCTATGGAATCTACTAGACACCATCTCTCCGGACGTCGCCTTTCTAACAGAAACATGGATGAACGCCTCTTCTGCCCCAGACATCACCATTGCCATCCCTGAAGATTATAAGATCATACGCAAGGACCGTACCGGCCACACAGGAGGAGGAATCGCTATCGTCCATAAGAAATCAATCCACATCTCAACCAGCTCAGACGTCAATCTCGCCAACTCTGAACACCTCCACTTCCAGATCCACATCGGCCCCAAGACCACACTCAGAGGTACCCTCCTTTACAGACCTCCAGGACCCCGCGCTCAATTTAGTGAGGACATCACGGACTTCATCACTCCACACGCGCTCCCCTCCAAAGATTACATCCTTCTGGGAGACCTCAACTTTCACCTTGAAAAGCACAACGACCGCAACTCCACCACCCTTTTGGACAACCTCGCCAACCTCGGACTTAAACAACTTGTCACTTCCCCCACCCACATCGCAGGTCATACACTCGACCCTATCTTCACCTCCAGCAATCATGTCTCCTTCAGTCACACCACGAATCTCCTTTGGACTGACCACAGCTGCGTTCACTTTACCTACAACAAGCCCAAACCCAACAACCACCCCCAACCAACCCTGCGAAGAAACTGGAACAAAATCACCATCGACCAGATCTCCTCATCGCTTCTTCTTAACCCCCCAGCCCACTCCTCAAATCCCGATCAAGCCGCCTCCAACCTCACCCTATGGTTATCCAACAGCGCCGACATCCTAGCACCACTGAAAAAACGACAAAACAAACTCGGCAGCAAGAAGGCCTCCTGGTTCAACGATGATCTTAAGAAATCCAAGAAACTCTGCCGCTCCCTTGAGAAGGCCTGGAAAAAAGATCCAACCACCAGCACCAAGGAAGCCTTCAAAAACGCCACCCGCTTACACCACCAACTGATCCGAAATGCCAAGAAAGCCGCTTTCAAGGACCGACTAGATAACAACGCCCACAACAGCAAAGAACTATTCAATATCGTCAAGGAATTTACCAATCCCACGGCCAACTCCAACGACATCACCCCCTCCCAAGCCCTCTGCGACTCCCTAGCCTCATTCTTCCACAACAAAATCGCAGACATCCACAACAGCTTCAACAACCAACCCGAAAACCAACCCACCCAACCCCTTGCAGGACCCCCACCTCCCCTGAACACCCTCAATGATTGGAAACCAATCTCCACTGAGGACACCATCCGTCTGATGAACTCTATCCACTCAGGATCCCCCACAGACCCATGCCCGCACCACATCTTTAACAAAGCAGGCTCCATCATAGCACCGCACCTCCGAGACGTCATCAACTGCTCCCTCGACTCCGCAACCTTCCCGGAAAGCTGGAAACATGCCGAACTCAGAGCCCTCCTGAAGAAACCCACAGCTGACCCCACCGAACTCAAAAACTACCGCCCCATCTCGCTCCTTCCATTCCCGGCCAAAGTCATCGAGAAAGCGGTCAACAACCAGCTCGCCGCCTTCCTTGAAACAAACAAATCCCTCGACTCCTCACAATCCGGCTTCCGAGCCAAGCACAGCATTGAAACCGCCCTCATCGCAGCAACAGACGACATTCGAACTCTCCTGGACAATGGAGACACAGTCGCCCTCATCCTCCTTGACCTCTCCGCAGCCTTCGACACAGTCTGCATAGCACCCTTCTACAGCGCCTCAGAAACATCGGAATACAAGGAAAAGCATTGGAATGGATCACCTCGTTCCTCACCGGAAGAACCCAGAGAGTCCGCCTCCCACCATTCATCTCAGAGGCCACTGAAGTCATCTGCGGCGTACCCCAAGGATCCTCACTCAGTCCCACCCTCTTCATCGTATACATGAGCCCCCTCGCGGCCATCGCACGCCAACACAACCTCAACATCATCTCCTACGCGGATGACACTCAACTGATCCTTTCACTCACCAATGACCCTAGCACCGCCAAAACTAACCTACACGAAGGAATGAAAGAAGTAGCCGAATGGATGAAACACAGCCGTCTGAAACTGAACTCAGATAAAACAGAAGTCCTTATCTTAGGTACCTCCCCCTCTGCCTGGGACGACTCTTGGTGGCCAGAAGCCCTTGGAAAAGCACCCATCCCGACGGACCACGCACGGAACCTGGGCGTCATCCTGGATTCCTCACTTTCAATGAATAGACAAGTCAACGCCGTCTCTTCATCCTGCTTCAACATTCTTCGCATGCTCAAAAAAACATTTCGTTGGATCCCCATCGAAACTAGGAAAACGGTCACCCACGCTCTGGTCACGAGCCGACTGGACTACGGAAACACCCTCTACGCCGGTACTACCGCTAAACTCCAGAAAAAACTCCAACGAATCCAGAACGCTTCAGCCAGGCTCATATTAGACATCCCGCGCAAAGAACATATCTCTGGTCACCTGAAAAACCTCCACTGGCTCCCCGTCAATAAGAGGATCACTTTCCGGCTCCTAACCCACGCACACAAAGCACTCTACGAAATCGGACCAGAATGCCTCAACACACGACTGTCCTTCTACACCCCCTCACGCCAGCTACGATCATCCAACCAAGCTCTTGCCACTGCACCTCGCATCAACAAAACCACCATGGGAGGTAGATCCTTTTCCTACCTGGCAGCTAAAACCTGGAACTCACTTCCCACTCACCTTCGCCTTACTCAGAACCACCTAGCATTCAGAAAGCAACTTAAAACGTGGATATTTGACCAGTAATTCCCCACCCCTCTTCAAGCGCCTTGAGACCCTCTGGGTATGTAGCGCGCTATATACATTTTTTTGACTTGACTGACTTGACTAAAATAACGAGTGTAAAACCTATGGTTTTTTCAGTGAATTTCAAAGGTTTTTTAAATGCTAATTCCTAACTATAACGAGTGTTAAACCTATGGTTTTTTCAGTGAATTTCAAAGGTTTTTTAAATGCTAATTCCTAACTATAACGAGTTTGTAACCTACGGTTTTTAAAGTGAATTATTACGTTTTTTTAATAGCTATTTTTTTATAGCTATTATTATTCTAATTTTTATAAAATTATTTAAATAATGTATATTTTTCTAACATTAATTTTTCAATGTATTTTTCCTGTTTTTTTTTTTTTTTATCTTTTTACCCTGGAGCGCTCAGGGTGCGCGCACCCATAAACGCACCCGTACACGTAGCGAGAGCGCTATTCCCGCGTGTGAAAAAATATATAATTATGTATTTAAAGTAAATAATAATGCTAGAGATTCAGTGACATACTCATAAAAGTACTAATTTTCATTTTTAATAACCGTATTTCACCTTTAAAAAAATCGATCAAAACGTCATTCTGACGGCCGCGTAACCGCTCCCGGAAGCGTTCCCGGAAGCGCCTACATACGTGCCGCGTAAGCGCCCCGGAGCGCGGAGCGTAAGCGCGCGTCAAGCCATGTGACCTTAAAACAAAACTTTTGATTGGTTCATAACAGTTTTTTTCCAACTATTGAAAGCCCCCACCCATTTCCCTCACTACCTCTTTGACTTTGGAGAGAGCAAGAGCTGTTCCCTGCTTCTTCTCCAACATCTCTTTTTTTTTCAAGATTGGCTGAAAGACCCAGCAATGACTCTGATGAAGAGTTTGTGCCAGAGGACCCTCCCCGGCGCAAAGTAAAAGAACATTTTATTTGGAAATTTTTTACCTTCCCTGAAGGTGAAAAGAAGGTGAATGCGGCGAAGGTGTGCTGCAAAATCTGTGGCACCACCTTATCACGTGGTGACCCTACAGAAAAGAATAGCTTTGGGAATGCCAGGTTAATCAGGCATGTTGAGAGGGGGCACCCCAACAATTATGCGAGGGAGAGTGTCAGGGACCTGGCACGCAATCCCCCACAGATGGCGGCAGCACCTCGACTGGTGGAGCAACACCTTCTGGAAGACAAGCTGGAAGACTAGTTCCTAACGTGCAGCCGGTCTTTGCAGGTCTGAAATTTGTCTGCAAGGACTGCGACGAACTGATTTGTTATGGGGAGCAGAGCCTAGAACTGATTGTTTGGAGAAAAGAAGAACACCGCTGCTCCACCCATCACTAACTTTTCCCCTTTTTTTGCTCCTGTTAAGCAGTTTTGGATTCCCTAGTTTTGTTCTTCTCCCCAAAAAAAACCAAAAAAAGATTAACATCGTTCTGTAAAAGTATAAAAAAATATAAACTCAAAAAAAGAAGAAAAAAAAAGTTCTTTTTAGAACTACCTCCAATTCTCCAAAAAGAGCTATATTCCTTATATATTCTCTCATTTTTTGTTTTTTTAATGAATGTGCACTGCATAAATTAATGGATAAAATGACTGAATGAAGGGGAGAAAGTGACTGAGGGAACAAATGACAGAAGGGAGTGGGTGTGGGTGAGTTTATGACAGTGAGGGATGGAAGGTGAGTAAGGGTGAGTGAAGAGGGAGTAGCATAGGGAGGAGATGGAGGGAGTGAGGGTAAGACAGAGGGAGTGAGGGAAGAGGAGTGAGGAAGTTACAGGACAGAGGGAGTGAGAGAAGGAGTCAGTGAAGTGGAGTATGGTGAGAGAGGAAAGGAGAATGAGTAAGGGAGCGAAGGAAGGAAAGAGAGGGGAAGGAAAGTGAAGCAGGGGGGATGAAAGTATAGGGAAGGGGAGTGAAGGATGGAGAATGAGGGATAGTGAAGGAACCGGAGTAAGGGAGAGGGGTAAGGGAGGGTGAGAGAAGGGCTGTGAGCATGAGTAAAGAGAAGTGAAAGAGGGTGGATAAAAGTGAGTGAGGGTAAGACAAGGGGAGTGAGGGAGTGAGGGGGCAGAGGGAGTGAAGGAAGGAGTGACAGAAAGGGACTGATTGAGGGACCAAAGAAAGGTAAGTGAGGGAGTGTGGGTGAGTTATAGAGAGTGAGTGTGATGTAAGAGGACTGAGAGAGTTAGGGGACAAAGAGAGTGAGGCTAAGAGAGAGGGAGTGAGGAGAGGAGTGAGAGGAAGTGCGAGTACAGAGGGAGTGAAAGAAGGAGTGATTGAAGTGGAGTACAGTGAGAGAGGAAAGGAGAATGAGTGAGGGAGCGTAGGAAGTGAAGAGATGGGAAGGGAAGTAAAGCAGGTTGGACTGAAAGAAGTTGAGTGTGGGAGGGGAGTGAGGGAAAGCGGAGTAAACATGGGGAATGAGGATAAGTGAGGAAAGCGGAGTAAGGGAACGGGGTGAGAAAAGGTAAGAGAAGAGTAGTGAGGCTGAGGAAAGAGTGGTGATAGAGGGTGGATAAAGGCAAGTGAGCATAAGACAAGGGTAGTGAGGGAGTGAGGAGACAGAGGGAGTGAAGGAAAGAGTGAGAGAAGGGGAATGAGTGAGGGAGCATACAAAGGTAAGTGAGGGAGTGTAGGTGAGTTAAAGGGAGTAAGCATGAGGGAAGGGGACTGCGAGAGTGAGGGGATGGAGGTAGTGAGGCTAAGAGAGAGGGAGTGAGGAAAGGGAAGTGAGGAAGTGAGAGGACAGAGGGAGCGAAAGAAGGAGCGAGTGAAGTGGAGTACAATGAGAGATGAAAGGAGAATGAGTGAGGGAGCATAGGAAGTGAAGAGAGGGGAAGGGAAGTAAAGCAGGGGGACTGAAAGAAGTTGAGTGTGGGAGGGGAGTGAGGGAAAGCGGAGTAAACATGGGGAATAAGGATAAGTGAGGAAAGCAGAGTAAGGGAACGGGGTGAGGAAGGGTAAGAGAAGAGCAGTGAGGTTGAGGAAAGAGTGGTGATAGAGGGTGGATAAAGGCAAGTGAGCATAAGACAAGGGTAGTGAGGGAGTGAGGAGACAGAGGGAGTGAAGGAAAGAGTGAGAGAAGGGGACTGAGTGAGGGAGCATAGAAAGGTAAGTGAGGGAGTGTAGGTGAGTTAAAGGGAGTGAGCATGAGGGAAGGGGACTGAGAGAGTGTGGGGATGGAGGTAGTGAGGCTAAGAGAGAGGGAGTGAGGGAAGGAGAATGAGGATGTGACAGGACAGAGTGAGTGAGAAAAGGAGTGAGTGAAGTGGAGTAAGGTGAGTGAGGGAAGGGGAATGCGTGAGTGAGCGAAGGAAGGGAATAGAGGGGAAGAGGACTGAAGCACAGGTACTGAGAGAAGGTGAGTGGGGGATGTAAGCGGAGTAAGGTAACGGGGTGAGGGTGGTTGAGAGAAGAGTATTGAGGTTAAGGAAAAGAGTGATGAGAAAGTAAATTTTGTTTGTCAAACTTACCTTATAAGTAATGTAAACGTAATGACATATTTTAAATAAATTTAATATCTGTGGAAGAGGGAAAAAAAAATACTTATAATTTTTATAATATTTATTTCAAAATACAAGAGACAAGGCAGGAGAAGGGGGTGATGGTGGATTCACGACAATGAGGGATGGAAGGTGAGTGAGGGTGAGTGTAGGGGCGTAAGAGAGTGAGGGGACAATGGGAGTGAGGGTAATAGAGAGGGAGTGAGGGAAGAGGAGTGAGGAAGTGAGAGGACAGAGGGAGTGAGAGAAGGAGTGAGAAAAGTGGAGTAAGGTGAGTGACGGAAGGGGAATGACTGAGAGAGCAAAGGAAGGAAAGAAGGGGAAGGGGAGTGAAGCAGAGGGACTGGGAAAAGGTGACTGTGGGAGGAGAGTGAGGGTAAGGGGAGGTAAGGAATGAGGATAAGTGAGGGAAGTGGAGTAAGGGAACGGCAGTGAGAAGAGCAGTGAGGTTGAGGAAAGAGGGGTGATAGAGGGTGGATAAAAGTGAGTGAGGGTAAGACAAGGAGAGTGAGGGAGTGAGGGGACAGAGGGTCTGAAGGAAGGAGTGACAGAAAGGGACCAAGTGAGGGAGCATAGAAAGGTGAATGGGGAGTGTTGGTGAGTTAAAGGGAGTGAGTGTGAGGGAAGGGGGAGTGACAAAGTGAGGGGATGGAGGGAGTGAGGGTAAGAGTAAGAGAGTGAGGGGAGGGAAGTGAGGATGTGAGAGGACAGAGGGAGTGAGAGAAGGAGTGAGTGAAGTGGAGTAAGGTGAGTGAGGGAAGGGGAATTACTGAGGGAGCAAAGGAATGAAAGAAGGGGAAGGGGAGTAAAGTAGAGGGACTGAGAGCTGGAAAGTGGTGTAGGGGAGAGAGAGGAATGGGAGTGAAGAAATGGGGAATGAGGGGTAGTGAGGAAAGTGGAGTAAGGGAACGGGGGTGAATGAGAGTGACAGAAGGGCAGTGAAGGTAAGTCAAGAGGGGTGATAGAGGGTGGATAAAAGTGAGTGAGGGTAAGACAAGGAGAGTGAGGGAGTGAGGGGACAGAGGGACTGAAGGAAGGAGTGACAGAAAGGGACCAAGTGAGGGAGCATAGAAAGGTGAATGAGGGAGTGTTGGTGAGTTAAAGGGAGTGAGTGTGAGGGAAGGGGGAGTGACAAAGTGAGGGGATGGAGGGAGTGAGGGTAAGAGTAAGAGAGTGAGGGAAGGGAAGTGAGGATGTGAGAGGACAGAGGGAGTGAGAGAAGGAGTGAGTGAAGTGGAGTAAGGTGAGTGAGGGAAGGGGAATTACTGAGGGAGCAAAGGAATGAAAGAAGGGGAAGGGGAGTAAAGTAGAGGGACTGAGAGCTGGAAAGTGGTGTAGGGGAGAGAGAGGAATTGGAGTGAAGAAATGGGGAATGAGGGGTAGTGAGGAAAGTGGAGTAAGGGAACGGGGTGAATGAGAGTGACAGAAGGGCAGTGAAGGTAAGTCAAGAGGGGTGATAGAGGGTGGAAAAAGGTGGGTGAGCGTGAGACAAGGGGAGTATAATATATTTCACAATACAAAATACAAAATAATTTGTACAACATGTTATGTGGTTTATTTTTGCTGTTCTCAGAATATATTGAATTTCACTTAAAACAGTGAGTTCAATACTACTCATCATATGACAGCGGGCAAAAAAAAACACAATCAAAAAGATTGTGTTTAAAAAACCCATACATCGTTTCAATAAATAATGTAAAACTTAGAAAAAACATATCGTAACTCATTTTTGATCCACTTACTTTTCCACCAGGCAAATAGTATGTGGAATGTCCTTTTCTTTGGAAATTACTCAATAGTACTCTTAAACTTCAATTTCCTCGACTTTCTGAAAGAAAAGCTCAAACATCTTTTTCATCATGTAACAATAGTTATATTTCCACCTCTGGCTCACTCATGATCAACATTTCCTATAATACTGAAATCACTCACTATGTTGTGGTAAATAAAGATTTACCGTATGCGGAATTTCTATGCGGTATAAGTTAATAAAATAGTTCAATCAAATGAGAGGCAGAGTCCGTGGCATCTGAGTTTATAAGGGTTTTATTCCATGTAATGGAACATGATACCATGGTATCATGTTCCATCACCACAAAGGTTCAGGAAGGGATAGACAATGCTTTTTTAACAGTGTACAATATATATAGTAAATGCATATAATGGTAATAGATACAGAAGGCGTAACAGCTGAAAGAAACGAGATAAGAACAAATGTGCGTAACAGAAGGCGTGCACGAGGGCGTACACGGAGGTGTGTGCTAGAAACGTCACATGAAAGTGTCACAGGTGGGTGGATTCATAGAGGAATCCTGCAGTGTCAGCAGAAATATATGGCTGGATGCGCGCGCAGGCAACATGACGTGTGATTGACGTGGAGCTGGAGGGTGCAGGGGACTTGACATTTAGCACTATAAGGGGAGACAGAAGTCTGGCGTGTCAGAACAACCTAAACCCAATCATATCTGATATCTTGTGTTTAAGGAACTGTATTATCTAAAAGGAAAGGTCTCTCGGACAGAGGCTATTCTATACTGACTGCTAGTGCGTGCATATGTGTCTATGTGTCTATGCGTAATGCGAGGGGCCATGGGCCTACCATGGTAACGGGAGCAGTGAATTACTTGCGCGGAGACAGAAAGGCCGGGCCCTTTGCTCTGCAGCTGGGGAGATGTTTACCTAAATCACTAGACAGGAATGTATTTTCGATAAGCGGAGCAGATAACTTGAAGGCAAAATACAGTCTTGGCAGGCAAGCAGGCCGAGCTGGGCACCGCTCGCCGCGCAGGGAGTAAGGTAAAGGTCATGGATGCAGATCCAGGCTGCAGCTTTCAGAGGCAGAAGGCACAAAAGGCTTGATGGCAGAAATCAGGGCCTAGCTCGCCAGAGCCAGGAAAACGTGAAAGTGCACCATGTAAAGACGGTGGCACGACATACTTAGGAACTGAATTATCGACCCATTCATGGTGGATCCGAAAGAGGACATGTTAGCGTTGGACGCAAATGTGTTTGCGTCTTCATAGCTGGTTGTGGAGGGAAATTACATGTACTTGAAACACGTACATGGAGCCGTTGGGGTCTACGTTAGGGGACACAAATGACCATAAAAATTCATATTTCCTCATTCCCTCCTTGTCCCCTACGGACCCTTCATGATATATCAATCTTCATTAGTCCATCTATTTGTTCATATAACATCATTTGCTCTTCCTTTTTCAGGCGGGATTTAGAACGTGGACTTGGATGGGGAATACATGATGTGGCGCAAAAGCCACAAATCGCTGGCCCACACTGTAAACATAGGCAACAACTGAATACTATGAGAAGGGCTATTCCGAGGAAGGATAGGACCTTCCATCCCCAGGCTGATAACACGCTCCAGAGCCAACCGGACCAAGTCCAGGTACCTGGATTCTGGTGTATCTGACTTGCAATCTTGTGGAGACGGGTTATGGCTCTATATACTGATGGTGCATTTTCTGGAATGAAAACACAGCAACTCGATCCGATGACTCTACAAGCTCCGCCCCTATCGGCCAGGATGACGTCAAGAACAAGACGGTTCTGAAGAACAACAAGTCTCATAGCAGACTGTTCCTCTGTTAAGTTGCCTAGGGCGGAAGTAGTTTCATTCACTACTGCTTCAAGGGTTCTTGTTAATTTACGTATCAGTTTACTATTCGAGACAGTGCCTAAATAGGGGAAGAAACCTTTATTAAAGTCTGTGTATTGCTCCCATGCTGTTTCAGTATAGTCGACAATCGGGAGATCTCTCTTGGGTCTATTGTGTACTAGATGGGAGTCCCTATGATAATCAGGTGGGGCTAGGAAAACAGGTAGCAGAAGGAAGGCAATTTAACAGGTACCATCCCAGTCTAGAGGTAAGCGAACATAAGCTGTATGACCACAAATGAAATAGGAATGACGTGAAGCTTTGAATGTAGACTTGCCTTTATCACTGAATTCAATCACAGTAGTACATTTACTATGACCTAGATGAACTGAACCATTCTTTCTGACGCATAATTCACCTTTGACTGGTAACACTGACATAGCAGGCAAGTCTGGTTTTGTATCGGACTGGACATTCAGAATCATGAGGTTAAGTGTAAAATTACCTAATCCATACACTTCGTTTTCTAGATCGGTCCCTGTCCTTTGTGGCAGACCCTCCTTGTCAGGGAAACATACTTTATGCATAACTGTGTTCAGATTTCCCCATACCCAATTGCCCTGGTAAACTATGGAATCAGAATTTAAAGAATTTATTAGACTAAACCATGCACCACAGGAACCATTGTGTGTGAACGGGTACGGAAAGAGGGGCAGAACTCCCTTGTACTTCTGATAGAGAGGGAGTCGGCCACATATCCAACAATTGGTAGCATTGCTGGTCTGATGGGAATGATGTAACATACTGATGAATGTATTGTTGCGCAGCGCAAGTCGGTAAGATAACTCGTGCGGGGGCAATTCACTGAAAGTATGCTCGACAGTGTCATTTGAAGAAGAATGTGCACGTGTGAAAATAGGAAAGTACATGTGTAATAATATACTTGTAGCAATAATCATAAGACTCAGAAAAAACATAATCAATAATGTCACAATACAGTGACTACGGAGAGATTTACAATATTCTCGTTTCTTGAGCTGTCTCTGTCTATCTCTCTCTCTATTGGGGTCTAACTGGTACATGTCAGGAACCTGTCTAACCGCTTCACCTAGGGGAGGACTTAAACAATTAAACTGTCTGACTTGCTAGACCTCAATTTCAGTTTGTACTCCTGCTAACCCATTGGCAGTAGTAACTATTATTCAATTTGTTTTAAGCGTGGCTATTGTGCCTGCATCTCGAGCACTGTCATCCAAAAGATCATATATTAACGATTGGTTCAAAATGGTGACTGACTCCTCCTATCGAAATTCCGGATAAAGACTAGATCTCCAGGGACGATCTCGTGTGGCTTCACCTCGGTGTTGTCGGGAAAGGCTGCAGCTACCTGTGAACGACATGATTGTAGTGCAGACATCAAGGAGGCAAGGTAATCTGTCAGCATATTACAGTCAACATCTGTGATCTTACGAGGCAGAGGCGTCCCCCACATATTCGGTGGCCTACCAAAGACCACCTCGTACGGGGATAGCCCTGTTCTTGAATGGGCTACCATTCTCATGTAGAAAAGTGCAACTGGTAAGGCTATAATCCAATCTACGCCTTTCTCTTTACATACTTTGGCGAGACGTGTTTTCAGGGTCTGATTGTGTCTCTCTACGAGACCTGCTGCCTCGGGATGTCGGACACAGTGGAACTTCCACTGATAACCTAGCAGGAGTGATACCTGCTTCATGAGCTCGGACGAGAATGGCTGACCATTATCTGAGTACACGACACGGGGCAAACCATACCTGGGGAAAAATTCACGTACCAGCTGCTTGGCAGTGGTCGGATCAGTGTAATCTGGGACTGGATATGCTTCTGTCCATCGGGAAAGTGCACATACTACTACGAGGACATACTTAAATCCTCGACAACGTTCCATCTGGATATAATCCATCTGGAGGACTTCAAAAGGGTGATCGGGAAGATGAAATCCACCTTGCTCTACGGGAATGCCTTTACCTGGGTTGAACTGACAACAGATCATGCAAGTACGCACTTTTTGTTTTGCTGCTGCTCGTAAATGCTTATTGAACCAAAGGTTTTGAATACTGTCTAACATGGCTTTTTCTCCTAAATGTGCAGGGCTATGTGCTGTGTTAATGATAACTTGAACCATAGAGTCGGGGAGAAACCATGTGGCTTTTCCCTTCGTCATCCATCCCTGTTCTGTCTGTATCCCTCCTAGTTCAGTCCATTTCTTGATTTCGTCTGGTGTAGCATGTGTCTGTATGTCAATTACATCTAGGGCGGGATCCCTAACTGTCATGCAATGTGTCGGTGTCGGGACTACTGTCTTTGTCATATCAATTGTGTGAGTATGAGTCTGAGCTGTATGTTTGGCTGTTCGATCTGCCAGGTCATTACCCTGGGAAATGGTATCTGTGACTTTCGTATGTGCTCTGCACTTCATGATGGTTATCGCTGTAGGCAAATGTATTGCGTCTAACAGAGCTTGAATGAGGGGACCGTGCTGGATCTTGGCTCCGTGAGAGGTCAAGAAACCTCTCTCTCGCCAGAGTACACCGAAGTCGTGTACGACTCCGAATGCATAACGTGAATCTGTGTATATGTTAACTCTCTTGTTCTTTGCTTGTATACAGGCTTGGGTCAGAGCAATGAGCTCTGCTGCTTGGGCTGACAGTGTGTCAATGCGATGTGTTTCTATGACTTCAGTTTCCGTTGTGACTGCATATGCGGCCACTAACTCTCCTGTAGTTGTTCTCATACATGAACCATCCACATAAAGTGTCAGGTCTGGATCTGGTAATGCGATATCTGTCAAGTCTTGTCTAGGTTTCGTCGTAATGGTAATGACTTCAATACAATCATGTGCTAAAGGGTCTGTCTCACTTAATGGCAAAAGTGTAGCAGGATTCAATGTATTGCAGCGCCTGATTTCTATGTGTGGCTGAAACAATGTCAATTCATAACCTGTCAGTCGTCCTATAGTCAAATGCTGAGTCTGTGTTCTGTTCAAAAGGACTTCCACGGCATGTGGAACTTGTACTGTCAATTAGTGCCCTAATACTATGGAATCACTTTGTCTAATCGCTAGAGCTGTTGCTGCTACAGATTTCAAGCACGCAGGCAGAGCCTGGGCTACTGGATCTAATGTACTAGAAAAATAAGCACACGGTTTGTGTGAACCTGCTTGATCCTGGGTGAGTACTGACAATGCAGTACCTTCGCGTTCTGTGACAAAAAGTGTAAAAGGCTTATTGTAACATGGTGTTGCTAAAACTGGTGCTTGACATAATGCTTTCTTTAATTCGTCAAAGGCTTGTGTATGTTCCTGAGTCCAAGGGAGGACAGTCGAAGACGCTGCCTCCTGTGTTGTCAACTGAATGAGTGGTTTAGCTAGGAATGCATATTGTGGAATCCATTGTCTGCAATAGGAAGTGAGTCCAATAAAGGCTCGTACTTCTTTCTGTGTCTTGGGTTGCGGAAGATGTGCAATTAACTGTATTCGTTCAGGTGTAAGCTGCCTACCCCACTTGGTCAGCAAGTGCCCAAGGTACACCACTTGCTGAGCACAGAATTGTAGCTTCGAAGGAGACACCTTGTGTCCCTTGTCCGCCAGGAAATGCAAAACTGTCAGCGACGCTTGTTCACATTCAGGTTCACTACGGGCGGTGATCAATAGATCATCGACGTACTGAAGTAGGGCAGTATTGTCAGGCATGTGAATACTGTCTAGTTGTCTTTTTAATGCTTGACTGTAGATGCTGGGGCTTTCTCTAAATCCTTGAGGTGCACGTGCAAATTTGAAGCTTCGGCCATGTAAACAGAACCTGAAAAGGTATTGGCTTTCCGGATCGATGGGGACACTAAAGAAGGCGTTCTTGAGGTCGATTACTGTGAAGAACGTCGCTTCAGAATCAATGGCAGTCAATAGGGACGAAATGTCGGGGACCACGGGATATTGTGGTACAATGCATTTATTCAATTCTCGTAAATCGATTACTAATCGATAAACTGGAGGTGAATTTGGATCTGTACGTTTAAGAATTGGAATGATAGGGGAATTACAAACATTGGAGTCGGTTTCTACAACCACTCCTTGTGCAATGAGCTCGTCAATGATTTTCAGTAAGGCCACTACAGCATCTGGTGGTAACTTGTATTGTCGGATGCGTGGCAGTACTACTCCTGGCTTGAGTGTGACACGATATGGAGTAATGTGCATACAACCTACATCAGTGGGGCCTTGTGCCCATAAATGTGCAGGAACATTCTGTAATCTGGAATCAATATCTCTCAACACATAGTGACCTTTAAAGTCACGCAGAAACAATCTTACTCCTTCCGGAGAACAACAAATTACTGCTCCTAGAGCTTTCAGAGTCTTAATTCCAAGTAAGTTTTCTGGACATGATTTCGTGAGCAACAAATCTGTAGTGCGGGACAATGGACCAACTGCAAGGGGAACTGGTTTTGACACTTCATTAACAATAGGTTTTCCTGAAAATCCAAAGGAAACATTCTGTGAGCCTGAGAGGGGTGCCCCTGGAACCTCGTCATGACTGATTGTTGTCCTGCTTGCCCCTGTGTCAATCAAAAACTTTCTATCTTTCCCTAATACCTGACTATGTACATAAGGACCCTCTTGATCTACAGGAATCTCAATAAGAGGCAAGTCAACCCCCCTCTCTAGGCTGTTTCATGTGTATCGCTGATAATCGGGATAGTCAGATTGTGCATATTGGTACATCTGCTGTGTCGCATGTTGTGTTGCGGCAATCGGTTGCGGCTGTGGTACCGCTACAGTCTGTTGTGGAATCTGCATAGGCTGAACGCTCTGTGGAACGGGTTGTTGGGCCTGGTCCTGTCTAGGAGGACGCGGTCTCTCTTTAGTTTTACCGGTGGCTATGTTATGTTTCAAAACTGCACAATCGTTTACATAGTAACCTGGCTGTTTACAATAGTTGCATGTCCCTTTAACGGGAGCTGCTGAAATTGAATTATTGGCTTGTGTAGTACCCCTTTTATGACCGTCAGTTGGAACTGACTGAGCAACTAGCATTTTCATTTTCGTGTCTTTCATACGTCTCTGTTCATGATCATGTTCTTCCCTGATCCTATTCTGGTGATACTGTAACATTTGTAACATTTGTGAAGGCGTATTTGCTTGCCATGTGCTCTCGACTTTCAGTACACGGTTCTTAACCTGGGGCAATGAATTCTCGACTAATTTGGATACGAAAAGGTGTGGGTACGGCTCACTACTTGCTTTCAGGCCACTATTAATAATAAAACATTTCTCAAATCGGGAATAAAAATCACTAGTGTCTTCATCGGGTTTCTGTTTGCAGGCTGAGATTGCATCCCAGTCCTCCTTTTTAGTTGCTAACAAACGTGGCAAAACCTGTACTAACAATCCTGGTAATGCTTTAGTTTTATCCCCAAGACCCAAACCTGGGGTTCGAGTCGTTTCTTGATTTTCTAATGCAGCCTAATCAATCTTTTGGTCTCCCACCTCCCATTCTTTTTCTTTGAGTTTCTCGTAAATACCGGCAGGCAATAAAACTTTCAATATTTTCATAATGTCGGGATAGGTGTAATCTCCCATAAGTAACATGTCTTTTATTTCACGGTGAAAACCTGCAGGGTCTTTATCGTGGCTGGGCACTATTTTCTTCATTTCCAATAATTCCATTTTAGTTATAGGCGTGTATACGTAAACACGTGTAAGGGTATCATCAGCATTCCTGACTTGATGTACTTCTCGTAAAGGATTCTGCTTGTCAAAGTCAAAGTGAAATTGTTTTCTGACTGGGGGTGGAACAGAAACAAGATGTGGAGCCAAGAACGTTCTATATTTGTGGCGTTGTTCTAAAATCGTTTCAATTAGTTCAGTACCTAGACCTCTCCATCTTCTCAGGAGTAAGTCCTGCAGTAAGTTATATAACGGACCTGGGTCAGATGCTCTATTTTCATACTATATAATGAGGTGTTGTGTCATGTATATACCAGCTAGTCGCTGTTCTTCTGGAATAAGACTTAAAAACGTTTGCACTACTGAATCATCTTTATATATGCTGTCATCTCCAGCCCACTGTACTGCGGACCGAGCTAGTTCCTGATCACGTAGGGTATTGAGTTCTTGATAAGCTACCCTTTCTTTTAATACTTTGTCAGTCATTTGGAACACATGTTCAAGGGTACATCGCTCTGGTATCGGGCAAAGGTAACGTTTCTTGTTTTCGAACGTTTCTTGTTTACGAATGGGTCTATCAAAGGGCCTATCACAAGGGTGCGGTCTTGGAAGTTTCTCTCTACCTACATATCCTATCATCTTTTTGTCTGACTGTTGCGATGTTTCTGCTAGATCCTCTGTATCATCCTCCTCCTGTGAGGAAGTTGGCTCGTCTGATTCGAGTGGCTCTTCAGGTTCTCGCTGGGCATGTATTTCTATTATTTCTTTACGGATCTTACTAACCATGGCATGTACGCTTTTTTCCCTATCATGTTTACCATCCGCTATATTCTGGCTCCATCTGTTCAATCTATCCATTTCACTCTGTGGAAAACCTGCCTGATCTTGTTCTCTTATCAAACAATTAACCAAAAATCGCATGATTAAACCTTTGTTCTCAACTTTCTGACGTGACATGGCTTCAGCAACACTCTCCGGTCCTTCTCCTGTTCTAATAAAATAATACAATTTGTTTAGATGTTCTGGCATTTCTGGTAGTAATTGCAAATACTCTGTAACACGTCTTAAACGTAGTGACGCTAACAACATGGGTCCTGTTTTACCAGGCACGGTGTCATATCTGCAATCTGTGAGTTCTCTTCTAAGCTGTTCGGCCGGGGCACCTTTAGGTGTCCGAGACATCGCTAATTCTCTCATTGTTACTCGATGTATCTGTGGTGGAGTTCGATAACCTCCTGTAGCACCTCCTGAGGCAGATGCTTGAGCATAACCTGGCTGTAGGGTCGGTACCTGCTGCAACTGGGTTGGAACCTGCACCGTGCCAGTCCCAAAAGGGTTAGATGGATGCAGTTGTTGAATACCAGGGGGAACAACGGGAGCGGGTGCAGGAAGCGGACCGGCAGGGGTCTGCTGTTGCAGACCTGGGGGCTGATGATCAGGGGGTAGGTTACCGTCAGCAGGTGGGACATGGGCAGGTCCATTAGTATATGCGGGAGCTACATCGTCTAGATAGGAAGAAAGGAAAATGCCTGCTGCGGTCTTATGACGTAATTTAGTCGGAACCAATGGAGGGGACAGATTCTTCGGTGTTTCCGGGGTCGCCTTGGGCAGGCCCTCGGCCAGGACTGGATACAATCCTGTCGAAATGGCATTACTCTGTCTGTCGTGTTGTTCCATTCTAACTCGTTCTCCTTCTTCTAGTAGTTCTTTTTCTTTGGCTTTTTCAGAATCCTCTCTACTTTTCTCTGCTTTTCTAAGTGCCTTCTCTGTCCGTTTGTGTGATTCTTTACGCCATAATTCAATGGCATCTTTCTGTGACTGTCTGGCTTTCTTTTTCCACAACGCTTCTTCTACTCTCATGATGCACTCGGCATCCCATGTCCCAGTAGCGGGCCATTTCTGATTCTCTTCTAAGTCCTTAGTGTAATCCACCCACAAGTCGAGATATAATACGGCATCTAAGCCGTGCTTGTGGTACATAAAATAACCGGGAGTGTCCCTGGGTGGGATGGGAACAGCTTCCTCAAGTATCCCTTTTCTAGTTCCTATCTGTCTCAGTTTAGAGAATAGAGGCATCCTGTAACTCGATACTTGATACTTGATACTTACTCGGACTCGGGCACAACTAATACAATGAACACAGGAATGACGATCAAACAATCACTCATACCACGACATTAAAATACATTTAAACATTTCAGAACGAACAATATCTAGATAACTGGATACTGGATATACTGCTAAACAGTACAGATACACTGCTAAAACAGTGCAGACCGGGTCTGTGTACCCAAACCCGTCTTGACCGGACACAAATTAATGCACCCGTCTAGATGCGTCCCCAGCAACGGTACTCACCGGGAAGCACGAAACGGAAGGCCTCGGAAACTCGACTGGACTGGACCGGACTGGACTGGACTCGACACGTGACGTAGGTACTTCGGAACTGGTGGGCCTCTAGACACCTCGGACCTTGCTCTCTCGGCTGGGCTCTGGTCGGGATCCTCCGCACTCCTCACCGCCTCGTCTGGATGTCGATCGCAGTCTCCGTCACCTCCGTAGGCCTGAGGGAGATACAGGAAATCCTGCGGGTACGCGTAGTTGTCCGTCACGGCTGTGGCAGGGGGCAAGGCCTGCGACGCATCGCCGGCGTGTAAGGTGGAGGAGGGGTCCCTATTGGGGCGCCAAATTATGTGGTAAATAAAGATTTACCGTATGCGGAATTTCTATGCGGTATAAGTTAATAAAATAGCTCAATCAAATGAGAGGCAGAGTCCGTGGCATCTGAGTTTATAAGGGTTTTATTCCATGTAATGGAATGGTTCGAACCATGGTATCATGTTCCATCACCACGAAGGTTCAGGAATGGATAGACAATGCTTTATTAACAGTGTACAATATATATAGTAAATGCATATAATGGTGATGGATACAGAAGGCGTAACAGCTGAAAGAAACGAGATAAGAACACATGTGCGTAACAGAAGGCGTGCACGAGGGCGTACACGGAGGTGTGTGCTAAAAACGTCACATGAAAGTGTCACAGGTGGGTGGATTCATAGAGGAATCCTGCAGTGTCAGCAGAAATATATGGCTGGATGCGCGCGCAGGCAACATGACGTGTGATTGACGTGGAGCTGGAGGGTACAGGGGACTTGACATTTAGCACTATAAGGGGAGACAGAAGTCTGGCGTGTCAGAACAACCTAAACCCAATCATATCTGATATCTTGTGTTTGAGGAACTGTATTATCTAAAAGGAAAGGTCTCTCGGACAGAGGCTATTCTATACTGACTGCTAGTGCGTGCATATGTGTCTACGTGTCTATGCGTAATGCGAGGGGCCATGGGCCTACCATGGTAACGGGAGCAGTGAATTACTTGCGCGGAGACAGAAAGGCCGGGCCCTTTGCTCTGCAGCTGGGGAGATGTTTACCTAAATCACTAGACAGGAATGTATTTTCGAGAAGCGGAGCAGATAACTTGAAGGCAAAATACAGTCTTGGCAGGCAAGCAGGCCGAGCCGGGCACCGCTCGCCGCGCAGGGAGTAAGGTAAAGGTCATGGATGCAGATCCAGGCTGCAGCTTTCAGAGGCAGAAGGCACAAAAGGCTTGATGGCAGAAATCAGGGCCTAGCTCGCCAGAGCCAGGAAAACGTGAAAGTGCACCATGTAAAGACGGTGGCACAACATACTTAGGAACTGAATTATCGACCCATTCATGGTGGATCCGAAAGAGGACATGTTAACGTTGGACGCAAATGTGTTTGCGTCTTCATAGCTGGTTGTGGAGGGAAATTACATGTACTTGAAACACGTACATGGAGCCGTTGGGGTCTACGTTAGGGGACACAAATGACCATAAAAATTCATATTTCCTCAATGTGATACACTTACACTACCTCTATGACAACTACAAGTTTTTTATTACCTTGATCACTCTAACTCACAAAGTAATTTTAAACAGCAGACTAAGTTTTATTAACTGCTCCAATCTTCATAGGCCAATTAGCTTTCCTAAAATTTCGGTTGTAAGAACACTAGGTAAGAAGGCAAACGTTGTTTGAAAGTCAACTGAGTATCATTACAATTAGTCCAGCCTTTTTGACATTTTGAATATGATGTGTAATGTCCTGATGTTGTCGAAGGACCATCATGGTAAATAATTGCAGGAGTTGCAAAGGTTCTTCCTGAAATTGATAATTGAGAAGCCACACATTTTTTAATTAAAGTTGTCAATTTAGTTCCATCAGGTCTACATCGTTGGAACATTAAAATTACATACTGTCCATATCTTTCTATAAATAATGTTGATAGCATTGCAGATTTACACTGAGTACAGACCATGTTTTGATTTGCTTCTCAAACTAGATTATCAAAAGACACTGATTTGCAGTCTGGTAAAGTTGAATATATAAATCTTTCAGTGTCTATTGTAGTAGTACTTGAAAAGAAACAATTGTCGCAGTTATGCTGCCATTTATAAGAAAGGCCAAAAAGATTTTCTACATCTATACCTTCATCTTGCAATACAACAAGCACATACATTAGAAATTCCTGACAATCTTGCTGAATATTCTGTGAAAATTGATTTAGACCAGAACATTTGTCTAAAACATTTCGAATTTCAGAAACACTTTCTATTTTTGTTCAATCACTGCTACATTCCTCAAACACAGAATTCAACAAACAACAAAATCTTTGATCCCGATTTTCAACAATCTGTTCTTGTAAAGTTTGGAGAAAAAAACAACATTAACCACTACATTAGCATAGCAGTTGACACCAGAACTGTTTTCAAACTGAAATCCAACAACATCTTTAACTGAATCCTTTTCCTTTCTGCTTACAATTACTGGTTCATCTACTTGTTTTCTTTTTGCTACAACTTCAATACAAATCTTCTCATTTCTTCTTTTTCGGACTACCACACGCTTTTGAAATAGAGGATATTGAGGTAAATTTGGAGCATACTCTCTTCTTAACCTATTATATACTTTTACACAATTTAGATCTGCACTTATCTTTGTCTCATCAAAATCAATCAAGTACAATGCAAATAAAGTTCTGACTTGAGATAAAGCAACATATGCCATACCCTCCTTGAACACAGAACTTCCACTATTCACCAAAGCACTATCTACACTTAAACCTTGAGATTTATGAATAGTCACCGCATATGCCAAAGAAACAAGAAACTGTTTTCGACTGACATATACATCTTTCACAAGCAAAAATCGAGCAGAAAAACAACTGATTTGTTGTACTTCTTCAATTCCATCACATTTAATTTTTAAAAATTCAATTCCATCTCCATTAAGGTAATTCACAAAATCAACAACATGACCCATTGCTCCATTTACTAAACCTCTTTCCACATGTAAATTCTGTCGTAAAATTATACGACAATTTAAACATGCATACAGAGTCTTTTCCAAACCAGCAGTTTTAGATATTGTCTTCTGTAAATAATCCAATTTTGATTTCAACTTTTCTGACAAAATAATAGTTGCTCCTCCATGCTCTATTTTATCAATAGCTTCCAGCTTCACAATCTCTTGATTTTCTAACTTTAACATTTTGTTGTTGAAGAGTTGGCATCAAGCATATGACAGATTTGTTTTCAGCAATGTTCTTAACACCTTGTTGCTATGGCTTTTCCCCTCCTGTGCTGGAAAAGCTTGAAAGGCATTATTTCATGACGAGCTCACCTTGTAATAAGCACAGCTCCAGTGTGCCTCATGACGAGCTGAGCATGGAAGGGGTTAAAAATATTCTCTGGGAGAATATTTTCATTTGGAAACAATGTTTTGTTAACGGATTGCCAGCGCCAGGACGCCAGAGGAGCACGGCGGTCTCACAGTGTAGCTGACCCTTTGTGGATTTCAACCGTCTCCACGACTCGCCGGACCCGCTTCGCGGGTCCCGCAGCGCGTCGTTTGCCAGGAGGCAGCATCAGAGACCTCAGGAGGAGCGCGGGGACAGGCGAGTAACCAGCGGGGCTGCGAGCATAGGCAGGGGACTCCAGTGTCCAGGAGCCCCTGCGCGCCCAATCACCATCACCTGGGCTGCTCTCCCCGCTGGCCACGCCCCCCGCCAACGGAGGTAAAAGCCGATCTCACCTTGTGCTTGTGGGACCCTTTGTTAACGGATTGCCAGCGCCAGGACGCCAGAGGAGCACGGCGGTCTCACAGTGTAGCTGACCCTTTGTGGATTTCAACCGTCTCCACGACTCGCCGGACCCGCTTCGCGTCGTTTGCCAGGAGGCAGCATCAGAGACCTCAGGAGGAGCGCGGGGACAGGCGAGTAACCAGCGGGGCTGCGAGCATAGGCAGGGGACTCCAGTGTCCAGGAGCCCCTGCGCGCCCAATCACCATCACCTGGGCTGCTCTCCCCGCTGGCCACGCCCCCCCGCCTATCACGTAGTTGCAGAGTCTTAAGGAGCCTAGTATCCCCGCCTCGCGGGAGCGAGCGGAAGCGACCGGGAGAAGCCCGGGACAAGGGCGGGACCGTCTGTGGCCGTCCGGGGCCGGAGGAGGCCGGGCTGGGCCCTATTATTAACATTTTCTTCCTAATTACCTATTTATGATCCTTATTAACTGGTATAATTGTTATTGTGACTGTTTGTGTCTAAAGTGACGTTAAAATACTGTGGCCTGAGTGGCATCGCTGATTAAGTATTGAGGTTGGATATAGCACCGCTAGTTGTATTTTAAAAGGAATAACAAAAATGCCCTTAAGGTCTGGTAAGGAGAGGCAAGTTCAGGTCTCAACCTCTAATGGTACTTTTACTGGTACAATTGATCAGTTTTTCAAACGTTCTACTGCTATATTAGAGAAGGAGATCGCCCTGGTCGAAAAACGCCTTTCGCTTGATATTATTACTGGTAAGCGGTCTTCACTAGGTAAAATCAATGAGGCTGTTTCCCCTGTCCCACTTTCCACGTTGAACTCGGATAGTAATGCTGAAGTATTGTTGGTAACTGCTCCTGAGATCCATACAGTGGAGATAGTGGATTCTTACCAGGAAAGCGCTTTTAATACTGCGCACGATAACTTACAAAATAGCGGGACCATTTGTTTAGATCAGTCCAGGGATAATACTGGTCTTTCAGACTCACCAAATCTCGACATTAGTACTGAACTAATGGATTCCCCTTCCCATCCACAACAAACACCCACTCATAACCCTGGGAAACGCAAGAGGGTAGACTCACCGGACATAGAGGAACAAACTGAGGGGTTGGGAAATGCCTCACCATCCCCCCCTCAGCTACCCAATATTAACGCTACTGCCCAGCAAGGGGGAGGTGAGACTATGATTAGCATTACAGAAGAGATATTTTTGGCTAAAATTGAGCTGCTATTCAAATCTTTACTTCTACCTCTTTTTGAAAGGACAAGGTTACTAAATACAAAAATGGATTCCATAGATTTGCTAGTGAAGGATAATATAGCGACCTCTGACAGAATCCTCGCCAGTTTAGCAACTGCTGGTTTGACCCCTCCTGTCCCGACCATTCCGAAGCCCACCATTATGACGAATAATAAAGCGGGGGTTAATAGTTTACAAGTGGGACCCTCTATATCCAAGGCCTCGCAAAAAACTGTACCCGATCCTAAGAAAGCAGCTTCTACAGAGAACCCTGCAAGGCCAAAGCCTGTAAAAAACCAGCAGGTTCAGAAAAATTCAACTTCTGTTAGGAGCAAAAATATTAGTCATCAGCCCATCGCCAAACCCATCCCAAAGAAACAGTGTGTGAACCTCCCACCGGAGTCAGTACCTTATACAATTGTTTTAACTGTCGTGGCTCCGCTTGTAGATGGCAAGAGGGAAACACACAAGGATCTTTACAATAAGGTTACATTCTGGCTTAATAAAAACCGGCCACTACCTCCTAATCTAAATCCTGAAATACTTAATGTAAGGAGGGTGGATTGGATAGGTTTTGGTAAGAAAGATCTTGAGGGGGATTGTGTGGTGGTTAGCTTTAGAGAGCCTTGGGTTGCCGAATACATTTGCAGGGAACCAAGATTCGGTAGAGTTGGGGATGTACAAACTTTACTACTGCATTATTTTTATCCAGCCTTATATGCAAATAGATCCCACACCCCGTTTCATCATTCAAGAAGGGACAGGTCTAGAGGGAAATTCCATTTTGACACTCCACTCTATCCAATGTTCTATCCCCACCTTGCGAACCGGTTTGCTCCCCTTTCCGGTCTGGAAGGTGTGGATTGACATGATGTAGAACAATCGATTACTGGGCGTTCTAGTGCTGTAGTAACGTGTTCTTTAAATAATGTGAGTGTCCCTGGGGTAGAGACTGTCCCTGTGTCTAGCGCAAATCCACAGAGGGTGGAAATAAGGGAAACATTCTTGTCAGGTACCCCTAGACAGACGATCACTAAGGCTGTCGTCAACCCAACCGCCAAGATGGCAGAGAAAACAACTTACACACAAGACAGTCTTGTCTTGGAATATAGCGGGCTTAAAGGGGAAAGCGTCAGAGGCTGATTGGGGCTCCTTTGTGGATCTACATGATGTTATTATCCTGCAGGAAAGCTGGTCAACCGACGCTATCTATCGAGTTGGCTACCTTAATTACCACAAACCAGCTAGTAAGGGACCGAAGGGTCGCCCTTCAGGAGGCCTAGTTATTTGGATTAGACAATCATTAGCCATTACCATCACGGAACTCCCTACTCTGAGTAATGACATCCTAGCGTTGAAATTAACCGGTAAAAATAACCAGGACCTTTGTTTGTTCAACATATATGCTAGAGGGTTACCAGGTGGGAAGCCTGCGGGAGTGGTAGCTGAACTTGACTCCCTACTGAATAACATTAGCAGTGACAAATGTGTTATGGTGGCAGGTGATTTCAACTGTTGTTTCGAACCGTTTCCTAACCTTGATAGCGGGGGATATGGGGAAATTGATCAGATTTGGAATGTTCCTCCTTTGTCTATCCCTCCAATTAAAAAAGTAACGGAGGCAGTTATGCAGTGGTTGGGTCTTTGCCTTGAATGGGACTTGCGTGCAGCGAATGGAAGGACCAAATCAGACCAGATGGGAAAAGTTACATTTGATAACTCCCTAAACTCGAGCCGCATTGATTATTTTTTGTTAAAGATAGAGTTTTGGAAAATATTGGTGGACATGGAAATAGTCACTAGATCTGAGAGTGATCATAACCCCCTGGTAATAAAATTATCAGTGGATGAGGGTCTCCACATGAACCCTGCAACTAATATTGATACAGCAGACGCTGGTCTCACAAATGATTGTAGAAGGGTAAGATGGGCTGGGCTCCAAGACAATACTGCTATTATTAGCAGGATTGCCATGGAGGTCCTAGCGGCTACAAGACAGATGGTACCCATACTTGAGGCTGGAACTTCACTCGACCAAATTGGGACAATTCATGAGTCTCTTTTTAGTAAAATTAAGTCTTTTTTTATCAAACCTGTAAAAGGAGGAAATAATGTCCCAGCACAATCTAGGTTGAAATGGTATGATAAGACCTGTAGTATTGCCCACAGCTCTCTGTTAAAGGCTATAAAATCCAAATCATGCCCGGATATAAGGATAGCCAGGGTGAATTATAAGAAAGCATTAAAAGAGGCAAAAATCAAATGGGATGATCAGCGTTGGTTAGATTTATACCAGGCAAGTACTTCATCTAACCAACAAAAATTTTGGGAGGTTGTGAAATGGGGAGGGGCGGGGGAATTACATACTCCAGTAAACCATGTCCCGGCAGAGCAATGGGTCAAGCACTACGAGGCACAGTTCAGCCACACGGAACGGATCTCCCTTACTACTATTAGGAAAGATGCCAGTGTGCAGTCTAAGGTGGCCTCACTTGATCACATTGTTTTCACTGAAACTGAAGCTATTTCTGCTCTTAAACAAGTGCAGAATGGCAAAGCCCCCGGCATGGACTGCATCCCTGCGGACCTCTTCAAATACGATCAAACACACTGGGTCCCGTATATATTAATTTTAGCAAATGCTATAGCTAGAGGGACTAGGATCCCAAATTCCTGGAAAGGGGCTGAGATTTTGCCAGTGCACAAAAAAGGGGATAGATCTGATGCAGGAAACTACCGCCCCATCAGCCTCATCGATGCCCTACAAAAAGTAATAGCCAGAATGCTGTTAGGGAAAATCCATTCGTGGATGTCAGAAGTAGATATTCTGTCTCCAATGCAGGCGGGTTTTAGAGCACACATTAGCACAGTTGATCAGATATTAAGATTTGTCATGATCTATTGGAAAACTGTGTTATTGAGAGACGGGAAGATCTTTGCTGCATTTGTGGACCTCAAATCAGCGTTTGATCTGGTCCCCAGAGGGAAGATGTGGGCAGCATTGAGAAGGATGGGGGTCCCTAGTGCACTATTAGAACTTACCATTAGGATGCATGAGGGTAACTTTGCAAGAGTCAGATGGGGTCGCCAGGGCCAGGTTACCGAATCCTTCCCCGTAACTCGCGGTGTGAGGCAGGGTTGCGTCCTGGCACCCACCCTATTTGTACTCTTCATCAATCAGGTGGTTAAGTTCCTCTCAGATACCCCCACCGATGCTCCTTCACTGGGTGGGACCAAATTCCCCCTTTTAATTTTTGCAGACGACACTCTCATATTGGCCAAAACACAGAAGGGTTTACAGGTAGAAATAAATACATTCATGGACTTTTGCATTATGAATGATCTTGAGATCAATATTAATAAAACCAAGTTCATGGTCCTAACTAAGAAAAAGCCACTGAGGGGCCATGTTTTAATGAATGGGTCTAGACTGGAGCAGGTTGACGTAATGACTTATCTTGGTGTTACCTTGGATTATAGGCTACAATGGAAAGATCAAGTAGCGGCACTCTGCCTGAAATTTGCCCGCATGACTGGTTGTCTAGTAAAAGAGCAGCGGTGTTCCCTGACTAAAAGAGTACTGCCCGCACTTAAAATTTATAGTGCTAAAATCAGCTCAGCCATATTATATGGGGCCGATATTTGGGGATGTGTGGACCTGGCTGTCCTGGATAGGATACAGAATAAATTCCTTCGAAACTTAGTTAGTCTCCCCCCCTCAACACCAGTCCTTCCACTCCTGATGGACATGGGCATGCATACCATTAAACACCAGGCCCTCTATAGGATGGTGGCGTTATGGAGACGTATATGGTCCACCCCGGAGCTGGCCATGTTTGCCCGTGAATTACAGGATGTGAGAATGCAACAAGGGGCAGGTGACATACCGTGGCTAATTAAGAACACTCTTATCGAAATGGGTCTTCCCTTGCTTTGGTCGGAGCCGGGTTCTCAAACCTTCCCTACCAAGAATGAATTTAAACTTCTCTTTTGGTCCATGGTAAAAACGGAACATGTGGCACTTTCTGAGAAAATGAATTTGACCGGCCAGTTTTTGCTCCACAAAGCAGTACCTAACAAAGAAGTATATTGGGATGTTATCCTTAAAACATTAGATAGGAAACTATACCATCAGTTCCGTGTAGGTACACTGCCTCTGAGGGCTTTTACTAGCGGCTGGCAGAGGTTAGAGTCAAGTTTCTGTCCCTGTTGTACCATTTGCAAAGAAACAGTGGGTCATTTTTTATTTGTCTGTACTGCTTATTGTGAACCACGTAATAAGTGGCTGAAACCTAAATGTACTAGACTTAACACCCGAGTAAGTAGTGAAGCACTGTACATCTTAAGAACTAACACATCTGAATGGCTAACCATAGGATTGGCCAAATTCCTTGGGTGGGCTTGGCTGATAAGGATTAAATCAGTTAGCTCATAGTATCATGACCTAAATAACTTGTATACTGTGTTACCCCACTGGTTTTTTTGGCCTATGACTTTATCAGTATTGATGATCTGCTATTTTTTTTATATATGCTCAAATGTTTTTATAATTCCCCTTGACGTCTTTACAAGTATGTTTAATTGAGATTTTTAACTAGATTTGCCTTGTCTTAATTTCTCTTGTCTTGTTTCTTTTTGATTTGTTTAGTATGTGTATTTAAATATTTATGATCTCATGACTTCGTCGTACTAATTGTATTTAAAGTAATTTTGTGTATATGTGTGTCTTTTATGATGAAAAATCGAAATAAAGACGTTAAAAACTGAAACTGAAATTAATTGTGCCTGTAAAGCTTCTTTGCCATGCTCACTTACTTTTCCAATTATTACATCTTGTAGAATATTTTTATAATCTTCATCCTTTGCCTGTTTCATATTTTAAAGCAGTTCTACATATTTGAAATTTAACCATATATTAACATTTCCAATGCTTCCTAGGCACTTCCTGGTATCTTCATGCGTAAGCATTTTAAACACTGGTTGTCCTTTCACTGGAGTTAGCTGCAGTAGATCCCCAAAAACAATGATGTGTTTGCCTCCAAATAACACATCATACTCTGTTTTAAGAATGTCTTGCATTCTTAAATGCACAAAAGCAAGCATTACATTTGATACCATGCTTACCTCATCAATGATAAGAAGTTTCATTTTCTTCAGGACTCTGGAAACTTCACAACCTGCTTCTCCAGATAGCTTCTGGTATTGTAATTTATTATCATGCTCTACTGGCAGCATCAATAAATGATGTAAAGTAATCCCTTTAATGTTATGAGCTGCCAATCCAGTGGGAGCGGTAACAATACAAGACAGCGATGACTCCGTTCTTTTCTGCAGAGAAGTTGCAATTGCTTTAATCAGAAAACATTTTCCAGTTCCTGCTTCTACACTCACGTACAGTCGGACAGGCATAAATGACATACATGAGCACTCTTTTTTCTCATGATATAAACCATGCACAATCTGTTCTGCGACTTCGTCATATATTTGTTTCTGCTCAACGTTTACTTCTTTTTCCAAATCTACTAAGTTAACTACATCCTCCTGAGCTTGTTCCATGGCTCTTTCCACTTCATCCATAGCAGTGGCAGCTTCATTTTGAATAATTGGTCCTCCTAGTGGATCCTGACTCAATGAAGCAGAACTCTGACTGTCTTGAGAACTGTCTCTAGCAATCTCTGCTGCAATTGTAGCTTCTTGCTGCATTTCCTCGTTCAACATTCGCAGATAATTTGAAAAAACAGGACATTCTATGGTATCCTTGGTGGCATTGAAGGAATCTTCATAACTGAGAAAATCTCCAAGTAGTTCCTCTTCTGTACGCCATGGCTTAAAGAGTTGCAAAAGAGCTACATAATAAAATTCCCTTTTGTCAGGAGATTTGCAACTCAATTTTCGATGATTAATCACATGACCTTTTCTTTGTTTAACTAGACATCCTTCACATCCAATTACAGCATATACTCCTTTATTGATATCTTCTGGGATGTTCCTCTTAAAAGTATAGCTTTGCAGAACTTCATGAGACAAACGTTCTCAAGATGACTACCATTTGGATAGTGTGTATCCAAAATGTTTGTCTTCAAAATGTCTGTACTGTTTGGTTCTTTCTCCGCCAAATACTCAATTTCTTGTACAGATTTCAAAACTTGGTTTTGTGTTGCAGCAAGACCTAGACTCACCCAAATGATTGTTCTAGATTTGGCATATAGACTTGCTGATGATAACCGATAAGAACATTCATGTGCTCCAATTTCTCGATGCAACAACATCTTCAGACTGTAACTGTACAATTTCTTACTTAGACTCTTTTCATGTGAAATTTCCTCCCACATTTCCTTCAGTTCCGTCTTTTCTGATTTTGTGATGTAAGACCTAACATATTGAGCCACAGCAATAGAGTTGTCAGCAACATATTGAATATCCATGTTAGCATTCCACATGGACAAAATGACTGGGTTGTAGTCATTTATGTATTTGGACTCTTCATTTCTTCTTAAGTTGTAGGTATTTTTTGGAAACTTTCTTGTCACAGTATGTCGCAGAGAAGACATAAAATTGTTCACTCTCCCTTTAGATATTACTGGTCGTGGAAATCCAAAACAACATTTTGTGTAGAACTTGTTCTTGGATTTGAACTTTCGACGACAGTATTTTCCACAACGATGGGTTTGAAAGCATAAAACTTGATGTCTTAAATTGTTTTCTTTAGTACTTTTCAGAGCAGCACATGTAGAATACTGTTCAATGAAACTCATCACTGTGTCATCCGAATCTGTTCAAAATTTGGGTGCATCTTTGATCCATAGCAGCATATGTATGTGAGGAGCACCTCTTGCTTGATACTCCTTTCTCCAAAAGAAATCCAAAACCTCTCCAAGCGGAGGATTTTTTTTGTTTGTGATAAAAGACATCATAGCTTCAAACCTATGATTGAAATACCTGCATACATTAACTGGATCCAAAGAGCACAGTTCTCCAGGTGTCTTGTATTCTAGATTTTCAATGTTTGCATTTGCCTCTCGTAGAAATTGAAGTAAGTCTTCCCAAGCATACTCAGCACAGCTAAGATTGAGGAACCATGTAGGAGTTCCTAAGTTTCTTAGCATACATTTCAATTCCCCATGACGACGATACCAATACTCGTTAGTACCACGCTGACATGCCATGAGATTAATTATCTGAGATTCCAAAACAGTGTCTTGCAGTTTGACTATATCCGTAAAGTCCCTTGCCGAAATATTTTACAGATGTACTCCACTTTTCAGAATATGGTTCACTGCATAAGAAAGTCCAGATAAGTCACTCTCAAACAGTAGATGAAACAAATATGGAATGCATTGACGAAACCTTGGATCTTCTGCATATAATCTTAAAGTCCGGTATTCAGATGCAGGAATTTGAACAGGTCGGTCAACATATCGTCCACCTTGACCTGTTGGAAATAACTGAGGAAAACAACAAACTTCCAAACTTTCTTCCCATACACTAATGGGACTTCCTTTTGCTTCTTTCATTTGAAACAGGTCAATAGCATTCCCCATTACTTCTTTGGAATGCAAAGGATGAACACTATAATGTTCATAAATTTCTTCACTTCTAGAGACACATACTTTTTCAATTTGCTCAGCTGAGAAATCACTGTCCTCTTCTACAGTTGTTTCCTCTTCCTCAATATATACATTTTTGTAATAGTGATTGTTTTTTTACCAAATACAACGTTGCCTTTTTGACTTTCCTAACATCCACTAATTCTTGCCAGATTTTTTTACTCTTTGTCGGAACACCATTAACTAGAATAACCAGAGGTTCCTCTTCTACTTTTTCTACACCAATTGTATCAATAGACTCATTGGTATTTAAATCCATCAATTCAGAAGGAATGTCTACCAACTCCAGATTATTATGAACAGCTCTAGCAGGCATTCTGTTTTCATTTAATTTATTATAACAATATTTACAAATACGTAGATCAAAACCCAAATCAAAACAATTTTCTACCAACAAATAAGGTGCAAAATCCTTCCACTCATTATTATTTTCCATTTCACTTTTTACATATAAATCAACTAACCTAGTCTGATTCCTATAATGAGTTCGTCGACAACACACACATAAAAAATTAGGCCTTTCACTTGAATTGACCTTAAACTTTGTAATTTCATGGTCAAATGTTTCTGTACTTGGAATCTGTACATTTTCTTCCACATTACCCTCTATCACTGTATCAGTTTCTGCACCGTCCTCTTTTTCACCAAAATAACTAAACTCAATTTCTTCACAAATGTTCTTCACATCTAATTCAGATCCATGCAAAAGAGTACTGTTTAACTGTCTTAGCTTAAGTGCTGCACGTTTTGCATAATACAACCTTCTCACTAATTTCCTCACTTTGTTATGATGCACTGCTAACATCCTAAAATGGTGAAAAACACTCTGACATACTTTTCTTGAAAGACAAGCCAGTGAATGCCCATGCAAACCTGATTTTTCTCTCACTCTGCAAGGATCTAACTCTTGCACCAGTTTCATCTTTTGTTTTAGACTTTTCTTAGTATATGTCTGTAAGAAGTTGCGAAACAAATCATTTGAATCCTGTCGCACACTACAAATACTACTACAATTCCAAGTATACATCTCCCTAAACCTTCATCAGCTAACACCTCTTCTGCATTTCTAGGCACAATTTTTTCTTTTTCAACCGGACAACCGTCCTTCACCTCATATGCTCGACCACTGGTGTCAACTGCATGCACCAGATCATTATCCTGAAAGTAACTCTCTTCATTAAAAAATTCTCACAACTTGAACTATGCTTCCATTCTCCAGAAAAAACATCACAAAAATTAGTCAGATTAATTACTCTTTTCCACTTACATTTTGATTTCAAAACATTGATTACCTTATCTAGTGTACAAATTCTATTGATTACTAAACTGAATATTTTTTTTTTCACTTCAAAAGCCTGATCCACAATCTTCACTATACTTTTCTTTTTCTTGTAAAAAACAGTCTTTTTTTATAAATCTTAACATTTTTTAATACATTTAAAACAATTCTGTTATAAAACATTCGTCTACGAATGTCAATAAATTGATTTCTCCTTCTATTACTAGAGACAATATCATCTCCTTCTACAGGTCTAACATTTTTTGGGGCGCTCTGCTTTTTCTTTGTATTTACAGATGATTTTTTTTCTCTGAAACAATATCCAGATGTTTTTTACATTGCATTAATTTCCTAAAAAACTCCTTTGTTTGCTTACCAGGAGCATTTTATTTTCTCTGAAGATTGTGTTTTGGATGAGTCTTCTAATTGTGTTATATTGGCCAATAAAGCATGTTTGTAACTTTTTCTTCTTCTTTCCTTCGTTGGCATATTCTTTTATCTTTCTATAGATGATTACAATCTGTGGTAAAGAAAAAATAACATATTATAGACCACTACTAACTTACTACATAGCAATTACAATAAGTGAACCATATAAACACTAGTTTACAACATAAGTAAGTTTATAGCACAGCAACTGTGTCACAGCAACAGTGCAGTACAGTTTCATTATTGATCTCACTCTCTGCTTGCACCATCTCACTCTGTGCCTGTGTCTCATCTCACTCTGTGCCTGTGTCTCATCTCACTCTGTGCCTGTGTCGCGTCTCCCTCTGTGCCTGTGTCTCATCACACTCTGTGCCTGTGTCTCATCTAACTTTGTGCCTGTGTCTCATCTCACTCTGTGCCTGCCCCATCTCTCTGTTTGTGTGTGTCATTTCTCTCTTTACGTCTCTCATCTCACTCTGTGCCTGTGCCTCATCTCACTCTGTGCCTGTATGTCATTTCTCTCTTTGCGTGTCTTATCTCACTCTGTGCCTGCCCCATCTCTCTCTTTGTGTGTGTCATCTCTCTCTTTGCATGTGACATCTCACTCTGTGCATGTGTCTCATCTCACTCTTTGTGTGTGTGCAAAAAGAAACAGTACCCTATAAGCTAAGAGATGCAAACTGTGAGAAGACACGGGTAACATTATAGAAAAAGGTGAAAATATAATTCCTTATTTCACACAGACACTCAGTGTGATCCTTGTCAAAAATGTTAAACATTAAAACAATACCCTACAAGCTAAGAGATGCAAACTGTGAGGACACACAGGTGACATTATACAAAAATGTGAAAATAGAATTCCTTATTTCAAACAGACACTCAGTGTGATCCTCGTCAAAAATGTTAAACATTAAAACAGTACCCTATAAGCTAAGAGATGCAAACTGTGAGGAGACACAGGTGCCATTATTCAAAAATTTGAAAATATAATTCCTTATTTCACACAGACACTCAGTGTGATCCTTGTCAAAAATGTTAAACATTAAAACAATACCCTACAAGCTAAGAGATGCAAACTGTGAGGAGACACAGGTGACATTATTCAAAAATGTGAAAATATAATTCCTTATTTCACACAGACAATCAGTGTGATCCTTGTCAAATAGGTTAAACATTAAAACAATACCCTACAAACTAAGAGATGCAAACTGTGGGGACACACAGGTGACATTATACAAAAATGTGAAAATATAATTCCTTATTTCACACAGACACTCAGTGTGATCCTTGTCAAAAATATTAAACATTAAAACAGTACCCTATAAGCTAAGAGATGCAAACTGTGAGGAGACACAGGTGACATTAGACAAAAATGTGAAAATATAATTCATTATTTCATACAGACACTCAGTGTGATCCTTGTCAAAAATTTGAAAGCCATACATTTTACCCAAAAACATTTAGCATAGTAAATCGTTTTAGACACAGAGCACAGCCCATTTAAATGACCACTACATTACAAGGCAGAAACCTGACTCATTTCCAAAATACATTTCCAATATGCACCAATCATTTTTTTGCCAGCATTACATACTATCATGAGATACAATGCAAAAAGAAACAGTACCCTATAAGCTAAGAGATGCAAACTGTGAGGAGACACAGGTGACATTATACAAAAATGTGAAAATATAATTCCTTATTTCACACAGACACTCAGTGTGATCCTTGTCAAAAATGTGAAAGCCATACATTTTACCAAAAAACATTTAGTATAGTAAATTGTTTTAGACACAGTGCACAGCCCCTTTAAATGACCACTACATTACAAGGCAGAAACCTGACTCACAATGCAAGAATAAAGAAGCCCAATATGCTTCTTAATCTTCCCCATAGTGTATACAGCACTCTTTTTATATTAAATGAATCATTACCCACCTTTAAAAATGCTTTTGAAGATTTAGAACAGTGTCAGTCACACACACCAGATATTCTTAGGCAGAATCTCTGAAATGCACCTCAGACACTGCAACCACAAATGTCCCTGATTTGCTGTAATTCTTCACACATATCCCTGGACTTAACCAATCAAAATTCTTCCCAAACTATTTCAAAACCAAACTAACGTTTTAATTGGTTCTACATTTCAGCACTTTCAAACTCATATCATATTCACCCATCCTCCCAGTGCTAATTCAGCCTCTTACCATGGTAACTCCCACCTAACTAAGCACACAGGTGAAAAGTTCATCATACTATTTTGCAAATCAACCCAGCAAGGGTGTTTGACCTCTCAATACATCAGCTTATCCTGTGCAATGTTTCTTTAAATGACTTTTTCTCAACCATTAGAATTACTTCTTTCAAAAAATAGTAGTATGCACCCTAATTTCCAGTGTTGAATTTTTAAGAAACCACCAATCAATCCTTTTTTTCAAGTGCACTGAATCTCAACCACTATTTTTCAGAACTCCTACTTTCAAACTGCCATTTCATTTCCACAGTTCATCTGAGTACAACCACATCTACCTTCAGAATGCCTAAAGTCTGGATTGTGGGCCATAGCTATGTTCACTGGAGTGAAAAGTATGGAGCAAATAGAGGTATTCCCAACCTTTATTTACCAAATGTGGAAATGATGTGGATTGGCCAGAGAGGATTGAGATGTCACCAATTGATACCATTGGTAAAATCCTTTATGCATCTACCACACCCTGACCTTAATTGTGCACTGTGGTGGCAATGACCTGGGCACTTTGACTGGGGCAGGTCTGGAAATGCTTTTAAGTTTCAAAAGGAGTTTATTGAAATACATATTGCAATACATAAACTTATAATACTCTTAGTACAAAAAGAAAAGCAATCAAGTCAAAGAAATAATAAAATTGCAATATAAAGGGAAAGGGAAAAGAGGAGAAAAAGAAGGAAAAAAGGAAAAGAGGGAAAAAGAAAAAGAAGGAGAAATTAAAGAACAAACTTCTGATAAAAAATGGAATAAGAGTATAAAACATGTCGAAATTCTACATAAGCTGTCATAGAATAATAAGAAAACATTCATGTAATATAGTAAACTAGAGGATATAACCAAATCATGGGGGTTTAGAGACTTCTTCACAAGAGGGGGTATGTAATGGACGAGAATGAGCAGATATATCTAAAAACTCAGTCACTGGTAACCATATTCACGTTTGATAGCAAGTTGAACAGGATATACATATGCTCTGTCAAGTCTATGATTGTAGCAGACACCGTACCACCAAGCTTGAAAAGAGACATTTGATGCATTCTTCCATGACTTAGTGATCTGTTGAAAAGCCACTGCTAAGAGAAGGTCAATAATGGAAATATTGGAAGTGTGGGAAGACCATATATCAGCTAAACTACCTAGAAAGATGTGGATAAGGGAAAACCGAAAGTGAGTAGAAAAAATAGAATTTATTTGTTTCCAAACCTTGGACCAAAAAGATGAATCAAAGGACATGTGAAAAGCATGTGTTTGAGATCAGCGTGTGTATGAGGACAGGACCAACAGTTTGAGGGGATAGATGGAGCAATAGCATGTAATTTGGAAGGGGTGATAAGAATTCTGTTGTAAACAAAAAATAACGTTTGGGTAGTATTGGCTGCTCTAGAGGATTTCCGTAATTTATTCCATATATTGTGCCATAAAGGGATATCGAAAGAAACATCTAAATCAGATTCCCAATCAAGTTAAGTTTTAGATTTATCACGAAGAGGAGAAACACTCTGCAATTTTGTATAGATTTGAGAGGCTGAAGAAGAAAATATGAGAAAGGGAATAGTAAGAGAGGAAGATAAAGTAGAAGTAGAAGAAGTAGAAAAAGAGTTATAACTAGATTGAATAGCCGCACACAATAGGTTGAATTTGGGAAGAAAGGAGTCAGGAAGAGAGAAACGAGATTGAAGAGATGAAAAAGGAAGACAAAAACCATCCTGAAGGAATTGATGAACCCAAAAGAGACCAAGAGAGTGCCAGTCATTCCAGAAAATCTTTCTATTGTTGATCTTAATCAGAGGATTATACCAAATGGAAGACTGTAAAAAACGAGTTCGGTCATCAAGACCATTGAGAAAAAGAGGAAGAAATAGTTTCCTAGAATTTTTAAGAATAGGAAGAGACAGCTTCGGCGGAATATGTGGCAAAGTGATAAATTCCTTAAAGGTAAAGGGATGAAAGAAAGAAGATTCAACTGTAACCCGTAAAGAAAAAGAGGAAACATGATCAGTAGAGTGTAGAAGAAAAGAAACGGAATGATAAAGAAAAAAGGAAGTATGATAAGAAGAAAAATCCGGGAAATTAACTCCACCTAAAAATTTAGGACGTTTGAGTTTGGCAAAGGACATCCTAGCTTTTTTATTTTGCCACAAGAATTTTGAGAGGATAGAGTAAATGGATTTATAACAAGACTTAGGAAGATTAACTGGAAGATTAGAAAGAAAAAATAAAATTATTGGAACCAACATCATTTTGATGGAGTCTAATCTACCCCACCATGAGAGAAATAAAGGGTGCCATCTAGTAGTGTATTCTGTTAAAGTGGTCTGCAGATTTTTAATATATAAGGCAATCGTGTCTTTAATGGAAGGAGTAAACCAGAGACCTGAGTATTTTATTTTAGAGGGACTCCAATGAAAAGATGAAATCGTAAAATCAGCTTGAAAACAATATTTATTAAGAGGGAGAATGTCACACTTATCAACATGAAGCTTATAACCAGAAACTGCTGCATAGGAAGATACTTATTATTATTATTATTATTGGACATTTATAAAGCGCCTAGTTACGCCTCCTGCGTGTCCCCGCGCTATGATAAGTGAAATAGCCATCCCTCCCGCCCTTCAAGAAGTCTACCTTCTATATAAATGGGTTTTAAGTTTCTTTCTGAACATGGGCTCAGACGGTTCCAATCGCAGTTCTAAAGGTAGAGCATTCCAATACCTGGGAGCGAGGTATCTGAAGGATCTCCCTCCCATGCGAGCTTTCCTAACTCTTGGAACCTTTAGCAACCCAGTTCGGGAGGATCGAAGATTGCGCGTGGGCTCATACCAGGTCACCAAACTCTGAAGCGGAGCAGGAGCTTTGCCGCTCAAAATACGATGACATGTGGAAAGAGCTTTAAACTCCACCCTTTTCCCCACAGGAAGCCAGTGTAGAGCCTGAAGCACTGCTTTAAAGGGAGATCTCTTGGGGAGCCTGAGGACCAAATGCGCCGCGGCGTTTTGCAACACTTGTAGGCGGCCCACGACCCTGCCCGTGGCCCCCAGATACAACAGATTCCCATAGTCTAATCGCGAAGTGACCAGGGCGTGCACCAACATCCTTCGAGCCGCAATAGGGAGGAGAAAAAGGCTGGAACAGAGGTTTGAGGTTGGGAGATAAATAATAGAATATCATCTGCGTAAGCAGACAGTTTCAAATGGCTTTCCCCATATGGAAAACCAGAGATATCATTGTTTAATCTAATCCTGGACAAAAATGGTTCTAAAGCTAAAATAAAAAGAAGAGGAGAAAGAGGACAACCCTGCCGGACTCCTCTAAGAAGAGGAAGGAGGAGGAGACTAGACCGTTAGAGAAGGAAGGGGATTTACTGAGAACATTAAAGAAAAGGCGGGTATTGTCCGAAAGATGGCGACCCTTTATGAAACCACATTGCTCTTGACCAATGAGCTGGGGAAGAATTTTATCTAAACGTAAAGCTAAAATTTAGGCTAAAATTTTATAATCTAAGTTGATTAAAGAAATAGGCCTATAGTTTTTGCAGAGAGTGTGATCTTTATTATCTTTGGGAAGAAGACAAATTAATGCTTCTTGAAACGAGCCTTCGGATTTCTGAGAGGAAATAAAGTAAGAAAATAATTGATGAAGTTTAGGGACTAGAAAAGAAGAGACATGGGAATAGAATTCGATCGAAAATCCATCCGGGCCAGGGGCCTTGCCTCTTTTAAGAACTTGGATTGCCTCTAAGATGTCTTTAGGAAGAATATCTTTATCTAGGGGTGAAAAGTCAACATCTGACACTGAGGGGGGAGGGATGGAGGAAAGGTAAGTATCAATGTTAGAAGGTAAGGGAGGAGATTCAGGGGTATAAAGATTTTGATAAAAATTCGTAAATTCTTCTAAAATATATTCATCTTTATGGAAAAAGACATTAGAAGAAGACAGTATTGATTCGATTTTTGTTCGCTCTTTTTTAACTTTAAGATAATTAGCGAGAACATTACCTGCTTTATTTTGCGAAGAATAGAACTTAGCACTAGATTTAAGTAAGACTAAGTTGGCAGAGTTAGTAGATAATTTATTAATTGAAAGTTTTGCGTTAATGAGTTGAGTTAGGACAGAAGGCGATTTGGATGAAAAATAAGAATGTTCAAGTTGTTTAATTTGAGATGTTAAAGAGGATAAAGATTTGTAAGCAAGACGACATTTCTTGGCAGCATAGGAAATAATGAAATATCTAGAAGCAGCTTTGAACGTGTCCCAAATTAATTGAGGAGAGGTGTGGGGAGTTTCATTTTCTGTAAAAAAGCGTGAAGCAAAATCTGGGAAAGCAGCAGTGAAAGATGGATCCGAAAGGAGAGAATTGTTAAATCTCCATCGTCGTGTACCTTTAACAGGAGGGAGTAAATCAAGACCTAAGGTTACAGGAGCATGGTCGGAAATTAGAATAGAACCAATGTCTGAGTGAGTAATGTGTTGTGTCAAAGCTTTGGAAATAAAGAGATAGTCAATTCTTGATTGGGAGGAGTGAACTGGAGAGAAAAATGTGTACTCTTGTAAAGTAGGATTGCAAAGCCTCCAGGAATCAACTAGAGCTCGTTGAGAAATAGTGTTTGTAAATTGAGTATGAACCTGAGAAGGAGAAAAACGCGAGGAAGATTTCCTATCTAGAAACTGGTCCATAATCATGTTGCAATCCCCACCAAGAATAAAATAATCATCAGTATATTGCATGGAGGAGGAAAGGATTTGGGGCCAAAATAATTTGTCAGGTGCAGTGGGAGCATAAATATTAAAAATAGTGAGAGGTTTCTTATTAACTAATAATGAAACAACTACCCACCGACCCTCAGTATCGGAATTTTGAGATATAAGCTGAACATTCAAATGTTTATGGTACAAAACTGCAACCCCATTACGTTTACCCGAACCAGGAGAAGCAAAAACATGGCCTTCCCAGTTACGTCGCTATTAAGGGATTTCAACATCTTTAACATGAATTTCCTGTAACAATACTATATCTGCTTTCGAATGAGCTAAATGAGAAAGAACACGTTGTCTCTTAATAGGAGACCCCAAGCCTCTAACATTCCAAGAAATTATATTAATCGTCATCTAAAAAATTTGAACAATATCTAAAGATGCAAGAACAATGAAACAATAACATGAGTATATAATAAAAACTTATCCAAAATAAGTAGAAACAAAACAACCTAAATAGACAAGAAAAGATAATGGACGTATTTAAGAGAAAAAGTTGATGGGAAAATTTAGAAATGACTGCAAAATCAGAAAATTGAGAAGGGAGAGGAACCGAAAAAAGAGAAAGGGGAGGAAGAAAATAAACAGAAAGAAAGTACAGAAAGACATACGAAAATGAGGAATATAGATAGAGAGAGGATTGAACACCATAGAAAAAAGCTAAATAAGAACAATATGCGAAGAAGAAATAATTCAACAAAAGATATACCACAAGGAAACGGAGAGAACAGGGGTGGTGGAACCACATAAGGGAAACGGAACGCTGAACAGGAGACTCCAAAACAGGATCGCAAGGAGAAGAACAACTCCTAGGAGAGACATATGAGGTACAAAGTGATGAGGGACCACAAAACAGCTTACCTAAAAGAAATATGAGGGAAAAAATAAAAAGATGAGCAATAAAACACATAAAGCAATGAATGACAAGAAAAGTCAATATAAAACGGTACACAAATCACCATACATTACAAACGAAGGGAGAGAAACATTGATAAAACACAACAGAATCCTCAAGGAAGAAATAATAAGCCATCATGGTCGAGGAACTTACATGGATTCTCCATTGCAACTGTCCAAAAATTTCTGAAGTAGAGCATGGTCTTCGTAGGTGGTCGTCTTATTATTATAAGTCACTCTGAAAAGGCAAGGATGGAACAAGCTATATCTAGCATTCAAACTGCGCAGCGCAGGCCTCATCTCCAAAAATCTTTTCCGACGATCTGCAGTTACTTTAGCATAGTCTTGGGCAAAAAAGAGAGTAGAACCGTTCCAAATCAGTTTTCCACGTTGTTTAGCAGCATGAAGAACTTTGAGTAACTCCGTGTATTCCAGAAAATACAGGATACCACCTCTGGGCTTTGAGGAAGACGAAGCTGACTGAGAAATCGAGCCAAGACGATGGGCACATTGAATATTCAGAGGTGGAGTATCAGGAAGACCCAGAAGAGTTGGTAAGAAAGTCTGAAAAAAAGATATTGGATTTGGACCTTCAAGACATTCAACCAAACCGTAAATGCGTAGGTTATCGCGTCTATTACGTTTTTCTAATTGCTCAATCTGCTGTTTGAGGTGAGATATCTCCTTAGACATGAGAGGGACCTGAGTAGCAAGTCCTTGAACTGAGTCCATACGATTTTCCAAATCCCCAACTCTCTGCTCAGTGAGGAACCATGAGGACTCCAAATTTTGTAGGAGGGCATTCGTCTCTTCCATATGCGGCTTAAGAGCACGAATTTTCTCAAGAAGAAGCTCCATAGAGATTGAGGAAGACGAATTAGTGGGAGAAGGCGGGTTAACTTTCATTCTTTTGCCAGAGGCAGTTGCTGACGTCGAGAGAACTTTAGCGGTTTGCTGTGAGCTGGTGCGAGAACCAGAAGAAGATGACGAGCCTTTAGATGCATTAGAGTCATTGTTAGAATCGTCCACAGGTTCCTGTAGAACATTGAACCGATTAAAGTCTTCCAAACCAGCTTGTTTAGATTGAAGAGACCCACCACGGTTATTTCGAGACGTTGCCATGAAAAGCCGTACAAAGAGAAGCCCGTCAGGGAAATTGTGAGGAGATCCTTAGAATGTGAGGTAAAAATGAAAAAGTGTGTCAGCAGAGAGCAAAGTAAATAAATCAACGTGGTGAAAAAGGGTCAGAGGTACCCAATAATGAAGGAAAATCTTGTCATTAAAAAGAAATAGTTTTCCTGAGAGAAAAATTCATTGCACACAGAAAGAGCGAAAATCCGCGGGAGCGCCGAAAAACAAAATGGCGGCCGCGACGTTGAGCTAAGGGGCAACAACAAATTGAAGAAAATAGAAAGTCGCTGAGTTCACCATGAGTGCAGATTTTCGCCGCATCAGAAGTAGCCCTGGTTCCGACGTCCGAAAAGGAGAAAATTCGGGTCCGGACCTAAGAAATATGTCCTGGAGCCGATCCACACCCTCACGTCTCGGCGGAGCTCCCAAGAACAGCAGCCATTTCCGAAGGCTCCGAAGCCATGCCCCAGGTCTGGAAATGCTTTTAAAGGACATCTTTGGGCAATTGATGTCACTTTTTCCAAAAACTGCCTTGGTATATTCTAACATATGCCAAAGGCAAAAATGGAACTGGTCCAACCAATTTTGTCCACAGAGTGAGAAAGCAAGGAAACATGTGAATAAATCTGTTTCTGCTTTCCTCAGAGACTATGGTATGGGTTCTATATACCACAACAACTTGTGTTACAACATGCAAGGCATATATAGGAGAGATGGTGTACATTTTACAGATGAGGGAAATAGAGTCTTCCTCTTGAATTTTAGACTCTGCATCTGTACCTACTTGTAGGTACAAAAAACACCCACATAACACAACAGCTCTTTTAAGAGCTACACTATTATTATTATTATTATTATTATTATTATTATTATTATTATTGCGGTCTTATATAGCGCGTAGTTACCCTGGGGCATCCCAGCGCTTATCAGAACAAGGCAACGCTCATGTGAGTTCAGGGTCAGCAGTTAACAGAAACTGTATGTTTTCAGATGTTTACGAAAACGAAGGAGACAGGTCTCAGAGCGCAAGCTTAAGGGGAGTGAGTTCCAAAGTACCGCGACATTCACAGAGAACCTTCTTCCCCCTGTGCGGGCCTTTTTAACCCTAGGGGTCTTAAGCAAATGTTTTTGATTTGATCGAAGTGTTCTGCTGGTCTTGTAAGGAGTAACCAGGTTCTGCAGGACGGGAGGGCCTTTACCCTGCAAGATATTATGTGCAAGGCAGAGAGATTTAAATTTCACCCTTTCCCGCACCGGTAACCAATGCAGTGCCCTCGGGGCGGGTTTAGCCGACCGTGACATGGGGATGTTATTGGGCATTCGTGCTGCAGCATTTTGAATTTGTTGTAGTTTATTCAAAGTTGCCTCGGGGGCGCCCAGGTAAATAGCATTGCTAAAATCCAATCTTGATATGATCAGCCCCTGGATCAAAAGCTTCCAGGATGGTGAAGGAAGAAGAGGCAGCACTTTGCGCACGGATCGGAGAAGGCCAAAACAGACACCTGCCATTTTAGTAACCTGGGTCCTAAAGGAGAGATCTTGCACCAGCTAAATCCCAAGACTCTTGATCTCTTCCTTGAGGTTTGGAGGCGAGCCCAGGCAACTAGTCCAGACAGTCGAGAACTCTAAATTCTTTTTTTACTCAAATTCTATTCACAGTTTTTCCCCGTGGTGCGCTCAGGATACGCGTACCTGTAAACGCCCGTGTAAGCAAACCCTGAGCTTACTCCGTGAAATTTCCACAAAAAAAATAGTGTTTTTGCCCTTCAGGGTCCTCCTAGGCCCCCCTAAGAATACCTAGGGGGTCAGGGGGTCACTACCCTGCCCCTTTTGGGTAGGTTGAAGATTATGTGAGTTTGAAAGTATTGATCTGTATAACCAATTAAAATGTTAGTTTGGTTTAGTATTTGTATGTGAAGAAATTTGATTGGTTAGGACGGGTATAAGTGTGAAGAATGAGAGGGAATGACGGCCATTTTATGATTGCAGTGTCTGAGGTAGATTTTTGAGGAGTTTTTGGTTTTCAGTTTCTGGTGTGAGAATTTTCAACAGCATTCTAAAAGGTTAGTTGTTAATTTGTAAGGGGAACTATGTTGTACATGTTAAGTTAATAAGAATAATGTTTTTTAATATTAACATTTCTTACTCTCACTGTCTTTCTTTCTCTCGTTTTATAGTACCCTAACAGCAATGATGGATCTTAGTGAGGAGTCAAATTCAAACTCAAATTCAAAAGACTTTATTTGGTTATATTTCATAAATAACCATTAAAGTACATCAAATCACATCAAATATTACATCATCATAATTAATATTATAAGATCAGTAAACACAGTATTTAACATGGGACAGAATTTAAAATAATGGATTTCATATAATCAATGTCTTACGTAGATAAAAAATACTTTTAAGAAATGCCGAGACAGATGCCACTGAGAAAATATCATCCAAGAATTGCATAGCTAAAAAAGCTGGGCGGCACTGTCTCATGTTCATATATTTTAAAATAGGCATAATCCATCTTTTCCTTGATATAACATAAAATCTACAAAAAAATAAAATATGGATATCCAAATGAGTGGAGACGTTATCACACGGACATTTAGAAATTTCCTTTGACCAATCGTTTATAACAGGAAAGCTTAGCAGTCTAAACAGTATCCCAAATCTAAATCTGGTCAGCAAGAACCTTTCTTGGTCTTTCATTTGGAGGTTTAGATAAGGCTGAATAACCCTTGGTTTTATTATCATTTGATGGGCGATTACTGTCTTTTTTAGCAGTTCTGTTTGTTCTCTTCGATACTCTAGGAAGTTTAGACTTAGCTGTTTCAGTGCTTTCCTAGTGATATTAAACATCGACATAGGGTCTATATAAAATTCCGGATGGTTGATATTATCACAGAATGCCTTAATATAGCACAACCATTTTATCCTGTTCCCACCATCTAATTTCACTGCATCCCCCAGAATGAGGCAATTTAGGTGGCATTTTTCAGTAGTCCATACCCGATGCCATAAAAGGATCGGTTGCACCTTAATTAAGTCTTACAGATAAGTAATACCCAATTCAGTGTGGCAATTATAACTGGACGTACTCTCTGGGACAGCTAGAAGATATCGCAAGAAACCATTTTCAGTGACTCTTAAGCTGCTGACATTTGAATCACCCCAGATTCCTGCCCCATATAATCCCACCGCAACACAACTAGCTTTATATATATATAAGAGCTCTTTAACTGGCTTTTTTCCCATCTTTTTGCTGAACGACTTAAGGGCCATCATAGATTTAGAAAATAGTAAATCCCTTGCTTTGATCGCACAGCTCCACTTACCAGTGCTATCAAACAGAATCCCCAAATATGGGAATGTTGGGGTATTGTCTAAAGGAATCGATCCTATGTACATGGTTTTTTTCTTTTGTTTCACGTTACCGCCACAGTTCATAGTAAAAGTTTCGGTGCAATTTACTTGTAGTTCTAATTTGGTCATAAAGGAGCTAAAAGAGGTAATCAGAGTCTGCATGGCTATAGGGGTTCTTGCCATGAGAACAGCGTTGTCTGCATAAATAAGAGCAGGTATACGACGAGCTGAAACAATTGGCATATCAGTGCAATTCTGTAATAGTTTCCTCCAAGTTGTTTATATAAATAGAAAATAAAAACGATGCGAGGACGCACCCTTGCCTCACGCCCCTCGCTACACTGAACTCTCTTGTGCACTCCCCATTTTTACCGTATCTAACCATTGCACTAGCCCCGTTATTCAGTTCTCTCAGAAATGTGATGATATTTTCCTCCACTCCCAACCGGGTTAAAATTATCCATAGTTTGCCATGATTTACATAATATAAGGCAGATGTCAAATCTAGAAATGTTAAAAACAATCTTCCTCCCTTAGCCTTAGTATATTTCTCTATTAATATTGATAAATTAAACGCTTGTTCAATGGTACCAACTCCTTCGCACTCTCTGGGACAGTGAAGTAGTGTGGCTCACTGGTTAGAGGCGGCAGACCCGAGAGCAGAGGACGGCCCGGGACCAGGGTTCGATTCCCGGCGCAGCAGGTTTCTGGACCAGGGTCAGCGGACTTGATAATTCTCTCGCCTCGGTGCCCACTCTGATCAGCGACCACACTCGGCAACTCTGGGCATTAGCTTGCCTCATCTTCACTAATGGCCCCACCAGACCGCCGGGGATGCCTGGTCTCACCCTGGAGATACCCATTAAGGGACCATCTCTCTGGGAAGCCAGGAAGGGTTTCGCAGTGGTCGAAGCGCCTTGGGACCCTACGGGTAAGTAGTGCGCTATATAAATGCCTATACATTTACATTTCGCGGAAACCGTATTGGGGGTCGCTGATAATGTTATGTTCGTCTGCCCAGGAGTGCAATCTATCTAAAATGACTCTGCCAATGATTTTTATGGTGGAGTCAAGCAGGGATATGGGCCGATAGCACACACAGCTTGCTCTGTCTCCCTTTTTGAAAATAGGAATAATGATCGACTTATACCAAGTACCAATCAATCCTATTGTGCAAGCAGCATTAAAAGTTCTGGTAAGTAATGGTGCCCAGAGGGGTACTTTTATTTTTTAAATGTCCACTGGGACACCATCGGGGCCAGGTGCCTTTCCCCCTAGGCTAGAGTTAATACCCTTAATTACCTCATCCAAGGAAAAGTTGAGTTGCAACCCATCAGTGCCCTTCCCCTTAAACGTGGGTTCTCTCAGTGTATCAGTGGTGATTGATACTGGGCTATAAAGTGTTTCAAAATGCTTGACCCATTCGTCCTCGGTAACAGCTATCTCAATTTGAGCCTTTGTACTGTCTTTAAAAAATGGGGCATTCACTGCCTTCCAAAAGGCCGTCATATCCTTTAATTCAGAGGCCTCCATTATAGCTGTCCATGCTTCCCTCCTCATCAGATCTCTTTGAACTTTAAGTGCAGTTTTATATTCTTTACGTAGGGCCCTTATCAGGGTCTGGTTTCTGTCATGCCTATGCAAAGCCAATTTTAATTGCTTGTGGGCCTTACTGCATGCTGAATTAAACCAGCCTCTTGTTTTCCTTTGAGTCCTGTTTTCCTTGGCGTTTACCCACAGTCCCCTCTTTATACAAGCAGTTATTTCTCTGAAATTACTTATAATGTCTGCATCATCGAATGCCAAATCCAAACAAACAGAAAAACTCGTGTTGCACGCATTAATGAAATTGCTAAGAAACTTCTCGGGGACCACCTTAGTCCATTTTAAAGCGTATCCGTTTTGCCTGGCAATTTCTAAGTTTTCAGAAGAAACCTCTGCTCTTTTATGTACTATCAATTGTGGGTCGGATAATTCTATCCTGAAGGGGAAATGGTCGCTTAGGGGAGATTTTAAGACATTATAACTTGCAATACAATCCCTATAACACGAGGAAATAAGGATAAAGTCAATTGTAGAAAATAAACCTCTATCGTTACAAGTAGGAGAGAAGGAGGTCTCAGTGTTGCATAGTTCGTTCGAGAACCCTAAATCGTTATTAAACATGATCTCACTTAAAGCAGTCCCCGTTACTGAGTGCTCAAAATGTGACGAGGCGGTATCCCTATCCACCGTTAACCCACAATTTCCTGTTCCTGCTCTATCACATAGGGCACAATTAAAATCGCTGCCCCATACGGCAATAAACTGTTTATGAGAACTGTTGTTTATGCTATAAAGTTTCGAGTTCAGGGTTTTAAGCACCGCTGGTATATCTAACACGGGGATATTATTGTAGAAATGTACTAACAATATACAAACAGTGGTATTAATATGTAGCCTGACAATATGGTAAAAACAGTTATGAAAATACAGCTCAATTTTTTTACATAGAAAACAATTGGAAATGTACATGCATAATCCCCCCTTTGCTCGGCCATGTACAGATTCTATGGCTGGGATGAATACAGTTTTAAAATCACTCATATGATATTCTTTCTTAGCCCATGTTTCTTGCAAACATATAACCTCGCAGTTGTTAATTAATTTTTGCCAGTTTGAGTTATCTAATTTGGCCTTAAGGCCAGCTATGTTCCAAAATATAATGGACCATTTTTCTCCAGGCCCTCCATTTAAACCTAAATTGTGGCACACCACACTTTCTTTAGGCATTTACCATCCTCACAGTGGTTACAATGGGCTTTTCAGGGGATCCAGGATCAATAACGGACCTGCTAGAATCTGCTCTCCCGTGGTCAGAATTATTACTAGTATTGCCCCCACTTAGAATTTTTTCCCTTGTCAATGCACCATCCAGATTTTCCGGATGGACCATCCCATGTACAAGATTATCAGGTTCTACTAACGCATTACAATTAATCATGTACTCACGGGTGAATCCCTCATAAGAAGTAGATGGAATAAGTCATTTTTTGCGTCTAAGCCAGAGAGAGGTTCAAATAAGTTGTGTAGTGGGATGTTCCAGTACTCATTTGGATTTATGGGGTGATAGCTATTGCCAAACGGAATGGAGTACCTATTTGGGCTTTGGGGTGGAAGAAAAGGGATATAATTGTTATTGTACTGTCTAGGGGCGATAGAGTGTGGGATTTGATATGGAAAATGAGGAGCATCAAAACTGCGCACGGTTGGAGGTTTTTTGGGGGCATCATCAGAGCTTCAGGATAAAAATAGCTCAAGTTACGTGATGATACTCCACCCTCACTTCTCCCTGGAAACCAATCACTGATGTACGTGACCACACTATGTTCCCTAAAATTTACTATCACCACATCCCCTTCAATGTCTTTAGGACGTAAGCCCACCCAATTACACCGGCTCACCGATACTATTTCTCCATTTAGATGTAATGGGAGAGGTCTGTTGTTACGCAGCCAGTGGATAACTTTATTTTTAAGACTAGTATTAAGTTCTATGTTTCCCACTGGCACGACCGGAACTCCTGTTAAAATAATAACATAGTTGGACGATTCTGAGGGTAAGTCTGCTATTTTTCTAAAATTAGTTTTTACTCTAGTCGTTTGACTTATCTTCGTTGGAGGGTCATTTCTGGTAGGAGGGACTTCCGGGGCACCTGGTTTAACCTTCTCTTTGCGTATGTCTGTCGTGGCTGCCGATTTGGTAGAATTTGTGTCTGCAAGCGTGTTATTGGGTACGGAAGTGTCCGTTTGTTGCCTGGATGATTTCTGTATAGAATGTTTAGTTTTAGAGCAGGCTACATTTATATTGGTTAATTTAGGGTCTTCAGTTAGATTGAAGGCTGCCAAAATGTGATCCATTTTTTCCCCCAACCTTTTAACTCTCTCTGTGAGTGGGAGTATAAGGGATTTTAGAAGGCATTCAATAGCCTCCATTAGCCCTTTAGTTGGCGAGGCTTCAGAAAGAGAAGTTATTACTGTTGGAGGCCCTATTAATACATCCTTCCCTATTACCTTAGATGACTTGTGTATTGGGTCCATAAGGGGTGATGATATATATGAGGTTTTATCCCCTGTTCTGACCCCACCCTTCCTCCTTCTTTTTTTTGGTGGAGAACGATGAACTCCTGTGTACTTCTTAGTTTGTAATTTATCTTTGGTTACACTGACCGCTGTAGGCGGTTGTGTCTCCAACGACACAACAGCCTCTACTGGAGGATTAGAAACATGAGAAGATGTGTTTCTGTTGGACTGAGAGACTGCGTCTATCAGTATAGGGGAGTTTAGGTCTATTAGGGAATTTGATGTGACAGGCGGCTCATTAGTAATAGGATCATTAGTGTTTTCCCTTGTCATATGGATACTTCGTTACATATATTGCGTTAAGTTAGCGTGAGTGCATTACATGTTTAAACAGCCTTTTTTCCTTCGGCTTCAGTTTTGCACACAACACATACTTGTTGTTGTCGCTTTCACCCTAGAAGCGGTGAGGTGGTTTATTTGAGAATAATATGTTATTTCTATGCTATCAGCTTTGCCTGGTATACTTGGTACAACTGTCTGCACACTGAGAGCTGCACACTCTAAAATTAACCTAGCACAAGGTTGCTGGGAGGCCTGATCCTCGCACCACATTAGACATAACACAAATAATGTTGATGCCAATATTTTGGGCTCTACGCGGGTTTAAGATAGAGTTACACGGAATGAACGTAGACACTTGGTGCTGCGCATGAAGAGAGCTGGTAGCTGTTGATGTGATCTACTCCTACTGACATTTAGAGGTATGGGTTCGCCCTGCTAAAGCCCGAAAGAGACCTTCTTAGATATAAAATAATATGCTAAAATAGGGTGCGCGAAATATAGGTGATATAGATTTCTATAGATTTTGCATTGTAACATGCTATCACCTTTTGCTTACTATGGATTAGTGACTATGCTGCTGACTCTGATTTTTATAATCTGCATTTTGGTATTATACAAGATACTGCGTTTGAGAACTTTGCATTGAATAATAAATATTTCAAACTTGCACTTGTGTTCTTTGACTCTCAGTTTTGGTTTGAAATGATTATATAACGAAAGAGTGTTCATGTGTTCCACGATTCCTGAGGTATTCTAAAGTTCATGTTCTGGTTTGTCTAAGACATGGATCATTCCATAATGAGCCATGAGACACTGTAGCTAGCTAGGTAAGGGGATTTCTGACACTGAGATGAGTTTTGGATCATCCTAACTCACTGAGGTTCTAGATCTCTATGCACAGTTCTGTGAGAGAACGGAAACCCTGCTACATGGCGCCCGTACGTTGTTGGCCTTAAAACATGACACTCGAGTAGTATATCATTCAAACCTTGACACCTTCATTCCCGTTTCCGGTAAACGGTGGTGTCGGAAAAACCTACCTATTTTTTAATAGGTCTTTTCAAGCTTGAATTCTTCTAAAAACGGTTTCTTTGAATTACTACCCAGTTGTGCTACAAAGTGTTCTTTGTCTTCTTTTCTCTTCCTGTGCTACCATGGCCGTGGACATACCGCAGCATAGCCGTGTCGCGGTTCGCGACCACTTGCGGGCATATAATGTCCCTGTGGAAGGCTTGGCTGTGGTTCTAGTGGTGAGTGCGGAACATGCGTACCCGTACGAATTGTTTTATTCCTGGGTGACATTTCCGGAAGTGGACGCTAATTCGGGTGTCTATCATTCATACACTGCCTCGGCTGTACCGGCGGCTTATGCTCCGTACAGGGCACTGGAAGTACCTATCGACGATTGGCAGCACGGAGTTTGGTTTGGTGGCGTCCTACCCCATTCTTTAACGGCTCCGAGGTTAGGTCCTTTGTCCATTCCGGGCACAAATTGGCCCGCTTTGGGTGGATTTACTCCTCACCCTAATCGCGCTACTTGTAGTGTAGCTGACCTGCGGCGTCTTCATGAAGTCGCGGTTGGAGTGATTAGGGCGCTTGTTCATTACATTGGTCGTAATGTTCATGGCGCAGTATCCGCAGGTGCGCAGCTTCGAGCAGAACAGGCTGGTTTGAAAATCAGTCCTGTCTTGGTGAATTCCGTTATGGGCAAGAAGCCCCAGGATAAGGATGATTTTCCTTACTGGCTTGCCGAGAAATTCGACCAGCTGGAGGCTGTGTTTCCTAATACGACTCCGGGTGAAAAACACCGGATTCTTACGCTTAGTTTACCGAAAGATTTAGCCCCTGAACTTGCTGACTGTGAAACATGGGGTAAGACTTTTGCAGCGGTTTACTCGAGGTGCTATGGCACCCCGTCTGTGTCAAACCTTTCTGCGGTCCTTAAACGTGTTCAGGATGATCACGGACCAGAGTCGGCGGTTGAATTGGGTATGCGCCTGAGCGGCTCGTTTGAGACGGTTTGCGGTCTTATCATTGCAAATGTCAAGGGGGATGCAGTGAACTTTCAGGTGGCCAATGCTCTGGCGTTAATTCCCGATGCCGAGAAACCCCGTCAGCTAGCGAGAATTATTGTGGCGGCTTATAAAATGGTTGGCCGCACTTCTAAGGGTGTGAAGGCTTTTTCTGAAAAAGAGAAGAAGCAGCCCCAGGGACAGTCTTCGGAAACGGGTGGACAACCCAAGTCCAAAAAACAAAATTGGCCTAAAAAGCAGAATCAGGGTAAGCAACAACAACAGCAGACACAGGTTTCTAGTCCGGCGCCTTCACAACCTGTGCAGTCAGATCGAGTTTATGATTTGCGCGATCGCGCGACGATTAAATCGCCTGAAAGGTTTCAGGCTTCTGACCAACGCTCTCCTCGTTCCTTTCAGGACTCATCGGCTCCGTCAACCGGTGGTGGAGGGGGCGGCAGGGGCAGGGGTGGCCAGCAAGGACGTGGCCAGCCCCGCACGCGAAGTGAAGGGGATCAGCGGGACGACTCTACGCCTAAGAGACCGCAGTTTGCCAAGAAGAAAGTCGCAGCCTTAACGGCGCATCGATATGCCCCAGATAGTGAGAACGCGGCTTCGGAATCTGACGTGGGCTCTGACCTTGCTGGACAGCGCGGCGGAGATTACCATAGTGAGAGAGGCCCTCCGTCCACTGTTGAAGGTGACAGCGACTGAAACTTTTATTGTGATTGAAACGGCTGATACACATGTTGCTCCCCCTGAAAGACTTTTTGAAATTGTCCTGTTAATTGAAGGTGACATGCAGCGAACTGTAAAAGGGGTATTTTGGGAAAATCTTTTGGATACGTATGACATTTTGCTTTCGGAGGCTGACTGGCCCCCACCTTTTGTGCTCGCAGCTCCGCGAGGGGAGGAGGTGATCCTCCCCAGTTTCGCGCACACTGTATCGAGAGTGGGCTCTGGCGCTTGCGCCGGCTGTGTACCGAAATCAGTGTGGCTGGGATAAATTGTCCCCTAGCCATGAGATTCCTTTACGGTCACAGCCGCAGCCACAACCCCAGTATCCCATACGGCGTGAAGCTAAAGCTTCGGTCGCGGCTATCCTTGAACAATTGGAATATCAAGGTGAAATTGAAACGTGTGGGTCACCAATGAATAATCCCCTTTTTACTGTTAACAAGCCGGACGGCTCATATCGTCTGGTTTTGGATTACCGGCATTTGAACTCGCATTGCCGTAACTGTGCAGTACAGAATACTCACGGCTCTGCCCTAGTGAATAGTCTTGAGCGTAAACGGTTCAAAACCACGCTTGACATTTCCAATGGTTTTTATGCACATAGATTAGATGGTCTAAGTTCCCAATGGACCAGTTTTACGTGCGGCGGCGTACAAAAAATGTTTAAACGACTCCCAATGGGATATAAGAATAGTCCTGGAGTGTTTTCCGCCCGCATAGTCTCTCTTTTGGAGAGCTTCGATCCAGTTGCTTGTTCGTATGTGGATGACATTTATCTCACAGACGACGAACTTTGGGTGCATCTGTGTCGAGTAAACAGCATAATTTGTAACTTTGCAGACATGGGTTACAAGTTTAACTTTGCAAAATCACACATTGCGGAGTACACAGTGTTGTTTCTGGGTTATGAACTTAACCACGAGGGAAAGGGGTTGGCTCCTCACTTCCTGGAGAAATGCGCGCAGTTGCGCTCTCCGACAACGCTGAAAAAATTACAGTCTTTACTGGGTTTTTTAAATTTCGGGAGACATACATTCCGGAATATGCCCAGCGTATCAAGCCTTTATATGCCTTGGTACAACCATCTTTTTCCAAATCATGCTGGCTGCCTGAGCATTCAGCCATTCTGCAGTCCTTGCAGGCTGATATGCTCCCTTCTGACTACTTACAGACTCGTGATAACCAGACCAACCTGGTGATAAGAATTATCCCTGGGACGGTGGGTTTCACGTACCTGACTTTTAATGAAGGGGATACTGTACCTATTGCTTACAAGTCACACTTGTACACTTCGGCTGAACTGCGTTTTTCCACTGTGGAGAAAGTTTTAATGGCTGTGCAGATGGCAATTCTTAAGGAACGTGCCCTGTCGCAGGGAAAGCGCATGTTGGTTGTTACCCCGTGTCCTGCCTTGGAGGCGGTCACGAAAGCCAGTTTACCGAATTCTAAAGCTTTGCACCCTCGGTGGATTCAGTGGGCTACATCCTTGACATCTCAGGATGTCACGTTTATTTTTGACGCCGCTTTACGGTAGCAGGAGTATTTACAGTATGAATTTGTTCATCCTGCTCCTTTAGCAATGCGGCCGTTGGAGGATTTCCATTGTATCATTTACACGGATGGTTCGGCGCAGGTTGCGCATGGCTCTAAACATGCCTACCTTTCCGCTTGCGCCATTGTGGTCGGTGCCATGGTGAACGATGAGTTCAAGTCCAGTGTTGTGCACACGCAAACACTAGGGGACTGCACCGCACAATTAGCAGAGCTTCGTGCTCTTATGCTCGTGTTGGAGTACGCTGATCCTTGTGTGACGACTTTAATCGTAAGTGATTCTTACTACTGTGTCCAGTCTTATAATGAGAACTTGTTCTTTTGGATTCAGAATGATTTTCGTGATTCCAAAGGTAGCACAATAAAACATAAAATGATCTGGGTCCGAGTGGCGGAACTTAAAGAGAAACTGCCGCTCGTGTTTGTGATTCATACTCTCGGCCACCAGCGCGTGGGGGTCCACGCTGTTGGCAACTCGCTTGCTGATGAGGCAGCGAAGTCAGCGGTATCAAAATACTTGGTCGCGGCAGTCACAAGGTCCAAAAGCAAAATAGATGATGACATCTTGGCGGCTGTTGCTGCCACGGAGAAGGGAGGTAAATATCCTGCGGGGTTCCCTTCGAAGTACACATACCACTTAAGTCCCGATAAGGTTCCTTATGTGAAAATTCCTGAAGTTGGAGAGCGTCTAGTTCCCAACTCGGATCGCAGAGCGTCTCTGATTACAGCGGCTCATGAAGGTGTGGCGTCTGCGCATGCGGGCGTCTCAGCCACTGTATCTCAGCTACAACAGAGGTTCTGGTGGCGGGGACTGTACAAACAGACGCGCGATTATGTCCTTATGTGTGACATTTGTCAGCAGATCAAGCCTTCTACTGCTGCGCGTCCGCCTCAGACACAGTTGTACATCTCTAATAAACCACTTGGTTGTGTTTATTTGGATCACTGCGGTCCTTTTTCTTCTGATACTGCGTATAAATACATCTTAGTAGCAGTTGACTCATGCACACGCTTTGTGTGGGTATGGCCGCATCAAAGCGCTGATTCGCGAACTGTCATTAAGGATTTGCGTGTCTTTGTGGGAATCTTTGCTTGTGGTGCTTTCCATTCGGACCAGGGTCCGGCTTTCGCCTCTAAGGCGTATAAGGATGCTATGGTTTCGTTGGGAGTACAGGTGAAGTTTTCAAGTCCCTACAGGCCTGAGGGCAATTCTGTAGTAGAAAGAATGAACCGCGACTTAAAGCAATCTTTGACAGCCCGAGTTATAGGCACTGGTAGAAACTGGCTGACCCACCTCTATGGCGTGCAGCGTGCGCTTAATAATCTCCCTAGAAGGTCTCTGGGTGGGCGGACCCCATACGAAATGCTCTTTGGTATCAAGATGTACGTCCCTGACCTCGATGGTGCAGACTGCCAGGCCCAGGCCGCGGCCTTTGACGTAGATGAACATTGCAATGTTTTACAGGATCTACAAAAGACCAGAGACAGTCTTGCAAAGGAACACTTGCCCTCCACGTCGGATGATGCTTTGCAGATCCCGGTAGTTGGCTGGCTACCCCAAGTTGGAGAACTGGTTCGAGAGAAGATCGATAACAAGAAAGAGTTTGGTCCCTCATATCGAGCGCCGGTTCGAGTCCTTGGAGTGAAGGGCACAAGAACAGTCATTTTACCACCACTTCCAGGTCGTAAAGAAAACAGATTTATTTCTATTGACAATGTCAAGACACACAGGGTGGCCGATTCTTCATAGCATGACACCGGCTGTATCCTGCCCTTCCATGGTGAGGCACTCTGTGCTGGCTATTACATCTGGTGCAGATCAGGAGGTGTCCCTCGAGATGCCTGCGATGTCCAGTCCTTTATTAAATACTATTCCTGTTACTAACATTGATGAGGTGACCTATGCAGATCCTGCTGATTTATCTATGTCCGATTTACAAGCTCGTTTGGCTAACCAGTCCAGATTCTCTTTTGACTCTGATTCGGAACTTTCAAAGAATCCATCGACTATTACAAAATATGCCACGTTGTTTAAAAAACATTTTTTAATTCCACCTTGGACATACATTTGGCTGATACTATTTTCATTTTATCTTTTTATGTCAATTAGGTTTGTGTTTTATTTTTTTCGCCTGATCGATGGCCATTATGTGAAAGAAAGAACAGGAATTCGGTACCTTAATGGAACATTGGCCCCTCTTTCCTCCTCACATTCAGCACACAGACTAAAGAGAGACTTACATTCAGTAGAGATTACTGCTTGGCCTGTCCTTGATGGGATTGTGTGGGATGCGGTTAGGTTTCAGATACATGGCCCCACAGAAGTTATTAATGTTCCTAATGTGCTTAGAGTAAACATGGGAGATGTGATTAAGCAAAATATTCGTTCTGATGATTGGGATCTTCAGGCCGTAGAAGCATTGTTCTCTGATTTGAAATATTATGCGGCCTTTGATGCTGAGGATTTGTAATTGGATTCTGTTAATTATGGTGATTTGTTTTGCTATCAACATTATGGGAATCATTTCTTACACAAAACGAGTTCCGTGAGGGTTCCGGTAAACTACACACAGTGGGAACATTGTCCTGCGCCTTTGCAAGGGAGCTCGAGTACATTTCTGGGAAAATACTTATATTTTACAGATTTTAATCAATCAAATCCTGAGTCGTTTTATTTTAAAGTAAAACAGAAATTCATGTCCAAGGTCAGACTTACCGATACAAAATTGCTGTATTCAAAGTCCTTTCTTGACAGGTTAGCTGTAGAGGGCTATGAGTTATGGAAGGAAGCTATTGACCTTAAATCGGTTTGGGGTACCAAAGATTGGCAGGTACAAGGCACTGAGGCTTTGCATCGTGCATGTCTCATCCCGAATCACATGTTGTTTTTAAATTCTACTATTTCCCAGACAACATGTTTTGGATTGGCTACATCTAAAAAATTAAATGTACCAACCATCCCTGATTTGGAAGAATATTCAGGCTGGAATAATTTCACTACATTGTCCATAAGTGAGATGCGAGACCTATTGCACAATTCCTCCTTTAATATTTCCAGTTTTGATCCAGATGGGTGGCTTTTGTGGCAAAGAAGCTCTGATTCTTGCCAACGTCGTTTTTTGGGTTTGTCTGAAGGTTTTAAACACATCAGGCCGGATCCCCGTTTTGAAACAGATCACACAGTTACTACTTATTCAGTAGGCAAATTGTGTCAGAACTGGTTGCAACATTCCACTTTGGCTGCAGTAAAACTGCATCTGTCACGTTTGAATGAGAATATAGAACTGAATGATTTTATAAAAGGTCCGGCTAGGGGTAGATCTAAATGCTTTCTTTATGCTGTTTACAATGAAATTTGGAAATTTTCACAAGTTGAGGCAGCTAAACGCCTGAGGGCTATTGATCAAGCAAATTTGGAAAAAGTGCTTGCAGTGGTCGATAACAGTATTAACATGCTTTCTTCCAGAATTTACACATTGGATAATATTGTTTCTTCTGTTGTTGATATTGTACATGATGAAGTGTCCCTGTTATACCATGGTCAGAATCAATTACGCTCTGTAATGCAGTTTGCCTGGACCCTACAGACACTTAAGGCTGGTCGAGTTCCTTGGACTTCATTGAACGTTTCATCCCTTTTTGCCCCTTTTAATCTGACTGAAAAACAGCGCATGCTTTCAATGCGTGATGCTTCATTTTCTATGTTACATATTGAGAAACTAGAATCCTTACCTTTCTCTGTTGCTGAAACCACTACTGCCACGTGGCTTATTCATGGATTAATTACATTACCATTTCCCTTATATAAATTTACTAACTGTATGCGGTATATTGCTATAGGACGATATGAACCACTAGGCAATGCATTCCTACATGAGGCATGGTCCTTACCATACACATACAGATGTCTGAAGGATGGAAAAGAAGTGAATCTTAATGGTGAGGAATGCACACAGTCACCTGACCATTCATTAATATGCAGACACATTCAGTTACACGGTTCTTGTAATCAGGACCGCCCAAATTTAGCATGTGTTTTAAAAGGCACGCCAGTTCCAGCAGTGGTTCCCACATTTACATTATTGGCTAATGGTAGTTATTTGCTTTTAAACAACGAGTTATGTTGTGGGTTATTAATTGGTGTGGCTTATGTGGTAACTGTATCAGAGCGTGTGGTGTGTTGCAAGAATGTTCTATACCCACCCACGCATGGGTCTTCAGATGTCTCCATCTGGCCACGGATTCCAACCTTGGAAGCGAAGTTCAATGGTTTAAGCAGAATAAGGGCCCTTTTGTCTCAAAAACAAGTGACCCTGAGTTCGGCCCGGGAAACTTATGTCCTTCACATAGCTAACACCAGCACAGAGGTGCAGGCGCTTTTAAATACTGATTTGCCGTTTCATTTCTGTGAGCTGGTGCACCAGATTTTTAATGCTTCTTCCACGACTGGGCTTGCACATTTTTTTAAATTGGTAAGCAGTGGCCTCGTGACTACGTTTGAGAAAGTTTTTGGTATCATTCCCACGTTTTTCCACTCTATTTTTTCGAGTTTGTTTGGTGGACTACCTGTGTTGCTGGCTGTAGCCGCTGGCATTTTATTGGTGTTTTTCTTCATAAAACATGGATGCCCATCCTGCACAAGAAGCCGTTCAACGCCTCCTGACACTGTGCCGTAATCGGATGCTCAATTACTATGGAACTTTGCCGCTTGCAGCATTAAGCACGGCCTATAGATTGTCATTTCGGTTCACCGACTTCACGTGTGTCCAACCTGTGTTTCACTGCCTGAGCTGCGAGTTCGATTGGGCCATTGATTTGTGCCTATGCTTGAGGACTGCTCCTGACGTCGATTTTGATCAGCTAATGCGTCCCGTGGTGGCTCACGAGCTGATCTGTTGTGGCGAAAGAGTTATGGCCTTGGCAGCGATAAATGGAGTTCTGGGCCAATGGGAGATCTCTGCAGCGGCGGATGCCTTTCTGACACACAGCGATCTGGTGAACCCACCGAGTTGTCCTCTGACGTTACAGGAGGATCCGATGCTGGAGGAGCACGTATGTTCTTTCCCATTGCTGAATTGGATTGCTGAACTATTTTCGGATGATGGCAGTGATTTCATACTGGAGGCTGTTGCAACTTTCTTTGCATATACTTTCCAATCGTGACATGCCTGGGAGGAATGCTTTGTTGTGAAATATGACTTTCACCTCGCTGAATTGGAGAGATGGACTGTGTTCAGCTGATGGAGAGTTCAATCACGTGATGTCGCTGAGGATAACGTCAATGTGGCACATGACTTTGGATATCGGATAAGTGCCTTGTTTTTTCTCTTACAGACATTTGAATTGATGCGGCCTGGTCCTACATTTCATATTTTTGAGACCTGGCGTATAACTTTTGGTTTGAAAGTTTTGTTTTTAGTTTTAGATTTGAGGCCACTGTAGGCATTCATACATATTCATTCATACATATTTTTAGCTTATTTTAGCTCAAGATTATTGAACTTTGCTTTCAATTTTTGTATCTGATTTAGTATTGCCGTTTCCCTTATGTTTGACGGTGCTCGGACCAATGGGGGGGTGTCATATGGATACTTTGTTACATATATTGCGTTAAGTTAGCGTGAGTGCATTACATGTTTAAACAGCCTTTTTTTCTTCGGCTTCAGTTTTGCACACGACACAAACTTGTTGTTGTCGCTTTCACCCTAGAAGCGGTGAGGTGGTTTATTTGAGAATAATATGTTATTTCTATGCTATCAGCTTTGCCTGGTACACTTGGTACAACTGTCTGCACACTGAGAGCTGCACACTCTAAAATTAACCTAACACAAGGTTGCTGGGAGGCCTGATCCTCGCACCACATTAGACATAACACAAATAATGTTGATGCCAACATTTTGGGCTCTACGCGGGTTTAAGATAGAGTTACACGGAATGAACGTAGACCCTTGGTGCTGCGCATGAAGAGAGCTGGTAGCTGTTGATGTGATCTACTCCTACTGACATTTAGAGGTATGGGTTCGCCCTGCTAAAGCCCGAATGAGACCTTCTTAGATATAAAATAATATGCTAAAATAGGGTGCGCGAAATATAGGTGATATAGATTTCTATAGATTTTGCATTGTAACATGCTATCACCTTTTGCTTACTATGGATTAGTGACTATGCTGCTGACTCTGATTTTTATAATCTGCATTTTGGTATTATACAAGATACTGCGTTTGAGAACTTTGCATTGAATAATAAATATTTCAAACTTGCACTTGTGTTCTTTGACTCTCAGTTTTGGTTTGAAATGATTATATAATGAAAGAGTGTTCATGTGTTCCACGATTCCTGAGGTATTCTAAAGTTCATGTTCTGGTTTGTCTAAGACATGGATCATTCCATAATGAGCCATGAGACACTGTAGCTAGCTAGGTAAGGGGATTTCTGACACTGAGATGAGTTTTGGATCATCCTAACTCACTGAGGTTCTAGATCTCTATGCACAGTTCTGTGAGAGAACAGAAACCCTGCTACACCCTAGCATGTGACAATGGTGGACTGTCTTGAAATATTAGCAGGATATTTTCTGTACTAAAAAGCTCTGCATCTGCATCAACAGGCATGATATTATGTAATTGTGTAATCGGTACTACCTTCTGTGGCGTGATTATTGGCATATTTTTTAAAAGTTCGATGGAGAAACGGCGCTCCGCCCGTTTCTCTGCCAATGTGATCTCCTTGTCTATTTCTCTAGTGGCCCTGGCAAAGTATTTATCTAACGGCCCAATTATAGGCACCCCTACAATGGACGGTAAGGAGTTAGGAACACCTGTAGACATCCTGGGTCTGCAATACGAATAAAATATAGACAATATTCTAATATGAACCAGTCTTGTACAGGTATGAGGTAAACCCAGTACCTAAGTTGTTAGCTAAAAAAGATATAAAATACATGCGGAGCACAGCTTACTGTCATGTGTTCCCAACTGGGAGATAAAGTCCGGGTCAATAAGTCAGAGGGGGGAGGGCCCAGCCCAGCCTCCTGCAGCCCCTGACGGCCTTTGCCCGGGCTGAGCCCCGGGCGCTCCCGCACATTGGCAAATCAGAACTGTTATATATGCGTGGGGGCCGGGGCAAGCAGGGAGAGCGGTCCAGGTGGTGCCGGTCAGCTAGGCAGGGACTCCTGGGAAATGGAGTCCCTGCAGCACTTCTCGCAGCCCTGCTTCTGGCCCTCAGCACGCCCCAGCTGTCCTAAAGGCTGGAACACGAAGTCAGTGGCTCCCGATGTTGTCCCCGGCGAAGCAGTGCGGAGAGTTCAGGTGATCGCAGGTCCAGAAGATTCAAAGCGCACAGGGCAAGGTCAAGGAGCAAAAGATCTAAGGAGGAGTCAGTTGACATTGTTTTTGAAATTTCTGCAACTATTTTAGATAATTTGAATGATCCAGTTGATGTGAATACACATAATGAAGACCTTATTGAAGAAGGAGATGGCATGGGGGATTTTTATGATGAATCTTTGGATTCTTAATTAATTAAATATTTGGAGTTCATTGAGTTCCAGGATTCTTCTTGGGAGACTACCAATGACAAAATTTCTGATGATTTATTGTTAGAAGTTCTTTCAAATTACGAAAATTCAGAAACAATAAATTTATATTTAGTAATTAAAAATTGTTAAACATGTTTATTTTAAAAAAAATACTACTTGTAGGTACTTAATTCACACACATAATACAACAGCTCTTTTCAGAGCTAGCCTACCTCTAAACACTCTAAATTCATTATCTAAACAAAAATGTTTTTCCTTGTGGTACGTGTACCTGTAGGCACACCCGGAGCGAACTCCGAGAAAATTAAAAAAAATATATATATTATTTTTGCCCTTCGTGGTCCTTCTAGGCCCCCCTCAGGGGGGGTCCCAAAAGGTGTTTTCCCCATGTTATTTTCCATAATAACCAGGTAGGGAGTAGGAATTCTTGTCTATTCAGTTCCCCAATTCAATATTCCACATAATCAAGTGAGAGAATGGACACTTGGAACTACGTAACCGTAAGTTAAATTGAATCACCCTCATAAACGCTATGTTCTCTATGTGGTTTATATAGTTTTCCGCCCCACATATGCGTTATATTGTGTAAGTAACGGTTTTAATTTTATATTGTTTGTCCTGACGAATGCCCCTTAGACCCGGCTGGGCGAGAGGGGGCAGAAACATGTTGACGCTGTTTAAAGTGATATAAAGAGATCTAGTAACATGATCTGCAATTATACCCTTTGGTTTTAATAACAAAACTTGACCATTTGGCAATTAAAGTTTCAACCAGGAGGAGCTTTGCTTTTACGGAAATAATCTTTACTTCCTGTTTGGGGGTGTCTATTTATCTCTGGACACTACTACGCTGCACCAGAGCTTGCCTCAGTCTTGAGGCAATATTACAACAATTGGTTCCTTCGGGTGTGCCACATTTCTTTTACTCACTCATAGTTATATGTAGTGTATCAGGTACAATACAAAAAAGATCAGAATCCCACACCAATCTTGTATTTATGCACTATTTTATGAATTATAGTCATTCATAAATACTCTTTGTAATTTTCAAGAGAAGGCTGTACAATACGTGAAAAAGTGCAATTTTGTGACATTTAGTGCTCAGTGCTGGCGGCGCAAAAGTGAACAAAAACTGTACAATATTTATATACAGGGAAAATATACAATGATTCAACTTTGGTCTGTACAATCACACATATACCACTGTATACCACATAGGTCAATTCTCATCACAGGGTATTGAAAATACAGATCCAGCCATTCGTCGACGTTTCGACCCTCTAAGCGCGCACATATGACGTCAAACACGGGTCTTCATCAGGACTGGGAGGGGACAGAACAGCCTAAGTAATTAAAAAGGGGAGGTGTTTTAATACAGATATTCTGAAAGGCATCTAATTATAAGTGCCTGTGGAAGACCTGATTACACTCACCTTCAGAAGAAATCAACTGTCAAGGTGGTGTATCTTGAATAGCTTGAACTGCGTGTGTCTGTTCAGATAGATAGAGGACCTAATTAATACCTTGGTTATATAGGGTTGGGACCATACGAATTAGCCCATTTCCTCTTTTTCTTACCTATCGGTGGTGCGTGGAATGCTCCCACGATGGTTGTTCTTATGGAACCGCTGTGCGGACTTTTTTTCTGACTAGGAAAACGAGGGGTATGTATTTAGCATATCATGTTAATGAGGCAAAAACTGGGCACGAGTCATACAGTCTGCCTATGCTTGAACTCACCTGGGTATTTGGATTATTCTTGTACCCAGTCGTGCTTCCACATATGTTTTGAAGAGCCAAGGGATAGCACTGAAAATCGGGTTAAAAAGTGGGTATTAGCGCACTGTCACGGCGATGTCCCAACTGTTAGTGCATTAGCCTGGGCATCAAAATGGGGACTAGGCTTACCTTTAATTAAATTCAAAATGCTGGAGAAGAAACCTCTTCCTTCCTAGCGTGGTCACGACTGCATCTTCCTTCCTAGCGTGGTCACGACTGCATCAGATATAACGGCGTCTTTACAATCCTCGGCGCTAGCCGCTCTATGTAAAAATGCCGCCGGGTTGATCAGAACGACGCCATGACGCAGTGTGCGCGATTACCCTGACAACCAGTTAGTGTACATGTTCCAATTGGTCATCAGCCGACTGGGTCATCCCGCTAGCGTATGACACGGTCGGCGCTGCGTGGTTGCCATAGAAATTCGGGTTTTTTTAGAAGTGGGGAGGGAATCTTTAACCAGACCAGGCACGTATTGGTAGTGCTTCTATCAACTGCTCGGTTGCGTGGGCAATCCGAAGAGATGTTTGTCTCTTTGAGTGTTGACACATGACACATGAATTCTATCATTGTGCTGCCACGTCTTATATATACCTCCTGAGGGGGCAAGGGGGTCACATATCTCAGTGATCTATCGTGACATCCCTTGGATACGTTCAGAATGGCACGTAATAGTACCAAGGTGCACATTATTTTGTTAATTAAAACAGCATCGCGCTCATAAATTTTCTGTTTTACAATATATACAACATTATTACAAGTGCAAAGATACACATTCAAGGAAATTTACAAAGGTATACAAGTATATCACTGAAACATCTGATCATATATTCATTATCAACCAGCCTTTATAAAGCAGGTACCTACATCTCAAATGCAAATAACAGGAAACATTTCACAAAGTTCTTAATCATAGTTGTCCCATTTGTCTATTAGTTTCCTCAGTCTCATTCAATCCATTTCTCACTGAGTCTAAGGAATGTATCCAACGGCATTCCTTATATTTTAGTGCATTTGAGGTTAAGCCTCCCCTTGGGTTAATATGTATCTTTTCCAAAACCCACCATTTTATATCTTGAGGAGTATGTTTATGAGTATTGAAATGCTCTACCAACGGAGCTCCCTGTGTTTTACATTTTACTCTACTCATGTGTTGTAGGATGCGTGTCTTTATTTTTTGGGTCGTTTGTCCTACATATATTTTCGTACATGGGCACATTATTGCATAAATCAGATGGGAGCTATTGCAATTGCTAAAGTCATGGAGTTTGTATGTCCTGCCTACGTGTGTGAATTGGTTCCCCTCCTGACAGAGGTCACAGGCCTTGCAAGAACCGCACTTAAAATGGCCAATGATGGGTGGCAGACTCAACATACTCCGGAGGTCTGGTTGTCTTTCTGGTTCCAGGTAGGCATGTACAACTTCATCCCTCACATTCCTTCCTCTCTTGAAGGCAAAAATGGGTTTTTCTTCAGTCTTTAATTCTCTAGCAACCAGATTCCAGTACTTTGATACAATCTTTTTTACATCATTACTTTTTATGTTGTAGGTCGTAACACACACGATGTTATTCGAGTTTTCTTTTTTCTCCTTGACCTCAAGTAATTCTTCCCTCGGGCTATACCAGGCCCTCTTCTTCGCACGCTTTAGCAGATTTCCTGGGTATCCCCGATCTTTTAGACGCTTGGTAAGTTTGTCAGCCTCATGGAAAAAATCTTTTCTTTGACTACAGTTTCTTCTTAAGCGGAGAAACTGGCCCAATGGCAAGTTGTCTCTTAAGCTGCGTGGATGATGGGATTTATACATCAATACCGTGTTCCGTTCCAGGGGCTTCCTGTATAAATCACAGTATAGTTTACAATCCTCTGTTTTAAAAGTGAGGTCGAGGAAGTTTATTGATACAGTGCTACTGGCCATTGTAAATTGTATGTCCTCACCTCTCTGGTTTAGCCATTTGAAGAAATTGTCTAATGTTTCCATGTCACCATTCCACACCATGATGACATCGTCAATATATCTTTTCCATACCTCGATGTTATTGAGGTATGGGTTCCGATCTGTGTATAGGTGGTCTTCCTCATATTGATCCATAAAGATGTTCGCCAGACTGGGGGCATATGTAGCCCCATCGCCACTCCCTTACTTCGGAAATAAAACTGATTTTCAAAAACAAAATAGTTCTTTCGCATAGCAATTTCCAATAGGGTAATTATGAACGATGTTGGAATCCAGTGCGGTCTTGGTCTCCGGTCCAGTGTTTCTCTCATTATCTCGATGGCTTTTTCTTGATGGATTGATGTGTATAGTGATGACACATCAAGTGTCACCATTATGTTTTTTTCTGGATCAAAGGGAAATTCTTCCAATAGTTCAATAATGTGCATAGTGTCCCGTACATATGATTTCGTCAGTGGAACAAAGGGTTGTAAGAAGTGATCTATGAATTTGTTCAGTGGCTCTAATATTGAGCCACAGCCCGAGACAATTGGTCGCCCCGGGGGATTTTCCAAACGTTTATGCACTTTCGGCAGCGTGTAAATTGTAGGTGTCCTAGGCTCCTTTTGGTTTAAAAATTCGGATTCCTTCTTACTTAAAAAGCCTTCCTTTGTGGCATCCTCTGTGGCGGTCTTTATTAGGGTCTTTATCTCATTTACTGGATCATATGCGATACGTCGGTAACTCTGTACCATCTCCAATTGATGTTTAATTTCTTTAGAGTAATCTTGTCTGTTCTGTATTACCACCGCTCCCCCCTTGTCCGCCGCCTTAATGACGATTGATTTGTTATGTCCCAGGTCTGCTAGGGCAAGGCGCTCTTCCTTACTGATGTTATACGGAATATATTTCTGGACTTTGAGTAACTGAGTTACTTCCTCCATCACAATCTTTTCAAAGGCTAAGATTCTCTCACTCATCATGAATGCTGCAGGTGTAAATTCCGAGGGAGGTTTGAAAGGAGTTGCAGTGCAGTTGGGGCTGTAAGTGTTTTTCGAAAAGAAATACTTCAAACGGATCTTACGGAAGAATCTTTGTAGCTCCAGTTGTATCTTAAATGGATCCGGTATTGCCGTTGGTACAAATGTTAATCCTTTTGCTAGGATGCTCCTCTCTGCAACAGTCATAACACTGAGATATGTGACCCCCTTGCCCCCTCAGGAGGTATATATAAGACGTGGCAGCACAATTATAGAATTCATGTGTCATGTGTCAACACTCAAAGAGACAAACATCTCTTCGGATTGCCCACGCAACCGAGCAGTTGATAGAAGCACTACCAATACGTGCCTGGTCGGGTTAAAGATTCCCTCCCCACTTCTAAAAAAACCCCGAATTTCTATGGCAACCACGCAGCGCCGACCGTGTCATACGCTAGCGTGATGACCCAGTCGGCTGATGACCAATTGGAACATGTACACTAACTGGTTGTCAGGGTAATCGTGCACACTGCGTCATGGCGTCGTTCTGATCAACCCGGCGGCATTTTTACATAGAGCGGCTAGCGCCGGGGATTGTAAAGACGCCGTTATATCTGATGCAGTCGTGACCACGCTAGGAAGGAAGATGCAGTCGTGACCACGCTAGGAAGGAAGAGGTTTCTTCTCCAGCATTTTGAATTTATTTAAAGGTAAGCCTAGTCCCCATTTTGATGCCCAGGCTAATGCACTAACAGTTGGGACATTGCCGTGACAGTGCGCTAATACCCACTTTTTAACCTGATTTTCAGTGCTATCCCTTGGCTCTTCAAAACATATGTGGAAGCACGACTGGGTACAAGAATAATCCAAATACCCAGGTGAGTTCAAGCATAGGCAGACTGTATGACTCGTGCCCAGTTTTTGCCTCATTAACATGATATGCTAAATACATACCCCTCGTTTTCCTAGTCAGAAAAAAAGTCCGCACAGCGGTTCCATAAGAACAACCATCGTGGGAGCATTCCACGCACCACCGATAGGTAAGAAAAAGAGGAAATGGGCTAATTCGTATGGTCCCAACCCTATATAACCAAGGTATTAATTAGGTCCTCTATCTATCTGAACAGACACACGCAGTTCAAGCTATTCAAGATACACCACCTTGACAGTTGATTTCTTCTGAAGGTGAGTGTAATCAGGTCTTCCACAGGCACTTATAATTAGATGCCTTTCAGAATATCCGTATTAAAACACCTCCCCTTTTTAATTACTTAGGCTGTTCTGTCCCCTCCCAGTCCTGATGAAGACCCGTGTTTGACGTCATATGTGCGCGCTTAGGGGGTCGAAACGTTGACGAATGGCTGGATCTGTATTTTCAATACCCTGTGATGAGAATTGACCTATGTGGTATACAGTGGTATATGTGTGATTGTACAGACCAAAGTTGAATCATTGTATATTTTCCCTGTATATAAATATTGTACAGTTTTTGTTCACTTTTGCGCCGCCAGCACTGAGCACTAAATGTCACAAAATTGCACTTTTTCACGTATTGTACAGCCTTCTCTTGAAAATTACAAAGAGTATTTATGAATGACTATAATTCATAAAATAGTGCATAAATACAAGATTGGTGTGGGATTCTGATCTTTTTTGTATTGTACCTGATACACTACATATAACTATGAGTGAGTAAAAGAAATGTGGCACACCCGAAGGAACCAATTGTTGTAATATTGATTAACTGCCCAGGTTCTTAGGGATACTGGGTTAACCCCATTGGAGATTTCACGAATCCGTCTTGAGGCAGGCATACAGGACGAATTTGGAACCCCCAATGATAATGCCATAACACATATGTGGGGTGAAAAAACGATATAAACCGCAGAGAAAACATAGCGTTTATGAGGGTGATTCAATTTAACCTACGGTTACGTAGTTACAAGTGTCCATTCTCTCACTTGATTATGCCCCTGCACGTCACCATCTCCTCCACAGCTCCAGCAGGGCACTCTGAAAAACGCGGCCTCAGGGAGCTCCCATTAAAGTGGGGTAAAAGCTGTCTGCCAAGTCACCGCCCGCCGATATACGAGCTGAGGTAAGGCCCTTCTATGCCCCAAAAAGGCACCTAGTCCCGGTCAGGCAGCAAGGCCCGCCGCCACCACTCCCCGAGGAGTCCTCCGCCCGAGGGACACCCAGGCCCCCCGCAGGACTATCATACTCACGGGCAGCACGCAAAAGAGAGCGGGGTCACCAAGCACTTCACTCAGAGTTCTGGCGGCGAGGCCCACTGCCTATGACACCCGTGAAGGCCCCCCACCATCCGCCAGCTTGCGGACCGAGCTTCTGGCACCGGGTCAGCCGCACACCTTCTGTAGCTAGCAGGGCCCAGTCAACGTCTCGTCGCACCACTGCGGCACGGGAGCGCACACCCACCCAGCGGGGGTCTCAACTGCTGCCGCCTCGCTAAGGCGGGCACCTAAGCCCACTCCTCGTTTCACCGTACCTTGCCCCTCCACAGGCCCGGCACCCATGGGCAGCCCACCGCCCTATACAATGGCCGCTACGCTGCTGGGCGAGTACTGTCCGCCTCCTCCTCTGCCTCTATGCACACGGCCCCAGGCAGATTAACTGCTTAATGCCAGAGGCCACACCGAGCAGGCAGGGCAACGCACCGCAGCGTGCCGACCCCTATTCGCTCCGCCACCAGGCCCGACAGTTGCCCGCAGTGTCAGGGCCAGACCCTCCGAGACAGCGATCAGCAACCTCCCATCACGAAAATAAAGGCACCGCAGGGTTCCGGATTGCTCACAGGAGCAGCAGCGCTCCGCGACTGGCATGGATGGGCAACAGGTAAGGCGATATTCAAAGCAAATTGTCAGGTGGTGCAGGAGGGACAGGGAAGCACATCCTACTCCACCGCCATCTTGACCATCGACACCCCCTGAGATATTTTTAAAAGCTATACTATAGGAGCCTGCCTTATAAGGTGTTTTACTCTTCCCTCGACAACCCACTTCTAAAACAAATGTTATGTTATGTTATGTTAAACCAATCTTTTAGAGCGCACGGCTACCCCAGGGGGTGTCCCGGCGCTTTGACAAAGAGGCCTGAAAAACCTAGAAACACAGAGGCTACGAAACGCTACAGTCACAGGGGTTGCACGGCAAAGAGCGTGGTCTTAAGCTCCTTCCTGAAAGCTAGGAGGCTATTGGCTTTGCGAAGGGAGAGAGGGAGCTCATTCCAATGGCGAGCCGCCACATATTGGAAGGACCGTCCTCCCATCCGAACGCGTTTAACAGCCGGCACATCCATTTTAGCCAAATCGGCTGACCGCAACATCCTCCGCTGCACATAGAAAGCGATACGCTTTCTGATGTAATTAGGACCAACAGCGTGAAGAGCTTTGAACGCCAGCGTAAGGATTTTAAACATGATTCTTCTAGAAATAGGTAGCCAATGCAACCTATTTAGAAAAAGTGAGGCACTGGCTCTCCTTGGCAGGCCAAATATGGCTCTGGCCGCCGAGTTTTGAACAATTTGCAGTCTAGCCAGAAGGTACTTGGGCAGACCTGCAAATAGCGCATTAGCGTAGTCTAACCAAGACCCCACCAGCGCCTGGACAACAGTCTTTCGATACTGCAGGGAAAGCAGTGGAAGAAATGACATGGCGTAAGTGGGAGGCAAGTCCAGTCCCTTCATAAAGGAGACAAATCCATCAATTAAAATTTGCAATGCACTTGGGGTGCGTGCTATAAGCTTGGCATAATCTGCATAAAGCAGAACCTCCACTGGTCTAGTAACTATTCTCAGGGTATCGACATGCAGAGATATCATAGCAGATTCCAGCCCATTAATATACAGCGCGAGTAAAAAAGGGGCTCGAATACAGCTTTGACGTACCTCTCTTGAGCATTTGAAGCTATCGATGAGATCCCATGCTTGAGTAAAACATACTGCAGCTAAGGTATGGGCATATAAATACATCAAGGCATTTATTAATGAACACTCTACTCCCAAATCTTCTAACTGGGCCCATAATTTACTACTGTTCACCCTGTCAAACGCTGCAGTGAGTTCCATGAACCCTAAATAAATGGATCCCGTTTTAGCGATTGTATATTTGGCTGTCACTAGGTCGAGGTTCAGACATAGACCCACTGTAGATTTGCCTGCTCAGAAGCCATATTGGATCTCGAGATAATTAGATTTTTGTCTGCCCATTCCACTAGCCTGTTAAGTATGGCATGCCCCATAACCTTAATGGTCAAGTCTATCAGGAAAATGGGTTTATAACAGTTGGGATTATCCCCATCCCCCTTCTTGTAGATAGAGACGTTAGTAGCAGTTGACCAAGGCTGGGGCATGACAGTCGACAACGCAGCATTCAGAACCTTGCTTTGAATAGGAGTCCACACCTCGATGTTACTTCTATAAAGGTCTGGAGGAATCCCATCTGGGCCCAGAGCATTGTTATTGGTCAAACCCTCTATACCTGTGATTACCTCATGTTGTAGCTGAAATTTAATATGAGAATCACATGGGAAGAGCTCCCAGGCATTACTACAGTAAGCTTCCTCCCCATAGTTATAGACTGACTGAAAATGGCTCTTTCATTGATCTTGTGTGATGTGATGACATATGGAGGGTTTGTCAGGTTCAGAGAAACAGGGTCTATTAATAACTCTCCAAAATAAAGAACTGGCCTCGACTAATACTGTTTTTGTAGGGCAGACCTCCGTTCCTTTAAAGCTTTTTTTTAAATGCTACGACAACTAGCCACCGTAGATCTAGTATGGGGAGTCTCTTTCAAAGCTGCTTTAAGTTTCCTCAATGCTTGAGAACAATCCCTGTCAAACCACCTTGGGCTATCTGATTGGAATGTGACTACTGGGACAGTTTAGAGTGCTCTCACTGACTTAGTTATGGTGTCAAAAGATCTGAGTATATCTTCCTCTGAAAGTGGGATATCTAGGTACTTCCGAATCTCCTGTTGCCTCTCTTTAAAAAGAGATGAATAAAAAGCATTATTACCAACCTGTGACTATTGCAAGCGCCTCCCATGATCAGTTGGCTTTAATATCCTTCCCATCTTACTACTATGAGCTAGATTCGGCCACTATGCCTGCATCCCAGAGTCAGAGGGTTATGATCACGGAAAGGACGTTCTATAGTTCTGAAGGATGATATAAGCCAACACTGAAGACACATAAATAAAATCGATGGTGGAAGCCCAGACCCTACCTTTATAGGTGGGCAAATGAAGACTATTGTGTGATATTACTGCCTTTTGTAGCGTGATCATTAGGTTGTAGGTGTTTAAAAGAGCATTTAATACCTGACCCTCTCCAGAGTGCTCCATATGCCATTCTTCTGCTTTCTGGCATTGGGAAGTAGCCCAACTGTTTTGTCCAATGTTTGAGCATAAATGACGGTTGAAATCACCTAAAAAAATAAGATTGCCCATTGAAAAATTGTTCCCCTGTAGCTGATCTAAGTACCCGGCTAGCTCCTTTACATTTGACAAACCTAGCTTCCTGTTTTTGGTATTATAAAAATAAATTAATGTAAGCCGTTTCATTCTACCTATTACCAATGTTTTCATTTTTTATTTCTTTATATTTATTCAGTTTTCAAGTGCATGGTAACATACATGAAGGTACACAGCAAAAAGCATCAAATAGTGAGAGCAAACAATCCCCTCCCTCCTCCGGGCCGCCGGCTTATCAGATGTAGTACACAAGTAAATTTGTAAATTCAGAACAAAACAAACACATATGAGTGGCAGAGCATAGACACATTCAAGGGGTGTGATACCCAATGCAAGGGAAACAAGGACCGGGTGAAGGCTAGCTCATGATCAATTATATTGTTACAGATCAGGATTAGATAGTAGGTATACAGTTAGTGGGGCCCAGAAGTCCTTTGGGAGCGAGGCCTCAGGTAGCTCCTCCGCATAGACCTCCAGCTGATCCTTGCAGTAAAGCAGATCAAGAACCCATTGCTTGAAAGTCGGAATGGTTTTCGCCTCCCGGCATTGCGCAACCGCTCTTTTAGCGAACAAGGTTGAGACTGCAACCAACCATCGGTTGCAGGGTTTAAACATTTGACATTCCCAAGTAAGCAAAGCTCTGGTACACAGCGCACAGGTTCCATCACAATATCCGTAAGTACATTCACCACCTTGGACCAAAATGCAAATGTACCAGCACACAGCCATGCCAGGTGCAGAAAATCAGCATCTGCCTACCCACACCTCATGCAGCATGTAGAATCATGCAGTCCAAACGTACAGAGTGGCAGTGGGGTATCATGCAGTCCAAACTTACAGAGTGGCAGTGGGGTAGAATATAATTGATGCAGGTACTTAAAATGAATTATGCGAAGGTTGCAATTTGCAGTGAGACGCCTGTTAGCTCATAGCAAGACTTCTATTGCTCGAGAGTGAGTGTGGATCCCAGAGCGGCATTCCATCTGAGATAAGAGGAGTGCTCCCCCAGCTCCCGCTCCTGCAGAGAGGCATTATATAGCTTGGTAATCAGAACCTTTCACTTCGCACCCGCTAGAACCACCCACATCCAGCAGAGTCGTAGGTTCCCTTGGGAAGCCAGGGTAGATAGACCTAATTGTCTGCTGCACCCCAACATATAAGAAATCCAGCATAAAACCATGGTTCCGACCCTCCACACATCCTGTTAGGACTTAAACTGACCCTTTCTTTGCAGATTGCCCATGATGGTAATCCTGACCACTGCCAATTCTCTCAGCGCTGGTTTTTCCCGAGTCGCTGAGATATCCGGACGGGCAGCCAATGGGAGCGTTGGGGCGTATAGATAAGGAAGCTGAAATCTTTTGGCTAGAGACTTCCATGCCAAAGCAGTGCATTGTACAGGACTGATTTCAGTCCTGGGACTGCCCATGCCCCCGACAGAGTCGCCGCCTGCAGGGGCATCTGAAGAACAGTATCCGACCCAATAGCAGTGTGAGGCTGAAACTTCTGCGGAAAGTGCCAATAGCGCACACTGTGCCTGAACGCACAGATAATACAACCCCATATCCGGTGCCTCAAATGGCTGCAGGGGGTATCCCAACTACATCTGGGTTTCTTACCGCCCCATATGAACGTAAGTAATGGCGACTGAACATCTGGAATAACGTTATATTCAGCTCTATTACCAATTTTAAACCTTGCGCCACTGTATAGTTCCAAGTTAGTTGTTTCACTGACCCACACAAATCAAGGGCAATGAATATAATGTGACCACCCTAGGCTCACCCATGCCTTCCAATAAGAAAATATTTTCCACCTCCCAGGTCTCCTGTAAGCAAATGATCTTATACAAGGTTATGGTTGAATCCATCTTTCATCCTCACATTTTCCGCCCACCCCTGCCACATTCCAAGAGATCAGATTAATCTCACTCCCTCCCTGGGTACTGGGTAAGATGGCCAATGTTGTATTGTCACCTTGATTTTCTATTTCGTGATAATTTGTGTGAATCACAATTTCCTGTACTGAGCTGTATTAGATGCCCGCCCCCTGTCAATCCTGGTCATCAAGATCCGACAAAGGGTCATAAGTGTTCAACCACACCTCAGTTAGAATGCTCCTCTTCATCTACATAACAATACTAGTTCCTTGGGAAATAGGGCCTGGTCTGTAGAATAAAACCTAGTGGGAGAGGTTTAATATCCGAGGCATAAAAAGGGAGCTCAGCCGAGTGTCTCAATATACTGCGAGCTAATTCTGGGAATCTAAAGGTAACGATCACAGCATCACCCTCAAAGGATTTCCTTGATTTCCAAATCAAGAGACCCTTCTTGTTATCAGGATATGAGAATGATCACCTATATTGAATCTACTATATTTCCCTAACCAATGAGACACCTTGTTGATAAGACTATCTGTGGGCTCTTACCTGCCCACTCCCAGACTGTTCACTCCTGCCAGGACTATGGTAAAGGGGCAACAGGCCAGGGGGAGATCAATCAAAGACAGACCTGTTCTATAATTATTCTTAGGACTTTGCCCCCCCTTCTGCCTGCACACATAATGGGGGATGTCGGTCTCTCACACCCCTACCTCCTCCCTTCACACCCTGTATGTGGGGATTAATCCTGTTAATCGTCTCTCTCTTCTGATCCTGTGGTGCATTCCGGGGTCCACATAGACCGATTAAAGTTTGGTGGAGGGTTTCCTGGCTCAGATTGCCCTCACAAATTGGGGCGCACCGCCTTTGATTAGACCCTACTCTGGGGCAGAGCATTAGAGATGGTTTTCAGCATATTCTCAACTTTCTCCAGTGTCTCTCTGGAGTCTGATAAACATTTTTCTACCTTTTCCCAGAGTTTAGATAACAGCTCGGTCATCAAGTTAGTGATTCTGCCCCTCAACATGTTCCGAAAGTTTTCCAAATCTGTCAGGCTAAACAGGGGTTTTGGTCCCGCCAGTCTCCCTGTGGGCTGCTTTTTCTTTTTTGATTTGTGTGATCTCTTGGGAGCTAGTGACATCTCTACCTCCGAACCCTTATTGTCCATAACTTGGGAAACCCCTGGGCCCTCACCCACAGTGGCCAAAGATGAAACATGTGTACCTGGTTCACTTATACCTGGTTCGCTTCTCTTTAGTGCCACCACCCCTGTGGCTGTAGCCAGTGTGCTGCCTTCACGTTAACCTGGGGGCTTGTGTTAATTGATCCCACTATATCAGCCTGCACTAGTTCAGCCACTGGGGTGCCGGTAAGACCCATAGACAGTCTCTTCTCCACCTTATCAATCTCCTGGGTGATGTCCTGCACCGCTTTGACTTGGTAAGAGTCAATAGTGGCCCTTTTATTATTGGACAAATGGTCCACAGTTGTTGCTTTTCTCTTGCCCATGATTGACGAGGGTTAATCCAGACTGACCCCTGCAAGTGCCTGTCAGAATACAGAGCATCCACAAAAAAATTATTGTGCAATCAATAAGTACTCGCTGTGTTGCATACCACAGTCCTGGGCTTCCTCTTGCTTGTCTTGTGAGGGACCGGACTCCTTTGTATAAAATCTGGTCTGCTATGTCCAGTTGATTGCCTCTGGTGCTAATAATAAACAGATAACATTGTTCAAAGATATCATAGTACAGAGACATTTACCTGTAGGTTTGATTAGTTCACGAGTCAGTGAAATCACAGGATTTTTTCCTTGTACCCAATGCAAAGCATGCAAAAATAGTGGTAAGGTATTTGTATGTCAAGTACCTGGCTGCAGCAGACCAAGACCTATAATTAAGATCCTGACCTGCAGCACACCATACTGTGTATATTGCTTAAAATGTCAGTGCCAAATTATGTATATTGTCAGTACTAGTCATCCAACGAAACGTAGAATTTTAGAACATACAAGAGCCATTGAAAACAATGGTCGCACCTATCCAGTCACAAGACATTTTGCAATTCATCATAAAAGCAACAGAAACTCACTACAATTTTTTTGTCTGGATCAAGTCCAACCGAATGACAGAGGTGGAGACAGAGTAACTAAATTAAGAAGATTAGAGTCCAGATATATTGTGGATTTGCAAGCTAAGATGCCTCTGGGTCTCAATACCAAGGATGAATTAGCTGTCAACTTAGGATAAAATGCAATAATATAAACTGAAGAAAGTAAATACACCGTAAGACATGCCAGCTAGATGAGTTCATAGGTTCACCCTTTTTTTCTTTAATTGATTTTTCCTTAAATTAATTTTTTCTTAGATTGATTTTTTTATCTGTGGTAATTAGTGGTAATCCTGGAAGTCAGTAAAGAAGTTAATGAAGTCAATTGAATTTCAATAAAGGAATGTAGGCTCATACAGAGCTTAATTACATACTGTTTTTTGCACACCAAAATAAATTAGGTACAATAATGAACCAATATCATCAACTATATTATGGGAGAAGTATAGGTTCATATAGTGCTCAATTTGTGTACACGTGTTGGCAAACTTGTTCTATCGTGTGAATTTTTTGTATGAATGACCTCTGTTATGACCTGATTTAGCTGAATTTAATCGAACATGGAAGTACATATAATTTTGTGTACAATATTGTATTTCCGAGGTTGAGTGGAATATGGGCTCATTCAGAGCACAAATATGGTGACACGTGGTTATATGAACAAAGACAATTGTGCTAACCAATAATCTCCCAGTACTCAATTGATGGTTAAAGATAATGTAATGAATAAATGGAAAATATATTTCTTTACAGAAAATGACATGTTGTAAAACATGTTTTTGTCTGTGTATTAAACATTAGTCTTATTTTGATGTTTATTAACTAATGACGTTACGGGAAACCACGGCCTATGATATGGTTAAAATTCACAGCATCGCAATCCCAATTGGCACATCGTGAAAAAGGAAAACAAAAGCAGACATTCAATGGTCAACACATTCAAACATAATATTTAAAAAATCCATTCTGAAAATTGCACTACACACATTACTATATAAATACTTATTTCAAAGCATGTTTAACCTCATATTTCTGTACTAAGTTTCTGTAAAAACCATCTTTCAGACCTAATAACTATATATATATATATATATATATATATATATATATATATATATATATATATATATATATATATATATATATATATATATATATATATATATATTGCCAACACCTCGTCACACAATGTATCACGCTCTCAGATACTCAATGAACGCCAGAGATCAGCAAGGTCCAAGGGTGTTTATTGACCCCTTACGACATGTTTCCAAATATATCGACCATTATCTGCAAGAGTGGGTGCGCAGTCTCAATAGCCACGTAAAAGATACCAAAGATTTTTTGACCAAACTTAACACCCTCACATGGAATGAAGACTTTTTGCTCATTACCATGGATGTCCAGGCTCTCTACACCATAATTAACCACCAACAAGGTGTAGAGGCCTGTGATCATTTTCTCAAGAACCGTCCCCTGCGCTTCAAGGAACATAACAAAATGCTCCTTGAAATGCTGGCATTTTGGCATTTTGTCTCGCTAACAACTTTTTCCTGTTTGATGGTAAGATCTACAGGCAGGAGACGGGGACGGCGATGGGTTCAAGCTTTGCGCCGAGTTTTGCGAATCTCTTTATGGGCCAATGGGAACAAGAGATATTTGCGGACCCATCATACAATGATGAGATCAGCCATGTCATCACCTGGTGGAGATACATTGACGATCTCTTCCTGGTATGGCATGGTACTGAGGAACAAGCTTCCGGCTTTATTGACCGTCTCAATCTGAATGACAAGAACATCAGATTGACGAGCAATATAAGCAAGGACAAGGCTGAGTATCTTGATGTCAGAATTGACATTGTCAGCAATCAGATCCAAACATCCCTTTTCAGAAAGGAAACTGCAGGCAACAGCATTCTCCATGCCCTGAGCAGCCACCCTGAACCCCTGAAGTGGAGCATCCCCTACGGGGAACTGCTGAGGGCAAGGAGAAATTGTAACACTGATGCTAGCTACCAACTGGTGGCTAAGGACATGCTAGACAGATTCAAGCAGCGTGACTATCCGGCCTGGGTACTCAAAAAGGCCAAACAAAAAGCTGACAGCGTTAAACGCTGTGACACTCTTAACAACGCCGTCAAAGATGACAGTTCATCCGCGGATAGTGTCACGCGCCTTATTCTCACCTATAATAAGGAATCCAAGCAGATCCAAAAAATAATCAATAAAAACTGGCACATTCTGCAAAGTGATAACATTATCGGTAATCTGATCCCAGAAAGATCCAGCATTACCTACAGAAAAAGTCAAAACCTTAGAGACATCTGTGTCCGCAGTGACATCACTGACTACTCCAAAAATCAGGGCATTGACCTCAAGGGATTTTTCCCATGTGGGCACTGCAAAGCTTGTAAGAACAGTACTTTGGTCAAAAAAGTGGAATACAATGGCTTAAAGAAAGAGATAACCCAAATCCTGACTTGTAACACCATGTTTGTTATATATGTGATTGTCTGTCCATGCGAACTCTGGTATATTGGCAGTACCACCGCCCATGCAAAGAAACGCATCCTAGAGCACTACCGTGCCATCATCCACAAGGATGCTAAATATCCTGTGGCACGCCATTTCAGTGAATTTCACTTCGCTGACCCCACCCTTTTGAGATTTTTCATTCTGGAACAAATAGAGAGAAATCCCAGGGGTGGGAACCGTGTCCTGAAAATGAGACAGAGAGAATCGAGACACATAATCAATTTCCAAACCAAGACCCCGGGGGGGCTCAACCATGATGAAGAGCTTGCAATTCATCTTAAGAGTGATTATGTATAACCTGTGTGTATTTACAATATGCTCTGTATATTCTCATCCCCTCTTCCTAGCGCCCACCATCAGGTTTATTGACGTTATGCATACGCTGTTTTTCATGTTAGATTTTAACATCTGTCATTTTAATTCACAGGAACTCCACTGGGACTGAGACCCTTCACTGCACCTGCACCAGTTATCTTCCCTGCACGTTCCTGATATAAGATAAGAGCACGCCTTCACTGGCTTCACTTTTCTAATATTGACTTTGACCAGGTCGCCTGACTGAACTCTGGCACCCGTTGCCTACTGTACCACACTGTAGGCACTATATGACTCCTGGTATTTTACCTAGTGACTAGCTTCGCCACTGTCATCTGATCAAGAATATTCTATCACATATGCCATGCATGTTGGTCACTTCCATGAACTTGCCTGGCCACAGCACGAGAGCGCTTATTCAGACTGCTCTTGTCTTGTCAGAACGTACATATAATTATATGCATGCAATTGGTATTTTGTGTCATAATCATGGCTTTTTGAATTATGTTTCAAATATGTGCGTTTACTATGTTTGTTAATACGTATTAACAACATAGTTTGACCATTCCAACATGGCCGACCCAATTTTTTGTCATGTGACCTGCGACCTGTGTCCTTTGTCTATGTTGTTGTTGTTCAGTATTTACACTGTACAGACGCGTTGCACAAACTTACGTGAACAAGGCTTCTAGCAAGCCGAAACATGTCGTAAGGGGTCAATAAACACCCTTGGACCTTGCTGATCTCTGGCGTTCATTGAGTATCTGAGAGCGTGATACATTGTGTGACGAGGTGTTGGCAATTTAATTTACCGGCGTGCTCTGCCGGCGCTCACGCCACTTCCCGCGGGGCCGACCGCAACCCTTTGGAGCAACCGAGGAGTTTGAATATATATATATATATATATATAACGCTCAAAATCCTTCCAAGCTCGTAGAAGAACAAGACAGCACTCGAAAGGTAGAGTCTTTCAACACGCTAGGTTTTATTCAGCGGAGGGGTGCACACAGACGCATTTCGGCGTTCTGCCTTCGTCAGTGTGTGTTACACTGTGTTTACTCTCGACATTGTTTTAAACATTGTTATGTCACTCCCACATTCTATAAAGCATAGACAAAGAAAGGGGACTCGCACCATACACAGAATGAGGGCAGCCATCTTATAGTGATTGTTGTGATTGCCAAACAGATCAACATCATACATATAACAAACAATAGAGCCCACTGATGGGCAGTTGCCATATTCTGAGTACGGTATACATCACGTAATAATCCAAAATGGACAAAGTAATCCAGCCGTGGATCGGCTAGTGTCCCCTTACAAAGTAAGTGGTCAAATGCTATTAATCAGATTATGAGACTTCGGGTTCAATAACATTTCAGTTGAAGTTACTCATAAATAAATAAAATGTGGGATTCATAAGGTTAGATGCTTCACGTGTAGCAACATTAGATTAATTACAAATCTAAAAATCACAATTCATCTATAAGAACAGTCTCTGAGAGATAAGAGAAAAAGAGTGAAAACGAAAGTGAAAAGGTGGAAAAATACTTTCCCAGTAATTCCATATAAAGATACCATCAAGCATTCATCAGTTCTAAGTCTTAAGTTATACTTCAGAATCATGTCAAAATCAGGATCAAAATCAAATCAGAATCCATAAACCATGTTGCATTCATGTTCAAGGGACTAGATACTGTCACATAATTAGATTTCCACGGATTATGAATTGTCCAAGATAAATTATTTTCACTATCAGACATTTTCTCAATATCCAACTGTATGTATCCCATAGTCCCAATGAGATACTCCTCAATTAGAGTTGATCAACATGATATGAAAACATATGACATAGATTTCTTCATCTGACACATACCAAATATCAACCTTCAGCTTAAGTATATGCTAATGTGGGGATTAACTATTGTGGATGACACTCAAATAGTTCTAATTTCAGCTCCTTTTGAATGATGTGTCATCATAGATCTTCATAGTCATAATATCATTCTTTGATGGATTAGATTTATTTCCCCAAATGAAAGGCCATCTCCTCCCCACTATTAAGACTTTTAGGATGTTTTGTTGAGAGGTCTATGATGTATCGAGATTCAAGTCTCCTTAACCTGCGTAAACGGTCACCGCCACGTATATTGGGAGGCACAATGTCTAAACCGAAGTATTGGAGTTTGCTCCGGTCTTGATTATGGGCCTCTGCAAAGTGGCGAGCCACCGGATAAGCCTGGTCCACTTTATCAATGGCTCTTAGATGCTCGAGTATTCTTAGCTTGAGCTCCTTAATAGTGCTACTAATGTAGCGTAAGCCACAGGGGCTTACGCTACATATATATATTATATATATATATATATATATATATATATATACCATACACAAGGTGCCTGCTGTGGAAGGACACGCCAAACAGGTATGGAATTATGCTGAAATGTATTTTGCCGAGGGAAGCTGGGCAGTCAGGAAAAGCTGAGGCAAACACTCAAAGTAACAGTCTTGTTCCCCGACGCGTTTCGTGCTGGCGCACTTAATCATGGGCTAAGGCTGAGTTCAATAGACACGGCATCACGTGTTAATGAGGCATTTAAATAAACTGAAGTCCCGCCTTAATGGGCGTTGCCACCGACCGTGGCATTCTGGTCTTCGAAGTTCCTCTCCTTCCCAGGTGGGTAGTGTGCCAGGTCCCAAAATCGATGCAAAGTTTATGCTCAAGTGGGTTGTGCTGCATCACATTCCTTACTGCTCCGGCGTCTCACTCCCTCAGAAACAGCTGCCTGCTCCCATCACCACAACGCCAGGTGACGCTGCGGCTGGCCTGCAACACAGTGGGGTCCTTCCGCGGTCCAGGCTGAACCGCTGGGGACAGTGCAGGTGGGATGAAAGGTACGGGAATCCCGCTCCGTTTCTGCATTTGAAATCCGGGTTTTGGAAGTGCAGCTGCGGACACCGCCCACTGGGGCTAGAACTACCACATGATTCTCCGCAGCAAAGGAACTCGGGGCAGCGAGTCTGGAACATCGGCCCTCCAAACAGGCAAGAGTGTCTCCTCCAATCTATGTGAGACGCTTTGGTTTTAAAGCAGACAGTTGAATGCGAGTGAAAAGGACACGAGACATCTGAGGAAGGCAGTAATGCCGAAATGCATTATGTCAGTCGCTTTTTTCTGCTAACTGAAAAATTAAACGGAAAGGATTCAAACGTACCTGCGTGGCTCTTTGTCTCTCAACAAGTGGGGGACTGTTTGGTGTTGATATATATATATATATATATATATATATATATATATATATATATATATATATATATATATATATATATATATATATATATATATATATATATATATATATATATATTTTTTTTTTTTTTTTGGGTGTTAAGCCCCCAACTTCTATGTTTTATATTATACTTATATATATTATTTTGTCTATATCCCTCCAACAGTCCCACTAACCCTGAAGATTCCCTTTCTACCTCTTACAGTTACCTTTTCCTAAATCCTAAAAAACCCTTACCACCCCCTCCCCTTAGCCATTCGTCAACCCTAGAAACTCCTTACCACCTCCTACCCTTACCCAGCAATGAAAGCTTAAAACATCCCCACAGTCTTACCCATTTCTGAACCCTGAACACCCTTACTACTAAAAGCTACTCCAACTTTACCCATCCCAGAACCCTAAAAACCCTCTACTGCTTCCTACCCTACCATCCCTCAATGCCGAAAAGCCCTTATGCCATTTAACTCTCTTTAATTCCCTAATGAAAATATATTTAAAGACACTTACCTTTGTGGTAAAGTGGCACGTTGTAAAGTGCCAGAAAACACATGTGTGGTAGGAGTTGTCTGGTACATGTAAAACATGGTAGTATTGTGTGGTAATGCCGCGTTGTAAAGACTGCATACTTTTGCATGTGATTCCTGGTGTTGGGAATACGGAAAAAGTGAGAAATTATTTCCAAAGTAAATTGTATCTTTCTACTTAGGCCAAGGTCGTATGCAAGTGTAATGAACACCAGGTTCACACATCAAGAGTGTTGGAGTACAGTATGCTGCCATTGCTATTCATAAAATAGTGTCACCTAATCAAAGCCATTTGGTGCCTGTCTACTTTGTTGATGTACATCATGCTCCCTTTGAATTATTTGTAACTTAAATCTATTATGGAACACCACCCACATGGTGTTACTGCATTAGGGGTGTTTTTTTCTCACCAAGATTAATTCAACAGTCAAAACTTTCATTTTTCATTTCATCCCCGTTTCTTTACTGCTGCAATTAGGACTGTGTTCTCATTGCTAGCTGTAGCTGACGATGTAACAGCATTCCGATGATTTATAGTTTTAATAGCAAGCACCAGCTGTGAATGTTTTATTTAGATCTTACACAACGTAGTAATTTTTAAATCTCAGCCTTGTTCCAAGCAAATAGTTCAAGAACAACCCGATATCCCTGGGCTACGCAATGCAAATTCTAATCGCACATTGTAATTAAACTGGTACCTCTATGAAGTACGTCTAACAGAATTGTTACAACAAAACCAATACTGTGAAAAGAAAGTGGGCAAACAAATATTAAAGCACAGAAAAAGCCGTTGCCGAATTCAAATAGTATTCTGAATGTATTAGAGCAAAATACATGAGCAAATATTATATATATGTATATCCTACTGGTGGTCGCCAGTAGGTAGTTTTAGTGAGGACCTAGTTACCATAGGAAAATAGCAACATTGTATTGGCAAAAACTTTGATGCCGATTGACAAATCTTCGCGAAATTTTAAAAAATAATTATTTGTTGATATCAGCTCCTATGTTTAAAGTTTGGAGGTGATTCGTCAAGGGAGGGCGAGAAAAAAGGAGGGTCCCAAAACGTGTTTTCTCTATGTTAATTTCTATAGGAAACTTTAGACAAGGCTACAGGTCAAACAGGTGAATGGGATTACCCAAAATTTGGCAGGTAGAAGGGTTTTGGTCTAGAAAGTGCACCTGTGTTTACTTGGTGTAAATCCATTCAGTAGTTTTTGAGAAATATCTAAATTTACAGATATCGATATTTTGGAATTCTGCCATCTGATTGGATGAGGCGTTACGAGCACGAGCTTGCTGCTAATTGGGTGCTAGCGGTTAAAACTAGGAAGTGTTGGCCGCCATTTTGTGATTTAGTTGAAGCGAGTAAGGGAAAAAGGGCAGAAAAAAATGGAAAAGTGGAGGGTGGGTGCCCTGTGAGGTCTGTAGGGTGGCTAGGGTGTGCTGTAGAGGAAGTGTGCAGCGAAGTATTCACCCCTACCGGTGTGAAAGTGCTGTTTCGCCCACTGTAAGATGGTGCTGAGGTGAGGTGCTGGTACACTCTGGGATGAAAGCGTACGCCTAAACCATGAGCTGAGTGCTGTAAACTGATGTGCTCTGGGCGCTTCAGCATGCTGGCCAAAGCGACGTATTTACCCCTACCGGTGTGAAAGTGTTGTTTTGCCCACTGTGAGATGGTGCGGGGGTGAGGGGCCGGTGAACTCGCGATGAAAGCGTGTGCCTAAACTGTGAGCTGAGTGCTCTGTAGCATCCTGGTAGAAGCAAAGTATTTATTCTTACCGGTGTGAAAGTGCTGTTTTGCCTAGAGTGAGATGGTGTTGAGGTGAGGTGTCAGTGAAGTTGGAGATGAAAGCGCGTGCTTAAACTGTGAGCTGAGTGCTGTAAACTGATGTGCTGTTGGCGCTGTAGCATACTGGCCGAAGTGAAGTAGTTACTGCTACTGGTGTGAAAGTGCTGTTTTGCCTACTGTGAGATGGTGCTGAGGCGAGGTGCCAGTACACTTGGGGAAGAAAGTGTATGCCTAAACTGTGAGCTGAGTGATCTGTAGCATACTGGCCGAAGCAAAGTATTTACCCCTACCGGTGTGAAAGTGCTGATTTGCCTACTGTGAGATGGTGCGAAGATGAGGGGCTGGTGAACTCAGCGATAAAAACATGTGCCTAAACTGTGAGCTGAGTGCTCTGTAGCATCCTGGCAGAAGGAAAGTATTTACTCTTACCGGTGTGAAAGTGCTGGTTTGCCTAGAGTGAGATGGTGTTCAGGTGAGGTATCGGTAAAGTCGGGGATGAAAGCATGTGCTTAAACTGTGAGATGAGTGTTGTAAACTGATGTGCTGTGGGTGCTGTAGCATACTGGCGGAAGTGAAGTATTTACTCCTACCAGTGTGAAAGTGCGGTTTTGCCTACTGTGAGATGGTGGTGAGGTGAGGTGCCGGTACACTTGGGGATGAAAGTGTATGCCTAAACTATGAGCTGCGTGGTCTGTAGCATACTGGCAGAACCAAAGTATTTACTGTTACCGGTATGAAAGTGCTGTTTTGTCTGGAGTGAGATGGTGCAGAGGTGAGGTACCTTTAAACTCTGGGATAAAAACGTGCGCCTAAACTGTGAGCTGAGTGCTGTAAACTGATGTCCGCTGGGCGGTGTAGCATACTAGCTGTTGTAGCATATGTGTGCAGGTGGTGTTAGTATGCGTTTAGAGTATAGCGGGAGTGGGAATCACTCACTGGTACCGGTCGGAAGAGTCGGGATGAAACTGTGAGTGTAAGTTGTGAGTTTATTGTTGTAAAGTGATGTGCTGTGGGTGCTATAGGATACTGGCCGCTATACTGTACCTGTGTAAGTAGTGTTAGTGTGCGTTTATACTATACAGGGAGTGGGAAGCGAACTAGTCACCCTTACCGGTCTGTAGACTCAAATGAAGTGTTTTAGGAAGCAGGAATAAAGAAATAATTGTGAAGAATATAATGTAGAATATTGCAATGCCACAGAAGAAAAATGGTGAAATGAGGTGTGTCTAAGAAAGTGGGTGTGTATAATAAAGGCATGGAGTTTGGAAATTATATAGAAAGTGTCTTTATTTAATTGTGGGTCATAATTGGACTCACTGGTGCAAGAGCTAGGGCATCCAGCTGATGCAAAGTTGAAGCACTTCTGCTGTATTCAAACGTAAGCTCCTACATCAGTGAATTGAATATTACATTTTACTGTTGCATGTGACACAAACAATAGCTATTACACTTGAATGATTCTACATTCTGTAAGGAAAATAAAAGTAGGATACGATTACCACATGTATCCTTTAAGAAAAAAAAGAAATAAAAAAGAAATTGCACAATGTAATCAACAAACGTTTTAGGTACCTTTGCAGTGCTTTTTTGTGACACAAAATTATCAACAGTAGAATAGTCAGCAATCTGTTGTACAGTAGAATCAATGTGGTGCGTGTCAGAATTGGTACTAGTTTTGCCCACATTGGAACTTTGAGGATGAATACAAACATTGCACTTCTGAGAAGCACATTCAGTACATTTGTAGTGAAACTATACATTATTATCTTCAACTGTTTCAAAAAAACAATCTTGTGTAGAGAGCTAAGGAATCAAGCTGAGACAAACTCCAACCGCTTCTGCTGTAGTCAAATCGAAGCTCCTGCATCAATGAATTGCACATTGTATGTAAGAGTTCTATGTGACCTACACAATAGCTATTAGACATGGATGAATATATTGTATAATGAAAATAAAGGTAGTTAACGATTACTGCACTGTCCCTAACAGTTGCTAAACAAAGTCGTCTTTTTTCATTTTTATTGTGAGGTTCTGAGCAGAAGTTGATTTTGAGTAAATTTGTGTGAAAGGGCTTCATGAATAACAGGGAGTCAGAGAGGCGTGTGCACAAAGAATAGATGCGGTTTCAAAATGGTTGTCGATTTAAGGCTAATTTAGGAAGTAAATAGCGTATTTGCATAGGCCATACATTACTGATCCCTGGTTAAAGTGGAGACGTAAGGGGAATTAATGAAGATATAGTTCAAATGTCTGAGTATACTTAGAAAGTTGTTATATGAAAGTAGTAGGATTGAAGTGTATTTGTATTTCAATCTTTATTTCGGCCGATTTGGCCATCAAAGATATACAGAAAGAAGCACATATGAAACATTATAAAGCCAACGAAAATAAACACCAAACACATGTTGTACAATATAAAATCATTCCACCCTAAGCAATAAGTACTACTAGAGTGAAAAAAGATAAAAGGCCATACATTTAAAATTGTTGAAGTTAAAATTAGGTGGGAACCTGCGACTTTAAAATACGAGTGCGAGTATGCCAGACATTTGTAAGAAATTTAGCTAATGCAAACACAGTTGGACCCGAAACATCAGTTTTTAAAATTCTATACATCGGGAGATACTCCCTACAGCCAAAGTTTCTGATGAGTGGTAGGAGCCAATATTTCCTGGCGGCCTTGTAAGTTGGACAAAACAAGACCACGTGTGAATCGCTTTCCTCAGCCCAAGTGCATGCCGGGCATTGCTTGGTAGCGGGCGGTGTTGACCAGGAGCTGGTGTAAGATCGCAGAGGCAGTGTGCCACATCTCCATTGGAGAAATAGCTTCCTGGCCAGCACAGGGGACATAGCGTCCAGGACCCTCTCCAGTCTGTATGAATCCTTGCTTTGCGTGAATACAGACGTTAATGACCCCTCACCCTGGCAGTCTAAGGCCATAGCTAGTTTCTGCTCATGATAAGCATTGGCCAAAGCTCTTCGTGGGATCCTTATTGAGGCATTAGCTGGATCGGACCAGAGGTCGGGGAGCCCCAATTTCACACAGGACTTTTTTATATATTTTATCCAGGGGATCTGTAAAGCTTTGGGGTGGGTTAGAAACTCCCCCAGTTCCGCCCTGTAGGTAGAAAGTTCTTCACTACTCCATAGCCTTCGCCAGAAGACTATTGGTCTGAGACCTATTTCATCTACTATTGGTCTCAATCCCAGATCCATCCTCAAGGGGAGGAGCGGAGTGCTAGACGGGAGTGCTACTATCTGTCTAATAAAATTATTCTCAGTTGTAGACAAACTGCGGGAAGATGTATGACCCCACAGTTCCGCCCCATACATAATAGCACCCCTGGACTGTGCCTTATAGATCTGGATGAGCGGCCCCAGCGGACGATAAGTGGAATTTTTCATCATCCGGGCAATGCCGCCAGTGGTCTGCACTAATTTGAGATTAGCCCTGGTCTGGTGTGTTCCCCAAGACATGGTTTCATTCAACGTTACACCAAGATATTCAAAGGTGGAGACTCTCTCTAAACGTGATGATCCCAGTATGGGGCTCGGGCGTAATCTTTGGGTTGGGTTCAGGACCATGAACTTAGTTTTTGCAGCATTGATTTCTAACCCCCTATCTGTGCAGAAAGCCACAAAAGAATCAAGGATCCTCTGTATCCCCATAGGGGTTTTGGACAGCAGCAGGGTATCATCTGCAAATATGATTGCAGGCACCCTGTTGCCGTTCAACCTTGGGGCGTCAGTGTATTCAGTACCATTGAGATGGGCGATTACCCCGTTGACAAAGAGGCAGAACAGGGTTGGTGCCAATACACAACCCTGTCTGACCCCCCTGTCAACGGGGAATCTGTCCGTTAATTCCCCAAGTTTCCCGCACCTGACCCGGGCATAGTTGTTATGATGCAGTCTCTGTAAAATTATCAGGATGTCCGGGGGGACCCCCATCTCGGCCAGAACACTCCAAAGTTTCCCTCTGGGCACCAGGTCGAAGGCGGCCCTCAGATCCACAAATATAGTGTATAAGCTGCCACCTTCGAATATCGCTGCCCTCCAGTAGATGATGTTCAAACGAAAAACCTGATCCACTGTAGAGACTCCCTTCCTGAAGCCCGCCTGATACGAACTAAGAGCGCCCGTCTCTTCCGCCCAGTCCTGAAGCCGGTTCAACAGTATCCTACCAAACAGCTTCTGTGACACGTCAATTAAACTGATTGGTCTGTAGTTGGCTGGGAGCAGGGGCGAGCCCTTTTTAAATATAGGAACCACCTCTGCCCCCAGCCAAGTACTCGGGATTTCCATGCCGTGCAGAACTCCATTGAACACAGCAGCAAGGTAGGGGGCCCAAATGTCGGGCTCCTGCTTGAACAGGTCCCCGGGGAGGCCATCCAGTCCTGGCGCCTTTCCGGATGTAAGTCCTGCTATTGCTGCCTTAACCTCGCCCACTGTTATCAAATCCCCGTCATACTCGGCCAATCCATTACCGATGTCAATCATAGTTTCTCCCAGCTCAGAACTATAGAGAGACTGGAAGTGTGCCTGCCACACCCCTGCTGCAATATTTGGCTCTATTGCCGAATGGAGGCTCCCCGACCCGCCATTTACTACTCTCCAAAACATTCGGTGGTCTCTTGTTGCGAGGGAAGTAGTGAGCTCCTCCCATTGGTTCTCCTCCCATTCAATTTTAGCGTGGGCGACTAGTTTTTTGTATGCCCGTCTACTTTCTCGTAGCTTCTCTCCACCTATTCCTTCCTTGATGCTTTTGAGGAGTTCTCCCTTTGCCTTCCTGCAGGCTGCGTTGTACCATGAGGATTTGTGTTGATGCCCCCTCCTCGAATTCTGTGCCTTGCTAAAGAGCTCAGAGGCCGCTCCCTTTATAAGGTCCTCGTGGGCCTGATATAATTTATCATGGGAATCTTTATTGCCCACGTCATTAGCTAAATCTCCCACTTTTTCCAAAATAGGGATTAGTCCTGCGTAGAGCCTCGGGAGTTTCACTTGGCTCGTGGCTAGTTTTACCCACCTGATTCTTCTCCTATTGTTACCCAGTAAAAGTTCAGGTTTGTTCTCCTCCTTAGTTGTTATAGAGGCTTCTAAACCGGGGTGGATGAGATCAAGTTCAAGGGCGTTGTGATCACTATCTAGTGTATTATAAAAAAGGGAAAAGGAACAAGCATTGGAAATGCAATAGGTCTCGCAGCATTAGAGTTAGTGCTTTTAGAATTGTTTATGGGTTTTTTTGTAAATCTTTAGCATTTTTGTTTCCTGTAGCCAATGCTAAAGAATTAAAAAAAAAAGCCATAAACATTTCTAAAAGCTCTAACTCAAATGCTCCGAGACCTATTGCACTGTGTGAGGGTGAGGGGTTGAGGGTGAGTGAGGGTGAGTGAGGGTGAGGGTGGGTGAGGGTGAGTGAGGGTGAGTGAGGGGTTGAGGGTGAGTGAGGGTGAGGGGTTGAGGGTGAGTGAGAGTGAGGGTGAGTGAGGGTGAGAGTGAGTGAGGGTGAGGGTGAGTGAGGGTGAGGGTGAGTGAGGGTGAGGGTGAGGGTGGGTGAGGGTGAGTGAGGGTGAGGGGTTGAGGGTGAGTGAGGGTGAGGCTGAGGGGTTGAGGGTGAGGGTGAGTGAGGGTGAGTGAGGGGTTGAGGGTGAGGGGTTGAGGGTGAGTGAGGGGTTGAGGGTGGGTGAGGGGTTGAGGGTGAGTGAGGGTGAGGGGTTGAGGGTGAGTGAGGGTGAGGGTGAGTGAGGGGGAGGGTGAGTGAGGGTGAGTGAGGGTGAGGGTGAGTGAGGGTGGGTGAGTGTGAGTGTGAGTGAGGGTGAGTGTGAGTGAGGGTGGGTGAGTGTGGGTGAGTGTGGGTGAGGGTGAGGGATTTAGGGTGAGGGGTTGAGGGTGAGTGAGGGTGAGGGGTTGAGGGTGAGTGAGGGTGAGGGGTTGAGGGTGAATGAGGGTGAGGGAGGGTGAGGGGTTGAGGGTGAGGGGTTGAGGGTGAGTGGGGGTGAGTGAGGGTGAGGGGTTGAGGGTGAGTGAGGGTGAAGGTGAGTGAGGGTGAGTGAGTGAGGGTGAGTGTGGGTGAGTGTGGGTGAGTGTGGGTGAGTGAGGGTGAGGGATTGAGGGTGAGGGGTTGAGGGGGGGTGAGGGGTTGAGGGTGAGTGAGGGTGAGGGTGAGTGAGGGTGAGGGGTTGAGGGTGAGGGGTTGAGGGTGAGTGGGGGTGAGTGAGGGTGAGGGGTTGAGGGTGAGTGAGGGTGAGGGGTTGAGGGTGAGTGAGGATGAGGGGTTGAGGGTGGGTGAGGGTGAGTGAGGGTGAGTGTGAGTGAGGGTGAGTGAGGGTGAGGGTGAGTGAAGGTGGGTGAGGGTGAGGGGTTGAGGGTGATTGAGGGTGAGGCGTTGAGGGTGAGTGAGGGTGAGGGGTTGAGGGTGAGTGAAGGTGAGGGTGAGTGAGGGTGAGGGGTTGAGGGTGAGTGAGGGTGAGTGAGGGTGAGGGGTTGAGGGTGAGTGAGGATGAGTGAGAGTGAGGGTGAGTGAGGGGTTGAGGGTGAGGGGTTGAGGGTGAGTGAGGGTGAGGGGTTGAGGGTGAGTGAGGGTGAGGTGTTGAGGGTGAGTGAGGGTGAGGTGTTGAGGGTGAGTGAGGGTGAGGGTGAGGGGTTGAGGGTGAGTGAGGGTGAGGGTAGGTGAGGGGTTGAGGGTGAGTGAGGGTGAGGGTGAGTGAGGGTGAGTGAGGGTGAGTGAGGGGTTGAGGGTGAGTGAGGGTGAGGGTGAGTGTGGGTGAGGGTGAGTGTGGGTGAGGGTGAGTGAGGGTGAGGGGTTGAGGGTGAGTGAGGGTGAGTGAGGGTGAGTGAGGGTGAGGGGTTGAGGGTGAGTGAGGGTGAGTGAGGGTGAGTGTGGGTGAGGGTGAGTGAGGGTGAGGGTGAGTGAGCTACATCTAATGACTTCAGAGGACTGCTTATAGACTGTTTAAATTACAACCACTGTCGATAGTAAGTACTATTGACCCTGATAACACCCTAATATATGTCCAAAGTCACAGTTTGGTAGGACTGGGCCAGACCAATGTATATGTTTCTATAAGTGTAGTCAGGACCATACAAGGGTTAGTTGAATAGCCTTGGCGGAAAACCCTGCTTCATTGTCTGGGAAGATTTTATTTAAATAGCTCGTTCCACATTTAGCTGTAACAACTTAGGAGAGAGCCTTCCCCACCCACATCAAGGAAGATAAAACCTGTAAACGGTGCTACCTGACGGTAGAGCCCCTTTGCAAAACAGACATCAGGCAAAGAGTTATGCTGTTACTCTTAAATAGAGTGTTACGATGGAATGCACATTGAGCCCCCCGGCCTGGGGGCGTGAGGCGGGAGGGGCTTGGCTGGGCTCCAGCGTGTGTAGGATTCCTGCTTCCCTGCACGGGGGTCTCCTCTCTGCCTGCAGCTGAGGTCACATCCTGCCCTGCCCGCCGCTCCAGACATCCATACAACTCTGCCTCCTTTGTTGTGGTGCGAGCAGAGCAGGCGCGAGAGAGGCACGGAGAAACCCTGGCACTGCCAGCTGCAAGGGGCACGGGAGCAAGACCACACGGAGAGACGCAGCGGCGCCCGGGACTGAAGGGAACGGGTCCTTGTTGTTGAGCGGAAACCAAAAGAAGAGGTACCTCTGTCGGCCCCGCGGGCTGCAGAGCACCAAGAAAGGGTGGAGGGGGCAGGGGAGGAGGGGTCCGGGGAGGAGGGAAGGGCCAGAGGGACTTGATGGGAGTGGTGGGGGGGAGGGGGAGGGTATAGAGAGGGAGAGGAGGAGAGACAGGACTGGAGAATCTGCGGGGCGCGTGGATGGCCTTTCTCTCCTAACCCGAATGCGCACTTCCTGAATTTACAATGCGCCTTCCCGCGCAGCGAGTTCGGCAGTCATTTATATTTCAGTGGACGCTGGCCTTCGGGAGTTTGGACTTCCAGCACGTTCTGCGGAGGTCAGGAGCGACTGCCGTGAGTCAGAGCAGGAAAGCAGGGGAATTTCAATCATCATCAGAATGGAGACAGACACAGAGGTCGAAGTGTATTAAAAACAAGCCTTTCACCGTAACACGGCGGGCAGGGGAGGGGGCGGGCAGGGGAGGGGGCGGAGAGGGGAGAGGTGCGACACGGCAGGCAGGCAGGCAGGGGAGGAGAGTAGGAGGAGGAGGGGGGAGGAGAGTAGGGGAGGCACGGCCTAGCGGCAGGCAGGCAGGGGAGGAGAGGAGGAGGGGGGAGGAGAGTAGGGGAGGCACGGCCTAGCGGCCGTGCAATCAAGTAGTGAGGGGGCGGAGCTGGGGGAGGCTGTGGAAGAGAGTAGGCAAGGCGACACGGCGGGAGGGGGCGGAGCGGGTAAACAAAGACTGACATGCACGCGCCCGTGACTTTTAAGGTCAATGCGCATGCGCATAAGCTTAATGCGCATGCGCATTGACCTTAAAAGTCACGGGCACTGCAAGGAATCGCCACGATTCCTTGCAGTGTAGATAAAGAGTGGATAACTCGCAATACTCTTGCCTTGCTCGATGCGCATGCGCATCGACAGGCGAGACCTAAAAAGTAAAAGAAATGGAAAAAAATCCATTCAAGAATAATGTGAGTTTCTTACAAGTCTTGGAGATTCCAGTCCAGAAGTTCTTCAGCGGCTTGAGATGCATAATGTTCCAAGAGGCTATTGTTGCCATCGTCTGAGAAAAGCGAACCAATCCAATTCATATCTTCGAAGGAACAGCAATGTCCCTCAAAGGTTGGAGCGGCAATTTGAATTGGCAGGCAACTGCGATGTTGTGAAAGGTCACACGTTGCAGGAGATCTTTCCCGGCTACGCAGGAATCTAATTCCACTGCGATTCCTTTTTGCATTGCGTTCGACATTGCTATACTGCTAGAACAATCCCATTCAGGGTTTTCAAGTTAATGCATTACCTGCTGGATATCTGAAGTGATTGTTGGGATGTTGGCAAGGCATACATACATTCGCAAGTCAAAGGGGCAAGTTTTGCAATTAAGCAATGGTTGTATGCATATCGCATAAGTGTAGATAAATGTTATGTTATAGCTAGCTCCGATAATAGATAGAGGCAGGTAGCCGAAAAGTTTTTCAGTTTTTTTACAGTATTGATGTAGCTTGGCATAGAGGCATATTCTGTCGGACAAAGTTGTTACCACAGAGAGCGTAGCCATTTCTAGAAGTAGAATTAGTAGTAGGATGGCCGCAAAGAGAGCGAGAATTGTGGACACCGTTCCTGTTATTCCAGAGAAGACGAATGAATGAAGTCTGCTATTATAGGAAGAACAGTTTGAAAACGTGTTAGAAGGCTGTAGGAGACCGTGTTAAAAAAGTAGGCCAGACCTTGAGTATGACATGTGTTATTAATTGTGTAACAATTCACAAAGAGTAATGGGCAGTTCGTATTTAAAAGGGAGTGTATTTTACTTGAAGTTTGTGGTATCCGCAGTCGATAAATGTATTTTGCAGAAGTGAGGGAGACTACTGTTCTGAACAAAAGCGCTTTTAGTTTGATTTGTTTCTTGAAATCTGTTTTCAAACTAAGAATTGAAGGCCAAGTTGAAGTTTGGGAGTTAGTTTGTGTGGGTGGGAATAGACATTCCACCGGAAGTTACTCTGTTTGAATCGGTAAGGACATGCGGTGTGCCAGCTCACTTTCCGTAGGAGTGCATGTTAATGAGAAGCAGATAACTGCTGTTACAAAGCTGTGTGAATGTTAGTCGGATTGTGGGAGGTGGGGTGCTTTAAAGAAAGGACGCAAGGTTGGTGGCTGTAAGCTTAGAAGCGCTGTGTAGTTGGACATTCTGGATAGTAATGAATGACTGTCATTGTGGTCGCACTTTTCACCTGTGAGAAAAACTTCTGTATACTCTTTAAGACAGCGATATGTAAATGGGACAAACCACTGCTTGTGAATAAACGTGCTACCCTATATAATCACATACAACATGAAAAACAACATGTGCACCAAGCAGACTCAACAACACTACATACTGTGGGAAATCTGGCTAGCCATGTACACAAACTAAACATGGCATGGCACCTCAGCCTCACAATGCAGAAGGCAGGGAGATATGGAAGCAAAGTATGTGCGAAGGTAGTAAGTAATTATCGATTATAAAAGTATAAATTGTAAATTCTTGAGGGGATGTGCCAGACACAGTTGAGTTATTTAGAGAACAGACATGTACATGTCAACATACACTGATGATCTATTGAGTGAAGTGGATAGTGGACGCAACCATGATAGTACAGCCAGTAGGGAAGACTACAGAACGGTAGCGCGTATGTGCCTCCCCCCCTAAATGTTTAGGGTAGTGGGTGGCCTCAGCGTATGCAAGGCTAACCTAGGGGTTTGATGAAGAGGCACGTTTCTCTGGGTGTGGTTCTCTTCCGGATTGGCGAACATGTCTGCCAGGTCTGTGCACGCCACGCGGCTGACGACGTGAGCGAAGATGGCTGCGTGAGTGATGCTTTCAACGTGCTGGCAACTAGAAAGCGTAATGGCTGCTGCGACGCATATATGCTCCACAGTTCACCTTTCGACACAGCCATAAGTGAAAGAGGGCCCACCACGTGTCAGCGGAAGGTCCTGCGTCGAGGTCTGAGACCTCGGAAGGCTCCTGAGATTAACGCTGGCTACCATGACACAGGCACACAGTGTCCAGCTCTGTATACTACTAACACAGTAGTCCGACCGACTATGATACCATAGTGGGCAATGCTAGAATTGTATCGGAGAGTGGAGATAAAGGTACTCCCTTCGACAAGTGTAACCAACTCTACGTCCCAACAGTGGAACGGTGTCTTGATCCCACAAGGAAAGATGTCCGATATTACCTGGTGCTTGCTTTTCATGGAGCTCCCTCCATTGAGGTGCATTAAACTCTGTGACTCCGTAGTTAACTGTTGCATATGATTATTGGGCTTGGTTGACTGCAGTCGCTGGACTACACCGTGGTACAGCAGGTCCGAACAGTGAAACGGGGTCTAAATGATATGAATGAGGATGTGAGAAGTTAAAGTTTGTGATGATTTCTGTGTACCCTGTCCGATGAGGTGCAAGCAACAGTAAGTCAAAACAGTGGAACGGTGTCTTGATCCCACAATGGACGATGTTAGAACTGCATCTGAGAGTGGAGATGGAGGTATTTCCCTCGATCCGCTGCAACCAACTCTAGGTCCGAACAGTGGAACGGTGTCTTGATCCCATAATGGACGACATTAGAACTGTATCTGAGAGTGGAGATGGAGGAGGTCCTTTCACCCGGGTACAACCAGTTGTAGGTCCCAACAGTGGAACGGTGTCTTGATCCCACAATGGTTGATGTTAGAACTTCATCTTAGACTGGAGATGAAGGTATTCCCTTCGACGAGGTGTAAGAAAGTCTAGGGGCTAGATGTAGGTAATTCCCATTTACAGACTCTTAAATACCGAATTTTACCGAATCGGTATTTAAGAGTCTGTAAATGGGAAGGGGGCAGATTTAGGTAATTCCGAATTTAGGAATACCGAATCTGTAAGATTCTGTATTTACCGATTCGGTAAATACCAAATCGGTATTGCCCGTTGATTCCTATGGGCCTTGAAGCCCATAGGAACCAATGGGAAATACAGATTCAGTATTTACCGAATCGGTAAATACCGAATCCTGCATGGGTGCAGGGGGTGTCACTTTGACACCCTCTAGCACCCCAAGTACAGGCTTGTGTGACATGTGGCACACATACATGCCCTAAGGGCATGTCTGTGTGTCACATGCATGCACACCTGAATTCGGTATTTTACCACACAATAGGATTGTGTGGTAAAATACCGACTCTTAAGGGCCTGTGGCACTCTTAGGAGTGTCAGCTACATATGGATTTACCGATTCGGTAAATATACCGATTCAGTATTTTACCGAATCGGTATATTTACCGAATCGGTAAAATTACAGAATCGGTAAAATTACCGATTCGGTAGGCCCCCTACATCTGAAAAGCCTAATACTAGTCAGAAACGGCCGAAATTGACCGTTTCCGACCGGTATTAGGGCTCCTACATCTGGCCCTAGGTCCCAACAGTGGAACGGTGTCTTGATCCCATAATGGACGATGTTAGGACTGTATCTGAGAGTGGAGATGGAGGTACTCCCTTCGACCAGCTGCAGTCAACTCTAGGTCCCAACAGTGGAACGGTGTCTTGATCCCATAATGGACGATGTTAGAACTTTATCTGATAGTGGAGATGGAGGTAGTCCCTTCACCAAGGTGCAACCAGCTGTAGGTCCCAACAGTGGAACGGTGTCTTGATCCCACAATGGAGGATGTTAGAACTGCATCTGAGACTGGAGATGAAGGTACTCTCTTCGACTAGGTGTAAGAAACTCTAGGTCCCAACAGTGGAACGGTGTGTTGATCACAATGTCTGATAATACCTGTTGCTGGTTTTTCACAGAACTCCATCTGTTGAGGTGCATCAGACTCTATGCCTCAGTAGTTAACTGCTGCACATGGTTATTGGGCTTAGTTGACTGCTATCGCTGGCATATACCGCGGTACATCAGGTTCAAACAGTGAGCAGGGGTCTTAATTCTATGATTGAGGATGTCAGAAGTTAAAATTTGTGATGATTTCTGTGTTCCCTCTCCAATGCGCTGCAAGCAACTCTAGGTCCCAACAGTGGAACGGTGTCTTGATCCCACAATGGATGATGTTAGAACTGTATCTGAGAGTGGAGATGAAGGTACTCCCTTCGACCAGCTGCAACCAACTCTAGGTCCGAACAGTGGAACGGTGCCTTGATCCCATAATGGACAACGATAGAACTGTACCTGAGAGTGGAGATGTAGGAACTCCCTTTGACCAGGTGCAACGAGCTGTAGGTCCCAACAGTGGAATGATGTCTTGATCCCACAATGGATGATGTTAGAACTGCATCTGAGAGTGGAGATGAAGGTCTTCCGTTCGACCAGCTGTTACCAACTCTAGGTCCCAACAGTGGAACGGTGTCTTGATCCCACAATGGACGATGTCCGATATTACCTGCTGCTTGATTTTCTCAGAAGTTCATGTGTTGAGGTATATCAGACTCTGTGCTTCCATAGCTAACTGATGGACATGATTATTGGGCTTGGTTGACAGTAGTCAGTGGAGTATACTGTGGTACAGCAGGTGCGAACAGTGAAATGGGGTCTTGATTGTATGATTGAAGATATCATAATTTAAAGTTTGTGATGATTTCTGTGCAACCTGTGTGATCAGGTGCAACCAACTCCGTGCTTTGGAATCGAATGGTATGTGGCTGTGAGGTGTCAATAACCACTGCATCTGTTCTAGATTGCAGTTCGCAGGGTTCACAATTTAGATTGAGTGGTGATTGTTTAATTACTGAATCCAGTAGTTAAGTAATTAGAACGTCTATTGAAACATTCACAATATTGTTTTATTAGAACATTGGAATGTTGGGAGCTCCATTGAAAACAATGGAGTAGCTCCGTTCTTATAATGTCTTGTATAAGCATGGAGCTGCAACATTGCAAAGTGTTTTTGTTCACAGCTCTGGCTGTGAATAAATGCTTCAGGGAGCCTGAAGAGATTCCATTCCCCTTGCTCTCTCTTAAGGCTTTGCTTTATTTGTTAGATCATTCTATCCTCTAGTGGCAGAATGTTCAAATAGCCCTACAGTCCTTTGTAGCTGGGCAATAGTGGCTATTAAAGTCCGTCTCCCTTGTTAAAGGCCCTCGCCTTCAGCTTGGGCCTTTGATGCTAGAGAGGGCATTTAATAGTCGGTATAGCCTGCTACGGCGGGCTAAAAAGCTATAGTATACTTAGTTGAAGAAGTTTTTTAGATGGGTTATAGGATTAGTACAATGACCAAATTCATCTGGCAAACCAAAAGGAACAGTGAATAGAGTAGACTGTGGACAGGTAAAATCCCAATACGAATTGTTTTGATTTATTTATTGTAAAGTTGTATGTAATTTATGTTGTATTTTGTAAAGAGGGAGTGAGAAAAAGTATTGATGGTTGTGTGTGTGAGTACTGCCTTCAATTAACAATGCAGACAGTAGTGTTCACAATTTAGATTCAGTCGCTATTGTAGATGATGCAGTCCTTTAAGAGAAGATATTGCTGTAGTTTGCTCTGTCGATTTACAAAAGGGGGTGGTGATGAACAGAGTGTCTGAATTGAGCAGACCACTCTTACCCAGTCCAAAGATCAGGGCTTGATCCATCACCGTTATTTATCTCACTGCCCCATCCCAGCTCAGAACCTGGCTATATGCAAATCAGTCTGTCCCTGGCCCAGTGCATCATGGGAACAGGGCAGACTAAACTACCAAGCCAATTCTTTACCAGAAAGGAGACAAGCTACCGGGGACCGGTTTCTGGCATTTCAGCCTCTTCGGCCCGGCTTGCTTGAATCCTGATGGAGCAGTGAGAAAGGGACTCATGTCTGAGTATACCCTGCCACACCTATAGTGGCCAAAATCGATTTACAAAAGGGGGTGGTGATGAACAGAGTGTCTGAATTGAGCAGACCACTCTTACCCAGTCCAAAGATCAGGGCTTGATCCATCACCGTTATTTATCTCACTGCCCCATCCCAGCTCAGAACCTGGCTATATGCAAATCAGTCTGTCCCTGGCCCAGTGCATCATGGGAACAGGGCAGACTAAACTACCAAGCCAATTCTTTACCAGAAAGGAGACAAGCTACCGGGGACCGGTTTCTGGCATTTCAGCCTCTTCGGCCCGGCTTGCTTGAATCCTGATGGAGCAGTGAGAAAGGGACTCATGTCTGAGTATACCCTGCCACACCTATAGTGGCCAAAATCGATTTACAAAAGGGGGTGGTGATGAACAGAGTGTCTGAATTGAGCAGACCACTCTTACCCAGTCCAAAGATCAGGGCTTGATCCATCACCGTTATTTATCTCACTGCCCCATCCCAGCTCAGAACCTGGCTATATGCAAATCAGTCTGTCCCTGGCCCAGTGCATCATGGGAACAGGGCAGACTAAACTACCAAGCCAATTCTTTACCAGAAAGGAGACAAGCTACCGGGGACCGGTTTCTGGCATTTCAGCCTCTTCGGCCCGGCTTGCTTGAATCCTGATGGAGCAGTGAGAAAGGGACTCATGTCTGAGTATACCCTGCCACACCTATAGTGGCCAAAATCGATTTACAAAAGGGGGTGGTGATGAACAGAGTGTCTGAATTGAGCAGACCACTCTTACCCAGTCCAAAGATCAGGGCTTGATCCATCACCGTTATTTATCTCACTGCCCCATCCCAGCTCAGAACCTGGCTATATGCAAATCAGTCTGTCCCTGGCCCAGTGCATCATGGGAACAGGGCAGACTAAACTACCAAGCCAATTCTTTACCAGAAAGGAGACAAGCTACCGGGGACCGGTTTCTGGCATTTCAGCCTCTTCGGCCCGGCTTGCTTGAATCCTGATGGAGCAGTGAGAAAGGGACTCATGTCTGAGTATACCCTGCCACACCTATAGTGGCCAAAATCGATTTACAAAAGGGGGTGGTGATGAACAGAGTGTCTGAATTGAGCAGACCACTCTTACCCAGTCCAAAGATCAGGGCTTGATCCATCACCGTTATTTATCTCACTGCCCCATCCCAGCTCAGAACCTGGCTATATGCAAATCAGTCTGTCCCTGGCCCAGTGCATCATGGGAACAGGGCAGACTAAACTACCAAGCCAATTCTTTACCAGAAAGGAGACAAGCTACCGGGGACCGGTTTCTGGCATTTCAGCCTCTTCGGCCCGGCTTGCTTGAATCCTGATGGAGCAGTGAGAAAGGGACTCATGTCTGAGTATACCCTGCCACACCTATAGTGGCCAAAATCGATTTACAAAAGGGGGTGGTGATGAACAGAGAGTCTGAATTGAGCAGACCACTCTTACCCAGTCCAAAGATCAGGGCTTGATCCATCACCGTTATTTATCTCACTGCCCCATCCCAGCTCAGAACCTGGCTATATGCAAATCAGTCTGTCCCTGGCCCAGTGCATCATGGGAACAGGGCAGACTAAACTACCAAGCCAATTCTTTACCAGAAAGGAGACAAGCTACCGGGGACCGGTTTCTGGCATTTCAGCCTCTTCGGCCCGGCTTGCTTGAATCCTGATGGAGCAGTGAGAAAGGGACTCATGTCTGAGTATACCCTGCCACACCTATAGTGGCCAAAATCGATTTACAAAAGGGGGTGGTGATGAACAGAGTGTCTGAATTGAGCAGACCACTCTTACCCAGTCCATGCTCTGTCTGCATCACTTATACGCATCATTGCAGGCTCCGCACAAGTTTTGTTTTCTTGGTGTATTGCAAACTGTAGAGCTCAAGTCAATGCCACATGGCTGTGGGCCCTTGCTGAACGCTCTCTCTGGCCTATACTGCAGAATTCAGTATTCACATTTGCAATTGAGTCGGTATTGTAGATGATGCAGTCCAGTAGGAAAAAACATTGCTCCAATGTGCTCTGTCTGCACCACTCATACGCATCACTGCCGGCCTTGCACACGTTTTGTTTGCTTTGCGTATTGCAAACTGTGGAGCTCAAGTCACTGCCATGTGGCTGTGGGCCCTTGTTGACTGCTCTCTGTGGCCTACACTGCAGACAACAGTGTTCATAATTGAGATCGAGTTGCTATTGTAGATGAGGTAGTCCTGTAGGAAAAGACATTGCTGCAGTGCTTACTGTCTGCACCACTCATACGCATCATTGCAGGCTCTGCAAACGTTTGTTTTGCTTTGCGTATTGCAAACTGTAGAGCTCAAATCAATGTCACGTGGCTGTGACATTGCTGAACGCTCTCTCTGGCCTGTGCTGCAGACTTCAGTTTTCACATTTGACATTGAGTCGGTATTGTAGATGAGGCAGTCCTGTAGGAAAAGACATGCTCCAGTGCGCTCTGTCTGCACCACTCAAATGCATCATTGCAGGCTCTGCATACTTTTTTTTCCTTCGCAAATTGCATACTGTAGAGCTCAAGTCAATGCCATGTGGCTGTGGGCTCCTGCTCACTGCTCTCTCTTAGGCCTACACTGCAGATAGCAGTGTTCACAATTGAGATTGAGTTGACATTGTAGATGAGGTAGTCTTGTGGGAAAAGACATCGCTCCAGTGCGTACTGTCTGCACCACTTATGTGTATCATTGCAGGCTCTGCAGATGCTTTTCTTTGCTTTGCGTATTGCAAACAGTAGAGCTCAAGTCAATGCTACGTGCCTGTGGGCCCTTGCTGAACGCTCTTTCTGGCCTATATTGTAGACTTCAGTGTTCATATTTGACATTGAGTCGGTGTTGTAGATGATGCTGTCCTGAGGGAAAAGACATTGCTCCAGTGCGCTCTGTGTGCAACAGTGCAACGCTCTGTGTGCGCTCTGTGTGCATCATTGCAAGCTCTGCAAACGTTTTTTTGCTTTGTGTATTACAAACTGTAGAGCTCAAGTCAATGCCACGTGGCTGTGGGCCCTTGCTGATCGCTCACTCTGGCCTACACTGCAGACAGACAGTGTTCACAATTCAGATCGAGTCGCTATTGTAGATGAGGTAGTCCTGTAGGAAAACACATTGTTCTAGTGCGTACTGTCTGCACCATGAATATATATCATTGCAGGCTCCCCATGCATTTTTGTTGCTTCACTTATGACACACTGGGCAGCTCAAGTCACCTTATGTAGGTGTGGGCCGTTGCTGACCACTCTCTGAGGCCAAGACTGCAGACAGCAGTGTTCACAATTCAGATTTAGTTGCTGTTGCAGATGATGCAGTGTTAATAGCAACAGATATTGCTCCTAGTACGGCCTGTCTACAGCACGCATTATTGCTGGCTATGCACATGCTGGATGCTTTTGATGTGGCTATGTGAGTGCACTAGAACTGATGGAATGTTTATGATATAATCTTTTTGTGTATTATTTCAGATATATTGATTGTGTGTCAGTATACCACAAGTTGTGGTTCTTTTGCAATAGAATTATTTCTGTATTATTTCACATCTACTGTTCCTACCTTACTACAGCACAAATTATTGATTCTTTTAATATTGAATCTCTGTGTGTGATGCAATGATTACTGTTGTAGTTGATGCTAGCAGCAACTATTCCCTGAGGGCTGGTTTACACTCACCCCACACGCATCCAGCACAGGTGTCGCTGGATATGTGACCCTGGTAATAAAAAGGAGTTGAGGGCACATGCCTGTACCCACTTCCACTAGCTATCTGTGTCCATGTGTTCATTATCTATGCATGATACTGTCTCTGGGCCGTACTATATTACGTTGTGTTGTGGACAGTGTATGCAACCATGGTACGGCTGGTATTGGAGAACATTTTAGTAATGTAACTTTTAGGTGTATGGCTATCACAGGTGGACGGCTACTTTACAGAGCATGAATATTGATGAAAATGATGGTTTCATGTTGTATGTAGTGTAAGATATGTGTATATTGCAAAAAGTTCAGAACAAAGCTCTCTAAGCAGAAGAGGTGTGTTTCATGAAATGCAGTACAGATATTGACTACAATGGGTGGCATTTTCGAACTGTTACAATGGGAAATGTTATGAACTAATGAAATGTTTTTTTTATGGTCACATGGCAATCGCGTATCTAGTGCGCAATGAGATAGCACCCGATGTGATTTTGAGAAAATATATTTACTATAATATAAGTTTATTACAGTTAGAAATATATACTTTAAAAAATATTTGTAATAATGGCTTGCTCTCATATACACTTTAAAGTTATTTAGATATAGTTTTGAGACAAAAAGGGAATGGCGTATGTGGTGTGATATTGTATGTCTATGACGTAACCTAGGGCGTGGCAGCATGCATTCATCGCATTTGGAACGCGCAGCTGGTGCCACCACATACGTACATGACGTAACGCGTCGCTTGGTAGTGCGTACCGGTCACATCCCACAGTAGCAGCTGGCGCAACCTCATACGTACATGTTGTTACGCGGGAAGCTGTGTCACAAACCTGTCGTTAGCTAGTTGAGCTAACTATAACTCGCGCGCCCGCAATGCACTGCTGATGACGTCACATTTACATCACGACATGGTCAGTGACATCACTAATGATATCTCAAATGACATTACTGATGACATCATCCACTTGATAATCTGATGCACATACTAATGCTTTAATATAAACTTTGATACACTCACTCTAAAATACAGACTACTATTTTTGAAACTATAGACACAACAATGCCAGATACTACATACCACTGACTAATTCCTAGGTCAATACACACATCCAGTGTCTTATACATACAGTTACTCATCAATACAGTACTATAATATGTACTGATACACCTATACATACAGTCACACTCTACACTCATCCATAGAGTTACTGACACACCTAGTCAGTCATGCAAAGAATGAATTACATACTCGTTTACCCATGTATACAGTTATATACACCAATTGAGTTATTTATACACACACCACATCACTTAATAATGCAGATACTAAGACATACTTAGTGTCTTATACAATTACTTATACAAGCAGACAGTGATTTATACACCCACTCTTCAAAGAGCTTACTCTCATGTATACTTGTTTATATACTCCAACACTGACATATACTGCTTTAAAACATATGTAGTTACTTACACATATTCCACTGAGACATTCATTCATTTACCAACACACCAATACACACAATACCTCACCCATACAGCCCTTTACAGATGCACTTCTGAATCTATACAACTAGTGAATCACCCACTCAGACACCTATGCACAGAGTCACACACACACACACACACACACACACACACAGACACTCAGGCACCCATACAGATACTCAGACAACAAATCAATAACCTACATAGACACTAATGTAGCTATTCACCAACCCATGCAGACACTTACACACCAACTGAGAGACTAATACAGACTTTCACACAGTTTAGTCACTAACCCATGCATTCAGTATGACACTGATGACATCACCCAAAAAATCAATAACACACTCACGCACACTGCCTTAGAACCTTTCATACACCCACTCCCACACAACCATTTACAAACCCAATCGCAGATCCATACCAGTACTTTCAAGCCCACTCACTGATTCATAGATCTAAACACAAATCTACTCACTCGCACATGCAACCACTCATATACCCACTCACTCACTTATACAGTCTCTGACATATCCTCTCATACACCCATACAGCTACCCACACAATGAGTCAGTCACCCATAGAGTTACTCACATAACCAATCACTCACCCATGCAGTCAATGGCATGACCACGTACTAACCCATCCAGTTACACACACCCAGATTTACTTACTCATACATATACTAACACATACTCACTCACCTATACAGTCACTGAAACAAAAACACTTACCTATACCACCTTTTACATACCCAGTAAATCACCCATATACCACTGACACCTCCACTCATTCACCCATACAGCCATACGCACATTCACTCACCCATACAGTCAATCACACAGCCGCTTTCTCACCCATACAGCTACACACGCACATACACACACAAGTACTTACTCATACATATGCTAACAAATACTCACTCCCCTAAACAGTCACTGAAACAAGCACACACTCACACATACAGCCACTCTCACATTCACTCACTCTCACCTATACCCCATCACTCCCCTATACTGCCTTTCACATATCTAGTTACTCATCCATATACGACTGACATATTCACTCATTCATGCACATAGCCATACACATACTCGCTCACCCATACAGCAACTCAAACATATACTCCCTAACCCATGCAGCCACTGACCCATCCACTCAATCATCCATACAGGCAGTCACTCAACCCCTCAACCGCCCACACAATCAGGTACTCATACAGGTACTCAGACAACTAATCAATCACCAATACAGCCATTCACATACCCACTCACACATGCATACAGCCATTTAGACACCAACTGGCAGACTTATACAAACATTCCCACAATCAGTCACTCACCCATACATTCACCGAGACACATAATCACTAATGAATACAGTCATTCATGCACCCACTGAATTATCCATACAGGCATTCATACCTCCACTGATTCTCAATACACCTTGGTATATATATAATTAACACTCATAAAGTTTTTTAAAACACTCACATTCCCATCAGTGATGTCACTTGAGATGACATTGGTGATGTAATCACTGATGTCACTGATCATGTCATGAGTGATGTAATATGTGAGGTCATAAGCAGTGCACTACGGGTGTGAGTTATAGTTCTCTTAGCTAACTGAATTTCACTGGTTTTGTATGAGTGAAACCTGAGCCTAACTATAACATCCCTGTAGCATTAGTTTTTTTCAGGAAATTTCTAAGGTTTTTTTAATTCCATTTCCTAAAATATAATGCCCCTGTAACCTGTAAAGGTGTGTAGGACTTACAGAAAGTACCAGGAGGGCTTCTTGCCCCCATGGTTCCTCACCATCCAAGAGGACTTTATTCCCCAACTATTAGTGCGCCAGGAGATGTGTATGCAGAGTGTTGGGAAAAGGGGGCGTGGCCCCTGAACACCTCTTAGAAATCCCACTGTGTGGGACTTACTGAAGGTAACAGGAGGGGTAGTTAGTCCCCAAGGACATCCTTGGGAGTCAACTACCCCTCCTATTACCTCCAGTAAGTCCCACACAGCAGGATTGCCAAGAGATCTTTGGTGGCCATGCAACCTTTATCCCCACACTCTGCAAATATGCCTCCTGTTGCATTACTAGTTCGGGTAAGAAGTCCACTTTAGTCCTGAGTCCATCAGGAGTGAAGTGGAATTCATTCCCCTACCAGCAGCTTGCCAGAAGGTGCATTTGCAGAGTAGTGGAGAAAGGGGGCATGTCCTTTGACGATCTCGCAGCAATCCAGCTGTGTGGGATTTAGTAGAGGTAACAGGAGGGGTAGTTGGCCCCCAAGGATATATTTTTCTCTACTTAGTGCCATGGTCCCACCTAGGGCATCCAATTTTTAAATGTTGGTGTAGGAAAGTAGGATCTGCTTCTTATGGTTACTCTCACTTTTTGTTTGATGTGATCTTGTTATTGAATAGTGTGACTGGGATATTGCTAATCAGGACCCCAATCTATCTGTTTTCTATCTAAACTGTTGCGTTCAGTTCCTAGGTACATTCCAGATTGGATACTGGGGTACCCTTGTAATTCCCTAGTATATGGTACCCATGTACCCAGGGCAAAGGTATCCCAGAGGACTTCCATGGTCTGAAGCATGCATTATGCCACCCATGAGAGACAATTCAACATAGAACTACAGGCCTTCCATTGCAGCCTGTGTAAGTTGATGCATGGACCAGTTACTAAAGATATAAGTTTACTATATCCAAGGGTCACTGTACTTAAAACCAATCTGTCACCTCTATAGCAGGCCTTTACAATCCTGAAGGCAGGGGGCTTGGTTCTAAGTCAGAGGTTGCCCCTGCATGAGCAGGACACCCGTGCAGCCTACGGAGTCTATTCTCCCAGGTTGTCAGTGAAGCAGCCCTATACTCTAGAGAGGGGCAACGCGCAATCTCGAAAATGGTTGCAATGAATCCTATCATGTTTGGTATAAAAAATTGGATTCATACCCCCACACAATAAACGGTGTGGGCAGTATGATTCCAAGCACTGGGAGAGCCCTCTGTTAGTCTCTCTGTGTTCCCAGTACCAGCCTTCTAGTCCCAGACAGCAAACAGTAGTTGTTGCTGACCAGAAACACATTTCTTCCCTCCTGCTGAGCCAAGCTCGAGCAGGGGAAAGCAGGACAATAGGCATCATGTCACAGGGAGGTGTGACTACCTCCCAGACAGTATTTAGTGTATTAGGGCTGGGTGGGTGCCCTTGTCAGCCCCTGTAAGTCTGCATGAGGGGCACATTTGGTGTCCCTGTGCATCGTCCAGTTCAAATCAGTCCTGGGACCTGTTGGCTCCCGCACTGGCACAAAACTGGACAAATGACATGAGAGTAGCCTCCGCCCTTTCCAGACTCTCCACTGGTAGGGTCCCCTGAATCTCCTCAACCCTTCCCTTAGGGTACTTAAGGGCTTACCTGGGTGTAGGTCCCTAGATTTATCGTGCAATAACATTCAGAACTGAAACCACTGCATTTCTACCATCTGGGCACTCTGGACTTTGTTTGGGCCTGACTTCATCTCCCTTCTAGTCTGCTGCATCGTCTGTGCCTGTGCATCATACAGGAAACTACTAAGGCCTGTGAAGCATCAAGGACAACCAAAGTAATCTCCCTTGGAGCGAAGGAGTCATTCCCCTGCATGGCCCTGCTACAAAGATGACCGTCTGCAGATCCTGAGCTCCTCCAGATTCCTTTGTGCTCTGCAACACAGGTGGTGGTTTTCCTCAGCTCCCAAGGCCTGCTCTATACTCTCACCAAGTTTGAGGCCAGTAGTCTTTGTGGGGGTTGCAATAACCGACCCCCCTCTGTACCGTGTCCCTTTGCAGTTTCAAAGGCTTGTTTACATATTTGCAAGAAAGTCTTTGGGCTCCAAGTAGCCCCAACCTCGACCACCTCCAGTGACCAGAATATTTGGCCACATCACATTGTCTGCATTGTGGCCTGCTTTTTTTGGTGAGCTTCTCTAGGTCCTCTCACCACTCCTGTGCCTTTTGCCTGAGGGAAATTTGAGGATCACCTTTGTTTTCCTAGGGCTTTCCTGATTGCCTGGGACCTGCCCTGACTCCTCTGCTTACGGTGATTCACCTGAACTTTGCTGGTACCAACCGTGCACCCTCTTGACTTTCTGTGTGGGTTTCATTTGCCAAGGCTTATTGGTGCTCCTGCCGGGCACCGACCCCTCAGCATTCGACATCCTTCATGAGACAGCTCATATTTGGGTCCTAGTCATCCTCAGCATTGCCTGATCCTCACAGTTGCAGAGTCAAGGTCACTGTCATTCCGCCTGAAGCACCCAACATTGGCGAGCATCCATCTTCCAAGTCTCCTGGACACTCCAGAGTGACATAGACTCTGACCCCACTGCTTTCAGGTACTCCTCTTTAAGAATCCATGTTTGGATTCCACCTTACACTTTCTCCTCTTCCATCAGCGGCACTTTCCTGAAGTCCTCCAGTGGATACGACGTCGATTTCGGACACCACTACACACCTGTGCACCCAGCTTCCCTGGGACAGGTAACTTGGTAACTTGGGTACCATGGGTGTGGTGGCTCTCCAACTTTCTGTCTTCCATGGGCTTTCTTCAGGCTTTCTTCAGGGTCCACTGGGAAGGCTACCTAATCTTTAAAATTCTAACCGTGACTTGCACATAGACTTGTACAGAGCACGCGGTCGAGTTCACACTTTGCACACACTCTCCGTGGGGTCCCTATCAACTTACCTTGTAAGTTTTGTGGGTCCCAAGCAATTCTATGTCCTCTTGACATTGTCTTGCCGCGAGTCGTGGTTCTTATACCACTTTCTTAGTTTATGATTTTTCCCCCCCAGGGACCCACTGTGTATTAGTGCTATTTACTGTGATTTCTTTGCTAAAGTATTGTGTGCTTTGTGTCGGTCTCAGGGTAGGAGATACTGCAACGTATAAAAGATTGTTATATAATAAATACATAATTTTATAAATACTTTGAGTGGTTATTTTTCATTTAATCTATACCATAAGATTGCATTCTGGTAAATCAAGCTGCTATACGCTTCCTAGACTAAGCCTGCAGGCTGCTCTCCACAGCTTCCACTTGAATAGCTTTCTAAGGCTGTCTGAGACCTCTTAAATCACCATAATGGTTGTCTGGACTGGTGCAGGGTGCCCACTTACATTGGTGGACATCATATACCAGGCCAGCTTCTCACAGTTGGGGACCACGGGGGAGCTTGAAAGCCCCCCAGACCCCTGCCAGATCCTCACATCCTGCAGGAGCCAGCCTTGCTTTTGGACAGAGGCAGCTACTAACTGAAGCTCCCTGTGTACAAAAACGATTCTGCTCTGCTTCTAGTAAGCAAGAGCATTTTCTACTCATGGCAGTCCCCAGGACCATTATTGGATCCAGGAGGGGGGCCCCACGACCCCCTCCAATGTTAATTTAGCCTGGGCGGTGATGGTCCCCACAGCTGAGGGGTCTGTGCTGCCCCCTATTTAATTAGAAAATGTTGCCCTGGGAATGTTGCAGTCCCAGGGCTGCAGGTGGACGTGCAGCCCTCCTCATCACTGTTTTCTTTTGCCACTGGGAGGTGGCTGTCCCCAGGACTGCGGGGGAGGCATGGTGGCCCCCCTGAATTAAAATTAACATTTTGCCCAAGGGAGTTGGTGGTCCCCAGGGTGCAGGAGTTGCCATTAGGGCAACCTCCGCACTATTATGTGAATGAAGCCCGGGGAGGTATTGTTCCCCAGGGCATAATAAGCCCTTCTTGAGGGGGCACTTGCGCCCCCCTCCTTTATTTGTAACATAACATATGTATTTGTAAAGTGCACATTCACCCCTAACAGTGTATCTTGCCGATCTTGCCACTGAAATACAGATGTTGATTGTTACACAACTCAATGGTACTCATTCTAGCGAACTCAGATGGATGAAAGCCCCCCAGGACCTGGCCCAACCTGGGGGTAATTAACAACAAAGCACAGGAGAACTGACTTATTGCTTTTTTCAGCCAGATCCATGGATCCCACCGAAATGTTTTAAAAAATAGTTTTTTGGACCACCGGGACACCCCGTGAGGGTGTGTCTAGCCTGTCCCCTTTTCATTTTTGATTTACATTTTTGGTGGGACTTAGTTCAACTGAGTCCCAAGACGGCTGCCAACACTTCCAGGTTTGAGTGTTGGCAACCAATCAAATTTCAGTAGGGTTGCAGTAGGATGTTGGGCTACCAGATATTTTTATATTTAAACTTAAATATCTCTGAAACTACTGAACGGATTTACACCAAATCATAAAAAGCATGCTTTCTGGACCAACATCTAGTTTTCTGTCAAATTGGTGTTATTCCATTCAGTGGTTCAGGCTGTTTTTGTGTTAAAAAAAGAAAAATCCCCATAGACATAACATGGGGAAAATATGTATTGGGAACCCCCTTTTCCTCGGCCCTCACTTGACGGATCACCCTGAAAACTTCCAACATAGCAGCTGAAGTAGAACGGGGTAGTTTTTGGAAAGCCCTGTGAAAATTTGTCAAGCTGCTCCAAAATTAATGGGAAAACAAAAACCCTTTTCCTATGGAAACTTTGGTCCTAACTACAACTATCTACTAGTTGCCAGTAGGTAGTTATAGTTAGGAACTAATTTCCATAGGAAAAGCGTTTTTTGAATTGCTAATAATTTAAGCACTGTCTGACGAATCTGCATGTAGTTTTCTAAACTAATGGACCACTCACTTCAGCTGTTGTTTTGAAAGTTTCGTGGCTATCTGTCTAGCGGAGGCAGAGGAAAGGGGGGGGGGGGCTCAAAATGTTTTTTCTCCGTGCTAATTTCCATAGGAAACTTTAGTCACAGCTAGAGCCCTTACTGCTAAACTAATTACACCAAATTTGGCAGAATGGTAGCTCTTGGTCCAGAAGCACTCTTTTTGTTAAATGATGTAAAGCTGATCAGTAGTTCCTAACAAACTTAAATATTTCACAGATATACAAATGTGGTCGCGGTGTATCCCCTCCCCCTCCCGATCTTGTGTCTGAGATCTGATTGGCAGCTAGCACTTGAAACCAGGAAGTGTTGGCAGTCACCTTTTGCCTGTAGAGGTCTCACAGGAGGCACCAGGAGGGTTTTTTGGCCCACAAGATTCCACTGAAACCAAGGGGACTTTACCCCCTATTAGCAATGCGCTGGCAGGCACATTTACAGAGTGGTGTAGAAAGGAGGTATGGCCTCTGACATCCTCTCAGTAATCCTGCTGTGTGGGACTTACTAGAGATAACAGGAGGGGTAGTAGGGCCCCAAGGACGTCCTTGGGGGACAACTACCCCTCCTATTACCTTCAGTTAGTCCCATAGAGCAGGATTGCTGAGGTCTGGTTGCAGTCTATGCCCCCTTTCCACACCCCTTTGCAAACGCACCTCCTGATGCACTACTAGTAGCGGGATGAAGTCCCCTTGGCTATTGAGGGGCAACCACCCATCCTGTTACCTACAGCAAATCCCACACCTTGGGTTTGCCGAGAGGTTTTTGGTGGCCATGCCCTCTTTCTCCTCCACTCTGCAAAGACACCTCCTGGCACACTACTATTTAGGGGATTAAGTCACCATGGCTCTTGAGGGTCCTTGGGGGTGAACTACCCCTGCTGTTACCTCCACTAAGTCCCACACAGCTAGATTGCTGAGAGGTGGTCAGTGAGCCACATCCACTTTCTCCACCACTTTGCAAATGCTCCTCCTGGCGCACTGCTGCTTGGAGGATGAAGTCCATTTTAGTCCTGAGGCCCCCAGGAGGTAAGGGAACCTCAACCCCCTACCAGCAGTGCTCGGAGAAGCTCATTTACAGAGTGGTGGAAGAAGGGGCGTGGCCTGCGACCATCTCCAGCAATCCCACCCAGCATTTTACTAAATTATCGGTTTTTCTAAGCAAGCCTAAGAAGTTTTCAACTCCAGCTTTCGTCGCTTAAACATACTGACCCGAAAAGCTGCAAATACTGTACTGGGAAAATTAGTGAGTTTGTGAGGTATATGAAATTTCTATCAGAAACTCTGGATAAAATATACGACCCTAGTAAAAATTGTCTCACCAAAGTAATGAAATTATAGATATTTTTTTTACAAAACTGTATACACATATTAACTGATTTTATGACATATGATATTGCTATAGGCTTTATTATGATGGGACGGCTAAGTCCCAGGGTGGCAGGGCTGCCACCGGGGATCCGTGATACCTGACTGTCTTGCAATGGTCTGAAGCCCCTAATATTCAGGTGGTGCCACTGCGACATCGCCAAGCATATTAGGAGTTTCCTCACCACAACAGTTTTCATGGAGGTGAGCCCGCCATAAAAAGTTTGCTGGTAAGGAAACAAAGGCTGCGCCAGAGGATGCATGCAGGGGAGCTCATGGTGTGCCCCCCTTTATGCATTCACCCCCAGTTCCTGCAGGACATGGACTTGACAGTCAAAAATAATTGTAATCTGGTGGGCGTTTTTTTATAGCTTTGGCAGTCTTGGAGCGGGGCGTTCCCTCTCCAAGACTGCCAAAGTTATAATAAGGCCTGACATTTGTATGTGGTATATATATTTAATAATTTTACTCACCAATATTTCTCTATTCGTTTAGTGATTTAGGCTAAGGGGCTTTTGTACAAAAAGCTAGCGTCGCTGCAGCGTCATTTTGTTTTTACACAATGGCGGCACAATCAGTGCTCCACACTGCTCCATATTTATAAACGGATGCGTTGGTTCCAATCCATCAGTTGTTAGAGTCCTGCTTCACATTATAACTGTGCCAGCTACAATGTATGCAAGGTAGGTGATCCCATGTTAAAAGCCACGTAGAGCTGATACAGTGAAATTCACAACTTTTCACTGTGTTACTTTTCAACTTGACTGCGTCAAAATCATGACCCCTTCATTAACCAGGCATGAGGATTGACAAACAAACAGTCAGGGCCCACAGCATTGGGCTAGCCACTCCCCTCTGCCAGCAAGCAGATCTGCCAACTCAACCACCCCCAACCAAACTGTTAGACCTGGCACCATTGGTGTGAGTTTCTCCTGTATTTTTGTCTTTGTCTCCTGTGTTTTCGCTGTGTGTTGGACTTTGCCACTGCTGTTCAGTGCAATGTGCAAGTGCTCCCTTTGTAAGGTATTGTTATGGACTAGTGATTCCCTGTTTGGCATATTTGATTTACTAGTCAGGACCTAGTACAGTGCACTGTGTGTACCCAGGGCCTGTAAATCAAATGTTGCTACCGGGCTTGCAGCACTGATTGTGCCACTCAGATAAGCAGCCTGTAAATGAAACTCAGGCCTGCCATTGCAGAGCCTGTGGGCCAGCTGCTCTGCGCCCTGTCTTGGCGCTGATCGTGGGGGTAGGTTTACACGACCTGGACAGCGCGCCGCCGTAGGTACCATACCTATTTTTGCCGGTCCCACGGGAGCAGTCTGCCTGACACAATGCTGTCTCCACTTCCTGCCAGGAAGCTGCACCAGAGTACAGAACTGGTTTTGACTGAGCACAGGGCTTCTCTGCCACCAGAGAACAAAGGATTTTGCTGTATAAAAAGAGGGGCCCAGACCCCAGACTTTTAGATCACTTGAGGGAAATCAAGAGGAACCTTTGCCAAGGAGAAGAACTGGAGAATCCGGAGAATCCGGAGGAGGAGTACAGCCCCTTTGCTGTGGGCATGTAGTGGCTGTTTCTGCCAAGGAAAGGAGAAGAATTTGCTGTGTGCTGTGTCCCCTGATTGAGGAAGGTCTCCAAGGGCTTGAATTGGAGCTTGCCTCCTGTTCACGAGGTCTCAGGAATGGCAATGACCTCACCAAGCTTCTGGGCACTGTCTCTGTCACAGAAGAAAAATGGTAACTGACTCTGCCACTGAGTCCGTCGCAGGAATCCGTGTACGGAAGGCACCGTTGAGAGCACCGCCTCGGTTGGCATCGCAACCCTGGTATCACTGGCTCCATCAGCGAGCCACTGCTTGCACCGTAACCTGTGGGCATCGCAATCCACACCACTTCCCTGCGTGCTGGACTGACGTCATCGACTCTGTCACTGCCAGACTCGAACTTCGACTAGCTCTGTTGCCGCATCGTGACCTGCCAGCACTGTATCGAGCACCGTCTCACCCTACAACGCAAGCCTTGGTTTCACCGACTTCGTCAAAGAGTCGCTGCCTGCACTAAGCCGTGAGGACACTGCACACTAAAACGCTTCCATCTGACATTGCAACCGCGACGGTTGCCCTGGACCGGCTCGTACCATGGTGTCAGCCGCAACAACAAAAGGTACTGTCTCTGAGTCTGTCATCGCTTTAGATACCCCGTATTGACACCGTTGTCTGGAATTGTTATACTCTGTCGTATTTAGTATCGCGGTAGCCCTGGACGGAGCTACAGTCAGAGGAACTGTATTTTCACGTTTTTTCTGCAATTTAAAGTAACTATTTATAAGATTATTGTATGTTGGATTTTTGTCCTTTGTTGGTTTAGATAAAGTTTGCTTGTTTTTATAAACTGGTGTGGTGTCCATTTGTAGTGTTTTCACTGTTACTGTATGCATGCACAAATGCTTTACACACTGCCACTGAGAAAAACCTGTCTGCTCGTGCCAAGCTACCAAGGGTTTGAACAGGAGTTATTTCAGAAGTGTATCCCCCTCACCCCGACTTGGAAGAAGGGTGTAAACCTCTGCCAACTAGAGACCCCCATTTCCAACATTGGTGGTCAGCAGTGATGATGTGGACTTGCATTTACATACAGTGATTGGTGTACCCTTCTAGCATAATCCAAACCATTACAATACTATCACTGAATTCTTCTTTCTGGATTTTCTGCAACTTGAGAACTTCCAGTTTTTTTCATCATGACCAAGCCAGCATCCATTGCATCTATCGATATTAAATTTGAACAAGATAGGGTGGAAACCTACGTTGCGTCTCAGCTTAAAGCCATCTGCAAGAAATTTAAAATCTCTGTGAAAGGCTTCACCAGAAAGGATGAATACCGAAAGGCACTGAGGGACTGGTTAGAATCCAGAAATTAGAAACCTTCCTGAAAACAAAGACGCAAGAGAAAGGACGGGAGTCGGGTGCCGTTACCAGAAAACACGCGGTGCAAGGAAACCTCCACCCCAACGTAAGAATACAGCGCATCGCTCCGTATCTAGGACCGAATGCGAGGCTAAAACCTCGTGCAGCAGACCAAGCGCGATACTCCGGTCTCCCGACTCCAATACATCTTTTGCTTGACGTTTAGTACGATTTTTAAAGACGAAGTACGCAACCCTGGGACAAGCTATTTCCTGAAAGGCGAGTTGTAGATCCAAAGATACAACGCCATTGTGGAGCCAAGAGTGAGAACGCTAGAAGTTATTATTCCTGTTGGGCCACAGAAAAACAATCAATATCAGCGCACAAACTTAAAGATTCTAAGAAATCTTTTGGTGAAAGGATGCGACACCATAAAAAGGAATCAATATCTTGTGTCCAGAGAATCTAACATGGAATAAGGATCCGTTGGTAGAGGCAACCATCCAGTGCCCATACAGGAGAGACAACCATATTCAGTAGTCTTGATAAAGATGGTATATGAATAAACTAAACCATCGAAACACGTCGACGCCTAGCATCGCACAATCCAATTTCCCAACCTACTCCAAGAATATAAGGAAAAAAATCAAGTCTTGGAGCGGGTCCCAAAAAAAGAGGGTTTTGATGTGCACTTGATGAAAGACAAATTGTTTATGTCTCAGTGTTTGTATGTCTCTCTTTTCTAAAAAATCTCTTCTTTAGATATATAGGAAGTTGATTTAATTGTACTTTTTCATGATAGGTATTTTTAATATGTATAAATTGTGAAATTGTTGATTATTTTCCTTTTATTCAATGTGAAGGAGCGGTTCTTTTATGTTATGACAATGTTTTTTAACATGTTTTTATTGTATGTTTGAATAAATTTCGAAACTTTTATATAATTGTTTTATTGTTAAATTTCTTTGCTTAGTGAAGCCTTGTGTCCAAGACTAAACTTTTGGGCATCCCTATACAGTCTCTTACCCAAGGGAAGTCTTTTCACTTCACTGTTTATAAGTATCCCTTTCCCCTGGGTTACAAGGGGTCTCTCTCCCTCGCTCTTACAGTTATGGAATCCAGAAATGCCAGTGGGCAGGATGATGAGCCTCCATTGGAGGCAAAGAATTTGGATGGGCAGCATAAGGGCTGTTGGATCTACCAGGGAGGAGGGTACCTTACAGAGATGACAGCAGTGTTTCTTCAAAAGGGTTGTCTCCGGGGGCGTGGCCAATATGGCGACTTAGGTGGACGCAGATCCCTGGGCTCCCTTTCCCGGCCAATTCAAGCATTAGAATCCCCACATATGCTTTGAATTTGAAGGAGGGGTGAGAAGAGCCAACGAGCCACAAACTGGAGTGTTTTTGGGGGCGAGGAACTGCATAGAGACACTGCAGCAGCCCGTAGCCCACAGCCCCATCAGCGAAATGTCACCTAGACAGCGCGGGTGCGGTCGGGGACGAGACTGAGCCCCACTGTGGAACATTAGGGCTCCGGCGATAGCCCACAGACTACCGGCAGACTACTGGCAGCTGGCACAAACAGAGGGTGAGCGGGTCGCAATGTGGGCAGCATAGCAGAGCGGAGATCCGACAGAGCACAAGATGCGAGAAGCGGCGAGCGTCAGGGACACCTGGGTCGGCGGCGCGAAAATTGAGGCCGAGGCTGTCAAGCCTAGGAGAGCGTTCACAGACAACACCCCCACGGCAGAGCAACGTGAACCCCGGCAGCGCATCCTGGTAGATGCGCTCTAGCAGTGGTGGCAGGGGAACTGGAGCTGATAGCCTCTAGCCGTGATAAGCACAGCAGAACCCTACGCCTGCTACAGAGAAAGGGTGGGGGGGCGAAAGCCTGCAAGCCTGCGACTCACTTGCTCCCGCCCAAATCAACGGCCCTATACAGCGTGGAGCAAGTATCACGGCAGCAGCAACCCGGGGGCACTTGGCTGGAGAAAGACGGAGGACACATGGACAACACCCCCAGGGGCGCCCGTACAGCGGAGAGAGTGTGCCCCCTTTCAAGACTGGCCAGCATTGAGGCAGCCCAACGATCTGCGGGAGAGTGCAGTTGGGGAGACCCCACGTGCAGCGGGAAAGGGCGTGGTGGGAAAGCGTCCAGGGCGACGGACAGGCCTGGACGGATCACCCCGTGCCAGAAGGTACTAGCCACGCAGACGGAGGGGCGGTTGGAGGCCCCCCGTGGGAAATAGCGGAGGCCCAGCGACATCACTATCAGTAGTTGAGGACCACATTACAGGCCACAATAAGCGACACAAGACCAGGAACACCTGAACCGGCCCCCAGTACGCCAGATTGTGGGGGTTGAGAGGCCCCAGAAGACTCACCTAGGTGCCATTACAGGACCTGAGCCCTCCCTCACGCAGTGCATGACAGTGGTGCTGACGAGAGAAGACAGCAGGGCTTCTAGGCACACTGGTGTGCATAGGCTGGGGCTTGGGCCTGCACTGCAGGGGCCTGCCAGTGAGCGGCGAGGGCTGAGCTGCCCCCAACACAGGTGCCGCTATCAAGGCCTAGGGTGATCAAAGACATTCACGTCGCACAAACACGGACCACCAAGGGCCTTACTGCAGCACTCCACTTAGGGAACCTCACCGAAACAACCGGGCCCCAACTCCACGAGAAGGCCACCCCAGATAGCTTGCACACGCACCTCCAACAGGTGCCGCTCGTAGCCGCCTGGTGTAACTCTGCCCTTCTGCCCTTTGGGAGTATACTGGTGAACTGCTCTCCCCTATCGTCGCCTGGACTGCTGTAAGGCGTACTGGAAAACGCTGTATCCTCCACCTGAAGTGCTGGTGCTAATTGATTCTCCCTGGAGGGAAATCGACGGACTCTGCAGGAGAGGGTGCGGGACTGCGAGTCCCACCGTGCAGTGCGCGATCTACAACAAGCGCACCTGTGACTCTTCCCGCCTCCTCCTTTCCACGTATTTAAGCACGGTTGTACGCGCGAACATGGGACGCGCGCAGGCCGCAGCGCGGGGGCTAAGCCCGGGCAAAGGGCGGGCCGTCTAAGGCCGTCCAAGGCCAAACAAGGCCGGGCTGGGCCACCCCCATAACTCTGCCACACAGAATCACTGTGCATGCGTGGTGCGGTTTATGAAGTTAATTAGCCACTGATTATCTTAGATAAGACTAACTTCTTTTGGGGTGTGTATGTATTGAAAGTACTATAGTTCTTTTTCTTCCTTGATACGATGGCATCTAAGACGGGGAAAAACCGTAATGTTACCCTTGAAACCTCTAATACGGTAGCTACTGGTACCATCGATCAATTCTTCAAAAGAGTGTCTTCTGTCTTGGAAAAAGAGATTTCTGATGTGGAAAAGCGACTCTCGCTGGACCTACTAACGGGAAATCGCTTGTCTTTGGGAGGGATAGGGTCAGCAGCCCCCCCAAAGCAGATATTTCAGTTAGGGGAGGCAATCCAACTTACAAATGCAGGGGACGGGGACGAGGAGCTGTTTAGTTCTGGCAGCGATGCGTCCTCTCAGAACCTGTCTCAAAATGCTGACACTACTAGTTTGTCTATTTCACCCAATTTATTAACTGCCTCTTCACCAGCCACAAGCCACCATCCCATAGTTGAGGCAAAACGTAATATAAGAAAAAGAGGGGGGTGCCTCTAAAGAAACGCCAAGCAAAAATAACGAAGATAGATCCTACTCAAGCTCTCCCACCAGTCCCACAGGTAGTAATAGATGATTCCTCACTCCCTCGGAACCGCCCTGATTTGCCCCATGGCTTCACCTCGGAGGGAGGGCTAATAGGGATGATAGAAGTCATGGTGAAGTCACTTCTGCTTCCCCTCCTTGAGAGAACTAGGATAATCAGCTCAAAGTTAGACCATCTTGTCCACCAGGTGGGGGAAAATACCATTTCTCTTGCAGAACTAGTATGGGTACAATCACAAAATACATTGGAGAGTATTCCTGTTAACCCCGCTCTGTGTACAGATAAACCCTCGACCAGCGCTATTAACCCGAAAACTGGTGTTGCCTTCGGGAAAAAAGCCCCGGCCAAAACTATTAAAAAAGCACCCCCTCCGGTACAGACAAAGCCAACAGAACCAAATCCCCTGAAACAAAGGGAGAGTCACCAGCTGGACGATAAAAGGGCGATGGGGAGCCAACTAAGGCATGCCCAAGCTAAACCAGCAAAAGCAAACTGGGAGAAGCCTCCCCTGAAACACGAGAGAAGCAACCTTCGGGTAGTAGATCTCCCGCCAGAGTCTGCACCATACGCCATCATTATGGCAGGAGTCCCAGAAATTACTGACGGTTTAAGGAAGGATCATCAAGCTTTAAAAAACAAAGTAATGCACTGGTTGGTTAACAATAGACCTCTCCCTGTGCATATTAATGGAGAAATCTTAGCGGTGAGGCGCGCAATATGGGTAGGCTTAAGACCAAAGGACAAGAAGGGGGATGTAGTCATCGTTAACTTCAAAGACCATAGGGCCGTGAGATTTATCGGTGACTGGTACGATGGGAGAGGAGGTGATTCTATCTCCACCCATCATGTCAGTTACTTCTATCCACGGGAGTCTGTACCGCAGGTGAGGGAAAGCGCAGCAGGAAGGTACCCTTTTAAGTGGCAAGGACTGGAATGTCAACCCTCAATTCAAAACTTTCATAATTATCCCTATGGACCACAGTTGTATCAGGGGCACCCAAATAATTTTTTCCTGTACAACAGGGTTTTAACCTACCCACTGCAAACCATTTCTCAGTACTCTATGGACTGGATGATGTGGATTGACGCTCCCCGATCTCTAGGGGAGGGGTAAATAAGCAAGAAAGTATAGTAAACCCAGGGTTGGTTGAATCTATTGAGGTAAAAGGGGCACCTACACAGGAGAGTGAGCTCAGTGAAGAAGTTATACCCAGTGACACAAACCACGGAGAACATACACCGATTAGGGTAGAGGAGGTAGAAATCGCCCTGATAGAGCAAACGGTGCCTGCAGATGTAAGCTACATGGGCAGAGAAGGCTCCATGGTAAAAGAGAACGACCAAACTGAAGCAGCCAATGATTTGGAAGTAGCACTCCATCCTGAACCTGGGAAGGGGAAAACCTTGTCCTTTTTGTCCTGGAACATTGCGGGACTCCGCCCAAAGATTGAGGACGGAAGTGCCCTTCGCTTTGTCAAAAATCATGATGTTATCTGCCTCCAGGAGACCTGGTCTACTGTTGAACTGCATCTGCTGGGTTATAAAACTTACTTCACCCCAGCTGTTGCAGTTACTTCTGGAAGGGCAAAGGGAGGATTATCTGTATTTGTGTCAAATACCATACCAGGGTTAAAGGTCTTACCCTTGGTATCTGGACTCAAATTACCAGCTACTAAACCTCTCACTTGGAAAGAAGGAGAACATCCTGCTCATAAACTTCTATAACAACCTGCCGGAAGCTGATGCCCTCAAAATACTCGGGGCACTTTGTCAAAAACATATAAAGTTGTTGACGAGGTCGCACCCAGATAGAATGATAAGCATTATCTGGGGGGGGGGGGGGGGGGGGGGGGGATTTTAATCAGCACCTTTGTGATAGAGGAGATAGTAACATCTGTGGGCGAGCAAGAAGAGCAGATTATTCACTTCTCACATAATATGGTGGGAGAGCACCATAATGAAACACTCTCTGAGCTGGTCCTGGTGGTTATAAACGAAGTAAACATGACTACCAAGCAACTAGATCCCACTTATCTGGGGAGGGGAAGTGAGTCCACAGTGGATTACACCCTGGCCTCAGTAACACCGGTGAGCAGAGTCGAGAACTTCAGAGTGCTAGTTAACACTCTGAGCGATCACTCTGCTCTGGCTGTGGAGCTGACTATTGAACAGGGACCATGCTCCTCGTATCTTACATCTAGCGCACTCGCCCAAAACAATCTCCATTTGTCCAAACTGAACGGTTACGCCCTAAAGTGGGGGAAGGTAGACGCAGGCGAGATAACAAAAAAGGTGGTAAATACCGTCTATTCAGCTATAGAGAAGTGCCTCGACCTAGATACACATGAAGAGGATGTCCTTCAAAACTTTAGGCTAATCCTAGAAAAAATAAACGAACTCCTAACCATTAAGCGGAAAGGAAATAGGGACATAAATAAAGGATGGTTTGACCACAAGTGTTCAGCAGCACATAAAAAACTAAAGACGGCCCTAGCAAAAACTGTCAGAGACCATGCTGAAATAAGATCCCTGAGAAAGAGTTATAGTACTGCATGCAAGGCTAGGAAGGCGGAGTTGAAGCAAGCACTGTGGGATCAGTTGCATGAAAGCAGACTGAATAAAAACAATGAGGCGTTTTGGAAGGTGTTGAAAGCCCCGTTCCTGGTTGACTCAAAAAGTCAGCCATCGGTTGAGGTGGCTATTGAAGGTCCAGTGTGGGTAAGCCACTTTTCCAAAATATTCAAAATCCCTGAGGAAGTTGAATCGTCACTGGGAGCGCGCAGTGACAGCTCACGCGTAAATGTTTATCCCATTCCTTTGGAATTCGAATTAGCAGAGGTATTTGATGCACTGAATAAGAGCAAAAATGGGAAAGCCCCCGGACCGGACGGGGTACCAGTGGATTTTTTTAAGCACAACATAGAACTTTGGGCTCCCATTTTAAGGAGGGTTTTTTCTTCAGTAATGAAGTGTGGGGTTTTTGAATCTTGGACCCAATCCACTATGGTCCCGATATTCAAGAAAGGAAACAGAGAAGATGTGTCATGCTACCGCACAATCTCGCTGCTGGACTCGTTGGGCAAAGTAGTGGGGAGAGTAGTGCTCCAGCGACTCCAGCAGTGGGCCGACGATGGTGGGATTCTTTCCGACCTCCAATTTGGTTTTCGGGAAGGCTTTGGGACAACAGAGCAAGCATTAAACCTGGCATTAATGATGGGTAAATATGTCTCAGCAAAGCAGGGCTCCCTACATATGGTGTACGTAGATTTGTCTGCTGCTTTCGACTGCGTTTCCCATTTGAAATTATGGTCGATTCTCGCGGAGATGGGAGTAGAGTCCTCTCTCATCACAATCCTGAGAGAGTTGTATTTGAACGCCTCCGTTAGGGTGCGCTTTGGTGTAAAGGGCGAAATCTATGATTTGTTCGCAGTAGAGCGTGGAGTCCGGCAGGGATGTGTCCTGGCCCCCTTTCTCTTCTCTCTCTATACAAATGGGCTTGAGGTTGAGATGTTGAGGGGGGGCAGGATTTTCCCCAGGTAGGAAAGCGACCGATACCCGCCCTACTATACGTGGACAATGCGGTGATATTGGCCCGAACACCGCGAGAACTGTAGAATGCGTTAGACAAGTACGCTAGATTTATGGGCTCCCTCGACCTGCGTATAAACATAAAAAAAACATATATTAGGGTAGCAGGATCCAGAAGGAAAAAGAGAAACACGCTGCTGCTTGATGGGGAAAGGGTTGAATCTACTGCCCAATATCCCTACCTCGGCATTATGATCGATGAAAAAATGTGCTGGAAACCAGTTGTTGAGGCAAGAAAGCACCACTTGCTTCGAGCTATTGCAACACTTATCAGTTTCTCCCAGAAGCTAGGAAGGAGACCCCCGGTAGAGTTATTACGTATATATAGGGCAAAATGCCAATCAACTGCACTTTATGGAGCAGGGTTATGGGGGTACATCAACACAAACCCCCTACAGGTAGTTCAAAATACCTTTTTACGATTTCTTTTGGTGGCACCCAAATCTGTCTCTACGTTTGCCTGCCATGCAGAGCTGGGAATTTCTCATCTGGAGGACTTGGCAAAAATACAACCAATTTTGCTCTGGAGGCGCATTTGGACCTCCACTGAAAATTTATTCACTAAACAGATAGTTACTGACTGCATGTCTTTGGACAACTCTGGCAAAATCAAATGGCTTCTGTATGTGAAAAATTTTCTGGTTGATCTGGGACTAGGAAGGTATTATCTATATCCGGAAGAAATCAGAGAAATATCTAGGAAAGATTAAAAATGCGGGCCTTGAGCCATGTAGAAGAGCTGCGCGCTGCAAAGGAGGCAAGGAAGCAAGCAGTTCTTCATTCTATGGCAATCATGACCACATTAGAGATCGAACCTTACTTAATGTATGTTCAGTCACAATTTGAACGTTTTCTTCTTGTTAGATTCAGATTGAACATTTTTCACAGGTTGGCGGCGTTCCCAGTTAAAAACAGTTGGGAACGTGTTTTAATCCCCTGTCCATGCGATGAAGTTTCAGAACAGTCAACTATTCATACCATCCTGTTCTGTAAATTCTACTCTCCTCATCGCAAACTCTGGTTGATTCCTATTTTAAAAACATTGGGCATCAGAAGATGCCGCCCAGCTATGTTGCGCTTGCAATTCCTAAAATCTGAACTGGTGACCAAATGTATTAGAACGTTTTTAAAGTGTATTTTTAAACAGAGAGTAAATCTTTGATATAAAAACTTTTGGTCATTTGATGAAGAGTAGGAATGTTATTTAAATGTTCGGTTTGACTAAGGTCCTCAAAGTCTTTTCATGTATGGTACCTGGTTCTAAAGTGTATTTTAGAATAAATACTTGTAGTTTTTAAAAGATAAATGAAATGTATGAATATATTGTTGAAACTCTGTTATGGTTTTTAATGTACTTTGAAAACCGAATAAAGAAAGATTTACTTACTTACCTCCAACAGAGCTGCCCTTACCTCTCGTCCTGCAAATTGAAACACAGTGGGCCCTGGACTCGCAGTGCACGCCTGCCCCCAAGAGTGAACACACGACCGGCACGGGAGTGAGCACAGTGCCGCCACAAGTACTCGAAATAAGGTGATCATACCATCTACAAGCGATTAGGGCCCGAGGCACTGGTCCTCTCATGGTACCGGTGGTTAGCAGGACAAGAGTCCCAGGTGGAAACGCCCTACCATGGCCACAACAAGAAAGAAGGGAGAGCGCACACTGACAGACATGCCTCTCAAGGGCCCCACAAAAGGCGACAGAGGGCCCCTTTCCCCATTCACCTCATAGCAGATAATGAACCACGGGGATGGGGGAAGTACCGATCACCCGGGCGTTCCTAGAGACCCTTTTCAACTCTCTAAGGGAGGACTTTCACACGCTCAAACAGGAGGTGGTAGTAGAAGTGAGAGAGATACGTCGAGAAGTGGATGGTCGGGGGGAACGGGTAGCAACAGTGGAGGACAATGATCACACCAGAAGCAAAGAAATTGAACACCTCCAACGAGAACTCATTTGCCTTAAAGACCAGCAGGTGGACTTGCAGGCGCACGCCGAGGACTTAGAGAATAGGTTGCGATGCAATAACATCCAAGTCAGGGGTGTCCAATTAAAAGCAGAGGGAGCTGATGTAGCCCAGTACCTGCAGGGCCTCTCTTGGGAGGTAATTGGCGAAAGTTCAAACTTCGACATCCGCATTGATTGGGTGCACAAAGTGGGTCTGGTGGGGTGCGCATCCGCTCCCCCTCCAGAAATCTTGGTTTTCCTGCCGGATTTTCCACTGAAGGAGCGGATCTTGTGGGAAGCACGATTGAAACAACCTCTCCAGCACCAAGGACACTCGATAGCGCTGTTCCAGGATCTGTCTGCCATCACTCTTCAAAAAAAGAAAAGTGTTCAAAGAAGTCACTTCGTTCCTGAGAGACAAAGGGTGCCCTACTTCTGGGATCATCCATTCCGCTTAATCTTCAAATGGAATGGGGCGCTGCATCGAATGAGATCCCTTCAAGAGACCTGCACCCTGCTGGGTCTTGAGCACAGCGAGCCGCCCGCCTCCCCAGATCACTCCCCAAAATCTCTGAGGGGGGATGGCAATGAGTGGGCCGACGACGAACGCCCCGGGCAGACCTGAAACCAGACCACACGACAATATCGCAGGTACAGCCTCAGTCCTCAACGCGGTATCCAGAGACACCTCGCCCATTGAATGAGATGTTATGAAGATGAAGACACATTTGCACTGACTCTTAGCTGGCAGGGGGGCGGCCGGGGTTGCTGGAGGTGCATGCTCATACAAGTAACCTCACTGAAAGCCTGCGATACGAGTGGACAGATTTTTAACTATGGTAAATTGTTGGGATTGTTTAGTTGGGGTTAGAGCGGGGGATGGAGGGGCTTGGGTTAGCAGATTGGTAAAAGTTTGGGCCGGGGTGGGTGGTTGTTGTTGGTGGGGCTTGAGGGGAAGTTGGAGCAGAGGGTGGGGGGAGGGAACCATTGTGCCACGAGGGGGAAGGTCCCGGCGAGACGCCATGCAGGGGTATTCCCCCTACGACTATACTATACCTTGATAAATGACGGGGGCTACTTTGGAAGTCATTACCTTAAATGTGAAAGGGCTCAACAACCCCATTAAACAGCACGCTGTTTTATCATACCTAGAGAATTCTGACACCTCGCTATGTCTATTACAGGAAACACACCTCCTATCCAAAAGACTGGCATCAGATGAGATCCCGGGCGTTCCCTCAGCAATTCTACTCCTCTACCACTGATAAGAAAGCGGGGGTGGCCATATTATTTGCAAGGCATTTTCACTGTCAGGTGGGAGATAAGGTAGCGGAGATCAACAGCAGGCTGCTAGCATACAACATACGGGTGGGCGGTATGTCCATGATTGTAGGATCTTTATATGTCTCCAACTCATGTCAAGAATCCTTTCTCAAGGGCGCCCTATCGGAGATCCTAAGCCCCCAGGTCAGATACACACTAGTGGGGGGGACACATTAATCTGGTCAGGGACCGCGAGGCAAATAGATCGGGCCATCACTTTCTCTCAACAGAAGCGATCTTGCGGGAGGGGAAGGAATGGATGGTTCAAAGGGGAGTGGTGGATCTGTGGCAGTAGGCGCATCCTACACAGAGCACATACTACAGATTCTACTCTCACGTGCATCGTACCTATGCCAGGCTAGACCATTTTATAGGATCCACGGAGCTTCAGAAATCAGAAATCATTCTGCCTGCCATATCCGATCACGATGCAGTGGTAGTAACTATGGGAGTCCCTCGGGCCAAGACAGTGTGGGGAAGGTGGCGACTGCGGGAGGCCCTACTACAGAGGAAGGGGATAACCCAACAACTACACAAAAGCATCAATGACTATCTCACACTTAACGATAAGCCAAAAACACCCTTGACTGCACTTTCGGTGGCCCTTAAGGCACTAGTAAGAGGGGAGCTGATAGCCATCTCAGCCGCGGAAGCCAAAGAGCGTAAAGAAAAAGGGAAATCCTTAGCAGCTAAAGTAATCGAACTCAAGAGGATGCACAGCCGCAAGGGGGGTCCTAGGATCTGGAAACAGTTGAAAGCTGGCAGAGCGCAACTTGCGGGACTAGACCTCGATCACGCCGAATATGCAGGCCCGAGGCTCCGCCACACGTACTACGTGGGAGGCGATAAAAGTGTTTACTCGCCAGTACACTTAGAGATAAAATCCAACGATCTAAAATCTCAACCATTCACGACGCTCGAGGAGAGGTAATGAGTAGCGACGATCAGATAGCCGAGACCTTTAGAGAGTTTTATGCATCGCTATACAGCGCAGATCAGTCTCTTGATCAAAATGGAGAGACTTACTTGAGTAAGGCAGCGACGATGTCTCTCAACGCAGCTGGCGCCGCCTCACTGGATGCGCCTATCAAGTTAGAGGAGGTGGTCGGGCAATATAACGCCTCAAGCCTCTGAAGTCGCCTGTGCCAGATGGCTTCTCTGCCGGCTTTTATAAAACTTTCTGCCCGTTACTAGCACCGTTTCTAACCCAACTTTTTAATTCGTTCCAATGGCCTGGCTCGTTACCCTCTGACATGTTAGAGGCTGATATCATTGTAATACCTAAACCAGGTAAAGAAGCCACCCAATGCGCTGCGTGCAGGCCAATCTCCCTACTCAACCTAGACCTTTAACTCTTCACAAGGGTTCTCGCTTCCAGATTAGGACTACGGCTCCCCGGCATCATTCAACCGGAACAATCTGGCTTCATCCCCAGCAGACAATGCAGTGATAATACTAAACGCCTCCTGTATCTCATAGACAAATCTCACTACACGAGGTCAGACGCCATGCTCCTGTCTATAGACGTTGAGAAGGCGTTTGCCAGGGTATACTGGGGTGTCTTAGATTAAATGGTGGCACACTTTGGAATCGGGGATCGTTTTAGGGCATGGGTAGGCAGCTGCTACGACAAATCAAGGGCAACGATACGCGCCAATAGCATAGGCTCAAGGCCCTTCCACATCAGGTGAGGAACGCGGCAAGGATGCCCGCTTTCGCCCCTTGTCTTTGCGCTGTACGTAGAACACCTGGTGCAGAAGATTCGAGATAACCCTGACATAGTAGGCATATCATTTGGGGGGCAACATCATACAATTAGCTTGTACGCAGATGGCATCTTGGCTGCGCTAGATAAGCCTAAACAATCAGTGCCTGCCTTTTTGGGGGAGCTGGAGGCCTTTGGGAAGGTCTCCTGCTTCAAATTTAATATAGGGAAATCCATGCTCCTCCCATTAGGCTGCAACGCCCATATCGCATCCAATGCATCTCCTGATTATGGGGGCCTGCAGCTTCAGACCTCGATCCCATACCTTGGTATCGTCCTAACCCCCTCCACTGAGCGAACAGTTACTCTGAATTACATGAATATCACCTCCCAGGTTTAGGGGGACTTAAGGAGAAGGCAGAAACAACCTCTTTCACTAATCGGGCGTGTCGCTACGGTTAAGTTGTCCGTTCTACCTAAACTCCTCTATATCTTTCAAACCATCCAGGTGGTCCCTCCCTTGGGTACCATAAAAAAGCTACAAGATGAGGTACTATAATTTGTGTGGGCCGGGAAAAGGATGCGTAGAGACCTATCCAACCGACCCCCGGACGAGGAGGCCTGGGGATCCCCAACCTACAACAATACTTTCAGGCGGCGCAATTGAGATTTCTGGTGGAATGGAACCGGCCTGAGTCGGAGAAGCGATGGCTCTTCCAGGACAGGGCGATGGCACAAACATTGCTCTGGAAGATACCTTTCCTAAGGAGCTTGGACAGGCCGGATTACCTTCAGAAATCCCCCGTCACTCGCACAGTGATGCATGTGTCGGACACAGTAGCTGTCAAAAGGGGGCTCACCACTTTCCCTTCGCAGCTCACACCTTTGTTTGATAACCCTCAATTTAGTACGGGGTTAGAGCGGCGGGTGTTCCAGCAGTGGCCGATATCGGACTGTAGATCCGTGGCCCATCTATTTGATCTAGACAGATTCATCCAGCTCTCCGATTTATTGCAGCTTTACAGCACCAAAGCCCCGTAAAGGTTTCAATATTTTCAAATTCGGCACTGGTTGATGCAGCCGGTAATACACCCTCTTGTTGCTAGAAAGCTGATAGTTTTTGAAAAGTGGCTCATCAGCAAGGAGGCAGATCGCAAGCTGATCACGGAAATCTACAAGATTATCCGCCCGCCTACCGTTTTGCATCGCTAGGCCAGTCAAGAGCGATGGGAATGAGAGCTGGGATGCCCTCACCAACAGAGAATGGCAAGCTATATATTACAGGGCCAACCACACAGCCAGGAATACTGCTAGCAAGGAAGCAGCGGTGAAAATCATGACGTACTGGTACTTGACACCTATCAGGTTAAATAAGGGCATCCCTAACCGTAGTCCTACTTGCTGGAGGGGATGCGATGAGGATGGCACATTGGCACACCCACTATGAGAGTGCAGGGAAGTGACGGGATACTGGACAGTAGTCCTTAACGACATTGACAAACACTCTGGCATCCGAAATTCCCCGCTTCCCTGCCTATACACTTCTAGGGCTGCCCAACTCACTCACATTTCCACTGAAATGAATTAGGGGGAGACAGATGGGCCTGGCCATGGGAGCGGCTGTTCACCACATCTTATCTCTCTGGGGAACACATACTAAGCCCACCCACACGGGCTGGCTACATAAACTATGGTATACAGTGGGTATGGAACACATACAGGTCACTCTCACGCATTCTGCTGCAATCTTCAACACAGTCTGGCAATCTATTTTGTCACTCCTTTCAATTAAATTTAACGAAGTTACCTGTCCAAAGTATCTTCGACTCTTGTGACTTACCAACACATCGGCCCCGATTGATACCCCTAGAAACTAGACATCAGGCTGTCCTCACATATGATGACCTAGGGAGGCAAGGACATGGCACACCGGTTGTGGGAGGGGTGAGGTGATTTTTCGGTGGAGGGATATTCTGGTTCTTTTTGGGCATTTTGGGGGCGGTCAGACGACCACGCAGCAGGAGCCCTGGAACCGCCTGCACCCATGGACTTTCGCCACCCTGACAAACTTCTACGAAACTGCGTCGTTACAACGGAGGCGGGTTGGAACCCGGGGTTACTCTTCAACATATCTCTATGGGAGTGTATGAGAATTGTAATGTATTTGCCTCAATGCCGAAAATCAATAAAACAAAGTTAAACAAACAAAAAAAGGGCAGTCTCCAGAGGATTTGGAGGACAAAAAAAGAAGTAGGGTGCATGAGAGGGAGCTTGCTTAGCTCAGGCTGGGGAAGGAGAGTGACATTGAGAATAAGGAATGGGAGTTAGAGATGCAGAAATTGGCCTGGAGGAACAAAATATGCTTTTAGAGAATGAGATAGGTTTAAGGGAGCTGGATTTGAAAGCAAAAAGAATAGAATCCAATCCTCATGGTAGCAGTGAAGAGTGAGGACATTGGGCAGTGGTTTAAAGCCTATGAAGTAGCAATAAGGTCTCATAGAATCCCTGAGAGAGACTGGGGAGTGGAGTTGTGGGGCCACTTTATCTCAGAGGGGCGAGACACCCTGCAACATTACCCACTGAAGATTAGATGCCTTATGCTCCCATGAAGGAAGCCTTAATCAGGAGGTATGTTTTGACCCTAGAGTTGTACAGACAGAAATTTAGGAACTGTAAGAAACTGGAGACAAGCACCTTGGTGGAGTATGTTTCCTATTTTTGCAGAGCACTGGATGGTTGGGTGAAGGGTAGCCAGGTAAATGATTTGCAGGGGCTCTATCATTTGGATGCATGGGAGCACTTGTCTAGTAGTTGTTTTCCACAGCTATGCCAGCATTTGATTGGCAGTATGCTGACTGATCCCAGGAATCTTGCTGTTGAGGCGGACCGCTGGGTCACAAAGTTATGTGGGAGACTCCGCCAAAGGTGGGCAGGGTGCCTAGCAGAAGAGTGGGGAGACAAGTGTAAACAAGAAGAGTTACAAAGAGGGCCCTAAAGTAATCCCCAAGAGAACCAAGGGAATGTTTCCCAGCCTCCCAATGAAAATAATCCATGTGTCCCTACAGGTAAGCCTGGTCAGAAGGGTTCTAAGACATGTTTTGTATGTGGCCAGGTGGGCTACTTCATAGGGGATGCTAGATATTCCAAGAAAACCACCACTGCACCCACTGGTGCACCACCCCAGGAGATTGCTAGTGTAGTCCTGTGGGGGAGTTGGGTGCCCAAGAGGTGTGGGGTCCAGCACAAATTACCTTGGTCTCTTTAGAAGACAGGGAGATGGTCCCAAGAGCTCATCTGCCTGATAAGTACAGGCAGTGGGTGGCCATCAATGGCGGTAGTGTGGAAGCTCTGAGAGACATTGGAGTCACTGTGACAGTAGTCAGTTGTCGGCTAATGTCTGAAGAACAGGTGGTCCTCAACACATTCTACCCAGTAGTTGCAGCTAACAACTCTGAGTGCCTCTGCAAAGTCGCACAGGTTCCCTTTGAATGGGGGGCGGGGTCTCAGGTAACTTGAGAGTCGCTGTGAGGCCAGCCAGGCCTGTTGACTGTCTGTTAGGCAATGATTTGGAGAGTTCCCCTTGGTGGAATGGACATCTCATTTAGAAATGTTGGGTCTGCCTGAGTGGGCGAGTTTGACCACTCAGTCTATGGCAGCTGGTAAGGGCCATCAAGAGGACTTGGAACCTGAAAAAGTGGCCCAGGTGCCTGACAGGAAGAGAAGAGGCAGGGGTCATTGGGAACCAGCCCCTGAAGTTCCCACGGTCCAGGAGAAGGAAAACCTTGAGGCGGGATGCCCTGAAACCTACAGAAGAAAAAGTTGTTGAACTGGGGGACCTGCCTGAGATGGCCCATTGGCAGCAGGAAGAAGGACCCTCCAGGGATGAATTCTGCCATGAGCAGCAGAAATTCCCTTCTCTGGTTGGGTTGCAGCAGCAGGCTGCAAACCAGGCAGCAGGTGATCAATCTGGATCACACTGGATTTACTGGGATAATGGTCTCCTGTATAGTGAGCCTAAGGATGCTAAGTCTGGGTCAGCCTGTGTGCTGGTGGTACCCCAGTGATCAGAGCCTTCCTACTGAGTCTGGCTCATGATGTGCAGATGACAGGGTATTTGGGGCAAGGTAAGACCTTTGAAAGGTTTGCCAGCCACTATTACAGGCCCCAAATGCGTAAGAACTCTTATACTCATTGTACGTCTTGCCAGACTTGCCAGGAAAGTAGTAAGAGTGTGAGGAAGTGCAAGGCTCCTCTCCAACCTTTCCCTTTAGTCAGCACCCCCTTTGAGAGGGTGGGTGTTGACACTGTGGGGCCTCTGGATCCCTAGACAGCCATGGGCAACAAGTTCATTGTGGTCTTGGTGGACCATGCCACCTGGTACCCGGAAGCCAACCCTCTTTGGACTGTGACAGCCCCCGTGGTGGTTTGTGCATTGATGGGGATTTTCTCCCATGTGGGATTCCTCAGAGAGGTGGTGTCTGACCGGGTATGATATGAATGCCACTCCGATCGAGTTTCAGCATGGTCAGATAGTGGGGGTCATGGCCCCAATGGAGCCTTGTGCGCTCCAAGATAATTGAACTGTGCCATTTGAGGTGGTGGAGCGCAAGAGTAATGTCACCTATCTGGTGGACTTGCAGTCTCCAAAGAACCCATTGCGGGTCCTGAATGTGAACTGCCTTAAGCTAAAATCTTGGAGAGGTCAGAAGTGGGCATGCTCCTGGCGACAGATGCTGAAATGGAGGAGGAGCGACAACCTCTTCCTGACCTTCTGTCTGACAACAGACATGATGGGTCAGTGGATGGTGTAAGCCTTTCCCCTGCCCTGACCCTGGAACAGCAGAATGACTGTCGCCACCTGCTGGGACAGTTTGCTGATCTGTTCTCCCTGACCCCTGGTGTCACTCAGTGGTGTGTCCATGATGTTGACACTGGGTACAGTCCTCCTGTAAAACACATAAATTTACAGAGTGACAGACAGGGTCAAGGCTTGCATCAAGCAGGAGGTTTCCAAGATGTTGGTGATAGGGGTGATTAAGCCCTCAAATAGCCCTTTGGCCAGCCAAGTGCTCTTGGTCCCAAAGGTTGCCGCACCTGGTGCCACGCCAGAACTCCGGTTCTGTGTGGAATACCGAGGGCTTAATTCAGTCACCAGGACTGATACACACCTCATCTCCAGAGCTGACAAGCTCATCGATCAGTTGGGAGCTGCCAACTATCTCAGTATGTTTGACTTAACGTCTGGGTACTGGCAGATTGCCTTAATTGATGGGGCAAAGGAGAGGTCAGCATTCTCAACACCAGAGGGGCACTACCAGTTCTAGGTCATGCCCTTTGGGTTGAAGAATGCTGTTGCTACCTTTCAGAGGTTGGTCAACCAGGTGTTGGCTGGACTGAAGGATTTCAGTGCCGCCTACCTGGATGACATCGCAGTGTTCAGTGCCACTTGGGAGGAACATCTGCACCACCTCTGGGAAGTGTTGAAGGTTCTGCAGAGGACAGGCCTCACGATCAATGCAGGCCAGAGCCAGATCAGGCAATGTTCAGTGGTATACTTAGGACTCTAGGTAGGAACCGGCCAGGTTGTACCACTACAGTCTAAGTTCGATACCATTGTGGCTTGGGAACCCCCAAGACCCAGACAGACATTTTTAGGCCTCACCTGATATTACAGGAGATGTGTCAAGGTGTATGGCACCTTTGTTGCCCCCTTGACAGTTCTGACTTCCAGGAAGCAGCCCAGGAAGGTGAACTGGACTGACGCCTGCCAAAAAGCTTTTAATGCCCTAAAATCTGCCATGTGCACAGCACCAGTGCTCAAGGCACCCAACTTCTCACAGGAATTCATGGTGCAGGACAGATGCTTCAGAGCATGGTGTGGGGGCTGTGCTCTCACAGCTAACCGAGGAGGACCTAGACTAACCTGTAGACTTCTTTAGTAGGAGGTTACTTCCCCAGGAACAGAGGTGGAGTGTGATTGTGTGTGAGGCTTTTGCTGTGGTCTGGGTGCTGAAGAAGCTGAGGCATTACTTGTTTGAGACTCACTTCTGGGTGTACACCGACCACAAGCCCCTCAGATGGTTGATGCAGATGAGGTGTGAGAACTGTTAGAAATGGGATTTCTGGTTGTCTAAGGCCAGGCAGAAACCACCACTCTAGTCAGGGCAAGGGAGTTACACACTGAAGATAACCCCTGCTCACCCCCTTGGTAGCTTGGCATGAGCAGTCAGTCTTATCGCAGAGGCAATGTTTAGAGTGTTTGCACAGCACACACACACAACAGCAACACACTAGGCACACCCACCACAAAAGGAACTCCACACAAGGTTATATCAAAAATAGCCTTTGTATTTTCATAAACGCATTACAAACATAATCACACATTTACATTGTGCCAACTGACACTGGCAATATTCATAGGGGATTATGTACAGGACCAGGCCAATCGGGCCACGGTCAGAACCATCAGAACGGGTAAGTAAATGCAAAACACAACCAGCAACTACTGGTACAATAATGACCTCAGCATTATTATGTCAGGCAAAAAACACATTAGGCCCAAACCTCATTAGCATAAACACATTACTAATCCTGGGCGGTAACCTACGCTCTGCTTGCCCAGCTTGCGAAGTTTTGATAACTTTGCGGTTCGCGTAGAGTGCGAAGTTGCCAAATACTACGCAATCTACAGCATAGCATAGTGTTTTTCTTCCTCGCATGCTCAATATGTCTTCTTGCGGGTGCGGTAACGACTTACCGTGATTCTGCGTTCGCCGACTCAATTTTCTATCCCGTTCGTGAGCGCCACGAGGTTTGGAATGCGCCGCATGACCCCGCGAGACTGTGCAAACATGAACACGTCATTCAGATGCTCTATCTTCCTTCAGGCGGCAGTGTTGGTAGGAGCGCGTTCCTAAAAACGCAGAAACTACAATCTGGCAAAGAATATCTCTCCAGCACAATAAAACCTTCTCGGACATGATCATTTTGCTCAGAAAAACTCCTTAGATTGTGATTTAGCTATAGGCTTTTGTGCAAGGAGTTCTTTTTTTCTACTCTTTTTTCCAAGAGGATGGAAGTACCCATGAGTCTCAAACTTCCTGTTCCTATCCAGCAGGCTCTTTCCAGTGCTTTGTCCATGTGCTGTTCACTTTCATTTGGATTTGGATTTGGAAGGATCACTTTTTGTGTATTATCTGTTGCATCATATCATTGGATTGGATTTATTGAGGACTTTTAGATTTGAGATTTTATTTTAACAAGTAAGTTGGAGAATTGGTGTACATGTTTGTTTGATTGGGGCTTTTTTTACCTACAGTTTTCTGGGCTTTTCATTGTTTTTTTAAAATGTTGTTATGGGTGGGTGGCCTGTACTTTCAGTAGGGTCCAAGTAGTATTCCTTTGAAATTTAAGCCAGTAGGCCCAGAGGTAACCATGGGTCCAACCATGTTTCTGTGGTGTCTGTTGAATTTCAAGTTTTTAACATCATGGATGGCATTGGATTGAATTGCAAAATGTGGTTTTTAGAGTGGAATTTTAGTGTTTGGGTGTGTGTTAATTAAATAAGGGCTTTTCAGCCAATAGGAAACCCTAGGAGTTCATATAGTGATATAGGCCTGCTTGAGTTAATTGTATGCACTTTCTTGTTATTGTGGGTGGCCTGGCCATGTGGTGGCGGCCATTTTGTGGGACCAGTCACTGTGCTTTTGCAAAATGTGGTTTTTGGAGTGGAATTTCAGTTTTTGGATGTGTGTTAAATAATTAGGGCTTTTCTGCCAGAAGGTAACCCTTGTAGTTCAGCTTGGTAGTATTGGTAACTCTGCACAGCACGACAACGCAGACTTACAGTTTTTGTCTTTTTCGCGCGCTCAATCTGCGTGTTCGCGTATGCGATAATGACTTTTTGTACAGTTCGCTATGCCGAACACGCAAATTTGCAATCTAGCGAACACTATCTCTTGAGCTGCATAAAACCTTCTAAAATATTATGATTTTGTTCATTTTGCTAATAAAACTCCTCAGGTTGTCTTTTGGTTGCAGTTTTTGGAGCATTGAGTAATTTTTCTTTCATTCAATTTTTTTAAAAGAGCAAGGAAGTTCCCCAGAGACTTTAACTTCCTGTTCCTGTCCTTTGTATTTATTTTCTTGTTATTGTGGGTGGGCTGACCATGTGGGTGGCGGCCATTTTGTGAAGCCAAGCATTGTGCTTTTGCCATAGGCCTGCATTGTCTGTCTTCTCTTTCTTTTCATGTTGTTGTGGGTGGCCAGGCCATGTGGTGGTATCCATTTTGTGGGACCATCCAATGTGCTTTTGGCATAGGCCTCCAAACTTGTGGCCTAGTCTGCCAGTAGGCCCAGACTCCCAGAGGTACTCATCAGGGGTGCTTGAAGCAACTGTTTCTATGTTGTCTGTTGAATTTAAACATCATTTAGGGCATGGATGGCATTGGATTGAATTCCAAAATGTGGTTTTTGGGGTATAGTTAACTTTTTGGATGTGTGTTAATAAATGCCTTTGTTGCATGTGTATGTGTTATTGTGTAACTTTCCAACCTTTTTAGCCATGCAGATTTTCTTTTTTGCATTAAAGTTGTATTGTGTAACAGGCATCCTTTGTCTGGCCAAATAGGGATATAGACCTGCTTGAGTTCATTGTTTTCCAGGCCTTGCCCTTGTGCCTGTGATGAGTGACCATGTGGCTGGGGGCCATGTTGTGGTTACAGTAGTAGTGTGCTGTTTTTGCCACATAGGCCTGTGTGTCTTTCCATTGTTTCTCTTGGCTTACTGCTTCCATCCCCATTGCCAGCTGCAGGTCCCTGATGCTGTATCCATCCCACATGATGCACGAATGAAGGCCAAACAGGTTCCACTTCCACTACATTTGTATTTGTGTTATTTGCTATTCTTACTCTTCCTGAGTGTACAGTACACTAGTAGTAATTAAAATTAAAGCACAACAAATTCCACGTTTGACTGATGTTCTTCTGGCTTTTTTGCTTTAAGGTGCACAAAACACTGAGGAGGAGGTGCATGATATCATCGACCAATGTACTGCCAGACAGATGTCCTGCTGTTGTACGCGACGTGACGTGTGGTGTGACCTGACCAGACATCTCTGCAACTTGTGCAACTGAGTGCTGTTGACATCTGAAGAAGATGGGCCCAAAGAAAGCAGGTACTAGGTCCTTCAAGACCAAGAAAGTTCCTGAGAAGAATTAACAACAGAAGAAGGAAGTGACACTTAAGTCTGGTGTTGACCACAAAACCTTTTTTGGGAAACCAAAAATTACGCCTGCAGCAGCGGTGTCCGGGGGGCAAGCTGGGGGCAGCACCTCTGCATCATTGGGCCCAACCCACCAACCCAGGCCCAAGCAGATGAGTGTGGAAGAGGTAGCCAACCTAATGGTGGAAAGCAGTGACGCTGAGCCTGACCTAAACTTATTGCTTTCTTAAAGTAGTACACAATCAATGCAGGAGGGAACACAGTAGATAAGTGGTGAACAACAACAGCCACAACCACCGCCCGCAATAGTAGTTGTTGTTCCTCCCGAAGTAGGGGCAGTTCAGGAAATTGAGCCTCATGCAGACAAAGGAGAAGAGGAAGCCACTCATTCAGGAGATCCATTGTCTTCCAAATCCCCAGCAAGGAAAAGGAGGGTTAGTCCATCGAGTTCTTCGCCAAATATCTCTTCTGATGATCTAGTTCTCACTTGGGAGCCACAACAATCTGAGCATGAGAGGGAGACACATCCCACGACCAGGCTAGGGAAAAGGAAGGTTCCAGAAAGCCTTAGACTTATGGAGGTCGATGCAGAACAGCAGGATAATGATGATGAGACAGTTATCACGAACATCACTCCTGGCCCGAGGACATGAAGACCAACATTATTACCTTATCCAGAATGGCTGTGACTAGTAGGGATGTAGCAAGCATACCTCCAACACAGGTAACATCACCACGACCTCCAGCTTCCATATTTACATTAGCAAAGGGCCGGCAGCGTCCTACACCCAGCACAAGCACCACCTCAGCAGAAGTAGGTAGTGGGAATGCACAGCCATAAGGTAAAATTCAACACACACCCTCCAGTTCATCCGGCACTAGAAGTGGCACCTCCAGCAGGAGACAAAAGTTAATCTCCCCAGTGTGGGACTTCTTTACGGTTAGCGAAAGGGAGGAGAACATTGCTATATGCTCCATTTTTCATACCTCTGTTAGTCGTGGTAAGCTTGGTACAAACTATGGTACCGGAGGCCAAATGACCCTTCTGAAAAAACATCACACAATCAACAAGGAGGACCACCTTTGTCATGGTGGAACAGGAAGAAGAGGTAGACATTCTCTCTGGTACTGGCACACAAAGTAGCCCTGTCCCCAGCAATGCAGTGGTACCGCCCACATCCTCAGCATCAGCAACATAAAAGTGGCACAAGAGTAAGAGTCAGCCTGAGACACCAAGGAGTGCTGCAATGCAAAAAAGTGCTGCATCAAGCCGAACAGAAAGGAATACCATGCAGCCTACCATTCTTAGCATGTTTACTAGGCAGGAGGGACAGTAGGAACACAACCACCCAATAGCACTTTTGCACAATGCGAAGCTGGCTAAAATGTTAGCACTGGACCTTTTCCCTTTTCCTTTTGTTGAAGGAATGGGATTTCTGGAATTTGTGACAACATCTGCACAATATGGAAGGTTGCCAGCCGCTACTATTTCGCCAGAGTTGCTGTACCAGTACTACATCACGATATGCTGGAATTGCTTGAAAAAGCCTTAAAACAGAGTGCTTTTCAGTGTATCCACCTGACAACAGACATGTGGACCAGTTGCCAAGCCACTGATTACATGTGCATCACTGCACACTAGATCTCTTTTTCGGGTGTTAGAGAAAAGATATCTGCAGGTGTTAACTCTGCTGAGATTTTTAATGACACTCGCAAACATTCAACTGTAGCCATGCCTGCTATGGAGACATCTCATACTGCTGCAAACATGTTGGATGAGTTTAACAGCAAGGCCTTTGAGTGGCTGCGACCAAGAGGGCTTAGCATTGGTTTTGTTGCCACAGACAATGGCAGTAATATAGTTAAGACCATGAAAGATGGTGGGTATTTCAGGGTCCCGTGTTTGGCATACTGCATTAACATTGTTGATCAAGATTTTCGGAAAAATGAAAGCAAAGCCAGCAACTTACTGACCACCTGCAGAAGAAAATGCACACATTTCAACCATTCTTTTAAAGCCCGGAAGCAGCTGAGGGTTATTCAACGTGAACATAAAATGCCAGTCAAAGCACTCATCCAGGAGGTGCCAACACGCTGGACCTCAAATTATTACATGCTTTATCATCTGTTTGAGCAGTACATACCACTTAATGCTTATATTATGACATGAAGATTATGGGATCCTACTGTGAAAGCCAAGACCGTTGAGATGGGCCAATGGGACCTCGTTAAATGCCTGACAGAGATGCAACTTCCTTTTGAGGTCTTCACACTTGAAGTCAGCAGGGAGGACTGTCCTATGGGCCAAGCTATCCCATTGATGTACATGCTAGAACAGCAGCTGGAGGAGTTTGGTTTCTACGGATGCTAAATCAAAAGAGGCCAAGCAAATCGAAGCACCCCTAAACATTGAGAGGATGGTCCAGGCCTATCTGGATGACACAACAGAGTCTTCATGGAGAAAAGCCCATTGGTGTATTGGTTTGGGAAAAGAAGCCAATGGCCAGTGCTCATCAGGCTGGCGATAAAGTATCTGGCTTGCCCTGTCGTAAGTGTCTCTTCTGAGCGTGTTTTCAGTGCTGCTGGTGCCATTGTAACTATGAAAAGGACCAGTCTCTCACACAAATGCGTGGAATGGTTAACCATGATCAAAATGAATCAGCGCTTCATACCACGGACCACAAAATACGTGAATCACAGCAGGAAGAGGAGAGCGACTCCGAAGACATAAGTAGTAGTGGGTTACATGACCTACTTCTGTCCGAACCACCAGAGTTTGAGGACGAGCTTCTCTTCCCTGACAACTAGGCTTTCAAATTGTTACTTTCTTCCTTCCTTTATTTGTGTGTGTATCTGTCTTTCTGGTTCAAATCAAATCACAACAAATCCATCACCACCATCACCTATTTTTATTTACCTATTGGAGTTGCACGTCTGTGCATTTAACTGTCTACTCCACTCCTCAGAGTCCTGCTCTGTCTTCCTAGCTTGCCCTAAATATATTTCCATCAAGCCAGACATTGGATGGAGATGGAGATGGAGAATAGTATAGTACAATACATGTTGCCTTTAACAGTCCCTCCATAAGAAGTGAAACGTACGTGACTATAGCTATCTTCTGTTTTGTTTCCAAGCCAAAACTTATCACTGTGCTAAGGCTACTGCCTCTGTCTGCAGGCATCCACAACTCTTCACTGTCAGAACTTGAGCAGGCATCCAAAAGTAAACTCATCACTGTCATAAGGCTCGGCATTTGATCTGACAGCCAGACAGAAGAGCAAGACAGGTATGATTAATGAATGATGCCATGCATTGCATTGGATGTTTGCTGACTCTGAGCGAATGTGCATGAAGTTGAACTATAGTAGTTAATCTACAAAGTAAAAGGGACTCAAGTGACAGTTAATGTGTCCTTGCTGTTTAATAACCACATTGTACTCCTACTACTGCAGGTGCAGTCTGGACTTAATCGGAGTCACTCACAACAGACTGAGTTGGTGTTGGACAACAAGTACACATACCACATCATGATGATGATGCCCATACTATCTTTGCACGCAGTCAGTCAGTTAGATCGGAGATGATTGATGGAATAACTGCGTTTCATGAACTGGCATAAAAGGTAAACACAACAATTCAACAAGAACCACAGCAGACCTAGGCTACATGTCTGTGAGTGGTGGAGTCGAATAGTGGTATGACTGACAGTGGCGCATTGATTTATTCACTTGATTTGGAAAATGCTAGGTTGCTCTGTATACCTTTTGTCTGGCTCTGTCAAAATTTAAGGTAAATGGAAGTTGTCTGTTCTGCGCTGGCTCCTGTCCTGTTGTTGTAGTAGCTTAATGCTGTGTAAATACTACAGTAGACGTGATGTATCCAAGCCGCCTCAGTCTGAAAGTGTTCTCGCTCAAGAGTCTTGTCTTCTTGCACTACACCATAATTGCTTTTTTAAATTAATTTATTTTTTAATACCCCTTTTGTTTTTCCATCTATACTTACAGGCCGGCCTTTACCCAGTGCTTTTATACTGGGAGCAACAACTCACACTTACCTCACTAATCCGCATCAGGCAGGCAGTGACACCCAAGAATGATGTGCAGAGTGTCCATGGAAGGGAGGACCAAGATGAATGACGAGAGACAACTCCACAATTGGACCTGGATAATACAGTAACTTTAGTATTATATTCATCATTCGTCTTTTAAATAATTTGATTCCTTTTTTCCTTTCAATCATTATAACTGTGTGTTGTTGTATTGTTGTTTGTTTTCTAATTGATCCCTACAACTATTTTTTAATTTTCTTTGCTAGCTTTAAAAGTAAGACCAGTACAGCAGGTAATTTTGGTCGCTCTGAGGGCATGCAGGCAAGGCAAATTTCATATAATACTGCTGCCCTGTACTGTCTAATTGTGTATTAGTAGTTAGTAAGTACTACTCACCAACCATCAAGTTATCTTCATCATGCATGCATTTCCTTTATCTCCCTTTATAGATTTATTGGGTAGTGAATCATTGTCATCTTCAAAAATTGTGTTTTACTTTTGTTGTGTACATGCGTACTGTTTTTCTTTGTCAAACCTTTCCCCAAACCCCCCTTCCCATCTATGCATCAAACCCTAACCCTCTTCCCCCGGGCTGTGTGATTTATATTGAGGTGTGATGTGACTACATTAAGTGTACACCAACAATTGATCACACGCTTGCTGGGGCAGATGTGGTGAAAGCAAAACTAATGCAATTTCAAGGCAGGCCAAGGATCTTCTTCTGCTTTCCCACCCATGCTCAGTCTTGTACAAACCAATTTTCGTTTTCAAAGGGACCCACCTAATACATCATAATTAATTGCTGGCATTGATTGGATTCATCATCAAATTCAACATCCTACCACACAGCAGTAAAGTTTACAAATTACGATTTTGTTAAGTTACTCGCTTGACACAACTACAGTTTATTATAACTTCTTAACTTCTTGTACTAGGGTGTCCCCGCTACCATTATGTTTTATTTTACATTAGCAGTTGCAATATTGCTTGTTTGGCAGTCTTCTTCGGTACTGTACTTTACTTCGTTCTACTACTCCTCCCACAGTCTCTCTCAGGCAAGTGACTGTCTCTTTTTTTTGTTTGCAAATGGTAGTGCCAGTGTCTACAACTACTACCACCACAACCATGACATCTTCTCAATTCTCTTGGGAAACCATGCAGCCATTGCTGTGCCGTACTTAATCATCATTAATCACCGCTAAGATAAGTTTGCTGGGAGATATAATGGACAAGGAGGAGTGACTGACAGTACTAGTAGGAAAAATATAACTCAGTGAGGGGTACCTCATCTATCAGTTTGGGTGTTACAAAATTGGCAGATTATTTAAATCCAACACTGGCTGCTGCCCTGCAGCAGCAAGGAAACCATGTGACATAAATACATTTGTAAAACAGTAACCCCCCACAAAACATTAGCAACTTATGTGTAAGTATAAATAAATAAAATGTATTTCCCTAACAAAAATAAAGTATCCCACGCCTGACCCACCCCTCTCCGTAACCCCAACCAATATCCAAATCGAAAAAAGTCCAAACAATGTCCTGAAATTCAGAAATCCCAACACCCAATTCCCACCCACCAACAAAAGTAATAAAAAAGGGTCAATTTAACGGGGTCCTTTTACATTCGGCGGGCTTTTAGGCGTTTGTCCACCATGATCTTTACTCGGTCCTCTAACTGCTCCTCTAGCTGTGCCACTCAGAGGAGAATTTGGCGGTAAAATGCCCTGCACTTGAATTTGCATCCATGGTGTAGGGTAGCAGTGCTTGATAATGTGCGGCAGTGGGCGGCTGCCTGACTACGGCGCCGTATCATTGGAGGCGGGGCCTGGCTGGGACCCAGGGCATTGGAAGAGGCTGCAGCTGCTGCCGCCTCATTCTCCTCTGCCCGAGCCACCAGCCGGCAGTTTTCTTGGCAGATGGCCTCCAGTTTCCGGCGCCGGGCCCTGGCTGCCAACTCCTTCCTTGCTGGTATTTAATGGGAAGGAGGATCTATAAAGAAAGAAAGAGAATTGTAACCAATACTCTTAGCAAAACAGTAACACAAATTAATTCGACACATAGTGGCACTGTAGCACTAGCAAGCGCAGTACATAGCATTTGTGTTAAGTATATATCCCCCCACTTCCTCAGCCTCTAACATTTGTTGGAGTTTTTTTCAGGCATTATATTTGCCCTAGTACTATGGACTCCAGTACACAGAACACCAGTCTTTTTCTTATCTCTAGTTTATCTAAATTACATAACCTTTTTGTAGCCGGCATGCCAGCTCAGTCAGCTAAGCTTGCGTCCAAGACCAACATACGAGTCAATACGCAGACTCCAGTTACTTTTATTTACCACTGTCTGCAGGTGGGGAAGCTCATATTTTTCGATTACGGGTCGCACTGGCCATACTCTCTATGTTACATGAAGGGGGATTGCTCAATTTCACTTTCACTCTGGCCTGGCTACTACAAAAATGCAGATTAATATTATATATCTGATCCAAGGATCATTGCTTATATATGGAACGATGACAAATCAGTACAGTAGCGGTCAGTGGTGGGAGTGTTTATGTTTTTAAAATTTTTATTTCGCACAACTACCCGAGGGTGTCTCGGCGCATGTCGGACTTCCTGGGCCGGAAAGCAGCTAAGTGATTATTGATTAAATAACCAGGTTCTCAGGAGTTTACGGAAGCTGAAAAGAGTGGGACTGGTTTTGATGAACAGTGGGAGAGAGTTCCATAGCCTTGGTGTTGCTACTAAGAAACGTCTATCTCCCCAAGGAGTGGTTCTGGTACGTGGGACAGAAAGGAGATGGGTGGAGGATAAGCGAAGTGATCTTTTTGGAGCGTAGATCCGAAAAGAATCCTTAAGAAACCTGGGTCCTAAGTCATGGATGGCTTTTTAGGCAATGCAGAGTGCCTTAAACTTTATCCGACTCTTAACCCTTAGCCAATGCAGGTGACGTATGGCTGAGGAAGTGGAGCAGTGTCTGGGGATGCCGAGCAGAATTCTAGCGGCAGCGTTTTGGACTGATTGTAGTTTATTTAAGACATGTTCTTGAGTGTTGAGGAAGAGAGCGTTGCCATAGTCCATTTTGGAAAAAATGAGGGTGGTGATCAATGTTTTTCCTGCAGCTGGAGGGAGATATGGCAACAGTTTCTTAATCTTCCTCAGTATGTAGAAGGAGGATGAGACCACTGCATTCACGTGGTGCTTAAATAACAGCTTGTCATCGAACATAACACCGAGGTTTCTGACTCTGGCAACCGGAGTGGGAGGGGGGCCCATTTGAATAGGCCACCAGGTGGCGGACCACTCCGGTGAAAGGCTGCCAAAGGTTATCACCTCGGTCTTATCCAAATATATTTTCAAGCAGTTATTTGACATCCACGAACTGATGGCCAACATCCCCTCCTGAAATTTTGCGGCAACGGCTGGTCCATCCTTATGCGCTGCCAACACCAATTGGGTGTCATCCGCATAGGTGGTTAAGCGCAGCCCATGTGCTTTTATCACCCTCGCCAAATCCGCCACATAAATATTAAATAATGTGGGTCTTAGCGTGGAACCCTGGGGCACCCCGCACGGGAGAGTGATGGTGGGAGAATAGAAAGAGCCCAGTTTCACCGTCTGCGTGCGGTCGGCCAGAAATGAAGCAATAAATTCTCTGGCTAGGTGGGAGACCCCCAGGGATGTGAAACGTCGATCAAGATGGAGTGATCGACCGTGTCAAAGGCCGCGGATAGGTCAAGGAGTATTAGGACCGCCGCCCCACCTTGGTCCATTATAGTCCTAATTTCGTCAGAGGCCTTTATCAGGGAGGTTTTGGTACTGTGGCCCTTTCTGAACCTGAACCCGCTCGCGGGTGGTAATGTGGGGGGGGGGCAGGGTTGTGGGGTATTAAACTATGGATTGCTGACATTACTGGTAAATAAACATATAAATGAAAAAAACAAATTTTGTTGCACGCTTTTCATTCATAATCCATAGTTTACTACCCCCCACCCTGCCCCTCCCCCTCCCCACATCACCGCCCGCCAGCACTCCCACCACCGACTGCTACTACATAAGGTACTTTATTCATTGATTGTGTAACCAACAGATAGGCACAATCGAAAATTAATTAACATAGGTAGGAAGTGGTCCTCGGAGTCAGAGGAAGCCGCTTGATAATATATATATATATATATATATATATATATATATATATATATATATATATATATATATATATATATATATATATATGTTAGCACACACCTCCGTAATCTTTGCGAAGGTCAAGAAAGGACGGCACTCCAAGTTGTTGTTTTTACCAACAATGGTTTATTGGCAGACCCCCCTGCCCCCCTGACAAACGCGTTTCACCGATTTGGCTTCTTCAGTGTCAGCCATTCTTTGTGTACACAGTCATTATATCCCCTACCACTTCCCCAAACATAGAAAGTGGACTATTGCTCGCCTTGGTGGTTTTGGCGGCCATATTCAAACGTGCAATTTTACAATTCGTTTGTAGCATTGTATCATCATGTTACCATGGGGTATAAAATGACATTTGGAAAAAGTGCCCGTGCAAAAGTGCATATAATGATAAAAATATTAAAAACTCTTTGTTGATTATCAAGGCAAGTTATCAGCGAACATTCACTCACACACATACAGAAAATGTTTTACTCTATCTTTATGTCCACCTTGTTTAGCATGAATTCATTGTGGCAATTCCCAGAAGATGTAAGTTTTTCTGGTATTCATTTGGTTGTTGGATTAACACATTATATATAGCCCTGAATGGGCTAAGTGGGCAATTTGTGTGTATGCCTTGTTTTATCAACACACCTTATGGAGCCCTGTATGGGCCAGAATTCATATTTGTCGATTCATAGTACCAGTTTTTTGAGCTGCAGACTACAAAAAATACATGTTTAAAATTACAGGTCTTACTTGTTCTTATTGCAATTCAGACTTTCTCTTTCTGAACCAATCTGGGAGTGGATTTTAATTTATTCTAAATGTACCCAAAGTTCTTCGTCATTGTTGAGCCCTTTCGGCTGCATACTCTGGAGGTCAATGATGTACCTGGACTCCATTGCCCTAAGGAGTCTTATCCTGTCCCCACCACGTTCCTTTCTATCAAGTTGGTCTATAAGATAGAAGGATAGTAGATCCCTGTTGTTACCATGGTGGGTCTCGAAATGGCGTGCCACCGGATAGTTCTTGTCCTTATTGGCGATGGCACGCATATGTTCCAGGATACGTTTTTTGGCTTGGTTGATAGTGCTGCCAATATATCTTTTCGTACATGGGCATACCAGGCAATAAACTACAAATTCTGAATTGCAGTTCAGAAATTTCTTAATTTCTCTCATTGGCCTTGGGTCGTTCATCCTCCCTTCATATTTGGTTCTTTTCTTGCTGAATTTGCAGGCCTTGCAATGCATGCAAGGAAAGAAACCATTGATTGGCTTGTTTTTCATACTTTTGTGGGGGTCCGTGTAGTGGCTTCTCACAAGATGGTCACTTAAGGATTGGCAACGTCTATAAGTAATAGGTGGTCTATCTGGTATCAGTCCCTTAAGTGTTGGATCTGTGCCTAGGATGTGCCAGTTCTTATTGAATATTCGCACCAGTTCATTCGATCTCATGTTATAACTTGTGATCATCCTAGTGGTGCCAAAAATATATATATATATATATATATATATACATATATATATATATATATATATATATATATATGATGTGCTTGCAAACTACTGAGTCAACTGTATTCTGAAAATACTACTTTTATATATTCCCCTCTGCTTTGCTACTCTGGCGCAGTTTCTTTTACACTCTCTTCAAAGTAAGACTCTGCATCCAGTGACAGTCTCCACCTATGCTGTCTATGATGAATACATCCAGCCATCCATCCATTAAAAGCAAATGTCTATCATTCGTATATATTGCTTAACAAACCTTAGCTAGTTTCACCAACAACCACCCATGGGTTCCTTCCTTCCTTGCCTTGGCTTTGAGTTTGACCCAAACACCGCTGATGATTCTTGCTATCCAGTATCCACCCATACTGTGTCACCCACCCAGGCAGGCATCTTCTTTCATCTTCCACCCATCCTTCAACAACCCATGCATCATGATTCCTATAACAGTCACCTGCATGCTGCTTACAAAGTCTCCTTCTCAGCTAGTTGTATTACATCTCGCCTGTCCTTCCTCCTTCCACCCTATCTTTCCATTGTTGTTTAACACATCCATCCAAGTAATCCGATCTGACTTTTAGTCTTCTCCATAAAACTTTCACAGCTGAGTTGGAGTCAGATAGACGAGACCATTGGTTACTCAACTCACACTGGTAATGCTATTGCTAATGCATCGGTAATGCTAAGCAAAGGGTGTCTTCTTCAACCGTTATATATTGTTCACTACAACTTCAAGTTCATACTTAATTAATAAGTCTCACAGTACAGTGAGTGAAGTGTTCCCCTTCCAGCTAGCAGTAATGCCAATAAGTAATTAATATAACTTACCACCGCACACCACTGCTGCTGGCTCACCTCCTGGAGCTCCTGGAGATGACCATCTCCTGCCCCTTCCCGAATGGCAGCATCGCCATCACCGCTGGCCCCGCTGGCACTGGTGGTTGGTACTGGTAGTACACCCAGAAAAAAAAATACACATTTTTAAATGCCTGTACACCTCCCCCTATTTTATTCGTTTTCACTAGGAAGATTGAAAAAACAGTTAATAGTACAACATACATCCTCACTAGTCCAAATTGTGTACTAGAGTAGAGTCAGAAGGCAGACATTAGTAGTATTATGGTCCCTGGGGTCATCTCTACTCCTACTCTACTCTTTAGAAAGTTAGCCTGTGCCATGTAACCATTTTAGATTTGTGTCTACTCTTTTGTGCACGTTACCTTGTAGCATGTTGTGCAGTAAGACACCTTTGAGGCCACATGAGTGTTGTACACAAATGAAGAGGTCGAAAAACAAGTCACTTTTTTTATGGAGTTTGGTTAGTCCCTATTGCCTAGCCATAATGTTACACTTTTTGGCATGACTGCGAAATGCTTGCAAAATTGCATTATACTGTCTAACATGCACCATTTTTCTTATAATAGGCAGGCGGTTCCCTTCTACAAACCAGAGATTTGCAGAGCTTACGTTACGATGCATGTAACCAGTATTTCTACGTTCAAACGTGAGGGGTCTCCCAGAATTCACACAGATGTTTTGTCTTCTATCATGCACTTGTAACAAATGTTTACTGTTTTAATCATATGCATTTTGCTATTGGAGCTGGCTGTAGCAATTTCATAGAAGAATGTATATAGCTTGAAATTTGAAAATAAATAAACCTTTGGAATTTACACTCTGTGGTATTTTGTGTGGTGTTGTGGACTTATACAAGTGATTGAGCGAAGGGTGTTATCCTCGGGTATCTTCGTGTGGGGGTTGCAGGACCTAATGAGACACTATAGCTAGTCAATCAGGGGATTGTGGGTTCTGAGTTCTGACTGAGGTGTAAGTAAGGTCCAACCTCCCATCACCAACATCCTATTTTTTGTGCATAGTTCTGTATGTGGCTGTGCAGAATCCCCATTAAAGTACTAGTATGTCCTAACAAAAATACTAGTCAAACATCTGGTTGGGCATTTTGTTGGTTGGAATTGTCAAACCCTGGAGATTGAATAGGACAACCCAAAGGACAGGACCCAGTGGCTAGAGCTATTGGTCAATCTGAGCTTTATTCAAAAGAAAACCTTAAATAAAGAGTGGCCAACTGGGCAAGCTTGGCTACAGACTAATAGTAGTAGTACAGAGAGTCATAGCAGAGGCAGTTAGAAGAAAATTAAAGGCATGGAAGACCAGAATTTGGAAACAGATAGTCAAGGTCAAAGAAGCTTTTGTAAAAAATTGAATTAGGAAGTGGAACCGTAATTAATAGTTCAGAAGAAATAAGGTGCAGTAAAAGTTAGGAAAATATAATTGTTAATATAACCACTGGAGGACTTACTGGGGCCAGCAGCAGGGCCCTCGGTAGAGGAGCGGTCCTCTGGTGGTTGTCCCGCTGACTCGCACCTCGTCTTCTTGCCCCTGGGTGGTGCTGATCAGGTAAGATATGATAAAGAAAGAGACAAACATTAATGAGTGCTGTGCAACCAATAAATCATTTTAAAACACGCTCCAAAACATTTTAGGAAACAACAATTGCAGAAAAATTGACCTATCTAATCAGATCGACTACTGTCTTGCAGGATTCACGGACCGTCTACTTATTTATGAACACTAATCAAATGTTCCATAATCATTCTGATTCCAGAATACTAGCAAAGCATAAGTACCACCTGACCAAGACCACCTATTCCAGACGGGCCAATTGTTCTGTACGTCTGCATTTCCATTTTATTTTTGCCTTCAAAAATGCATATATGTGATGGAGGGCACATGCATGAATTTGTGCATACTCCAAATTGTTGGTTGGTTGCATCTGCTGTTGTTCTGCTACTGACTGACACTGCTAAGCCTACCACTCACTAAAAAAACTACAAAAGGTTCTACGGAGGACTGTGGTAAGCACTGCAGCACTCAGTGACAAAGGCGGCGTCACGCAGACCGTAAAAAAAATATGAACAAATACTAAGTAAACCTAGTACCATCCATCACTATTTCACAGAAGGACAATGGAAAGACTAGACACTCTCTAGCAATAGCATTAACTAACTTCAGTTCTCTAAAGAAAACTCTTACATTAATCAGTCCAAGCTAGCGCAAATGTGCAAACAAGAGTAGCGCCAGGCACCTATGTTCTAGAATCACAGAAGATTTTGAAACCTAATTTATCTGCAATGTAAGCATCAGTAATTGTGTTATTCGTCAAAAAATTATACACAATACTTATACTACTATATATTAGCTATTCACCAAGCCCCACAACCTCGACACCTAGCAGGTCCAACAGGTCCTGCTCCTGGTCCAGGATGTCTGACCACCAGTGGGCCAGCTGGCTGTGGGTACGCCGGATCCCTGAGCAGCGAAACACTGCCCAGCGCACCTTTGACCACCGGCGGTGACGCTCCTGGGTAGGGTACAAGGAGCCTGGCCTGCTGCCTGCAGCCAAGGTCAAGGTGAGGTGGTTATGGATGAAAAAAACAAGGGCGGCTGACTCCACCTCACAGAAAAGGTGCTGGGCCTGCACCCCTGCAGAGTGCATTCTTCAGCAAGGCGCAGGCGCCTTGCCCTTGAAGCCGGTACTGCTGCCCTTGGCAATGGTTCTGGGGTGGAGGCAGAAAAGAAAAGTTAGAAGGAAAAAATAAAGTTAGGGGGAAGAGGTAGGAGCTTAAAGAAAGAAGTGATATAAAACAGTAGAAAAGTAAAAAAAGAAAACAGTAAAAGTAGAAATAAAATGCAAAATATAAACTTAGGGACAGAGAGAGATAGATGATAAATAAAAAAAAATGTCAGAAAAACAGTGTCAAAAACTAAGGATTGCAAATATTGAGTAAGGATAGAAAACTAGGTCCAGAACCATAGCATAGAGGGAAAAAACAAGATGGGCGCGCCCATTCGCGACCGCGTGGGTTAGTTTGCGTGATATTTCCCGCGAGCACGCACTAATCGTCGCGAACAAGTAAATTGCGTTCCCGAACAAGACATGCGCATCGCGAACACGTTATACGCGACCAGCAACAGGAAATAAGGCATCGCGAGTGGGCAGGACAATTGAAAAACAAGATGATCGCGCCCATAGGCAACTGCATGGGTAAGTTCATGAGATACTATCCCCCGAGCACACGAGCAGCGCTCCAAACACGCACAATGCACTCCCGAACAAGAAAAACGCATTGCGAACGGGCGCGTCAAGCAGCTACGCATGCTTGCGAAGCTACGCATAGCTCACGTAGTGCAAAAACATCTTCGCGTAGCTTCACGTAGAGCAACTACGCACACTACGCTCAGGGTTACACATTACGCACTAACCTCATAACCATAAACATCATGAAAGGATAGATCAGGGTGCATAAACCATGTCAAATAAACAAATATGCCACATGCATCACCTTAGGGTTTGCCCCCTACTACATAAAACTGACCCCCAGGCCAATTGGCCTTCTCTAGGGCTCCAACACTCTATGTCCAGATATGTCAGGGCTTGGCTGCAACATCCAAGGGCACGCAATGTGCTGGGGCAGAGCAGTTGTGTACTTCACTCCTTTTTCAGCAGTTGAATCAAAATCACCCAACCTTCCAGTGCATCACAACATTCATCCACAAACTCCCCCAAAGACTGGTGAGATAGTTTCCTGCTGCCCCTGAACCTCAACCTATACCCTTCAGGTGTGACACACTCTTATTGGGAACCAGGCACCACGCTCTGGGATATGGGAATGGCCCTCCCTGCACTGGACTCCATATTGCTGCCACCACTGGACCCCACCTCACTGGTGAATCCAGACAACTAATACTACTCTCAGGGGACAATCTGCCATCCAGAGCTGGTTTCTCTCTGGTGAAGGCCCTCTCTGCCTCCGCCATCAACTTCAGAGCTAAGACCCTTTCTTACTCTAGCTTTTGCTCCTCAAGGCCCAATGCCTTGAGACTCAACTCATGGCCCAACTCCTTGAGCCTCAGCTCCTGAGCCAACTAGGCCTTTTTCTCCTCCCAACCCAGCCGCGCTATCTCTGCAGCATACTCCGACTGAAACTTGTCCAAAGTCACCTTTCTTCCTTCCTATCCACCCACTCCTCTGGGGACAGGGAAAGGGATGGGGCACTGCCCACGACACTGGACCCAGCAAGGGACTCCCTATCTATGGGGTCCTCATTATCTACTGGTGTCCCTGCCCTGTCATTTTCTTCCTCTTCTTAAGACTCTTCAGGGCCACCCTCAGACCCATCACCCTCTTGGAGTGCGGCCTGGTCCGGACACTTTTAGGAGAAAAATACAACTCAGAGAAAATAATCCCCAAACATGTGATTATCTAAATGCAGAGTTTGTAGTGCAACCAGTTGTCGCTGTGGTGCTGCACAAACGCAAGTCCTATCTACACCGCAGACAACCAATGTTAGAAATGGGATTTCTGGTTGGCTAGGACTTGCATTCAAGCCAGGCAGAAACCACCACTCTAATCAGGGCAAGGGAGTTACACGCTGAAGATAACCCCTGCTCACCCCCTTGGTAGCTTTGCATGAGCAGTCAGGCTTATCCCAGAGGCAATGTGTAAAGAGTTTGTGCAACACACACACAGCAGCAATACACAAGGCACACCACAAAAGGAACTCCATACAAGGTTACATCAAAATTAGCCGTTGTATTTTTATAAACGCATTAGAAACATAATCACACATTTACATTGTGCCAACTGGCACTGGCAATATTCATGAGGGATTATGTACCGGACCAGGCCAATCGGGCCACGGTCAGAACCATCAGAACAGGTAAGTAAATGGAAAACACAACCAGTACTGGTACAATAATGACCTCAGCATTATTACGTCAGGCATAAAACACATTAGGCCCAAACTTCATTAGCATAAACACATTACGCACTAACCTCATAACCATAAACACCATTAGAGGCATAGATCAGGGTGCATAAACCATGTGACAGAAATCACATAAAACTGACCCCCAGGCCTCCTCTAGGGCTTCAATGCCCTACCTCCAGAAATGTCAGGGCTTGGTTGCAAATGCAGCAACATCCAAGGTCGCGTAATGCGCTGGGGCAGAGCAGTAGTGTACCTCACTCCTTTCTCAGCAACTGAATCAACATGCGCCCTCAAAGAAATGAATGGCGCTGGCACTCACTGTGCCATCGGGGTCCCCAGTGGGACTCCACACAAATGTGCCCAAACGTTGCAGCTGCCACCACTGTGCCTCTGAATACCAAAAAGAATTGCCCCAAAAGTTGCAGCTGCCTACGCATTCTCAGGGCAGCAGTGGGAATGCACAAGCAGGCCTGGCACTCACTGTGCCCTATGAGCCCCCCACTGGGACTCTAAACTCAAAATCGCCCCACGGTGAATATACGTCGTTATCACGCAGTCTTTTTCCCCGCAGGGAATTACAACACGGTCGTTACAATGACTGCGTTGTAATTCTGCATACCATTACCCCGCAAGTCATAATAACGACTTGCAGAGGGGGGGCGCTGGATGTTAGAATAGTTTAATTTACTATTCCAACTCCAGTCTGTGTGGACATTAGGGAAGGTGTTGGATTTTAAATCCAATACCTTCTCCCCCCTCCGCAAGTCGTTGTTCCGACTTGTGGAGTAATGGTATGCAGAATTAAAACGCGGTCGTTGTAATGACCGCATTGTAATTCCCTGGGGGGAAAAAGTTTTGTGGTAAATGTTGTTTACCCCCCATGGTGCAGCTGATGCCAAAGTGGGCCCGGGTACCACTGTACCTTTTTAAGTCACATTCCGGGACTTCTTAACAAAGTTGAACTGCCACTGCAGCTGCTCTCAATCTGAGGTGCAGCCGGGTAGAAAACTCGCATTGGCCCCACTCATGCCTTGGGAGCACAAGGCATCCACTCCCAGCTCAGCCCCCACTCACCGGGGACAACTCTGCGGGTATTAGTCATCGGGGCCCAAGAGACTCCCGTCTTCTCCCTCGGCACCTCCTTCTCTGGGCTGCAGGCTCCTCACTGCGGGGTAGGCTCCCGCCAGCAGTTTGGCTTCTGCTGGGCACCAGACGGTAGGGTGGGCTCCTGCCTGGCAGGTTGATGTGCCGGCGTCTCTCCTTCTCACGCGGGCTCTCTCAGCTCACGGAAGTCTCGCTCACCGCAGCACTTCCGGATTCGGCCCTGCCCACCTCCAGGCAACTTGCCTGACTTCCAGGTCACCACGGGCAGCGAAGCGGCTCTCAGGGTTCTTCTGCGGCGGTGTCACTCGACTGCGGTGGCATGGACCTGCAGGGTGAGCACCAGCTTGGGTTCTTTTTTTTTTAAACTACAATTATGCGGGTGTGCACCTGCGAAGGATGGCAATACGAGGTAGGCTCCCGTTCCAGATTACGTCAATTGTGAGGTGGGCACCCGCTTAGGGCACAGAAATTCGGGGTGGGCACCCGATCCGCTGGGCTGGAATGTGGGGGAATCCCCACATAGGGATTTCCCCCAAAAGCAAGGAAGCCCCAACCCTCTCTTCTTGGGCTAATCATAAATAAAAGCGCTCACCGGGCGCAAGCAATCAGGCAGGTCAAAGAGTCCTTGGTGCTGGGGAGACCACAGCACAGCGCAGACAGGCAGGCCAGCACGCAGGGACCCCCAGGAGGCAGCAGCTGGGTTCCGCAGCGGTTCCTCCTGGCAGAGGTTCACCTTCAAGTAAGCACAAGCACAAACCAATTTCATGGGGTCACATCCCCTACATTTATACCTAGTTTTCCTTTGTGTGCCCTGACACAGGGCTTGGGGAAACCAGTTAGAATTGGGTCTGGAGCACTCTGTTTATCAGGCTCATCATCCCTATTGTTAGGTGAGGGCTCATCATTAGACACACCACAGGTGGGTGGAGCCAGCATTCACTAGGGTAGGCATCATCCTATTCAGGGACCAGAGACTTCTCCTCCCACCACTCCAAATGCAGATGTCCCATTCAGCCTAGCGCTGACTCACCCTGCCCCTTCTGGAGCCACACACACCTCTCACCCCCTGTCACTCAAAAACCAGACATGCAATTCACATCAGGCAGGCAGACACATAGCACACAGAAATGCCAACTTCTAAAAGTGCAATGAAAGGAGGGGTTTGGCCCAGTAGGGAAGAGGGTAGGTAGGGCCTATTAATACCCAAAAAAATGGGATTTACCTATGCCTCTATATACATGATTGCAACATTTAATGTAAATCAAAGAGAAAACCACACTGTTAGTTAACTCAGACAATTGATTTATGTCAATTATTTTTTGAAGTTCATGAATTGTCCATGATTTACGACAGGAGAAAAATACATAGTCAACTTTACATTGAACACACAAAAGAAGATTTTTGCAAGGGAAAAAGCACAACAAACAACTTGTAAAACATAATTGTGTGAACTATAGTGAACATATCACCAAAAAGTGCATATACATTGTACACAGTAATTGAGCAATTGTATCAAAACAGTAAACAACAAACTTTCATAAATTATAATGAGATAATGAACAGTTTTGGGGGTACGTCTGATTCAATACCTGCCCAACTTCCTGTAACACTATTTATTATGGAATTATGATTGTGTGAATACAGGAAAAAGGAAAACCCAACATCAGTTAGGACATGCCAATAATTTTGGGCAAAACAATGATGCTAAATGCCAACGCGTTTCGAATACCAATGTATAAATCATCGGATTCTCATCAGGGCGTGGAGTTTATCCGTTGGTACTGTTTGGGGAGAAAGGACAAGGACTTTGATTTCGAAAATGAACATTTAAAATAAGAAAGCTATTTCCATATGAATGCATCGTCTGATGCAGCATACCTTATGCGACCAAAGAATTGTGGTCGTTTGAGTCTTTTAGGAAATAGTCATCATATGCCGTGGGAGTTGACCTGCAATGTAGTGACATTGGCATGGTAAGTGTTTGTAAAATGAAATAAAGGTAGGCACTACTACGTGCATGCATTTATGAAATTGAGAAGATTACCTCTGTGTCTGGAGCAGCCGCTCCGAGGTCGAGGCCGGGAGGATGCGGTTCTCAGTACAATAATGTCCCTTTATGAGAATCTAAAAACACAAGGGGATTGTGTGTTAGCGAGGACGCGTGGTGTGTCTTGTGCCCCGGAAAAATAAAGAAAGTGGTGAATCTCTTACTTTTCTCCAAGGATTTAGAAGGCGAAATATATCTTCACCGTATTCTGTGAAAAAAGGGAAAAAGGCGGGGAACTGATCAATGCCCTGTCTCTAGTTATACCAAACAGAGAAGAAACAAATTCGGTTGCACGCCGTGCGGCGTCTTACCGTGGATTGTGACCCTCGGTACATCGGGTCACCCGTCTGCTTGAGGGGCAAACGTCTTGATCAAAAATGATTCCTGTGGGGGAGGGGAACCAAGCAGGTTAATGCCCGGTCGCGCCCGAGAGCAAGCGCGTGTATGTGCGCTAGTTGCAAAGTGGGCCTTACCTTAGGTTGTTGGATGACCGCTTTGTATTTTCGAAATTGGGATGGACACAACAGCTCGCCGCCGCGAGTGAAATAGACTAAGTTGTGTCTGTTGGTCACATGGTGCCGGGAGCCAACCAGCGCGAAGGGCCCTCTCGCTAGGGATTATGGGATCTGTAGTTTGTGGGGACATTGATTTAAACCGATGATGGGAAGCCAGTTATATTCTAGTGACTTCGCTAAGCACATTTAGCCCGTTGTTAACAGTATTAAATTTCATAATGAGGTAGGCCTCCTTGCGTAGTAGTGCCGCCTCAATGTCCTGTACATACTGTTTAGGATCCGCCCATGTCAGGACCGTCCATTTGAAATCATTTTCCCCATGGTTATGACTTGTGAAATGTTCAACCATGGGTGCAGAACACACTTTTTTCTTTATTCGGGATCGGTGTTGTGTGATGCGTGAATTTACAGGTTGACAAGTTTTGCCTATGTACACCTTGTCACAGGGACAAACCACGGCATAGATGACATTTTTTGTACGGCAATTGGTAAACATCTCATGCTTCCATATGACCCCGTCATGGTCAAATGTGTTACCTTCCAAGGTAGAGGAACACGATATACAGTTGCCACACTTGTGATGCCCGCTTATGGGTTTTAAGTTCCATTGCGAAATCAGATCGCTTTTGGGTTTTGGAATGTAGCTGTCTGCTCTAATCAGTTGTTGACCAATGCTTTTATTTTTGCGCATGGCAAAAATGGGTTTCTGTAGGGGACTTGGTAAATCTTCCAATAGATGCCAATTTTTCAAAATGATACGTTTGAACTGATTTGTGTGTGATCCATAAGTTGTGACACACACCAGCTCAGTCAATTCGTTTTTTTCTTTTTTTACCAGGAGATTCTCCCTAGCGGTGCATCTGGCACGTTTTTTAGAATGGTTAAGAAGTTTCTTTGGGTAACCCTTTTGGCCATTTCTGCGCAAAAATTTGTAGCATGTTGATCAAAGTCAGAAATTTCAGTACAATTCCTTCTTATTCTTAACAATTGCCCAAAAGGGAGATTTTCCTTCAGGCACTGTGGATGCGAGCTTTTAAAGTGAAGGATGGTGTTTCTGTCTGTAAGTTTCTTGTGTAAGGTCGTTGTTAGGATATTGTCGCGGACGCCTACTGTGATGTCCAAGAAAGTCATTTTGCTTGTGCTGGATTCTATAGAGAAACCAATGTCTCTGTGCCTGGAGTTAAGCCAATTGTAGAACTGGTCTAGTTCCGTCTGGCTCCCCTGCCACAGGAGCCAGACGTCGTCAATGTCTAAGCCATTGGATTATATGGCCCGCAAATGGATTGTTCTCAAATATGAATCTTTGTTCATATTGTGCCATATAAAGTACCGCCATCTCAGGTGCGTATGGACAGCCCATAGCGATGCCTTTTATTTGGATGAAGAACGCATTCTCAAATTTAAAGTAGTTACTGCGTAATGTGATTTCAGCCAGTGAAAGGATAAAAGAAGTGGGGACCCGGTGCGGTCTTTCTCGTTGTTCAAGGTATATTTCCAAGACCTGCAATGCCTCATCCTGAGGGATTTGGGTGTAAAGTGAGGTGACGTCTAGGGTCACCATCAGCTGAGTGGCCTGATTTAATGATTGTCCCTCTATCCTATTGATGAAATCAGTTGTATCTCTGAGATATGACTTAACCTGCGGTAGAAAGGGTTTGAGGAAAAAATCTATGTATTTTGAGACCGGTTCCAGTGCAGAATCGCACCCCGACACAATGGGTCGGCCAGGCGGTGTTTTATCATTTTTATGGATTTTTGGTAAAAAGTACAGGACAGGCGTCCTTGGTGCTTTTTTGTTCAGAAATTCAAATTCCTTAGGGCCTAGGAATCCCTCATCAAGTCCTGTCTTGGTGATGCTTGCGATTTTACTTTGTATGGCATGCACAGGATCCTCCTTAATTGGTCTGTACCAATCTAGATTGTTAACATGCGTTGTTCCTTCCTCCAGATACATGGTGCGGGGCCATATCACGACTGCCCCACCCTTGTCTGCTTGTTTTATTAAAATGGACGTATCTGATTTGAGGTTCTGAATGGCAGATGTTAACCCTTTAGACATATTTTTGTGTACAAAATTTTTTTGTTTCTCAAGTTTTGAGAGGGAGGAGAGGACAGCTTGTTCAAAGGCCATGACCTGTTTAGGGATGTTTTGGGTCGGAGTAAATCTGGATTTGACTCTAAGCCCTGTGGTTTCTGAATTGGACGTCACTTCGGCATCCGCGAAAAACACCTTCAACCTTATCTTGCGACAAAAATCTAATGGAGAAAAGTAAGAGATTCACCACTTTCTTTATTTTTCCGGGGCACAAGACACACCACGCGTCCTCGCTAACACACAATCCCCTTGTGTTTTTAGATTCTCATAAAGGGACATTATTGTACTGAGAACCGCATCCTCCCGGCCTCGACCTCGGAGCGGCTGCTCCAGACACAGAGGTAATCTTCTCAATTTCATAAATGCATGCACGTAGTAGTGCCTGCCTTTATTTCATTTTACAAACACTTACCATGCCAATGTCACTACATTGCAGGTCGACTCCCACGGCATATGATGACTATTTCCTAAAAGACTCAAACGACCACAATTCTTTGGTCGCATAAGGTATGCTGCATCAGACGATGCATTCATATGGAAAAAGCTTTCTTATTTTAAATGTTCATTTTCGAAATCAAATTCCTTGTCCTTTCTCCCCAAACAGTACCAACGGATAAACTCCACGCCCTGATGAGAATCCGATGATTTATACATTGGTATTCGAAACGCGTTAGCATTTAGCATCATTGTTTTGCCCAAAATTATTGGCATGTCCTAGTTGATGTTGGGTTTTCCTTTTTCCTGTATTCACACAATCATAATTCCATAATAAATAGTGTTACAGGAAGTTGGGCGGGTATTGAATCAGACGTACCCCCAAAACTGTTCATTATCTCATTATAATTTATGAAAGTTTGTTGTTTACTGTTTTGATACAATTGCTCAATCACTGTGTACAATGTATATGCACTTTTTGGTGATATGTTCACTATAATTCACACAATTATGTTTTACACGTTGTTTGTTGTGCTTTTTCCCTTGCAAAAATCTTCTTTTGTGTGTTCAATGTAAAGTTGACTATGTATTTTTCTCCTGTCGTAAATCATGGACAATTCATGAACTTCAAAAAATAATTGACATAAATCAATTGTCTGAGTTAACTAACAGTGTGGTTTTCTCTTTGATTTACATTAAATGTTGCAATCATGTATATAGAGGCATAGGTAAATTCCATTTTTTTTGGTAACTTCTAAAAGTGGCATTTCTAAAACAGTTATAATAAATCTGCGCACACCCTTGCTTAGCATTTATTATCACTATCCCAAACATGCCAAACTTGACCACGCTGCGCCTCTCAAATCAAGGATTACAACTGAAACACTTATGAGGGAATCCCCAATGCATTCCTACCGGAGGGCAGGCCCACAATAATGAGAAACCAAAATGGATGTTTGTCACTATCAGGACATGTCATGCACTTAAGGTACATGTCCTATCTGTTATCTACAATGCACCCTGCCCAAAGGGCTAGCTAGGGCCTACCTTAAGGGAGACTGATATGCGGTAAAGGGGGGTCAACAACATGGCACACACTTTAGGTGCCACGTCACAGCGGCAGTAACCGTGCGCACAGGCCCTGCAATGGCAGAGGCCTAAGATAGGTTTGAAAGGCTACTTTGGTAGGTGGCGCAATCAGCAGAGCAAGCACACCAGTAGCATTTAATTTACTAGCCCTGGGTATCTGGGATACCACTTTACAAGGGAGTGACAGGTAAATTAAAATAGGCAAAACAGGTGTAGACCAATCTTACCATATTTAACACACAGAGCGCACGCACTTTACACTGGACAGCAGTGCTAAAGTGCCTAGAGGCCTAAAACCACCAACACATTGTCAGATAAAAAGCTAGGAGAAAGGCAAAAGGTTTTGGGATGACCCTGCAAAAAGGGCCAAGTCCAACAAGAACCCAAAGTTGTTGAGGTAGTCCATTTGCCTACATAGGATGGACTTCGCGGTGGAACACCGCCCTGTTACAGAACACGGCAACACTGATGGTCTGTGCAGATGCTTCCGCCTTAGTGAAGAGAACTCCCAACAGGGTGGGTAGTTCTATCCAGATTTCAGCTAGAAGGGTCACGTGTTAGACCTTGCACCATTGTTGTGGGTTTCACCTCTATTTATGCCTTCGCCGCCTGTGTTTTTGCTGTGTGTTAAACTCTGTTTTTGCTGGTCTAGATGCTTTAGGCACTTTGCCACTGCTGTTCAGTGGAAAAGTGCAAGTGCACCCTTTGTAAGGTATTGTTATGGATTAGTGATTTCCTGTTTGGCATATTTGATTTACTAGTCAGTCCTTAGTACAGTGCACTGTGTGTGCCCAGGCCCTGTAAATCAAATGCTGCTAGTGGGCTTGCAGCACTGATTGGGCCACTCACATAAGCAGCCTGTAAATGTAACTCAGGCCTGCCATTTCAGATCCTTCGGGTAGTCTAGGGCTGCCATGTCGACTTGACAAGTGCACCCACATGCCAGGCCCTAACCTTCCCTTTTCTTACTTGTTAGTCACCCCTAAGGTAGGCCCGAGGTACCCCTGTGGGGCAGAGTGCAGTGTATGTAAAAGGTAGGAAATATCCTGGTATGTTTGGCATGATAGTGAAATACTGCCAATTTCATTTTTCACTATTGCAAGGCTACCTGTTCCCATTGGATAGAATAGGGAATGTGCTTATAACATTTAATACACATAAGTACCCCTGGAAACAAGGTAGGAAAATAACGATTAGTATGCTTGAACTAATAATGTTAAAATGCATCTTTTACTGAAGGTAATTTTTACATTCTTTGTTTGAAAATTCCACTTTTAGAAAGTAGGTATTTTCTTGCTTAGCCATCCAGTGTGCCTCTGCTAGAATGTGTATTGACTGGCTTTAGAGTGACAGGGGCTAGGGATGAGCAGTGGCTCCACAGAGTCTGATGGGTCAGGGCTGGGCTGAATAGACCTGGGCTGCATTTAGAGTAGGGGGAGGAGATTTTCTTTCACCTGAATGGGCTTGCTCTGCCTGACACAATGCTGTCTCCACCTCCTGCCAGGAAACTACACCAGAGAGGAAAGAACTGGTGTTGACTGAGCATAGGGCTTTTCTGACACCTGAGAATAAATGATTTTGCTGTATAAAAAGAGCGGCTCAGACCCCAGACTTTTAGATCACTTCTGCGAAATCAAGAGGAACCTTTGCCAAGGAGAAGAGCTGGAGAAACTGGAGGAGGAGTACTGCCTCTTTGCTGTGTGCTGTCTGCAGTGACTGTTTCTGTCAAGGAAAAAAGAAGTACTTTGCTGTGTGCTGTGTCCCCTGCTTGAGGACGATCTCCAAGGGCTTGTAGTGGAGCTTGCCCGGTGTTCACAAGGTCTCTTGAACAGCAAAGACCTCACCAAGCTTCTGGGCATCGTCTCTGAAACAGCAGGTTTCAGTTACCACAGAAGAAAAAGTGCAACCGACTCTGTCACTGAGTCTGTCGCAGGAGAGCACCGCCTCTTTCCGCAATGCAACCCGGGTCTCAGCAACTCTGTCAACGAGCCGCTGCTTGCATTGCGTCCTGTGGGCATCGCACGTCACACCGCTTCGTTACATGCTGAACTGATGTAATCGACTCCATTGCTGCCAAACTCGAATATAGACCAGCTCCATTGCCGCATCATGACCTGCTAGCACGCATTGAGCACTGTCTCACCCTGCAATGTATGCCTTGGTCTCACTGACTCCGTCAACGAGCCGCTGCCTGCACCTAGCTGTAAGGATAAGCACGCTGGAACCCTTCCATCTCACATCGCAACCGCAACAGTTGCCCCGGACCTGCTCGTACCATAGTGTTGGACGCAACAACAAAAGGTACTGTCTCTGAGTCTGTTGGCACTTTAGCTAACCCGTATTGAAGCTGTTGGCTGGAATTGTTAGACTCTATCGTATTCAGTATTGCGGTAGCCCCGGAGGAAGCTACCAAGTCAGAGGAACTGTATTATCACGTTTTTCCTGCATTTTAAAGGTTATTTTGCAAAGTAACACATTTTAAGAGTATTGTATGTTGGATTTTTGTCGTTTCTGGTCTTGTTGGTTTAGAAAAAGTTTGCTTATTTTTCTAAACTGGTGGGGTGTCCATTTGTAGTGTTTTCACTGTGTTACTGTATGCATGCACAAATGCCTCTGCGATAAGCCTGTCTGCTCGTGCCAAGCTACCAAGGGGGGGAGAAGGGCAGTGCTTTAAATGGGAAAAATAAGTGTAGGTACTCATTAAATTGAGCTAGGGGCGTGGCTAGTGGGTGGGGTTAGAGGCGGGGCGAGACTTGATGATAATAACATGATATGTTAAGGTTTCCTTGTTTCGCAATATTTGAAGCTTCTCGCTGTCATACTGGTCCTACTTGATTGCTTTTGGCACAATATTTCTAACACACACAGAAACAAGCACACAAAAGCATTCCACACATTTCTTTACAGCTACCTCCTGAGAGTGTCCAGATTATCTTCCTCTCTGAGCACGCTTTCTCTCACACTCAAACATGCACAGAAGCAGGCAAACACACACGCACGCACCCACGCATGCACACACAAGCCGATAAATACTCACCAAAAACAGTTCACTACAGATTGTTACAGCATAGCAACACAATGTGAATGTGATTGACAGAGAAGGGCCTTAATGGACCCTTTTCTATCAAACACAGCAGAGCGTGAAAACTCCAAAACAGGGACATCCCTTGTATAACGCACAAGAGCCGATGCTGAATGGTTCAGCAGTTACTCACCTACGAGCTAGAGAGGCGCTTTGGCTGTCAGAGTGCCTTACAGATCGGCTGCACTCTGACTGCCTCGAGCTCTGCAGCACTAGCACCAATTAGTTTACCTTCAATGAGTACCGGTACTCTTCTTAGCAGTGGAGAAGTGCCGGTACTCTCGTTGGTAAAAATAAGAAGTGCCGGTACTCCGTACCGGTGAGTACCAGCCCATTTAAACCACTGGAGAAGGGGTTATTTTAGAAGTGTATCCCCCTTACCCTGACTAGGAAAACGGGTCCCTGCTCGGACAAAGGTGCAAACCTCTGCCAAATTGAGACCCCCATTTCTAACACATACCCTTCTGCTTTTTCCCGGTGCGAGAAGCAGAAACTTCAAATGGTATTTATAGTACCATTTTATGTTTGTGTTTCTCGCACTGGGAGAAAGTAGTGAGGCCACGCTCCTTCGCCCACATGGAGGAGCCGCCCCTGCATCTGACCCTGGTGAACAACCATATCTTGTGCCAGAATAAACGCTTATTATTTCTCTAGAATGGCCGATGACAAAGAAAAAAAAATGTTTCCCATCCATGTCTTGAAGTGGGTTTCACCTCCCTCGGCTCTTGCAGGATACCAGGTGATATGGCTGCTGCTATCACTGGCGAGGCTGGTGTTTGTATTTCCACAGTGCAGCAGAGCAGTCCTAAGATGCGACTTTTCAAAACTTGCTCCTCCCGGGAGGACTCCACAGGCTAGTGAGTGTGAATCGTTGTTGAAAGCACAATATGAAATGATTTTCATTCGAAGTCAACATCTTCCTATCGGAGTAGACGTGGGGAGGCTCGGGTCGGCAGATGACGCTGTCGCCTTCCCTTCGCATTAAGCGTCTCCCACGGCATTTGTCACCGGCGCAGGCTCTGCTAATGCGGTAAACGTGCGGGGAGGACAGTTCATTTTGTAAAAAACGCCATTTATTAGACAGAATAGGCGAATTTCATCTCTGTCCGTGATACGTTTTCAATACATTTCGAACGCCATTTAAATGGGATTCGCTCAAGCAGCTGCGTGCCTCGACGGAGTTTTCTTTTTCTTTTCATTAACTACCTTCTGAAAAAACAAAATGTTATTTGCCGGCTGCAGGTTGTATGTGATGCGAATGCAATGCAACCCTGGAGCAATAGAAACATGAGCCGCTTGAGGGTGTGGACATATATATTTGTTTTGCTCGGTTCAATTTAAAGTCTATATGCAAACTCCCAAGCGTGAAAAGCAATATTTGAATGTCATGCTGCTGGCAGCCACCGTAATGTCATTTCCAGTGGAAATGGCGGCCCCAGCCTGCATACGTGCTGTTGATCTTTTAGGGGTATCTGTTCACATTCAATTCCCTTTTTACAGCTGAGCCATCATTAAGCTATCCGCGGATCTGGATATAATTGTGATGGGAGCTGGCTGAGAAAGGCAAATCCCTTCCGCAAAAAGGAACATTAAAATCCAGGTCACAGACACTGAGCTGTAGTGCCCGATTCAGGGGCTTTTATTGTACATTAACACATTGTAGTGCTTTGCAGCCACATAACACTTCTACTTATTGTCTTTATTTAACGTCGGCCAGGTGTCATTAACCCCAACAACTTCCACCAGGTTCTCGATTGAATCCAGGGGATGTGGTGGCCCCTGCATTACTGATTCATTGTCCTTTGCACTCTGGTCCTCAGTGGCTTTTAGCTACTTCCTCCTCATGAGGAATTCTGATTTGATTAAAGAACCAAGGTAAAAAAGAACCCTCCCCAGATGTATTCAGGCGTTCCAGGGTAGTGTGAGTGGAGTTCTCGCATCTGGTCTATTCCAGATGTCCCTCGGTGGCCTGCAAACGCTACCATTCTGTCTACGGATGTGTCTGAGAATAGTCACAGGTTGAATGGTACAAGAAAAAGGAAATTACAAGCTAGGAAGTACTGTTTCCGGTTGATTGAACAATTTCAGCACTTCTGTGGGACCTAAGCCATGTTTTTTATTCGCCTGATAACAAGCTGCCTGAGTTGGGTACAATAATTATTGCACTTAATGCTATTTTGACTTTTTTGGGGACTTACATGCAGTTTTGGTGTTTACCGCACTGCAATATGCATGTCCCGGTAAATACCGGGACTTTTCCTCATATTAAATTCTGACAGGTGTCAAGAAAAAGGCCTGGTCCTCATTTTGAAATGAGCACTAAACCAGCATTAATACCCTGCTGCAGTAATTTAGATACTGCATGTAGTTTGGGACATAAACAAGGCATAACTTTGGGTAGATAACTAATATTTCATTTCACTTTTTCCCCAGCCTTTATCTAGATTGGAATATCATCCCTGTTGGACTTGGCTCTTTCTGCAGGGTCACCCAAAGCTTTTTGCTTTCGCCTTCCTGTTTTCTGAACCCGCTTTTGTTGACTTTTATAACTGCACACTTTACCACAGCTAACCAGTGCTTAAGTGATTGTGCTCTCTTCTGTAAACATGTTGAAATTGGCTTACACCCAATTGGCATATTTAAATTACCTGTAAGTCTCTGTTAAAGTAGTACTACATGTACCCAGAGCAGCAAATACAATGCTACTAGTGGGCCTGCAGCACTTTTTGTGCCACCCACTTATATAGCCCAATGAACATGCAGCTTGTGTGTGCAGTTGTAAACTGCCATTTCAAGCTGGCAAAGTAAGCATTTGGTGATGCCTAAACCTTCCTTTTTATACATAAACATCACCCATAGAGCAGGGTGCAGTGTGTTTAAAAAGTTGGAGATGTACTTTTAAGTTTTAAATGTCTTGGTAGTGAAAAAACTCTTAAATTCTTTTTTCACAACTGCAAGTCTAGCCACTCGCATAGGATAGTATCGGGTTATCTTATGATATTTATTAAGTGATAACTTTCAATTGGAAGCAGATAGGAATGTTGCATTTAGTGTCTAAAGAATCGTAATTGAACTACTCTTTAATGGTAAAGTTAGATTTTAAGTCACAATTCCGAAAATCTTGTCTTAACCAACTGGGGGCTGTAGTCTATATCCTGGGTCACATGACTAGGTGTAGCTGTCAGTTGGTCTCTGTGTACTGCTCTAAGACCGTGAGATATGAAGAAAAAAAGTTGTGAGAAACCAGGACCTGTTTGCAGTTTACGTCCAATTTGTGTCCGTCTTTTGACCACAAGATGCATGTTTTCTGGCTCTGACTGTGCCCTGGGCTCTGCTAACCAGACCCAGGGCCTTGTGCTCTGATTAAAAATACACGGGGGCAGATTTACAAGCCCCATGCGCCTCATTTATGCCACCGTTGAGTCACTTTTGTGACGCAACTGCGGCGGAAATCCTGCTCCATGGTGCAGGGGTACTTACAACGTGACGCATCTGGGAGATGCATCACGTTGTAAAGCCCTGCGCCACATGTAGGCGTTCCTGTGCAGGGGGGGGGCGTTCCGGTGCAGGAACGCCTCCTAAAAGTGGCTGAGTGAAATCTAAAAGATTTCACTCAGTCACTTTTAGGCCCATGCTGCGTCAAAACCCTGCCCCTGCCTGAAGCAGGCGTAAGGATTAACACAGCATTAATTAGATAGGGTCCCCCGAGCATTGCTGGAGCTGCGTCGCGCTTGCGACGCAACTCCAGCAAGGTGTCACTTTTACGGCACAGATGCGTCACGCATCTGTGCCGTTTTTGCACCATGGTGCACTGCATTGTAAATGCGGCGCATCCATGGTGGCGGAGTTGTGGCGCACAATAACTGGCGCATCCCTGCTGATTTGCAGGGATGCGCCAGTTATTGTAAATCTGGTCCATGGTTTTTAGGTATAATTACAATTGGTACTGACAACCTACCTGTAAGCCCCTAGTATATGATAGGGCATGTAGGCCTAGAGGCCCAGTAAAGTTAATGCAGTTAAGTGTGCACTACTGTTGTGTCTGATGGGATTTTAAAAGACAGCCCTGCCTTGTAGGCTGCTTTTAAATTGAAATGATATGCAAATTCGACTTTGGAATAAAAGGTACTTACAAAGCGGTAAACTACCTTATATTTACATATATGTTAATAAGGAAATCAATGCATTTATCAATCAAAATTAAATATCATCTTTATTAACAGAATCACCCAAACAGAATCACCCATTGTGAACTTTACATCAACCTCGAATCGCGAATATGTAGTCAGGCAGGTCTCAAGAACTAGCCCAGGATTGCTGATTGATTGATCACAGGTGGGAGGGTGAGTATCTGGCAGGCTCATGCGCAGGCAGGAAACTCTTTATCAATCCTACAGATAGGCGCAACAACATTACGAAGTGTCAAAGGAGATGACCCCAATAGAGCAGACATGGCTGAAGTTATTACGCATGTTCAAAAAAACACCATAAAAGTCTGATGCAACATGAGTTAGGAACACTTAGCCAATCAGGACCTAGCACATGCAGTGATCACTTGCTTTCTATGCTGGACATTTGGACAAACGGTGTCGACGCGAGTTAGAGACCTACCTGTGGTAACCATGATTAGACAATGAATTTATGACTCCAAAGGCAGCAACCAACAATTCTCACCTTACATGGTACACCGCTGGAAACTTTTACAACTTACCAGGGTTTTGTATATAAGAAGAACACAGACAAAATGTAAATTGAGACAGTCCTCAGACCCTATGTCTGTAACGGTTCTCCTGTGCCTTTATATATAATTAAATAAACTGTTCCTGTTTGGCAAAATGACTCTTGCCTTTTGTTTTTAAGGGATTTCGAAATCTAGCAACTTTTTGGAGAGCCAGATAGGAGATCCAACTGCAGACACAGTAAGGAGACCCCGCCCAGACGGCTGCACTATTGCTCATCAAGAAAAGGTGGACAGACACCGCAATTGATTGGAAGTTCTGCTGAGTCTGCGGGGCGAGGTCCGTCCTGAAGCAGCCACCACAGAAGGTAAGAGACTGCATTAGAATTTAAAACACAGTCTAAAGCATTGGGCAGTTGGTAAACTGAGGTGAAGCGTAAAAATGGTAGCTGACAGGGTCTGGCATTTTTCCTCTTTTATATGTCCTAACTGTTTTAGTTTTAAGAGAGCCTCAGAGGCGTTCCTGCTGAAGTCACTTGCTTTCAATAGCCAAGTAAGATAGAGGAGGTGAAATATTGCCCTTAATAACTTCCAGGACTCTATTTTTGTGATTCAGTTATCCTAATTGGGTGGAGTTGACACCTCAGTATCCTAGTTTTTTAGTTCAATATTTTCTAAATGCTAATGAGGATTCTTAACACCCTTAGTGTATGAAGGCGTGTGGAAGATGCATCTAGCTTAGACCCTGAGCAATATATCATGGTGTAATTCAGACCGAGGGAAAAAGTTGGACTCAGGAAACTGGGCGTATTTCATATTTGGCCAAGAAGGGCCAGTAACTCCTGAGTTATTACAAAATGGTTTCAATAATTACCATTTTTTTCTAGGAGTGGATATTGACAGACTGTCCAGCTCACCTAAGAACATGCTTCATGCAAACCATCCCTGTTCAGAGGATATCTGCTTAGAGAGCAAGCTTTTTTTGACAAAGTTAATTTTTCCTGTCAATCATTAAGGAACTCTATTGTGTATGCGATGATGTTATTGATTATTTGATTGCAAACTGCATTATGTGAAAACTGAGATCGTGCAAATGCTATTCTAACATATCGCATTTTCACCCAATGTTGCAATACTATATTTTATCCAATTTTAATTGAAAAGTTCAATCGAATTGTTTTGATGCATATACTGCAATAGCGCTGAGCACCTAGTTCATAATTTAAAAGAGTGCACCACATACAATTAAATAAACCAAACTAATAAGCATCAGTTGAATTGTTGTGATCCACATTACTAAATTGTCATCGATTCCCCATTGAAGCACATGGAAACTAGATTTCCCAAACAGGTAAAGAAAAAATAATACGTTTTGCCAAGAGTGGCGTTTACACATGCAAGCACACACATGGAGGTAACCTTTGAAATAAATATCATTGAACACACTAAAACACATATATAGACCAAATATGCAGGTCAAAAGAGAGATGAAAGAGAGTCAATGCTAGAATTATGTTCCATTTTTTAGGAAACTAAAACCAATAGCCCTACAATAGGGTTAGCAAGCAAAGCATCAAGCCCTCCCCCACCATATGCAGGGATGGACTTACTCACACCCACTCCTCTCCCATTAGATAATTCAAATCCAGCAATAGTAGAAGACAAAGAACCACCCACTGAAGAAAGGACAGTTAAGTCTAAGCCTGAGAAAACCAAAAGCAAGCTAGCCCAGATGCCCCTAGTGCAGCCTAATGGTCCTGGAGAAGGTCCCCAAAAGCTCAACTCCATATCCACAGTGCTCAACACGTGACCCATCTACAGCAGGTAAAACACACACTCCTTCTGATTCAGGCAGGTGTAAACGATTGTCAGGAAAGTTTGTGATGGTTCTCGACAGAGTCTCAGCGAGCTCGGGAGAGGAAGTGATCTCCAGGCCCCCGTCAACTGATGATGAGGGAGGGGCTACAGGGTTTGCCAGGCTAGCCAAGAAGGAAACGGAGAGTGGCTTTGAAGGTGAAGCCAGTTCAACGAAAGCAGCGTATAGTTCAGAGCAAAGGAGGCAGGTCAGACGACACAAGGAAGCGAGGCATGATCAAATTCTAGAGAGAGAGTGAAAGGGCACAAAACCAGAAAATTAGAGCAAGAGCTCAGGACATTGCAGTCTTTACATGAGAGAAGCAGAGACTGGAAGGAAACAGAAGTCGAAGAAAGGCTACTAGCAAGGATCAGAGCCACAATGTCTAGTTGACAAAGGAGAAGGGCTGACCTAGTAATAAGAAATCATGGCAGTATGGTGCTTACCCACATGTAGCCCAGCAAAAACAATATTGCACAGGTGCATGCACACGAGGGAAGCAGTGACGAAGATACGTGCTGCTCCGAACGGGTGCACTACAAAAATAAACATACCCTGAGATAGATAATAGCAAAAAAGGAAGGCAAGACTTTTGTATATCCATTTTGCGACATATTAGCAGATTGTATTGAGGAGAGGGACCAATATGACATGTCTTGGCCAAGGGAAGGATCGTCAGATACGCAATGGGACACCTCCACCCTGACAGATTTTTACTTGCAAAGCGGCAAGTACGTCTAATCCCAGCTCGTTCTCAGGTGGAGAGGCATGTGTTCTCTGGTCGCTAGGCACATCCTGACTCTGGTCATTCCTAGAGAAGAACTATCCGACTTGTACAAGCACCCATTAAGGAAGAAGACAACCTTGCTGCACCAGGCTCATTAAAAGAGAGCTGCAGACTATTTTGGCTGGGCAAGGTTTAAGGACATCCCCCAAAGAATTTAGACTGTTTACAGAAGGACAGCTGAGGGCAGGTGGGTCAATACCCTTTTTCACCCTTCAGACAAAAGCTAATGCCCACTGGCTGCAAATCACCCAGTGGGAGATGCTCAGTATAATGAACAGCACCAAGATTGTCTTCAATTCCATTGAAGAAGAAATGCGACCAATCAACCTCATGGTAATTTAGCACCGATATGTACAGGACTTAATGACTGGAATGGAGGGAGAGGTCTGTGCTAATATCAGATACAGATATCCCAGGGAATGCCATGGTCAATGAAACTCTGACACTTGCCACTCAAGCATTTCAGAATCTTCAAAAAAACATGCACGAAGAGGGAGGTGCTTTTGAGCAGCGGTGGTTTTTGAATTGGTCCTCCTGGCTCCCACATTTGATATCCGGTTTATGTAAATCACTGTAGCCAGTTATTATATTGACTGTATCAAAAAATGACCCCCAAGTCTGCTAGTAGTTCCTAGGACAGGGAAACAACTCTTATAATAATAACAATCACTAGGCAACTAGAAACCTGGCGAAAATCAGGTCTTACACATAAAGAATAATGAACACAAGCTCAGTGTACTACCAAAAGACAGTTAAGAACAAATCATTTTATTCATACATATTAGTTTGTTTAAAACAGGTACAGCAGCACCAGTCACAATGACATAACAATAACATGACAACCACTATAGTCATACTTATATTCCTATTCAATTCACATATACGTTAACACAAAAATACATGAAAACACATAAATATGCATAATATGGTGATATAAATCACAGGTGGCTAAATCTAAGTAGATAAAGATGGTAGTCTCTACGCGCGTTTCGGCATGACATACTCCTTCTTCAGGAGAGCCACTTGAATTTCTGCATAAAAAACAAAAAATTCCTATAACATAACATAACAAATAAGACACTGTAGTACACTGAGTCTGAAACATATAAAACGTTGTGCATCGTACATACATACTGAGGTGTTCCACATACATGAGTATACAAAAACCTAAAACCGACCACGAAAAAGGTTATTTCTGGTTAGAAAAGATAAGGAAAAGGTGACAAAAGCAAGGAGAGAATCCAAGACATAACACCGGGTAAGTGAGCAAAGTACTATATGGGCCGGGATGCCCGCCACCCCTCCCAACACCAATTCCCCATGGGAGGAGACAGACACAGGTTTAAACTTTGGAAGGCGGGGGGGCCTCACGACCCCCCCGGCCGTATTTATTAAAATATGAAACAAAATTTAAAACTTTAAATTAAAACGTTTAATGAATCATGTACAAATTCAACTTCAATTACATTTTGATGAAGACAAGTTTTTTAGGCTAACCTTAACAAATCTCTAATACAAAGGTTTCCTAGCCGAGTCTAGCATCCTGAAAATGCATAACATTCTGAATTTGTACAACCTAGCATTAAGGGCCAACGGCAAGGTCTTAACCGGTGTCAGATCCCTATTACCAAATCCCGCCCTCACGGTGTGAGTGGCGCATGCGCAGAGGACTTTACCCTCGCAGCCAACTGTAACTTCCCTTGTCGTGGGGGCCCCCTTTCACTCGACGCCATCTTAAGGTCGTCCGAGTTCCCGTGCGAGGTATCCGTAAGAAGGACAGCATGGACTCCCCCCCTTCCCCACACTCTCTTCCGCCGGAGCGGATATCCGGCCCCCGGGAAATTCGTGGGAGGGGCATATAGCCGTCTCCCCCTGGGAGGGGCCTATGGCTGTCTCCCCCTGGGCGACCCATCCGTAGTGGGTGCCGTCCCCCCGTGGGAGGGGCCAATGGCCGCCTCCCCCCGGGCGCTACCATTCATAATGGGTGGCGCCCCCCCTAGGGACCTTGAAATCACTGCTCACCGATCATGACCTTACCGCCCGACCAAAATATAAATACGACAGTTGTTTTACCTACTAAGGAAAGAAAATTCTGCCTAAATCTGTAACAGCTTGACAATTCACCGACTTTAACATTACTACGAAGGGAAAAAAGTCCTAAAGCACAAAACACCATTTTATTGAATCCATTCCTATACGATTCTACAGAGGAAAAAAGGCCTACAAGCAAGTATTCAATCAAAGGCATACATTCACGATGCAAAATTGACTGTATCTTTATTACATTCAAATAATCAACGAGAGAATTACTTTATTCCCAAACTTTGCAACCAGGGGCTGGTGGGTGGGTCAAAAAAGTGCAGCTTGTTCCCCAGAGGGCTCACGAGCGACGAGTGGTGCAGCCTTCAGAGCACAGGAACAAGAGGAAGCTTTGTTGGATTCCCGCACTATTTATCCATCTGCGGGAGGTCGGGGGCCCGCCTCGGGTACGCCCATCCGTGCACGGACTTCCGGGCGGGTGTCTAGGCCAACCTCTTCTGGGCGGGAGGGGCGTACTCCGGCTACGCCGCTTCGGGCATACCAGCCGGGACACGCCCCCCACCCACAATGGTTTCCCGGGGGATCGGGGCACCCATCCATACGTTCGGGGGGACCGAGTGGTCTCCCCTTTCCATTCAATGTGAATAAAGGAAAAAAAAAAAGAGAAAAGCCCGATAATATCAACAATGTGAAAAATTGATATATAGTACATGCTCCGAGTGGTCTCCCCTTTCCATATGGGCCGGGATGCCCGCCACCCCTCCCAACACCAATTCCCCATGGGAGGAGACAGACACAGGTTTAAACTTTGGAAGGCGGGGGGGCCTCACGACCCCCCCCGGCCGTATTTATTAAAATATGAAACAAAATTTAAAACTTTAAATTAAAACGTTTCATGAATCATGTACAAATTCAACTTCAATTACATTTTGATGAAGACAAGTTTTTTAGGCTAACCTTAACAAATCTCTAATACAAAGGTTTCCTAGCCGAGTCTAGCATCCTGAAAATGCATAACATTCTGAATTTGTACAACCTAGCATTAAGGGCCAACGGCAAGGTCTTAACCGGTGTCAGATCCCTATTACCAAATCCCGCCCTCACTGTGTGAGTGGCGCATGCGCAGAGGACTTTACCCTCGCAGCCAACTGTAACTTCCCTTGTCGTGGGGGCCCCCTTTCACTCGACGCCATCTTAAGGTCGTCCGAGTTCCCGTGCGAGGTATCCGTAAGAAGGACAGAGTAGACTCCCCCCCTTCCCCACACTCTCTTCCGCCGTAGCGGATATCCGGCCCCCGGGAAATTCGTGGGAGGGGCATATAGCCGTCTCCCCCTGGGAGGGGCCTATGGCCGTCTCCCCCTGGGCGACCCATCCGTAGTGAGTGCCGCCCCCCCGTGGGAGGGGCCAATGGCCGCCTCCCCCCGGGCGCTCCCATCCATATTGGGTGGCGCCCCCCCCTAGGGACCTTGAAATCACTGCTCACCGATCATGACCTTACCGCCACAGGCCTGATAGTTGACCGACTATCCGGCCCCCCCACACCTCCTAAAGGTCATGTCTCCTCAATCCCACTAGCCACGCTACGAAGTCTCCTATGAGTAAGTCATTCCCAGGCCTGGACAGATGCACCCCATCATTCAAATATTAGTGATCCCCCCGAATACACCCATGAGGAATGCTTTGGAGATGAGTGGAGCGAAGCAGTTTCCCAATCTTGTTGTTGACCCTCTTTACCGAGTGGTTCAATGCTGACACAGACAAACCCCCCCGCCATATTCTTCTGGGAATCATGTGGGACCAGGCGATCATACACCCAGGGAGCCTCTTGGCCAACCAACTGACTGCTGACAACATGTGCTCAACTAACACCCGTCTTCCCAGTCTCACCAAGTCATTGCCTCCCACATGCACTAGGATTACAGATGGCGGTGACCTGTGCCTCCACAAAATTTTGCAATTGGTCAATACAGAGGCCTCCCTTTCCATGGAAGGTCACCCTGAACCCATATTCCTCAGATGCGTGAATCGCGTCACCTGCCTTGAATATGTCCCCGGCACGTCTCACGTATGAGTGGCCCACGACCCAGACCACTTGATCTCCAGTCGGTGATTTCTTCCCGCTGGTCAGCTGTTGTTGGGCCGATCCCAATTTCCGCCCCGCGTTACAGGCACGCAAAACTGTAATCCAAACAAAAGACAACAAGCGTGAGTGCTTTTCATCAGTCTTTTACAACATGTGCAGACGCACATACCTCTTGAAACAATTCGAGGACCAACGGCCTAACTGTTTCACCTCCTCTGTATGCAGACCCCGAGCCGTAGCCTCTGTAGCGGCCCCTATTCTGAATGAGTGGGTCCCAAAATCACACGGGTTCAAGCCCGCCGCTGCAATCGTAATTGCCAGCACCCTCCGAAATTGAAATCTTGTCAACGGGGTGCCGTCCTCGTGTCTAAACAGGGTCCCCCCACATGTTGTCAACCTCTGTTTCATGTAGGCCTCCAAATACCGTACCGGACAACCGGGGTTCCCCCGGGCGCGCTGCAGCACCACACTACTCCCCAACGCCTCCTGGTCTGTTTTTGACCTGGCTATCGAGATCAGCAGAGAATCGCCCCTTATTTGGACGTGATCCCTGCAAAGACCTCCCCCCACATCCTTCTTATTCTTTGCCACTAGTTCACTTACCCGCATGGCCCCATAGAATGCCAATGCGAAAGCCGCTCGGAACAGTATTACTTCACCGGGCGAGGAGCATGTCTCATCCAGCTTCGCTAGTAATGTGGACAATCTGTCTAATCCAATCGGGTGCCTTCTATCCTGTCTGCGACCCTCCAGGCGCTGCCAGCCGCGGAGAGCCTTCCCAACTAAGAAGGAGTTCGTCGGGTCCCGTATCCCGCGGAGCTGTGCCATAAATGATATGGCAGCCCTATACCTGTTGGCGGTTGCCGCCGACCGGCCTTCCTTATGAAGTGCCACCAGAAATTGGAGCAAGGACTCCTCCCGCCCCCAGCTATGCTCCCCTACCAGCCCCAAAAAGGCGCAGTATGAACGGAACGCTCCTTCATAAGATTTCCTCGTCCTGGGCGCTAAACTGGCTGCCACGAGGTCTTGTAGTCCGGGGCACCGATCTGCCATAGTGCTTCGGGAAAAGGTGCCGCCACTAGTTCCGCTGTGGGTAGATAACCCCTGAAAGCCTGCATGTTTGAACGAGAGAGTGCATCAGCTGCATTATTTAGTACACCCGGCACATGCCTTGCCCTGAATTGTACATTCAATCTCAAGCATCACAATACAATTTCTTTCAACAGCCTTAAGATCCATTTGCAGCGTGCAGCCTGGTGATTAATGCACTCGACCACTGTCATGTTATCTGACCAAAACACCACTGAGCGGTCCTTAAAGTCTTCTGGCCATGCCATCAGAGCCACCCAAATGGGGAATAGCTCCAAGAATCCAATGTTACCTGTTAGGCCGCTTGTGTGCCACCACGCCGGCCATGTTTGTGCCGACCACCGGTTTCCAAAGATTGCGCCAAATCCCGCGCTCCCCGCCGAGTCAGTCCACAATCCTAGCTCGTCCGACGAGGCTGGGGGTGTGTTCCATACCACTCGACCGTTGAAATCCGCCAGAAATGGCAACCAAATGAGCATGTCCTGGCGAACCTCTGCCGACAGTCTAGTGCGGTGGTGTCCTTCTTTAAGGCCCACCATAGCCTGTGCTATGGAATGCGAGAAAGGGTGAGCCATCGGCATCACTCTTAAGGCAAAATTAGGCTGACCCACTGTCTGTTGCAACTGGTGTAGGGTCACCTTTTCTTTTCGGAGACATTGTACCAAGGAAGCCCTAAACTTGGCCACCTTCTCCACCGGCAGACGAAAACACCCCTCCTCTGAGTCCAGTTCAATACCCAGAAACTCGAGTGAGGTAGATGGCCTCACCGTCTTACCTGGCGCCAATGGGACCCCAAAACCCCGCATGAGCGTGCAGAAGTCCTGCAACGCCTGCGCACAGTCCTGAGAGCCCGCTGGGCCCAGGAAGAGGAAATCATCCAAATAGTGCATCACCTGTCTATGCCCTGTGGCCTCGGTGAACACCCATTCCAAAAAGGAGCTAAACATTTCAAAATAGGCACATGAAATCGAACAACCCATGGGCATGCATTTATCCATGTAGAATTCCCCCTGAAACGTGAATCCCAGCAGGCGCTGGTCTTGAGGGTGTTCCGGGAGTAACCTGAATGCAGATTCAATGTCTGATTTAGCCAACAATGCACCGGGGCCCAGGCGATTCAACAGTACGACTGCGTCATCGAACGCTGCATACCTCACTGAACATACCTCGGGGTCAATAGCTTCATTTACCGAGGCCCCCCTAGGGGCCGATAGATTGTGGATAAGTCTATACTCCCCCGGGTCTTTCTTCGGAACCACTCCTAAAGGAGAACACACAAATTCCGCAACTGGTGGGCCGCCAAATGGACCTGCCACTCGCCCCAAGCTAACTTCTTTCGCTATCTTTCTGGCGGCCACCGCAGGGTTGTGCTGAATAGACAGCTGTTTTTTACAGGAAGGGCTCCCCCGAAAATTGCCCGCCGGGATCCTGAAGCCATACAAAAAGCCATCCCTCAAAGTCCCGGCGGACGCATGATCAGGGTATCGGTTCAGCCAAGGGGTCAAAGCCAAGATATCAACGGGCGAAGATGTTTGCTTCCGAGGCACCGCATCAATCCTGCTTGGATCCCCCCTTTCCTCCCGCGCTATTGGCCTTATATCGGCAACTGGTTTCCGGGTGTGAGGAATTCCCACAGCCCGAACATGCGTGCCGGAACCTACATGTTCCCTGAGGCCTGGTACAGTTTCCTTTGTTAAATCCCCAACAAACCCCTCGCTTGCCTCCATTCCCGCCTGACCTGGGCTGGGAATCCCCCCCCGGCGCTTGCCCGAAAGGGCTGTGACGGCTTCTGATGTAATGCCCCAGAGCCACTCGTGCTTGGTACCGAAGTACCCGCCGGTCCCGGCAAGAGCTGAGCATGCCATGACACTGTATCCAAACAATCCCATGCCAAGGCCTGATAAAACTCCTTTGCTTTCCTAAAGGCAACATTGTAACCCGTCCATTCATTTCCCCCATACATCGCATGGAAATTCATGATCCTGTTCTGATAACATGCTAAGTCAGTCAACACTTCTGGTTTACGCTCCCGATAATTGCCGTAAAAATAGAAAAGGCCCTGGCCCAGTTCACCATGGTCTCATCGACCCTGAATTCCGCCATCTTGGCCCGCCATACGCTGGGGTGCCATAGATCTTTCTGGGTCTTTGCGTATTCTAACTCACGATGGTCAGTCAAAAGTGAAAACATGTTAATATACTTGTCTCCCCACACCATTTTTTTTGTAACCATGGGAATATGTTGCGACAAACTTTCCCGCCTTGAGGGTACTGGGCCCTCCCCCACCAATGGCAACGCTCTCTTACCGGCTTCAGCCGAACCCCCAGCTGTGTCTGTTGTCTTCGCCCGACCATCAGCCGTGACCCCCGTCACCATCTGCGGGGAAATAGAAGGTACATTCGCTGTCCCGGCATCCCTTGACTGCCGCAACTGCTCAATAATTAATCTGGCTTCTTCAGCCGGGTCTCCCGCAGCCGCTGATCCCCCTGCTCCCTTCTTTAGCCATGGTAATGCCGCTGCTAACTGAAGTGCTAATTCTGGGGGCATCTGGTCATCCCCCAGTGGCATGATCACCACAGGAATTGGCAAACCCCCATCCGGTCCTGGTACCGGGCTGGCCGCCGGCGCGACGGGAATGTCCGCGCCGTGACTCTGTGGAGTTACTACTGGGACTGTGACCTCACTAAGACCTGCCCTCCCCTTCTTTTTCTTACCCTTATCCCCCGGGGTGACGTTTGGCAAGGCCGGTCCTATGACCCTTTTAGGCCGCCCCGTGGGAGCATTCTGGGCCTCCATCTGCTTCCTGACGGCCGCTAAGCCACGACCGAGCTGGTCAACTTTACCCAACTTTCGGTCCATCACAGCCACTTGGTTCTTTCCATCTCAGAGCTCTTTCCAGATTTCTTGCCCGGCATGACTCGCAAAGGTGACTCGATCTTCCACACGCCTGATACTGAAAGAGAAAGACAAAGATTACAAGTTCTCAAAAAAGTGCAGCTTGTTCCCCAGAGGGCTTACGAGCGACGAGTGGTGCAGCCTTCAGAGCACAGGAACAAGAGGAAGCTTCGTTGGATTCCCGCGCTATGTATCCATCTGCGGGAGGGCGGGGGCCCACCTCGGGTACGCCCATCCATGCACGGACTTCCGGGCCGGTGTCTAGGCCAACCTCTTCTGGGCGGGAGGGGCGTACTCCGGCTACGCCGCTTCGGGCATACCAGCCGGGACACGCCCCCCACCCACAATGGTTTCCCGGGGGATCGGGGCACCCATCCATACGTTCGGGGGGACCGAGTGGTCTCCCTTTTCCATTCAATGTGAATAAAGGAAAAAAAAAAGAGAAAAGCCCGATAATATCAACAATGTGAAAAATTGATATATAGTACATGCTCTAGAGAGTCCCTAACTTGCAGGGAGTGCTTACCTAATTGTCAAGTAAAACACACCGGAAATTGACCACGGTCACAAAAGCGATGGATAAAACTAAAAGGAAAAAAGGATGGTAAAACCTTTAAATTTAGGTTCCATATAGCGTCTAAACAGAATGATAACTTGTCTAGGTGGACAGTCATGTGTTACTTGTCCAAAGCCTTAAAACGCCCAATCAAAGATATATGAAAAGGTTGAGTGAGGTAATACCATGTCCTTTGTGTTGGATCTAGAAAAATATACATATGTTGAAACCTAATGCGGTAAGTAAAGTGACTAATTAATGAACCTCTAAATACATATAATTATGAATGTATACCTATAAACCAGTCACATCTGATATATAATATAATCAATCAAGTTGATGAGACGCTTGAGCCCAAGATGTCTAGAGATCAGAATTCGCAAGAATAAATAATACATTACTCTTGTGGTGAACAGGAACCGGACAACTGTCCCACTTGAGGCTGCAATACAAAAGGGGAGTAGAATGTAACTCGCCTTATACAATAGAAGAGTGATGGAAGTTGACATGCGGTAAAACAAGAAGTTACCTGATGTCTAAAATCAGCCAGCACTTCGCGAAATCAGTGATATAATAATCATGAATATTAGAGTAATTCCTTTGGAGGCGGAGGAATTGACTAAAATGTATACTTTCTTTCTGGGCACGCGGGTGGTAGCTATCAAAATGTAATAGCATATTACGTGCCGTAGGTTTAATGAACAAGTCGACTTCTAAGGCTCCTTCATTGTGTCGTATAAGAATATCGAGGAATTCAACTTGATTTTTGCTGGTGTGTGACGTAAAGTTAAGGTTATTGTCACACATATTGAGCCATTCGAGAAATTCAGACAGTTTATCTTCCGTGTCAGTCCAAATAAAAAAATATTATTGATGTAGGTGACCAATTAGAAACAGATTCATAAAAGGGGGCTACTTCATTATGGATATGTTTCATCTCGAAGTAAGCGATATAAATGTTATCCACTGATGGAGCTACAGAGGCTCCCATACTTACGCACTTTGTTTGTTTGTACAAATTATTGCCAAACTCAAAGGTGTTCTCAGTTAAAACAATTTCTAAACATTGAAGGAAGAATGTTTTAGGGCATATCACATTGTATTTGTCAATGAACCAGGAGGTGGATGCTAGGGCTTTGTCTTGAGGGATATTACTATATAAAACCTCGATGTCTAGCGTCACTAATATGTTAATGGCCTGGTTGAAAGTGAGATGTTCCACTTTGTTGATGATGGCTATAGTATTCATAACATACGAAGTTATTTTAGGTATGTATGGCCTTAAAAGTTGATCTGAATATTTGGAAAGAGGTTCCGAAATGGAACCAATGGTGGACACTATCGGACGATAGGTTTGGTCTTCTACATCCTTGTTGATTTTGGGAATACCATATATACATGGCATTTTAGGTTCCAGTTGATTCAGGTAATAAAATTATTTAATACAAATGAAGCCAACATCTAATGTAAGTCTAGCAAAATTTTGGATTTTAGACTTCACTTGAGGTGTAGGATCTCGGTGTATAAGAGAATAGAAATTAGTATCATTAAGGAGAGACTTCATTTTTTGTTCATAAGTGGAAGTATCAATAACCACTGTGCCACCTCCTTTGTCACAACATTTAGGGCCCGATTCTGATGCGGGTTGGATAGCTTCCCGAACGAATCGGTTTGGAAATGGTTTCTAACCCACTCGGATTGGGAGAGTCCCACCGACTGAGTACGATGCATCCGGATACTTCCCTATACAATTTGGTAGGACTCCCATTGACTTCAACGGGAACATATGTTCCTAACCGCATCATAATTGGGCCCTTGGTTGGGAAGACACATTCCCGATCCAATTTGGAAGGAGCAAATGCTGTTAGGAAGCCTTCCTAACCATATTGGAATCAGGCCTTAGATGGGAATGCTTTCCTAACCGCATCAGATTCAGGCCCTTAATAATGTTATAAAAAATTATTTAAAGTATATCTTAGGTTAATATTTGTATATTAAATGAAAAAATGATTAGGAATACATTTTTCTTTGGAGAAAAAATATAATGTTTTTGAATAAATCTGGTTTATATTTTTTTAAGTTATGAATATGTTAATAGACTTTTTTATAAAGTTATAAATTATATGTCTTTATGAAATATAATATGTGGGTATTATATTAAAATTATAATACCCAAATATTAAATTGTGTATGTTTTTTACTGATTTGATGAATTTTATACATTTTGGATTTAAAAAAAATGTTTTTTTATTGATAATCCAAGAGTACACAGAAAGGCACATATATTACAGGCAAAGAAGAAAAAAAAACCAAAGCATCGTAACAGACAATATCCTAGTAATACATCAGACCATAATATCGGCAAAGTTATAACATTGAGCTAATGAATATATACATTGGCACATGAGCTTTGGAAGGAGCTATTCCAAAAAGGAAACGTAGCATAACATAAACAGCAACTTTATGCATCCATACAAGCCACAACTGAACCCCAGATCTGACGACCTAGTTTAATTTTCCGTCTGCCGTTCAGAGCATACAGACTATATTCCGTATTGAACATTGACAAAAATCTATCTCTCCATGCCTCGAAGGAAGGAGCATCCTTTTGCAACCACATTGAGGCAATACATAATCTAGTCACAGCTGTAGCAAGAAAGATCAGATATCGAAATTTACAGGGTAATTGATCCGCTGCCGCTCCCACCTCAACCCCCAACAATACCTGAGAGGCGGACAGTCGTACAGGTCCACACAAAATCTCTGCTAGAAATTTCTCCATATGTCCAAACAGAGTGCTTAAGTGCCCACGTATGTAGAATACATGCACTATGTTAGCTGCATCAGCCCCACAGTGAAAGCACTTTTTCTCACTGACTCCCCCCCAATTAGATATTTTAGCTGGGGTATAATATATATTGAAAACAGTCTTATAATGCTGGGCATAAAGATTTGCTGACATAAACAATCTCTCCGCCAGGTCGATAGAAGTTCCCACACGAGCACCCAGACAACCCAGTCGATTATCCCATCTGTGATTTTGGACCTCGAGATCATTATCGAAAGTACCCAGCAATAAAGTATAAAGTGTGCCAATCCATGCACCTTTCCTCACGGGCTCAATAAGGGGATTAGCTTGAATTTTCCATCTAGCTTTCATCAATTAGTCACGAATTTGCAAGTATTTGAAGAAATTGGCCCGGGACAGATGGAATTGATCTCTTAACTGATCAAAGGACATTAGTCCCTCATCAGCAAATAGATGTCCAACAAAGCACACCCCTTTAGCATGCAAATTGTCCACCACATGGTCCCAGAGTATCGATGGGAGAAGGGTGGTTGCAGTTAGCGGAGTATACCAAGATACCCTTTCCATCTTATACTTCTTTTTAACAGCTATCCACACTTTATAGGCCGCAATAAGAACTTTATACCGAGTTCGCTTATAATAGCTCCAGTCCACATTAATAAACAGTCAGTTTTTTGGCATCGCTGCCAGCAACATTTGATAAATAGAGGGAGAATCAGCCATACCGGTTGGTGCTGCTCCAGTTAACAATACATTCATATGCTGCAGCATACAAACGTAATAGTATAGTGTAAAATCTGGGACAGCCCTTCCCCCTTGCCGACGCTGCAAAATCATGTACCGCATAGCTCTACATGTTTTGCCCTGAGCACATAAAAATCTGGCACAAAAACGATGGATTTAGGCCCAGATCCTTGTACTGGGGTGAATGTATGACATTGTTCTACATTCTGTCCATCAACTATGTTTTTTGCAATTTTCACCCTGAGTGTGCTGGGTATACTCAGACGTGAGTCCCAGGCTCTCCACACCACTGGAGTCAAGCTATCCAGGCTGATGATGGCTGATAGCCAGAAACCGGTCCTTGGATGCTTTATTCCGGTCTGGGAAAGACATGGCTTGGTAGTTCAGACTGGACTGTTCCCATGAGGCACAGGGTCAGAGCTGATTTGCATACAGCCAGTGTCTAACCCAGGGTGGTGTGGAGTGCAAAAAAACGATGGATTTAGGCCCAGATCCTTGTACTGGGGTGAATGTATGACATTGTTCTACATTCTGTCCATCAACTGTGTTTTTTGCAATTTTCACCCCGAGTGTGCTGGGTATACTCAGACGTGAGTCCCAGGCTCTCTACACCACTGGAGTCAAGCTATCCAGGCTGATGAAGGCTGATAGCCAGAAACCGGTTCTTGGATGCTTGATTCCGGTCTGGGAAAGACATGGCTTGGTAGTTCGGACTGGACTGTTCCCATGAGGCACAGGGTCAGAGCTGATTTGCATATAGCCAGTGTCTAACCTAGGGTGGTGTGGAGTGCAAAAAACGATGGATTTAGGCCCAGATCCTTGTACTGGGGTGAATGTATGACATTGTTCTACATTCTGTCCATCAACTGTGTTTTTTGCAATTTTCACCCCGAGTGTGCTGGGTATACTCAGACGTGAGTCCCAGGCTCTCCACACCACTGGAGTCAAGCTATCCAGGCTGATGAAGGCTGATAGCCAGAAACCGGTCCTTGGATGCTTGATTCCGGTCTGGGAAAGACATGGCTTGGTATTTCGGACTGGACTGTTCCCATGAGGCACAGGGTCAGAGCTGATTTGCATATAGCCGGTGTCTAACCCAGGGTGGTGTGGAGTGCAAAAAAACGATGGATTTAGGCCCAGATCCTTGTACTGGGGTGAATGTATGACATTGTTCTACATTCTGTCCATCAACTGTGTTTTTTGCAATTTTCACCCCGAGTGTGCTGGGTATACTCAGACGTGAGTCCCAGGCTCTCCACACCACTGGAGTCAAGCTATCCAGGCTGATAGCCAGAAACCGGTCCTTGGATGCTCGATTCCGGTCTGGGAAAGACATGGCTTGGTAGTTCGGACTGGGCTGTTCCCATGAGGCACAGGGTCAGAGCTGATTTGCATATAGCCAGTGTCTAACCCAGCAGGGCCGGCTCTAGGCTCATGGTGGCCCTGTGCAGGGAGCGTAGGTGGGGGCCCCGGAAGAGGGGGTCCGGACAGGGCGGAGCTCAGGAAGGTGTTTGAATAATACGTCCAGAAAAGTCGTTAGATGATTGACCTCACTGTGTCTGTCACTCACTATCCTCCCTGCGTGGCTCCATCAGACAATCTCCATCACTTCGCCCAATCACTCACTCGCTTCTGTTTGTGTCTCCATCACACAATATCCTGTCTCTCTCCATCACTCATTCGCTATCACTCACTCTACTCCCTGTGGGTCTCTATCACACAATAACTGGTCTCTCTCCCTCCTTCACTCTGTTGCTCTATCACTCAGTCTCCTCCCTGTATGTCTCCATCAGATTATCTTCAAGTCTCTCTCCATATCTTCCTATCACTCACTCTCTGTGTCTCTCCATCACACAATATTGTCGTTGTCTCTCTATTCATCACTCCCTCTCGTTACTCAGTCTCCTCACTGTGTCTCCATCATATAATATCTTCTTTGTCTCGCTCATCACTCATTCTCTATCACTCACTCTACTCTCTATGAGTCTCCATTAGATGATGCCCTTCGAGTCTCTCATCACTTCCACCCTATCACTCACTCTCCTGTGTGTCTCCATCACAAAATATCCTCGCTGTCTCTCCATCAATCATTATCTATCACTCACTCTCCTCTGTGCGTGTCTCCATCAGACAATATTGTTGTTGTTTCTAGCACTCTGCTCCCTGTGTCTCCATCATTTATTATCCTCTTTGTCTCTCTCATCGCTCACTCTTTATCACTCACTCTCCGCCCTGTGTGTCTCCATCAGATCATCTCCTTGAGTCTCTCCATCACTTCCTTTTTATCACGCACTCACTCTTCCCTGTTTTTCGCTTTGTCATTTCCTTCCATCTTTATCTCTCGCACTCTTTTCTTTCCGTTCTTGACCACACAAAGGTCTCTTCTCCATCACTTATGTCCACTCCTGTCCCCATCATTCTCTTTCTCTGTTGCTGCCTCTCTCTGTTCATCACTCCCTCTAGTCCGTCTCCTCCACCCACCCTGTACTCACTCGTCTTTTTCTCAATCACTTCCTCTCACACTCCCTGTTTGTCTCCATCCATCCCTCTCCGTCTCTCTTTCAGAGTCCCTCACTTCTCCTTGTTCTCTCCCAGTCCCAATTCTTCGGTGCCCTCGCAGCTTTTTATGTCATTCCCTCTATCTGTAGTCTTATTCCCTCATCTCTTTCTTCGTCCTGTACACTCTCTCATCAGTGCCAACTCTTCTATCTGTTTCTCCTTTATCAGCTCTTGAGTGTCGACCTTTATTTCTCTCTCTGTCCTTTCTACAACACTCTCTTCACTTTCTCAGCACATCTTTCCTGAGTATCTTTTTTTATTCACTCTTCCCCGATCTCCTTATTCGGCGCTTTGTCAGGGGTAGTAAGCGCTATATAAATACAATTGCAGTGACTTCTGTAATGGGCGGCCACTCCCTCTCTCTCTGTGTTGCTGTCTCCTCTCCATCCACCTTTCTCTCCTCGCCTCTCTTACCCTTCTCCTTCTATGTCAATCAGCTCCTTCATGCTCTTCGGGACCTCTGTGACCTGCCTTCTGTTCACTGATCACCCTTCCCAGTCTGTCTCTTTCACCATCACCTCCTCTCCCCTCTCAGACTTTCCTATCCTTTTCTCCCCCTCCAAGGCTTCGCCCCCGATCTGTCTCTGCCCCTCGTCCTCTCCACCTGCTCATTTCAGGACACGTCCACCTGCTCTCTACCCTCCTCGCAGCCCCCAGCTCGAGCATAGCTGCCAAGGTTTCAGATGACTATGTGTGACATTTTCATAATTTCAGTGTAATTATGAGTGACATTTCAATGACTATGAGTGACACTTTTTCGCAAGCAAATGAAACACATAAATAGCAGAAATTACACCCATTTGAGCAACAAGAAACTTTAAGAGGTCACTGAAGATACAACATGAGTCATCTCAAATTATTTCATGCCTTCATTCACTCTTTGTGGATGTAACAAGTTAACCTACACGCATGACATTTTTTTTGGTTTCAAATGAGTGAAATATAAACTAAGAAAACTATCTCTCCGACTTATTTTGGTGTAAACTAATTGGAATTATGGCCTACTACTACTACTGTTTAAATATATGCCAGCAGCGTTCAGTTCACAGTGAACTTCAGTACAGAATCAGAGCTCAGAGAGACTTAGTGCACACCTTCCCCAGGCAGCCAACTCACAAGTGCCTGGAGGAGCGAGTCTGCCTGGCACAGTGCTTCACTGGTGACGTCGCAGTGATGCTTGTGCTTAAGGCCGTCTCAGGGCTGCTGTAAATTCTACCTCGTGGCAAATCTAAATAATCGTGCAGCGTAGTTACAGGGCAGACGCCTTGCCAGAACATATAGCCAAGCAAAGGTGCTGCCTCATAGATCCACATGTGTCTGGCACGGTGTGCAGGAGATGGCAACTATCTTAAAACCAATTGAGCAGCCACGAGCGCTGATAAGAGACGGGCTGACACGGCTACCAATAATAATGTATGCTTTCTTTTGCCTGCGACAGAACCCGGGCCCAAGTGAAATAAACTACATAATGCATCCCCAACCCAGGAAGGAGGCAGTAGGACATAAATACCGGTTGTGACAGTGCGAGCCCCAAGCTAAACGTTAGCTCTAACGTGTCTTTAAGTCAGCCCAATGGACCAACTACTTATACGCCGGGCACTGAGTCAGGCACACATACCAATCTCAACAATAGTGCGGAGTTAAAACGTCATCAGAAGGATGAAAGGAACAGCCAGCCCTGCTGAAACCTCAACCCAAACCTGAAAATTGCAGAAAGCGAAGGTATTGAGGGAGTCACTGCAAACTAAAACAGACTCGGGTGGCTAGTACTACAGCCTGAACACACTTCAACTTTACCACCATGCCAATCGAGGGTTTGCCGCCCGCCTCCCGAGTCCTCCACAGACTTTGAGACAAACATGACAGCGTTTTGGATTTAAAAATATCGGTCTTTCTAAATTCAATATTTACATAGATCAATTAGATTTATTTTGAACTCTGCTTGAAAACAAATTATTATATCTTTGAAAAAGGAAGGCAAAAGTGGCAGTACTAACCGATACGATTTTTCATAAAAATCATATGTACGAACGAAGTAAGGGGATTAAATTGGTTAGCACACAGACTGCCAGTGAATCTGGGAGTGGGAACGGGGAGGAGCGGACTCACCCAGCTGGTCCTGCTGATCTTTTATCTTGATATTTCTCATTCTGTGTGAGCAGCCTTTTGCGTTGTGCCTGTGACTACTGCTTTCCCCGGCAGCCCATTGGTCCTGCAGAGAGCGGGCAGACAGCTCGAACTCGAAGAAAGAAGTAGTCAGACTCTTCCGATTGCCTGTACCCCCTGCAATCGGGTCTCCTTAACTCCGTGATGTGAAGGTCACAGGCTCAGGTGGCAGCACTCTCACTCGGCCCGGCCAAGCAGCAAGCTCCCTGCTCGGAAATAAGTATTCGCTGGCAGCCATAAAATGATTCTGCCCCACAGTGCCGAGGGCCCGGCCGTGCAGCGTGTGCGATGATCAGCGGTTGCAACCAGCCGAGCCCCATGATTCTGGCGCCGCCGCGGCGCTAACCATTTTCAGCCGGCCTCCACCTCCAATTTCATACAATTTAACTCTCGGCGCGAACCTTGTCAGCAGGACGTGACGTCGGATCCCCACACAGCGCCAGAGCCAAGTTGCCACATAACTTAATTGCGGCAGCCAGGCGGCGGGCAGGCCCCGCCCGGGTCTCCAGGCAGCAGGCAGGGCAGATATAAAGTAACATTGTAGCACTGAGAGCAGTGCACATCGGATTTCAACTGTTACATACATCTGAGTCTGCTGGCAAATTAAGTCTGCTGCGCACGTTACACAGGTGGCAGAGGCATCCGCGCACACACTAGCTTCTGAGTAGGCTAAGGCAGTCAGCTCCTCGGAAGAGAGTACTGAGCTGAGGGACCCCCTTCAGCTCGGGGCCACCCGCACTGCGGGGGTCTGTGTTACACCCTGCCTGGAACAAAACCATCAGGAGTCGGGGGCCGCCACTGCCACGATTATCAGATCCTTCCGATCCGATCCTCGTCGTCGTGGTGGCCCCTGGGGTTTGGCGGCCCTGTGCAGGTGCACACTTTGCACATGCCTAGGGCCGGCCCTGAACCCAGGGTGGTGTGGAGTTCAAAAAAACGATGGATTTATGTCCAGATCCTTGTACTGGGGTGATTGTATGACATTGTTCTACATTCTGTCCATCAACTGTGTTTTTTGCAATTTTCACCCGAGTGTGCTGGGTATACTCAGACGTGAGTCCCAGGCTCTCCACACCACTGGAGTCAAGCTATCCAGGCTGATGAAGGCTGATAGCCAGAAACCGGTCCTTGGATGCTTGTTTCCGGTCTGGGAAAGACATGGCTTGGTAGTTCGGAATGGACTGTTCCCATGAGGCACAGGGTCAGAGCTGATTTGCATATAGCCAGTGTCTAACCCAGGGTGGTGTGGAGTGCAAAACAATGATGGATTTAGGCCCAGATCCTTGTACTGGGGTGAATGTATGACATTGTTCTACATTCTGTCCATCAACTGTGTTTTTTGCAATTTTCACCCCAAGTGTGCTGGGTATACTCAGACGTGAGTCCCAGGCTCTCCACACCACTGGAGTCAAACTATCCAGGCTGATGAAGGCTGATAGCCAGAAACCGGTCCTTGGATGCTTGATTCCGGTCTGGGAAAGACATGGCTTGGTAGTTCGGACTGGACTGTTCCCATGAGGCACAGGGTCAGAGCTGATTTGCATATAGCCAGTGTCTAACCCAGGGTGGTGTGGAGTGCAAAAAAACGATGGATTTAGGCCCAGATCCTTGTACTGGGGTGAATGTATGACATTGTTCTACATTCTGTCCATCAACTGTGTTTTTTGCAATTTTCACCCCGAGTGTGCTGGGTATACTCAGACGTGAGTCCCAGGCTCTCCACACCACTGGAGTCAAGCTATCCAGGCTGATGAAGGCTGATAGCCAGAAACCGGTCCTTGGATGCTTGATTCCGGTCTGGGAAAGACATGGCTTGGTAGTTCGGACTGGACTGTTCCCATGAGGCACAGGGTCAGAGCTGATTTGCATATAGCTAGTGTCTAACCCAGGGTGGTGTGGAGTTCAAAAAAAGATGGATTTAGGCCCAGATCCTTGTACTGGGGTGAATGTATGACATTGTTCTACATTCTGTCCATCAACTGTGTTTTTTGCAATTTTCACCCGAGTGTGCTGGGTATACTCAGACGTGAGTCCCAGGCTCTCCACACCACTGGAGTCAAGCTATCCAGGCTGATGAAGGCTGATAGCCAGAAACCGGTCCTTGGATGCTTGATTCCGGTCTGGGAAAGACATGGCTTGGTAGTTCGGACTGGACTGTTCCCATGAGGCACAGGGTCAGAGCTGATTTGCATATAGCCAGTGTCTAACCCAGGGTGGTGTGGAGTTCAAAAAAACGATGGATTTAGGCCCAGATCCTTGTACTGGGGTGAATGTATGACATTGTTCTACATTCTGTCCATCAACTGTGTTTTTTGCAATTTTCACCCGAGTGTGCTGGGTATACTCAGACGTGAGTCCCAGGCTCTCCACACCACTGGAGTCAAGCTATCCAGGCTGATGAAGGCTGATAGCCAGAAACCGGTCCTTGGATGCTTGATTCCGGTCTGGGAAAGACATGGCTTGGTAGTTCGGACTGGACTGTTCCCATGAGGCACAGGGTCAGAGCTGATTTGCATATAGCCAGTGTCTAACCCAGGGTGGTGTGGAGTTCAAAAAAACGATGGATTTAGGCCCAGATCCTTGTACTGGGGTGAATGTATGACATTGTTCTACATTCTGTCCATCAACTGTGTTTTTTGCAATTTTCACCCGAGTGTGCTGGGTATACTCAGACGTGAGTCCCAGGCTCTCCACACCACTGGAGTCAAGCTATCCAGGCTGATGAAGGCTGATAGCCAGAAACCGGTCCTTGGATGCTGGATTCCGGTCTGGGAAAGACATGGCTTGGTAGTTCGGACTGGACTGTTCCCATGAGGCACAGGGTCAGAGCTGATTTGCATATAGCCAGTGTCTAACCCAGGGTGGTGTGGAGTGCAAAAAAACGATGGATTTAGGCCCAGATCCTTGTACTGGGGTGAATGTATGACATTGTTCTACATTCTGTCCATCAACAGTGTTTTTTGAAACATTGTTGCCAGCAGCCCCTCTCGATGTTGACACTGGGGGCTGAATAACTAGGGCCCTCACTGGCTTACCTCTAGCTGACGGTTTCTTTTGGAAGATTGCAGGCACAGTCCGTTCTTTTTGAGGGGTACCTTGTTGCCAATTCCTGCCACCTTGTAATGATGTCTCCTCTACACATGAAGTGCCAACGTCTGCACCATTGCCTGCCCCGGGGGGTCCGGTGGCTGCTCCACAGGGCGCCGCACATTTTCAGCTCCTTCATCAACTCCATTAGCTACTTGCAAAGCACTAGCTACTGCCGTATTAGGTGCCTCCACAGCCCCGGTAGTTGCAGCCGTAGCTGCAGCCCCGCGGGTTTTTGCCCCTCTCGTACTCCCTTTTGGAGTCATTCCAACTCCAGTCCTAGTTGGCACTCAAATCCACTCCAGGTATCGATAATCTGTGTGATCCAAGCCCCAATACCAGCACCGAGCTCCCCACAGCGTTCTCAGCAGTCCGGCACGACACTGCTACAGCTGCCGACTCCGCACACTCCGCTTACTCTGCTTGCTCTGCTCCACCTGAGAGCGCCACCAGGCAGCTATGGCTACCACGCAGTAGATATTCAGCTACACTGGAGCCGGCGGACAGCAAGGCAGAGTCCACAAAATGCCAGAATCCAGAAGGAGCCGCCAGAGCACAACCACCGCCGGGGAAAAAGACCTCAGCAATCCTCAGCAATCCCAAATGAGTGAAATGGTGTTCACAGGTAGGATACTATAGAGCACGGTCCACAAGCTTCTCACACAGCCACAGCAGCGGCTGCCATCTTGCCCCCCTCTGATGCATTTTGGATTTTGATTACTAATTTATATATGTTTACTGTCCATCACTTTCCTTGATTTAATGTACTTTGGAGTGGGAATAGTAAATTATACATGTTTAGTGTCCGGCACTGTCCCTGAGTTAATAGGGTTTGCTGTGGGAATAGTAAATGATATATGTTTAGTGTCCAGCACCTTCCCTGAGTTAGTATGGTTTAGAGTGGGAATAGTAATTTATATATGTTTAGTGTACAGTTTAGTTTAGTGTACAGCACCTTCCCTGAGTTAATATACTTTGGAGAGGGAATAGTAAATTATATATGTTTACTGTCCAGCACCTTCCCTGAGTTAATATAAATTGGAGTGAGACTAGCAAATTATATATGTTTAGTGTCCAGCACCTTCCCTGAGTTAATGTGGTTTGGAGTGGCAATAGTAAATTACATATGTTTAGTGTCCAACACCTTCCCTGAGTTAATATGGTTTGGAGTGGGAAAAGTAAATTATATATGTTTAGTGTCCAGCACATTGTCAAATATGCATGTTGTGCATTGGCATGCACAACATGACAGGCACACATGCCAGTGTAAGGGGTTACCATAGGTACCCCCCAAGTGCAGCCAATCACCCCCATGCCCTCAGGGTCCCGCAACGGGCCCCCAAAGTTTTCACGCATGCCTTTCCATGGCGGATTCTCTGCCATGGAAAGGCATCTGACCACAGGCATAGTAATATGGATGGCGGTGCCTCGCCACCATATTGTGTCCCTTTTCCCCCCGGCTGGCAATCCGACTGGCGGAAAAGCGGCAGACAGTCTTTCCGTCTTCCATGATGCCCCCGCCATACTAATATGGCGGGGGTGAACCAGGAACATTTGGTAGGCAGAGGCTGTGGCGATCTGCCCGATATCCTAATGAACCCCTTACTGTCCACGACCTTCCCAGGGTTAATATGGTTTGGAGTGGGAATAGTAAATTATATATGTTTAGTGTCCAGCACTTTCCCTGAGTTATTATAAATTGGAGTGGGAATAGTAATTTATATATGTTTAGTGTCCAGCACCTTCCCTGAGTTAAGATAGTGTAGTGTGGGAGTAATTAAAGATTAATACTTTATTTTGGTTACTGATGGAATAATACATGTGTATTAAAACAAAACAATTATTCCAGTTAATTAATGTTACATAATTCTTTTATCAGACATACCGGAATTAAAACAATATAAATTAAACACAGAAGCATGTCAATATTTTATTCTTGTTTTTATTTTGATTCAAAACTCAAGAAAAGAAAGAATATGCATTTTGTTTTATTTACAACATTATGATATATATTGTTATACAGAGAAAAAAAATATATAGATTTTTGCATACATTATATACTTTGTACATAGTTATACATTAATATATAAAAAAATATTAGTCGATATTACATTTTTTTTTTTATATAATAGTGATGTACATTTTACCAAAAAATAATTGCAGTTATAGATTGTTTTTTGTACTTTTTTTTAACATATTATGTTTTTTTTAACATTAATATATTATTTATTCATAATGTAAATATTGATCACGTTATTACAGATAGGGCCCGATTCCGATCTCGCTGGGAAGGCCCTCCTAGAGCCGTCCATAGCCTTACCTCCTGACCGACTCGTTCAAGGAGTCAGTCCATCCAAACGACGAAGTACGATGCGCAAATGTCTCTAATTCTCAAACGACTCATACACTCTGATTCCAACAACATATTCAGTGCGAGCAAGCTCTGTAAACGCTGAATGGATTCATCCGGAGGCATATGCAAAGCAGTTTCCAGCCGGCCCAGTACGATGGGCACTTCCTACGCGCCACACTGGTTGCCACCTCCACCATGTCACAGCGCCTGGAAGAGCGATATTTCAGCTCTGATTCGAGCCAGCTGGGGTGACCCATGCGGGGGCGGTGACTGGCCCAAAACAGACATGCTCCCTACCTTGAGAGGTTCCAAGTTCACTTGCAATGGGAGAAACTGTGGGGGCGGAGGTGTAGGTGGTGATGGTGGGGGCAGATGCTGTTGTTGCTGGCCCTGAAATGGGACAACCCACCACCACAAGGGAGTCATCACCGGAGCTTGTTTGGTCCACAGCTGATGTTGATGTTGCCGACCGGCCTTCAGTGTGGCTCACCTCACCTGCAGTGCCACTCAGTCCCTCCTCCTCCTCCACACTGGACCTAGTGTGGCTAGCCGCTTACCTTTGGTCCATGGAACTTTCTCCTCCAGTAGGTGTAGATGATGCTGTGAACAAGGATTAGAAAGAAATTCACATCAGTCATCTGCATAGAGTTGACACATGAGTATCATTACAACACATCACAGAGCGAGCATATGCATCATTTATTGGCAGGTAGTTAATCATAACACATATTTGCAATATCCACTTGTCATTCTGGAATAAAACCTTGGTTTCCAGACACATGATGGCGTTCAAAACATTGCTACGATGTGTGTCACATACCACAATACCATGTCAAAGACTACACCATTTTGCCGGTGGTCTGATCTGTGATGCTCATGATGTTAATGTGTCATCACATACATGTCTCTCATCTCCCTGACACTACAAATTCCTCAACTCTCATACATAGTTCAATTTGCAGTCATCATGATGGGCACCTATGTCTTCTACAAAAATGCTCAAATGATCTGCATAGCTGATAACTGTCAAGTAAAAATACTGCTTCCTTTTAAAAAAATCATGTCCCACACTATGCCACTGTCCTGTCTGGATGAACAGTCCATACGGAATCTGGGTACAGTAATGGAACATCTCAAGTTTACTGTCAGCACCATGTAACAATCCTGCATATTCTGCTCCAGCTAACATCTGTATGTGTCAAGTATATATGTCGACTACGTGCTCAACACAATTTGAACCCTTTAAAAGCTCATGTTGTACTTCTTGGCCATTGGAGTATGTGAATAAAAATGTCTGTCAACATGAACATTTTACATCTCTCCATAAGAAAGTAATGCAGCCTACACATAGATGTTCAAGCCAGCAGTATGCACAGTCAAGGGATGATAAGCACATGTCTTGTTTTGTGTATCTGAGCCAAAAGTCACACATCAGATGTATGTCCATGACTTTAATAATTACCGTCTGTTTCTCTCACAGATTGGCACATGTACTCATTATCACCAAGTCTGACCCAAAGGTTTTTGACATTACAATGGCGAACGTTTTGCATGGGACAATACTCTGATGTGTCAGTGTGTCAGATGGCTTGAGTTGGCATACCTGTCTTTAGACCATGTGATTACACAGAGCAGTATATCTGTGACAATACATTTCGACCACTTATCGTTATTTTTTGCCTGAGGCATCAACACTGGTCTCACCTGCTGCACTGATGTATAGCATTGTTGATGCACACCTGTCTGCAACAATAGCACATTTTTTTATCATATTTTATGCAGCACATTGAGTACAGGTCATACATCAGTGAATATGCTGACACATGTCAGACATTTACATCACTCATGATGGTCAAATCCATGTGCATGTTGTATGTAGTCCTGAGAATATGATGAAAACACACAATGAAAAACAACACTCCCAGGCAATATATAACAAGTGCAATGTAGAAAATGAGTTCAATGTGGAAATATTAAAAACAATAAATTGTAATTATCTCAAAAAAACATCTTTGCTTAAAAAACATCAGTCCATGACTTTCATTGATGCATATCATAAAATCATTAAGAAAATAGACAATTTGATATTGGTAGGGATGGTTTCTTCGACGCGTGTTTCGGCACTGGAAGTGCCTTCGTCAGAAAATTACCACCAAACAATCTAAAATAAATTAAAACAATATTTAGAACGCTTTCTAAGCTACATTGCTATTTCTTTGCAACTTTTTTATAACTGCTCTAGAAAAAGTTAAACTAATCGTGAGAGTACAGAATAGTATCAAATCTTTGACAAAGCATTCATATATGGACTTGTGGTCTAACAGTCGTAATTTGAACAGAATTTAACAACAGCAAAAAAAATTACTTGGATGTTATCATGATGTACAAAGAAATGAAGAACATTCTGAATATCGAGGAAATACCATCATTATATAATTGTTTCTATATAACTTTACTTTCGTATGATGACAGTCTAGCTACAAAGTCGGTTCATAGAAGAAGGAAGGTATGAGTGGATAAAGTAAAAGATGTCGAAATGGACAGGGATTAACAAGGATCTATGTAAAAAAAGAAGAGACTTGCTTACTTGTACGTCTGTATGTCGCTGTAATGACGTATGCAGCAGTCTAGTGGTTGGGGGTGGAGCGGTAGGAGGGACAGGAACAGGAGGAGTCGGGGGAAGCAGAATAGAGGCAGAATAGAGTAGGGACGGGGAAAGGAAAGGTTGCAGAATAAACGGAGTGCGAAGAATAATACCTGTGTCCTGTGTCCTCATTGATAGAGGGACACTACATCTGTCGACGAGGGTGGGATGGACTGCACTGTGCCTTGGTGCTAGTCCCTGAAGCCGGCGACCCTTTCCTGAGGCGGCACGTGGTGAAAGTCGCTGTCACGACGAGAGCGCCTGCTGATCGAGTGCTGCTGCAGAGCCTGCGTCGGCGGCATCGCGGCACTCGATACCCAAGCTCCGTGGCCCCGAAGCCGCGTGGAACGTCGTCCCCTGCAGCGCGGTTGTGCGCTATCAACTTGGTGCTCACCCCAGATGCGTGCAAATGTGCGCGAGTTATTGACGTCGAGAGCCCACCCCGGTCATACCTGTTGAATGAAGGTCCCACAGAACAAAGGAGGAAAGTCACGTGAAGATCAGATGCCCAGCACAGTGCTCACATGCCCGGTGAGTGCTCGAATGAAGAAGTGAGGCTGGGAAGTGTGAATTGGACCAAGATCTCACCGAAAACAAGATTTCAATGGTGGCGGCCATCTTAAGGTCTGGCTTTTCCACCTATCCCCTGTCCGGGATAGCAGGCGGCCATTTTGAAGTCAGGCAGTGGCAAAAGTCAACAAACACAAGCAAATACAAGAGATAAAGTCAACAAGCACAAGCAAACGCAGGAGCCAAATTCAACAAGCATAAGCAAACGCAAATCCGGATCGCAACAAGCACGAGCAAATACAAATCGTGAAAGCAATAAGCACGAGTAGAGACAAGACCTGAAGGCAACAAGCACAAGCAAATGCAAGTTTCAAATGCAACAAGCAAATGCAAGTCCTGAATGCAACAAGCACAAGCAAACATGAGTCTCGAATGCAACAAGCACAAGCAAATGTGAATCCCGAGTGTAACAAGCACTAGCAAGTGCAAGTCCCGAAGTAAATTTTCTGCACCAAGTGAAGATAAGTAACTGAAATTAAAGGAGGAACGAAAATAAATGATCTAGAAACACGAGTAAACAAGTGTCAGGGAAGCTTTCTCTCATCAACCAAAGTGGCTGGTAACCCGGGTAAGTCTTGATAAAAGGAGCAAGATGTCGACATCGACAAGTACCAGTGCTGAGGAAGCATAAATCACCTGCAGGCAATCCAAGTCTACCTCACTGAAGCCTACTGAGACAGACTTAAAAGCTGGAACATCTCTATAAGGAAAAGGTGAAGCTGGAGGACACAATACAGTGGTCACCTGTGAGTGAGTTTTCCCCCAAAAAATAATCAAAGGAAAACAACTATACGCAAGATCTCGACCGAAGACGGTCAGCAAATAATATGGGAAGCATAGTGAACAGTCCTGTGACATTTTCATACTAGCACATTCCACCATCATGTCGGTGAAAAAAGAAAAACAAAAATCTAACCCCTGCATTGGAGTTCCACCCCCAGCGACACAGACGGGCACCCAGAGTTTGGGTCCCAAATGGAACCGGTGGCTGGAGTCACTGGATGAATTTCTTGCAAAAACAGGTGAGCGAAGAGATGGAAAACGTCAGCTACTACTACTTCAGCTGGTGGGCCATGAAGGTCAACGCCTAATCAGAACATTCTCAACAAAGGACACAGAGACATATGAAAAACTAAAAGAAACACTACGTAGCCATTTCAACACAAAGAAAGACGTCGATCATAAACGCATTATCTTCAACGCAGCACGGCAGGAACCAGGTGAATCATTAACAAAGTTCATTACAAGGGTACAAAGTCTGGTACAATACTGCCATTTCAATACATTCACAAATGAGGAAGCAACTCGACTCAGGGTTATTGAGGGCTGTTCAATCCCAGACACGAAGCGCAAGATCCTTCAAAAGCAGCTCTCGCTAAAGGAAATCATCAGGAGGGCCGAAGCTGGAGAGCGGGCCAAAGCAAGAGAATTGCACCTCAATGCAAGAAAGGAAGACAAGAGAAATGAGATGGTTCTCATGTCAGTGAGCAAAGCCCAAGAAAAAAAAAAGACAGAAAGAGTGAGGGCAAAGGCAGACCAGAGACAAGATATCATGGCCTCACTGATATAACCTCAAGGAGTCATTCAACCTCAAGAAGTCATTCAACCTCAAGGAGTCATTCAACTTCAAGGAGTCATTCAACAAACGTTACAAACTATTCTGAAGAAGCATCAAGCGGGACAGACCACACAAATGGAATAGAGGACAGCCTGCTCAACAAGTGTGAAGGAAAGACAAACTACAGAAGACTGGACCAGTCATGCCAACCCTGGAAACTGGTACACGAACACACCCGAGCAACCCACTGTTCATCAAACTTCATAGACGAGTCCGAAGAAGCATCAAGCAGTGGGATACATCACACCCATGGCACAGACGTTAGTGCACCCAACAAGCAAGAAGAAGAAACAAACCACATAAGATAGGGTGATTCACTCAGGCACCGGAAAGGGGTAGGCAAATACACTCAAGACACCCATGACAATAAGGAGAAAACTGAGAGGAGCGGAGACAAATGCCCTGGGGCCAAACAAAAGAAATAAACACTTGGCTATCAAATGTTCCCTTCATTGCAAGAGCACATAAGACACTTTCAAGAGATGTACCCAAAGAAACGTCCCAAATGTAGCTCCGACTCAAGGAGCAGTTCATCACAGTCCACCAGCTCAAGAGATTTGCCAGTCAAAACACACCCAAAGGAACGTCCTAAAAAAAAATCAGTAGAAGATGTATCTGATTCAGAAAGCATGTCGGCACCATCACTCAGGTCACCAGAATCAAGATCAAGAAAACGCCCATGGCGTCAATCACCCGAATGCAAAATGGAATCAGAGAACGTTCTCCCCATCTAGTGCAAAATATCACATGCCAATGACTCAGAACATTCATTTACCCCACCACGCAACATGTAATGTCAGATATATTCCCATCAAGACATGAAGAATATACCGTCACCTCTGATGGGGTCAGCTAGGCTGACTCAAAGAGCTTGCAGAAGGAGAACGAATGGATGGGACATTACCCACAAATACTGGGAAAAGGCTGTCTCATCACTCTGTAAGAAGGGAAAAAAATGTGTTGACAGAGACATGCCATTCTCAAGGAGAGGAGGATGAGAAAGGAGCATGCATATGCCCAGATGGTCAAAGACGTCAACATCCCCAAACGCAAGTGGGAGTGGGTAAGGCAAACAGAACAAGTTAATGGGTCCCAGAGCCGACCGTTGTCCTCGTGAAGCATCGAAACAACAAACCCTTCTCTCAACAGAAACCTCACTCTACCTCCACAGAACTAACAAACCAACCAAGGATGCTCACCTCACCAACGAACGCTCCCGGCAACAGACTTTACCCGCAACATCTGCAGAACCACTCTCTCATGTCTCCTGTGGACAGGATAAAGAAGGAAAAGATGAAAGTGTATGCGGACGAACGTCGAAAACCTCTCACGCTGAAATTAGTGAAGGAGACTGGGTGCTGGTACGGCAAGAGCAGCAGAGAAAGACTGAGTGCAAATATCATGGATCCCACTGGAGGTTCTGAAACAGGAATGAACCATGATCACCGCAGAAACGGATGGAAGAAGAGTCACCAGGAATGTGACACACTCCAAGAACTGCAGCCCTAGCGTAAAATAACTATTGACTGAACCACTCTCTAAGGACAATAATTCTGAGGCATCAGGCAGTAACAGTCAGGTGTTGATACCGACTCCTGATGAACCTGAGAGGGGTACCCCTGATCCTCAGTTGCATCCCGATGGACCATCCGCAGACCTGTGCGATTGATTGAGGAGTTGTAAACATTTATAATTCAATTCTGTTTTATTAAGAAAGGGGGCGATGTAATGACGTATGCAGCAGTCTAGTGGTTGGGGGGTGGAGCGGTAGGAGGGACAGGAACAGGAGGAGTCGGGGGAAGCAGAATAGAGGCAGAATAGAGTAGGGACGGGGAAAGGAAAGGTTGCTGAATGAACGGAGTGTGAAGAATAATACCTGTGTCCAGTGTCCTCATTGATAGAGGGACACTACAGTCGCCGGATGTGTTTAGTTAATCACATCAAAATAGAGGACCAGTGCGACACTGGTATATTCTATAAATAAAGAAATACAAGGTTGTGTATAGTGTACTGCGGCACTGTACTGACAAATTAAGTTTCTATGGATAGATGAAAGTGACTAAGCATGGCCGTAAAATCCGTTCCGTTCGCGGAATGTGCGGATTTTCTGCAATTTTCGTGGTCCACGAATCTTGCGAAATTGCTGAAAAATCTGCGAAATCGTGTGCGGGACGGATTTTCAAAAACTGAAGTACATGAAGCTACAGGGTTACAGCAGGTGCCCAAGTTGAAGCTAATTTCTTTGTAACCATTTAGAAAAGGGTTACAAAGAAATTAACTTCAACTTGGGCACCTACTGTAACCCTGTAAGTGCTTCCGAGCGGCGCCTCCAGAGTTGTTGCCTACTTGCAACTATTCTCTGACCCTCGAAGCAGGGCCAGAGAATAGTTACAAGTATGGCACAATGCTCCAGGCTGTCACAAAAATTAAACAACAAAAGGAAGCAGTTACAGATAAGGAAGCAGGTGCCGGATTTGAAGCTCAAATTCAGTAACCCATTAACCTGCCCCTGGTTGAGGCTGGGCAGGTGTGCTTTCTCCCCATACTCTACAGTGGTGAACCAGAGGGTGCTGTGATAAACCAGAAGGTGCAGTTGTGAACCAGAGGGTGCTGTGATGACCCAGAGGGTGGCAGTGCTGAACCAGATGGTGGCAGGGGTTAACCAGAGGGTGCTGTGATGAACCAGAGGGTGGCAGTGGTGAACCAGATGGTGGCAGGGGTTAACCAGAGGGTGCTGTGATGAACCAGAGGGTGGCAGTGATGAACCAGAGGGTGGTAGTGATAAACCTGAGGGTGACAGTGATGAACCAGAGGGTGGCAGTGGTGAACCAGAGGGTGGCAGTGGTGAACCAGAGGGTGGCAGTGGTGAACCAGAGGGTGCTGTGATGAACCAGAGGGTGGCAGTGATGAACCAGAGGGTGGTAGTGATGAACCAGAGGGTGTCAGTGATGAACCAGAGGGTGGCAGTGGTGAACCAGAGGGTGGCAGTGGTGAACCAGAGGGTGCTGTGATGAACCAGAGGGTGGCAGTGATGAACCAGATGGTGACAGTGATGAACCAGAGGGTGGCAGTGGTGAACCAGAGGGTGGCAGTGATGAACCAGAGGGTGGCAGTGGTGAACCAGAGGGTGACAGTGAAGAACCAGAGGGTGGCAGTGGTGAACCAGAGGGTGGCAGTGATAAACCAGAGGGTGGCAGTGGTGAACCAGAGGGTGGCAGTGATGAACCAGAGGGTGGCAGTGATGAACCAGATGGTGGCAGGGGTGAACCAGATGGTGGCAGGGGTGAACCAGAGGGTGGCAGTGGTGAACCAGAGGGTGCTGTGATGAACCAGAGGGTGGCAGTGGTGAACCTGAGGGTGGCAGTGATGAACCAGAGGGTGGCAGTGGTGCACCAGAGGGTGGCAGTGATAAACTAGAGGGTGACAGTGATGAACCAGAGGGTGGCAGTGATGAACGAGAGGGTGTCAGTCGTGGACCAAAGGGTGCTGTGATGAACCAGAGGGTGGCAGTGATGAACCAGAGGGTGACAGTGATGAACCAGAGGGTGGCAGGGGTTAACCAGAGGGTGCTGTGATGAACCAGAGGGTGGCAGTGATGAACCAGAGGGTGACAGTGATGAACCAGAGGGTGACAATGGTGAACCAGATGGTGGCAGTGATGAACCAGAGGGTGACAGTGGTGAACCAGAGGGTGGCAGTGATGAACCAGAGGGTGGCAGTGATGAACCAGAGGATGGCGCTGCTAAACTGCCCGGGAGACCTGTGGGTGTGAGCCCCAGCGCTGCTAAGCTGCCCAGGGGTTGCGAGCCCACACGCTACTGAACTTCCCCGGGGCCCAGTCGGTGTGAGCCCCCGTGCTGCTGAACTGCCACGGAGCCCTCTCAGTGTGAAAATCATTTGTGCTCAATTGCCTGGGAGCCCTCTGGGTGTGAGCACACATTGTGCTAAGTGCCACCTGCCCCCAGTACATATATACCCGTACCACATAGCACCATTATGCTCTTGCACCATGAAGTCTGGTGCCTGGATGCTTCTGATCCATGTAGGTTGTACCACGGTCTGGTGCAGTCAAAATGTAAAGTCATAACTTGCTACACAGCACCAATAAACACGTGTCCCCCCTGGCACCGGTATGCACATGTACCAGGCGTGGAGCTCACGCATGCCACTGCACCCTACTGCCCAGCGTCAGCATATGCCTGTACGGGGCAGGTATTATTTATTTATTTGTGTATTTTATAGAGCGCACAGCTACCCCGACGGGGCGTCCCGGCGCTGAGAACTTAGTACAGGTAGTATGAGATGGGACATTGTCCAGCAGCAGCAGCTGCATACGCCTGAATCCACTGAGCAGGATCAGAATGGCTTTGTACCAACACGCGCAGAAGAGCTATCTTGGACATCTGAAGGATTCTGGGGTCCTGTGCCAAACATAAATTTGCATCCATGAGTTTCCCAAGCGCCATCCCCGTGTAGCTCCTGTGACCAGGAGGCTGCTTTCTCCTCATCTGCTGCTCTGCTCGGTCTCTGACCCTTTATAAACAAGATGCATGTGAACTCGCATAGAAGCCCCGCCCATTTGGCCCCATCCACCACACACTAGCGGTATGAAACATTCTTCCCGCCCATCCCCACTATACTGGCCAGCTCACTCAAGGGACCTCGGCGCCTTTTGGCACTCTGGCAAAGTTACAGGCACACGTGGTCACATATTTGTGCAAATGGCACAAAAATCTGCGAGTTCGCTGGAAAAATTGCGAACTCGCAGATTTTTTTTGCCATTTTGCACGAATTTGCGGTCCAAATTTCGCCCATACCTAAAAGTGGCCTACATTATAATGCAATTGAGTGGAGACAATACCGATGCTGAGGAGGATAACTGCTAGTTGGTTTGCAGTCTCTCTATATTAAAAGCTGTAACTGAGATATAGTTATTTATCAATATGATGATGTTACTATTAATATCTATGTTTACCGATATTTCAAATGGAATTTTACTAATGGAAATATATTGGCAGCCTACTGTTTATGTTTCATAGAAGTAGCTGGTAGTATCAGAAGGTCACTTTGATATTAAGTATTGTACTAAAGAACACCATTGTTTCCTTTAAGAATTATAGAGAACATGATTGTATTAACAAAGCTGTCTGCAAGGCCTTAATATAAGGAATTTAGGGAGCACTGATACTTCTCACGGTCCCCATGAGGTTATTTGTTGTGTAGTGTTAATCTGTATCTAAACAGTGAAATATAGAGTAAAATAACCCTATAACTAAACAACATTGTGACATCCGAGATTTATCTGTGTGTAAATACCTGTGGGGCGCAGTCGCCTCGTACTCGTAGAGTAGTGAGACCGTAGATTATATTTATGACTATTGCAGACTCAAATGCGGTTGGAACGTGGCTCTATGCTAAACAATGAACGGGACGCATGGCGTGTGCTCACTGGTTAGTTAAATATACGTTCTAAACAGGGAAAATAAAGCCAGAGCGTGAGCTCAGTGGTTCAGATGTGTCAGTATTATAACAATTTAAGCGGGAACTCTGCATAAATAAATTGACATAGTGAATGGGCGAATTTTGCGAATCAGTGGTTCGTGAATTCGAGCGAAATCGCTAAATAATCCGCAAATTCACGGATTTCCCCGCGAAATCACTGATTTTTTTGTGATTTTGCACAACCGCCAGTGTGTGTGGGGGGGGGGAAACGGGGGGGATTCTATGCGAGTTCACATGCCTCTTGTGTGTATAAAAGGACAGGCACCGATCAGAGCAGCTGATGAGGAGAAAGAAGCTTGTGGTCACAGGAACTGCACGGGGATAGAGCTCGTGAAAGTCAAGGATGCAAAGGCCTCCATCAAGTATCATAGCTAATTTTCGACGGTAGATATGGGGAGAACACACACCTGCCCAGCCTCAACAAAGCGTACATTTTTTTGGGCTGATTAACTTTGCCATTGCGCTGAAGGGCGCCGGGGTCCCTCGAGTGAGCAGTCCATCATAGTGGCTAAAGGGCGGGAAGACGGTGCACACCGCTAGTGTGTGGGGGGGCAAACAGGGGAGAGGGGGCTTCTATGCGAGTTTATTTTATTTTATTTTATGTATTTACGAGCTTATATAGCGCTAGAATCGACTCCAGCTGGAGTATCTCTGCACTTTTGGGCCGGCTGACATACACAGAGGAATGAGTAAAGCTGGAATTAGATCTCGTTTTTAAACAGCAGGATTTTTAAGTTGTTTTCTGAATTTCAGATGTTCGGAGCATAGTCGGAGAGTCAGAGGGAGTCTGTTCCACAGTGTGGGTCCTACTACTGATAGGGCTTTGCCTCCGTGCCTAGCTTTCTTGGCGCGAGGCACTACCAGTAGATGGCTTTTACTGGATCTGAGCGATCTGGGGGGGATGTAAGGAGTACATTTTTGTTCCAGGTAGGTAGGGCCTTGTCCATTTATGCTTTTGTGAATCAGACAGCATATTTTAAATTTTGTCCTTTGTCGAATAGAGAGCCAGTGCAGTTTGTCTAGGAGTGGCTTCGATGCTGTTCTTGGAGGGGCATTGAGGACTAGGTGAGCTGCTGTGTTTGGATTACCTGGAGTCTGGCCAACATTCCCTCATTGGCGGAAAGAAGCAAGCCGTTGCAGTAGTCGATTCGACTCAAGACAAGGGCCTGCACTAAGGTTTTCCTGAATGAGTCGGGCAGCAAGGGAAAGACTTTTCGCAGCAAGCTAATGGTGTGAGAGCATGAGCCTGCAACGTGGTTGCTATGTTGTTTGAGCGATAATTCCTGATCAAGGCGGATCCCTAGATTTTTGACGACCTGTTTGGGTTCTGGGACCGTACCAAGATCAGGTGGCCACCAATCCGGGGTCCACAGTATTTTGGCCTCTCCGAACAGCATAACTTCAGTCTTGCTGACGTTGCACTGTATATAGTTGGTGGACATCCATTGTGCTACGGCCTTCATGCCTGCTGAGAAGGAGTTCCTTAATTCAGCAGTGAGGGTTTTGAAGGGAAAGAGGAGCTGCGTGTCATCCGCATATGACACGGGGATGAAACCAAATTTGCGCATCACTCTTGCCAGGGGTGCCACGTAGATGTTAAAGAGTGTTGGGCTCAATCAGGAGCCCTGGGGCACGCCTTTTGAAATCTCTACCTCCGCTGATCGATATGCACCCATGGTGACAGTCTGGGTGCGATCGGATAGGAAGCTCCTTAGCCAGGCAAGGGCTTTGTTCTTGATTCCCACGTTCGACAACCGGTCAATAAGGATATTATGTGACACGGTGTCGAATGCTGCCGACAGATCCAGTAACACTAGGATCACAGAGTAGCCTTTGTCCTGAAACATGTGCAAATCGTCAGTAACAGACAGGAGGGTGGACTCTGTGCTGTGTTTCGGCCTGAAACCTGATTGGGAGTAATCCAGGCCGCCAGCTATTTCGATGTAGCTGGATAAGTGTTGGTTGAGATAGTTTTTTAGTAAGTTTTCCCAAAAATGGTAGCAGGGAGATGAGCCTGAGATTGGCCTGTTCGGTCCATGGTGTGGCAGTGTTTTTCCTAATAGGCCTTACTAGTGCCTGCTTCCATTGTCTGGGAACAGAGCCTGTACTAAGTGACAGATTGACAAGTTTTTCAATCGTAGGACATAAGATTTCCAGTAAGGTGGGCATTAGTCTGGCTCGAATAATGTCATCTGGGCTGCTGCTTTTGATCTGCGTGGTGAGTACTGATAACTCCTTAGGAGTGATAGGGGGAAAATTATCTAGGGTGTGTATGTTTTGATTGTATTCTGTGTCGTGAAAAGCGAGAGCTGTGTCGGTAGTCATTGCATTGTTGGAGTTGACTATTTTCTCATAGATGGTATCTATTTTGTTAGAAAAAAATAGAGATATTTCGTCACAGAGCGTTTGTGATGCCAGCTCAGAGCTTTCACATGCTACAGGTTTGACAAAGGATTGTAGTACTTGATATAGGACCCTGGGGGAGTTGCCTGCGGCTGTGATTTGGGATGCTATGTGGGTTTTTCGCGCAGTACGGATGGCTTTGTGATAGGTGGATAATGAGTCCCAGCAGAGGCTCCTGTCAGTCACCAGGTGGGAGGTTCTCCATTTCTTCTCTAGCTTCCTAGCTGCTTGTTTTAGTGCCCTGAGGTCATCAGAGAACCATATTTCTTGCTTGTTGGCTGGCCGGGGTCTAAATTGTTTTAAGGAGGCTAAGGTGTCTATGGCAGTCTTAGTTGCTGTTTCGAATTTTTTGAGGGCGCTTTCAATATTCTCAGATGTGGTAATGGTGGGTTCTGTGAATTTATCTATAAATGCGCTTTCGTTGACTTTGTGTCATTGACGTTGTTCGCTTGGGAGGGAAATCGGCCCATGGAGAGCAGATTTGGGGTGAGGGGTGTAAAATTCAATAATAAAATGGTCAGTCCAGCTGACTTGGGTGGGAGGTAGACACGTAACTGTGGGGAAATTGGCTAGTATCAGATCTAGGGTGTGCCCTGCCTGGTGTGTTGGCCCCACATTTCGTTGTGTTAACCACAGTAGGGATAGGTCATTTAGTATAGATTGTGCCTCCTTGCAGTCTTTCTGTTCGCTGTGTATATTAAAATCTCCTACTAATAAGAAGTCCCTGTCGTTGTTAACATAAGTTCACATGCCTCTTGTGTGTATAAAAGGACAGGCACCGATCAGAGCAGCAGATCCGGGGAGAAAGAAGCTCGTGGTCACAGGAACTGCACGGGGATAGAGCTCGTGAAAGTCAAGGATGCAAAGGCCTCCATCAAGCATCATAGCTAATTTTCGACGGTAGATATGTGGAGAACACACACCTGCCCAGCCTGGACAAAACGTACATTTTGGGGGCTGATTAATTTTACCATCGCGCCGAAGGGTACAGGGGTCCGTCGAGTGAGCTGCCCATCATAGTGGCTAAAGGGTGGGAAGACTGTGCACACCACTAGTGTGTAGGGGGGCAAATGGGCGGGCTTCTATGCGAGTTCACATGCCTCTTCTGTGTATAAAAGGACAGGCACCGATCAGAGCAGCAGATGAGGAGAAAGAAGCTTGTGGACACAAGAACTGCACGGGGATAGAGCTCGTGAAAGTCAAGGATGCAAAGGCCTCCATCAAGCATCATAGCTAATTTTCGACAGTAGATATGGGGAGAACACACACCTGCCCAGCCTCGACAAAGCGCACATTTTTGGGGGGCTGATTAACTTTGCCATCGCGCTGAAGGGCGCCGGGGTCCCTCGAGTGAGCTGTCCATCATAGTGGCATTGAAGGCATTGCATTGGCTCCCCGTGCGGGAGAGAGTGACCTTTAAGACACTTTGCACCGCGCATAAAATTCTCGCAGGTAAAGGCCCCCTTATTTTAAAAAATCTAGTGACTCCCTACAAAGCTGGCAGAACGCTGCGATCAGACACGAAACATCTCTTGATGGTGCCTAGAGTCAAAAAGGCCCGCACTGGTGGGAGAAGATTCTCATTTAATACGGCAAAGCTTTGGAACTCGCTCCCCCTAAAACTTCGAGCTGAACCCTGTACACTGCGTTTCCGCAAAGGTCTTAAAACCTTTCTGTTTCCGGCTTAACGCCTCGATGCTGTCCCCTCTACCATCTGATGTTGTCTGGAAGCGCCGGGATGCCCAAGGGTAGCTGCGCGCTATATAAGATTTTAAATAATTAAATAATAATAATAATAAAGGGCGGGAAGACGGTGCACACAGCTTGTGTGTGGGGGGGCAAATGGGGAGGAGCTTTTATGCGAGTTCACATGCCTCTTGTGTGTATAAAAGGACAGGCACCGATCAGAGCACTAGATGGGGAGAAAGAAGCTTGTGCTCACAGGAACTGCACGGGGATAGAGCTCGTGAAAGTCAAGGAGGCAAAGCCCTTCATCAAGCATCATAGCTAATTTTCGACGGTAGATATGGGGAGAACACACACCTGCCCAGCCTTGACAAAACGCACAATTTTTTTGGGCTGATTAAGGAGTTACTGCAGTGGTCCCCAAACTTTTTTTAGGCGGGGACCACATCAACTTTCCTTTCTGTGATGAGGGGCCGGGGTCAGTCTTGTAACAGGAAATGATATGGGCCGCCGCCAATGTGACAACCAATTTCATTGTGGAGATTATAATGACATTTTTTGCAGCTGTCCTTCGCTTGGCCTTGGCGCCACCTGTTGCAAAAAGTAAAAGTAATAGAAAGTGTTTATTTTAACTACCACAGATACTCCTTGATATAGATCGGATTCGCAAATAAAACCACAAGCTGATGATAATTTGTGTGGCAAACATGCACACGTCACTTTTCTCTTGTAACACACTGACCATTTGCTACCTCTTGTTCGCTTTCGATACTTGCAAAAATGCCATCACTGCCTAAGTAACGTTTGTTCTTGTGTCCTCCATTTATTGCAGTATTATAACTAGTCTAGTCCACTTGTACTTTGTACCAAGCATTCTGTTTCCTCAATTCAAGGTGATTTTGAAAGACCGGTAATTGATGACTAAATACATTTCTTGAAAGCTAGGAGGAGCGTTTTGTGAATGCCAGTGAGCATTTCCCTATGAGGATTTCAACTACCTCAATATAGGAGCCTTTTGTTAAAATCTATGTCTGAATTCTTAGTATTGGTGCAAATTAATGCGCTTATGAGGTTTGGATTTAATCATCTTCCTCTTTTGAAAGCGCTAAAAAACGCACATTAATAACACAAGTCTCCATGGACCCTCACCCCCTCAGCTAATCACACCTTTGCTTCGGGTAAAGTCCGCGCTACATGAAAAACGCACATTAATAACACAAGTCTCCATGGACCACCACCCCCCCAGCTAATCACACCTTTGCTTCGGGTAAAGTCCGCGCTACATGAAAAACGCACATTAATAACACAAGTCTCCATGGACCCCCACCCCCCCAGCTAATCACACCTTTGCTTCGGGTAAAGTCCGCGCTACATGAAAAACGCACATTAATAGCACAAGTCTCCATGGACCCCCACCCCCCAGCTAATCACACCTTTGCTTCGGGTAAAGTCCGCGCTACATGAAAAACGCACATTAATAACACAAGTCTCCATGGACCAAACCCCCCCACCCCCCAGCTAATCACACCTTTGGTTCGGGTAAAGTCCGCGCTATATAAAAAAAGCACAAAATCTCCTCACCCCCTCCCAGCTATTCACATCTTTGCTTCTGGTAAAGTCTGCGCTATATAAACCCCGCCAGCCTCCATGGACCTCTCATTCTCATTCGTTCACTGCTGCCCGCTCCACCCATGGTCCCACTCACCGGCTCACAAGGCTCACAAGGCTTCCGCGCCGCTCCCGGTCCCCGCGCCTGACACCGGACTCTTCGCGCGCAACCGCCATGCACATATACGCGTGAAACAAGACGCGCGCGTACGCCGTCCAGTCAAGTATACTCACAGGCAGGCAGCTTCGATCTGCCTCCTATCTTCTTCCTTCACGGAGTTGGTTTAACGCAGGTATCACTGAAACAGATGCCTGTGTGTGAAGCCACCATTTATAGTCCAGAGGATACGCGCATTGGACTACAGCCCAAAAAAAAGGACTTAAGTGACATACATGTTACTGATGAAAAGGGACACACCTGGACATTATATGTTAATGGGGTATAGTCACATTTGGGCAACAGTGGTGTCTTAGCAGGCAGACGACTTGTGAGAAGGATATGAGGCTGAAGGAGTGCAGCATGCATATTAAACATAGTTCTGCAACATGGCACATACTTACATATTCACCCTTCCTTGCTGCTGAAGACCACCTACAGAATCCAGGGCATGTGGGGGGTCCGTGTCCGTCATCGACCCCTTTTGCGAGGAGGTGACAGCTTCAGCTGGACCCTTGCAATTCTCCAGGTCCAGCCACTGAGGCCCTGCCAACTCTTCTGGCAGTTACGTGTGCGGCTTCTGAATACCCCCACGGATCTTACAGCCCAGACGATGCCCATCCAAATTTCACCCTTCTGATGGGAGTCGACCTGTAAGGATGACATGGTGATACACCATTATTGCATGTGCTACATGTTAATGCACCACACAAATGGACATATAAGTCATGGTCAGATTGCCAGTTAATGTCTGAGGTTAGCAAAATATCATCATGGACAGTTTTCATGAGTGAAAATTGCACTCACACTTATGATGACAGTGCAGAAAAGACTAACCCACTATACACACTTCTACATCACTGTACCTGTCCAGAACCTAAATCTACACTTTGTGCGCCTTACACCAACTATGTTAGCTTGCTTGCCCTTGGAGATCACAATGCTAGTAGTGATAGTTTTTACATATATCCAAATGAAAAAGGCAATGTAAGCAACACTCACCTGCTCCCCTGTTTTGCCATACAGCTTGCTGTACTATGGAAGGAGGTTGTCCAGTAGGGCCTGATTCTCCTCCTCTGTGAAAGCAGGGCCCCTCTCCACAGTACGTGCCATTGTAGCTTCCAGAGGATGCAGAGACAGCAGCAGAGATATCTTGAAATGCAGTGAAGTTTCATGTAGTGCAGGCAAGTGAAGTCTCCTGGAAACAGACAGACTTATATCTGTGCAGTAGAGGCGGACTCTGTTCCATGCGTTCAAAGAGATAGGTCAGAGTCGTTCGCATTATCCAAAATGGTCCATCCAATCCATAATAATCTACAAATCGTACACGCCTACCCTGACGTTCAGAAGTGTACGCATTCTAATAGTATTGAGATTTATACATTGGTGTTGTGATTTAAACAATTTGTATTGCACGCAATTCGCACACGAAGCGAAATGCACATCCGTCACCATGACGACGAACAACCAATGTGTGCGTCTGGCACGGTCCGGATGCAGCTCATGCCTCCTTTAAATACTCACCCGTGTCTGTCACCACGACGGCCAACAGCCAATGTGTGGGTCCGGCTCGGTTCAGATGCAGCTAATGCGTCCGTTGAACACTCACTGCATCGGTCACCACGACGACCAACAGCCAATGTGGGCATCCGGCTCAGTTCGGATGCGGCTCACGCATCCTTTGAATCCTCCCCCGAATCGGTCAACATAACAGTAAACGAGCTAAGAATGCGAACTACACATTTTGGTTGATGCTCATGCGCCCTACACTAATCAGTCAGTAGGGCAGACAGTATAACAAATCAGAAATGTTAGTCTGCATTACATGTGTGTGTACAGTGATTTGCATGTGTTGGACTTGGCCCTTTTTGCGGGGTCATCCATGAACTTTTTGCCTTCCTCCTAGCTTTTTTTCTGACATGGTGTTGGTGGCTTTAGGACTCTGGGCACTTTAGCACTGCTGTTCAGTGTAAAGTGTGTGTGCTCTCTGTGGTAAACATGCTAAGATTGGTCTTTACCTGTTTGGCTTACTTAAATACAGGGGCTGGTAAATTAAATGCTATTGGTGGGCTTGCAGCGCTGAGTGCGCCCCCCATCACAGTAGCCTTTCAAACCTGTCTCAGGCCTCTGTCACTGCAGGGCCTGTGCGCGCAGTGTTACTACTGCTGTGACATGGCACCTAAAGTGTGTGCCACGTCTGTGACCCCCCTTTTAGTCCATGTCAGTCACCCCTATGGTAGGACCTAGCTTGCCCTATGGGCAGAGTGCATTGTAGGTGAAAGGTAGGACATGTAGTGGCAATCAGCCATTTTTTGGTTTCTCACTGCTGTGAGGCTGCTCTCTCACAGGAATGCAGTGGAGATTCCCTGATAAGTCTCTGAACTTGAAAATCTTTTGGGTACTGTTTTAAACGAAAATGTTGACGAGGTACAGAGAATTTGGACTGATGTTTTTACAATGTCTCAGAGAATAATTAAGCCGGCAAATCTCAGAAGAAATCATTTGTTTACAGCTTATAGGGTATATTGGACACCAGCCAAATTGTCTAGGGTAGCAGCCAATAATAATTACTGTCCTAGATGTAGACACCCAGCCGCTGACGACCAACACATGTTTATGGACTGCCCGGAGATTACCAGATACTGAGTGGCAGTTTGTGGTTTCTTGGAGAAGGTTTTGTTATCACCGATCACCTGTTGCCCTAGACTGGTCTTTTTGGCCTACCTCTGGGCTACCTTATGAATGATGCAGCTTCTCAATTTCTGTTCTACGTGATAGTTATCGCTAGAAGGGAAATCTGTAGAGAATGGAAGTCGGTAGCTCCACCTAGATTTGCTGACTGTTTAAAAAATATTATGTTGGTCAGCAAGTCAGATATGGTCTGCGCCGGGGTAAGTGCTAATAAAATCTGGTCAGTACTTGAAGCCTGGTTGAGGAAATAGCAACGGTCCAATGATTATGCCAGAGGTTTGTGGTCCGGTCCTCCCTGGTATTTGTTTGGGTCCATCAAGGTAAATGGGAGTTGGACAAGGAGACAGCCTACCTCTGGGTGAACTCTGTAGGTCGCACACATATCCAGGGGCGGAAACCAATTTTATTTGTGTGGAAGGCATAGAAAGATCCCTTCTAGAGCAATCATTTTCTGGTGGCATGTATGAGGACAAAAAAAAAGAGATTCCCTGATAAGTCTTTCAGTGGTAATTCCTGACATGAGAGGAGCAGCGTAGTCAAGTTTGGTATGTTTGGAATAGTAGAAATAAATGCTGCGTAATGGTGTGCACAGATTTATTATCACTATTTTAGAAATTTCACTTTAAGAAGTTGGCATTTCTGTGCGCTATGTGTCTGCCTGCCTGATGTGTATTGCGTGTCTGGCTTTAAGTGACGGGCTAGTGAGGTGTGTGTGTAGCTCCAGGGAGGGCAGGGAGAGTCAGCTCTAGTCTGAATAGGAGATCCGCATTTGGAGTAGTGGGAGGAGTAGTCCCTTGACCCTGAATAGGTCTGTGCCTGCCTGGGTGAATGCTGGCTCTGCCCCCCGGTGGTGGTCTGATGACCGAGCCCCCACCTGACAATGGGGAAGAGGTTCCCTGTAAACAGAGTGCTCCAAACCCCCAAGAACCAGTTGAGACTGGTTTTTCCAAGCCCTGTGCCAAGGACAGACAGAGGAAAATGTTAGTATAAGTATTGAGGATATGACCCCATGTGTGTGCTTTTTGTGGGTGCCATTTGGTGCTTACTTGCAGCCGACAGGATGCCAGCCTGCCAGGGGGCTGTGTGTTAGCGGTGCTTACAGGGGCCTGTGACCAACAGGCTGCTGGAAATGAGGAAGAGGACTGCTGTGCATTGAGGGAACCGCCACTTTGACTTTACCCGGGGCGCTGGTATACTGAAGGGACTGCCTCCCTGTCCTAGGGTCCTGTGTGCTGGCCTGTGTCTCTGCCTCCAAGCTTCATGGGACAAGTGTGGTGAAGCGCTTCCACAAAGGGGGTTGGAAGCCCTGGAGAAGAGCAGTCCCTTTCTCTTTCCTGAAGGTAGCGAGCACGTGTGAAGGAGTGCAAGAAGAACACTGCCCAGACCCCAAGAGGATTTACAGGAAGTGAGTGGTGCGCTCCTGTACTTTCAATGCGGCAACCTGTCCTGAGAGAAGTCACAGCGTTCAGTCTTTGGCTTAAGGCTACATTTCAGTGTTCCTGACCAGAGGGTGTCCACTCCACTATGGCACATATTGGGCACTTTGTTTTAATACTTTTAAAAGGTCCTACAGTGGCGGAAAAGGACTTGGAGTCCAGCGGCTCCCACTCGAGAAACTCGAAGTCAGCAAAGTCAGAAGGACACCTGGTTGCCGGCGAGGCCTGAATCCCAGAAGCGGAAAGAAGGAGACTTCGATCTGTGTGCTGCCGTAAGTTATGCAGAGTGAGTTCATGTTGGAAGGCGGGCTCCTGTGGCTTAGGCGAGGCCCCCATGTGACCAATCTTGTTGTGGGAATGAGACTGGTACAAAAAGAACAATTGATGGACAGAATGCATAACAATGTCATACATTCACCCCAGTACAGAGATCTGGGCCTAAATCCATCGTTTTTTTGTTCACCATGCCCTTCCAGTTTGGACTCAGCCATATGCAAATCAGTCTTGACCATCTGCCCAGTGGAAACAGTCCAGCCCGAACAGCCAGACCTGGTTCTCCCCGGACTAGAAACAAGCATCCTAGGACCAGTTTCGGGCTTGCAGCCCTCATCAGCCAGGATAGCTTGAATGCAGTGGCATGGAGAGCATAGGACCCATGTCTGGGCATACCCATCCCACTCGGGGGACTAATGCAAAAAGAACAATAATGGACAGAATGCAGAAAAATGTCATACCTTCTCCCCAGTACAGAGATCCAGGCCTAAATCCATTGTTTGTTTGCTCACATGCCGTTCCAGTTTGGGCTCAGTCATATGCAAATCAGTCTTGGCCCTGCACCCAGTGGGAACAGTCCAGCCCGAACTATAGGCCCGGTCCTGCCTGGACTGGAAACAAGCATCCTTGGACTGGTTTTGGGCTTCCAACCCTCATCAGCCAGGATAGCTTGACTCCAGTGGCATGGAGAGCACGGGACCCACGTCTGGGCATACCTGTGCCACTCGGGGCGACTAATGCAAAAAGAACAATTGATGGACAGAATGCAGAACAATGTCATACATTCACCCCAGGACAGAGATCTGGGCCTAAATCCATCGTCTTTTTGCTCTCCATGCCATTTCAGTTTGGAATCAGCCATATGCTAATAAGTCTTGACCCTGCACCCAGTGGGAACAGTCCAGCCCGAACTGCCAGGCCAGGTCCTCCCTGGACTGGAAACAAGAATCCTAGGACCGGTTTCAGGCTTTTAGCTGACATCAGCCAGGATAGCTTGACTCCAGTGGCATGGAGAGCACGGGACCCATGTCTGGGTATACCAGCTCCACTCGGGCTGACTAATGCAAAAAGAACAATTTATGGACAGAATGCAGGACAATGTCATACATTCACCCCAGTACCATGGTTTTTTTTTGCTCACCATGCCATTCCAGTTTGGAATCAGCCATATGAAAATCAGTCGACCCTGCACCGAGTGGGAACAGTCCAGTCCAAACTGCCAGGCCAGGTCCTCCCTGGACTGGAAACAAGCATTCTAGGACCGGTTTCGGGCTTTCAGCCAGTATAGCTTGACTCCAGCCTCTGTGTGTAGGCTCCACTTAATGCATGTGACTTCATTGTGTCTTCATTTCATGTTGAATGTGTGTAATAGCATGTTTCTCACTACATGGGGAAGTGTCCTAAACAATTTTTTCACCTGTAACTTAGGCACCGCAGGGCGCCAGCTGTCCACAGACCCTTCCCTGACCTCCAGACCATGGAAGAAAGGGACAGCATCAGAAGATACCACTTCACAAGAGCACTCATTGTGGAGTTGGCAGACCAGTTTGCCTCACATCTGCAACCAGGACGCACATATCCTTTTGTGCGGATCCCCAAGGTGAAGGTTATGGCGGCCCAACATTTCTTTTGCCACTGGATCCTTTCAGCATTTGCTGAAGACATTCGGTCTTCTTGGATAATCTAAATACTCATCGTTTATATCGATGCTCATCATTTCAGCTATCTCTCTAGTTATAGTTTTCTGATGGACAGCCTCAGCAACAGATTGTTTATTAGGCACACAAAATGAAACACATAAAGAACATATCATTGGACTACATTGGATACATACACAGCACGTAAATAAGATTGCAATAACTATACAAAGTCCAGTGAGAACTTTCCAACCCCATGTGGAGATCAGAGTCCAGAACCAACCTGAAATCGTCCAAGTCCCATTTTGAACATGTATATCAGCTGCAATCTTATGCAGTTTATTGATGGCTTTATACACGGAAGGAGTATGGTCAGGGATGAAAACACAACAGCTACTTCCGATAATTCTACAAGCCCCGCCTCTATCTGCTAACATTACATCCAGCACCATACAATTTTGCAATGCAACAATCCTAGTAATTTGTAGTTGTTCGGTGAGATTGCCAAGAGCTGCGGCAGTTTGATTAGTAACAGCTTCTACTACTCTTGTTAATCACCGTATCTTTCTACTATTCAGAGCAGCTCCTACGAAGAAAAACAATCCTAAATTGAAATCTATATATTACTGCAAACTAGTGTCTGTCTGATCAATATCATCAACAGACAAGGTTCGTTTGTATCTGTTTACAGTCACATTATTCAGTAATTTCAAATCTTTATGATACGATGCAGGTGCCAAGAATACAGGTGGTAGTAAAAATTATACATAACATACTCCAGACCATCCAGCTGGTAATCGATAATAGCCTCTATTTCCACATACGAAATAAGTATTATGAGACACAAGGAATGTGCTGTTGTTTAGCCCATCAATATTCAGTACAACAATACAATCACTAACACCTACAGGAATATGGCCTACACGTTGTACACATAAATCTGCTTGTGCTTGAGCTACTGATATTACAAATTTTTCCTTTCCAGCAGTGTCTCTAGTGTTTGTAAAAATATAAGGCATTGAATCATTGTCCGGTCGATATTCTTCCCACTCCCATTTAGTTCTGTTGGCTTGTGGCTAGCCTTCCTTAGCTTGATGGCATTCTTTATTCAGTCTAAAAAGCAATCTACCCACTGTGGGTTTTCTTGTAGCAAAAAGCAAAGTATACCACGCTCGACAAGAGCCATTATGAGAGAAAGGGAGAGGTATGAACGGTGTTCCCCCTTTCTTTTGGTGTGCCGGCATCATCCCACATATCCAACAGTTCGTGGCATTAGTAGCAACATGGGTATGATGCAGCATCTGAATAAAAATGTTATTCAAATATGACTGTCGATGTTTCAACTCTTGATATGGGAGTGTATAGAAGAAATGCTCATCTGGGACTGGAGTAGAAACAACATATAATTCCCGGGCAGGAACTTTATCTTCCGCAAACCATGTAATTGTAGCAACAACTGCTACAACAACGATGAATCCTACAGAACCCAAAATCTTCTTCTTATCCATTCGAACTAATGCACAAATAGTATCTTCCTGAAAATAAAGTGTTGTCAGAACTCTTACCCCTAGGTAGCCGTTGATTTCTTCACCAGCAGGCCAAGACGGGTGTCACTACACTAATGCAGGGCTGATCCCCCCCCCCCTTGCCTCATCGGCTCTCCGTTTCACTGACCTAGGGACCGTTCTGACAACTTCTTATACAATGTGCAGGCTCTTTCCTTGGTCGCAGATTATATCTTCTTGATCCAGGGATTGTTGGGTCCGGGAAGAACTCCTCAGATTCGTCAGGTACCACAGCACAGCCTCTCTCCGCAGTCAGGATTTCTCGATGGTCAGTCAATACAGCAGGCTCCACCAGGCCAGGTTGCACCTTCCGGCAATGAATGGAATGGATCCAATTTCTCTGGTTGGTGACCCGCACCGCTGTTCTTGTGGCGTTAAGGACTTGTTCGGGACCACACCACCTCAGCTCCAGACTGCTTGACCTCTCAAAGGACTTCACAAGGACGAAGTCACCAGGCCGGAGATTATGGCCTTCTCCTGTGGACCGGTCCGGGAGTGCTTCTCGAACCTGTTGATGAATGGAAACCAAACTATCAATTGATTGTGCCAAATAATCATTCATTAAAACACAAGGTACATTGTACACTGAGCTTGGTTTGGGCACCCCCCCCATACGTTCATGGGGCGCCCGAATACGATCTCGTAGGGCGTAAGGCCCGTTCGAGAATGCGGTACTGATCTGATAAACAATAATGCCAAAGGCAAAGCATCTGGCCAAGTCAGAGAAGTAGAGTCCTGTATGTTTGCTATCTTGAGTTTTAGCGTGCCATTGTACTTTTCCACCAATCCTGCTGATTGCGGGTGGAACACTGCATGAAACTTCTGCATTATACCCAATCCTTTCAGGACATACTTAACAACGTCCGCTACAAAATGAGGTCCGTTTTCACTCCACAACAATCTGCAAACACCGTATCGAGGAAAGAATTCCTTCAATACCACTTTGGCAGTAGTCATTGCAGTTTTGTCCTTCGTAGGGTATGCTTCAATCCATTTGCTGATTGCACAAACCACAACCAGGACATATTTTAGATTATTAAAGTGTTCCAGCTGAATATAATCCATTTGCAATACTTCAAAAGGCGCAGTAGGTGTTAAAAATCCTCCTGCTGGAGTTTGTGTCCCTTTTCCTGGATTGTACTTAAGACAAATCATGCAGGTCTGTACTACTCTCTTAGCCGTGCTAGCAATCTCTGGATGCTCCCAAACTTGCGTAAGCAATTTCACAATTGCCGAAGTTCCAATATGTGCTAGCCCATGTGCCATTTGACCCATAGGTTGTACAAAGGCTGTGGGTAACTTCCAACTATCCATCTGCTTATTCCTCCAACAACCTTCATCATCCAATTCTCCATCCTTGGACCATTGCTCCCGTTCTTTGTCGGAAGCGGTCCTTTGCATCTCTAGCACCTCTTTCCTAGCATCGTGCCACCGCTCAGCTTGTGACTTCACAACATACATCGGGGTGGAGTCAGGCTGCATCGCAGTTTCACGTGCTACTCGGTCTACAAAAGCATTTCCTTGTCCCACTTTATCACTTTCTTGTGTGCGCTTCATTTCACTATAGCTATCTTCTTTGGATAGGTCAATGCAGTCAAGAGGTTATGTACTAATTCTCCATACATTATCTGTGCTCCATGTGATGTCAAAAAGCCCCTTTCCTTCCAGAGCAGGCCGAAGTCATGCGCTACTCCGAAAGCATAGCGGCTGTCCGTATAGACATTCACGCATAATCCTGCACTAAGCTCACACGCTCGTGTCAACGCTATTAGTTCTGCTGCTTGAGCTGATTTCTGCGGTATGTGTGCTGCCTCCACTATTGTGTGTAACATAGTAATTGCATATGCTGCTGAGGTAGTCCCATCTGGTGACTTCAGGCAAGACCCATCCACCCACAGCTCTCCATCCACATCTGTAAAGGGCGTATCTTGCAAATCAATACGACCCTTTGTCTGTTCCTCGGTCACAAAGACACAGTCATGTGTCTCTTGCGCCTCAGGCTGAGTCACCGGAAAGGGCAACAACATGGCTGGGTTTAGTGTTGCACATCTCTTTAGTGTAATATGAGGAGCCAACAACGTTAGCTTGTATCCTGTTAGACGAGCACTAGTTAAGTGCTGCGTCTTTGTCTGATTCAAAAGAGCATCGACAGCATGGGGACCATCACCAACAGCTTATGAGATAGCACAATCCCCTCACTCTGACGTATTGACACAGCTGTCGCTGCAACCGAGCGAAAACAACCAGGCAGTGCTCGAGCAACAGGATCAAGCACTGCCGAGAAGTATGCACAAGGGCGCTGTTTGTCACCGTGCATCTGCACTAGCACTGATAATGCACATCCATCTCTCTCATGTACGTACAATGTAAAAGGCTTCGTGTAATCAGGGGTGCCTAACACTGGTGCTGAACAAAGAGCCTGACGTAATTGTTGAAAGGCATTCTCACACTCATTTGTCCAGGGAAGGGGAACTGGAGTATCCTTTGTCAAAAGTGCTAACAGTGGTTTAACTATGTGTGAAAACCCTAATATCCACTATCTACAAAAGAAAGTGAGACCCAAGAAAGCTCTAACATCTTTCTGCGTGGATGGTGTTGGTGTATCCAAAATTGCTTGAATATGATCTGGTGTGAGTGCACGCCCCTCCTTAGACAAAAGGTGACCTAAGTAGGTTACCTTTGGTCTACAATATTGCAATTTCTTTTTCGATACTTTGTGATTGTGCGATGCCAAGGAAGTAAACAAAGACAATGAACACTCCTCACATTGTTCGGGGGTATCGGCTGCTAACAAAATATTATCAACATATTGTATAAGCGCCACACCTTCAGGCAGAATGAAAGAATCCAATTGTCGCTTCAACGCTTGGCTGTAAATGCTGGGACTCTCAGTATAACCTTGAGGAACTCTACAAAATCTGTACGATCTATTATTCAAAGTGAATCCGAAAAGATATTGGCTGTCAGGATGAATAGGGATCGAAAAGAAAGCGTTCTTCAAGTCTATAACAGAGAACGTTGTTGCAGTTGGCGGGACCAGAATAAGAAGTGTCGTAATGTCAGAAACCACTGGGTATTGAGGTATTACTCTCTTATTGACCTCCCTCAGATCGATAATACATCGATAGATCCTAGTGTCAGTGTCTTTCTTCAAAATTGTTAGTATAGGACTGTTACACACATTGTATGGAACTTCTTCAACAACCCCTACTTTAATTAGATCCTGCACTATCTGTGTAAGTGCCTCCTCCCCCTCCTGTGACATTCGATACTGAGGCAGGCGTGGAAACAAAGCTCCCTCCTTTACACTAATGTGTACCGGGGGGATAATCATCTGTCCCACATCAGTATCCGAAGTAGCCCACAGGGTACGAGGTAAAGAGGCCAATGCAGTATCTTCTTTAATCGTACACACCCTCTCCGTTGTCGGATAGTTGTCATTCAAAATAACACGTACTCCCTCAGGGGAGCATCGTATTGTGGCCCGAAAATGCTTAAGCATATCCAAACCCACAATCTTATCGGGCATGTTCGGGGAGAGCAAAAATGGACATGGTGCGACAAACTTATCTACATGAAGTGCAAGAGGTTGTGATAGTGGGCTAAGAGAAGGCGTTCCATCGAACCCTATAGATGTAATTGTTAAGCCAGACAGGGGAGCCCTCGGAACCGATTCTTTAGACAAAGCACTACGAGTAGCTCCTGTATCAACCAGGAACCGATCAGTAGAACCCAAAACATGTGCTGTAACATAAGGACTCCTCTGATCTACTGGCACTTCTACTGATTCCTTACCCCATCCTATGCAATCCTATGCATACTGTGAATCGTGTTGTTCAGGAGGTGCATACTCAGACATTTGACATTGATTCCGTCGATCAAATCATTAGACCCATCTTGCGGTCGCATACCAGAGTCAAACCTAGCACGATCATTCATGTTGCCCCTAGGGCCTGAAGAACCTCCCCGATTCCTCATCGGTCCCTGCCCCCGCTCTTGCCGCTGTGCTCGCAGCAATGGACACTCTCTCGCCCAATGGCCTCTCTGCCTACAATATGCACATTGATCCCGGGCCACATCAGTAAGGCCAAGGAAGAACCAGAAAAATCTCGACCGCCCCTTTCAGTACGTCTACGAGGCGACCCATACACTTGTGCTAACATAAACTTCGTTTTTAAATCCTTAGATTTCTTTTCTTCATTACCCTTTGCTTCTAGTTCCTGACGCTCATAATACTGAGCCATCGTCAGGAGGGATGCCGGTGACGTAGTCGTCCAGGAGCTTTCACTTGCTTTCAATCGGGCTGCCACTCCTGGCAATAAATTCGAAACATATTTATCAACAAAAAGATGTCGGCCTGTGTCGTCCGTAAGCGACTGGCTGCTAAAATCGTGAAAAGTTTCTTCAAATCGTGTAAAGAAATCTGAGACCGATTCATCTACCTTTTGTTTACACGATGCTAGCATAGTCCAATCAATCTTTTTAGGGGGAATAATCGTTTTTAGTTTAGTCAAAATGGCAGCAGGAAGATCTAAAATCGTCTGGGGCGGTTTTTGTGCAGGTTTCCTGCCTCTATCCTCATCTTCAAGATCCACCCATCTGGCCTTAAACATTACAAGATCGTCTACTCTCTGCACAGATCTCCACATATCTGGGGGCAATATAAGTCCGAAAAATAAATCAATATCGGCCAGGGTCATAGTACAGGAATTTAGGGCCCCCTCAACTTCCTCATAAAAGGCAGCAGGATTCTTACGTGGATCAGGTAATGCAGCTTTTAATGCCATAACATCTGCTCTATTCCAAGGAGTATAGACCCAATTACAAATAAAATACCCTTTTGCATCAGGAGAACCCATATCCGAACTAGGAGGACCGTACAAAGGCGCTGCCTCTCGCATCGGCTTAACATGCACTGGGTCGATCTTATCTGAATAAAAGATGGATGACTGCTTCCCGCCGCCGCTCGGATTCGTGTTCTCCTCTGCCGCCTTCCTTTTCCCCGCTTCATCCCGCAGCCGAAACATCTCGTCCCGTAACGCAAACAGCCGTCGAACCGCATCAGGCACCTGAGAAGGAAGAAGACCTTTACGCAAATCTTTAGAATCAGCTACCACATCATCAGGTTCAAGAACATCGGAATATTTCCGAAAAGCTGAAACAACTTCATCAGAAAGAGTCTCGGCAAAGTATAATTTCTCCCTATCCTGCCATCCTTCAAGATCCTGCATTAACTCAGGAAGAGAAACAGTAGCCTTGTTAACTCGATAAGCAATCTTTCGGAGTTCAGCCATACGTTCGGCCGATAACATGGACCGCGTATCCACCTTCTCTGGGGGTGATCCAGAATCCTGACCTCCTCCTCTCAGAGCGGACGGACCAGCATACGGGAGCGGAGAGCGATCTAATAACAAAAAATCATCATCATGTTTATTAAGGACAGGATAAAGAGGCTGCCGAACAGCATACTGGCCAGATACCTGCAACCGACGTTCTTTTTCCTGTTTTTCTTCTAACTCCTTTGCTTCATGCTTTTATCAACTCTTGCGCTCTCTCACGCTCACTCTTTCGTTGCTCTTTTTCATCAGCGCCTGCTCACGCTTCTCACACTCGTGCACCTCTTTCACCCACATACGTATGCATTCAAACATGTCTTGCCTCACTCGTCGCTTACACATACACTGCTCCACATACTCAATCTTCCGCAAATCAAACGATCCATACAGAGGCCACCGTAACTCAGGATCCTTTTTGGTATATTTCCTCCATAACGTGCTGTACATTATAGGGGAAAGACCAAATTTAGCGTACATATCCCTATTCGGCGTCCCTTCCGGGGGAGCCGGCTGTGATTCCTCAAGTCTTAACCGGTCACTTACAAAACAGCAGCACCACTTACGGAATGCGCCGAAAACAGGCATGTCAAAAATAGTGCAAAATATGCAATATTATAATTAAAATGGCACTTAAAACATTGCGCCGCTCAAATCCAAAGTTCAAGAGAAATATCTCCACATTGCCTGCCTATATGTGTTGCAACGCATATATCCCAAATTCAAACCAAACATATGACTAGTCACTTCAAACAAACAAATTAGTCACGGCAAGCGTATCCTAAAACTGCCTTGCCAATCAAGACTACCAAAAGCTCGCAGCAAGTACAGTACAATGGTTCTTACCAATCAAGAGCGTCCAGATTCCAACTGCCAAGCTCCAAATTCGCCCAAACGGCCACTACGCGGCAAACCGACAGAAGAGGTCTCAGTCGAGGACCGGCGCCACCCAGATGGTCAGATCGGAAGGGAAGGAAGAACACCTCAGGATGCCAGGACTAAAGGCGCCGCTGGCAGTGATCACGTCCCCGGCAAGGTTCCAATCCTTCGTCTCGACCAATCCTTCGAGCATGCGAGTCGCTGATGAGCCCCACGTGACGGGCGCCAATTGAAGAGTACAGGCCTCAGCAAGGCCTGCGAATGCAAAGGGTTCGCCCTTCTGTGCACGGAGTCCTCAGACTACACAAAGAAATCGGCACGGAAACTGGAAATACAAAAACATAGTTTAATAAACCTTTAAAGGTGGTACTACGGCCCACACAACACTCTACAGTATTGTACAAGGTAGCACAAAGAACTCGGACACACAGTCCCCTTTTATACACAAAGAAGGGGCTCATAAGTAGGCGGATACAACTCAAAACGTGATTTACAAGCATATATCGACATTTCTTGAACATGATCGATACATGGGTGGAGTTAACGGTTCTTGAGACCCGCCGAAATACACATTCCTATCTACGCTAATCAAAGACAGATGTGACTCCTACTGAGCATGCGCTAAACGCACAAAGGGCTATTTATAGCTTGTTGCTGAGCAAACTTCATGGGTGAGTAGCAGTGAGGTAGGACTCGCCTCATGTCGAGCACATGGCGATGCATGGCACACAAGATGGAGGCCAGAAAACAAAATGGAGTCTGGCCGTATTTAAGGTACAAGCGGAAAAACTAGCAGAAAGACACAATAGCATGTCTTCAGCTAATGCTTAATACTATCACTGTTTTATTTACAACATGTGGATAGCTGTCAGTAGCACATAGTGTTCCTTCTTTGCTTTGTGCCTCATCACATCATGTATATTGTCCTTGTCCTCCATGGACAGATGAGTTACCCAAGGCTGCTTTGTTTGTTTTTGTCAGGCTCAGAGCTGTGAAGTACAGAGGTTTATGTGCTTGCTTTATGCTTCTAGAAGTTGTAACCCTCCTCCCACTTAGGCCAACGTACTCCTTGTGGACAAAGTGTCAATCACAGTGAGGTTAGTGTAGTGGCAATGATGCTGACAATGCTGCATGGTGTAGGAGTTGAATGCAACTCCCAACAATGCTTTTTTCACATGATACATTGCAACATTGTCAGCCATCTTGCTGTGGCACTTCCATTCCCTGTCAGGTATCCATTGTCACTGATGAACATGTTGCTTTGTATGTGGGTAGTGATGTATGCTATGACTGCAACTCACACCATGGCCTGTCCTCCACAAAACTTCTGAGCCAGCCCAGAGAGCACACCTGGAACTATGCATTCCAGACAGTGAGTGGAATTGTACTGTCAAGATGTCTGAGAGTGGGGACTGGTGTGAGCAGCCCAAGGCCTAGATATTACTTGTGACCAATTCATACATAAGGCCCCTGTGTCAGCCATCTTGCCAGTGCATTTCCTTTCACTCTCAGGAACTGCCTAGTGTGGAGAAGTATGGCTCAATGGTTAGAGCGGCTGTCCCTGATGCAGAGGTCTAGCCCGGGACCAGAGTTCAATTCCTCGCCTCGGCGGGTCTTGGGCTAAAAAATTCCACGGACCTGATGATTCTCGCCTCGGTGCCTATTCTAATCATAGAGTCCCACTCTGCAACTCTGGGCAATAGCTTGCTTAATCTCCACAACGGCCCCCACAACGCTAAGGATGCCTGGCCTTCACCCTGGGGGTGCCCAGGAGTGGACGCCTCACAGGGAAAGCCAGGACGGGTTCCACAGCGGTATTTGTACAAGCGCCTTGAGACCCTTGCGGGTTAGTAGTGCACTATACAAGTATCAATTTACAAGGGTGCCATTTGTTCTGGCTGAGAAGGTGTGTGTTTTGGGCAGGGCATGATGGTATTTGCTGATAATTCTCTTCCCACATAGCCCAACTACACGACCTGGTACTATGCTTCCCTCAGAGTAAATGGAAATGATCTGCCAAGATGTCTGCCAGTGGTTCCATGTGTTTGTTTGACCACTACTTGACCACTACTTCCATCAGGCCCTTGTGGTCCTCACTCCAGAGACCTGTGTCAACTATCTTGACAGTACTTATCCACTGCCGGTGAGATCAGCACAGTACAGCTGGGCTACTTGGGCCTTGAGTATGAATATTTTTACTGACTTTAACTGCCATCAGGCCCTGTCCCACATATATTCATCCCACCCAGCACATTCAGCACACATGTGAGATGCTGTCCCTGAGAGTGATTGAAAATGTACTGGCCAAGATGTCTGACAGTGGTGCCTGCTGTTTGTTTGAACACAACTCCCAACAGTGCCTTGTGCTCCCCACACCGGAGCCTTTGTGTCAGCCATCTTGACAGTACTTTTCTACTCCCGGGGTGATTAGCACGGTTCAAGGTGGGCTTGTTGGGCCATGTGAGAGGAGGATTGTTACCTGTGACTACAATACCCATCATGCTTTTAGCCACACCCACCTTCCCAGTCATCCCCGACACCCTTCCTATGACCCAGCTTTCCTGTACGTGAATGTGTGCAAACAAGATATCTGATTCCTGTGGCTGGTGTTTGGATCCCACTGCCTTGCTGTGAGTTAGTGCTAAGTTTGTACATCGTTGTGAAATATGATCTTTCAAGTGACATTGGAGATATGTTGTTAATAGTAATGGATCTTTTTAGCACAACTTCCCTCATGAACTTGTGCTACCAACACCAGATCATGGTGTCAGCCATCTTGGCAGTACATTTGTATTCACTCTCAGGGACAGCATAGTCCCAGGTGTGTTGTTTGATGTTGGTGGGAGTGGTGTGTGGGACAGGGTCTGTTGGTAGATATAGTCAGGGCTACCACTACTCCTCCGCACATGGCTAGTTGACCACCATGAACCATGCTTCCATGACAGTGAGTAATGCTTTACTTTCAAGATATCTGTTTGACCACAACTCCCATCAGGTCCCTGTACTCCCCACACCAGAGACCAGTGTCAGCCATCTTGACAGGACTTTTCCATTGACTGTGAGTTGAGCACAGCTCCTGGTGGTCTTGTTGGACTATGTGGGATGAGGTGTGTTAGCTTTCCACTTTACCACTTTCCCAGCAATCCCAACTTTACTTTCTGTGACTCAGCTTCCCCGTGAGTGAGTGAAACAGTGCTGGCAATATGGCTGACAGTGGTAGGTTGCTGTTTTGAGCACAAAGCCTTGCTGTTTTTTGGGCAAACTTGGTACATGTCATGAAAAAATTACATATCACTCTGAGATTGCATTTATTTTGTATGTCAAGTCAAACTGGCATATACATCACATGCTCATTAGCTTCTTAATATTATGCCTTTGTTAACAGTGATTAGTATCACTGTCCCCTTGACAGTGATGTATGTGGGTGTGTATTTGCTCAAAATATTGGCTATTTGGTTATGTACTCACCAGGCTTTGGTACTCCTGATAATCCATGGATGCTCTCCGGTGGAATGATGGCATGCACCTTCTTCTCCCAGGAAGTGATGTACACAGGTTTTGCAGGACGGCCACCACCGGTCCACTGGTTCAGGACATGGTCTCTGCCAATCTGCTTCTTGACCTTTCTTCGTACAACATTAAACCTTTTCCTGATATCGTCCATTGTGCGGAGGCAAGGTGCTTGAGAGTTCACCTTGTTGACAATCCTTTCCCACATCTTGTTTTTCTGGGACGGAGGGGTCTGTTGGACTAAGGTTCCAAATAACTGTGGCTCTACTCTGTGAATTACATCTACCATGACTTTCCAACTCCAACTCCTTCTCTGTGAACTTTGGATTCTTCTTTGGGGGCATGGTGATGGGTGGTGGTGGAGATGGATCTGTGGGAGAGTGTACAGGTGAGGGTGAGTGTGTATGAGTAAATGTGTTTGTGTGTGTAGTAGTGAACAGGTGCTTGTTTTGTACAGGTTGTGTTGTCGATGAATTGTGAGTGTATGTATCAGTGCAGGTTAATAGTGGTATGTGCTGGCAGTTCTGCTGAAGTAGCAAAGGATCATGGGAAGGATCTTGGCCCTTTATATAGGTGGAGTTGTAGGTGTGGCTTATTTAATTTTTTTCTTGTTTTTTTCAATTTATTTAATTTAATTTACATTGACAATGCTTGTTTGGAATTATTCCATCTGTTTCTGTTGTATTTTTTTTAGCATGACCGTAACATTCTGTTGACCACACTGGATGCTTATTCGTGTATTGGCGGGGTGGTCCGAGTCTGTCCCATTCATGCTACGCTATATTGCAGCCTTTTCGTACAAGTCTGTCCCATCAGGCTTTTTTCCTTACGCTTCACTCCCACGGATTAATTTCCGTACGAGTTTGTTGCCCGTATTGTGCTCCATGAGACTAATTTTTTATTTTACACACATTGCATCGTACTACGTCAATCAGACTGCGTGCGTACCTGACAGTCGGAAGGAAACCTGGCTCTGTGTCATTGGGGGTAATTTCCGGGTGGCATCAGAATCGGGCCCATAGTGTACATTTTTAATAAGATATATTTCTAAACAATTTTTTCATTTTAAAAGTTTTTACAAGTAATTGTGTGTTTTAAAACATAGGGCCCGATTCTGATCTTGCTCGGAAAGCACTTCTGACTCGGTCCCGTAAAGCTTTCCGACCGACTCGTGCTCCAGGGCTCCAAGTGCCCGAGTACGATGTAAGTATGCGCTGACCGGCTCGGGTCACTTGGAGGCCTATTGAAGTCAATGGGAGCCTGTTGCACTTTGCGTACATAGGCTTCCATTGAGAAAAAAGGAAGTCATGGAAAAGGGCTCCCCCTGTCGTGGGGACGTGTTGGTGCCCCCACCCTTGGGTCTACCCTGTGACTGAGTCATAGGTTTACGGGTGAAAGGGGGCCCGCTACGGCCCCCTGAAGTCTGCTTCCAGGAGCTTTTTCGAGTCGGAGGTTCCAAGTCGATCCGGCTGCTCGACACGCGCATGGTACTTGGTTGCTGGTAATCGGACACCATGCGCTGCACAAGTCGGCCATGTTGTAGTCGTCCAGAGGGCTTCTCTGATGTTACGAGTCGCTAGGAGTGCGAAGCGATATTCACTTCGTACTCACTCGCTCATACGGCGGGACGAGTCGGTCAGAATCGCACTCGCGTAAGCATGGGCGAATTTTGCGAATCTCGCGTTCGCGAATTTTGCGGATTTGCGAACTCGCAATCCGCAAAATCCGCGAATTCCCGCGAATTTGCGGATTTTTTTTTTGTGTTCGCGCGTGTTTCTGCAAGTTCGCGAGGGTTTTTACAATTTCGCAATTTGCGAACTTACCTGTCGGGTCGCAAGTTTTGCGAACTTGTTGTTTCTACGTGTCCAGCCTGTTTGGGACACTCTTCTTCATCACTGCCACTCTCTGTCACCACTGCCACTCTCTGACTACTCATGCCACCCTCTGGCCCACCCATGCCACCCTCTGTTTCATCACCACACCCTCTGGTTGTCTAGTGTACATTATTTTCGGCAAAGCAAAGCACACCTTCCCTGCCTCAAGTGACCTGAATTAATTTGGGGCTGATTAATGTGTCACAGAATATTTTTTTAGCTGGCACCTGCTTCCTTAGTGCTTCCTGATTAGTGATCTTTTGCACTTGCTAAGTGCTTTCATTGTTGCAAAATTAGTTACAACACCTGCCCTGCCCCAACTGACAATAATGAATTAGGGGCTGATTAATGGATTTTAACTTCCAGCCTGGCTCCTGCTTGTCTCCCTTAGCTGTAATTCAGGACCTTTGTGGCATATGTGTAACTATTCTGAGGTTCAGAGCAGGGTCACATAATAGTTGCAACTGGCAACTGAACTCTGGAGAGGCCCCTCAGGAAGCACTACAGGAAATGGCTACTAATGATGAGCCTGAACTTTTGAACCTGGTAAGTACTTTCAGTTTTGCTAAGATCGTATTTCTGCAATTTAGCACTTACTCGCGGGGTGCGAAGTTGTACTGGCAAGCCGCGAACAGTGCGAGCAAGCCATAAAATCCGCTGCTCGCGGATTTGCGGATTTCACGGGAAATTCGCAAATCTCGCGGATTGCGAATTTACCGAAAATCCGCAAAATCCGCGAGCGAAACGGATTTTCCGCCCATGGTTACACTCGCGACTCAGACTCGCTCATGACGGATGCCGTTAGGAGCCCTTCTGAGCGAGATCGGAATCGGGGTCATAATGTTATATATTTCGCAATATTATTTATATTTTACATTTAAATAATGTCATCAAGTAAATGAGGCATTTTGCAAACAAAATTATTTTTAAACAATTATACATGTATTCACTTTATTTACAAACAGTATGTTTTTTAATATACATTAGTAATGTAATATATTTTTTTAATTATAATGATAATTATAATTATAAATTAGCATTTGAAATAATATGTAAAACAATTTGTTATACATCACATTTTTTGTCATACATTTGTACTGTACATTGAGTCTAATAATTAAAAGTATTATTCTTTTTTATGTAAGGCAGCCATTTTTTATTTCATAGTCTGTCTGTGTTGTTTTAGGTCATTTCTGGGGGGGAGAAGCTCCCGGTTGGAAGCTGTGTCGCATCGGTTAAGGTAAGTTTAATTTTCTTTACTTAATCTTTAATTTAGGGGTAGTTTAGGGATAGTTTGAAGGTAGTTAAGTTGTATATGGTGTAAATAGTGTTAGGATTTTCTGTTTTTGGTGAGGTTTAGGTTTTAGCTTTAAGTTTGAGAAATGCGGTTAGTTTGTTAATCGGTCAGTGTTAGAGTTTGATAGATATGTTTAATTATGTTTATAGTATGGTGTTAGTGCTATATTTATGTGTATTTTGTCAATTGGAAATTGACGTTGGAAGAAGTATGTTTTTTTTCAAAGGAACTGTTTATTAGTTTCTAGGTAAACAAATAATTATTTGACAATTCCTTTATTTATCATGTTTTCCTGGAGTATTTCTTTTTTTCAATACATTTTTCGTTTTTTTTATGGTTTAGCATTGATGGACCTATTGCTGGTATATACTTATGCCCCTAAATGTCTTTGTTCTCTTTGTGCAAGGGTTTCTGAGCCCAGTTCAAACCAGTTCTGGGGGCACTCCGCAAGTGCACAACATCCATTGTCAGTGTGAGCCTTGGCTCCAGACACACCACAGGGGGTGGAGCCAGCATTGTGGAAGGCAAGCACAGCCCTATTCGGGTACAGGTGCTACTCCTCCCACCACTCCAAAGGCAGATCATGCCTATTCAACCTAGTGCTGACTCCTTCAGGAAATACAATTTGACAATCAGAGAGAACCAATCATAATAACAATTTACATAGAGAGCATATGCACTTTAGCACTGATTAGCAGGGTAAAGTGCCCAGGGACTTAAAACCAACAAACACAGGTCAGGAAAAAATAGGAGGAAGAAGCAAAAATCTGTTGGGGATAACCCTGCAAAAGGGCCAAGTCCAACATTAATTCAGTAGTTTCTTTCATTGTAGCCCTCCCATGAGTTTGAATAATATTTGCCATATTTCCAGTTAACTTTGTCTCCTGTTTGCTTTTCTTGGGTGTAAACATACCCCATATAACATGATAAATATTTTACTTTCTGGGAAGTAATGAATTCAGCCTCTTCAGTCATGATGATTTTTCAAATCCGAGGAGAGATGTATACATCAGATAAAAAAAAATGTAAAACAATATTTAAAAAAAGTATTTCTATGTGGTTTTATTGTCTAAAACGTTGACATTTTCAAAATTATACTTGAAATATCGAATTTGATGAATTTTTTCAATGCTGATGGTTTTCCTTTGATGTTTTTCTTTAGTGTTTCTTTATATTTCCTGCAGAAAAAAGAGTAATTTAAAATAATTTTTTTAACTGTGTTTTTAGTGTGGGGGGGAATTTGTGCTTACCTTCTGCTTTTGTCTGGGATTTTAGCACTGATATTAGTTTAATTGTGATTTATACTTAGTTGATATTTTTAACTTTTCAGCAGTTGGTTGATTGTCTTCTGTATTATCTGTAGAGGATATATAATGTAAATAAAAATATATTAAATATTTTGGGGCCAGCTGTGTGGTGGCGGGCCCTCCACCATCGGACGATGATTTTCCCCCCACCAAATCAGGATGGCGGGGGGAATCAGCCCATGACCATGGTGGGTGCAAAGACCGCCCGCCACTCTTCCATCGCAGGCAATCGGCCAAATTGCCTGGCGGATGATCCACATTGCTTATAATGGTGGCGGTGCCTAGCAGGCATCATCAGCAAAATTGCAACCGGGCTTCAGCCAGCCTTTCCATGGCAGGCTGGCGGGATTGGTTTCAGGGGCCTGATGCGGGCTTCCCTTGTGTTGGGGAGAGGTGGTAGTGCCCTGGGGTGGTAGCCGTGGTACCCCCAATATTTCCCTCCACCAAGTGACAGGCCATGTAGTGCCTGCCAAGTAGTGCAGAGAAATGCATGACATGGCAATTTAAGAGGGTGCCTCTGCCAGCAGCACCTGCCACAATGTTAAAGTGCCTGGATGTGACTGCCATGGTCGCAGTCGCCTCCAAATGTGGGGTGTGGGACCGCCGCCTAACAGGCGGGCAGACCCAATCCCTGCTACAATAGCGGCTGGACTCAAGTCCGCCCGCCATTGTAATCGGCCCTTTGTTATTATAAAAGTTGTTTTGAGAACTTTTTAATTAGGTCGAGTTTTGAAAGCATATTTACTTACTTTGTGAAGCTGGAATCAGGGTTTTCTGAAATAAAGTCAAATGTTGTAGAAGCGATCCGGCATCGATTCTCCTTATTCTTGCTCTTTTTGTTGTAGTGTAAAATAATGTTTAATTTTCTTGGGTTTATATAGTTTTTAATTCATTGTTGTTTGAATCTTATTAGGTTATTTCAATTGTTTGTGTATTTGATTGGTTTTTTTAGATATTGTTTAATTTAATTTGGCAGTTTTTTTCTTTATATGGGAAACACTCACTAAGGTTTAGTTAGAGCTTCTTTTTTTCTTTATTTGAAATTGGTATAGTATATTATATATAATTTATATTGTTTTTAATGTTTAATAATATATAAAATGTTATATATACCGTTCGAAAGAATAATTTATTTTGTGTATTAAATAATGTTCAAGTTATTATTTTTCAATGTAATTAAATTATATGTTCATATATTTATTTAATTTGGTGTGTGTGTTATTGTTATTTTTTATATTTTTTGGGATAAGTATTCTGTTATAAATATTTTTAAGGTGGCGATATTTTTTTTAAACGATAATTGTGTTGTCTATATTTGGTTATCGATATTTGATTTGTTTTGTATGCTAGTTTAATGTTTTAAATATTAGTTTTTAAGATATTTTATGTGTCAATATTAGTTATATCGATGTAAATGTTTTACAATATTTTATTGTTGTATTTTTTTATTTTTTAAAATAAGTACAGTATATCGATATTAATGTTTCAATATTTTTGTGTCAATACTTTGGTATGTAGATCTTATGTCTGTGGATGTTATATCAGTGATCCGCTGACACCATGTGTTGTGTAGAAGGGCGCTGTGTAGTGTATGTTGACTACAAATGTTTGGGTTGGTGTAATTATAATTGACATGGAAGAGATCCATACATAAGCATTGTGATAGTTTCTGAACAGACTCCCCTTGGCTTGGTGACAGCACCCAAACTAAACAGAGGGTACATAGAAGTGCAAAAATAAATACCTTGTAATTGAACATTGCAGGTCTTCAATATAGCTCCAGTGTAGATGTCTGTGGACCTCTGGTTATCCGGTGTTTTTTCATTCAAAGAATTCAATCAAAAAGTTAATAGTGCAGTTCATAAGTTTGATTCACACATTGGATCTGCGTTGGAGTGATGATGTGGCAGCTGAAAGGTGGTGCACTTTGGATGTTCACTTGCAGACCTGTTGGATAAGACCTTGGTTCATTGTGAAGTCAGAACAAACATTGCAAGTGCATTGTTGTCAACAATTGTTTTTTATCGGTTCCTCTATTTCCCTTGAGGGGGTGTGTTTTCCACATTCCTTTTATGTAATTTTTCACTGAGGCACTGGAGGGTGGACCTGATCATTGTATCTTTTGGTGATTAAGGCTTAAAGGTAGCTTTTGGGACATCAGGCAAATTAATCTATTTTGTGAGCCTACATGTCTATCTGGGTTCCTGGACTAATGATCTATGTTTGTGAAGTGGTCTGCGAGCATAGTGATGGATTGTATCCATGCTATCTAGGGTATTATGGCCATCACCAGATTTTTCTTGTTTATTTGGTTTCTTTTTCGGACTTCTCTCCTAATGTGTGCATGGAGGTGCTATGGGTGCGAGATTTTTCCAACCTACATGTGCACGTGACTAAAAGAGGAGAGGGCGTGTCACTACTGAGTGTAGTTTGGTGGTTGCAACGTGCCCTTAGATCACATGTGTCTCAGCATGCGGCGTGCAAAGTACCTCTCCTTATGGTGCCATTTATCTCTCAACCCCACTCTTTCTTAATTTTCTTTTTTCCAGCACTTATTATTTTGTTGTCCTTTCTTGTTGCTTCCTGCAAAAAGATAAATAAGTTTTGGTATTTGCTAGACATGGTATTCCTCACCTTTGTAAGACTTCTTTTTAGGCTACTTCTTCCTTTTTTTTTATCTCTTCAAGCTGTTTTTGCAGATTTTTTTTGTCTTTCCTGGCTGATGTTAGGTAAGTCTAAATCGAAAAGTTAACTTGTAATGTTTACTTGACTTTTTGGCTTCTATCAAAAAAAGTTTTTCATTATTTTTTTCTTTGCCACATTATGTTTTCTATCTAATTTACTTGTTAAAGGCCTTCTGATTGATCAATCTGAGTTGGAATTGATCTGTCTGGTATGGTAGGAGTAGAGAGCAAACAAGGGCCTTTAATATCGAGAGGGGGTAAGACAGGGTTGTGTGCTGGCCCCACTCCTGTTCTCTCTTTACACTAATGGGCAAGAGGCAACTTCGGGTCGCTCCACGAAGGACATTCGTTATATAGAGTTATCTCCCTTACCCATCCTCCTGTATGCGGATGACGCAGTGCTCCTGTTTAGTACCCCGATTGCTTTACAGAAACTCATTCAGGATTACTCGTGTTATATGACTAGCCTAGACCTAAGTGTTAATATCACGAAATCCTATATTTTAATTGTTGGTCCCCTCTCTAAGAAACCTTTTACCTTTCACATAGAGGATCAGAAACTGGCGGGGTTGATTCTTTCGCCTATCTAGGAGCAACATTTGATAACAAGTTATCCTGGGGAAAGCTGTTACTAAACAGAAAGGCCCTTTTGGAAAATGGGTTAGGTCTTGGCTCTATGCCCTTGCCAGAAATGTTACACATTTATTCACTGAAAATGCTGGCAAGTGCCACTTATTGGGGAGCAATCTGAGGAACAGTAAACCCAGCTTCACTCCAAGTTGTAGAGAATGTTTTAAAAAAAATCTGCTCTCACTACCCTGGTCTTATGCAAATACCTTCCACATTCAGAACTGGCTTTACTTTATGTTGAGAATGTGATTAGATTGGCTCCCCTGTTGTTATGGCTTTCTGTTTGGTCAAGGCAACTGAACCCCACAATCCTAAGGGACTGCTTTACACTAAATTATGCCCATAAGATCCCGTGGTTAGATTATGTTAAGAATACCATGACTGAGTTAGATCTCCAACATCTATGCGACTTCTCCCTGTAGTGTAACTCGTTTTCAAAGTTAAAAGTAAAAAAGATCTTCTTGGAAAAAATGACATATGACAGATGGGGGAGAAACAAACTCAAACAACAATAGTTGTATATAGCCTTCTTCCCACGGCTAAAGCACTATTACATTCTTATCTCTCATTTGTATAGAACCCACAGCATAGATACATCCTAATTAGATTTAGGATGAACTACATTCTGTTAAAGTTTGGTTTCCCAGCTAACACCTACACAGTGAATGATCTGCAACCATGCAACGGGAGAGCATCCCAATAAACGCTACATATCCTCTTTTCTTGCACTCTATATAGACCCTAAAGGAAAGCTTTGTTAATTCCCAGGCTACAGAAGTACAACTTTACTCAATATAAGCCTGCACTGTACTTTATCTTCCACCTGTCAGATCCTTATGTGTGTTATTCCCTCGCATCCTAACTATGGGCAGTGGCTAGAAGAAGACGTCTACCTTTATAACTGTTTCCTTTTAATGGATTGTTTTATCCGACTTTGATGAAGTTATGGCATTATGGCTTTATCTTATACGGTGTAATGTCTCTTAGATATATTAATAATGCAGTGTTTTTTAACTTGTTTTTATATTTGTACTTGATATGCTTTGAAATTATTTAAAATAAAGTATTTTTGACTGATCTTGGATTTCCTTGTGTATAGGTTTGATTTTTTTGGCTTTAGGATGATGTTGAATAAAGCTAAGTAATACAAAAAAAACATGATTGTACCTTTTGAAATTTTAATGTTGAATTTAAGAAGGCAAGAAGGGACATGTGCAGTTAACCGGAGGCATGCTCTTTCTTGTGTTAGAATAGTAATTTTGTCCATCACTGCTGACCAACACTTTCCCTAAGTCAAGCACCTTTTGCAGTTAGAATAGTATTTTTGTCCCCCGCCATTGACCAGCGCTTTCCCTGAGGCAAACACTTGTTGGTGTTAGAATAGTATTTTTGCCTCCATGCTCCACTGACAAGCACCTTCCCCGAGGCAACACCTGTTGGAGTGAGAATAGTAATTTTGGCGCCCTCCACTGTCCAGTACTTTCCCTGATGCAATCACTTGTTGGAGTTAGAATAGTATTTTTGGCCCCCACCAGTGACCAGCCCTTTTCCTGAGGCAAACAGTTGTTGGAGCTAGAATGGTATTTTGACCCCCACCACTGACCAGCACTTTTCCTGATGCAATCAGCTATTGGAGTTAGAATGGTAATTTTGCCCCCCACACCTGACCATCCCTTTCCCTGAGGCAAACACTTGTTGTTATAATAGTATTTTGCCCCCCACGCCCCACTGACCAGCACTTTCCCTGAGGCAAACACCTGTTGGAGTTATAAGAGTAATTTTGACCCCCCTGCTCTGCTAAACACTTTCACTGATGCAATCTTCTGTTGGAGATAGAATAGTATTTTTGGGCCCCACCACTAACCAGCACTTTTCCTGAGGCAAATTCTTGTTGAAGTTAAAATAGTATTTTAGCCCCCCACGACTGATCAGTACTTTTCCTCAACCAAACACTTGTTAGAGTTAGAATAGCATTTATCCCCCCACCACTGAACAGAGCTTTCTCTGTGGCAAACACTTACTTATTGGAACTAGAATAGTATTTCTCCCCTCAACTGTGCAGCACTTTATCTCATGCAATCAGCTGTTGGAATTAAAATAGTATTTGTGCCCCAACAACTGACCAGCACCATCCCTGAGACAAACACTTGCTGGAGTTGAATAGTATTTTTGCCCCCACCATTGACCAGCACTTTCCCTGAGGTAAACACCTGTTGGAGTTAGAATAGTCTTTTTGCTACTTCCACTGACCAGCACTTTCCCTGAGGCAAACACCAGTCGGAGTTATGAGCAATTTTGATCCCCCTTTACTGGTCAACACTTTCCGTGATGCAATCTTCTGTTGGAGATAGAATAGTATTTCTGGCCCCCGCCACTAACTAGCACTTTTCCTGTGGCAAATACTTGTTGAAGTTAAAATAGTATTTTAGCCCCCACCATTGATCAGTACTTTTCCTCAGCCAAACACGTGTTAGAGTTAGAAAAGTATTTATCCCCACCAATGAACAGAGCTTTCCCTGTGGCAAACACTTACTTATTGGAATTAGAATAGTATTTCTCCCCCTTCAACTGTCCAGCACTTTATCGGATGCAATCAGCTGTTCGAATTAAAATAATATTTTTGCCTCAACAACTGACCAGCACCATCCCTGAGACAAACACTGGCTGGAGTTAGAATAGTATTTTTGCCCCCATCCTTGACCAGCACTTTCCCGAGGTAAACACCAGTTGGAGTTAGAATAGTCTTTTTGCTACTTCCACTGTCCAGCACTTTCCCTTAGGCAAACACCTATTGGAGTTAGAATAGTAGTTTTGCCCGCCACCACTTTCCCTGTGAGTGGCCTTCTGATTGCTGAACAAGTGTTTTATTGGTTGTTTCAGAAGCTGTTGATTATAGCTGTAAAAGAGATATATATGTAATTTTTAACATTTTTATTTTGCATTTAATAAAGCAGCAAGTGATAAGTTTATTCCATGAAGGAAGATTTGTTTTTTGGGTGTCTACCACTGAGCAGCACCTTTCCTGAGGTATGTCTCTTGTGGATTTAGAATTGTTATTGTCCTCCCTCACCATTATCCAAGCAGCTTCCCAGAGTTAAGCCCATGGCGGATGTTTTATTAACTTTGCACCCTAACAGTGACTACCCCCTTCACTGAAGCCAGCACCCAGTGGACTTAGAAGAGTAATTTTGCCCCCCCCGCCACTGACCAGCAATTTCACTTAGGTAAACCCTTTTTAGAGTATAAATAATAAATGTTCTCCTCTCCACAGATGAACAGATTTCCAGAGGCAAAATTGTGTAGGCTGTACAATAGATTTTTTATCCTTATCACTGTCCAGCACTTTCCCTTAGCCAAAGACCTGTGTGAGACAGAATAGCTATTTTGCGCACCACTACTGACCAGTACTTTCTCTGTGGTAAACAACATTTGGCAATAGTATACTTTTTTGGGCCCTCCTCCACTGTCTGGCTACGATAAATGCCTGTTGAAGAAAAATGTCTACACTCTTCAACAAACCTGCAATTCCCCTTTAGCAAACACTTGTCTGTGTTTGAATAGTAATTGTGCCCCCACTACCATCCTCCATATTTGAAGAGGTAAACACCTGTTGCAGTTCCAATAGCTATTTTGCTACCCACCACTGATTGGCACTTTCTCTGAACCACACATCCAGTCGAGTTAGCATAGTAATTCTGCCTCATTCCTCCGCCCACCACCGCCAACAGACATTCACTTTCCATGTGGAAACACCTTTTGGTGTTTGAGTAGTAATTTTGCCTCCATTTAATGACCAGTATTTTCCCTGTGGTAAACTCTGTGTGGTGTTATAAATCTCTTTTTTAAGCTAACTCACATTAGAGCACTATCCCTGTGGTTAGTACCGGAACCTATATTGCAGTTTTTTAAAATGTTACACTAAACATTAATTTTGCATTGTATTCATTTTAATTTATTGTACACTTACATTTGATTTCCTAATGGATCTTTTTATGAAAATCAATTATGACATTTTTTTTCGAAATTCAGTTGAAAGGATAAAAAAATATTAGTGCCTGTTTTAGAGTTTAAAAGCAAACTTATATGTAGTTTTAATTCCACTTACTTCACAAAGTGGAAAATTGTTTTCTGACTGTGGCTGTTTTTCATAACCTATAAATCATTTAAAAATAGTTTTATTTTAAGTGTAACATTCATTTTGGTGCGTTCAAGAAGCTTTTTCGCTTAATCTGTACACCTACTTTGATCAATAGATGGAAGTGTTTAAATTGGTTTCTGTCAGTTGTCTCCTAGAGTTGCAGCTGCGTGTAATCACCATGGAAGTAAGTGCACCACTTAGAACAAAATGGTGTACGGCTGCATTTATATGTTTTGCTGAGGTAAACTCCTCAAAGTTAAAACAAAATATTTTTGGGAAACTATTTTTCGGTGAGATTTAGAGGCTGCCACAATGTATACTTTTCATTTACTGTGTGAAAAAATGTTTTATATGTCATGTTTCAGGATGGTAGTCATTTTGAGCAGATTGTGGGTCAGCTGGTGTAATGGAAACAGTGGACACTTATTTTGTTTGCTTCTATGAGTCATACATAGAGGCTAATTATGCCACTGACTCTATTGTTTTTTTTGGTAGAAATGTTTTGCATGTATAAATAAATGAATGCCAGTGGTGTTTTTGTGTGTGTTCTTTATCATTAATTAACTTGAAATGGTTACAAGGGTATTAAAAGTAATACTGGAGTATTAAAATTAATATCCGGGTATTTTTGTAAAAAGAAAACTTAAAAATTAATTCTGGGGTATTAATATTAATACTCAAGCATTAACATTAGTATCAGCTTTTTAATATACTCCCGCTACCAGGACCCCTATTTCCCTTGCATCCCATCCCATTGGATAGGTTCCAAATATTAATGAGATGCATTGTAAAAGTATGCGTTGTGAATACACGTGTTGAAAAAAGTGATTTTTATAGAACTCTATTATTATGTGGTGTAATGACTTTCGTTGTAAAAACATGCATTGTAAAAACATGCGCTGTAATGGTAGTTGTGTTGTAAAAATGTGTTGTAAAGTATTGCATTATAATGGTATGCTTTGTAACGTCATATATTCCTTGCCAGGTACACTTTTTTTTCTTTCACGTATTGCACATCTATGATCTGCAGTGATGCAGTCTACTGGCTGAGAACGCTGTAACCCCACCCGTCTTCCTCTTCCGAAGCTGAGCTGATGTCAGACGCGGGAGCAGCGGAGCCACGGGATGCAGCCGAGCTGCTGAGCTCTGCAAATATCTAGCAGGAGCCGAAAAAGTGGAGCGGCACAGGCCCAGAGCAGCACAATCAACGGTGTGCACCGGTGGGCCTTTTTTTGCCTGAATAACCCTTATTTACCAAGTCTGTCCACCCTGCCTACATCGTTATTACGGACCTCCAACATCCTGGTGTTCAGCTCCATTTCAGCTCCATAACGACCTGAGGCGGTTTACCGGTTTGTCTGCATATTCCACAAGCTTGGATACTTCCTGGGTACTTCCTCCAGTGCTGGCGCTTGCATTCCTTGGAGTTGCAGCTTTTTTTTTCTTTCTCTCTTTGGCCATTGGGACCATCAGGGTTCTCTCCAAAAGGGGGTAAGTGCATTTGCTTTCCTAACCCACTGGTGTATGGGAGTTCCCTATGCCACTTGGCTGAGGGTCGCTGTGGGGTCCCACGTATTATTTTTGGCCACTTTGTTAAGGGTTCGGCTTGATAACTGCATTATGCAAAATCTCACCAAAGGAGCTAAAGGACCTGTAACAGCCCACGCTGACTCCGCAAGCCTGGGTCAAAGGGTGAGAAAACTCGTTGGCCAGGTTGCTGCTCAGGCAAACTGCGCTGGGGCTCTTAGGAAAGGTCTTGACTTGAAGACCGAAAACGCTAAGATGGCAAGCTCTGAGGCTGCTAAACAAGACCACCTTGGAGGTGTTTCTGTGGACCTTGATTTGAGTGTTAGCCCTTTCTCCATTGCCTCTCATAGGGAAGGTACCACCATCTCATCAGATCTGACAAATATGCAGAGCAGGATTCAATCTGGCACGATGCTCCTGTCACAAAAATTAAACCTCAACAGGAAGCATTTACAGATATGAATAAAGTAGGTGCTCAAGTTGAAGCTCAAAGTCAGTAATGCATTAATGAGCCCAAACAGTTTGTGAGCACGGTTGAGGCTGTACAGGTGTGCTTTCTCCCCACATCTACCGTCAGAAATTAGCTGTGATCCTTGATGGAGATCTTGGCATCCAAGAGTTTCTCGAGCGCAATCCCCAAGTAGTTCCTGTGACCAGGAAGTTCTTTCTCTGCATCTGCTGCTCTGATCGGTCTCTGTCCCTTTATAAATAAGAGGCTTGTGAACTTGCATAGAAGCCCACCCCCCACACAGACTAGCGGTATGCAACGTCATCCTGCCCTTTACCCACTTTGATGGACAGCTCACTCAAGGGACCCCGGTGCCTTTTGGTGCGGTGCCAATGTTAGACACACATGGTCACTGGAGATAACTCTTCTGGCCCTTTATGCAGCAGTAGTATAGGAAAAAGCATTATACATTTACGCATTGAGGTAGCACTTACTTATTAGCCAGTAGAAAGTACTCTCGTTGAGTAGAATTATTTCACAACACAGTGGCATCTTCTTGGGTAAATATGCAGGGCAGGATTCATTCTGGCACAATGCCTCTGTCACAAAAAGTAACCCTCAACATGGAGGTCTTACATATATAAATAAAGCTGGTGCCCGGGTTGAAGCTCAAATTCAGTAACACATAAATAAGCCTAAAATGTTCGTGAGCACGGTCGAGGCTGAGCAGATGTGCTTTCTCCCCACATCTAAATGTAGGATATTTGTAAAGTGCACAGCTGCCCATCACCGGGGCGTTCCGGAGCTGTATAATGCTGTGGAACCCTTCCTGGCTCTCCCTGTGAGAGGCCCCTCCTGGGCACCCCCAGGTGAATCAGGCATCCCAGTGTTGTAGGGGCCGTTGTGGAGATTAAGCAAGCTATTGCCCAGAGTTGCAGCGTGGGACCCCATGATTAGAGTAGGCGCCGAGGCGAGAATTATCGAGTCCGCAGACAAATGAGCCCAAGACCCTGCCGCGTTGGGAATTGAACCCTGGTCCCGGGCCAGATCTCTACATCAGGGTCTGCCGCTCTAACCATTGAGCCACACTCCTCCACGTGATTTCACATGCCTCTTATTTATACAGTAAAAAATTAGCTGTGATCCTTGATGGAGGTCTTTGCATTCATGAGTTTCTCGAGCTCAATCCCCATGTAGTTCCTGTGACCAGGTGGTTCTTTCTCCTCATCTGCTACTCTGATCGATCTCTGACCCTTCATAAATAAGAGGCATGTGAACTCGCATAGATGCCCCGACCCCCCACACACTAGTGGTATGCAAAGTCTTCCTGCTAATTACCCACTATAATGGATAGCTTATTCAACGGACCCCAGCGCCTTTCGGTGCTGTGGCAAAGTTACAGACACACATGGTAACTGGAGACAACTCTTCTAGCTCTTTTTGCAGCTGTAGTGTAGGAAAAAGCACAATATATTTACCCAAAGAGGTAGCACTTACTGATTAGCCAGTTGAAAGTACACCCGTTGAGTAGAGGTATTTCCCAACATGGTGGCATCTCCTTGGGTAAATATGCAGGGCAGGACTCAATCTGGCACGAAGCTCCTGTCACAAAAATTAAACCTCAACAGGAAGCACTTACAGATATGAATAAAGTAGGTGCTTGAGTTGAAGCTCAAAGTCAGTAATGCATTAATGAGCCCAAATAGTTTGTGAGCACGGTCGAGGCTGGGCAGATGTGCTTTCTCCCTACATCTACCATCAAAAATTAGCTATGATCCTTGATGGAGATCTTGGCATCCAAGAGTTTCTCGAGCGCAATCCCCAAGTAGTTCCTGTGACCAGGAAGTTCTTTCTCTGCATCTGCTGCTCTGATCGGTCTCTGTCCCTTTATAAACAAGAGGTTTGTGAACTTGCATAGAAGCCCACCCCCCACACAGACTAGCGGTATGCAACATCTTCCTGCCCTTTACCCACTTTGATGGACAGCTCACTCAAGGGACCTCGGTGCCTTTTGGTGTGGTGGCAATGTTAGACACACATGATCACTGGAGATAACTCTTCTGGCCCTTCATGCAGCAGTAGTGTAGGAAAAAGCACTATACATTTACGCAACGAGGTAGCACTTACTTATTAGCCAGTAGAAAGTACTCTCGTTGAAAAGAAGTATTTAACAACACAGTGGCATCTTCTTGGGTAAATATGCAGGGCAGGATTCATTCTGGCACGATGCCTCTGTCACAAAAATTAAACCTCAACACGAAGGTCTTACATATTTAAATAAAGCAGGTGCCCGAGTTGAAGCTCAAATTCAATAACACATAAATCAGCCTAAAATGTTCGTGAGCACGGTCGAGGCTGAGCAGATGTGCTTGCTCCCCACATCTAAATGTAGGATATTTGTAAAGCGCACAGCTGCCCATCACCAGGGGGTCCCGGCGCTGTATAACGCTGTGGAACCCTTCCTGGCTCTCCCTGTGAGATGCCCCTCCTGGGCACCCCCAAGGTGAATCAGGCATCCCAGTGTTGTAGGGGCCGTTGTGGAGATTAAGCAAGCTATTGCCCAGAGTTGCAGCGTGGGACCCCATGATTAGAGTAGGCGCCGAGGCGAGAATTATCGAGTCCGCAGACAAATGAGCCCAAGACCCTGCCGCGTCGGGAATTGAACCCTGGTCCCGGGGCAGATCTCTGCATCAGGGTCTGCCGCTCTAACCATTGAGCCACACTCCTCCACGTGATTTCACATGCCTCTTATTTATACAGTAAAAAATTAGCTGTGATCCTTGATGGAGGTCTTTGCATTCATGAGTTTCTCGAGCTCAATCCCCATGTAGTTCCTGTGAACAGGTGGTTCTTTCTCCTCGTCTGCTACTCTGATCGATCTCTGACCCTTTATAAATAAGAGGCATGTGAACTCGCATAGATGCCCCGCCCCCCCACACACTAGCGGTATGCAAAGTCTTCCTGCCCATTACCCACTATAATGGACAGCTTATTCAAGGGACCCCAGCGCCTTTCGGCGCTGTGGCAAAATTACAGACACACATGGTGACTGGAGACAACTCTTCTAGCTCTTTTTGCAGCTGTAGTGTAGGAAAAAGCACTATCCATTTACCCAATGAGGTAGCACTTACTGATCAGGCAGTAGAAAGAAAGTATTCCCGTTGAGTAGAGGTATTTCCCAACACAGTGGCATCTTCTTGGGTAAATATGCAGGGCAGGACTCAATCTGGCACAATGCTCCTGTCACAAAAATTATACCTCAACAGGAATCACTTGCAGATATAAATAAAGGGGTGCCTGAGTTGGAGCTCAAATTTTGTAAAGCATTAACGAGCCCATAAAGTTTGTGAGCACAGTCAAGGCTCGGCAGGTGTGCTTTCTCCCCACATCTCCCGTAAAAAATTAGCTGTGATCCTTGATGGAGGTCTTTGCATCCATGAGTTTCTCAAGCACAATCCCTGTGTAGTTCCTGTGACCAGGAGGATCTTTCTCCTCATCTGCTGCTCTGATCGGTCTCTGACCCTTTATAAACAAGAGGCATGTGAACTTGCATAGAAGCCCTGCCCCCCACACACACTAGCGGTATGCAACGTCATCCTGCCCTTTACCCACTATGATGGACAGCTCACTCAAGGGACCCCGGTGCCTTTTGGTGTGGTGTCAAAGTTAGACACACATGGTCTCTGGAGACAACTCTTCTGGCCCTTTATGCGGCTTTAGTGTAGGAAAAAGCACTATACATTTACCCAACGAGGTAGCACTTACTTATCAGCCAGTAGAAAGTACTCTTGTTGAGTAGAAGTATTTCACAACACGTGGCATCTTCTTGGGTAAATATGCAGGGCAGGATTCATTCTGGCACGATGCCCCTGTCACAAAACTTAAACTTCAACAGGATGGACCTACATACATAAATAAAGCAGGTTGCCCCAATTTGAAGCTCAAATTCAGTAACGCATCAATCAGCCTAAAATGTTCGTGAGCGCGGTCGAGACTGGGCAGGTGTGCTTTCTCCCACATCTACAGTCAAAAATGAGCTGTGATCCTTGATGGAGGTCTTGGCATCCATGAGTTTCTCGAGTGCAATCCCCATGTAGTTCCTGTGACCAGGTGGTTCTTTCTCCTCATCTGCTGCTCTGATCGATCTCTGACCCTTTATAAACAAATGGCATGTGAACTCGCATAGAAGCCCCGCCCCTACACACACACTAGCAATATGCAACGTATTCCCGCCCTTTACCCACTATAATGGACAGCTTACTCAAGGGACCCCAGCACCTTTTGGCAGAATGGCAAAGTTACAGACACACATGGTAACTGGAGACAACTCTTCTGGCTCTTTTTGCAGCTGTAGTGAAGGAAAAAGCACTATACATTTACCCAACGAGGTAGCACTTACTGATTAGGCAGTTGAAAGTACTCCTGTTGAGTAGAGGTATTTCCCAACACAGTGGCATCTTCTTGGATAAATATGCAGGGCAGGACTCATTCTGGCACGATGCTCCTGTCACAAAAATTAAACCTCAACAGGAAGCACTTACAGATATAAATAATGCAGGTGCCCGAGTTGAAGCTCAAATTCCGTAACGCATTAATGAGCCCAAAAAGTTTGTGAGCACAGTCGAGGCTGGGCAGGTGTGCTTTCTCCCCACATCTACCATAAAAAATTAGCTGTGATCCTTGATGGAGGTCTTTGCATCCATGAGTTTCTCAAGCGCAATCCCTGTGTAGTTCCTGTGAGCAGGAGGTTCATTCTCCTCATCTGCTGCTCTAATCGGTCTCTGACCCTTTATAAACAAGAGGCATGTGAACTTGCATAGAAGCCCTGCCCCCCACACACACACTAGCGGTATGCAACGTCTTCCTGCCCTTTACCCACTATGATTGACAGATCACTCAAGGGACCCCGCCGCCTTTCGGCACGGTAGCAAAGTTACAGACACACATGGTCACAGAGAAAACTCTTCTGGCCCTTTACGCAGCTGTAGTGTAGGAAAAGCACTATACATTTACCCAACGCGGTAGCACTTACTGATTAGCCAGTAGAAAAGTACTCCAGTTGAGTACTGGTATTTCGCAACTTGGTGGCATCTTCTTGGGTAAATATGCAGGGCTGGATTCATTCTGGCACGATGCTCCTGTCACTAAAATGTATTCAGCGAGCTTCCAGAATCCCGCAAGCAAGCTGAGTGTTTTTTACCGTTTAGCTGAACTTTGCGCAACGCAACTACGCAAATTCCATCCAGGCTAAATATAAGGAGGGGGGCTAATAGGATGTGAGATTCATTAGCCAACTTCTCCAAGGAATTAGTACGTCCAGTAAAAAGAAGCCCAGCATTTTAACAAGGACTTCAAGTTATACCTTGCATAGTTTGAAGGACAACCTGGAAGATTTTTCGGCCACAAGATAAAATATTAATGAGTAACAGGCAGTAATAAAGACTTTCGTAAGTCCAGAGTCAGAAATATTGGGATTATTGAAATTTCTTCCCAGTCACAATTTTAGAATTTCTGAGAGTACGAATTGTTCATTCTTGAAAAAGATGGTGAAACGATTTTAATCCATTGAAACACGTCGACGCACATTTCAATACATAATCTGTATCTAGGCGGAGGTCATTGAGTACTGGGTACCAAGATTTACGCCTTAACCACTGTTGCAATGCAGATATGTAACAAATAAGGGGCATATGGAATTTGCCTGTGTTATGTACTCTCCTTTTCCCATTATTTTTATGTTTCCTTTTTGTATGTAATATTTACTTACGTGAGACTGTATATCAGAGCTGAAATGTATATTTCTGATGTGACACTATGATATATGGTATTTGTCTGATACAGGTTTCTCCTTGATTTAATTTGTACTTTTTAACTTCTGTATTTTATCAATACATCGATTTATATTTTTGTAACTTTGACAGTCAATGTAATTTTGTGGGAGTTGTTTGGTACATTTTTCTCAAGTGTGATGAGGCATGAACGGTGAGCCTAGATCAACTAGGTGTGAAAGATTTATATGATGAGTCATTGACTAGTTGTTATAAAATCCAAAGGATACTTCATTATTTCTACTGTATAGGGCCCTAATCCTTTTGGTCCTAAAGGGCTCCTCTTTGTTTCTATTGGTCTACTGACAAAGCTAAAAGAACTTCTAATATATAATACTACTGCTTCTTAGCAAGGGGAGGAAGGTTAAGCTCTATATTCTTTCCATGATGACATCTCCCTTCATGATTTATAGACTAGCTGCTATGCTGACTGTATTTGTACTATGCATTTTCTGCTTGTTGTGGCACATGTATTGCATTTTTACGGACCTTAAATAAAATAATTATTTTTAAGTATTTTGTGTCTCTGTCAGATCTTATTGTAGACAAATACAAGAGTGAGAGCGAAAGGGTGTGTCTTGTTACCGCGATTACCGAGAGATCTGGGAGTGTTGTGTCTGGGGTGTCTTATCAATTGTTTCTCTGTAAGTGAGTAGGAGAGCAAGTGAGACACAATAGCTAGTCGGTCCTGGTCTCGTGGGTACTAAGGTAGTCGGAAGACTCAGCCCCTATACACCAAGGTCCCATAATCCTGCGCATAGTTCTGTGTTTGTGCAGAAATCCCTGCAACACCACCTAGTCCTCCATTTTTGAAACAGCCCTTCTATAATTTCCTCAGACCACCAGGCCCGGGTCTCTGTGTATCCATACACCCAGGTACTTCATAGAGTCTGTGCTCCATACCAGTGAATATTCTAACGTATGCAGTTTAGTACTAGGCATCAGCTGTAGTATCACCAACTCAGCCCAGTTTATGCACAGGCCTAAGTGCATAGAGAGCCATGTTGTCAGCATATGGCGATCGGTCTCTGCCGAAATCATAGTTCTGCTTCATTATGTCTCTTTTGGATCACACACGCTAGCTGTTCAAGGGCTAGTGTAAACCGAATCGAGACGTGGGGGCACCCTTGTCTCATGCCCCGGTATGGATGCAGCAGTTCCAATGTGTGTCATGTATGCGCACTCTGGCCTCTGGGGCTGAGTATAGTAGGAGCACGCATTTCAGACCATTTTCTGGTATTCCCATTCAACTTAGGATAGTGAAAATATAAGTACACTTTATGGAATCGAAGGCTTTAGCGACCTATGATAATAACTCCATCACCTCCAGATCAGGGATCAGCCAATGCAGAAGTGCAAATATTGTACACAGATTGTGTGCTGAGGGGGCAGTCGGGATAAAGCCCAATTGGTTTGGAAGGAACATTTTTGTGTCAGTAGGGGATGGAGTCTGCTATCTAGAATTTTTGCAATAGATATATATATATTTGAAATTTAATTTACAGTTTTACACAATAACAAGATACAGGTGTGCATACTGATCCCAGTAATAAGAATCATGTAGTCATACATCATAATAGTTACAGTTCTAGACATCGTTCCATCCACAGTTCCCCCATTCCAAAAACAATAGCCAGGTATAAAGGACATTTAAACTCCTCCCCTTCAGATCCTGCCTGATTACACCCTACTGATGCGCTTTGGAAACCTGTCTGGAGGCAGTCGGCCAGTAGGTCGTGGCAGAACTCCCTTCAAAATTCTTAAATCATCCTCTAATTTCTCATTGCTGCACCTCCTCAGCTAGTGTTGATTCACACACATTTTGTATCCATGCCGAGATCGCTGGTGCCTGCACCCCATCCACACATTTGCAATTCTGGGCCTTGCTAGCACCAATAGTAGTTGCTGCAGTCTATAAACTATCTTGCTTTGCTTTTTAGGTTTTTGTATCAACCCCACTAAGCAATGGGTAGGGTTCAATTGCACTTGTCTATTCACACTGCCTCTAATCCACTCCACTACCTCCGTCCAGGAGCAACTGACCTCAGGGCATTACCAAACCAAGTGCAAGAAATTAGCCCTTCCTTGCGGCACCTAGGGCACAAGTTGACCTTATTGGGGACCATGCAATGTATTCTCTCCAGGGTCATGTATGTGTGAGGCATATAATTGTAATAGATTTACCGGAATTGTGCATTACAGGAAACTGTGTGCGTGAGTGTGCCCACCACCCTTCAGTCCTTATCCTCCAGTGGCTCATCCAGATCTGCATTCCAAGTAGCAAACACCCAAGGGTGAGCACTGGCATCCGCCCTGACAGCACTGATATGGTGCGTCTGCCCACCCCGTATGTGGGTAGGATGTATAATGTTTGTGTGAGCTGTGGGATCACTGGATGTGTGGGACATATTTCTTTAAATATATTTGCTAAGGCAGCGTATTGTAAGTATTTTCCCTGCCTCAGTCTGAAGTCATCACAGGCTTGTTCAAATGTAATGAAGCTCTCGTCCGGGTACAATCCGCAAGCATATCGCAACCCCTCTGCTGCCAACCATGGTATGACATGTTGGTCTTCACCCTCCTGACTGGCGCCTGCCCCACACTGACATCGCCCGATGGAACGGGGCATGTCTCAAGTTTCGCGTCACAAATGTTTGCCATATGCACACAGTCTGTCTTACCACAAATGACACTGCGTCAGTGGTGCCCGCGCCCTCCAAGAGTATAGGCGGCAGGTCAGTAACCAGTACTCTGTCCTGCAGCAGCCTTTTCTCCCAATTGTCCCCCTAGGCAAGCCATCTTGCTGCGTGTTGTAGTTGCAGGGCATAGTAATAGAGCTTTATTCTGGGTGTCTCGAAAGCCCACCCCCCTCATATGTGCAATTCAGAGGGGCAAGCACCACTTTACTACAATGACCTGCACAAAACAAGTCTATCAGTATATAGTCCAGACACCGAAATAAATGCCTGGGAATGGGTCACATGGCATTTTGTAGCATGTAGAGGCAGCGGGGCAACACCACCATCTAAGCTATCTCCATTCTGCCCATTAAGGGGAGCGGAATAGTGTTCCAAAAGCCCACCGACCCCTTTAACACATTAATCATCTTATAGACATTGAGCTGCAATATTTGTGAGTCCTCGCCCGCCACCTCTAGACCCAGGTACCTGAAGTGCTCCATCTCCTAACGTAGGCCCACACTAGGGAGGGAATCTATGGAGCAGACCGCCAGGTGAGCCAGTTGGAATATAAATGATTTTAACTTGTTGAGTCGCAGCCCCGAGCATCCACCAAACTCCTCCACCACCTGTAGTAGACATGGAACTGCCTCCTGTGGCGATGAGACATAGAATAATGCGTCATCCACATACAAAGATATGATAAGGGAAGACCCGCCGTCATTGATTCCCCAGCGACCCAAGTCCCTGCACACCCATGTTGCCAATGACTCTATTGACAGGGCAAACAGAAGTGGAGAGAGCCCTTTCGCGTCCGCCTACCCAGGTGCCACTAGCTCGATCAACTGTGCCCCACCTGAACTCTACCACTCGGTGCTAGAGTTCAAGTCATCAAAGCCTTTTAGGGGTTCAAATTGGCAGTTTAAATCACCACCCAAAAGAATCAAGCCATCTTCTAGGGCACCCGACATTACTATGTCTAGATGGTCTATTGTTGGTGACTCCTAGAGAACACATTGATCAATTTGATTTTATAATCCTTGTTAAAGATGAGGATAAGACTCAAGATATCTGGCCCAATTTCCTCTATTTGTGAGACAGTGCATCCTAAATGGGTCCCAATCCATATAATTAGCCCTCCTGATGGTCTTCCCTGCCCTTTAGAGATGGCTGGATTGTAATAGGGTGCAAATCCCTGACGAGTATGTTCCTCAACAACCCAAGTTTACTGGAACATGCAGATATCACAGGAATCTACCAGTATTCCCCAGTCCGGACAATTCAATTTATTTTTGATGCCTGCAATGTTCCATGAAAGGAGCTTCAAGTTTAGACTAGATTGTAGTGGGGAAATGGAGATATTATGGGTCCCTCCCAAAACATCCACATTTAAAACCAACAGGGGAGAACAAGCAATGTTGTTAAGGAGTGCTTCAGCCTTGTTGCAAGGCCCGTTTCCTCTAATGGGCAAGTGCCCACTTTCAGCCTGCAACTTAACCAAAGCCAGATTTTGGATCGAAGAAACAGGAGGTAAGGCTCGTACAGGACAAAGATAAACACCACCTTGACTGGGGTCAGATTTCTCCTTCTGGTGATGTAAACTATCTGGCCTTTGCTGTTCACTAACTGACCCAGCTATTTGTCTACTTCATCTAAGTGCCTAAATCTATTTTGTAGAGGTAGAGTAAACTGGATGGGATTTTGATGGAAAAAATTCTGTCCCCGTTGTGGGCGCACTCGGCGCCAATCATATGGACCAGTACCCTGATCCACACACCTTGAGCTAGCATTTTTGGGCACATAGAAGTAAGTGAGAGGAAGACATCCAATATGTCCGCGTCTTACTTGGTGGTCAGAGATAGAGTGTAGGAGATGTTGTGTAATGTGTGGCTTTCTTAGATTTACTATTATGCACTCCCCTTTAATGTCTTTTGGCCTATTTCCCACCCAACTTACTCTGCTTGTCAGCAGAATATAATTTACACTGACAAATTGTCCCCTGCGAGAGAAAAAATTGAGCCATTTATTTTTTAACTCAGAGTGTGATTCCTTTGCCCCTGGACTAAGAGACGGGACTCCAGAAAGAATTACTACATATGGAATTGAAGCTGGAGGGAGATTTGGGGTGGGCAACTCTGGACTAGATAGCTTGCCAGCCAAGGACAATCCGGCGACAGTATTTGTAATAGCTCTTGATCCATCAGCCTCCAAGCTCCCTCCATTTAATCTCTTTTCCATAGGACAATTGAGTTCCTTCTCACTACAGGTAGTGTTTTTTCCCCCATCTTGGCCAGGGATGCTCACCCCTATCTCTAATGGCCCTGAGCTCGCCACCTCTTCTAAGACTGGTGGGCTGTTTTTAACTGCGCGAGCGGATAATCTCTCATTTCTAGGCCATTGATGGCTGATTATTTTATCAATATGCCCATAAATATGTGCCAAGTCTTCCCTTACTATTTTTCTGATTTGTACTTTGAAAAAAGTCAGCATGGAGGGGAACCAAGTAGGTTCTAAGTCAACCTTTTTGTGCTTTGCCTCACTCTGCTTGTTAGGGTCTAGGCTGCTCTCTACAAGTTCTATGGAGTCACCATGGGTAGATTTCCTCTTTGTCCCAGCTCTTGTGTTTCTGCTATTAGGCTTACAAGAGATGGGTTTCTTTGCTCCTCTGGCCAGGCCCCTTTTCTTCACTAAAATTTTAGGGGTGATACCCACTCTCTTATCTTGTGGAGTACTGTGACTAAGTTGATCCGGATTGGGGGAGGGGAATCAGAGGCAGCTGAGGGGTTGGGGGTGTACACAATGGTTGGAGGTCTGGGGTCAGGGATAACCTACGCTCTGTGCGTTCTATTTCTGTTGCGACCACCCCTATCGCTCTTTGGAGCATTTTATCAATGGATGTTTGGGGAAGAGAAGGGGGTACTAGTCGTGGGGGTGCATGGCACTGAGCTTTTATGTCATGTTTCCCCATATTAAAGTACACAATTTCTTGTTGTAATACAATTTCAGCGTAAATTAATAGAATAATTTGTTTTGTCTGACTTAAATGATCAATGTACAATTTGTACCTAATAAGAACACACACGATTATTCAGGTGAAGAGTTTGGGTCTCAAGGTTTCTTGAGTGACCTATAACTACTAAGGTTCTTTTCAACCAGCACTTAATTATTTGATAGCCCTACCCTTGAGTCCAGGTTCCCTTCCTTTGTAGAATCCAGATATATCTTTCGCCAAGGGGTGTGGCCCAGCCCAGCCTCTTCAGGCCACTGATGGGCTAGAACAGGCCTGCCCGTTGCACGGGCTTTGCTTGGGCGCCGCCCGCGCGCGTCCTGCGCTGCCGGTGTCATGAGGCACTGATAGGACAGGTGGCGCCTGCCAATGACACTGCCTGTAGGCGCCTTCCCTGGGGCTGCTGGGAACTGTAGTCTCAGAGTGCTGCTGGTAGCTGTTTGCCTCGCGGCAGTTCCAATGGACGGCTGGTGTTTCCCCTATCACGGGGGTCACTCCTGGGAGGGAGAAGCCGTTGCCCTCACTGCGCTCTACGGAGAGAAGTAAAGCCTGTTGCTGTCGTGCGTCACACGTTAGTTATTGTTTCACGTTAGGCTAAGGGTTTCGCATCACATGAGAATAACTTGTTTTTCCACATTGCTAGACTTGCTTTGTAAGCGTAGTCTGAACAGTGAGTGCTGAGGCCTTCAAGGTTATATCAACACTGTTGCTTTTGTTCGAACTGATCAGCTCATGTTCTAGACATAACATATATGCAGCTGTGGACAGATCAGATAAATTGCTTTGGCTTCGAGTGGCAGAGCTTAAGAAACGTCTCCCAGTCACACAGGTTATCCATACTCTTGGCCATCAGCATGTGGGAGCACATGCTGTTGGTAATTCTTTGGCTAATGAAGTGGCCAAGTCTGCAGTAGCCACGTGTTCCGTTGCAGCAGTTACAAGATCCATGACTAAGATTGATAATTACATTTTGGCAGCTATTGCTGCTACGAAGGCTGGAACTGCTCCTCTGCAGAGCTTACCTTCGAAGTATTCTTATAATTTATCTCCCAAACAAGTTTCTAATGCTAAAATTCCAAATGTTGGGGATCGGCTGATTCCCAACATGGACTGCAGACCTGCTTTGATCATTGCCGCTCATGAAGGCATGCCTTCTGCACATGCCGGAGTGTCTGCGATGTCCTCTATTTTACAGCAACGTTACTGGTGGCATGGTTTATTTAAACAGACCTGTAATTATGTACTTTCATGCTACATTTGTCAACAAATTAAGCTATCTACAGTCCCGCACCCACCACAAACACAGCTGTGTAGATTCAATCAGCCATTCGCCTGTGTGTATCTTGATCACTGCTATCCATTCTCTTCAGATACTGCATATAAATATATCTTTGTTGCAGTTGATTTGTGCACTAGATTCCTTTGAGTTTGGCCACAACGCAGTGCTGATGCTCGAAATGTCACCAGAGATTTGCGCATCTTTTTCGGGATGTTTGCCTGTGGCACCTTCTATTCTGACCAAGGTCTAGCGTTCTCCTCTAAGGCGTACAAGGACGGAATGATGTCAATGGGGGGGCAGGTACAGTTTTCGTCTCCATAAAGGCCTGAGGGCAATTCCATCGTGGAGCGAATGAACTTTGACTTAAAGCAATCTTTGACAGCTATAGTCTTAGGTACTGGCAGGAGCTGGCTGGCCCACTTGTATGGGGTTCAACATGCACTTAATAATCTCTGCAGAAGAACTGTAGGTGGGCGGACCCCATACAAAATGCTCTTTGGCATTAAAATGTTTGGGCCAGACCTTGATGGTCTAGACGTTGTGGTGGCTGCCGCAACCTTTGACATAGATAGTCATTCAACTATGTTACAGGATCTACAAAAGCCCTGTGAAAGCTACACAACTGAACATTTACTCTCTTCCAATGATTCAGAACTGATGATTCCGGTAGCAGGTTGGCTTCCTAAGATTAGAGTTCTGGTAAGAGAAAAGATGGAGAACAAAAAAGAATTTGGTCGTCCTATTGTGCACCAGTTCCAGTACTTGGAATGACGGGTTCTCGTCCAGTCTTTTTACCACCTTTACCTGGTCGCAAAGACAACAGATACATCTCAGTGGACCATGTCAAGTTCCACCGTCTGTCCGATTCTGAATAGTGTCACGCCTGCTGTTTCATGCAATGCAATTTCATTGAATCCGCTGACTTCATCCTCTTCCAATATTGCCCTTATAGGTGAGGGAGTGATGGCCACTGTTATTGACCTTTCACCTGTTCATCCTCCAGCTACCAATGCAGGCGTCAAGTACACTTACCCTACAGTGAGTCTAATAGTGAGGTGGCGATCAGTCCCCAACAACATCACGCTGACCCAGCACTACCACCTCTAATTAACAGAACTGCAAGAGGTTACTTGGAAGTTTAAGCCAGCTTCTCTTCTGACTCATCCTCTTTGTCTTTCAATTTGACACTTCCACCGACAAAATTGTGTATTTTTATCTCTTGGATCAAAAAGACTTACTTAGTCTCACCATGGACCTACATCTGGTTGGTGTTTATCCTGATTTTCCTCTTCATGTCGATTGGATTTCTGAAAGTGTTTTTCTTACTGATCAATGGTCATTATTTGCCAGAACGCTCTGCTATGAATTTGGTCGATGCAGTTCTGGCACCACTTACATCGTCCCATACCATGTAAGGTGGTCAAGTTCTTGTTAACATTTTGGCTTTCCCTGTTGCAGATGGCATTGTGTGGAATACATTAGATTTTGAAGTCCACTGCCCGACAGAAGTCCTTAAGATACCATTCGTATTTTGCGTCTCCTTAGGAGATGTGGTTACACAGGACATACGTTCTGACGATTGGGATGTGCAAGCTGTACATTCATTGTTTTCTGATTTGAAATATTATGTCACCTTTGATGCTGAAGATTTGTATTTATATTCTGCCAATTATGCTGATGTATTCTGGTATCAACACTATGGGCGTCATTACTTACAAAAAACAAGCACATTACGAACTGTTTTTAATTATACTCAAAGGGAACATTATCTGACTCCCATCCAAGGGAGTTCTAAAACACTTCAGGATAAGTTTGCGTATTTTACTGATTACAACACGTCTAATACAGAATCCTATTTTTTTTTTATTGCATTAATCATCGCAGCCCAAATTTTTTCTTAGCCATTCTAAATCGATCTATTCTACATCCTTTAGAACTCAATTGGCGTAACAGGGTTATGATCGCTGGAAAGATACAACTGATTTAAAATCAATTTGGGGCACTAAAGCTTGGCAGGGCACTGAAGCTCTTCATAGTGCCTGCCTGATTCTGATTAAAATTTTGTTTTTAAATGACACAGTCCACCAGACCACTTGTTTTGACTTGGCGACTGCTAAAACTTTGAACATTCCATCAATTCCTTCCTTAGCGGAATATGATAATTGGCATGCACAGACTAATTTTGCAATCAATGTATTACAAGCTTTATTATGCAATTACACTTTTAATATTTATGAAATGGACCAATCCAGTTGGTTGGTCTGGCCCACCAGTTCAAATGCATGCCAACTATGTTTTTATAATGTAACACCTGGTTTCACACAAACCAGACCGGATCCTCATTTTCCAAATTGAAACACAGTCACCACATACTCTGTGGGTAAATTGTGCCAACAATGGTTGGAACATTCCACTTTATTGTCAGTAAAAGACCATTTATCAATCTTGTCCAACAACATTATTATTTGGCTGATTTTATCTTAGGTTCTAGAGCCCCTAGAAATAAGAGATTTCTGTATGCAGCTTACAATGAAATTTGGAAACTTTCGCAGGAAGAGGCACATCCACGTCAAATAGATCAGACGAAGTTAGAAAAAGTTCTTGCTGTGGTTGACAATAGTATCAGTACACTGTCTGCATGCATTTACACCTTGGATATTATTGTTTCATCTGGTATTGATATTGTGCAGAATGAGGTATCTGTGTTGTATCATGGTCAAAATCAATTAAGATCAGTGACGCAGTTTGCATGAACGTTACAGACACTCAAAATGGGAAAAGTCCTGTCGAATTATTTAAATGCTTCCTCTTGTTTTCACCTTTTAATTTGACTGATAAAAAGCAATTTATGTCCATGAAAGATGCTACGTACACGCTATTACAGAAAAACAGCAAATTGGCAGTAAGGAATTGCTAGTTGCACCACCTTGCTACACACGAAAATCACAGTAGATTGCTCTACAACTTCTGCCCACCTCTTTGGTCCACTGCCATAGGACCATAAGCATTTAAACAAGCAAAGAGAGAGGCAACAGTACAAATATTTGCACAGTGCTTCAATACACTGAAACAAATAAATGTCCTTCAGTGATGTGAAAAATCTTTTTAATACATCCTTTAGAGTGTTCTTGATACAAGATGATCAGACAAACAGCCTAACCCTTCTAAGGGTATCTCCATATTTTCTACAAGTGAAATCAGTAAGGAAACTTGTTTTAGATGTTCAACTGAAACACTCAGAGAATCACTGTTATTTATCATAGGTAACTCACCTTGTGCTTGATTTAAATGGAAATGACATTTAAGTTTAGCTTTTCTAGAAAATTTAAAAAGGTCTGCATGTATGTCAGAAAAAGCACCTTTATAGGATGCACAAAAACCCAGTCCTTTATTAAGCAAAGACATTTCACGAACACTTAACACTCGATCAGACAAATTAATCACAAGGTTCTCATTATTTGAAGAGTCAATCACAGTTCCAACTCTTGAGTCATTATAATTTTTTCTTCTGATTACTGGTGAGTAAAGAAGATTCTTTTTCTGTTTTTCCTACGCCCACCCCTTCTTGTCTGTTTATGAGTTTCTTTTGTTTGTTCCCAATGCGGTATCTTAATAACTCCTCTAAAAAAGAAGAGGTGGAAGGGGGAGCAGTCACACCAGTATTGGATTCATTCAAGTTAGTTCCTAAAGCCCCTGCTTCATCAATAGATGATACGTTAGAACTCCTTAACAGGCTTGTTACACTTCCCATACTTAAAGTATCACCATCTTTGGGTTTGGGGATTTGTATATTATCAATCTTTTGTGCAAAGGTATAGCTGCACCCATGGGAATAATCCCTATCATCCCTTGCTATTTTGTTCAGTTTCCTTTGTTTGATACAACGCTGGTGATTAGAAATTTGTTCTTTAAGTATACATAATTCTTGTCTGTCACTTCCTTCAAATTAAAACCTTTGATTTCTTCCTCAAGGGCCTCTATTTCCTCTCTCAACTTCAAACATTTTCTAGTAGAGTGCTCTATTAGAACTCTCATCATGACAAAAGAGGAGTTTTCCAAATTTTGCTCCCAATCTTTAAGCAGATCTGCTTCCAAATCATCAAACGTTGCAAACGTTAGGAACCAAGGCAAGTCAAGTCAGAGAATTTATATAGCGCACTACATACCCAGAGGGTCTCAAGGCGCTTGAGGGAGGGTGGGGAATTAATTGTCGAAGATCCAGGTTTTAAGTTGCTTTCTGAAAGCTGGGTGGTTTTGAGTGAGGCGGAGGTGAATGGGGAGGGAGTTCCATGTTTTAGCCGCTAGGTAGGAGAAGGATCTTCCTCCCATGGTGGATTTGTTGATGCGTGGAACCGCGGCGAAGGCTTGGTTGGAGGAACGTAGCGGGCGGGAGGGGGAGTAGAAGGATAATCGCGTGTTGAGGCATTCTGGTCCAAGTTCGTAGAGTGCTTTGTGTGCGTGGGTGAGGAGGCGGAACGTGATCCTCTTATTAACAGGGAGCCAGTGGAGGTCTTTTAGGTGACCTGAGATGTGGTCTTTACGCGGGATGTCTAGTATGAGTCTGGCTGATGCGTTTTGGATGCGTTGGAGTTTTTTCTGAAGTTTAGCGGTGGTACCGGCGTATAGGGTGTTTCCGTAGTCCAGGCGGCTTGTAACTAGTGCATGGGTGACAGTTTTTCTAGTTTCGGTGGGGATCCAGCGAAATGTTTTTTTGAGCATGCGGAGGATGTTGAAGCAAGATGATGAAACTGCGTTGACTTGTCTGGTCATCAAGAGAGAGGAGTCAAGGATGATATTTACAACAAGGGGTGGTGAGGGACAGAGTCTCTGAATTAAGCAGAAAGCTCTCACCCAGTCAAGAGATCAGGGCTAGATCCAACACCGTTTTTTAGCTCACTGCACCATCCCAGTTTCAGAACCTGGCTGTATTCAAATTAGTCTGTTCCTGTCCCAGTGCATGATGGGAACAGGGCAAACCAAACTACAAAAGCCAATTCTTTCACTGGGAAGGAAACAAGCTCCCGGGGACCGGTTTCTGGCATTACAGCCGTCTTCGGCCCGGTTTGCTTGAATCCTGATGGTGCAATGAGCAAGGGTCTCACATCTGAGAATACCCTTCCACGCTTAGGGTGGACAAAAATATTTACAACAAGGGGTGGTGAGGGACAGAGTCTCTGAATTAAGCAGAAAGCTCTCAACCAGTCAAGAGATCAGGGCTAGATCCAACACCGTTTTTTAGCTCACTGCACCATCCCAGTTTCAGAACCTGGCTTTATGCAAATTAGTCTGTTCCTGTCCCAGTGCATGATGGGAACAGGGCAAACCAAACTACAAAAGCCAATTCTTTCACTGGGAAGGAAACAAGCTCCCGGGGACCGGTTTCTGGCATTACAGCCGTCTTCGGCCCGGTTTGCTTGAATCCTGATGGTGCAATGAGCAAGGGTCTCACATCTGAGAATACCCTTCCACGCTTAGGGTGGACAAAAATATTTACAACAAGGGGTGGTGAGGGACAGAGTCTCTGAATTAAGCAGAAAGCTCTCACCCAGTCAAGAGATCAGGGCTAGATCCAACACCGTTTTTTAGCTCACTGCACCATCCCAGTTTCAGAACCTGGCTGTATGCAAATTAGTCTGTTCCTGTCCCAGTGCATGATGGGAACAGGGCAAACCAAACTACAAAAGCCAATTCTTTCACTGGGAAGGAAACAAGCTCCCGGGGACCGGTTTCTGGCATTACAGCCGTCTTCGGCCCGGTTTGCTTGAATCCTGATGGTGCAATGAGCAAGGGTCTCACATCTGAGAATACCCTTCCACGCTTAGGGTGGACAAAAATATTTACAACAAGGGGTGGTGAGGGACAGAGTCTCTGAATTAAGCAGAAAGCTCTCACCCAGTCAAGAGATCAGGGCTAGATCCAACACCGTTTTTTAGCTCACTGCACCATCCCAGTTTCAGAACCTGGCTGTATGCAAATTAGTCTGTTCCTGTCCCAGTGCATGATGGGAACAGGGCAAACCAAACTACAAAAGCCAATTCTTTCACTGGGAAGGAAACAAGCTCCCGGGGACCGGTTTCTGGCATTACAGCCGTCTTCGGCCCGGTTTGCTTGAATCCTGATGGTGCAATGAGCAAGGGTCTCACATCTGAGAATACCCTTCCACGCTTAGGGTGGACAAAAATATTTACAACAAGGGGTGGTGAGGGACAGAGTCTCTGAATTAAGCAGAAAGCTCTCACCCAGTCAAGAGATCAGGGCTAGATCCAACACCGTTTTTTAGCTCACTGCACCATCCCAGTTTCAGAACCTGGCTGTATGCAAATTAGTCTGTTCCTGTCCCAGTGCATGATGGGAACAGGGCAAACCAAACTACAAAAGCCAATTCTTTCACTGGGAAGGAAACAAGCTCCCGGGGACCGGTTTCTGGCATTACAGCCGTCTTCGGCCCGGTTTGCTTGAATCCTGATGGTGCAATGAGCAAGGGTCTCACATCTGAGAATACCCTTCCACGCTTAGGGTGGACAAAAATATTTACAACAAGGGGTGGTGAGGGACAGAGTCTCTGAATTAAGCAGAAAGCTCTCACCCAGTCAAGAGATCAGGGCTAGATCCAACACCGTTTTTTAGCTCACTGCACCATCCCAGTTTCAGAACCTGGCTGTATGCAAATTAGTCTGTTCCTGTCCCAGTGCATGATGGGAACAGGGCAAACCAAACTACAAAAGCCAATTCTTTCACTGGGAAGGAAACAAGCTCCCGGGGACCGGTTTCTGGCATTACAGCCGTCTTCGGCCCGGTTTGCTTGAATCCTGATGGTGCAATGAGCAAGGGTCTCACATCTGAGAATACCCTTCCACGCTTAGGGTGGACAAAAATATTTACAACAAGGGGTGGTGAGGGACAGAGTCTCTGAATTAAGCAGAAAGCTCTCACCCAGTCAAGAGATCAGGGCTAGATCCAACACCGTTTTTTAGCTCACTGCACCATCCCAGTTTCAGAACCTGGCTGTATGCAAATTAGTCTGTTCCTGTCCCAGTGCATGATGGGAACAGGGCAAACCAAACTACAAAAGCCAATTCTTTCACTGGGAAGGAAACAAGCTCCCGGGGACCGGTTTTTGGCATTACAGCCGTCTTCGGCCCGGTTTGCTTGAATCCTGATGGTGCAATGAGCAAGGGTCTCACATCTGAGAATACCCTTCCACGCTTAGGGTGGACAAAAATATTTACAACAAGGGGTGGTGAGGGACAGAGTCTCTGAATTAAGCAGAAAGCTCTCACCCAGTCAAGAGATCAGGGCTAGATCCAACACCGTTTTTTAGCTCACTGCACCATCCCAGTTTCAGAACCTGGCTGTATGCAAATTAGTCTGTTCCTGTCCCAGTGCATGATGGTAACAGGGCAAACCAAACTACAAAAGCCAATTCTTTCACTGGGAAGGAAACAAGCTCCCGGGGACCGGTTTCTGGCATTACAGCCGTCTTCGGCCCGGTTTGCTTGAATCCTGATGGTGCAATGAGCAAGGGTCTCACATCTGAGAATACCCTTCCACGCTTAGGGTGGACAAAAATATTTACAACAAGGGGTGGTGAGGGACAGAGTCTCTGAATTAAGCAGAAAGCTCTCACCCAGTCAAGAGATCAGGGCTAGATCCAACACCGTTTTTTAGCTCACTGCACCATCCCAGTTTCAGAACCTGGCTGTATGCAAATTAGTCTGTTCCTGTCCCAGTGCATGATGGGAACAGGGCAAACCAAACTACAAAAGCCAATTCTTTCACTGGGAAGGAAACAAGCTCCCGGGGACCGGTTTCTGGCATTACAGCCGTCTTCGGCCCGGTTTGCTTGAATCCTGATGGTGCAATGAGCAAGGGTCTCACATCTGAGAATACCCTTCCACGCTTAGGGTGGACAAAAATATTTACAACAAGGGGTGGTGAGGGACAGAGTCTCTGAATTAAGCAGAAAGCTCTCACCCAGTCAAGAGATCAGGGCTAGATCCAACACCGTTTTTTAGCTCACTGCACCATCCCAGTTTCAGAACCTGGCTGTATGCAAATTAGTCTGTTCCTGTCCCAGTGCATGATGGGAACAGGGCAAACCAAACTACAAAAGCCAATTCTTTCACTGGGAAGGAAACAAGCTCCCGGGGACCGGTTTCTGGCATTACAGCCGTCTTCGGCCCGTTTTGCTTGAATCCTGATGGTGCAATGAGCAAGGGTCTCACATCTGAGAATACCCTTCCACGCTTAGGGTGGACAAAAATATAGCTTTGCATATAGCCAGGTTCTGAGCTGGGATGGGGCAGTGAGATAAATAACGGTGATGGATCAAGCCCTGATCTTTGGACTGGGTAAGAGTGGTCTGCTTAATTCAGACACTCTGTTCATCACCACCCCCTTTTTTGTATCAATTTTGGCCACTATAGGTGTGGCAGGGTATACTCAGACATGAGTCCCTTTCTCACTGCTCCATCAGGATTCAAGCAAGCCGGGCCGAAGAGGCTGAAATGCCAGAAACCGGTCCCCGGTAGCTTGTCTCCTTTCTGGTGAAGAATTGGCTTGGTAGTTTGGTCTGCCCTGTTCCCATGATGCACTGGGCCAGGGACAGACTAATTTGCATATAGCCAGGTTCTGAGCTGGGATGGGGCAGTGAGATAAATAACGGTGATGGATCAAGCCCTGATCTTTGGACTGGGTAAGAGTGGTCTGCTTAATTCAGACACTCTGTTCATCACCACCCCCTTTTTTGTATCAATTTTGGCCACTATAGGTGTGGCAGGGTATACTCAGACATGAGTCCCTTTCTCACTGCTCCATCAGGATTCAAGCAAGCCGGGCCGAAGAGGCTGAAATGCCAGAAACCGGTCCCCGGTAGCTTGTCTCCTTTCTGGTGAAGAATTGGCTTGGTAGTTTGGTCTGCCCTGTTCCCATGATGCACTGGGCCAGGGACAGACTAATTTGCATATAGCCAGGTTCTGAGCTGGGATGGGGCAGTGAGATAAATAACGGTGATGGATCAAGCCCTGATCTTTGGACTGGGTAAGAGTGGTCTGCTTAATTCAGACACTCTGTTCATCACCACCCCCTTTTTTGTATCAATTTTGGCCACTATAGGTGTGGCAGGGTATACTCAGACATGAGTCCCTTTCTCACTGCTCCATCAGGATTCAAGCAAGCCGGGCCGAAGAGGCTGAAATGCCAGAAACCGGTCCCCGGTAGCTTGTCTCCTTTCTGGTGAAGAATTGGCTTGGTAGTTTGGTCTGCCCTGTTCCCATGATGCACTGGGCCAGGGACAGACTAATTTGCATATAGCCAGGTTCTGAGCTGGGATGGGGCAGTGAGATAAATAACGGTGATGGATCAAGCCCTGATCTTTGGACTGGGTAAGAGTGGTCTGCTTAATTCAGACACTCTGTTCATCACCACCCCCTTTTTTGTATCAATTTTGGCCACTATAGGTGTGGCAGGGTATACTCAGACATGAGTCCCTTTCTCACTGCTCCATCAGGATTGAAGCAAGCCGGGCCGAAGAGGCTGAAATGCCAGAAACCGGTCCCCGGTAGCTTGTCTCCTTTCTGGTGAAGAATTGGATTGGTAGTTTGGTCTGCCCTGTTCCCATGATGCACTGGGCCAGGGACAGACTAATTTGCATATAGCCAGGTTCTGAGCTGGGATGGGGCAGTGAGATAAATAACGGTGATGGATCAAGCCCTGATCTTTGGACTGGGTAAGAGTGGTCTGCTTAATTCAGACACTCTGTTCATCACCACCCCCTTTTTTGTATCAATTTTGGCCACTATAGGTGTGGCAGGGTATACTCAGACATGAGTCCCTTTCTCACTGCTCCATCAGGATTCAAGCAAGCCGGGCCGAAGAGGCTGAAATGCCAGAAACCGGTCCCCGGTAGCTTGTTTCCTTTCTGGTGAAGAATTGGCTTGGTAGTTTGGTCTGCCCTGTTCCCATGATGCACTGGGCCAGGGACAGACTAATTTGCATATAGCCAGGTTCTGAGCTGGGATGGGGCAGTGAGATAAATAACGGTGATGGATCAAGCCCTGATCTTTGGACTGGGTAAGAGTGGTCTGCTTAATTCAGACACTCTGTTCATCACCACCCCCTTTTTTGTATCAATTTTGGCCACTATAGGTGTGGCAGGGTATACTCAGACATGAGTCCCTTTCTCACTGCTCCATCAGGATTCAAGCAAGCCGGGCCGAAGAGGCTGAAATGCCAGAAACCGGTCCCCGGTAGCTTGTCTCCTTTCTGGTGAAGAATTGGCTTGGTAGTTTGGTCTGCCCTGTTCCCATGATGCACTGGGCCAGGGACAGACTAATTTGCATATAGCCAGGTTCTGAGCTGGGATGGGGCAGTGAGATAAATAACGGTGATGGATCAAGCCCTGATCTTTGGACTGGGTAAGAGTGGTCTGCTTAATTCAGACACTCTGTTCATCACCACCCCCTTTTTTGTATCGAGTCAAGGATGATGCCTAGGTTCCGTGCGTGATCCGTTGGAGTGGGTGCTTTTCCTAGGGCCGCTGGCCACCAGGAGTCGTCCCAGGCGGAGGGGGAAGTGCCTAAGATGAGGACTTCTGTTTTATTTGAGTTAAGTTTAAGACGGCTGTGCTTCATCCACTCGGCTACTTCTTTCATTCCTTCATGTAGGTTGGTTTTAGCGGTGTCTGGATCTTTGGTGAGGGAGAGGATCAGCTGAGTGTCATCAGCGTAGGAGATGATGTTGAGGTTGTGTTGACGTGCGATGTCCGCGAGGGGGCTCATGTATACGCTGAAGAGGGTGGGGCTGAGTGAAGATCCTTGTGGCACGCCGCAGATGACTTCGGTGGACTCCGACTTGAACTGTGGGAGGCGGACTCTCTGGGTTCTTCCAGCGAGGAACGAGGTGATCCAGTCCAGAGCTTTTCCTTGTATTCCGACGTTGTTGAGGCGTTGTATGAGGGTACTGTGGCAGACTGTGTCGAAGGCTGCGGAGAGGTCAAGGAGGATGAGGGCGACTGTGTCTCCATTGTCCAGTAGTGTTCGAATGTCATCTGTTGCTGCGATGAGGGCGGTCTCCGTGCTGTGTTTGGCTCGGAAGCCGGATTGTGATGGATCGAGGGATTTGTTGGCTTCGAGGAAGGCGGCGAGCTGGTTGTTGACAGCTTTCTCGATGACTTTGGCCGGGAATGGTAGGAGCGAAATTGGGCGGTAGTTTTTGAGTTCGGTGGGATCAGCTGTCGGTTTTTTCAGGAGGGCGCTGAGTTCGGCGTGTTTCCAGCTTTCCAGGAAGGTGGCGGAGTGGAGGGAGCAGTTGATGACGTCTCGGAGGTGTGGTGCTATGATGGAATCTGCTTTGTTGAAGATGTGGTGAGGACATGGGTCTGTGGGGGATCCTGAGTGGATGGAGTTCATCAGTCGAATGGTGTCCTCAGTGGAGATAGGGTTCCAGTCATCAAGGATGTTCAAGGGGGGTGAAGGTGCGGCAGAAGGTTGGGTGTGTTGGTCTTCGGGATGGTTGTCGAAACTGTTGTGGATGTCTGCGATTTTGTCGTGGAAGAACGAAGATAGGGAGTCGCAAAGAGTTTAAGAGGGAGTGATGTCGTTGGAGTTGGCAGTGGGGTTGGTAAATTCTTTGACGATGTTGAAAAGTTCCTTGCTGTTGTGGGCGTTGTTGTCAAGTCGGTCTTTAAAAGCCGCTTTCTTGGGGGTTCGGATCAATTGGTGGTGTAGGCGGGTGGCGTTTTTGAAGGCGTCCTTGGTGCTGGTGTTTGGGTCTTTTTTCCAGGCCTTCTCAAGGGAGCGACAGAGTTTCTTGGATTTCTTAAGCTCACCGTTGAACCAGGGGGCCTTTTTGCTGCCTAGTTTGGATTAACGTTTTTTCAGAGGTGCTAGGTTGTCTGCGCTGTTGGTTAGCCATTGAGTGAGGTTAATGGCTGCTTGATTGGCGTTCGATGAGTGGGCCGGGGGGTTTTGAAGAAGCGATGAGGAGATCTGGTCGATGGTGATTTTATTCCAGTTTCTTTGTAGAGTGGGATGAGGGTGATTGTGGGTTGTGGTTTTATTGTAGACAAAGTGAACGCATCTGTGGTCCGTCCAATGGAGAACTGAAGTGTGATTGAAGGAGATGTGTTTGCTGGAGGTGAAGATAGGGTCGAGTGTGTGTCCTGCGTTGTGGGTGGGGGTGTTAACTAGTTGTTTGAGTCCGAGGTTGGCGAGGTTGTCCATAAGGGTGATGGTGTTGCTGTCGTTGCTCTTGTCCAGGTGGAAATTGAAGTCTCCCAGTAGAATGTAGTCCTCGGAGGGGAGGGCGTGTGGGGTGATGAAGTCAGTGATGTCTTCACTGAATTGTGCACGGGAGCCTGGTGGCCTGTAGAGGAGTGTGCCTCTGAGTGTGGTCTTGGGGTCGGTGTGGATCTGGAAGTGAAGGTGTTCGGCCTTAGCGAGGTTGTCGTCGGAGCTGGTTGAGATGCGGATGGAATTTTTATGGACGATAGCGATGCCTCCTCCTGTTTGCTTGATGCGGTCTTTTCGGATGATCTTGTAGCCTTCCGGGATGGCGATGGTGATGTCCGGAGCTGAAGAGGCGTTCATCCAGGTTTCTGTTAAGAAGGCGACGTCCGGAGAGATGGTGTCTAGGAGATTCCAAAGGTCGATGGCCTGGCTGTGGACTGAGCGGGTGTTGAGCAGGATGCATTGTAGGTGGTTGGTGTCGGATCTCTGTTTGGTGTTAGTGGATGGGGAGTTGGTCTTGGTGCTGTCATACTTGCAGGAGTTGCATGTGAAGGGTCCATGGGTGTGTCCAGGAGCGGCTTGGGCGCAGGTGGGGAGTCGGCCGGGGTTTAGGGCTAAGAGGGTGCAGGCGTCGTAAGTAATGAGGGTGGGGTGGGTGGTACGGGGGCCAGGGGGTATGGCACTGGGAGCGGTCCAGGCGCGGACGGGCGTAGACGGGCTTACCTTTGGCGCACCTTCGGCGCGGCCGTAGCGCGTGGACGCTGCGCGTGGGTTCATCTATCTTAAATGGATAGTGGGGGGGCGGAGCGTGGGAGGGTCAGCTGGGAGGCGGTAGCGAGGAGGCGGGCCAGGGGAAAACACAACAACAAAATGGTGGGAGGGATTCAAAGCGAAACCCAGCGCAATGCCCTTAGTGAAGGAGGGCTTCCCAAAAATCAATACTGCACAAGCGCTATAATTTTAAACTGCAATTCAGTCACCAGAGCTGCGACAACACATGCGCTATTAAGTACAATGCACAAGCTCTAACACAAGCGCTACACAAGCTCTAACACAAGCGCTATACACTACGATGCAATTGCGCTATAAATGTACACAGCAGTTCAGTCAATTCAATTAGCGAAGCTACGATACCAGACACGAGTGCAGAGACACGAGTGCTGAATGAAAGTGCTTCAGCTGTGGGAGCGTGGGGGAGCGACCGTGCAGGACGAGGTCCAGGCGGTCACAGTCTTGCCTGGGGGGTGGAGATCCCTCTGTTCGTGAGTGGGAGGGTCAGCTGGGAGGCGGTAGCGGGGAGGCGGGCCAGGGGAAAGCACAACAACAAAATGGTGGGAGGGATTCAAAGCGAAACCCAGCGCAATGCCCTTAGTGAAGGGTGGCTTCCCAAAAATCAATACTGCACAAGCGCTATAATTTTAAACTGCAATTCAGTCACCAGAGCTGCGACAACACACGCGCTATTAAGTACAATGCACAAGCTCTAACACAAGTGCTACACAAGCTCTAACACAAGCGCTATACACTACGATGCAATTGCGCTATAAATGTACACAGCAGTTCAGTCAATTCAATTAGCGAAGCTACGATACCAGACACGAGTGCAGAGACACGAGTGCTGAGTGAAAGTGCTTCAGCTGTGGGAGCGTGGGGGAGCGACCGTGCAGGACGAGGTCCAGGCGGAGTCTACGTGGTATTTTTTTATTATCCAAATATCTTTTAAGTGTAACTCCGTCACACCATTTCAAGAGCTCGGCATTTTTAAGGCGTTCTAGCTATTACACATTGAACAGTTGGAGCCCTTGCCAATTTCTGTAGCAGAAACTGACTCTGGTGTTTGGTTAATTCATGGGGTAATATCTCTCCCTTTTTCATTGTTTCAATTTATATCAAATATGTAACTTTTTCTGATAGGTCGCTTTGAGCCCCTGGGTAGTTTTTTTCTCCATGAATTATCGTTCCTTCCTTTCACTTACAGATGTCAACGGGACAATAAGGAAGTTTTCCTAACAGGGTAGGACTGCGATTCTACAGTAGGACATTCCCTGGTTTGTAAACACGTTAGGTTGCACGGCGCTTGTAATGAACTACGCCTAATCTTGCTTGTTTTTTTTAAGGAACTCCAGTCCGATCAATAATTCTTGCTTTGACATTGCCTACAAACTGCAATTATCTTATTCTGAATAACCACGACTGCTGTGGTTTACGTGCAGGGATCCCATTTTGGGTAACAGTTTTACAAAGTGTTACTTGCTGTCGTAATGTGCTTTTACCACCCCCGCATGGCACAGTAGATAGTTTGATTTGGTCTTCCATTCCTACTTTGAAAACAGACTTCAACAAATTGAGCAGGCTAAAAGTACTATTGTTTCAACAGGAAGAGGCCCTCACTTCAGCTCGAGAGACCTTCGAGTTGCAGGTGGCTAGGACACCTAGCGAGATTCAGTCACTTCTGAACACTATCCTCCCACTTCACTTTGGGGAGCTGATACACCAAATATTTAATGCATCTGACACCAAAGGCCTTGCTCATGTTTTTAAGAATGTGGGATCCGGCCTTGTGACTTCTTTTCAGACGATATTTGAAGTAATACCAGCTTTTATTCATTCTATCTTTTCTAGCATCTTCAGAGGGTTTCCTTTGTTACTGGCACTTGCAGGTGGAATACTGATTCTTCTGCTTCTACTACGCAATGGCTGCTCATCATGTGGTAATGCGCAGACCAAGCCAATTGCAACTGTACCATGACCGAATGCAATACCTTTTTGGATACTTGCCGTTAGTGACGCTCAGCGTGAGTTATGGATTGACTTCACATGCGTGCAACCTGTGTTCTAATGTCAGCTGTGCCCTTTCTATTGGGCTTTGGATTTATGCCTCTCCAATACGACATGTACTGTCCCGGATTTTCACCAGTTAATGGGTTCCTTAGAGGCCCATGAGTGGGCTAGTTCTGGGAATGGAGACATGTTGTTTGCTTCTGCACTTGGGATCTTGGCTGAATAGGATATCTGCATGGCTGCGCAGAACCTCCTACAACGAAGTTTCATTGAATATCACACAAGTTGTTCTCTTGGAAGCTTCACAATACGAGGAGCATGTCCGTTCCTTCGACATACTTAATTGGATGGCATCCCTTTTTTCTACTAACAATAGGGATGGCCTTTTAGAACAAATTGCATTCTTAAGCTCACGTACTTTTATGGATTTTCCACCTCCTTCTTAATTTTGTTTTCCATAGAACAACATAATTTTAAACAACATAAAAAAAATGTAATTACTTTTTTTCTTTCCACAATTGTTTTTTCCAGCGCTTTTGAACTCTGTTTTAAGTCTTTTGTCTATGCACTACAACAGTTATAGGGCCGTTAGGGTCATTCTTGACATTGTTAAGTTAGCATAAGCTCTGCTGCCATGATGCTGCATTTTGTGCATGTTACTACATGACTTTTTTGCAAGACTCTGTTTGTGCCTTTCACATGAGAATGGTCCGCCTTCTGCATTCTCTGCTGTTCCTGGAGTTTAGTTTGAACACAATGTGCAAGGTTGATAAACATGCCCCTTGGTATTCTGTTCTGGTCAGTCCCTAGCACGTAGACAAAACCTGCTACACACAGCTGCACTGCTGGAGAGCTCGTGCTTTGATTTTACGGGGATGCATGTTGTTCACATACACTTGGAGGGAAACCTTTCCTTGGAGAAGAGCTATGCTGTTCCTATGATGTAAAGCTACCATCTAAGGTCTAAGGTATGGGGTCAGCTGACAAAGCTGAGAGATCTTTTTTTATATAATACACTTCAACTTCCCAAGGGGAGTGTAGTTAGGCCTTAAAGTCCTTTTTCCACTGTCTGTATATAATGGCATCCCCCTTCATATTCTATGGTATTGTAAGAATGGTAACTGCGTTAGGTTTCTGCATGTTGCTGCTGGTAGTGGCTCGTATATTGCATTATAGAGCACGATAGTTAAAATAAACATTTTGAACTATACAGTGACTCTGGCAATCCTGATTGTGGACAAGTACGAGTAAGTGAGCTACCGCGATTCCTGAGAGAGTCGGGAGAGTTGTGTTCTGGGTTGTCTAATCATTTGTAGCTTTGTGATTATACAGGAGAACAAATGAGATACTATAGCTAGTCGGTTTTGGGATTTTGGGCACTAAGGTGGTAGAAAGGTACAACCCCTATACACTGAGGTCCTGTTTTCCTGCACATAGTTCTGTGTATGTGCAGAATGCCCACAACAGTCTTATGTCCAGGGAAGACACACTCTCGTACATATCTCACATTGGGTGATGTGCTGATGTTTGCCTGGGTCCATCCTTGCATGCTGCACCAGACAACTGCTATTCTTCTAGCCTAATGACAAAGGGGGTCGCTTCGGATCTTCTTTCCTGCAAGGGCAGGCCTGCCAGAATCTGTGGGGTGAGGGTCCTGCCCCCGCCTGCTCTCCACCGCAATGCTGGGGCCAGCGGGGGAGACGGCCACCCTGATCTCCCCCCACCAGGCGCTGCCACAGGCTGAACACATTCATGGTGCCGGGTCTTGCCAGGGTCCTCAGCAACTGGCAAAACCTCAGGGCTAGTATGATGAGGCTTCACTGCCACCACCCGGATCTCATGGTGACTACAGCCATTTCCTTTGCTCTGCATATATCTCACCAGAAGAGTGGGTGGGCGGACCCCCTGCCAGTCCCCCAGGCAGACCAGTCGGTGACAGGCCCCGAGAACCAGCCCGCAGCACCCCTGACGCCCGCGCCAAGGATGTTTCCCTGATGCCAGGTCTGCTTCATGTGTGTGTGCTGGGGTTGTTAAGGCTGAGTCTCTGGGAGCATATTAACCAGCAAAGTAGGAGCTGCCTTACCATCAATAGGGGCACCCTACTCGGCCCTCTAGGGTCTCTTGAGCTGCGATGGCTATCCAGTGTGGTCATGCAGCCTCCAGCCCATGATGCGAGAGAGGGTGATATGACCCGCAATGTTCCAACCGTGTGTCAGGTTTTGAAAGCACTAATAGAAGGGCCTCTCAGAGACCTGTGGGGAAGAACGGCTTAGTGTAACCCTCTTCATATAGTGGCCAGAGATGGGGTGCAAGAAAGTATCTGAACTCCTGATAGAATTCACTAGTTAGGCCATCTTGACCCAGTATTCAATTTGCCCCAGTGATAGCCACTCCTCGAGTATCTGTGTCTCTGTGGGTGTCCCACTGTACTTATAAAGGCTTGTGTAGGACTCAGGGAAGGCAGACAGGACTGCAAATGTACCAAAGTGATGGTTCCCATCCAGGTCAGTAATTTTTACCATGTGGTTTTGCACCCAGGTGGTTTTTAGCCTATTGGCCAGATTGTGACCCGGGTGCCTTCTCTCCCCTTAGGCTCTCACCACATGCCATCTAGAAATATAGCGCACTTCCGATTCTGCTATATCGTTATAACTTGTAATTTGCTTTCTGATGGACTCCAGGGTGGCAGCTCGGGGAATCCGCTCATAATCTCTTTCTAGTGTCAATGTTTGCTCTATTTTGTGCAGTTGCATGCGTATGTCTTTAAGTATTCCTGCTTATGTGCTCATACAGATCCGACGAATTGCAACATTAAAGACTTCCCAGAGAACATCTACCCCATCATCTGAATCCTTTTTTGTGTCAAATTATTCCACAACACCAAGTCGCAGTGCAGTGGTGTTGAATTACCAGGTGAATTCTATTGGAAAATATGTTAGGACCACTTTATCTAGCTTAACAGGTATGTGATCCAATAGGATTCTTTCATGGTGCTGCATGTCCGCCGTCCAGGTGCTCACCTCTCTGGTCATCAGCCAAAAGTCTGGTCGAGACCAGGAGGCACGCACTGAGGAGGTAAAAGTGCCCTCTCATCCAGCTGGGTTTCTCCACCTCCAGAGGTCCACCATGTCAAACTCTTCCATACCCCTCCCCACAATATTTTGACTTTGGCATGGAGTGTAGTTTATTTCAAATTCGGACAAAACGCGGCAGCACGCTTGATCACCAACACCCCTTCCAGAACATCTGCCAAGCCAGCCCTTAAAACCCTGCATTGGCTCCCTGTTCGCCAAAGGGTTCACTTTAAAGCAATGTGTACCACACACAAGCTTTACAACGGTTCTGGCCCAGCGATCCTTAGGAAAATGATCACACCCTATACAGCAACCAGATCGCTACGATCTCAGAATGAGAATCTAGTCCTCATCCCCAGATTTAGAAAAGTCCGCACAGGAGGCCGTCAATTCTCCGTTCAGGCGGCCAAAGGATGGAACGCACTCCCTCGCGCCCTCAGACTAGAATCCAATTTCCTTGCTTTCCGAAAGAAACTTAAGACCCATTTGTTCCCCAAATAACACCCCTCGGCTACCTCCCCTCTCAATAGGTTCAAGTTCATAGCGCGGGGATACCCTTGGGTCACCAGGCGCTGTAGAAATCGCTAAATAATAATAATAATAAATGTAGATTTCAGGGTCATCTATATTAGATCGGCTTGTGCTCACCAATGTGACTAGCGTACTGCAGAGAGCACCTTGCAATATGATATATCTGCCCTAATCATCCGCCACCGTCTGACTGACGTTGAATGGCACTCATTTTTTGACTAAATTCAAGACCCCTCTAGAGTATGAGAAGCAGGTTGAGACCAGCCTAATTGCAGCCCACCTCGCCCCCACAGCACATCTTGTTTTGTTAGATGTGTCTCTTGAAGGAGAACAATTTGTATGTGGTGTCTGTCTAGGTAGGCTAATACATAGAGTGTCTTAGGGGGTTATTTAGCACTCTCAATATTCCTTGTTACAAGAGAAATATGTCCTAGTGACTTGGTCCTATCCAAGCTCTTTATGTAGAGAGAATTAAACCTGATGTGGCAGACATTATAGAAGTGTGTGTCATCTTCATTAGACATTTTTAGGCTGTGACAAAGACATTTCAAAACAAGTACCCTACCCCACACCCACTTTGGCATCCCAAATATGCCAAAGACCTCCCTGTAATAAAAAATAACACAAAAAGTGTAAGAAACAAGTGTCAACATGCAAAAGGGGTCACCGATGGCCGCATATTTAGAACTCATTTGAGGTGTACCCACCTAGGGGCAGCCAGAGCCCTAGTAACTCACACGGTGGACGGAGTTGCCCAGAGACTTATGAATGTCAGTCTTATAAGACAAATACAAATAGGGTGGGGAGGATAGTAGCGGTGGAGCTTGGTATGCATTGAAGTTCCCGAGTCAGCTTGCTCAAGTCCAAACAAGGGGGGGGTGAGGCCAAGGTCGTACAAAGATATCATAAAACAAATCTACTGGCCTGCATGGTCACTCACCACTGCCAATTATCATAAATGTTTGCACGGGTTCTGAGTTATCAGTGGACAGCCACATATACCTAACAAAGGGGGGAAAAGGGCATTAATAGATAACAACAATGCTGTCAATTGTGTGTGTGGTTAGTCGCCCCATCTTCGTATGCTGGGGTATGGCGTTCTCATCTGTGTGGGGATAGTTTGTTGATAAATTCCATTGCTGCCTTGGGCAGTGTGAAAATCTTCATTTTGTCTATGGTTTACGTGCAGCCTTGCTGGGTATATGGAATGTCTGCTTTTTTGAGCTTTTTTTGACTGGTAGGTACTCTTTACGTGCAGCTTGTATGTTTGCTGTGAAATCTGGGAAGAATGCCACAGTATTACATTGGTAGTTAATGTCTTTTTGTTCCAGTGCTAGCCTGAGCACTGTATTACGGCTGCACTACTTTTGGAGTTTGGCGATTATCAGCATTAGAGGGGCACGGGGGTGCCTTGCCACCAGGGACCGATGAGCCCACTCCACCATCAGCAGTTAGGAGAGCTGTTCAGAGCCAAAGATGTTCATCAGCATGCTTTCTAGATATGACTCCATTTTACTGGTGTTCGTTTACTCCAAAATCCCTGTAATTTGCAAGTTGTTATGGCGGGAGCCTGCCTCTAAATCTTCATTTTTTGCTTGTATTATTGCAATGTTGAGGCATTTAGTGTTCATAGATTGCATGGTATCGTTCAGATTGGAAATTTGTTGTTCTGCTTCCGCCAATCTCTTTGAATGCTTGTCCAGTTTGGTAGTGAGATGGTCCATTCATAGATTAAGATAGTCGATTTTGCCATCAATGGTCTGCAGACTTTGTAGCATCGCCATCATAGTACTTTCCATGACCATGGTGCCCTAGCTTGTCTTATCCATGTGGTGTTCTGCAGTGACTTTTGACAAGGTCCTTGTGCTTTTCCTGGCCTAGAAGGTTAGTCATGATTGACACTTGTCTGTTTTCCCCTTTGAGGGAAGCAATACATCAGTCTTTCCTAGATATCCATCTGCCGCAGCTGTCAAGTATCCAGGCAGAGGGATTAGTGGTTGATATTACTCCACTAGAAATCTGGCAGGCTCTAGCCTCCATGCTCTCTGGAATGGCCTGTGGGAATGATGGTCATCCAACAGAGTTCTATAAAGCATTTCAAGAAGAGTTAATACCCTTTTTAGAAGAGCATTTTACATTTGTGAAAACAGGTGGAAAGGTTCCACCAACTTTGAAGGAATCCACCATTGTCAGCTTTGTAAAAAAGGAGAAGAATCCCAGTGACGTAAACTCATGCAGACCAATCAGTCCACTACATACGGATTATAAAGTCTTCATGAAAATCTGGGGAAATCAAATTACTCCTGCTGCCCAGAAGGTTATTCACAATGATCAGACAGGCTTCATGGCAGGAAGACAAATGTATTACAATACAGGATTTCGAATTCATGTAAAGATTTTTTAATATCAATCAGATGCCAACACTTGTAATGATGGTAGAGCCGGCAGGCTCTAGCCTCCATGTTCTATGGAATGGCCTGTGGCAATGATGGCCATCCAGCAGAGTTCTATAAAGCATTTCAAGAAGAGTGAGTGCCCTTTTTAGAAGGGCTTTTTACATTTGTGAAAACAGGTGGAGAAGTTCCACCAACTTTGAAGGAATCCACCATTGTAGGCTTTGTAAAAAAGGGGAAGAATCCTAGTGACGTCAACTCATACAGACCAAACAGTCTATTACTGATTATAAAGTCTTAATGAAAAACTGGGAAATTCAAATTACTCCTGCTGCCCAGAAGGTTACTCACAATGATCAGACAGGCTTCATGGCAGGAAGACAAATGTCGTCCAATACAGGATTTTGAATTCATGTAATAGATTTATTAACATCAATCAGATACCCACACTTGTAATGATGGTAGATGCTGTGAAGGCATTTGACCTTTTTAATTGGGACACCCTTTTCTAATTACTAATATGTTGCTTAATATATATCAAGGAGTACTGGTCTAGGTTTTTGTGAACTTCAACTTAGCAGGAACTGTAGATAAAAACCGGGGAACTTGGCAGGTTGCCCCTTGTTGCTTGTACCGTTCATTGAACCACTGGCAGTCAGGATGACGGAAAATATGGATATAGAAACAACAATCGAAGGCATGTCTGAATTAAAACTGTTTGCGGACAATATAATTCTATATCTCAGGCCTTAAGAACAAGATATAAGAACAATGTTGGCTGAGTTTGCGCAGTTTAAATCAATAGGAGGTTATAAATTGTAAAATAACAAGACAGAAATATTGATGTTTAACACCTATTGTAATAACCTCCCCAGTATTCTTCAATGTCAGGCTCTTTCCAGTAATCTAATTTAATACCTGGGGGTATACATAACTAATTCCTACGTAGAACTTTATAAATGAAACTATGAGGCACTGCTTAAAACAAATTTGATATTTATTAGATAGATGTTCACTTTTAAAAAAAATAGAAGCACTCTTTAGACAGTTTATTTATTTATTTTTATTTAAAGAGTTGTGTATAGCGCGAACAAGACCCTTGGGTATCAGAGCACTTTACATTACATGAGGTAGATTAGAGACAAGTCTTGTATAGTATAACGATACACAGTGATTTGACGTAGGTAAGTATATATCCATAAATGGTAAAATCAAAATAAATGGTTAACACAGTATATACAGTGACATGCAGTAGATTTGGGATATAACTACCTATTTGGTGAACTGGGACTTCCTGAGTGCAAAACATTTTTAAGTGTCTTTTCTTATGTCTTCTATCTTCTTTAATTCTAGGTCAAGGATTAGTATAGTACCAATCAAGGCTATCCCCCATACTGCTGTAAAACTATAAGTAACAGGTTAACATAGTATATACAGTGATATGAGGTAGATTTGGGATAAACCTAAGTGCAAAAGATTATTTAGTTGACTTTTCCTGTGTATTCCATATTCTCCAATCCTGGGCCAGGATTTGTGTAGTACCGCCCGCGATTATCCCCAAAACAGATGGTGAATTTCTTTTCACTTCCCTTGTGAATATGTCTTGGTCAAAACTATGTCACGGTGCTAATGATGAACTGTCTTGTCTATGGGAGGAACTTGCTCATTGGAAATATCTTAGTTTCCCTCATAAAGGTTGCTGTGTTTGGTATTTTTCAGATGTTTGGCGGAAGTGAGTTCCAGATTCTGGGGGCTGCTTCTGAGAAAGCTCTATCATAAGTTTTCTTCTTCCGGATAATGGGTGTCCTCAGTACCAGCTCCTTGGAACTCCTAGGTGGTCTATTTCCTCCAGATACTTCCATTTTCTGGGCAAGGTATCTGGTGTATTGTAGTGAAGGGCTTTGTGGGTGATACATGCCATTTTTAGCTGAATTCTGGCTTTGTATGGTAGCCAGTTTAATGCTTTCAGGTGTGGAGAGATATGGTCAAACTTCCTTGATCCGGTGATAATTCTTGCAGCTGCATTGAGGCATGCTTTTAGTGGTGCTGTGAACATTTTTGGTAGACCTGCTAAAGTAGTGAGTCCACATTCAATACTCGAGATAACCAGTGATTGGACTGCTAGTTTGAGATCCGCCTTAGAGATGAATGGTCTAACTTTTCTAATGTAGTTCAAATGAAAACGGGCACTTTTTGCCATTGATTTGATATGGGCTTTCATGTCTAGGTTCTTGTCGAGAGTGATTCCTAGTGATTTTGCCGAGTCAACTAGGGTAGGGGTGCAGTTAAGCACTGTGATCATTTTGGACCATTACTTCACCTCTGGGTGGTTCTTTGGTGATGAGATTAGTAGGAATTCAGTTTTTTGAGTGTTGAGCTTCAGATGATTGTTTGATTGTTAGTTAACCATTCTAATGTCATTTTTAAGGCCTCACTCATTAACCTGATGTCTTCCAGAGACTCGATCTTGATGTATATCTGCGTGTCATCCGCGTACATGTGAAAGGATATTTTGGAGTTTCGGAGAATTTCTGTAAGAGGTTCGATATACAGGTTTAACAGTGATGGAGATAATGTAGATCCTTGAGGTAGGACACGAAGGTGAAAGTGATTGGTTGACCAAGAATCTTTGCGTTCTATTCAGGAGGAAGGATTCAAACCATTTAAGCACATTACCCGATATTCCCATTCTGTCATGGAGCCTGTTCAGTAATTTTTTATGATTTACCGTGTCAAATGCAGATGACAGGTCTAGGAGGATGAGTAGACATGTTTGATTGTGGTCTAGGGCCTGTAGAGCATCATCGACAATATGTAGGATCGCCGTTCCGTGCTGTGTCATGTTCTGAATCCTGACTGGCAGTCGTCCAGTAGCGAGAAATTGGCTATGTGTTGGCTCAGTTGTTTTTGTACGCATTTCTCTATTAGGGTTATCTGGGGGTCAGTCTCAATGACAACCTAAGTCTGGAGACCAACGTCAACAGACAGGTGAGCAGCTGCTTCGCCTTAATGCGGGGCCTTCGAAAGCTGCTGCCTTTACTTCCAGCACACACCAGAGCAACCGTGGTCAGAAGTACCATCCTCAGCCGCCTGGATTACTGCAACGCTCTGTTACTGGAATCTCCTGCCTATCTGATTTCCAGACTCCAGAGCATCCAGGCGGCAGCTGCAAAGATGGTGCTTTCTCGAGGACGTCGGTCCTCCACCTCCCTTGCTCTAGCTGAGTTGCACTGGCTGCCCGTTCACCAGAGGATCCGGTTCAAATCCCTGTGCACCGTCTTCAAGGCAGCGTATGGTTTGGGTCCTAAGCCCCTTCAGGCCAAATTCAAGTGGTATGAACCCACACGGACCCTCCGCTCCTCATCCACTAACCTCCTCAGTGTACCCAGGATTAGGAAAGCTACTCATGGTGGCAGAGCTTTTAGCATAGCTGCAGCTCATCTCTGGAATAGCCTTCCCTTGGCAATTAGGAAAACCAACGAACTGTTGCTTTTTCGCAAAAGGATAAAGACTTGGCTTTTCCCCAAAATCACACTTCCCTAGAGCTGTTCCACTCACTTGTCCCTTTGATGTTCAGTTTTTTCTAGTTGCACTTTTTTCAGCGCCAGGATGCCCGTAGGGTTGCAGCGCGCTTTAGAAATGACATAAATAAATAAATAATAGTTTGGCAAGTACAGGAATCTTGGTCACTAGGCGAAGGTTATTCGGATCTGCCGGGTCCGCTGTAGGTTTTTTTGATGATGGGGACGACTTGACCTGTTTTTAGGCATTCTGGAAGTATCCCTTGGGATAGAGAGGCGTTTATAATTTTTGTCCATATAGGAATCACGATATGGCTGATTTCTTTCAGGCATTTTGATGGGAGTGAGTCATTATAGTGGTTATTAGGTTTGACATCTAATAGCGCTTTGGCAATGGTATTCTGGTCCAATAACTTAAAGGTATCCCAATGTGCCTTGTTTTTTGCCTTAGTTTTAGAGTTGGTATTGCTCGTTGAGGGTGTTTGGTTGTCAAGGTTATCCGCTGCTGTCCTGAGCTCACTTTCCAACGTGTTGGCTTTGTCGGTGAAGAATGTTGAGAATTCTTCACCGTTCTTGACAACTTAGTTGCGTTTTTGTGATTTCTTGGGCCGATTTGGCCAACTTATTGGATTATTGTTTCAATATCTCAAATAGTTTCTGTGGTCTGTTTTTGGCGTTATACAGTTCTGATCTAATAAATTCCTTTTTGAAGTTGAAGATGTTTTTGTTGTATTCTTTTCTGATTTTTCTGAGGAATTTCAGTTTGGGGGATGATGGGTGTTGTCTCCATTTTCTTGCTGCCAGTCTCAGTTTCCGTCTTTCCTCATTCAGTGTCCCATTAAACCACGGAGTTTTAACCTTCTCTGCAACTCTTTTTAGTTTTAGTGGCATGGTGGCGTTAACTATATTCGTTATTGATGAAGTGTAGTGGTCTGTTAGATCATTCACGTTCTGCAAGTTGTTAGGCAGATTTAGGTCCTTCTCACAGCTTTCTATTAGAAGTTCAATGTTCGAGTCTTTAGTGTCCCGCATCTACTTTTTGAGCTTGTTAGGTTGTGTGTTCTTGTTCTTTTTCCATGTGGGTATCAGTAAGGTTGTGGCATGGTGATCTGACCATTCAGAAAAGGGGGTGGTGATGAACAGAGTGTCTGAATTAAGCAGACCACTCTTACCCAGTCCAAAGATCAGGGCTTGATCCATCACCGTTATTTATCTCACTGCACCATCCCAGCTCAGAACCTGGCTATATGCAAATCAGTCTGTCCCTGGCCCAGTGCATCATGGGAAAAGGGCAGACTAAACTACCAAGCCAATTCTTCACCAGAAAGGAGACAAGCTACCGGGGACCGGTTTCTGGCATTTCAGCCGTCTTCGGCCCGGCTTGCTTAAATCCTGATGGTGCAGTGAGAGAGGGACTCATGTCTGAGTATACCCTGCCACACCTAGAGTGGCCAAAAACGATTCAGAAAAGGGGGTGGTGATGAACACAGTGTCTGAATTAAGCAGACCACTCTTACCCAGTCCAAAGATCAGGGCTTGATCCATCACCGTTATTTATCTCACTGCACCATCCCAGCTCAGAACCTGGCTATATGCAAATCAGTCTGTCCCTGGCCCAGTGCATCATGGGAAAAGGGCAGACTAAACTACCAAGCCAATTCTTCACCAGAAAGGAGACAAGCTACCGGGGACCGGTTTCTGGCATTTCAGCCGTCTTCGGCCCGGCTTGCTTAAATCCTGATGGTGCAGTGAGAGAGGGACTCATGTCTCAGTATACCCTGCCACACCTAGAGTGGCCAAAAACGATTCAGAAAAGGGGGTGGTGATGAACACAGTGTCTGAATTAAGCAGACCACTCTTACCCAGTCCAAAGATCAGGGCTTGATCCATCACCGTTATTTATCTCACTGCACCATCCCAGCTCAGAACCTGGCTATATGCAAATCAGTCTGTCCCTGGCCAGTGCATCATGGGAGCCAGGGACAGACTGATTTGCATATAGCCAGGTTCTGAGCTGGGATGGGATGAGGTGCAGCTAAAAAACGGTGTTGGATCTAGCCCTGATCTCTTGACTGGGTGAGAGTATTCTGCTTAATTCAGAAACTCTGTCCATCACCACCCCTTATTGTTAAATATTTTGTCCACCCTAAGCGTGGAAGGGTATACTCAGATGTGAGTCCCTTGCTCATTGCACCATCAGGATTCAAGCAAGCCGGGCCGACGACGGCTGAAATGCCAGAAACCGGTCCCCGGAAGCTTGTTTCCTTCCCAGTGTAAGAATTGGCTTGGTAGTTTGGTTTGCCCTGTTCCCATCATGCACTGGGACAGGAACAGACTAATTTGCATATAGCCAGGTTCTGAGCTGGGATGGTGCAGTGAGCTAAAAAACGGTCTTGGATCTAGCCCTGATCTCTTGACTGGGTGAGAGTATTCTGCTTAATTCAGAAACTCTGTCCATCACCACCCCTTATTGTTAAATATTTTGTCCACCCTAAGCGTGGAAGGGTATACTCAGATGTGATTCCCTTGCTCATTGCACCATCAGGATTCAAGCAAGCCGGGCCGACGACGGCTGAAATGCCAGAAACCGGTCCCCGGAAGCTTGTTTCCTTCCCAGTGTAAGAATTGGCTTGGTAGTTTGGTTTGCCCTGCTCCCATCATGCACTGGGACAGGAACAGACCAATTTGCATATAGCCAGGTTCTGAGCTGGGATGGTGCAGTGAGCTAAAAAACGGTGTTGGATCTAGCCCTGATCTCTTGACTGGGTGAGAGTATTCTGCTTAATTCAGAAACTCTGTCCATCACCACCCCTTATTGTTAAATATTTTGTCCACCCTAAGCGTGGAAGGGTATACTCAGATGTGAGTCCCTTGCTCATTGCACTATCAGGATTCAAGCAAGCCGGGCCGACGACGGCTGAAATGCCAGAAACCGGTCCCCGGAAGCTTGTTTCCTTCCTAGTGTAAGAATTGGCTTGGTAGTTTGGTTTGCCCTGTTCCCATCATGCACTGGGACAGGAACAGACTAATTTGCATATAGCCAGGTTCTGAGCTGGGATGGTGCAGTGAGCTAAAAAACGGTGTTGGATCTAGCCCTGATCTCTTGACTGGGTGAGAGTATTCTGCTTAATTCAGAAACTCTGTCCATCACCACCCCTTATTGTTAAATATTTTGTCCACCCTAAGCGTGGAAGGGTATACTCAGATGTGAGTCCCTTGCTCATTGCACCATCAGGATTCAAGCAAGCTGGGCCGACGACGGCTGAAATGCCAGAAACCAGTCCCCGGAAGCTTGTTTCCTTCCCAGTGTAAGAATTGGCTTGGTAGTTTGGTTTGCCCTGTTCCCATCATGCACTGGGACAGGAACAGACTAATTTGCATATAGCCAGGTTCTGAGCTGGGATGGTGCAGTGAGCTAAAAAACGGTGTTGGATCTAGCCCTGATCTCTTGACTGGGTGAGAGTATTCTGCTTAATTCAGAAACTCTGTCCATCACCACCCCTTATTGTTAAATATTTTGTCCACCCTAAGCGTGGAAGGGTATACTCAGATGTGAATCCCTTGCTCATTGCACCATCAGGATTCAAGGAAGCCGGGCCGACGACGGCTGAAATGCCAGAAACCGGTCCCCGGAAGCTTGTTTCCTTCCCAGTGTAAGAATTGGCTTGGTAGTTTGGTTTGCCCTGTTCCCATCATGCACTGGGACAGGAACAGACTAATTTGCATATAGCCAGGTTCTGAGCTGGGATGGTGCAGTGAGCTAAAAAACGGTGTTGGATCTAGCCCTGATCTCTTGACTGGGTGAGAGTATTCTGCTTAATTCAGAAACTCTGTCCGTCACCACCCCTTATTGTTAAATATTTTGTCCACCCTAAGCGTGGAAGGGTATACTCAGATGTGAGTCCCTTGCTCATTGCACCATCAGGATTCAAGCAAGCCAGGCCGACGACGGCTGAAATGCCAGAAACCGGTCCCCGGAAGCTTGTTTCCTTCCCAGTGTAAGAATTGGCTTGGTAGTTTGGTTTGCCCTGTTCCCATCATGCACTGGGACAGGAACAGACTAATTTGCATATAGCCAGGTTCTGAGCTGGGATGGTGCAGTGAGCTAAAAAACGGTGTTGGATCTATCCCTGATCTCTTGACTGGGTGAGAGTATTCTGCTTAATTCAGAAACTCTGTCCATCACCACCCCTTATTGTTAAATATATGGTGATCTGACCAGACGCACATTTCTATTGAGAGGACTGAAGTGTTATCTTTTTTTCAAACTATCCAGTCCAACGTAGCTCCTTTCGAGTGAGTTGGCTATGTGCATGCTTGGGAGCGGTTTAGCTCAGCTAAAAAATCTTTAGAAGCGTTGACCTGTTTGTCATTGCTGTCGTTCCAGTGTAGATTAAAAGCCCCTAGGAAAATGTTATTTGCGCCGGTGTTATAGTTAGCCGCGATGATCTCCATTAATTGGTCTATGAAAGACATATTGTTTCCTGGTGGGTGATAAAGTGCATGCAGGTTGCATCTTTTGTTGTTAGCCGATCTTATATTGAGACCTAGGTATTCGCAGGATTTGAGTGGTTCTGATTGTATTTGACCTACTTCTATATCCGAACGGTGGATGCAGGCTATACCACCCCCTGTCCTTTTTTAGTCTATTCAGTCTCACAATGTTATACTGAAGGGGCACTAGTCGGTCTATGAATGGAGATGATGATTCCGATAGCCATGTTTCTGGAAGGATTGTCATGTCAATTTCCTGGCTAATGATGAGGTCTTTCTCCCGTAAGCAGAGCGAGAGGACGCAGTAACTCTCTTGAGCTTGACCGCATATCCAACTCAACTACAATCGGATCTGACCGTCTGGCACCTGATTAGGCTGAGACCTGTCCTCCTTATTACCATACTGTCCACCCCCATACACCTGTCTTGAAAAAGACCCGACGCAACCACCTATTGGGGCGCATAAGGGACGAAACGTCGACGCTCACCTATGGTCCAGAAACTCCAGGATCCTTTGAATGAATACTAGGAGTCCTTGGATGTGAAATAGATTCTGGACAATTTAACCCTTATATATAATTGTATATATGTAATTTTCGATTTCATTGTACATTACTTCATGCAGCAATCAATTGTCACATATTGTCACATATTTTTCACTTGTGTTTGACAGTCTTTCTTGAGAATCCAATGTCATCATTGAATGAATTAATTCAGATGTAACATGATTGAATTCTAATATAAATTCGTTCCAAATCACCCTTTGGCTATATGAAGTTTATCATTAGATTGCTTGAGTATTCATTTTCTCATTGCATGTGTGTTTCAGAGAGGTTTCTAAACGAGGGGAGATGGACTGGCACTGCCCCAGATTCGTAAAAATTATGAAGCCTCTCGTATAGACATACTGATTTGTATAATAGACTTGAAGGGATCCGTAGATAGCTTCTTTTTTAATAAAATTGTGAAGGAAGCTGGAACTCAGCTACCAGTCATCATAAAACACCTAAATTCCTGAAACAAACTAGGTATAAGACACTACAAGAGTATCGTATGAGACTCCTGTCATTATATTCCATAAATGCTGTGGCTGCAGTATATGAATATTTGCAGCTCAGGAATGTAAAGTTGTGGGCTTACATATTCAGTCCAGCCATTTAAGGTTCTGTAATGTTAACAGCTCCAGAAATCTGGGCCACTTTTTGGTGGGAGGGAGATGTATTACTTGTAAGGAACTTCAAGTTAGGTGCAGGGACCATTGCAAGCTATTTTTGGGGGGGTATCTACAGATTATGCATCTAGTGAAAAAAAATATTGTCTTGCATCCAGTGCGGGCTCATCACCACTAGCGGCTGCTTTCTTTAAAGAAATGCTAAGAGGGGTAGGTAATTGGTTCAGATTTCTGTGGAGTTAAGGGTAATGCAAACAATTAAAGAATGTTTGGGTTAAAATTACTGAAACAACGCAATATTCCTTCTCTGAGGTTGAGTGGCAGACTATCTCACAACTTGGTAACAAGGCCTTAAGGGCTGCCAACTTTAAACAAATGTCATTTTTGTCATGCTGGATGGCTTATTATACCCCCAAAGGCCTCCATAAAAAGTATCCTGAATTGTACAATACACAGCAAATAGGAACAGACAATTGGCTTCAAACATTTTGCACCTACCCAATGCTTGCCCAATTTTGGGAAAAAAAGAATTGGTGCTTTCAGTAATAGCTTGCAGAGAAGAGTTGACCTGGAGGCTGCTGTTGCCCTGTTGGGCTTGTCAAAACAGAGGCAAATTTTGCCAAAAGTAAAAGGGGGGAAGCTTTTATTGCGATTGCCTCTTTAGTACTCTCTTTAGTACTCTTTAAGACTGAATATCAAGATGGCCACCGAGTAGGAGCTCTTCCCTGGAGCTCCCGGGTTGGGGATTTGCAGATCGGTAGATATCCCCCTATTTACCCAGCCATGCATACCCCGACCTACCTACATCTAACTCCATTTGATACCGGATTTACTATCTCAACGTGGCTAACCTGCTGGAACGATCTCCAGGATTTTGACGTTTCCCACCTCGTCTGCCTCGCCACTCTTCAACAGGATTTAGCCCTCCAACTCGGATGAGCAACGACTCCTCCACCTCCAGAAGGATTGATGCTGCTGTCCTTGTGCCATTCGACATGCTTCTCTCCCACGGGACTGTTCTTTTCTCTGGGGTGAGCGTGCTCCGCCTTGCCTCCGTCCTTGGCAACAACGACGCTATATGGGCCTAAAACGGTGATGCCCTGCTCCCCTCCTGTTGGGGCTATTTACTCCGGTGTTGGCAGTCAGTGTGGGGAGCCCTTCACTCGAGCTGCCACCGGAGCTTTCAGAGGCGGATCTGTGCCCTGCCACTGCACAGCCCTTGGCTTCTCCGTAGCTCTGGTTACCGCGTTGCCCATTGCACCATCAGGATTCAGCGCTCATCAAGACGGCGAATGAATGGGTCCCCCAATGAGGCTATGGTGATTGGCTGATGTGTCGACCTATTTGATGGTCCTCCCGCCGAACTGAGGCGCCCGACAAATGACCACGCAGCCCATGGCCTACTCTGATCCTCTGGCTGCCTATTTTGCCCCATCGACGATCCGCCTCAATTAAGTGCTCCTCAAGATGGTGAATTGACTGAATCCCCCAGTGAGGCCACAGCGAGTGGTTTCTGTTAGTGGTGTTTCAGCCGACCAAGACCCTCCCACTGAATTGCCTGTCCGAATTTCCTCCCTCTGATTTGCCGCTGGGACTTAAGATGGCGAATTGCCTAGGTCCTCCAGTGAGGCCACGGTGGGTGGTTTTTCGCATGTCTGACGACCCTCCCACTGAATCCCCTAACCGACGATCATCCTGCTGAGTTGTCTAACCAACGATCCTCCTGCAGAGTTCCCATTCAAAGATGGGGACGTCCGGACCCCCCAGTGAAGCCTTTGTCTAGTATTTTTTGTTTGGGTCGTTTTAGGGCCCTCTATTCCAGCCGCATCCAGTAACCGGGTCTGTGCCCGATTATCCATACTGCCCGCAGCCTATCCAGCACTTATTCATACCGTGTTGAGGCCCTCTATCACACCTGGATCTGGACCCTGGAATCTGGGTCCATGCCCTGACTCCGTATTTCCCTCTGTCTAGGCTGGTTTCCTGGGGGCTGCCTCCCCTGAAGAGGAGCTTTACTCAGACTGCACCTGTTTTCTCCCTGGTAATGACGGCTGTCGGAACACTGCCGGACTGCTTGAGGCACCCTCACAAGTTGTGCGGCTTCTGTTCGTTCCTTGACTTTACATTGCCCAAACCCTAGTTGGATTTCCTGGCGGCTGCCTCTCCCTGACAACGAGCTTCACGTAGTCTGCGCCTGGTTCTCCTTAGTAATGGCGGCAGTCTGAACCTCGAACAACTGTTTGGGGCACCCTCATGTTTTGTGCTGCTTTTGGAACACCACACTGTTCCACTGCAGAGCTCCCACCCTGTTCTTGGTCCCTTGCTGCTGTTTCTCTCCCTGACGATTAGCTGTGCGCAGACTGTGCCTGGTTCTCCCCAATAATGGCACCAGTCTGAACCTTGCCCGACTGTTTGGGCACCCGTGTGTTTGAGGTCCTTCTGAATCACCGCACTCTTCCATCGTGCAGCTTGTAGCCTGCTCCTGGTCCCTGGCTGACATTTTTTCCGCCCTCTCAGATGAGGCTCTCACCTGAATGCACTTTGAAATGGAGAAGACTTACAAGAATCCACCTGCAGCCTTTATATTATAATCCTCTGGTCGAGCTCCTTTCTGGTCTCCTTGGGTGGTGGCTTTGAATTTGGTGCCGGCAGTTCTCCAACTCTGAGTCACCCTGCGTCACACTCCAGACCTGCTTTCTTTCTATGCAGTGGCTCTAGGGCCTTTTCCCCGCTGCAGTCTTTTGACCACATTCCTTGGAGTTGACTTTATTGGCCTTAATTGCGCTGGCCATAACTGTTCTATTTTGTCTTCCACGTCTCAACCTCCCCATAAAAACACTAGACCTACACCCCAAGATGGCTGCCCACTAGACCTACACCCCAAGATGGCTGCCTATCAGGAGACTTTTACCTGGAATTTCTAACTTTTTGAGCCTCCCCTAAGACTCTGGAGGCAAAGATCCAGCCGCCCGCTCTCCTCATTAGCATATAGTTCTAACTGACTCAGCCATAGAGCCATCTTCCAGGTACGTGACTGTTTGCTCGCTCCTGCCTGCCCTCTTGGGAGGTTGAACTTTTGTCTCCTCTGGGCCATCGGTCCTCCATCCGATCTGGAGCGGAATCAGACTCACGTGGCCATGTTACCGGTCCTTTGTCTGGCTGCTTCCCTCCGAGGCTCATTTTAAAGCCCCCAGCTTGGACGAAACGACACGTTTGAATGTTCACTAAAACTGAACTGGTGAGCTCCACTGTTTAATCCTGCTCTTCAATTGCGCACAGTTCAATACTCAAACTTCACATCAATTGCTGAGCCTATAAAACAATTTTTTGTGTGAACATACTGTCGTAATTGGCCCGGCCGCATTAGCGATTAGCTGAACCTACACGTTGTCCTCCTTAACTTGGCTATATACGATAACGCCATTTTGAATGTTGCAGCGGCCATCTTAGACCATGAGCGGCCTCGTGGCCGACGTGCCCTTTAGTCCTTTTTCCGTCCCACTGACCACTCTTGTCTGCCCAGCAACAGGCTATTTTTAGCACTGGTCAAGCCACACATGCGCAGTTCCCACTGACCCGTAAGCCTTCAGGAATGTGCCGCTAACTGACCAGTGGGTTTGAAACCCTCCAATGAGCTGGCAGTATTCCAAACCATGACCATATATGTCCCTAAAACTGTGTCTTACTTGTGCCGCCTATCTTTTATTGCCCCAAAATTGTATATAAACGGGGTCACACCGGTGTTCGGTGTGATACCTCTTGCATTACCGAAGGGTGCTGTTTGAGTGTACCACCACCCCATGGGGTCTTAATAAACTTGTTCTTTGCATTTTACAGTTTCCGTGCCAACAGTTCTTGTGTGTAAGTGGGTAATCCCCGGAGCGTGTAGGCCTTGGGAACCCCGAAATACTTCAATTGGCGACCACGAAGGGACTCATCGGCGACTCGGATGCCCGAAGGAGAGGTCGTGACGAAGGCTTGGAAACCCGCCATGGGCGCGCGCTGCCACGAGTGACCCGAGTCTTGGCTGCCACGGTGGTTTTTCCTTTCCTTCCGATCTGACCTTCCAGGTGGCGCCGGTCTCCGACTGAGTCTTTGAAGTGTCGGCATCGCTGCGAAAGTGCCGTTTGGCTGATTTGGCTTACAAGACCTTGGCAGTTGGAATCTGGACAGTTGGGAATTTGGTAAGCTTTGTGTTCGGTAAGGTAGTCTTCGGACGCTTACTGAAGTTCTGCGATTTGTGTTCGGTAAGGTAGTCTTCGGACGCTTACTGAAGTTCTGCGATTTGTGTTCGGTAAGATAGTCTTCGGACGCTTACTGAAGTTCTGTGATTTGTGATCGGTGAGGTAGTCTTCGGACGCTTGCCGAGTCCTATGATCTTTGATTTGAGTTAGCTAACATTGTGAATTTGTGATCTTTGAACTTATATGTGTAGTGCACTTCACATAGGCAGGCATGTAGAGATGTTTCTCTAACTTTATTTTTTTCCCTTTGAGCGGCACAATCGTGTGGAGAACTGTAAGTGCCATTTTGTTCGGTGTCACGCTTTCGTGATACCTTTTGAACATGCCTGTTTTCAGTACACTCCGAGGAATGTGTTGTTTAGGAGAAGGTGCCTCAATTAGGTTAGCGGAATCACAGCCGGCTCCCCCAGAGGGAACTCCAAATAGGGACATGTATATAAAGTTTGGCCTTCCACCTATTATGTACAGTAAATTATGGCATAAGTACACCAAGGCCGATCCTGAATTGCAATGGCCCCTACACGGGTCGTACAATTTGAGTAAAATACAATTTGTAGAGCAATGTATGTTTCAACGCAGGTCTAGACAAAACATGTTTGATTGTGTGCGAATGTGGGAGAAAGCGGCGCGAAGGTTCGAGAAGCGCTCCCTGATAACTCCACTGGAGAGGGCCACGATCTTCGTCCTGGGGACCATGTAATGGTCCGTTCGTTTGAAAGAGCAAGCAGTTTGGAGCCCAGGTGGAAGGGCCCCGAGCAGGTCCTCCTGGCGACCCGCACCGCAGTACGAGTGACGAACAGGAAGCGGTGGGTGCATTCGACACATTGTCGCCGTGTCTCTCCGGATCTGGTGACTCCTGCTGTGTTGACTGATTATAAGGAGATCTTGGAGAAAGAAAAGAGCCCAGCTGTGACGTCGGCCGAAGTGGAGGGAGCCTTCCCGGACCAATCTGCTACCGGAAGAGAGCGTTACGATCTACGCCCACGATAAGAAGATTTTTGTTCCTTTTTAATGACTGGTTGGTTACCGCTCCAGGTTTGTGAAACGGAAACCGGGAATTCCAAGGGGGGGGGATCAGTTCTGCCAGAGTAGCGACACCCGTCTTGGCCCGGAGAAGAAAACAACGGCTACCTCGGAGTTCAGCACCGCATTTTTTCTTTTTTTTTAGGTATACACGCACGTGTATCTGAGACAATTTGTGAAAACATTGTGAATAATTTGTGCCACTTGAGACTTTGCACAAACTTTCTTGAACTATGGCACCAAAGGCATCTCGTGACAAGAAAATATTGGGTGCCTTTCTCTTTGTCTTGACCATTGTGGTGATTGCTGTTATAGCCTGGGTAGTCGAACTTGTGGTGCCTGTACGTGAACATTTGCTGCCGACTACCCCGGCACCGTCTGAACATTTCCATTTTACATTGCCTTTCCATGAAGAGCGCCATCGCCAAACGTACTTAAATAACAGCTTCATTCAGATTCTTCACCACACGCATAATATGACCAATACCTCTAACTGCTGGGTGTGCGGAATGTTGCCTGGGCACCAGAAGAGAGGGGGCACCCCACTTATTCCACTCCCGTTTTCACACAATGGGTCATGCAATGCCTGGTACACCCTCCTCTTTACTCTGAGATGGCCAACAAAAGGGGGGGTGCTTTTCCGTTTGAATAAAGTATGTTCCCATGACAAGGATGGGTTTCCCCGGGCTGAGGGTACACGTTTCGAATGGGAAGAGTACAGGCCTGACAATGTATCTGCTCCACGTGTATATAGCAATCAGCGAAATGTGAATGTATCTAGCGCTCATGTTATAAATGTTATTGCTACAAAAGCCGATTTATGTATTAGAAACAAGGGCACGATTGCAGTGGGGAAAAGCGAATGTAACATTACTCTCACGTTTGATAGCCCGAATGGCATTTCATTTGTTGCATCTCGAAATACATACTTTATCTGTGGAACGAAGGGGTACCATCAGCTTCCAGTGGGGTGGTTGGGCACGTGCTATGTATCGTTTGTGCTACCTCCTGTATTCATTGCCCCTCCAATGTACCACAACGATTACACATTGTACCACGATTTCGTTTTGAACAGGGTTAAACGAACTGTTGCCCTAGAGGACATTGATCAAACGGACACTGCATTACAACAGTATGTGGATTTTAATTTGGGACTATTCTCCTTTGTGGGGGCTGCATTGAACAGCCGGAAAATTAGACGACTGACACACGTTGTCGAGGCTGTTGCAAATGACACTGCCGTTGCCCTGGGGAATATTACCGAGGAACTACAGATTTCCAGAATTGTCACCCTCCAAAATCGAATGGTTTTGGATGTTGTTTTGGCTGATCGTGGGGGGGCATGTAGAATTATCGGAAGCAGCTGTTGCGTTTATGTCCCGGACAATTCCCCATCTGTGTATGATGCTATTTCCAAGCTGCATAAAATAGCTGCCGAAATACACCCGGACAATGGAACTTGGACACTTTCAGGATGGTTCTGGTCCATGATTGCAACTTGGGGCTGGAAACTGTTGACAATTCTCTGTATACTTGTGGGAGCAATGTTCTTTATATGCTTATGTATTCAATGCGGCCCAGCTTTATGTTCAATGTGTCTATCAGCTTGCCTACCATCACGACGAGCTCTTGCTCACGACAAAATAATGCTACACAAAGAGGTGACACAAATTATGTTAATAGACGTCGAGGACGAACATCCTGACTATGTTCATTATGAGGTAGATTCAGCTAAACGCTAAAAGGGTCGTCTGTCGTAATTGGCCCGGCCGCATTAGCGATTAGCTGAACCTACACGTTGTCCTCCTTAACTTGGCTATATACGATAACGCCATTTTGAATGTTGCAGCGGCCATCTTAGACCATGAGCGGCCTCGGGGCCGACGTGCCCTTTAGTCCTTTTTCCGTCCCACTGACCACTCTTGTCTGCCCAGCAACAGGCTATTTTTAGCACTGGTCAAGCCACACATGCGCAGTTCCCACTGACCCGTAAGCCTTCAGGAATGTGCCGCTAACTGACCAGTGGGTTTGAAACCCTCCAATGAGCTGGCAGTATTCCAAACCATGACCATATATGTCCCTAAAACTGTGTCTTACTTGTGCCGCCTATCTTTTATTGCCCCAAAATTGTATATAAACGGGGTCACACCGGTGTTCGGTGTGATACCTCTTGCATTACCGAAGGGTGCTGTTTGAGTGTACCACCACCCCATGGGGTCTTAATAAACTTGTTCTTTGCATTTTACAGTTTCCGTGCCAACAGTTCTTGTGTGTAAGTGGGTAATCCCCGGAGCGTGTAGGCCTTGGGAACCCCGAAATACTTCAATACCAGAGGGTATCATTGCTCTCGTGAAGTCTATCTCCCTTAGGCATCCGAATTACTGTGTCTTGCATAAATTAGTTTCAAGGTAACCAATCACAGGTATTCTCTAATGCAAATGCCACTGCTGCTGTGGTGAATCTCTAAAGTTACTCTAATATTGCAATTTATGATGTTTTCATATTTTGATACTCTTTACTGTTCTTTATTTTGACTCATTACCCCTCCCTCCATCTAATATTGACTGTCCTCTCTCCCTAAGTAATGCTCCTTACAGTTTTCACCCCTCTTTCCTGTATCTTTCATCCTTCCTCCTTTCTGCCTTCTCCCCTTACCTCAACAAGCATCCAAATCTGTCCAGGTTCTTCGCAATGTTGATGTTCTCTCATTGTAACATTCTTAACTGTTTACTACCTTGACTTATTCATCTCTCTGACCCCCTAGTATTGACTCTCCTCTCCCTCTAACTAATTACCCTCCAGTCAACATTACTCCTCTTTCTTTCCCCCAGTCTCATCGTGCGACTGAACATGTTATGTTATGTTATTAAAGCTTTTAAAATGCACTTTCACCCAGGGGTGTCCTGGCGCTGAGCAATGTCTTACCCTAACCCCCACAATGTGGATATCTTCCTAGACAGTTATGAACACCATATGCAAATGCAAAATGTGTATCTCATAAATCATGTGTAGAAAATGTCAAACAAACAGTAGAGTTGAAATTTATTTTAAGAAAACAAATGATTTGGTTTTTTTCAATACTCAATGTATAAAGATAAAAACAATAGATATTCAACATATTAAGTTCACTATTAAAAAGATTTAAAATAACAGATCATGTATATGACAGTTATATTTCAAAAAGTACAATCCAATGATTTGTGCTGTGGCAGAGCTGTATACTTCGACGCACAGTTCGGCGTTTGTGATGCCTTCGTCAGGAAGTAAGGCCACAAATTCATAAAATTCATAAAAACATTACTTAAGTAAATAATCCTATAGTTGTTTGACATAGTGATAAGATTCTTGGAGTCTGAATTTTAATTTAAAGACAGACAATCATGAAATTGGACACACATTTAAAAAGTGGTGATATTGAGTATGCCTTCAAGCTAACAAATATTCCAAAAAGCAACAGATCATTGATATATATACTCCATATATGGCTGTAATGGCCCTAAGAGTATATCAGCTGAAAATAGCAAAATCCAGATAAAGCATGTTGGTGTAAATAGAATCAGAAAATAAGATAGAGCAATAAATATGAAAATAGCTAGGATTGGATGGGGTGTGTGTATACAGAGATGGATTCTTAAATGAATCAGTGATATTCTTATCTTAATGGCAGTGTTGAGAATATATCTCTCATAGATATCTATATATATATATATATATATATATACACAGCTATAAAAGTTTAGGTATAGTTCAATAGATGGAAAAAGATAAGTCCCAAATGACCCAGAGCAGATTGTGTCATGCAGAGAGTTGTTGAAGCAAGGTGACTATTACACGCAATACCTGTATAGCTAGGACCCTACCCCCCACCTCATTCCCCCTGACCCTGCTCTCTCCAGGCTTGGCCCCAACTCATGGAACATCTCATGCCCGTCTAATCTATCCCAAAACCCCAAGAAACATTTTAAACAAAAATTATTGATTTGTCACTCTGAAATAGTAATAGTTGATACCTACCACAGTCTCACCTCTCCTATGAAAACAAACTTCATGTTCTACTCCAAACTCCCCTCCAGATGGAAAAGCACTTTCCTTCTTCACCTTACAATTACTAAATCAAGTAAAATTTCATATGAACTCAAATTGTCAAACTGGTAATATCCTCATTTAAGCCTCTGAATTCCACTTCAACATCTTTGATAACCATTTCAGTACTTTGTCCTTCCAACTCTCCAAACCAGTTCCCAACCATTCTTCAACACAACTACCCGATGCCCATATGTCGTCTCCCCCCTCCCCCGGTTCCAACACTCCCTCCCCTACTCCTCACACCCACACACACTGTCATGCCAATTCTTACTCTCTCTAATGACCGATCCCCTCCAGCCCCTTTTCTCCCTCCTCTCTCTACTTTTAACCTCAGTCCTTCTTCCCGGCCCTTGCACCTGGGATATCCTACTGTACCCTCCCCTGCATCAATCTCTCACTCTCTTAACAGCATTCTTCCCTCTCAACCTGAAGTGGCTTATTCCTACATCCCTCACTACCTCTTATCCTCTCATACCACAGAGCCTGACTCTATGACTGACCTGTCCTTCTCTACGCAGTATTCTTTGTCCAACAGCCGGAACAATGTTCAGACTCCCTATCCTGGTCTCACCCCTTCCCCACCCCCCCTGCACAGCAGACCTCCTTCCCTTGTCAACTCGGAACCCACCTCATCCCCCCTCCTTTGCAACTGTTTTCTCCCTCAATCTTATAGCACAGATGCTAACGAACATAGAACGCAACCTCTCAACCATGAGGACTGAACTTACACGGCTCAGAGAGGATTACAACGCCCTCAACTCCAAGACCCCCCGCCAATCACACTGATTTCTTTTGTTTTTTCTTCTTAAACATCCCTCATCACAACCGATGGAGAACCGCATCCCTTTGCATTCAAACAAATAGGCCACGCCGTGCTGTGAGCTACCTCTCCACCTTTGACCTAATTAACCTAGGCAACTCCTACCTTCCTAAACATTTAATTACTGATCATCCCCTTCCTTACGCCAACATGCCTGTGATTGTGGGCACTAACAGAACCCTTTCCTCTCCCATCTCCTCGAGACCCCCAGCTCAACTGACCATCATCCACTCTTGTAAATCTACCAAAGATAACCCAAATCCCCTTTCCTGTATGCTTGTTAACTGCCGATCAACAGTCCGACGTGTGATGGAAATTTCAGAAACCATCCTCAGCGAGGCTATTGACATCACCTTCCTGACTGAAATCTGGCTTAAGGAGGACCACTCAACGACTATTCTTGACTTACTCATCCCCCAGGTTACTCTATCATCAGGAAAGACAGATCCTACAGAAAGGGGAGTGGTCTAGCTATAATCTACAAAAATGAACTAGAGGCTCACCCTTCTAAACAAAACAGACCACTTAACCTTTGAATACCTTGCTGTTGAACTCACTGTGCAGGGCTCTTCCCCGATTTGACTACATAATATTTACATCTTCTCTTCGCTGATAAATTATCTGACTTTCTTACGCAATCCTCACTTTCAGACTCAAAGAATTGCTTCTCTTCTTAGGTAATTTTAATATTCACTGGAATAATATGGAGGATCCCAAAGTCATGCCCCTCATCACACTTCTTGAGATGTATGACCCTAAGCAACTATGTCAGATTCCAATCCAATCCATACCAAAGGGGCCACACTCAATGCCATCATTTCCAACATTGACTTGGCCTCCCTGTCCAACATCATCCCCATCACCTCATTCTGTTTAAGATCATAACTAGTGCCCTAGCCCCTCTAGAAAAAATATCAAACCCATGAAATGGACCAGAAACCTTAAACAAATCCCCCCCGGTGAACTTGAGTCTAAAGTCAAAGCTCAACTTCTTCTCACCCCTCTCACCCAAAATGCAAATGAGCTCACTGAAAATTTCAATAAGACTGCTAAGGATGTCCTGGTCCTGGACCAATTAGCCCCTCTTAAAGTGAAACTACAAAGAAAAATTCCTTCCAAATCCTGGTTCAATCCAGATCTCAACAACGAAAGTCGATCACTTAGACTGGCTGAAAGAACATGGAGACAACACCCCTCTCCCTCCCATTTCTCCCTCAGATCTGCGAAATCAAAATTTTCAAGGAAAAGGCAACTTTCTTTCGAGATCAACTTGACCGTGCCAAAAATAGGCCCAGTGAACTGTTTAACATTGTCAGGAAACAAACATCTTCTGCCCCCCCCCAGGGCTGATAAGCAAAAGACACACAATTTAAGGACGGAATGCAGAACAAATCAAGACATTGACTCCCAGTCAAGAGATCTGGGTTAAATCCATCATTCTTTTGCCCACCATGCCACCCCAGTTTAGACCTGGCCATATGCAAATCAAACATGACCCTGTGCATCATAGGAACAGTGCAACCCGAACTGCCAAGCCAGGTCCTCCCTGGACCGGAAGCAAGGATCCTAGGACCGGTTTCGGGGTTTCACCACTCTTCAGCCAGGATAGCTAAGTGGCACAGTGAGCCCAGGACCCATGTCTGGGCATACCTAGAGCACTTAGGGCGAGAAAGCAAAAGACACACAATTGATGGACAGGATGCAGAACTAATCAAAACATTCACCCCCAGTCAAGAGATCTGGGTTAAATCCATCATTCTTTGGCTCACCATGCCAACGCAGTTTAGACCTGGCCATATGCAAATCAGTCTTGAACCTGTGCCTCATGGGAACAGTCTAGCCGGAACTGCCAAGCCAGGTCCTCCCTGGACCGGAAACAAGCATCTTAGGACCGGTTTCGGGGTTTCACCCCTCTTCAGCCAGGATAGCTTAATTCCAGTGGCCTGATGGCTTCACAAAAAGATGCAAGCAAATTGCTAACTTCCTCTCGGACAAAATCACCAAAATAGATCAATCCTTCCATCTAACTGAGGCCCCACCAAACCCAGCCAAACCCTCAATATGCCGTCGATGTTGCCATAGACTTACCTCCCTTGTTGATTCCGCTCCTACCACCTACTCCTCCCACTCACCTACCCATACCAACTTTTCCTGATGACTGCCTTGTCAGCTTAAAAATGAAAAATAATGCCTCCTGGAACAATTTTCCTCCTATGACTGAACTTGAAGTCTTTAACATAATTGCTAAACTAAAACCGACCTCAGACACCAAAGACCCTCTCCCCTCTAACCTTGTCCAAGATCTAAAACACATCACTGCTCCTTACTCGACTATCATTAATACCTCCCTTGCCACAGGATAAGTCCCCAACTCCCTCCAACTCGGACAAATCACTCCCATTCTTAAAAACGTCACCGCTGACCCTAACAACCATAACAATCTCCTCCCTATCTCTAACCTCCGACTTCTTTCAAAAGCCCTTGAAAAATGTGCATTGCTTAAATTGGACAATCACATAAGCAATTTAAATGTTCTCCTTGCAATCTGGTTTCAGAAAAGGCTGAAGCACTGAAACCACCATGCTTAACATAGTGGATGGCATCCACAGTTCCCTTGACAATGGTGATACCTGCCTACTTACACTCCTCAACCTCTCTGCTGCCTTTGCTATAGTTAACCATTCTTCCTTACTTAATTTGCTTAATGCTCGCTTTGGCCTTAATGGTATGGTCTTCCAATGGTTCACCTCTTACGTCCGACACAGAACACAGCAAATCAAAATCAATGATTGCCTCTTTAATCCTACACCTGTCTCCCTGGGTGTCCCTCAGGGCTCTATTCTCTTCCCCTCTCTCTCTTCAACCTCTTTATGGAACCCCTTACACTTATTCTGAAGCAAGCTGGTATCATTTATCACCCCTATGCGAATGACACCCAACTTTGCTAAAAGATTAGATTCCATTCGGATGTACTTCATCTAAACAATACATTGAGTAAGATCCAATGCTGGGTCTACTCCAACCATCTAAAACTGGACCCTAATAAAACTGAAATCATTATCTTCTCTCCAAAAAATAACCGGCTCCCCAGCAAAGGCTCGATTGTGGACCTTAATGCCCTCAATTGTTCCCTCTCCTTATCCTTCTCTGTGAAATCACTTGGTTTCACTATTGACAAAAACCTAACTCTTAATGACCACATAACAAACTCTGCTAAAGGTGCCCTTTTTACTCTCCGACATCTCAAGAAAATCAAACCCTTCATTCGATCTGATGACTTCAAATGGGTTGTCCAATCACTAGTCCTCTCGAAAATTGATTATGGTAACGCTATCCTTACCGGAACCCCCAAAGTACACCTAGCCCCCCCTTCGGTCAGTACTCAACCTAGCTGCAGGCTTACCACTGACTGCAAACGATTTGACCATATCTCCCCAGCCCTGAAAGCCCTTAATTGGCTACCCGTTGAAGGAAGATGCTCCTACAAGACTGCATGCATTACGCACAAAGCTCTTCACAAACAAACCCTGTTGTACCGCACAACCAAACTCAAGAAAGCGTGCTGCTCCCAAACGATGAGAAGCACTAATGTACTCTCCTCGTAACTCCGCTACTCAAAAAGAAAACCACCCAATCTCGCTCCTTCGCAGGGAATGCCCTGAACATCTGGAATGCTCTCCCTAAAGATCTGCGCTGTAACCCCTCCTACCTCAGCTTTAAAAAAGACCTCAAAAAGTACCTTCTCAATAGGTTTTGGGGTCCTTAACCTCCCCTCTGACCTTACATTTGGTTTTCATTGTTTTTGGTTTTCCTATACTTATCTCCTGGCTCTCACCTACCCTTACCCCCCAGCTCTTCCTATGAATGTTATTTTTTTCTCTCCGTCGATATTCTCTTCACTGCCCTAATTTGTTCTCATGTATAGAGGTGAGGGTAATGCACTCTGCTTTTGTAAGTCTCTTTTACATTTATTCGGTATGTGTGCAGCACCAGATTAGTGCCTGCTGAACTCTTAATGAACTATGAATGTGGCCTGGGATCGCTAGATCTCCAGGACTCCGGTGCGCACTACTATTATTAATTTTAACAAATGAAACCAATAGTCCATGTTAGTCTTTGTTTTTAAATCAAACAAGTTTAGTCAATGAGAATCCATTCATATCATTTTTAACATTGCATCGAAAAATCCAAAATTCATATACAATTGTAAAGCACAAATCAATACAACACAATTACACTTGTCACCCAATGCATTTCGGGGTCTACACCCCTTCGTCAGGGGTCTAAAGAAAAAAAGAAGAAAAAAGAAGAAATAGGAAGCTCAATTAGTATTGATGTTTTTAAAAAAAGAAATCTGCTATTTACGTTTTGAGTGATGTATTAATCACCTTACCCTGGTAACTGGTTGTCTTTGGTGTATAAGTGTTGTGAATTGAAAAAATAAAATCTGGAAGATCAGAGAAACGAAAAGAGATGGTAAGAGTATATTTTAATACAAAATATACAAATGATGTTATGTTCAGATATAGTTCGCGATAAATACCTGTATTTCCGGATAGAACCAGATTATCTGTGAATGAGTCGAAGGCATATATGTAAGAGAACATTCCTCTTTATGCTTACTTTGTGCGTTTTTGAGTTAAAGCACATGGCTCACCTGTTCGGTTTTAGTCACGTAGCCAAAATTGTGGATTCTATTGGGTTTAAACGGATGAAAATAATATCATAAACTATTTAACACATAGTTTGTTTGCAACAAATTGTACTATGCAAAATAAGCATTTACCTGCGAGTTTAGGGTTTTGCGTTTAGTAACTCGCTTACGTCTTTTTCTAATTCTTCTCACGCTAAAAGAAAAGTGAGACAATGTCTGTTTTAGCGAATTGTTGTTTAGATCAAGACTTTATTCTAAATCCCGCATAGCGCGGGTTGACATTAAAGCTTACCGGGCGGCGCTGCGATTAGCTCCGTGCTCACGCTGTTACCGATGTGTTGTGGTGGATAGCGCGTTGGCGTGCATAGTCCTTTAACTATGTTGAGCTAAATTGATCAATATAGAAGAGGGACTAAGGGCGAATAAATTTTTGGCGGCCATAACGGAATGGTGTCACTCGTAACTGTAGTGGGGAATGGTTATTAATAGCGCGTTAGCGTCTATTGCTGATAATACAACTTGTCAACGTACTAAACGAAGAAATGAAATAAAATAAATTGGGGTTAATAATACCCAAATTAAAGTATATTCACATAGCGAATGTATTTATTTATGGGATCCTTCATTACCGGTATTTCGATTGTGTGTTTGCGTAGAAACAGCGAAACTGTATTTTGTAGAAAATCAGAAAAGTAGATTTGGAGAAAAGATGAAAAAATAGGAAAAATAGAAAAAAGTGAAGATGATCTTCATCTTTAACACATTTGAAACATCTGTTTCTTATCAACTTTAGATGCCTATAACAATTCATATACTCGTTGTACATAATGACATTTTAAGTGTTTTATAAAAAATTTTGTGTATGGTGTGCATTATAACAACCTGTGATGGTGTAACACTGTGTTAGTTTCTCCTTTGAGAATTGTAGCTATTCATGTTTGTACATAAGATGAAATATTGTTACTAGCTACTTGAAGTGGCTCTATATTAGAGTTCATACCTATGGAACTTTGATTATTTAGAACCATATTTAGATTAAGAGTCATAGAAAACATATCATGTCCAATTTATCGTTGAGCCCATTAGGGGCCACAGTCTTAAGTTTTCGGATCCAGTAAATTTCCCTCCTAAGTAGAGCTTTTGCATTGTCTTGTCCCAGTCGTTGTGGAACCTGCTCGATTATCTGAAAGCGTATTTGAGCTATAGTGTGATTGTATAGAGGTGAGGGTAATGCACTCTGCTTTTGTAAGTCTCTTTTACATTTATTCGGTATGTGTGCAGCACCAGATTAGTGCCTGCTGAACTCTTAATGAACTATGAATGTGGCCTGGGATCGCTAGATCTCCAGGACTCCGGTGCGCACTACTATTATTAATTTTAACAAATGAAACCAATAGTCCATGTTAGTCTTTGTTTTTAAATCAAACAAGTTTAGTCAATGAGAATCCATTCATATCATTTTTAACATTGCATCGAAAAATCCAAAATTCATATACAATTGTAAAGCACAAATCAATACAACACAATTACACTTGTCACCCAATGCATTTCGGGGTCTACACCCCTTCGTCAGGGGTCTAAAGAAAAAAAGAAGAAAAAAGAAGAAATAGGAAGCTCAATTAGTATTGATGTTTTTAAAAAAAGAAATCTGCTATTTACGTTTTGAGTGATGTATTAATCACCTTACCCTGGTAACTGGTTGTCTTTGGTGTATAAGTGTTGTGAATTGAAAAAATAAAATCTGGAAGATCAGAGAAACGAAAAGAGATGGTAAGAGTATATTTTAATACAAAATATACAAATGATGTTATGTTCAGATATAGTTCGCGATAAATACCTGTATTTCCGGATAGAACCAGATTATCTGTGAATGAGTCGAAGGCATATATGTAAGAGAACATTCCTCTTTATGCTTACTTTGTGCGTTTTTGAGTTAAAGCACATGGCTCACCTGTTCGGTTTTAGTCACGTAGCCAAAATTGTGGATTCTATTGGGTTTAAACGGATGAAAATAATATCATAAACTATTTAACACATAGTTTGTTTGCAACAAATTGTACTATGCAAAATAAGCATTTACCTGCGAGTTTAGGGTTTTGCGTTTAGTAACTCGCTTACGTCTTTTTCTAATTCTTCTCACGCTAAAAGAAAAGTGAGACAATGTCTGTTTTAGCGAATTGTTGTTTAGATCAAGACTTTATTCTAAATCCCGCATAGCGCGGGTTGACATTAAAGCTTACCGGGCGGCGCTGCGATTAGCTCCGTGCTCACGCTGTTACCGATGTGTTGTGGTGGATAGCGCGTTGGCGTGCATAGTCCTTTAACTATGTTGAGCTAAATTGATCAATATAGAAGAGGGACTAAGGGCGAATAAATTTTTGGCGGCCATAACGGAATGGTGTCACTCGTAACTGTAGTGGGGAATGGTTATTAATAGCGCGTTAGCGTCTATTGCTGATAATACAACTTGTCAACGTACTAAACGAAGAAATGAAATAAAATAAATTGGGGTTAATAATACCCAAATTAAAGTATATTCACATAGCGAATGTATTTATTTATGGGATCCTTCATTACCGGTATTTCGATTGTGTGTTTGCGTAGAAACAGCGAAACTGTATTTTGTAGAAAATCAGAAAAGTAGATTTGGAGAAAAGATGAAAAAATAGGAAAAATAGAAAAAAGTGAAGATGATCTTCATCTTTAACACATTTGAAACATCTGTTTCTTATCAACTTTAGATGCCTATAACAATTCATATACTCGTTGTACATAATGACATTTTAAGTGTTTTATAAAAATTTTTGTGTATGGTGTGCATTATAACAACCTGTGATGGTGTAACACTGTGTTAGTTTCTCCTTTGAGAATTGTAGCTATTCATGTTTGTACATAAGATGAAATATTGTTACTAGCTACTTGAAGTGGCTCTATATTAGAGTTCATACCTATGGAACTTTGATTATTTAGAACCATATTTAGATTAAGAGTCATAGAAAACATATCATGTCCAATTTATCGTTGAGCCCATTAGGGGCCACAGTCTTAAGTTTTCGGATCCAGTAAATTTCCCTCCTAAGTAGAGCTTTTGCATTGTCTTGTCCCAGTCGTTGTGGAACCTGCTCGATTATCTGAAAGCGTATTTGAGCTATAGTGTGATTGTTTTCAGCCCAATGCTTTGCAAGTGGTGATGTCATGTTTTTGTTGCGAATTCGGCTCTTGTGTTCTGATAAACGGGTTTTCAGTCTCCTATCAGTTTTGCCAACATATAATAGCCCACAGGGGCACTTGATTGAATATACGACATGTTCTGCATTACAGTTTGCTGAATGTCTTAATTTGATCTTCTCTCCTGTCTGTGGATGTTGCAATGCGTTCCCTGTGATTGCGTTGTTACAGTTCTTGCAATTAAAGCATTTCGTTGTGCCTTTGAAAGTTTCACCACAAGATTCAATTTTTTCTGATTTGTGAAGAAGTTCTTTTAAGTTTTGAGATCTCTTATAAGCAAACAGTGGCTTTTGCTCATATAGTATTCCGAAATCACTTTCCATTTGCAAAATATCCCACCTTTTGTTTATAGTTCTTTTAATATCTCTTGAGGCGGTGGAGTATTTGGATGTGAAGACCATTCTTTTGTTTTCAACTTTTGTCTTTTTTTGCAATAACTCTCCTCCTAATTTGTTCTCACCCATTTATATTTAATTAATTTGTTCATTACCCACAAATGAGCCCAGAATTGTTTGTTCCCCCTTTACTTAAATTGTCAGCTGTACCTGCATTCTTTTGTTACCATTGTAAATTGCTCCTCTTGATTGCCTCTTCTCATGTAAAGAGCTTTCTTTTACCCCCTGTTTTAACTTAATATTTATTACTTTTGCCTGTTTTTGTTTATTAGATGAACAATTGTTTTTCCTGTACTGTTTCTAATCATGTAAAGCGCTTTGATGCCCCCGGGTCTATATAACACCTTTCAAATAAAAATAAATGAAAAATATTGGCAAGATCCTTGATTCCGCAGAATTGGAGGACAACTGGTATACCTACATACTTAGAATGGCACAATAAAATGATTTGCACAAGGACATTTGAAGAGGCCTATGCAAAACATGTCAGAGCAACTAAAAGATTTGCTAGGGTTTGGACATATATGGAGGGATCAGAAAGGAATACAGTGTAAATCAGAGTAAATTATATCAGAGCCTATTTCGAGTATAGAAAGTCACTGGTTGTTAGGTGGGGTGAGAGATGAATTAAAGCACTTTATTGAACCTCGGTTGGCTGCATTTACAAAACATACGCAATATGTATTTTAGTATTTATATTGGTATGAATCACTTGATCTAGGTCAGAGAGGGGCACAATGGATCGATGTTGCCAATCTGGAGTTATATATCTTTTTTAATGTAAGAGGATTTTTCTTAAAGGTATTACCGCATATTGCACTTTATTCTGTGGGAATATAGTATCAAAGCCATAACCAATCCCTGTGGTTTTTTGGTTTTTTTTTTAAATATCTCTATTCAAATTTTTATACAACAATTTTTCACCTCTCCCCCACCCCCAACCCACCGGTCAGACATGAATGCTTGTAAATACATATACGTTTTTATAGATTATCTCATAACAAATACATTTCAAATAATAATTGCTGTTGAAAATTACATTATTGGTCTTCAGTTTAGATTCAAAGTGCAGTCATTCAATTCCTGCCTTGCAGATGGCACCACTCTAATAAGGGAGTCCAAATTTCTAGCCCTCTTTAGCGTCGCCTTCTACCCTTTTGTTTATAAATGGCAGTTTCCATATTTGAGATGGCCAGGAATCTTGCCTGCCATTGTTGAAAGGAGGGAGCAGCAGAGTCTAGCCATGCAGAGGCAATGCATAGTCTAAAAACAGCCATAGCTATAAATACCATTTCATGTCCCGCTAGAGCATCGCTAGGATTTGCATGTCCCAAGTAGGATGACGTCACTAGTTAAAACTATCGGGCTTTGTAATACTGTTGATAGAAACTTCTCAATTTCTTGTTTGATAGATCTTAACTCTTCACAGGTAGAGAAGATGTGCACTGAATCAGCGCTGTACAACCTGCACCTAGGACACCATTTGCTTTTTCCACTTCCCCACTTAACTATTTCATCCGGGGTCTAATATAGAAAAGAAATAAGTTTTAAAAAATTGTGCCTGTAATTTGGTTGATAAGAGAATCGTTTGAGACATTGGAAAAGCATAGTTAAATTCTACATCAGATACACCCACTTTCTCTTGCCATTTCTGCGAAATGTTTAGCAAATCATCCGGAAATTGTGCAATAATAAGTGAGTAAACCCCCAGATATTTTTTTTTCATCGTGAATTAAGGTCTCCACTAGTCTGTTTTTTTAATACCCCCTCCGCCCCCCAATTTTGCGTGACAAGAAGTCCCTAATTTGCAGATATATGAAGAAGCCTTGCCAGACCAGCCTGAAGTTGTTTTTCAGCTCTTCGAAGGACAGTAACACCTCCGGGTAGATAAAAGAGCCTATTTGTACCACCCCCACCTCCAACCATTTATTCATGTGACTATCGTTAACAATTTCTGGGAGAAGTGGGTTATTTTCTTGGGGAATGTAAAAAGACCATTTCCCTATACCCATCATTTTCCTGACGGCCTTCCACACCTTGAATCCACTGAGTAATGTTTTAAATGTTTCTTTCTTGTGGTAGCTATCATGTAAGTGACGCCAAAAATACCCTCTTCTCTCGTCCTAGAAGTAGTTGAAATATAGCAGGTGTGGGCGTATCTCTCTCCTCCTCCAATCCTCGGATGTTCTGTAATAGTTCGCTACTATATAATAACACTGTTCCCAATAGTATGCCTTTAGATTAGGGAGGGCTAGTCCTCCTCTATCTTTGTGTAATGTGAGAAGTTTATATGCCCGCCGAGGCTGTGAGTATGCCCAGACAAAATTTGAAAACATCCTTTCTAGTGATTTAAACCACAAGAATGAAAATTCCAGGCAGATTGCCCTAAAAACATGCAAAAATTTAGGGAAAAGATCATTTTGATCACATTCACTCTTCCAATGATAGAAAGGTGCAAGTTGTCTAGCCACTGAAGATCTTTCTGTATGGAAGGTAGTATCGGTTTCAAGTTTGTATCAACCAGTTTGTCCAAATTAGATGTAATACTAACTCCCAGGTAGGTAGCTTGTTCCACCACACGTGCATCCCGCATTTTACTATTTTTATTTAACACGATCTGTGTTTTATTTTTATTAAGTGAATATCCGGACACCAGGCGATACTGATTCGCCTCTCCTTCAATAGCAGTCATGGCAGTATTAGGTTTGGCTGTCACGATTGCAATGTCATCTGCATACGCAAGTGTTTTGGTGGCATAGTCCTGTGAGATTATGGGTTTAATTACGCCATTCTCTTCTAGCTTGCGGATGAACGGGTCCATATATATTGTGAAAAGCAATGGAGGGCAGGGGCAGCCCTGCCGCGTTCCTCGTGAAAGCGTCAGTTCGTCGGTTAGGCTGCCATTCACCATGACTACCGCCCTTGGGTTCACATATAGTTTTGAATTGCCCAGTCTGGCCATGGCAGCCCAAAGGAAGGGCCAGGAGACCCTATTGAACGTTTTTTCTGCATTTAGCAGAACAAGCACCATAGGGTCTCCTGTAACCTCTATACCGTCAAACAGGGTAATTACCCGTTGAATGTGGTTGATAGTAGATCTACCTGGTATGAAGCCATGTTGGCTTTGAGCAACCACTTTGTGGAGAATAGGCACTAGTTTGTTAGCCAGAATTTTTTTGTATATTTTAGAGTCCAAATTAATAAGGGTGATGGGTCGATATGAGCCGAGTTGTTCTGGGGGTTTATCTTTTTTAGGGAAGATGACTATTTTTGCCCGGGACCATGATTTTGGTGGCAATCCCCCTTTAAAAATGTGATGAATAAGATTTAATAAGATATCTTTAATTTGGTTTAGAACAGCATAGAACTCTGAGGGGATGCAATCCAGCCTGGTTGCTTTCCCCTTTGTCAATTCTCTGATGTTAGATAAAAAAATCATCTAGTGTTGGGGCTTCCTCTAGGAGATATGCATCCTCATCCTGCACTCTCTAAGTATTCCTCACAATCTCCCTGGTTGGCCCTCCAGGTCACTGTATATAAAGCTTGATAAAACTGTCTGAAAGCCTGTCTGATATGTTCTGGATCGGATACTTGATTCCCATTAGAGTCAAGAATTTCCCAAACCAGATTTGATGTAATCTGCTGCCTTGTGCGCACTGCCAGTTGGCATCCAATTTGTTCGTTCATTTCATATAGCGTTTCCTTTTGTGATAGCGCTTTTTTAACCACTTTATCGGTAAAGGCGTTCATAATTATAGCTTTATCAATTGCCACTTGGTTCTGCGTCTTCTCAAGGGCTTCCTTCCCACCAGGTATGTTTACCAATGTCACGCTAACTAGACCCTCCTCTGCCTGCCTTAAATTTTCCTGCATCTTTTGCATAGCTTCCTTAGCTCGTTTATTGGCATTTAAGGAGTATTGCAGTGTTTCCCCACGGATCCCGGCTTTCAACGCATCCCACACTATTTTGCGTGATGTACTCGCCACATTGTCTGCTAAGAACTTCGGAATCCACTCCCTCATGTGTCTACAGTAATTGTCAACTAAAAGCAAAGTTTTCTCAAATGTCCATGCGTTGGATGCTTTTGTCAAAATCTATTTCTATGGTAAATATTAGTGGATTTTGATCCGAAAGGATTCTCAGGAGTTTTTTCAGGTCACATTTAGTTTTTATTGAGTTTGACATTAGTACATAAACCCATCTTGCGTGTGTAAGATGCAGGCTAGAAAAGAATGTAAACTCGGGGTCATTAGAGTTTATAGTCTGCCAACCATCCACTAAGCCATGCATGCTGCAAAAAGATTTCAAAGCTCTAAATACTTTAGGCTTGCGACCATTATACTGCCAACTATCTTTCAAAGACCAGTTGACAGGGAGATTGATATTGAAGTCCTCGCAAACAATAAGGGGTAATGGCCAGTGCATAAGTTCATTTGAGATCACGTCCAGTACTGAAGGATCATCGCTGTTGCTCCCATAGATCGTGCAGAGCGTCAGTTTTTGTTCTTTCCCATACTGAAATTCCGTGATCACCCAATGGCCAAATTTGTCTGCCTTCGAATGACTAAAAAAAAGCCCACTTCCCTTAGCAAGGATGGCAACGCCCTTGACTCTTGCACCCTGGGTAGAAGCACAGATCAACCTATACCCAAGTGATTTTAAGATATGCATTTGTGCCCCTTCAACATGCGTTTCTTGTAAGCATACCACATTTGTCCCCCAGGCCTGTAATCAGGCAGCAACCATTTGTCTTTTCCTACTATCATTCAGGCTGCAAATGTTCATTGATAAGACCCTTAGCAAACCCATTTCAATTTCTTCCTTAGACCGTACTCATACCCAGACCTTGACACATATTGAACCCTGGTATTATTGTCATACCAAATTAGATTATTGCACCCTACTGTGAAATTTGTGAAGTTTGTGGCACCCTGTCTGACCCAGCCCACCCACCCTTCCCCCCTACCCACCACCACCCGTAGAGGTTACCTGGCCAAGCCAGGAGTTTGACATCCGACGTGCAGAGCCAGTGAGCCCGCTGAGCTCCTCCCCTCCCCAATGGTAGAACAAAGTTACTATAAACAATACTTTTTCCTCATCGCCTCATCACTAGTAGCAGTATTTTCCCCCCCATATACATAGAGAAGGCCTAAGCGGATTTCCATAGCTGTTATTGCCTCTCCCCCCCCACACATTTATTAATCATTCGATTCACCAGTAACAAGCTTGATTGGGGCTTTCCCTCATTTGCTTCAAATTCTTCCCTCCTCTCAAGAAGAACAATATCAACAGTTTCACTTATGACTAGACAGTTCCTCTAGGTATTTTTGTGCTTGGATTTCCGAGATAAAGCTACGTACGGCCTCTTTGTATACCACTTTAAGCCTAACCGGATTTTGTAGCTAAACCTCAGCTCTTTGTTTTTGAAATGGCTCAAACAATTGCCGGAGTCGCCACCTGCGCTCCTCCGTGGCATTTGCAAAATCGGGCCTGGTATAAAGTTACCCCCTCAAATGTTTGCTTGTTAAAAGGTCTTGCCAAGTCGAAGAGTGTTTGGCGGAGTAAGAAATTCCCAAAGAATACCAGCATAGCACGGGGGTGCTGTGGCGTTGTAGTGCGTTTCCCGGGAAACAGAGGGAATCTATGGGCTCGCTGGATTTCTCTATCTAGATCCCAAGTTTGTAGTTCTGGTAGAGCCTCCTTGAGCAAGTTTATCATGAATTTCCTGGGATCGTCTTTCTCAGCTCCCTCTGGAATCCCAAGAAAGCAGAGATTATTGCGTCTCTGTCTATTTTCATGCTCCTCCATATTCCACATTAAATATTTTACCATCCCCTCGTGCTCTTAATGTTGTGTCTGCAGTGTTACCACATTTTTTTCCAACTGTTCTATCCTTTCCTCCTCTATAGCCATTCGTTCGGCAATATCAGAGCAAGTTCTTCCAACTTTTCTAACCGCCCCTTGCAGCTTTTTTGAGACTAGACGAGATCTGCGACTGTCTGCATTTACCTCCTCTTGAAACCCCTTAATGGTTTGCAAGATATCTGTCAGTGCTGGTTCTTTCATTGAGGGAGCTCCCCCTTTGGTGCTTCCAGAGTTTGTTTGATCATACCCGATTTTTAAAGTGACTGGTGTGGTATCTGTGACTACGGTAAGGGGGGTATTTTTATAGTCCCACTTTAATTCCGCCGCACCCTCTTTCACCGACATATCACTCTCTTTTGGGAGTCGGTCTCTACTGCTTTTCTTTTTAAGACATCTTTTAGTACTTGGTTTATCTCTCTGTGCATCCGAACTAGGGCTGCTATACCACTTCAACCCTTCCTCCCTGCTTGAGAGTGATATGCTAATGTCCGACATGTCTGATTCTTTCGTTAAAGAGAAGAATTTATCCTGATTATCAGGCGTCTTGGGGTTTTCATCATGTTGCTCTCCCTCAGATACTAAGGGTGCTTGAGTTATATGATTACCAGTGTCTGGCGGAGGATTAGCACCCTTGCCTGCAGTGGAGGTACTTCTCTGGGCATCGCTTGCATGCTCTAATGCACTATCTGCCACAGTCGAATTTACAAAAGCAAGGACTGGTGCATTGCCGATCTCCGAAAAGGGGGAGTGGTGGATCCCGATACATTTGCTATCTCCAGATTATCGGCTCCCACTGTAGAGTCATTGCCTTCCCCCCCTTTTGCTGCCATGAAACTGTTCGTTATTAGGTGTTGCGAGGAGTCTATTTCTTTTTCTGAGTTAGCCGAGTTAGCTGAGTTTGGGGTGTCTTTTTCTTGCGTGCTTTTATTCAGGGGATCTGCTTTGCCTCCACCACCACTTCTGCCCTTACTGTTCGGGACCTCCATTCTCTTCTGGCGGGTGACATCCAGCGTACCTTGTGGTTGAGAGGCAGCAGACAAAGTTTTTCCTTTACCAGCCCTCGGTCCCCTGCCAGTCATCCTTACTTGTTTAATGCTTCAGGAACAGCTGCAACACTGTAAGCTGGCGTTGATGCCGTTGATGCGAGGAAATGAGCTTTACCCCCACGAGGATGTGTACGAGCTGAAGCTGAAGATGGCGCTCGCTCACTCCTCTGCCGGTCTGCCACGTCTGCAGTGTCGGAAACGGGTAGCGCAGGCCAGATCTCATCAGCGATGACAGAGCGGTCACAGCGTCCTCGCAGGTGAATCGAAGTTCAGGTTGAGAAGACGATGCCTGACAGTTCGTAGCCAAGTATTTCAGCCGCATTCTTTTCCTAATATTTACTGCATTTCTTGATCTCCGTGAGTTTATACAGGGGAGATTATACCGCCGTTTTGAAGTTCAGGACGATCCGCTCAGAATAGCGGGCTCATCCATCAGGAATCCTTGAGTGAGGGGAGACCCAGCAGGGTGTCCTCGCGACGTTGTCAGTCAGTCGCCATCTTGCCTCCTAGGGGATTATCACCAATCCCTGATGATGTCTATTTCTTATAAAGAAAAATATTGTTAATGGATTTTTACTTTTTATGATGTAATGGTTTGTTCTGTGCTTCTACTCAATAAAAATAAAAAATACATTTTAATAAGCAGTGCTTGAGATGGCACTAGTTATAGTTTGTTCACTAAACTATAATTGGTCATTTAGTTCTTATCATTTTAGCACCTTACTATAATGCCACTTTAACCCTTGTTTTTTTTAGTTAGTTTCTACGTTTTTTTTAACATAGGCAAAGGTTTTAGCACCTTACCTAACTATAATGTCTCTTTAACTTTTCGTTTTTTCAGTGCGTTTATTATTTTTTTTTTTTTATCATGTTCTAAATTGGCTCAGTGCCTAACCCTGCATGGGTGGCCAGACCCTACCGCATGCAAAATGTGTCTGCTAAAATGTTACTATTGTCAAAGTAGGGAGCTGTTAAGTGACTAAGATGGGTATGGTGAGTAAACAGATGTGGCAAGGGAATGGTGTACTTATACAGATCTCTCTATGCAGCTATTGTTAGACGCTTTAAAGATACATTATGCCTCGAATTATAAAAAATTCATACCTCCCCTCACATTTTAAACCCTCAGGCTTCACACCTGCATTAACATCTCAGTGTTCGTCTACTGCTTCCCACGCCTCAGAAAAGGCTCTAAATTCAACTGCTCCTATTCAACAAAATGGCGTTAAGGAATACCTCACATTTGTCTTCCATACAAAATATTGCTTTTCTAGTTATTCTTTGGATCTCTGCTGTGAAAGAGAGTTAACTAACAGACTGCTGCTGGTGTTGGAATTATATGTTTGACATTGCATGTCAGTATGTTTTATTTCACAATGATGTAATTTGAGATGTCATAAGTGTTGTTATGAATGCTATGATTTCTCATTGTGTAAATCATGTAAAGTGAAAGAGTGTAAGCAGTGCAGTGTAAAGGCACGAGGTATAGTCATTTGAAGGTGGTGCGTAAATTATAAATGTGAAGGTTTAACTATATCTTGAGGATGTTTAATGTTTGTGTAGTTTAAGTTTGGTTTGCATGCAAAGAATAAATACAGTTATATTAATTTGAAGGTGGTACGAACATTATAAATTTAAGGTATGACTAAAACTTTAGAATTACTAATGTTTGTGTAGGTTAAGTTTGGTTTATATAGAATTTGTAAATAAAGTTTTTCTAACTTAAACTAAGATTTAACCTTTGTTTTTTCATTGAATTTGTATGTTGTTTTGGTTTTCTTTTTAAAAAATAGCAACTTATCACAAAGTAAATCCATGATTGGTTTTCTTTTTGCACAGTGACTTGGAGTGGCGTAGAGTGAAGTGGGAAAGAATGAAGTGGAGTACAGTTGAGTGGGGGGGCATTGATACTCACTGTTTTTGGAGGAAGGGGGAGGCGAGCAGGCCCCCATTGTAGCCGCCACTGCCAGGAGTCAACTTGTGCAGCCCACAGCGCCGCCGCCCCGGGACTACATCTCCCGGCAGCCGTAGCGGCGGCGCTGCTTCCTGACACCACCACGGAAGCGCCAGGAGGCGCCTAAAAGCAGCGCTCTGCTCGGTGGAGCGCGGGGGACATTGATACTCACTGTTTTTGGAGGAGGGGGGAGGCGAGCAGGCCCCCATTGTAGCCACCACTGCCAGGAGTCAACTTGTGCAGCCCACAGCGCCGCCGCCCCGGGACTACATCTCCCGGCAGCCTTAGCGGCGGCGCTGCTTCCTGACACCACCACGGAAGCACCAGGAGGCGCCTAAAAGCAGCGCTCTGCTTCGCTCCGCTGGACACCGGGCTAAGCCCGGGCAAAGGGCGGGCCCTCTGTGGCCCTCAGAGGACGGGACGGGCCATCCCACTTGGCTCCATCGAAGGAGGTGGTACAGAGACTCTTAACCTTTTTATCTTTTCCGCTTTGAACTGCCTATTGTCGTTTCCGGAGTTCTGTTGTCCAATAATTATGTCCATCTGGGAGGAGCTGAATGCCCTGTGTGGCACAAACTATGTCCCGGACGTATCAACCCCCCCTATAGTGGGCAAAGACACTGACCAAATAAACTGCTCTCCCCAGGATGTACCTCTATCCCCCGAAAAAATCCTTTCTCAAGCTAACACACTGTCCCGGGGCTCAACCAGTAAAAGGAACCATGATGAGGAAATAGATAATACCAATGAGAATCTATCTAATGCCGATCAAATGTGCTGTAGCCCCTCATTATCCCCCTCCAACCGAACTTTATTAATGCCGGATAAGGCTGGGACTAGAACAAATGACTCTGTATCGCCCCTCCAATTGACCCTACTGGCTCAAATCGAGCGATTGTTAAACTCTGCATTATCACCTCTGGTCACAAAAATCAACGATCTGGGGGACAGGTTGACCAGTATTGAAAAAACAGTAAAAAGGATTTATCCATTACCTGAAAATACTGCTATACCCATATGTCCTACTCTCTCTACCAACCATGAAAAGCCTAAGTCCATTGCATGCAGGAAAGTTCAAACTTTTGATTCCCCTCTTACCACACCCATTCCAAGTGGCCGCAATGTTACTTCTAATCCCGCACATGTCCCTCACACAGCTCCTAGGATTCTTCAAGAAAGAAGGCATCGAATTAATCTACCCCCTGAAGCCGCCCCATACGTGACCGTTCTCTCTGGGGTCCCTGCACTTAGTCAGGGCAAACTTGAAACACACCAGGACCTGCTGAACAAAGCTATCTCTTGGCTCAAAAACAACAGACCGTTACCACCTGCTCTAGATGGCGGAATTCTGAGCGTCAGGAGGGTGGGGTGGCTAGGTGTGTTGCCCAAAGACATTCCGGGGGACTTGATATTAATTAAATTCAAACACAGGAACATTGTCCCCTACCTATGATCTTCCCAGCCCAAAATTGGAGATGGTCCCATCTGTATCTGGGACTTGTATGACTTTTATCCTGGCCCCCGACCACTGAATTATAATACTTGGTGAAAGGGCACTCTGTGTACCTTGTGTTATTACTTTGATTAGTTGATTCGCTAAACTGATTTTAGTTTGTTTTAAATAGTCGGTTTTCTTTTAACCTTGTAATGAATTGTCGAGTTATTTATGCATTTATGTATCTCTTTCTGTTGCTTTTATGGTTTTAAACTTAAAAACCGAATAAAGCTTATTTGAAATTGAAATTGAGTGGGGTAAAATGAATTGGTTTACAGTGGAATAGCATACAGTGGAGTGCTATGGAGCATACGGTGCTGTAGAGTAGAATGGCATAGAGTTTTGTGGTGTACAATGTCATGGTGTAGGGTGTGTGGCGTAGATTGGGGTTGTTTGCAGTGGTGCAAAGTAGCGTACAATTGAGTATTGCACAGTATAGTGGCATAGAATGTATTGGCATAAAGTGGTGTGACATAGAGTGGAGTGAGTCCAGTGAAATAGTGTTGAGCTGAGTGGCATAGAGTGGGGAGGAATATGGTTAGGTGGTATATGATGGACTGGGATAGATTTGGTAGGTGCACAGTGTATTGTGAGTACAGTGGAGTGCCATATAGTGTAGGTGCATAGAGTAGAACGATGGAGTGGCATAGAGTAGAACGATGGAGAGTGGCATGGCATAGAATGGAGTGGCGCAGAGTTGCATAGAGTGGCGTGGCCGGCACAGGTAAGAGCTGTGGGTGAAGTCAACAGATAATGGTATAGGTCAAATTAAATAAACAATCAATAAAACCACTACTGACTTCACGCTGCTTCCGTGCCCTACCACTCTTACCTGTGTCAGCCACGCCTGGGAATAGCTTAGAATGGAGTGGCCTAGCATACAGTTCACAGGCATACAGTGGAAAGGCGTTGAATGGAGAGGTGTCAAGTAGCATGGCGTTCAGTGGAGTTGCATAGAGTGGAGTGCCTTGGGGAGTAGAGTGCAGCGGTGTCGAGTGAAGGGGCATGAGTGGAGTGGCATTCAGTGGAGTGGCAAAGAGAAGAGTGGCATAGACTGGATGGTCTTGAGTGTGGTAGCATAAAGTCGAGCGGCATAGAGTGGAGTGGTGTGGAGTGGATTGCATAGAGTGAAGCAGCATAGAGTGGAGTGGGATGAAGTAGAATAGCGTAGAGTGGAGTGAAGTAGAGTGTAACAGAGAAGAGTGCCATGGCAGATGTTGGAGTGGTGTAGAGTGGAGTGGGATAGAGGGGACCAGCATAGAGTGGAGTTGCATAGAGTGTTGTGGAGTAGAGTGGAGTTGCACAAAGTGGCATAGAGTTGAATGGCGCAGAGTGGAGTGGCGGTAAGTAGAGTAGCAAAGAGTGGACTGCCACAGAGACTAATAATGTACAAATGGTATGGGATAGAGTGGAATAGAGTGGAGTGTTGTAGACAGGTATAGAGTGGAGTGGCATAGAGTAAAGAGGCGTAGAGTGGAGTAGCATAGAGTGGAGTAACATAGAGTGGAGTGGCTTCAAGTGGAGTAGCATAGATTGGAGTGATGTAGAATGGAATAGCATACTTTGGAGTGGAGTGGCATGCATATGTTCGCAAATATATTTATCTATTTATAGTTAGCAGAGTTAACTATAACTTCTGGCCAGGCAATGCTCTGCTTATGAGCTCACATATTACATCACTCGTGACATTCCACTATATACCCCTTCATGTTAGCTCTGCTAACTATAACTGGTGAATCTCTTTGTTTTTTAATGTTCAAAACATAAATGTTGTTACTGACATATTCACCTAAATATAACTTTACTTTAACCTTCATTTTTTTCACTGAATATTTATAGCTATCATGATTTTTACTAAAACAAACCTGAAAAAATTATTTTCTCATTAAAAAACAGTGGAGAAAACCCCACTGTGACATGTGTAGGGGTTGGCATCCCTGTTGGCAACCAGTGGTGGCATGGTGGCATCTTAGGTGAGTTAGTCAGAAGACCTAGCTGTATGCAAGCCACTGCAACCATACCCATTATGCACCTCCAAAGACCATGCACAGCCTGAGTTGTGTTTTCGCGGCTGTTAGTTGCCAACCACTTCTGTGCACAATCATAAGCCCTGCAGAGCAGGAGTATGAAACTGGTGTCAGGTTGGTTGCTGAGCCATATTTCAGGCTCTGCATCTAACGCCCACTGCACACAGCCACAGGCTATAAATAGTCATAGCTGGCCGCTGACAGTGTGTTGGGCAGTAGGCCAGGCACTGTGGCCAATCCCTGCTGCTCTTAGCCAATGTATGTGAGCAGCGGGGTTGGCTATGATTATGTAATTATAAAAACCCTAGAAATTCATGGTCTGGCTTAAACATGCACAACCACTAGAATATGTAAGTTATGGTTAACTAATCATGCAGCACATGGCATAACTCACAGTTAAGTAAACAAGACAAATGTCATGCGCTCTCATGCACTGCTTAAGACCTTACATTTGAAATTATTCATAACATGTTGCATGGCTGCACAGAAGCTTGGATCTAAGCAGCCAGCAATAATATGTATATATTTCTGGTTCTATATATACATTTTGATGCAAATAGATGTTATTAGTTTACATATTTATTCAGTCATTATGTTGCTTCATAAGCTTAAGTTGTTGATTCATAGGTTGAGATGACCTGTTGATTTTGTTCATCTAAACAAATGACCTTCATTAGTAAAATACAATGTCGAAAACATCTGCAATTGTGGATCATAATATTCATAAAAGTAGTGTGCAATTTCTGTCCAGCACAGGAGAATTAAATGGGATGCACTGCTCTTAGTTATTTACTCACCCTTGTTGTCTCAAAGCAATATATGCCTAGATACTCTCTTGATAACTCTAGCTCAAAAAGGGTGCAATTATCCATGTGGGCATTGGCTTGTGAGGAAGTTTACTCCGATCCTCCCTACTTACCGCCTACTCGACCTTCGGCACACCAGCTAACTTCCAAAGCCAACACAGTGCCTGTAACAGAAATGAAGAAAAGACTAACATCAAAAGAAAATCACCAACACTAATGATGGACTATCGTTGTTTTGGGCAGAGAGGTGGAGTCCCTGTGAGCGTAAGCCAATCCTATGATAAAGGAGAAGGCGAAAAAGACGCTGATTCAGGAAGGAGTCAGAGCGAGGAGAGGATAGTTAGAGGTAGTGAACATGAGGAGGTGAGGAGCAAGATGTCAGCCGAAGCTGCTGACAAGCTAGAGGAAGACACCGTTCCGGCTGAGGCACCCGACTCCTGGAGTGAGGAGGATAAAGAAGAGTGGCTGCAACTCAGGAGAGTTGCGGCGTAGTGTGTAATCTACAGTTGGAAGGGTGAAAGGTTTGTTGAATGTGGTAGGGTAGGAAACTGGGTCACAGTATGGGGGAGCACAATACTATTTTAATTGTGAGTACCGACAGACTCTCCGACCATTAAGTGGAACCGTAACAGAGCCCTGATACCAGTTACGAACCATGTAACCAAAAAGGCTTCCACCCCTCCATTCCCTAGTGTAAGAAAAAAGAGAAAGAAAGATGCTTGTTATAATACAGACCAGTTGAGGGTAACCTGGTTCAATACCCGAAACTCTGAGAGAAAGAGTTGGAAAACAGGCTGCATGATTATAGGTAGACTCCTGATTGATGTCTTAGCCAAAAAGGGTGCATGCTGTGTCTTCCCAGGCAGGGTATCCCACTTAATCCCCCCTAATAGAACCCCTCAATCATGAGAGAACACCAAAAAAGGGTGTGTTGACAGTTCACAAATTCCTACTTACCCCTACTATTTATTTTGTTTGAGCCTTAGGGTGGTGCCATCTTGATGGAAGGATTGTCTGGAAGAAGAAGAGAAGAAAAGAAAACACATTAGGATTATTACAAAATTGATACATACTGGACCCAGAGTGTCATGCTACATTATTCTTTGTTAAAACTACAGCAAAAATCATCATTAAGAAATATATACTGCCTCTGCGCCTATGTATCTGCCCAGACGTCCCACAGTTGGTGTCAGGAGTGGGATCCAGTGACATGGAGGCTGCGGTGACCAAGATGGCGGAGACCCAAGAAAAACTCAAGAAGGTCATGGAGAAATTTCTACCCGTGGCAGAGGAAGATCGAGAAAAGCTACTTTAAGCTCTAACAGGCAGTAGCCAGACCCAGGAGACGGCTATAGAACAACTTGCTTTAGTGCTTTTCTGTGACTTTGAGAGGATGGCTTCGGCTGCTGCCTGGCCCACAGACAAGTGGGGCTGCCTATCAGGCTGCTAACCTCCAGATAACAACTTCATATGGCAACATGAGAAGTATCTTGGAAAGACTGGGAGTTGTTGAATAGTCTTATAGAATAAGGCTACAACAAATTAAGAATGGTCCCCAAGAAACCCCTTGAGCACTCTGTTACTTTATAAAGGACATGACCGACTGATGGTTAAAACCCCTCACTGCCACTAAGGAAGATATCCTGGAGAAAATGTATCAAGAGCAATATCTCACCTCACTTCCTCCCCCTATACAAAAATGGGTCAGTCAGCATGCACAGCTAACATTGGAAAAAGCTGTGGAAAACGCCTTTAGTCAGGCCCAAGAATTACAGAGGGGGAGAGAAGAGACCAGTTGTAGACATTCTTGTGGGAGTGCCTTAAAACCACAGAGGCTGCCTCTACACAGAAAATTAAACCATGATTTTGATGCCCTGGCCTGTATCACCTATACCCAAACCTATCCATGCCAGCCCACAATGCTTCCAGTGTGGTGGGTTTGGTTACATTGCCCGGTTCTGCCCCCAGAAAGAGGAGCCCATGGATGTAGGATTAGTGAGGTCTTTGTATTGTTTAAATCAAGGAGTACACCACTCTATCTTTGTCATCTATCCGTAAATAGGGAACCAGTTACAGCCCTTGTGGATACTGGCTGATTTCAGAGTGTGAGGAGTCCACAAAATCTTCGAGGAGGGGTAACCCATACTTATGGAACCGTGAATATCCAGTATGTTCATGGAGATAACAAGCAATATCCTACCATGGAGATTCGTATCCAACACCAAACAGTGATGGAGCTGGGATTCGCGTGCAAGCGCCCTGCTCTCATACAAAACCCTTGCCTAAATCGTATAATCATATTAACACTATTGTTCGTCATTTATTAAGTGTTTTCCCAAACACGCGGGTGTCCCCAAGATGCTTGCTTGTATGTCTTTTCTCATACTAACGAAGCTTGCACTAAAATCGGCTGCTTCGCTGAAATTCAGTCTGCGCATGCGTCGGTCATACCCATGTGATGTGACGCACTCGCATTCTGGAGGGAAGTTATGCTCATGCGCACTGTTGCAAACATGGCCGCTTGTCTCTCACCAAGCTCTCCGATTGCTACCGCTGCTTAAGCCTATCTGTCTTTTCGCACTAAAAATAATGCTATAGTCATTATAAAATAAGGGTTGGTTAGTATTTTATCATGGTATACAGTGTAATCATTTTATATGTGATATTAATTCGTTCTCGCTTACTTTTCATGTACTGCGTCTTTGTGGGCTGGGGCATACATGAGCGACGCCATGCTGAGGCTCCTCTGAACCCTGTCAGGTGACCGGGGAAAGTCCTAACTGCGCAGAAGCTAAAACTAGCCAGCTGGCTCCTGAAGCCCGATGCGCCTGGGAACCCATCCCGAAGATGCAGTATTGCACCTTGAACTGTCATACACTGTTGCTATATGCTGTACACTTGTATTGTATTCTGTATTCCTATGCCTGGGAACGTGAACCCGGGGGGCGGGTGTGCAAAATTGAATAATAATGATGAGAAAGCCGAACTCTAGGAGGTGGTAAAGACCGCACCACCTCTCCTGACCAATCATAACATGGGAAACTGTCACTTGCAACATTAGTGGGTGGTCTAAGGGCCCCCAAAACAGTATAACTGCCCTAGTTTAGCTTAGGAAAATTGTCCGACTTGTCCGAGTAGCAGACCTGTCACTGACCCTACGAACTCTATAGGTGCTCAATCTGAAGTGCTGCGGAGCACTCTGTCCATACTTTCCACAAACTCCTAAGGGGTGGAAATAATCCTAAGTGCTGGCGAAGCACTTTGCTGGGGAATTCGAAAACCCAATCGGGGTTACTGGCGGATTACTTGCAGAGAGGGGTAACGCTGGCGTTGCCTCTGAAGCTGTGGGTGTTGGTCGTACCTTGGTGAGCCCAGTCCTGATCCCAAATCCTGAGGGGTATCCTGTCCTTACTGTCCGTGAGCTGTACCTGCTCGCATTCTGGCATTCCTTCCTGAGGGCCCTTGTCCCCATCCTTCCAACTGACCCGTGGCCAGGGTTAGTCTTCTCTCAGACCTAGGTAAATATTAACCTGTGGGTTTGCGTCTCTCTCTCTCTCTCTCGTCTTCTCTCTCTATTTTCTTAATAAAGCACTCTTGCCTGTGATATTGCTCTATCACCTTGAGAACGAGTTATATGTAATTGTTTTAGAATTGTTCCACTTCTCTCCCCTCCCTTAGAAAATTACCAACTGTTATATTGTATTAGTATGTTCCAATTTTTCCCTTACCTTTAGCATGATTGCGGTGAACTTAGTAAGAATAGTTTAAATCACTTAGGTTAAATACATGTTCTAGGTCCCGTCCACATCCTATGTTCTAGTATAAAGTTGCAGTGACTAGTTTTGTTCTAAAAATTCTTACCTTTTTAGTCTTCCCATATACTCAAATGGTCTTAGCATTAATCTATAGCTATTTTATGGTGTTAATTTTGATGTTAGACGCATTATTCTGCCTATCACTTATTGCCTTGTCATATTCTCTCTGAACTTACATAAAGTTTTAAACATCCTCAGGTGTCTGTGGTCATTTTACAGAAATTGTGGAAAGTATTTTACTGATCATAAAGAGTATCTGATTTTAGGCCTGTCTGCTATTTCCCTTATAGCTCCAGATCCGTCATAAGAATTGTGCCTGTGGTAAGTCAGGTACATGGTATGCAGAGGTGAAACCAAACCTTAATTACTCATAGCAGCGTGCAGGAGGAGAAATCAAGTAGTCCTCTCCCGGTTCACCCAAATTATTAGTGTGGTGTTAGGAAAATTCGCACGCCAGGGCCCAGTGCGTGTAAAGAATTGGTAACCTCGGTGACCCGGGAGAATTGCGCGCTCTATCAGTAATTTTCTGGTAGCCAGAGGATGGTTTGGACTAGTTAGATTAGGTAGACAGGATAGGTCATAAACAAACCGTGAAAATAAAATGTGCTGCTGATTTTCTACTGTATTGGTTCAAAAAATTTTGAAATGTTTTAAGGATTTATATGTAAATGTACATGATTTTTGCATTGCTGCTATAAATGTTATATTAACCATTGTTTGTGAATGTTCAGTGTAGTCCGAATCCCCGGGGAAGTATTTAGCTAACGGTGAGCAGAATCCGGTTAGCTGTTGAAGTCACTAGGTTTGAGGTATTAGTGCAGGGTTAAGGATAACTGGAAGCACTAATTAGGACCTTTGTTTTCTGGAGTGAATGATAGCTACGAGTCCTTTATAAAACTTTCATTGCGATATCACCTAGTAAGGGTCGCATACGGAAGGAGTAGTAGGGTCTCCGAGGCTTGTCTGGTAAGTAAGATAGTTCGCTGGTGAAATCCTGGCTCAGTACATATCCCCGACTAAGGTGGATGAGGCAGAAGAATAACGGGTTCTATGTTACTAGTGTGAAGGGACAGGCAAAGAAGTCTATCCAGAGTGAATGAAAAGTAGACAGAAGTGGTTTACTTGTAGTGAAAGAAAAGTATTTTCTCTCTTTAGAACACTCAGACATAGTGGCAAACGTTGTGTGTTGTTGACTAAAACGTGCACTTGCACTTTAGAGAGAGTAAAAAGTTTCCGTTACCTTGTGAAGGAAGGAGTCAGTCGGAGAGCTGCTCTGACGTCACTCCGTGCCGCGCTGGCATTGGTCAAGACAGCGGGTGTGTAGTGGAGCTGAATTTGTAAAGGAGGGGTGAGTGCCGAAGCGTGAGACTTTGTCTTGCGAAAAGGCCGCGCACCCATTGGTTAAGGGTGTTTGTATTCTCTGACCTGATTGGGTAGTGTGAAATATAAGTCGCGCTAGCATTGGAAGCACCAAGGTAAACAAAATTAATCAAGCCGAGTTAGAAGCGAGTCTGGAGAGTTGTATGTGGTATCCAGATTTCATACCGAATCCAAAGTACCTAGGATTTCATAAGGAGCAGCTTATACGAGGTAGACCGCACATGATGTATGCAGTAAAGAGGAAACTGTCCTTCTCTGATAAAATAAAGAATTTTTTCAAAACTGACAAGCCCATTAGAACGAGGGAAGGCGTGCTCATTCCCCCGCCAAATACCCCTGCCTCCTTCATGCTGTTTGATAAAGGGTACCACACTTGTGTCTGGTTAGAAAATTGGGCAAAGTATACTGTAGATGACGGAGTCCTAGCATTTCCTGTTGAAGGCACATTTAATGGTCGGATTCTGTTTAACCTAAGGACCCGCATGAATGAATTACACCCTAGACCTAGGTTGACACAGTACGAAGCCCTGGAAGAATGGGAGATTGAGGCTGCAGAGCGAGATAAACCCCGGATGGATAAGGGAGTGAGCAAATGGTATCCGAGGGTTCAAGCGCAGACCAAAGAGCAGAAAATGAAACAGTGGAGGCAATCTATGTTGACTGAAGGATTATTTCCTATGATGGGGGTATTGGAAGAGAGAAAGGGAAAATGTAAAGAAAAGACCCATCACTTAATGCCCGTAGGGGACTCAGAAGATGAGCACCTGGAAGATTTGTTAATGAAAAATCCACCTCCCTATGTTGCAGAGTCAGAGCCTGTGCATTCTCCAAATCCCTTTGCAAAATATCCCCGATGTGGGAGGGATAGTGATACAGATGGAACAGGTACAGACAGTAAAGCCAGTGAGGGGGATGGGTTTTGCAGACCTAGATCCACGGTTCCAAATTATCAGCCGTTCGGAGAAGGTCCACCCCGATTGGTCACTCCGACTGCCCCAAGTATTTATCCTCCCTTGGTACCTCAGGTATTGCATGACAATTCTGCAGAAAAGGTGTTGCGGGAAAAAGAGAAAGAAGCCCTGGCTAGACAGCGAGAGGATTTAGTTCGAACCATTGCCCAGATACATCCCCATCCTGATTCTCTGACTATTCCAGTAACTATTGGTCCAGCTATTCCACTGTATAGAAACGACCTGGCTAGTCCCCATCCTCCTGTTATCACCCCAATATTGCCTACTCCTAGCGTCCCGTCCCCGAGGAAGGAAGTATTCATAGATGAGGATCAGGAAAGTGAGTGTGAATCTGTGGTTCTGATGGATTTGCCCATAAGAGAGCCTAGAACTAGTACATCGGGGGCAAGAAGCCAGACAAGACCAAAGGAGGTGTTGATTGAAGGTGCATCTGGGGTTAGGAGTGCCACCGTAGTTTCCCCAGAAGAATTGGACAGATGGACAAAGGAGCTAGAGAAGGAGACCACTCCCCAACCTAAAGCATTAGAAATATATAAATTAAGGCTAGAAATAGAAGAAATGATGGCTGGGAATGTAGGAGTAGAGCGCCTAAGCTCGTACAGTGAAGAAGAGTTACTGTTTATCAGCAAAAACCTTACCCGGAGTGCTAGGTTGCTCCATGAAAGGATAATGGATACAGCCACAGAAATGGGAATTGATGTTAGTCGCTCCAAAATTCTTCAGAAACCCTACAGAGTAGATTTTTCAGATAAGGATTTAGAAAGCCTGAATGTGATGGGAAAACAGATCCAGATAAAGGAATTGTTGAAGCTCTTGCAGAAATGGGGCGAGGTGGGAAAATGGAGAACCCGGTGGGCAAAGAAAAAGGAAGACAGCAGGGCTAAGTCTCAGGCTTCAGAATTCGTGTTAAAGGAAGTAACACCAACAGAAAAATTGTGCCCCATGAGAGTGGTCCCGGGAGGAAAATATGTCCATGTCCCTTGGTCCAGACAGGATATTGTGTCATTTACAAATGACTTGCCGAAATTACGTGAGAAGCCAGTTGACTGGTACAGGCAGGTAGAACGCTTCATAAAAGTTCAGAAATGCCTCTTGAAAGACCTGGATGGGTTTTTCGACATTGTGGTCCCTGTAGATTTGTGGACCGACTGTAAAATTGAAATTGATTGGCCCAGTGAGGAATTCCCCAGAGATGAGAAAACAGGAGCTCCCGCACCTGAAGTAATGAGGAAGTATGAGCAAGTCATACAATACCTCAAGAAAAAGGTGCCAGCAAAGGAGACGGATTGGACCCGAATAGATAGAACCACCCAAGAACGTGATGAAACTGTGCATTCATTTTATGAAAGGTTACTGCAGGTATTCAAAACTTACAGTGGTATCGATAATGCAGACATGAAAGACATGACCCATTTCAGTTATAGATTTGTGCTAGGATTAAGGCCTGAAATATCCCAATGGATTCGAGATAATAAAATCAGTTGGCAGGGAAAGCCCATAGATGATGTCCTGAAATATGCAAAATACTGCGAAGATGAAATCGAAAATAAAAAGAAAGCCCTCAAGGAGAAAGTAATGTGGGCACAGGTGAAATTAGCCGAACAGCAGGAAAAACAGTTAAGTAAATTGACTTCTAGTAATAATGCTCAGAATGCCGCTGCTGGGGGAGGAGGAAAGCCCCGAGCTAAAATGAGTCGGGAAGAAGCCATGAAAAAGTTTCCGTGCCATGGGTGCGGCCAGATAGGGCATTGGCGAGATGAGTGTCCACACCTGCAGGCCGGTAATGCCCCTGTAAATGGTTTAAATCCACAGTTGCCGAAAGAGGGGACAAGAAAGAACCAGCAACAGGTAAAATTACCTCCCGTACCTCGCGCTCCTAGACAGAATTTTAAGAGTCAGGGTCAGCAGAATGAGAGGGCGGAAGTATGGGAAGTTGAGAGTGAAAGAAACGCAATCATTCCACAGTACTTGTTAAATGATACCTTCCTCTGTGAAGATCAAGATTGACGGGGCCTGAGAGGGGAGGATGAGGAGTGCGTGCTTGGCGCCTCCTTACCGGTAGACCAGACTGGACCATACATTGAAGGAAAGGTTGAGGGAAAAGACGTCACCTTTCTGTTGGACACTGGTGCTACCAGATCTACTGTAAGAACAGTGGATGTTCCTAACCTACCCCTCTCGGGAGAAGCGATCCAAGTAGTGGGCGTCTCAAATCAAATAATAAGTACTCCAGTAACTGAACCAATGGAAGTTTCTATAGGAAATTTCAAAGAAATGCACAGATTTGTAGTCTGTGATTCTAGTCCTGTGAACCTGCTAGGACGTGATTTGTTGTGCAAAATGAATTGTACCATCTATTGCACACCAAAGGGCGTCGAAATTCAGACACCCGATGAAGATGGTTTGTACAAGCTAATGTTAGTCAGACAAGATTCTGATATCAAGCCTTTAACAGTTGAAGATTTACCTGAAGAGCTCCAGTTAAGAGTAGTTCCAGAAGTGTGGGATTTCACAGGAAAGGATGTAGGTTTAATGGCAAATGTGGACCCAGTTAAGATAGCAATAAAAACAAATGCTGTATACCCCAAAACCAGACAGTACAAAATGAGTGCAGAAGTAAAAGCTGGAGTAGCGACTGAAATTACCCGGCTACTCGAAGCAGAGATAATAGAGGAAGTAATGAGCAGTCCCTGTAATTCACCAATCATTGGGATCAAAAAGCCTAGTGGAAAGTACCGGGTGGTGCAAGATTTACGCAAGGTAAACCAAATTGTTGTGCCTTGCTGCCCTGTTGTGCCCAACCCTGCCGTGATACTATATCAGATTCCCTGGAATGCAGAATGGTTCACTGTCATCGACCTGTGCCATGCATTCTTCTCCATCCCATTGCATCCAGAAAGCAAGTTCCTTTTCAGTTTTGAATTTGACAGCCATATCTATGTCTGGAATCGTGTCCCCCAGGGGTACACCGAAAGTCCATCGATTTTCAACCAGATATTAAAAAAGTGCCTTGAATCCCTAGTGCTGCCAAGAGAGTCTGTTTTGGTACAGTACATAGATGACCTGTTAGTGGCATCTAAAACCCAAAATGACTGCGTCACTGACACCATTGCCTTGTTGAATCACCTAGGAAAGGGAGGACATAAAGTGTCACCTGACAAGTTACAATTTTGTAAAAATTCAGTGAAGTATCTGGGGCACCAGATCGAAAAAGGAATCAGGAAAGTTACTACCGAAAGAATCAAAATAATTAAAGCAATGGAACTGCCCAGAACTCAGAAGGAGGTGAGAATGTTCTTGGGAGTTGTGGGTTACTGCAGACAATGGATTGTAGGATTCGCAGCTCTAGCCAGACCCCTGATCAAAATGACAAAGAAAGGCGTAGAAGACCCCGTCAGTTGGGACAGTGAGAGCATGAACGCTTGGGTGACTTTGAGAAACTGTCTATGTTCTGCTCCTGCATTGGGTATGCCTGACTACACCAAGCCCTTTGAGCTATTCTGTGACACAAGAGAGAATTGTGCTCTTTCAGTCCTGACCCAGGAGCACGGACTAATTAGAAGACCAGTGGCCTATTTTTCGGCCACCCTAGATCCGGTGGCTGCTGGATTACCTGGATGCTTGAAAGCAGTTGCTGCTACTTGCGTCAGTCTGGAACAGAGTGAGAACATTGTCATGGGACATCACGTCACTGTATATGTTCCTCATTCTGTTGTCATCCTACTGACTAGAACTAAGACCCAGTACCTCACACCTAGTCGGCTGACTAAGTATGAGAGAATTTTGATTGGTGCCGAAAATGTCATTATTTCCCGGTGCAATGTCCTAAACCCTGCAACATTGTTACCTATCCCTCTGGATGTAGAAATTGAAGAGGAAGGGGAACATAATTGCATCGATCTAACTGAGTTCAGTACCAAGCCCAGTCCTGACATCCGTGAAATAGCGTTACTTGATGGGGATAAAACAATGTTCGTGGATGGCTCGTGTTTAAGACATGAGAGTGGGAGCCTGAGTGCTGCCTATGCTGTGGTTACATTGACAGAAACCATAGAAGCATCTTACCTGAGCGAGGTGAAATCTGCACAAGTGGCAGAGCTCATCGCGTTAACCAGAGCATGTAAGAGGGGTAAGAACAAGTGAATAACTGTTTACACAGACAGCCAGTATTGTTTTGGGGTTGTTCATGACTTCGGCCAATTGTGGCTGCAAAGAGAATTCATGACGTCCTCAGGCACCCCTATCAGAAATGGAAAGGTGGTGCATAACTTACTGGAAGCTATCCAATTGCCCAAAGAATTGGCTGTGGTCAAGTGTGCGGCTCACAAATCTGGAAATGATGATGTGACTGCCGGTAATAGGTACGCTGACCAAATTGCACAGTTTTGTGCCCGATACCATATGTCACTCCAAATTGCGTTGTGGGATGGAACCAGCTGCCAACTTATGTTGTTTGAGAATGTGTCGACGTGGGAGGAATTAAAGGATTTGCAACAGGCAGTAGACAGACAAGAGAAAGGAAGGTGCGCAGAAGAGGGATGCAAGCTGAGAGATGATGGTGTGGTGGTAAACTCGACTGAGGTGCCTGTATTGCCTGACAGCCTGATAGACCCCATGGTCAGAATGATACATGAGCCAACACATATGGGAAGGGACGCAATGTGTCGGGTGTTTGACAAGGTGTTCTGTAATTCAAAGTTCAGGAACCAGGCGGAAAAGCTTTGCCAGAGGTGCCTAGTGTGTCAGCAGTTCAATGCAGGAAAGAGGACTGTGGTAGAACAGAGTAATATCGGAAAGGCAATAGGTCCCTTTGTCAGAATGCAAGCAGACTTCATAACAATGCCTAAATGTAAAGGGTATAGATATATTCTAGTCATAGTTTGCCTATTCTCCAGATGGGTGGAAGCATATCCAGCGAAGAAAAATGATGCTCTCACCACAGCCAAGTTATTGCTCAGGGAGTTGATACCTAGGTATGGAATCCCAGAGACAATCGAAACGGACCAAGGTGGGCATTTTGCCAACGATGTCCTAGAAGAACTCTGTAAAGCATTCAAAATGAAGCAAAGACTGCACTGTGCCTACCATCCAGAGGCTTCTGGGGTAGTAGAGCAAATAAATGGCACCCTGAAATCCAGACTGGCCAAAATGTGTGATTCCACAAAGATGAACTGGATAGAGGCTTTACCCCTTGTGCTGATGAGTTTGAGAAGTATCCCGAACAGAAAAACTGGCCTAAGTCCCCATGAAGTGTTGATGGGAAGAGTGATGCGACAGGCTTGGGTACCCGGACACAAACTGCTAAGCATTTCTGATGATATGGTATTAGAATACTGCAAGCTGCTGGGTGACCAAGTGCGTTCTCTCTCTCAGCAGATCGGAGAGACTGAAGACGAGTGGCCAAAGACTCCGGCACATAAACTGCAACCAGGAGATTGGGTGGCGTTAAAGAAACACACCCGGAGCAGTTGCCTGAAATCAAGGTGGGGAAAGCCACGACAAGTGATCCTCGTCACTACAACTGCTGTAAAGTGCGCTGGTGTACCGAAGTGGATCCACGCCAGACACACAAAGCGGGTATCTGGAGAAAACGCGACTGGAGCTGAAGGCAGCACAGCTGAAGAAGCTTCCAAGGAGGAGAGTCCGGAGCTAGCTGACATTGAACTGCCGAGCACAAGTCGAGACGTTGAATGGTACCCCGCCGACGACCAGGTTCATGACCCAATACGAACCAGGAAATATTCCTATTTAGACAGTGAGTGGGATAGTCCAGGTGAGTTAGAAATAGAGGAAGAAGGTCAGGTCAACGAAAATCACAACACACCTGATCAGGACGTAGGCCAAGTAGGGTCAGATCAAGGCATGGAAACTCCTCCTGATACTCCAGAATTGGAGAGGGACAGTTAGAAATTAGAGCTGACGTTCATGCAGAAGAAAACGAAGAGATCGAAGAGCATGAACAGGAACAGATAGAATTAGATCAAAGTGCTCAGACAACGGAAACAACAATAACAAGAAATAAAAAGCGAGTACGATTTGAATCTGAGCAGGGACAGACTAGGGACCAGGCAGAAGAAATAGACGAAAGACCTGGAACAAGTCAGACAGGCAGGAAAACAGAGGTGCCACATCAAAAAGTAAAAAGAGTGCACGAAGAAGGCCAAGTTTCCTCAACAACTGGGAGGCACGGAGGCAGAAGCGCACCCCGATACGTCAAGAGACTGAGGCTCAGACTAAAGACAGTCGAAGAAAAACTGAAAGACAGAAAAAGGGCTGAAAGTGAAAGAAAGGCAGCCCAAGGCAAATCGCTAAGAAAGAGCGACAGACTAAAGAAACAGAACCGACTGTATCGGAGCCCTGAGTGGACTTACTTTGTGTTGGAGGAAATAGACGAACCACACCACAGTGGCAACAGTGACGAAGAGTCCATCGCTGATCGGAGTTCTGACGAAGACCCTCCTTGAGAGAGCCCCGAAGTGAGCCTTTTGTGCAAAGAAACAAAGAGGGGTAGCAAAAGCCACCTGTAAGCTAAATATGTCTGATCCGAATGTCTCTGGGAGATCCCGGTGTGGGTGTCTTAAAACCTGTTGTAAAATATGCTTGTGTAGTGTAGCAATGTTAATAGTAATGTGGATAGGACTAACAGTTTTTCTACCTTTTATGATAAGCAAAAATCCCAACTTGTCCCCTACTGAACCCGAAGCAGTAGACGTAGGGGTTGTACAGACTGCAGAAACACCACGAAGCCTAGAAAGACGCGACAAACGAGTAGGACTGACACACACACGACCTAATTTAGAAGCATCAGATGAGGATGGACTACACTTTCACAGAATGAGAAACAAGACGCATCTAAATGTTTTTGCTAACTTGTTAGTGCATTATGTAGAGGCTATGGAAATAGAGGACTGTTATGTCTGCATGAAGCTACCAACTTCAGTGGCTGAAGGCGTGACATATCACCATCTACCTTTAACCTATGGAATTTCCTGTAGCATATTAGCTAGCTTGTTTTATAGGAGCACTTTGCAGTATTATTATTCAAATGCTGACGTAGTATTTTCTGAACTTCCTATTAGAGGACACTTGAACCTTGTACATACTAAAAGTGACGTGACCCGTTATATGGGAGAATATTTTCTGACTATAGGTAACATAGATTTAGATGAAGCAAGACAAGCTAATCTGACCTGTTCTCTGCAAGAGCAGGAAAAGATGTTCATAAAGATGGCAGACAGAAGGAGAGAAAAGTTTCAGAAGAAGGCAAATGACGAGAAGGATAGAGTCCCTAGGTGGGCTGAGCACATGGATAACACCTCACCAGGCGAAGCTAGTCCTGCCTTGTTGCTGGATTTTGAACGAAAGGGGAAGCTTTGTATTCATAGGGAAAAGACAGAGTACTATAACAATGTATTCATCGGTTCCAGCGAATGTGAACATAATTACAAGGTAATTGGAGGTTGGGGTTTCAAAAATGGGTCAGAACCTGTCTTCCCCGGAATATATTATATATGTGGGAACAAGGCTTATTTCAAATTGCCGGATCACTGGTATGGAAGCTGCTACTTTGGCATTGTTTTCCCGAAAATGTACCATGTGAATAATGCAGCTGGAAGCGATGAAGAGACTAATGGCTTAGTGCGTAGTAAACGTTAAAGTGTAGGTGAAATTATAGGTGATATTTTTAGTGCACTGATACCTGGAATGGGGGTAGTTCTGAACACCCATAGAATCTGCAAACTGTCTACAGTAGTGGACCGGTTATCAACGGACACTGCTGCTGGATTCCTGATGGTCAATACTGAAATGGTTGCGATCAGATCAATGGTTTTGCAAAACCGTCTTGCCCTTGACACCCTATTAGCAAAAGAGGGCGGAGTCTGTAGAATGCTGAAAGCGCAACATTGTTGCACCTACATTCCTGATAAAAGTATCGAACTAAAACAATATGTGAAAAACATAACTAATTTGGAAAAAGAACTCAAACCATTGGAGGTTGACAGTGCCTGGACGAGACTGACTGGAGGACTCTCCTCTATAGGTAGTTGGTTTACTAACCTAGGTAGAAGTCTTTTGTGGAAAATACTGATGCCAATAGTTATAATAGGTGTAGTTGTATTGATCATTTTTATCTGCTGCAAATGCCAGAAGTGCAAAAAGAAATATACTGTAAATAAGAGGGGGGTGAAAAGAAATATTGATGATTTAGAATTAGAAGAGTTAAAGAGTGAAATTTACAAAAAGGTGAAAAATCACCACTCTCATAGAGAAGCTGCAAGAAAACTCAACGATAAATTTGTTGAAATTCAGATGAGTGATATGGATGAATGAGAAAAGTTGGCATCTGTTTCCTTCTATGTGGTGATGATAGTAAATATCATCAAAGAGGGGATTGATGGAGCTGGGATTCGCGTGCAAGCGCCCTGCTCTCATACAAAACCCTTGCCTAAATCGTATAATCATATTAACACTATTGTTCATCATTTATTAAGTGTTTTCCCAAACACGCGGGTGTCCCCAGGATGCTTGCTTGTATGTCTTTTCTCATACTAACGAAGCTTGCACTAAAATCGGCTGCTTCGCTGAAATTCAGTCTGCGCATGCGTCGGTCATACCCATGTGATGTGACGCACTCGCATTCTGGAGGGAAGTTATGCTCATGCGCACTGTTGCAAACATGGCCGCTTGTCTCTCACCATGCTCTCCGCTTGCTACCGCTGCTTTAGCCTATCTGTCTTTTCGCACTAAAAATAATGCTATAGTCATTATAAAATAAGGGTTGGTTAGTATTTTATCATGGTATACAGTGTAATCATTTTATATGTGATATTAATTCGTTCTCGCTTACTTTTCATGTACTGCGTCTTTGTGGGCTGGGGCATACATGAGCGACGCCATGCTGAGGCTCCTCTGAACCCTGTCAGGTGACCGGGGAAAGTCCTAACTGCGCAGAAGCTAAAACTAGCCAGCTGGCTCCTGAAGCCCGATGCGCCTGGGAACCCATCCCGAAGATGCAGTATTACACCTTGAACTGTCATACACTGTTGCTATATGCTGTACACTTGTATTGTATTCTGTATTCCTATGCCTGGGAACGTGAACCCGGGGGGCGGGTGTGCAAAATTGAATAATAATGATGAGAAAGCCGAACTCTAGGAGGTGGTAAAGACCGCACCACCTCTCCTGACCAATCATAACATGGGAAACTGTCACTTGCAACATTAGTGGGTGGTCTAAGGGCCCCCAAAACAGTATAACTGCCCTAGTTTAGCTTAGGAAAATTGTCCGACTTGTCCGAGTAGCAGACCTGTCACTGACCCTACGAACTCTATAGGTGCTCAATCTGAAGTGCTGCGGAGCACTCTGTCCCTACTTTCCACAAACTCCTAAGGGGTGGAAATAATCCTAAGTGCTGGCGAAGCACTTTGCTGGGGAATTCGAAAACCCAATCGGGGTTACTGGCGGATTACTTGCAGAGAGGGGTAACGCTGGCGTTGCTTCTGAAGCTGTGGGTGTTGGTCGTACCTTGGTGAGCCCAGTCCTGATCCCAAATCCTGAGGGGTATCCTGTCCTTACTGTCCGTGAGCTGTACCTGCTCGCATTCTGGCATTCCTTCCTGAGGGTCCTTGTCCCCATCCTTCCAACTGACCCGTGGCCAGGGTTAGTCTTCTCTCAGACCTAGGTAAATATTAACCTGTGGGTTTGCGCCTCTCTCTCTCTCTCTCGTCTTCTCTCTCTATTTTCTTAATAAAGCACTCTTGCCTGTGATATTGCTCTATCACCTTGAGAACGAGTTATATGTAATTGTTTTAGAATTGTTCCACTTCTCTCCCCTCCCTTAGAAAATTACCAACTGTTATATTGTATTAGTATGTTCCAATTTTTCCCTTACCTTTAGCATGATTGCGGTGAACTTAGTAAGAATAGTTTAAATCACTTAGGTTAAATACATGTTCTAGGTCCCGTCCACATCCTATGTTCTAGTATAAAGTTGCAGTGACTAGTTTTGTTCTAAAAATTCTTACCTTTTTAGTCTTCCCATATACTCAAATGGTCTTAGCATTAATCTATAGCTATTTTATGGTGTTAATTTTGATGTTAGACGCATTATTCTGCCTATCACTTATTGCCTTGTCATATTCTCTCTGAACTTACATAAAGTTTTAAACATCCTCAGGTGTCTGTGGTCATTTTACAGAAATTGTGGAAAGTATTTTACTGATCATAAAGAGTATCTGATTTTAGGCCTGTCTGCTATTTCCCTTATAGCTCCAGATCCGTCATAAGAATTGTGCCTGTGGTAAGTCAGGTACATGGTATGCAGAGGTGAAACCAAACCTTAATTACTCATAGCAGCGTGCAGGAGGAGAAATCAAGTAGTCCTCTCCCAGTTCACCCAAATTATTAGTGTGGTGTTTGGAAAATTCGCACGCCAGGGCCCAGTGCGTGTAAAGAATGGTAACCTCGGTGACCCGGGAGAATTGCGCGCTCTATCAACAGACCCTGTGGTAACTCTGCGGCTAGGTATGATACCTAGGTTACCAGAACCCTAAATTGTGGGAAACGATTATCCCAACTAGGAGAATCTGGTCCAAGAAACCTGGAAGGAAGGAGGCGAGTGGTGGTAATCAGCTCCTTTTCCCAAACCCAAGATCATGAGTGGTCCCCTTCGAAATAGTGGAAGACATAGGCAGCAAGAGGAAAAAGGACCCCAAATAGTCTTGTAAACCTACTCCGCGGATGCTCTATTGGAGAGAGACAGGAAGCTCAGCGATAAGATCCCACCCTATGTAAAGCTGGCCAAAAGACTCAGAATAAGAAGACCTTGACCATGAGGGTCCTCTGGTCCGCCGTAAAAGATGGGTTACTATACCAGAAGGGTGGGAAAGCCAAACTACCTCAACTCATAGTCCCCACTCCCTTCATGAAAAGCCTATAGTTATTTGTTGGGGGGGGGGAGTCAATTTAGCACTGAGAAGACAGAAAAAAGCTATCCTAGACAAATTATTTTGGCCAGTGAACTATCAGCACTATCAACTATGGTCAATGTGTTTTCCAGGGTGGGGTCCCCAAGGGAGATCTAACAGACAAAAAGCCTCCTTTTGTTTCTAAACTCATGAGGCAAGCTAGAGATCATACAGATTCGGACTGCAACCTATCCTCCTCAACGGAAGGTCTAGTTGAGCGTTACAATGCTACTTTAAAGAGTATACTAAAAAAACTGTTGTACATGGGGACAAGGAAATGAGAAGACATGCTAATCCTTACCTTGTTTGACATCAGTTGCAAAGAGCTGAAAAATTCAGGATTTATTTATTTACTTATAGAGCTCAACACTCATCCCAAGGGGTATCAAGGCGCTAGTAGCAGAAAAAACAAGGCCTAGCTGCTGAGAGGGGATGCAAGTAATTATTATTATTTAGGGAATAGGTGAGTTTTTAGTTTTTTTTGGAACGTCAAGTAGCTAGGAGTGAGCCGTAGGTCCGGGGGAAGCTCATTCCATTTCCTAGCTGCCAGATATGAAAAGGAGTGCCCTCCAGTCCTCACCTTCTTGATACGCTTTGTTCTGGCTAATGCTTGATGTAATGACCGGAGGCTCCTTGTGGGGACATAAAACTCAATTTTCTCCTGGAGTATCTTCGGGCCGCTTAAATACAAGTCTCTGTGTCCATGGCTGAGCAGTTTAAATACTGCTCTTTGACGCACGGGTAGCCAGTGAAGAGTTTTTCATGCACATTGATACAGAGCTTAATCTGTTTTTATTCCACACCAGTTTGGCTGCAGCATTTTGAAGCACCTGCAGTCGCGTGAAAAGGTACTCATTCATGCCCACAAATAAGGCGTTTATGTAAGCAAGCTGACTTATGAGCGGGGCTTGCATAACTGTGCTTCTGCAATCCAAAGCAACCCAGGGGAAGAGCCTGGATAGCAGTTTCAGAGTTGCGAAACACTTACCACAAAGGGCCTGTACATGGTGCTTCATGGAAAGAGCATCATCAATAAGAATGCCCAGGTTTCTTACACATTGCTTAGAGATAGGAGCAGCTCCGAGTGTTTGTGGCCACCAAGTGGCGTCCCAAATTAACTTGGCACCTCCAAAGAGCAGGATCTCCGATTTCCGTGAGTCCAGTTTCAAACAGTGCTCACGCATCCACTGTGCCATCTCCGAAAGACAGAGAGTTGTGGAGTTTTACTTTTGTAACTTCAGGTCTTTCCCCCAGGGCTACCATCAGCTGTGTGTCGTCTGCATAGGAGCAAATACCGATTCCCCACTTCCTGCAGATTTTGGCCAGGGATGATACGTAGGCATTAAATAAGGTGGGGGACTCAGCGATGCTCCCTGTGGGACACCACAGCTAATGGCACTCGATCTGGATTGGAACTGACCTAGTTGGACTATTTGTGTTCGATTACTTAAAAATGAACTGATTGAACCATTTCAGGGCTTTAGAGTGAATTCCTTTTTCATGAAGGGTTCCCAGAAGCTTGTTGTATGAGACTGTGTCAAACGCTGCCAACAGGTCTAAAAGTATCAGTGCTACGGCTCCTCCCTGGTCAGTGCATGATCTGATGTTATCCATCACTGCCAGCAGCGTAGCCTCTGTACTATTGTTGGCCTTAAATCCAGTCTGTGATGGGTCCAATACATCATTCGTTTCTAGGTGGTTTGAAAGTTGCCTGTTTACCAATTTCTCCAAGACCTTGGAGAGGTATGGCAATTGGGAAATTGGGCGGTAGTTTTCCGGATTGAGGACATCTGATCCTGCTTTTTTCAGCAAAGGAATTACTATTGCCTGCTTCCAAGTATCGGGAAAGGTGGCGGTATTGAGGGAGTGGTTAAGAAGCTGGGTAATGTATGGGCAAAGGATCGGTACAATCTGGGCAAAAATGAAATAGGGACAAGGGTCAAGGGGGGATCCTGACTTTACATAACCCATTGTTTTTAAGACCTATGCCTCTGTAAAGGGAGTGAAATTACTTAATGCTGGTGATACTTCTGAAAGTGGGGTTTGAAATTTCTGGCTAGTTATATCTGTTTAAATAGTAGGGCTAAAAGTAGAATAGATTTTACTAATCTTGTCTGAAAAGAAGTTGCTGATTTTCACGCAAACTTCTGCTGAGGGGGGTAAGGTTTGGAACATGCTAGCTGGTTTGCCTAGTTTTTTCACTATATTGTATAGCTTCTTTCCTGAATTGCAGTTTTCGTTAATACGTTGTGCATAGTAAGTCTTCTTTGCACTCCTTATGGCATGATTATAGGTTTTGAGTTCGGACTTATACCGTAACTTGTCTGTTTCCAGTTTGGACAGTCTCCATTGATGTTCAATATTCTGGCATTTCATTTTTATTACCTTGAGTTAGGATGTATACCACTTCTCCGTGGGGGATCTTAGCGGTCGCTTAGGTTTTTGTCTGGAAGCAATTTGATCCAGTGTCAGCCCAATTTCTATCTCAAGATTGGCTGCACCTGTGCTATCTGGGATGTCAGTCATGAACTGGGTGTTCGAAGGGTGGAAGTGAGATTGAAACGATGTCTCAGTGACTAGTTTACAAGCTCTGTTAATTGTTGATTTGGGCTTACAGATTTTGGTTCGTTTGGCCGGTAGTCCCAAAGAAAATTCTATAAGCGAGTGGTCTGTCCATAGTAATGGTCGCACCTCTTGGATGAGTGTGGCCTCAATGTTGGAGAATAGTAGGTCAAGGGTGTGTCCTGCTATGTGAGTGGGTCCCTTAATCCACTGCCTGAGTTCAAGGATCTGCATCTTGCTCTGTAGTTGGGAAGCAGCTGGATTGTCAGATTTCTCGTAGTGAACGTTAAAATCCCCTACGACTATATTATTCTTGTGCTTCAAGCAAACAGGGAGGAGCTGGGTAAGTAGTCTTGCTCCAAGCTCAGCTTGGCAACCTTGGGGATTATAGGTCACAGCGCCAGCTAATATAATAATGCCAGCGTAAAGTAGTTGGAACGGTAAAATATCATGTTCCTCCTGTTGTACCACTTGAACCGGTTGGCATATCAGATGGTCTTTAAATATTATCGCAACACCCCCTCCCTTCCGACCCTGCCTATCTTGTTTGATAATTTTATATGTGACTGGTAGAGCGTTTGCAATGTCCGGAGCATTATTTTCATCTAACCACATTTCTGTGATGAAGACAAGATCAGGATTCTTCTCGTTAATAACGTCCCAGATATCAAGGGAATGTTTCGGTATTGATCTTGCATTAAGGTAAATGCAGGACAATTTATGTAGGTCAGATACAGTCTGCCTGCTGTCTGAGTTTGCTTCAGACTGCACCACTTACAGGAAAAGCAGGAGAACGGACCATTCGTGAGGCCTGGGTAGGCTCCTATGCATCGTGTGTGAACATTGCTTAGGTTATAAGAGAGAGCAAGTAGTTAATCTCTCGTATATCTGCAGATAGTACCTGAGGTTACGGTGACTTGGGCAGGGTTTCTGGTCCCTGTCCCCGGCCGGCCGCCGACAGGTGCAGACGGGCTTGCCTTTGGCGCACCCGGTCGCTGGCAAATCGGACTGATGTAGTGGAGAGAGCGGGAGTCTAGCTCCGCCCTCCCTCGGCCCGGAAATGCCTAGCGATTTGTCCTGCTGCTTCCTGTAACACCCTTCACTCAAATGGCACACACGGTGGACCGGAGCGGGGAAGCCAGCCGGGAGCAGGAAGGTGACCAACAGTGCAAATTAGGCAAGTAAAAGTACTTTAAAATAATAGAGCATCACAATTTAATTAAAAAGGTATTGCTGACGTGACTGGTCAGCAACCCAACAGCCATGTGTCACTACAGTGCGCGGTCGAGCAAAAGTGAGCAGATGGGTCAGTAAAAATGCCTCAGAAGTCGAGGAATATAATTAAAAGAGTAGCGCTAGGTAGCGAGACAGCAGCCTTACCAGAGTTTATTGTGCACGGTTGCTGGCACATAGGACTGATGTAGTGGAGAGCGTGGTAGCCTAGCTCCGCCCTCCCTCGGCCTGGAAATGCCTAGCAATTGGTCCTGCTGCTTCCTGTAACGCCCTCCACTCAAACGGCACACAGCCGCGGTGGACCGGGCGGGGAAGCCAGCAGGGAGCAGGAAGGCCACCAACAGTGCAAATTAGGCAAGTAAAATTACTTTAAAATAATAGAGCATCACAATTTAATTAAAAAAGGTATTGCTGACGTGACTGGTCAGCAACCGAACCGCCTTGTATCACTACAGTGCGCGGTCGAGCAAAAGTGAGCAGATGGATATTCCCTGTTTGAACTGCTCTTTGCCCGATAGCCACGCTCTCTGTTAGATATGGCCCGAGAAGGGTAGGAGAAAGAGAAAGATGGGGCTAAACCTCTGTTGGAATATGTAAATGTAAATGTAGTGTATTTTGTAAAGCGCACAGCTTCCCCAGTGGGGTGTCCCGGCGCTATATAACGCTGCGGAACCCTCCCTGGCTCTCGCTGTGAGATGCTCCTCCTGGGCACCCCCAAGGTGAAGCCAGGCATCCCAGTGTTGTAGGGGACGTTGTGGAGATTAAGCACGCTATTGCCCAGAGTTGCAGCGAGGGACCCATGATTAGAGTAGGCGCCAAAGTGAGAATTATCGGGTCCGCGGACATTGAGCCCAAGACCCTGCCGCGTCGGGACTTGAACCCCGGTCCCAGGCCTAATCTCTGCTTCAGAGTCTGCCACTCTAACCAGTGAGCTACACTTCTGTGACTAACCTAAAAATTCATTTAGGACAGATTAGGTGCATCGTTAAGTCCAAGTTGGAAAAGGCACAAGAAGCCCAAAAGGGTCAATACGATAAAAAAACAAAAGAAAGGTCATTCGACATTGGGGTCCTCTCCTCCTAATGATGGATTCTTCTGATCATAAGTTATAATTTGGAATGTGGCAATGCCCATATGTAGGTACTGAGAAAGTAACAGCTGTGGCATATCAAACGGAGTAAGACTCAACTAGGAAAACATCCCAGATGTATCATATCAATCTTTTGAAGAAATGGGAAGTAGCTATGCTGGTAGTGTTCACTGGGAATGACCCTCTCTTATAAGTCCATTGGTTTGATCACAAACTTCCAACCAGTTTCAAGCAGGAGTTGGTCAAACAACTGCAACCCCTTCAGGATGTTTTTTCTTTTTTGCCAGGTAAAACTCCCATGTTAGAAAACGCTATACATACTGCCCCAGGAAAATAGTCCGGCTGTGACCATATCGCACACCTGAGGCCAGAAGAGATACCTTGAACAAGAAGTACAGCGGATGCTCCAAATGAATGTTATTGGACCATCATATAGTGAATGGAACGCCCCAATAGTATTAGTTCCAAAACTATTCGGGCAGGCATATTCTGCATTGACTTTAGAGAAGAGAACATAATCTCACAATTTGATACATATCCTCTGCCGAGGGTTGATAAAATGGAAAAGTGATTAGAAGAGGCAAAATGCATCAGTACCCTTGACCTCTGAAAAGGGTCTTGGCAAGTGCTCCTTAGAGAGCAGGATAAACAAAAAGCATCCTTTTCTACATCAGGCTATATAATTTTACTTTTCTGCCGTTTGGTCTTCATCGGGACCCTGTTATTTTCCAGAGTATGATGAATGTTATACTCAAGCCGCACGAACGATATGCCGGTGCCTACATAGACAACATAATCACATACAGTTCCTCCTGGTACCACACATGGAGCACTTAAAACACGTCTTTCGAGCATAAGGTGCCAGTGGGTTGACAATCAACCCTGTCAAGAGTCACGTGGCTGCCCAACAGTCAAGTACTTGGGGTTCCTTCTAGGTGAGGGGCACATCTGACCCCAAGAAGAAAAGATAACAGCCATCACCAGTGTATCTTTGCCCAGAAATAAGAGAGATCTCTGAGCTTTTCTGGGAATCCTCGGGTACAATAGACATTTCATTCCCTTCTTCTCACAGATAGCAGCCCCATTGACAGACCTGCTAAAGAAAACCACAAAATCAGAGACAGAGCTACAACAACCCTCCCCGGATGTCCTACAGGCCTTCCATACCTTGAAACAAACACTCACTTCAGAGCCAGTCCTAATCAGCCCTAATTACTCTAAACCCTTCATCCTACAAACCTGTGCATCTGAAAGGGAACTTGGAGCAGTCTTATCACAAACAGATAGCAAGGGAGAAGAACGACCCATTGTCTACATTAGAGCCCCAAATTATTTCCCAGAGAGAAGAATTAGGCGGTGGTGAAAAAAGAGGCCATGGCTATTAAGTGGGCCATTGAGGTCTTACGTTATTATATAGAGGGCCTCAAGTTTACACTGTTCACGGACCATGGCCCTCTGGAGTGGTTGGCATGTAATAAAGGATATAACAAACGGATACTGCGATAGTTCCTTGCACAACAGCCATTCCGTTTCCAGACACATCACAGGAAAGAATTGATCAGGCTAATTCAGATTTCCCATTTAGGTATCCTCAGGACTTGTTTCATGCAAATAAGAAATTTAGGGAAGAGGGATGTGAGGAAGTTCACCCTGACCCCCCTTAAACTCCCCGACGTATGGCATTCTCGTCCTTCAGGGCACCCAGTCGACTGCTGAAGCCAACGCAATGCCAGTAAAAGAAATGGAGAAAAAACTAACATTAAAAGAAAATCACCAACACTCATGATGGACGATCATTGTTTTGTGCAGGGAGCCAGTGCCCCTGTGAGCGTAAGCCAATCCCATGATAAAGGATGAGGAGAAAGGGACGTCAATTTATTATGAAGGCAGAGCGAGAACAGACCAAGAGTTGTAGCAGATGAACGCTAGGATCTAAGGAGCAAGAGTCCAGCCAGAGCTGCTGACGATCAAGCGGAAGAGGCCAATCCAGACAAGGTGCAAGACTCCCAGAGTGAGGAGGGGTGGACACCATCAGGGAATGCAGAAGAGCGGCTGCAACTCAGGAAAGTTACTGTGTATCGGGTAAGTTACAGCAGAAAGGGTGGGGAGTGTGTTGAGTGTGGTAGGGTAAGAAACCTAACCACAGTCTAGGGGAGCACAGTAATAATTTAATAATGGAAAACATGGCGGCCGCAGGCTAGTGCGGTAGGCTCGTCCCGCACGGCTCTAACTACATCACAGAACACAGGCACGGAGGCATGCGGAGGCATGCGGTAATTTGTCTTGGTAATCGGCGGAGAAGATAGCGGCGTGAAGGCGAACGTAACACGAGATAAGAATCTAGTTTGCTTAATATTACTTCTTTCTTTCTCACCCCTTTTGCGGATGTGTATCGCTCCAGATTCGTGCCTCCCTCCCCCCGCCTTGCTGCCGCACTGGGGAAGAGCAGCCGTGGAGCTTATGCGAGGCCACACGGCGGCTGCTCGGGGAGCCCTAGGTTTGAGTACAAGGTTGGGCGGTAGCAGAGGGCAGGCTGCTAGTACCCCCCAAAGTGAGCCCCCGGGGCTGAAGTCGGAGTTGAAATGGACTTGCCAACTAGCAGTGACCGAATACGGGAAGACCTCAAGAAGATTGGAGGGCTGATTAAAGCTTTACCTGATAGCAAAGGAATAGGTTGTGCAGGGGGGCCCAGAGCAAGTAAAACCAGATCCTATAAGCAGGTACATAGAAACACGGCTAAAAAACAGGGGAGGGGCAAAAGACTACAGATCCCAGAGTGCACTACAAAGGAGGCGGCAGGAATAAATAAGGGAACAACAACAGATAACGGGCAGGAGGTGGGGGCCACATGCAAGGAAGGTACGGGGTAATAGATAGAAGTCAAGGCAGAGTACCCAGTGGTAGTTCCCAGAGGGGGGCAAAAATAAAACCGGGCAGTGTGGTAGGAGTTACCTCCTCACTTCGTTCCTATTTTGAGTTGCTACCCCAGGTGCTTAGTATTTCACAACCTGAAGTGGCTCCCGTACTAAAGAATTCATTTATACCCCCATCTACGCCTACAGATAAAGTTATATCTGCACTTATATCTGACGCAGCCCCTGCATCCATACATACATTCCTTGATTTTTGCAGCCGCAAACAATCAGAGATGGAACTCCCCCCCCCCGCCCTTGGTGCTGGTGTTGATGTTGGTATGGAGGAAAATACAGAGTTAGTGAAATCTCCCGTAAATCTGACAGCCGAAACAAGCAGGGAAATTGGTGGAGGTAATGGGATTGATGGTACGCTTGAGGCCCTTGTCGGGTCAATTTCGGCTATGAGGGAAGAGATAAGAAGCAATTTTCTGGTATCTAAGGCCAATCAAAACAAGATAAGAGCGTCATGTGAGGTTCTTTGCGAGAGAACAGAAGCCTTAGAGGGGTCAGTGGGGTTGTTAAAATCAAGCCTGGAGATAGCTGAGTCCAAAATTCAAAACCTACAGAGAGAGGGGGACACCATGAAGGAGAGAGTTGAATCTCTAGAAAAAATTTCACGGCGTAACAATCTTCGGCTCCTGAAAATTCCAGAAGGGAAGGAGGGGGATAACATCAAGACTTTTGTGTCCAATATTTTGAAGGACTCCGTGAATCTTGAAGAATCAGCGGATGAACTTAAAAAGGACAAACAGCGTATACATCGGGACCCTTTCCGTTTAAATTCAGGCAGATCTAAGCCAAGAAAGATTTTAGTTAACTTCCTTACATACAGCCTAAAAGAGAAAATCTTAAACCTTGCACTGAAGCTAAAAACTCTAAAAGGCCTGGACTTTTCCTTCGATATACGGTCTGACCTCTCTAAGACTACCTTGGTCAGGCAGAGGGAGCTTGGGCAGAAAATGGACAAGTTCAGGTCTTTGGGGGCAACGGTGCAGGTGCGGTTCCCCGTTTTTTTACGCATAATGTACAACAACAAATTGCATAATATCTGCTCTCCCTATGAGGCAGATCAGTTGTTGCTACTAATTGGGGATCATTCTCGGGGGGGTCGTTAAAGAATTGCTTTTTGGGTTACTAGCCTCAATGTAATTGGTAACATTTGTGTAGTATCTGCACGCCGAAAGGGGAAAAAAAATGGGGAGGGGAAGGAAACAGTTAAGTGAAGCTAAAAAAGAAGAAGAGGGAAATCACTATGAGGTTATGTATCATTAAAAAAACCTGAGAAAATACAGGGAGAAGAAGGGAAAAGGGAAAAAGAAGGGAGAAAAAAAAATATATATTTTCGCTGATAACCTAATCCTGAAGAGTTCTGGCGGTGTTCTGTGGGGGTAGTAAGGGGAAGACCGTGTGAGGGCGTAAAGCTGGCTTTACACCTAGCCAGAGTAAGTAGGGGAGGGTTTTCCAGGGGGGGGGGTAGGTGGCACCTTCAGTGGGTGAGGGGGGAAGTGAAAAGCAAAAAGTCCTCATAGAACATACACTCTTAGTCTCTGTTTGTTCCCAGAGAGTAGACATGGTCATTTTCAGAAAGTCAGGTGGTTGTGTTTTGTAATTCAGGAACCTATGTGGAAAAGGATAGGGGTTTGGAAGGTGGTTGGAATAACATGACTTTGTTACACTACATGTACTGGAATGTCAATGGTCTGCGCGTAAGGAAGAGAAGAGATCGAATCATGCAGTACCTGAGAGACTCCCCCGCGCAGATCATTGTCTTACAGGAAACACACCTTCTCAAAACAGAGGCTACTGAAATACTAAAAAAGCAGAAATGGGTGGACAAGTTTGTGTCAACGGATCACAATGCCAACATCAGGGGGGTCCTTTTCATCTTTAAAAAATCTGTGAAAGTACAGATTTTGGAGATAAAGGAGGATCAATCAGGGAGATGGCTTTTGTTGAGAATTTCAGTGGACGGTTGGATATGTAAACTTGTGGGCTATTATGGTCCTAACTCGGACGACCCGTCTTACTTGGATATCATCAGGGATCACCTGGTAATATCCTAAGATCCAGTAATGTGGATGGGTGATTTCAACATCGTACTCGACACTAAACTTGATAAATCTACTAACTCTAGAGCTAGTACTCTCTTTAATTAGAGACAAACTCTTATTGCCATCATGACACAGCTGGGTCTGGCAGACTTGTGGAGGGAAAGGGAGGGTAACAAACTTGGAGTTTCCTTTCGGCACTTCAAATATAAGCACAAGTCAAGAATTGACTACGCTCTATTTAACTTTAGTCTTAAGAGTTCTTTGGTTGCAATCGAATATCTCCCTTCTCAGCTCTCTGACCACTCTGCTCTGAGCTTCTCCTTAAGATCTGATAGGCAGCTAAAGCACCCATCTTGGTCATTTGATCGAACTATCCTCTTGGAAGATGATGACGTCAGCCATTTGGCAACAGAGGCAACATACTTCTTGGAGATAAATTTAGACTCGGCCACTTTGGCCAATGTGTGGGAGACATTGAAAGCATTCCTTAGGGGTGAAATCACTAATAGAGCCTCATACAGGTGAAAGATGTACAATCAGAAGATTCATGGGATTGAACAAGAGTTGAACCTGGTTGAGCAGAGGGTTGGTTCATCTTTGGGCTCTCCTGAGGAGTGCAAGAAGCTGGATGAGCTGAAGTCACAGTTAGGGAACATTTTGCAAGAAAGGGTAGCAAAAAGATGGGAAGCAAGCAAGATCGCGCATTTCGAATTTAGGGAGTCAGCAGGTAGGGTTCTGTCATGGAAAGTCAAGGCAGACCAAGCTCTTAAATACATTCGACAAATACAAGTTGATGGGGAGACAGAGGTTAGGTCATCTAATTCAGGGATTAGGAATGCCTTCTTGAACTTTTTTGAAGGGATTTATAGGGAGGATATACCCAATGACCAGATAGCTAGGGATGAGTGGCTTAACAGGATTCCACTGCTGAGGCTTACAATGGAACATCGAGATTGCCTGGAAATGGAGATAACTGAGGCTGAGGTGTTGGAAGCCATAGGGCACTCAAAACGAGGGAAGGCGGCAGGGCCCGATGGCTTACTGGGGTAACTCTATCTTGCTCTGAGAATGGCAGTAGCTCCACTCTTGACAGCTTTGTTTAACGGGATTTTAAGGAAGGGGGAGGCTCCTCCTCCATCATGGGGAGAGGCAATAATAGTTTTGATCCCCAAGCCAGGGAAGGCACTGACGGAGTGTGGGTTCTATCGCCCAATCCCGCTCCTAAATTGTGATTACAAAATCTTCACGACTATATTGGCAGCGAGATTGGGGGGAGTCATTGGTACAATCATCCATCAAGACCAGAAAGGGTTCATCAAGGGGCGCCAACTATCGGATCTAACATACGATCTCGTCGGAGCGATAGATATAGCCTCGGCCTTTTCACTCCCTTTAGCCACTCTTACATTAGATGCCACAAAGGCCTTTGATAGGGTCAGTAAGCCCTATCTGGACGCGGTACTGAAGAAGTTCAATTTTGGCGACTGTTTCTCCCGTGTCATCTCATTACTGTATAGCTCTCCATCAGCTAGACTTTTGATTAACGGTGTCCTGACAGATTCCTTTGATATCACGAGGGGTACGCAACAAGGCTGCCCGCTCCCTCCCCTTCTCTTCAAATATCGAGCCATTTGCTCAGGTTCTACGAAGTGAGAAAAACATCCCCTCCGTCAAATTTGATGAGTGGGAGAGGCGGGTTGCACTATAAGCAGATGACATTTTGATATTGACTTCGGACCCAGAAAAATCATTTACCACTGTTATTAAGAGAGCGGAAGAGTTCGGGCGCATTTCAGGATATGAAATTAATGCCGGCAAAACAGAGGTAATGGTATGGAATATCCCCACTATTCAATTGTATGTGAACATCTCAAATTCCATGAGATACCTCGGCATACGAGTTACTCAAGATGTGTAAAGCATTGCACAAACTAATCTAGATCGAGTGCATAATGAGTGCAAGAAGCTATTAAAGTCATGGGCACATTTGCCTCTTTCCATCTTTGGCAGGGTGAGCCTGATAAAAATTGCCATCTTACCTAAAGTTAGTTTTATTTTTAATACTATCCCCATAGCTTGTGATACAAAAACCCTAGAGAAGTGCCAGCGTGAGATAAATTCCTTTATTTGGAACTACAAGAGAATTGTTGAAGACAGGGTCCGTAAGGGCATGGGAGGAGTTATGGGTAAAGGTTGGGCCTGGTCTTTCTAGATTCAAGTTTATCCAGTTAGCTAGCTGGGCTAGGGTGCAGTGCAGGAAAGGTGTACCATTGGGGAAGGCCAGTGACTTGGAAGAGCAGCTAGTAGAATGGTGCGGAGGGCATAAAGAGGTAGCCTTGTGGTACTGGAAGTTGTTGGATGAGGAGGACGAGGAGTTTGTCCTGCCTGATGGCCTGTGGGGTGAAGAGTTTGGCTTTCAGTGTGAGGAGTTGTGGTTAGAGTCTTATAATCTTCGCTATAAAATCGTTATACCAGCCTGGTTAAAACGTAACCACTTGTTTACGACACACCGGGCTTACCTTTCGCCCTTGAGACTTTCCAAATTCCTCCCGGAAAAGAAATGCAACCTTACCAAAGCATATGTTTAAGGACTGCCCTGTCATCGGCCGGTACTGGGAAGAGGTGAAGTCGACCCTGGACTCCATTCTAAACATTCCAGTGTGTATCACGATACCACTAATTATATTCAGTTGGGATGCTGCTGTCACTGGCCGTGCCAGGTCTTTTTTGTTTTATGCAATTCTCCTGGCCAGGAGACAAATTTGTAAAGTATGGGTAGAAAAAACAGCCCCATCTCATGCAGGCTGGCTGTCGTCCCTATACGAGACATCAAGGATGGACTTGGCTAGATCTTGTAACAAACATAGCCTGGAGTATTGGGATATGTTGATCCAATGGAGATAGAGCACCAGGGTTTGTTTTTTTTTGTTTGTTTTTTTTTCTCCCCTGGTCCAATGATTATGCCTATAACACTCCAGGGACTGGGTCTTCCCCGCCACGTCTATAATCCCACAGGTTGAAATATACCTTGATGGAGTTATCACCTGCCTACTCCTTCTCTGGTCACTTCTAGCAGGACTCTTCTGCCACCAAGGTACTAAAAATGTGTGTCTTGATGTTGGAGACAAACAAACAAATAAATATAACACTACTTAGACACGCTAGGTGGCTGGTGTTCCTGTCTAAAGGGCAGGGCAAATAAGGACAAAAAGAAAAAGAAAAAAATATTAATAATAATTTAATCATGTGTCGTCGTAACAGAGAAACCCCTGACAGACCCTTCGGCCATTAAGTAGAACCCAAGCAGAGACCTGATACCAGTAACGAACCGCGTGACCAAAACACCTCCACCCCTCGATTCACTAGGATAAAGAAAGAGAAAGAAGGGTGCTTGTGATAGCACAGACTGGGTGAGGGTAACCTGGTTCAATACCCTGATCTCTGATAGAAAGAGTTTGGATAAAGGCTGCATGATTAGGGGTAGACTCACAATTCATTTCTTATCCAAAAAGGGTGCATCCTGTGTTTTCCCAGGCATGATATTCCACTTAACCCCCCCCCCCCCTTATAAAACTCCTTACACATAAGAGAGCACCAAAAAAGAGTGTGCTAAGAGTTCAGGAAAGAAGTATTCTCTGAACTCCTACTTTCCACTACTATTTCTTTTGTTTGGGCCTCCAGGTGGTGCATTCTTGAGGGAAGGATCATCTGGCAGAAGAACAAAAGAAAAGAAAACCCATTGGGATTATTTAAAAACTGACCCATACTGGACCCAGAGTGTCACACTAAATTATTCTTTGTGTTAAAACTACAATAAAAGTCATTATTAAGAAATATATATAGCCTCCTGGCCTATATACCTGCCCAGCCCTTCCACATGGCTTTTTTGCACCCCTTGGATAGATGAAAAACAACAAGCCACGGATTTTGTCTGTGGTGTCTCAGTTTGTTTCATAGGTGTGGGCACTTAGATCACATCTTCCCCTTTATCATGCTTCTAGACAGAAGTTATCTGGCTTTCTCTAACACATTTTCTGTAATAACTCTGCTGCTGTAATCTAGAAACATCTGCCTTTTAAAATGTATTGAGATACACTGATCTGAATCTCCTTCTCCATGCACAATTGGGTGTCTACATAAGGGATGGATCCCTGCTTCTTAAGGATTGAAAATTATTTTTCAAAAAGTCAGCTTAGGGTAGAACCAATTAGACCTCCTACCATTCTGAGTAGTTTGAAAGGTGGTTTGATGAAAATACAAAAAAAACACTTGTGTTGTTACATTTACTTTGATTCTAGTACTTTTAAGCCTTGCAAGTTTTGTGGTCCGACATGTTTGTGGTAGGTTCGCTAAACCTTGTAGGCCATTGCTGAAGATTGATTGGTTAATGACAACTTATTGCTTCTAATTCAAATAGTTATTGGGTATCTGGACAAATTATTATAATTTTTTTAATTGGACATTTCTGCAGCAGATGAGACTGATCAGTTTTTGTTGCTGTAGTTTTCTTTTTTCAGGGACCAAACATTTCCAGTACTATAGTGGTTTTCTGTAAAGATTAATAGGAGAAGAAAAATCCAGAAGGAGGAAAAGAAGAAAATAAAGAACTGGTCTGGATTCACAAAGGTAAACTGAGACAAAAGTCTAATTTTACGAATTTCGGTATTCACAAAGTGCATTTACCAGTAGTAAAGTCAGTGGCGACTAGTGGCATTTCAAAGGGCTGGGTCGTAAATGTTGTGGATGAATTTAATGTAGTGAGTGAGCTAAGTGGGGAACTTGACTGACCAGATGGAAGGTTAGGGGGGTCTCGTCTGGAGAAACTTTTGAAAATAGAAAAAAGGAGGGTCCAATGGTGTATTTTACAGCTAATTTCAATAAAGAATTTTGTGAAAAGCAAGATTTATAAAACAATTCTTAATGTGTGGCTTTGATATATGTTAAGCCATTGGAAAATGACCTATATCTCTAAATCCTGCCATAACATGTCTACCTGGAAGAGTTCAAGTTGTCTGGGTTTTTTACAACAGGGCCGTATTGAGAACTCAGGAGCTGAGTGCTTTTTAGTGTGTCATAAAGGTGTTCACACCACAGACACATTTAATCATTGGCCTCTACACAGATCACCTTGAAAATGGAAAAATTGGCAATGCACATAAAGGAGGTCACAAAGCTGTCAGAAATTGTACAGCATTAAACAAAAATTATTTCTGTTCTCACAGTTGAGTGGAGTGGGTATGTTGTCTGAGTACCGGAGATAGAGAAGTGGAGGAGATGAAATAAAGTATGAGCAAAAATGAGGGAGCAAAAACTGTGCTGAAGAGGAGAATGAGAATGGGAGAAATATGCAGATGCAGGGTTCCATAAGAGGCATGTGCACTGAATCAGAAAGCAACAGAAAATGTAGTACCAATGAAAGAGAATGCAAAAACATGCACCCACAAGCAAGGAGCTGTGCACACTGATACGCTCTCCACTGGAAACCGAACTGAGGGTGATACCAAGGAAAACAGATATGAACATCACTGCACGCCTAATATCCTAGGGATCTTGCTGAAGTACTAAGGGTTTGAACCAAAAGGAACTGCGACTCCGCACTCGGCTGGAAAAAGTTGAGAATTTGCCAGGAAGAGACAATAATAATCATCTGCTACGGAGAGAAACATTCTGGATCAATTTCTTGTGCACTCTACACCCGAAAGGGTTAAACGAAAGGATTGAACTTAGTTGCTTCTTGTAGCATCATACTTTGAAATGACTATATAGGGTGCCAGGCACCCATCATGATCCAATTTGATATGTACAGTCCTTTTTACGCAATATGTATTATTCCATGCAACATGTATTTACTGAGGCTGCTATGGTAATTACAATGTTCATTTTTTATCATGTTCCCCGGAACACCATACATGCACAATAGCTGCAGCTTGCCTTCACTATTTTATTTTATTTTATTTCACTTTTCCAGTTTACCACAATAATCCATATGAAACAGAGTAGGTTACACTACATACTCATATCTTCTAGTAAGATAAAATGGGACGACACGACGCAATATGACGTAACACGTCATACGCGATGGAAGGCAGGAAGTAAACAACGTAGTTAAACCCGTCCCACGTGACCGGCATAAAAAACCATAGACATCGCATGGAAAGAGCGACACACGCCAACCGGCGATCATTGGGAAACCATACGAACCTCGCATACGGTAAGAGACGGATAGAATCCCCCGGGGGGTGGGAGGAACACGCCTGCATTTTAGTTTAATACGTTTATCTCGGTTCAGGTTACAAACTCTGTCCACTCTGTAATTTTCGTTACAGCTCACAGACCAGCTTACAACCACAAGGGTAAAGGTTAGTCATATGGAAGTTTTACCTATACAAGCGTGCACTCATTTTTTAAAATGACTGGGTCATAAGGTGACACACTAGTTTAAGTTATCGCACGTTTTTCACACAGAGGGAATGTGAGGAATACGATTTTATTGCAACTTCGTTACTTGAATGAATTGTTTGATTACTGGAATGAACTGTTTGCTTTAATCATGTTTGGTACATTAACAGTAAAGGAATGTATTTGTTTCAGATAAAAAAGTCCCCTGAGGAAGAGCTGTGTAGCTCGAAATGCATCGGGCAATGTAAAAATTGATGATAATCATTGAACAACTTAAGGAATAAGAAAATTGAAAACTGAGAATTTCATGACAATTAAATGAAATGAACAGATGAACAATTGAGTGAAAAAGTTTTTTTGAACAACCAGTGGTTTAACTACGTTCACCCTCATATGAAAGTAAAGAGAGTGCGGATGTGAATGTGAATCTTGAGGCTCAAGAAACACGCATCGACACTGAAGTACTAAGGGGACATTTGATTTGGATCCCCAGAATGTCCTGCTAAGACACACGTATCACATGACCTCCACCTCCAGCAAGGGAGACTGTTTTTCTTCACTTTGAATTCCCTTGTCAACGCTCCACTCTGAGAAGGAGGAGGTACGCCGTTCTCAAAAAAATATGTGGCCACTGAAAATAGAAACCTGCTACATTGGAGACAGACTACAGATTGCCAATTTGCCTACTCTCTTGCTCAAATATCAAGTGGATATTTTTTTAAAGTATTGTTTGGAAACAGAGGCCCACCCAGGGTTGGCCACCAATTTTGAGGCTTTTTGTGAGCTGCGTGATGTGGGCTCAAGGAGGTAAAGGGTCCCTTTTTGTCATATAATTGAGGATCAGGGGGAATTTGTGGATCCTTGTAGTGACCACAACAACACCAAACAATGTGATTGTTGTTTATGGGTTCTGGTCAGGAACGTGGCAGGCATCTCAAAGTTGCTAGTTGACCCAGACTGGTGTACTTTTGTGGATTCGCACAATGTGATTTTATTCCAAGAAACCTGGAGCTTGTGTACTCCCCTTAGAAGTGAGTTTTCTGCATATGGTATAAATGCCAACAGGAAAGAGATGGGTAGACCATTAGGCGGCTTGGCAATCTGGATTAAAACCACATTGGGGTCCAAAGTCAAGTTGGTCCACGTTGAATATCAAGATATTGTAGCTCTAGAGTTGTCACTCTAAAGTGGTTGGAAAATTAGGATTTTCCATGTTTAGAATAGAGTTGTGCGGGACTCTGAGGAAACCAATATGATCCGTATCATAGATTATGCACTGTCGGAAATCTAAAATAATGTCCCTGTGCTTGTAGTGGGCGATTTCAACTGTACCTTTGAACCTTTTACCCTCTCTCTGTCAGATTTAACGGAGGAGTGGGATTGAGAGTGGCAAATCCGACAACCAGATCTTCCAGCTGTTAGGTGGTCAAAAGAGGAGGTCAGGTGCTGGCTCTCACACTGCAACACGACCTGAGAGCCACAAATGGGAGAACAAAATCCAACCCAAAAGGCAACTTTACCTTTAACAGACCAGGACATGCTAGTAGAATTGACTATTGCTTGGTTGCCCTCAAACTCTGGCCCCTAGTGCATGATATGAACGTGGTAAAAAGAACTGACAGCAACCATAATGCCCTCATGCTCTCTCTCATCAAGCAGGGTGAGTGTGAACCTGATAAAATAGGTAGCCCTGATTTGGGTGTCCTATCCATCACAAACAATCAGAGAACAATTAGATGGGATTGGGTGGAGGAACACCCTGGGGTTTTGGAAATAGTCAAATGCAAGGTTCCTCTAGTGCAGAAAGAGCTGGCCAAATACTCCAAAGATGAAGTAGCCATACAATTGGGTATTCTCAACGAACTTCTCTATAACGAGATCATGGACCTATTGGGTAAACCATGCAAGGTGCAAAAATTGGAGCCCAACAACAAACTATTGAGGTGCGACCCCAGGTAGCATGGTTCAATCAGGACTGCAGGAAAGCAAAGGTGGATTCGGTACGTGCAGTAAGATCTAATGTGCACCCAGCAGTGGTGGCATGTAGAGCCCAGTATAGACAAGTGATAGAGACAGTCAAGATTTTTTTTTTAAAAGACTCCATATGGTCCTCTTTACAGAGGGCACTGACAGCCAGGGACCCTAAGATGTTTTGGAACAAAGCAGCACACTGGCTCAAGGGTAGGAACCCAGTATTGGAGTTTACAGTTCAGCCAGAGGAGTGGGTGTCTCATTGTGGGTGCCTTTATGAGTCAGACACCACAGGGACAGAGGAAGCTAATTATAGAAGAGGGGAGGACCACACTGGAACTGGTGAAGCTCTGGTACTCTCCCAGGAAGAAACAGAAGCAGCAATTAGCTCGTGTTTTCCAGCTTGCGCCCCTGGTCCCAATAGAATCTCAAATGATCTATATAGAGAGGACAAAACTCTTTGGGGCTCCTACATTAATATGCTCACTAATACCATTACATCTGGTGCGAATATTCTCCCATCATGGAAAATAGCAGAAATTATCCCTATCTACAAAAACGGTGATAGAGCCAACCTATGGGGCAAAAACCTAGTTATTGCACCATAAGCCTTATTGATTCTCTGCAGAAAATCTACTGCAAGCAGATTCTGACAAGGATCTAGGATTGGATCCTAGAGTCCCGAATCTTGAGTGACTCCAGGCAGGATTTCGAACTAACATTGGCACTCCGCCTCCTTTGCATCTAGTGGAAGTTAGTGGCCATAAAGGGTGGGAAGTTATATGTAGCCTTTGTTGATCTATGGTCTGCTTTCGACGGACTACTCATGTGAGTGCACGGTGAGCCAGGGTAAGAGGGGTGACTGCAGGGTGAGTGAGGTGACCATATGAATTTGGGTGCGGAAGTAATTGCAGAGTGGGACGAATGAATGTATGGGTATGGATGGGCTTATTTGAGTGAGATTCCAGATTGAGTAGTGAGGGTGGCAGGTGAGTGAAGTGTCACATGAGTGCAGGTTGAGTAGTGTGCTCGTGTGACTGAAGGGTGAGGTACAGGGTGAACAGGGCAAGTGAATGCAGGGTGATCACTGTGAGTGCAGAGTGAGCGGTGTGCTCATGTGACCGCAGGGTAAGTGAAGAGAGATTGGTGTGAGATCAGGGCGAGTGGCATAAGTGCAGTGTGGTCACTGTGAGTGCAGGGTAAGTGGGTGAATGGTGTGAATGCGTCAGGATCAGTGTAAGTGCATTGTGATCGCTGCTTTAAGGGCAGGTTAAGTGTGAAAGTGAAGGGTGAGAATGAGGAGCGAGTTGTCTGAATTCAGGGTGCATTCCCAGACTCTTGAAATAACTCAGCAGGTTATTGACGGCAGCGTAGGGTTTCAGATATGTTAAACTATTGCTATTATGGCATTAACCAGGGTTCAGGGTGGAGGAAATAAATGTGCTGATCTTGCAAAAAAACTTCCAGTTTTATTATTAGGGTGCCAGCTCATTATTTTGATGTCCCAGGCGGTACAAAACTAAGCAGTCACCTTTAGCTGTATTGTCAGCACTTGTCCGTCGAACAGCACATATAAATAGAAAGCACTTTTAATTATGTTCTACGACTGCTTGAATGATGACTGATAATAAAAGGGAAGACAGACAGAAAAGTAATATTACAAAGGAATAAATACTACTTTATTTACAAGCATTTTTAATGTCAAGACAAGTTATTTGCAGGCTGTTTAAACACATGGCTGGCTGGTATTTTTCTTTTTGTAACTTGAAGCCCTTTTAGCCCTGTGGGGCATTGTGTGGCTGCCTGTGTAACTATAAAAGAAACGCTGTCTCTTTTCTGCTAAGAGCTAACCATCCCAGGAAGGGGTTAAATTCAGAGCTGAAATGCTTCAGCTGTAGTGGGAGTAATCAATGAAGGAGCACTTTCCTTGCACTCCAAACTGTCGCACTGCCAATATGGAAAAAGTTCCAGCAATATCACGATTTATCCAGGTAATCCATAGTAAACACATGATTCCAAATATTAACCGCTTCATTCTTCCAAACTTATACTCTGCTCTTTTCATCCCTGCGGAGACAATGTGATAGCACTCAAATTCTTAATTAAAGTCTTCTCATGAGCTGTATGCCCGCCAAGGCTTTGTACAACACCACGTTGAGGTCAATCATTTCATGAAATAGACACGTATATTCATACCCAATGCATTTCGAGCCTGTGTGGCTCTTCGTCAGGGGTCTCTAAAATAAAATAAAAGAAAGCACTCAATCAACTGATCTATGGACATTCCCTGAATGCTGCACAATCCTGTAATTTCCCTAAAACCATCCCCCTAATCGGAACACCCTTATTATCCCCCCTTGTCCAAAACACAAGTAATCCACTGTACACCGAATGGAAACCCAAAACCTCTGAATCAAGTTCTTTTCTCCCCCCTCGAAAAACGTGCTCTTATGACATAACTGCTACCTGTACACATAAAAACCTATGACTCGTCCCAATTTGTCTGACTTCATTTATCTTCCCTTATTCCCCAAAACTCAACCCCGGAGTGCATTATTACGTTGCTTGTGGAACAATACCTTGAGAAACGCTGCAACCAGCACCTTAGTTTCTTCGTGCTATTATCCTCATATTGTGGCAACCCTTAGCTCTAGTTCAAGACACCAATTATATTCACTCTCATAAACTAAATAAATATTAACACCTGCTAAATCACGTGACTTCATACTAGTGAATGTGCTTCATCCTAACGGAAACTTTTAAAAAAACAAACTCCCACAATGCATTGTGCAGTATTACCCTGAAATCCTCAAAACACCTTCACTCGTGCTTTACCCTTCTTACAAACGAAAAATGCACATATTAACTAAAAACCCACAGTAACCATATCCCACATTAACACCCTCACAATGCATACTGACTGTAATTGGAGTGCAAGGAAAGTGCTCCTTCATTGATTACTTCTGTATTCACTGTGATTGGGGGCAATTCACCGTTGCTGATCGCACGCACTTTCAAATTAAACTAATTAACTCAACGTTAACATTTAAAAGGGAAGAAGTGCATCTTCTTACGTATTTTTCTGCTTCAGCTGTAGTGGGAGGCAGGATGTCTCCTAAAACTGAAAGTAAGTAACAGTCATTTCAGCTGCAGTGGAAGGCAAGGAGTCTCCTCTGCTTAGGTGGCCTGGCTGAAGAAGGGTGACATACCCTGAACCAAAGGAAAAGGACTGTCTCATTGCTTTCGATATTATCAGAGGAGACTTTTGCCTTCCGCTGCAGCTGAAGCCTTTCACCGCCGAATTAACTCCCTCCTGGGACGATTAAAAATGAATATTTGCTCTTAACATGACAAAGCAAGGGCCCCATCTAATTCCTCTCCCTCCCCCCCCCTACAACCCTCTGTTAACGGAGCTCTGCTCAACAAACATTTCCATTTCAAATGGGAGAAGACGTGCGACACGGGACAGGAAAAGGCAAAGGTAAGATTTCTGGGTGGAGTGCGCGCCCCCGCTGAGATGGTGTCGCGCCCCCCTGGGGGGGGGCGCCCCACAGATTGAAGAACTCTGCTCTAAAGGGTGGCAGTTTAGGCAACTAATGACTAAATCCTGGTGCTACGAACATTCTTATGGCTCTGGAGCCCACCTGCTCAGTATACTGAATCAGTGCAATGCCTCTGTCCATGTCGGTACTCGCAATGACGGAGAGTCACAAACACACATATGCTTGAACCACAGACAGGATCACAGATAGGCGCAAACATGCGCATGCCGGCACACACACAAGAAGACATGCTTTAATTCTAATTAGCGTTCTCATCAACCTCACCCAATGAAACCCATGCACGCAGTGGCCCAAGAAACACGACAGGATGCAACAATTCAGTTTTGAACTTTCTGTCCCGGGCTGCCGTGCAGCGCCTAATTCTTAATCTACGGCCACTGCTAACTTCTTCCGTAGTAGTATTTTCACCAAACAACAGAAGTGATTCCTTTGACGATGACTTTCGTTAGGTGATTTCAGGACACCGCATCTCTTTTCTCCTGGCTGAGGAAAATAAGCTTTTCCCAGCTAATCCAAGCACTGCTCTTTGCTGCATATAATACTAAGCAAACACAAGGAGATGATGGACGGAGCGAGCGCTGCAACTTTTCAGAAGCTTACCCCCAGTCACAGATATGGGTTGAATTCATCATCATTCTTTAGCTCACTTCGCCACCTCAGTTCAGACCCAGAGTTATGCAAATCAGCATTGACCCTGTGCCTCATGGGAACAGTCCAGCCCGAACTGTCAAGCCAGGTCCTCCCTGAAACGGAAACAAGCATCCTGGGACCGGTTTCTGGGTAACACCCTTCATCAGCCAGGCTAGCTTGATTCCAGTGACAAAGTGAGCTTAGGTGGCCTGGCTGAAGAAGGGTGACATACCCTGAAACAGGTCCCAGGATGCTTGTTTCCGGTCCAAGGAGGACCTGGCCTCGCAGTTCAGTCTGGACTGTTCCCATGGGGCCAAGGATCAAGACTGATTTGCATATGGCTGGGTCCAAACTGGGGTGGAGTAGTGGGCAAAAGAAACATGGATTTAACCCATATGTTTTGCCTGGGGGAGAATGTTTGCATTGTCAGCATTCCACCCATCATTTGATTGCTGTAACACTTTCTGCCCTAAGTGGGATGGGTATGCCCAGACGTGGGTCCCTTGCTCACTGTGCCACTGGATTCAAGCTAGCCTGGCTGAAGAAGGGTGACTAACCCTTAAACCAGTCCCAGGATGATTGTTACTGGTCCATGGAGGACCTGGCCTGGCAGTTCGGTCTGGACTGTTCCCATGGGGCACAGGGTCAAGACTGATTAGCATATGGCTGGTTCCAAACTGGAGTGGCAGTAGTGGGCAAAAGAACGATGGATTTAACCCAGATCTTTTGACTGGAGGAGAATGTTTGCATTGTCAGCATTCCACCCTTCATTTGTTTGCTGTAACACTTTTCTCCCTAAGTGGGATCGGTATGCCCAGACGTGGGTCCCTTGCTGACTGTGCCACTGGATGCAAGCTAACCTGGTTAAAGAAGGGTGACATACCCTGAAACCGGTCCCAGGAGGCTTGTTTTTGGTACAGACAGGACCTGGCCTGGCAATTTGGTCTTGACTATACCCATGAGGCTCAGGGTCAAGACTGATTTGCATATGGCTGGGTCCAAACTGGGGTAGCCTAGGGGGCAAAAGAACAATGGATTTAACCCAGATCTTTTGACTGGGGGAGAATGTTTGCATTGTCAGCATTCTGTCCATCAATTGTTTTAAGGGTGAGCATAAAATCTGTTTCGCGGGCGAATTTGCGGATTTTCCGTGATTTCGGAATCCGCGAATCTCGCGAAATCGCGGTAAAATCCGCGAATCAGCGGGGACGAATTTCAGCCAAGCAAGGGTTACAGCAGCAGGTGCAAAAGTTGAACCTAATTTCTTTGTAACCTTTTACTAAAGGGTTACAAACAAATTAACTTCCACTTGGACACCTGCTGCTAATTGCTTCCTGGCGCCTCATTGCCTATTTGCAACTATTCTCTGACCCTGCTCTGACCCTTGAAGCAGGGTCAGAGAATAGTTAAAAGTAGGCAACGAGGCACCTGTCCAAGGAATTAAACCTCATCAGGAAGCACTTACAGATATAAAAAACAGGAAGATGGGAGAGGATGGCAAATACACCAATTTTGAGTTGTCAGGAGGGGTTAAACTAAAAGAGACCTTTACAGCACAATTTTCATATGCATTTTGCTAAAAATAAAAACCTGTATCTTCTGTAGGGGCAACTCAGGAATCTGGCCCTTCAGAGATCCGGCCTCTCTTTCTTTCTCTCGTTCTCTCTCTCCCTCTCTCTTTCCCTCTCTTTCTCTCTCTTTCTATATATCTATCTATCTATCTATCTCTCTCTCCCTCTCCCATAAACAACTGCATGGGTAACTTCGCTATGCAAGCGGCTCGCAAAGATGCAAAAAGCCCCGCGAACACGCAAAAAACCCAGCGAACATGCAAAAAACCCTGCGAACACGCAAAAATGCAAAAATCCGCAAATTCGCACAAATTCGTGAATTTTGCAGAATCACGAATTCGCAAATCGGCAAATTCGAGGATCGCGAATTCGCAAAATTCGCCCATGCTTATCAGGGACCCACCGGTCGACGGACCAGGGGTCACGAAGGGACCTCAAGAGAAAATACAAAGGGCCGGCTTACTGAACACTTGTGGAGTGTAGGCTGGCAATCTTTAGTGGAATTGCTGCTTGGGGTCAGGTCTACAAGTAACCCAAAGCTCAGCTTCAGGGGTCACCAGAAAGCTGATGCTCCTGCAAATGATCGCAGTGTTCAGGGGTTCGGGTTGCATGGTCTCCACGAGGGATACAGGCCTCAGACTTGCTGAGCACACAGATTGACCTCAGAGACCACAGGAACCCACCTCCTGTGTTGAAAAGTTCTTTGGAGTCCTCATGAGCTTCGGAGATGCAAACTGGTCAGATGTATCTTTGGTGCCTGCCAAGCAGGGGAGTAACTCCTTTACACCAAGGGAGGTTCTTCAGTTATCTAGCGCCTTGTAGATTATCGAAGTTCCAGGATTATGTATCAGAGTTTCGTCCAGATAAATCTAAAGTCATGTAGTCAGGGGTTCCTACTTTATACCCAAGGAAGGGGTGGGACAAACTCTGGGGACCCACCTATGGTAGGGTCAGGAAAGAGGGGTGGCTACACCCATTCCCTTTGTCCAGTTTCTCGCCAGAGCAGAGGCTGGGAGCCCTTGCAACTGGTTTGAGCTGGGCTATGCACAGGGACACCAAATATACCCCCAGTGCAGACATCAAAGCACTCTTTGAGTGCACCCACCCGCTCCAATCGACTAAAGCCTGTCCGGGAGGTGCTTACACCTCCCTGTGACAGGAAACCTATGGTCCAGGCCTCCCCTGCCAGAGTTTCGTCCAGCAGCAGGAGACCAGACTTGTGTCTGTGGCTGCAGCATCCATTTTGTGATGCCCGGGTTCTGTAAAGCTAGTACCGGGTGTACCGGTGTAGTCCTGTTTCTCCCTCTAGGAGGGTGGAATCATACCTCCCCCGGCAGGACTGGTGTTTGACACTAAACACAACAAGTTTCCATGCAGCCCTTCCAAAGTTAGCATTTACTGCTGGGTTATAATGGACTTGAGAGTATATGGTCTGGCTGCATCACAGAACAACCCCGGATAATAGATTTCGAAGGCTGAAGAGGGGTCCTGCTCATCTCACAAAACCCAGCACCCTGCCTTCAGGAGTGATAAGGCCTGCCATAGGGAGTGACTGATAGGTTTATATGTGCAGTGATATAAGGTAGATATAGGGGACCTATATCTAAGTAAGAGGTGCATGCACCACCTTACACAGGCTGCTGTAGCAGTCCTGTGGTGTCATTTTGAGTGGTCTCTCAGGGGTGACATAATGCATGCTGCATCTGCTGAGAGGCCTCTGGGGTACCTATGCCCTGGGTACATAGGATATCACATACTAGGGACTAATAAGTGCACCCCATAATCCAATCTGGAGTGTACCTAAAGTACATGCAATCATTTTCAGAGAGAAAGCAGCTAGGGTGGGGTCCTGGATAGCAGGATCTCAGCCAGACTACAGTTGAAAAACTGTGAAACAACAGCAAAAAGTGTGGGCTACTATAAGGAGCAGATCCTACTCTCCTACACACCAAACCCTGGGTTTGGTTTTACAATGATACTCAACTAAAGCTTTAATACTCATTGGGCCCAATTCACAGAACTAATTGGAGAAACAATCCTAAACTTACTACTTTTGGTATTTACCAAGGCATTTAGTAGTAGTAAAGTTAGGAGTCCTAACTTTACTACAACTAAATGCCTTTTGTGAATACCAAAAGTAGTAAGTTTAGGATTTTGTTTCAGATCTAAGAAGGTGTTGTGTGATTTACTTATGAATGTTGCTGTATGAGAACGGGTGAATGTTGCCGATATTGGCACTAATCACTACAACTAAAATACCTGTCAGACACACCCACAGCGACCGTTTGCAGAGGATAAACAGTGCGACGGGATGAACTCACACATGCAGACAACCTTTCAAAATGGAAAAGGGTATTACAAATCTATCTTTATAGAAGAGAAGAGTTTCCCACAGAATATGTATCCGGCCTCCTGCTACCCCAGGAGCTCTTAAAACTCTGACTTCTCCTGCTGCTCCTGGGTGCGTCCAGGCTTACTTCAACTCGCACTGCAGGTGCCACAGGTGGCAGCAGCCTCCAGGCTCATCACAAGCACTCATCGAGGGCGTGAAGAGGAGTGTGTCCCCACCTGTGCATGACAACACCCACCAGACCTACAAGTTTTGTTTTTCACACAGAGGGTTTCGCCACTGAAAGCAGCTGCAGCAGGAGGGAAAAACACATGCGATTCCCAAAAACTTGAATGTACCACCACACACCTGTTATCATTGGGAATGGGACCCTCGATACGATAATTCTGAGATGTGGAAATAACAGGAATTTTTCTGGGGCGCTCATAATCGAGGCCACACTAGAGGAATGTCTTCGTAACTGGTACACTTTCTTTGACACCTGGTTTCTGTTTATTATCTCTCTCAGACCCTGCTGCAAGCAGTGACCTGTAAACCAAGGAACTGGCTTTAGAAAGATGGAACTATGGAGCAGTTTTATTATTCTTTCACAGCAAGCCACCTCACTGCACTGTGTGAAAGGGCATGAATGTGACATATTTACCATTCATTATATGGCCACTTTTGTCTGCGTAGCTCCAGTGCCGGTACCCTGGTGGCATATTGCTGCACGGGTGTCTGTGTTGTTGGCGTGATTGTTTTTGTGCAGCAAGGGACACCATCTTGCACAAAAACAATCCTGACAGGCATTTTCCTCTATGTAGAAAGGAGAAATAAAGATATTTCTCCTTGTTGTGCCTCAATTGGGGAAGCGTGGACTTTTGACACATTACCAGCTCTACCACTATGGGTAAATCTGAAAAGTGCTAAAATCCATAGATAAATGTGGGGAAACCCCCACCCTCCACCCATGGACGCCTCTCAGGTGCAGAGCGATGCAACGCAGCGATTTACACTCTCTTGTGTTATCCTAGATTTATCAGGCATGCAGGGCCATGCAAAGTGGACTTGCATCGGTTGATCAATCTCACTTTTGACACAAGGGCGACGCCAAACACTGATCAATATGGCCCTTTGTGCTCTTAAAGTTATAAAAGCGAGACCACTACAGGCTGACAGTATCCTGCACATGACAGACTCTGAATATCTTGTCCTCCTCCTCCTGCCCCAAAGGGCGCCCTCACCTGCATCCCAGACCCCAGCATCCTTACATCTGGCATCGGTTTAAAACCGCGTGTCCTCCTCCTGCTCAAAGGGCGCCCTCATCTGCATCCCGGACCCCCGCATCCTTACACCTGGCCTCGGTTTAAAACCACGTGTCCTCCTCCTCCTGCCCCGAAGGGCGCCCTCACCTGCATCCCCGACCCCAGCATCCTTACACCTGGCCTCGGTATAAAACTGCATGTCCTCCTTCTCCTGCCCCGAAGGGCGCCCTCACCTGCATCCCAGACCCCAGCATCCTTACACCTGGCCTCAGTTTAAAACCGCGCATCCTCCTCCTCCTGCCCCGAAGGGCGCCCTCACCTGCATTCCGGACCCCAGCATCCTTACACCTGGCCTCGGTATAAAACTGATTGTCCTCCTCCTCCTGCCCCGAAGGGCGCCCTCACCTGCATCCTGGAACCCCGCATCCTTACACCTGGCCTCGATATAAAACCACGTGTCCTCCTCCTCCTGCCACGAAGGGCGCCATCACCTGCATCCCAGACCCAGGCCTCCTTACACCTGGCCTCGATATAAAATGCGTGTCCTCCTCCTCCTGCCCCAAAGGGCACCTTCACCTGCATCCCGGACCCCGCATCCTTACACTTGGTCTTGGTATAAAACCGTGTGTCATCCTCCTGCCCCGAAGGGTGCTCTCACCTGCATCCCGGACCCCAGCATCCTTACACCTGGCCTTGGTATAACACCGCGTGCCCTGCTCCTCCTGCCCCGAAGGGCGCTATCACCTGCATCCCGGACCCCGCATCCTTACACCTGGCCTCAGTATAAAACCGCATGTCCTCCTCCTCCTGCCCCGAAGGGGGCCCTCACCTGCATCCCGGACCCCCGCATGCTTACACCTGGCCTCGGCATAAAACCGCGTGTCCTCATCCTCCTGCCCCAAAGAGCGTCCTCACCTGCATCCCAGACCCCCGCATCCTTACACCTAGCCTCGGTATAAAACAGCATCCTCCCTCCCAAGAGGCTCCGAACGCTCATGTGGCCTCAGGAGACCTGAGAGAGCTCTTCAAGCCAAGGTCTCTCCGGGTCCTGGGCGTGCCCAGGCATCGCCCCTGGCACTGCAGGTGCTTAACCGTGCCAGCACTTCTGGGCTGAACATCTGACTGACTCAGCCCAACCCGCCCCATGTGTGCAAAGTGCACCATGTAGTTGGATGGCAAACAGACCCCACACACTCTGTGTCATCCCTAGTGAGGGTTGAGTTCCCTCATACACCACAGGGCATCCTGGGTAGATAAATGAGTGGGGGCCAGGGTCATGGCGGGGGGGCCTGGAGCTGCCCTGTCAGTCCATTATGGGTACATCTGATGGGCGTTGCAGGAATGAGGGCCTCCCTGCCGGTTGGGGGACCCAGGCCTCCTGGAGCAGAACACACAGAGGCACTTGCTGTGGGACTCTCATGTAACACACATGGCTGGAGTCACCGAGTGTGCATCACAGGCCAGACAGCAGCTGCGCGCCTGGGCACAGCTGCGAACCTTGAGCATCTTCGGTGCTGTTTAAAGAAGCTAGACAGATGTTTCTTAAAGTTTGCATCACCCACATCGACCTGAGCCTACAATGGAATCATGAAGCTCTGTCCAGAGGAGCAGAGTTATGAGGAAGCCTCAAAGGTCATTACCTTGCTGTCTGGGGCGCAAGGCATGGCCCGAGTCTGCTACAGACAGGTGAAGGCCGAGGGAAGTTCTTCTTTGTTGGTGTTGCTCTAAGCAGCAGGAAAATTAGATGGTTGACTTGTGTTGAGGAAGCTGTTACCAACCAGACAGCCAAGGCACTTGGGAACATTAAAGAGGAACTACAAATTGCGAGGATTGTGGCCCTCCAAAATCGTATGGTCCTAGATGTAGTTTTGGCTGATCGAGGTGTTGCATGTCACATAATCGGAAGTAGCTGTTGTATTTACATACCGAACCATTCCCCTTCAGTTTTTGATTCGATACTGACCATCTATGTATGTAACTCTCATATACATGCTTGTACCACCTTCTTTTAAGCTTCTGTGTGGGTATAAAAGACCCATTGTGTTTCTACTCCTTGTGCTACTTCATACACTACCAAAGGGTGTTGTGTGAATGTAGTTCCAACTCATGAGGTTTAATAAATATCTCTTTTGACCATTCTGTTTCGTGCCAACTTCTATTTACTTGTCTGAGGACTTGCGTGCAGAGAAGGGTGACCCCCTAGCACTGGTAGGCCTGGCTAAGGCCCACCTCTACAAGACTGGCTGGGCTTAGGCACTACCCACACTCCAAGAGCTGTGTCCAGTGCATGCTGACCATGGCTGAACCCGCAGGTCTGACGGCCGCGATCATCTGGTTAGAGTGACAGGGTCACTGGGCACATGATGTGACCACAGCCCAAGAGATGTGCATGGCAGAAGGCATTAGAATAAAAGAATTAGGTGGCGATTGGGAGTTAGAATAAGAGAATTAGGTGGCGATTGGGAGGTGGGATAGGAGAATTAGATGGTGAATGGGAATTAGAATAGGACAATTAAGTGACAAATAAGAATTAGAAAAGCAGAATTAGGTGGCAAAAGGGAATTAGAAAAGGAGAATTAGGTAGGAAATTGGAGGATTAGGTGGGATACTATAGTACAGAGAGACTTGATCTCAGAAATTTCACTTTTTGAAAAAATTATACATTACTTGATTTTGATCATTTGCTACATTATCCCCATATTTTAATATTTCGTGCATTGACCGTTCATTTCACAAAATATACAAGGATGAACTGGGATGCTACAGCATGGAAACATCTGTGGCATGATAGGGCCTGCTAGAATGAAACTTTTGATTTCAATCGTATAAAGGGCAATGGGAGATGAGCCAGTGGCCTGACTTGTTGTCCTGAAAGGTAAGAATTCAAATTCCTTTTGGCAAGTAATGTCACAGGGTGACCTTTGTCAAACAACACACTTTGGGGTGTCTATTAATCCACCCAAAACAAAATGGGCGATGTTCAGTCCCCCAAGAGGTGCTCCTAGAACAGGAAAGGGGAGACCAGGTCAAAGACTTTGATTAAAAAGGTATTTGGATTTCAGCAAGTGGTATCTGGGGTAGTTACTACGTGCTTGTTCTTGCTAAAGAAATTCTTAATCTCATTAATCAACTTCATTCTAAAATCCAAAAAGCTCTTCTGTGTTTTCACAAAGCCTGTTAGCTAACACTCGCCGTATGCTAATGCGAGTCACACCAACAATACTAGCACAGTTCTTGTCTACTGTCTAATCAAAGCTTACAACACATCCACTCTTCTGACCAATACCAGAACAGCTCTTTGTTACGTCAGTATTGCTCCTACTACTGACCCTCCCTTTACAATCTGGACTTTTCACACACCGTTGTTTCAACCAATACCAGCGCGTCTCTCTGTCCAGTATGACTCCTGCTCCTGACACTCCCTTCAAAAGGTAATACGACAATATTTTCTAACTTTTCATTATACATTTCTGTTAGTAACTACGTAAAAACATTGCTACTCTTTCTGCTCCGCTAAACCAAAGATCGTTTCTTCACTCGCTTCAAAGAGAAAATTCTTCCTTTCACTACAAGTAAATAACAGTTTATCCTACACTTATGCTGGGGGAGGACCAGTTACTCCTCTAGGGATACACCTCCTTTGGGTAAGGCCAAAGTTTCACAGGCGGGCCATCTGATGTCACTCACACTCTGCTTTTATGCAATATAGAACCTAATATAACACCTACAGCACTGCATAGCTTTAAGATGTTATGACAACAGACGAGTAATCTTCTGCAGTGTGATGTCCTTACCACACTCTTCTAAAATCTGTTCCCGGGATTCCCAGGTATCTCTGTACTTGTACTTCCTGACAACATAGAACACAACACTAACTCTTGAGTTTAAACATAGAGTTAATATTCAGAAATCAATATTCAATAATCAATAATCACCAAACTAATCAATAATAACCATCTCTCTGCTACCAGAAAAACTGATCCAGCGAAAGGCCAGGGACAAACACATCACAAACAAATGAAAAATTCAATGGGCCCATATACACATTCAAGTTTCCTGGCTGTTTCGCTGCGAGTCAAGTTTTGTAATTAACTTTGATCTTGATTAGTTAACTCACAGGAGATACAGTATTGCATCTGATATATTTTTTTCTCTGTCTAACTAATCTAAGGCTATAGGACAGACTCAGGACAGGGTAAATACTTAGTAAACTTCTCTACAGACCCGACGCACCGGGGCGCATCTCTCACTTACACTCTCTCCCTCCTCGATATTCTTCCAGAATCTTCGATCTAATCAAGTGTCTTTCAGTGGTGAATCTTCCCAGTCTGTTCTCTTTCCTCAGCAGCAGTAGTTCTTGCCTCTCTCTCTCTTGCACTCATGTTTGCCTTGCCTCGCTTACATGTATGACAACTCTTAACATTTAAGTCACTCTATTTATAGTCTTCATTTCTGCATGTCCCACCCTAAAAAGTTACAAGTCTTGATGAAATACGAACCCTGATTGAACAGGGACAGGGGAGCTGACGTGTTTAATCTCTTATTCAAACATTGGAATGTTGGGAGCTCCATTGAAAACAATGAATTGCTCCGGGCTTATAATGGCTGGTATAAGCCTGGAGTTCCAACATTCCAATGTTTCTTTGTTCACAGCTCTGGTTGTGGACAAAGGCTTCAGGGAACCTGAGGGCATTCCCATCCCCTCATGCTCCCATAAGGGTTTGTTTTTTTTGTTAGAACATTCTGCCCTCCAGTGGCAGAATGTTCTAATAGCCTTATAGCCCTTCATAGCTGGCTATACCGGCTATTAAAGTCCCTCTCCCTTATTAAAGGCCCTCGCCTTTAACGCTGGAGAGGGCCTTTAATAGCCGGTATAGCCCTCTACATGGGCTATAAGGCTATAATAAACTTTTTTATCTAACAAACCCATCCCCTTCAGCTCATTTAATATTCTGTTTCACTTCCTTTTACATGTATTTCATGTGACAATTTAAAATACATTTCAATACAGTTCCACATCGAGAAGAGGTTTCACACGGCAGATGTCGTTGGCTCTTGGCAGCCTGTCAGTGACTCGGTCAACGTGTCACATCGAATGTCTAGCTCACTTCCATTTTTGTCGTTATCTTTTCTCTTGTATGCCACATGAGGCCTAAACGTACACTATTAATAAAGGAATCATAAACAGATGTTACTTTTTTCAAATAAGTGATTTTAACAGTTTGCCACCCACTACTACTCTATCCCATGATATTTTCTCCTTCATTAAGCAAAAACATTAGCAGCGAGAGCTCTTTTTAGATACAGGCTAGCATATGCCAGGCACACAGTGCCTCAAGACCTAAGGTTAGTAATTTCTGCGCATGCGTGAGAGTTTTCCCTCTCAAAACAGGTTAGTCACTGTTGTGTTCTAATATGATGTCACTTGTGGAATTTTTACCTGTCATGTAGAATGCTCTGGTTGGTAGTGCAGTTGAAGTTGGAGCATAACTTGCTGTGCTCCTGCCTGCTGTAGATGTCTAAGTTGTCTTCATCCTGCATTAAACCTAACTTGGTACAACACGACTTGTGGACCCATTCTCTACATAATTACTGGCGACGATTGGGAAACCAAGTAAGGAAACTCAGAAGAAGGATTGGAAGACAACGTTCACGTTTGAGCTACATATCTGACTTGTCACGTATTTGAATTTGAGTGACATCTTTTAAAGACAAAGATTTCTGCTTTCCGGTAAATATTTTTTTTTGTATTCTTTTGTCAAAGTAACTGGTTCACAAGGCTGCCTGGAATTGGAAAGGTAATATGTGGAGCAAGAAAACAACTTTTACTTATTAGCAGCGCTATTTTGTCGGAAAACTACGCTTTGAATACTAAAACTGTGAGTCTTCTACGATTTTAAGCCTGAAAGAGAGCTTTTAACTTACATTTTTTTTCTTTCTTCCACCGTTGGACTGTGCATGGTTTGAATCGTGGTGGAATCTTGTGCTCGCTACAGCTTTGTATCCTGCTCCATAGCGACCGTGACGAAACTCCATGCTCGCTACGGCTTTGTATCCTGCTCCTTAGCGACCTGACGAAGCTTCATTTCCTGCATTTGGAGAGAAGCCGTGTGCATTCTGGGTATTACCCTTTCACCTCCCTGACGTGATGACGTCAGCAACGTGCCGCCATTTTGTTTTTCTTTCATGACTGTTTCGGAAAGGAAATTTTAACGAAGCATCTCCTTCTTTTGCCATAACTTCGTCATTTTTTAAATTTAATTGCCGATTTATAAATTGGCGTTTTGCTACCATTTAGAACAGTTTTACAAGGTATTTACATTTTTTTTTGTGTTTCTTTTCTTGTTTCAATCTCCTTCCTTTTCTTAAAATGTCTAACATCGCTGCTCCACCTCATTTTCTTCAAACTGCTGGTGAGCCAAACATTGAGTGGGATTTGTGGTACCCAATGTTTTTGGCTTACGTTGATGTCCTGGAAAAGGATGGGTGCTCAGCCAAACGCAAATTAGCTCTTCTTAGACATTGTCTAGGTGGAGCAGGTATCAAGGAATTTGACAATCTTCCGCCTGTAGATGATGCTGGAGACATTGTTGTTTTCGAAAAAGCTTTAAGTTTTATTCCCGTGTCCAGAAACAAGATGAGTTGATTGAAGACAATGTTTCTGCCTTGCGTTCTTTAGCTTGTTTGTGTGCCTTTGAAACGATTTCTTACGAACAAGTTCTGAGAGATCAGATAATGATGCGTACAAAGAGTAAGAAAATTCAAGAAAGACTTTGGTTGGGAACAGAATCCTCTTTGAGTGCCGTAATTAACATTGCGAAAGGCATTGAACAATCTGAATTATTTGTCTCTGAGATAAGAGGTCAAACACCAAAGTCACAGGTTCCTGAGACTGAAGTCTCGTTAGTAAAGAGCCAAACAACTTCATTTAATCCCAATAGAGTGCCTCCTAAAAAAGATAGTGACAAGAAGTTTTCAGAAAATAAGAATGCTGTTGACAATAAGTTTGCTTACAGGAAAAATGTTTCTTGTTATAGATGTGGCAGCTCAAATCACTTTGGGAACTACAGGGGATGTCCGGCTTGGGATAGAGTGTGTGTCAAATGTAAGAGAAAAGGTCATTTTTCAAATGTTTGTCGTTCTTCCCAAAGGGTTAACTATATTTCACAAGAAGAAGAAGAAGTTCTACATAGTTTTAACTGCATTTTGTCTGTGGATGAATCAGAACAAAAGGAATTTCCCTCTTACACAATTTTAATTGATAACCAACCTATTCTGTTAATGATTGATTCCTGCTCATGGTATTCTATTATTGGCCTAAAATTGTTTAAAAGCTTTTGGGGTGACAGGAAATTAATAGCTCCTGATATCTCCCCTGGTGGATATACTGGGCAGAAAATAAACATTGAAGGTTTCTTTTGGGCTGATATTCAGATAGAGGATAGATACACCAAAGGGAAAGTCTATGTGGCTACTAAAGGTGTAGCTATTTTGGGGTGGCCACATCAACGCGCGCTTGGGATTAAACTTGACCCTAATGCCGATCCTCCAGTATACCTGGGTGATATATGTGTATGAGTGTAAGTGATTTGGGAGAAAATACACTTTTCGTGGAGAACACTAAGAAGAATTTTCCTGATGTTTTTAAAGAGTCTTTAGGGAGATTTTCGGATTTTAAACACAAGATTATTCTTAATGATAATGCAATTCCAGTCAGGCACAGGGTCAGGAATGTTCCGTTGGCTTATCGTGGGAAACTTAAAGAAATTCTTGAGGATCTTGTATCTAAACAAATCATAGAACCTATCGAATCTTCCCCCTGCGTTTCTCCCATCGTTTTATCACTCAAAAGTTCTGGCGAGCTCCGCCTATGTGTGGATCTCCGCAGTCTAAATAAAGAGATTTGGGTTGATAAACATCCCCTCCCTAACATCCATGAATTAATCTCGTCACTTACAGATCCTACTCTCCTACACACCAAACCCTGGGTTTGGTTTTACAATGATACTCAACTAAAGCTTTAATACTCATTGGGCCCAATTCACAGAACTAATTGGAGAAACAATCCTAAACTTACTACTTTTGGTATTTACCAAGGCATTTAGTAGTAGTAAAGTTAGGAGTCCTAACTTTACTACAACTAAATGCCTTTTGTGAATACCAAAAGTAGTAAGTTTAGGATTTTGTTTCAGATCTAAGAAGGTGTTGTGTGATTTACTTATGAATGTTGCTGTATGAGAACGGGTGAATGTTGCCGATATTGGCACTAATCACTACAACTAAAATACCTGTCAGACACACCCACAGCGACCGTTTGCAGAGGATAAACAGTGCGACGGGATGAACTCACACATGCAGACAACCTTTCAAAATGGAAAAGGGTATTACAAATCTATCTTTATAGAAGAGAAGAGTTTCCCACAGAATATGTATCCGGCCTCCTGCTACCCCAGGAGCTCTTAAAACTCTGACTTCTCCTGCTGCTCCTGGGTGCGTCCAGGCTTACTTCAACTCGCACGGCAGGTGCCACAGGTGGCAGCAGCCTCCAGGCTCATCACAAGCACTCATCGAGGGCGTGAAGAGGAGTGTGTCCCCACCTGTGCATGACAACACCCACCAGACCTACAAGTTTTGTTTTTCACACAGAGGGTTTCGCCACTGAAAGCAGCTGCAGCAGGAGGGAAAAACACATGCGATTCCCAAAAACTTGAATGTACCACCACACACCTGTTATCATTAGGAATGGGACCCTCGATACGATAATTCTGAGATGTGGAAATAACAGGAATTTTTCTGGGGCGCTCATAATCGAGGCCACACTAGAGGAATGTCTTCGTAACTGGTACACTTTCTTTGACACCTGGTTTCTGTTTATTATCTCTCTCAGACCCTGCTGCAAGCAGTGACCTGTAAACCAAGGAACTGGCTTTAGAAAGATGGAACTATGGAGCAGTTTTATTATTCTTTCTTGCAACACAGCAAGCCACCTCACTGCACTGTGTGAAAGGGCATGAATGTGACATATTTACCATTCATTATATGGCCACTTTTGTCTGCGTTGCTCCAGTGCCGGTACCCTGGTGGCATATTGCTGCACGGGTGTCTGTGTTGTTGGCGTGATTGTTTTTGTGCAGCAAGGGACACCATCTTGCACAAAAACAATCCTGACAGGCATTTTCCTCTATGTAGAAAGGAGAAATAAAGATATTTCTCCTTGTTGTGCCTCAATTGGGGAAGCGTGGACTTTTGACACATTACCAGCTCTACCACTATGGGTAAATCTGAAAAGTGCTAAAATCCATAGATAAATGTGGGGAAACCCCCACCCTCCACCCATGGACGCCTCTCAGGTGCAGAGCGATGCAACGCAGCGATTTACACTCTCTTGTGTTATCCTAGATTTATCAGGCATGCAGGGCCATGCAAAGTGGACTTGCATCGGTTGATTAATCTCACTTTTGACACAAGGGCGACGCCAAACACTGATCAATATGGCCCTTTGTGCTCTTAAAGTTATAAAAGCGAGACCACTACAGGCTGACAGTATCCTGCACATGACAGACTCTGAATATCTTGTCCTCCTCCTCCTGCCCCAAAGGGCGCCCTCACCTGCATCCCAGACCCCAGCATCCTTACATCTGGCATCGGTTTAAAACCGCGTGTCCTCCTCCTGCCCAAAGGGCGCCCTCATCTGCATCCCGGACCCCCGCATCCTTACACCTGGCCTTGGTTTAAAACCACGTGTCCTCCTCCTCCTGCCCCGAAGGGCGCCCTCACCTGCATCCCCGACCCCAGCATCCTTACACCTGGCCTCGGTATAAAACCGCATGTCCTCCTTCTCCTGCCCCGAAGGGCGCCCTCACCTGCATCCCAGACCCCAGCATCCTTACACCTGGCCTCAGTTTAAAACCGCGCATCCTCCTCCTCCTGCCCCGAAGGGCGCCCTCACCTGCATTCCGGACCCCAGCATCCTTACACCTGGCCTCGGTATAAAACTGATTGTCCTCCTCCTCCTGCCCCGAAGGGCGCCCTCACCTGCATCCTGGAACCCCGCATCCTTACACCTGGCCTCGATATAAAACCACGTGTCCTCCTCCTCCTGCCACGAAGGGCGCCATCACCTGCATCCCAGACCCAGGCCTCCTTACACCTGGCCTCGATATAAAATGCGTGTCCTCCTCCTCCTGCCCCAAAGGGCACCTTCACCTGCATCCCGGACCCCGCATCCTTACACTTGGTCTTGGTATAAAACCGTGTGTCATCCTCCTGCCCCGAAGGGTGCTCTCACCTGCATCCCGGACCCCAGCATCCTTACACCTGGCCTTGGTATAACACCGCGTGCCCTGCTCCTCCTGCCCCGAAGGGCGCTATCACCTGCATCCCGGACCCCGCATCCTTACACCTGGCCTCAGTATAAAACCGCATGTCCTCCTCCTCCTGCCCCGAAGGGGGCCCTCACCTGCATCCCGGACCCCCGCATGCTTACACCTGGCCTCGGCATAAAACCGCGTGTCCTCATCCTCCTGCCCCAAAGAGCGTCCTCACCTGCATCCCAGACCCCCGCATCCTTACACCTAGCCTCGGTATAAAACAGCATCCTCCCTCCCAAGAGGCTCCGAACGCTCATGTGGCCTCAGGAGACCTGAGAGAGCTCTTCAAGCCAAGGTCTCTCCGGGTCCTGGGCGTGCCCAGGCATCGCCCCTGGCACTGCAGGTGCTTAACCGTGCCAGCACTTCTGGGCTGAACATCTGACTGACTCAGCCCAACCCGCCCCATGTGTGCAAAGTGCACCATGTAGTTGGATGGCAAACAGACCCCACACACTCTGTGTCATCCCTAGTGAGGGTTGAGTTCCCTCATACACCACAGGGCATCCTGGGTAGATAAATGAGTGGGGGCCAGGGTCATGGCGGGGGGGCCTGGAGCTGCCCTGTCAGTCCATTATGGGTACATCTGATGGGCGTTGCAGGAATGAGGGCCTCCCTGCCGGTTGGGGGACCCAGGCCTCCTGGAGCAGAACACACAGAGGCACTTGCTGTGGGACTCTCATGTAACACACATGGCTGGAGTCACCGAGTGTGCATCACAGGCCAGACAGCAGCTGCGCGCCTGGGCACAGCTGCGAACCTTGAGCATCTTCGGTGCTGTTTAAAGAAGCTAGACAGATGTTTCTTAAAGTTTGCATCACCCACATCGACCTGAGCCTACAATGGAATCATGAAGCTCTGTCCAGAGGAGCAGAGTTATGAGGAAGCCTCAAAGGTCATTACCTTGCTGTCTGGGGCGCAAGGCATGGCCCGAGTCTGCTACAGACAGGTGAAGGCCGAGGGAAGTTCTTCTTTGTTGGTGTTGCTCTAAGCAGCAGGAAAATTAGATGGTTGACTTGTGTTGAGGAAGCTGTTACCAACCAGAAAGAGGAACTACAAATTGCGAGGATTGTGGCCCTCCAAAATCGTATGGTCCTAGATGTAGTTTTGGCTGATCGAGGTGTTGCATGTCACATAATCGGAAGTAGCTGTTGTATTTACATACCGAACCATTCCCCTTCAGTTTTTGATTCGATACTGACCATCTATGTATGTAACTCTCATATACATGCTTGTACCACCTTCTTTTAAGCTTCTGTGTGGGTATAAAAGACCCATTGTGTTTCTACTCCTTGTGCTACTTCATACACTACCAAAGGGTGTTGTGTGAATGTAGTTCCAACTCATGAGGTTTAATAAATATCTCTTTTGACCATTCTGTTTCGTGCCAACTTCTATTTACTTGTCTGAGGACTTGCGTGCAGAGAAGGGTGACCCCCTAGCACTGGTAGGCCTGGCTAAGGCCCACCTCTACAAGACTGGCTGGGCTTAGGCACTACCCACACTCCAAGAGCTGTGTCCAGTGCATGCTGACCATGGCTGAACCCGCAGGTCTGACGGCCGCGATCATCTGGTTAGAGTGACAGGGTCACTGGGCACATGATGTGACCACAGCCCAAGAGATGTGCATGGCAGAAGGCATTAGAATAAAAGAATTAGGTGGCGATTGGGAGTTAGAATAAGAGAATTAGGTGGCGATTGGGAGGTGGGATAGGAGAATTAGATGGTGAATGGGAATTAGAATAGGACAATTAAGTGACAAATAAGAATTAGAAAAGCAGAATTAGGTGGCAAAAGGGAATTAGAAAAGGAGAATTAGGTAGGAAATTGGAGGATTAGGTGGGATACTATAGTACAGAGAGACTTGATCTCAGAAATTTCACTTTTTGAAAAAATTATACATTACTTGATTTTGATCATTTGCTACATTATCCCCATATTTTAATATTTCGTGCATTGACCGTTCATTTCACAAAATATACAAGGATGAACTGGGATGCTACAGCATGGAAACATCTGTGGCATGATAGGGCCTGCTAGAATGAAACTTTTGATTTCAATCGTATAAAGGGCAATGGGAGATGAGCCAGTGGCCTGACTTGTTGTCCTGAAAGGTAAGAATTCAAATTCCTTTTGGCAAGTAATGTCACAGGGTGACCTTTGTCAAACAACACACTTTGGGGTGTCTATTAATCCACCCAAAACAAAATGGGCGATGTTCAGTCCCCCAAGAGGTGCTCCTAGAACAGGAAAGGGGAGACCAGGTCAAAGACTTTGATTAAAAAGGTATTTGGATTTCAGCAAGTGGTATCTGGGGTAGTTACTACGTGCTTGTTCTTGCTAAAGAAATTCTTAATCTCATTAATCAACTTCATTCTAAAATCCAAAAAGCTCTTCTGTGTTTTCACAAAGCCTGTTAGCTAACACTCGCCCTATGCTAATGCGAGTCACACCAACAATACTAGCACAGTTCTTGTCTACTGTCTAATCAAAGCTTACAACACATCCACTCTTCTGACCAATACCAGAACAGCTCTTTGTTACGTCAGTATTGCTCCTACTACTGACCCTCCCTTTACAATCTGGACTTTTCACACACCGTTGTTTCAACCAATACCAGCGCGTCTCTCTGTCCAGTATGACTCCTGCTCCTGACACTCCCTTCAAAAGGTAATACGACAATATTTTCTAACTTTTCATTATACATTTCTGTTAGTAACTACGTAAAAACATTGCTACTCTTTCTGCTCCGCTAAACCAAAGATCGTTTCTTCACTCGCTTCAAAGAGAAAATTCTTCCTTTCACTACAAGTAAATAACAGTTTATCCTACACTTATGCTGGGGGAGGACCAGTTACTCCTCTAGGGATACACCTCCTTTGGGTAAGGCCAAAGTTTCACAGGCGGGCCATCTGATGTCACTCACACTCTGCTTTTATGCAATATAGAACCTAATATAACACCTACAGCACTGCATAGCTTTAAGATGTTATGACAACAGACGAGTAATCTTCTGCAGTGTGATGTCCTTACCACACTCTTCTAAAATCTGTTCCCGGGATTCCCAGGTATCTCTGTACTTGTACTTCCTGACAACATAGAACACAACACTAACTCTTGAGTTTAAACATAGAGTTAATATTCAGAAATCAATATTCAATAATCAATAATCACCAAACTAATCAATAATAACCATCTCTCTGCTACCAGGAAAACTGATCCAGCGAAAGGCCAGGGACAAACACATCACAAACAAATGAAAAATTCAATGGGCCCATATACACATTCAAGTTTCCTGGCTGTTTCGCTGCGAGTCAAGTTTTGTAATTAACTTTGATCTTGATTAGTTAACTCACAGGAGATACAGTATTGCATCTGATATATTTTTTTCTCTGTCTAACTAATCTAAGGCTATAGGACAGACTCAGGACAGGGTAAATACTTAGTAAACTTCTCTACAGACCCGACGCACCGGGGCGCATCTCTCACTTACACTCTCTCCCTCCTCGATATTCTTCCAGAATCTTCGATCTAATCAAGTGTCTTTCAGTGGTGAATCTTCCCAGTCTGTTCTCTTTCCTCAGCAGCAGTAGTTCTTGCCTCTCTCTCTCTTGCACTCATGTTTGCCTTGCCTCGCTTACATGTATGACAACTCTTAACATTTAAGTCACTCTATTTATAGTCTTCATTTCTGCATGTCCCACCCTAAAAAGTTACAAGTCTTGATGAAATACGAACCCTGATTGAACAGGGACAGGGGAGCTGACGTGTTTAATCTCTTATTCAAACATTGGAATGTTGGGAGCTCCATTGAAAACAATGAATTGCTCCGGGCTTATAATGGCTGGTATAAGCCTGGAGTTCCAACATTCCAATGTTTCTTTGTTCACAGCTCTGGTTGTGGACAAAGGCTTCAGGGAACCTGAGGGCATTCCCATCCCCTCATGCTCCCATAAGGGTTTGTTTTTTTTGTTAGAACATTCTGCCCTCCAGTGGCAGAATGTTCTAATAGCCTTATAGCCCTTCATAGCTGGCTATACCGGCTATTAAAGTCCCTCTCCCTTATTAAAGGCCCTCGCCTTTAACGCTGGAGAGGGCCTTTAATAGCCGGTATAGCCCTCTACATGGGCTATAAGGCTATAATAAACTTTTTTATCTAACAAACCCATCCCCTTCAGCTCATTTAATATTCTGTTTCACTTCCTTTTACATGTATTTCATGTGACAATTTAAAATACATTTCAATACAGTTCCACATCGAGAAGAGGTTTCACACGGCAGATGTCGTTGGCTCTTGGCAGCCTGTCAGTGACTCGGTCAACGTGTCACATCGAATGTCTAGCTCACTTCCATTTTTGTCGTTATCTTTTCTCTTGTATGCCACATGAGGCCTAAACGTACACTATTAATAAAGGAATCATAAACAGATGTTACTTTTTTCAAATAAGTGATTTTAACAGTTTGCCACCCACTACTACTCTATCCCATGATATTTTCTCCTTCATTAAGCAAAAACATTAGCAGCGAGAGCTCTTTTTAGATACAGGCTAGCATATGCCAGGCACACAGTGCCTCAAGACCTAAGGTTAGTAATTTCTGCGCATGCGTGAGAGTTTTCCCTCTCAAAACAGGTTAGTCACTGTTGTGTTCTAATATGATGTCACTTGTGGAATTTTTACCTGTCATGTAGAATGCTCTGGTTGGTAGTGCAGTTGAAGTTGGAGCATAACTTGCTGTGCTCCTGCCTGCTGTAGATGTCTAAGTTGTCTTCATCCTGCATTAAACCTAACTTGGTACAACACGACTTGTGGACCCATTCTCTACATAATTACTGGCGACGATTGGGAAACCAAGTAAGGAAACTCAGAAGAAGGATAGGAAGACAACGTTCACGTTTGAGCTACATATCTGACTTGTCACGTATTTGAATTTGAGTGACATCTTTTAAAGACAAAGATTTCTGCTTTCCGGTAAATATTTTTTTTTGTATTCTTTTGTCAAAGTAACTGGTTCACAAGGCTGCCTGGAATTGGAAAGGTAATATGTGGAGCAAGAAAACAACTTTTACTTATTAGCAGCGCTATTTTGTCGGAAAACTACGCTTTGAATACTAAAACTGTGAGTCTTCTACGATTTTAAGCCTGAAAGAGAGCTTTTAACTTACATTTTTTTTCTTTCTTCCACCGTTGGACTGTGCATGGTTTGAATCGTGGTGGAATCTTGTGCTCGCTACAGCTTTGTATCCTGCTCCATAGCGACCGTGACGAAACTCCATGCTCGCTACGGCTTTGTATCCTGCTCCTTAGCGACCTGACGAAGCTTCATTTCCTGCATTTGGAGAGAAGCCGTGTGCATTCTGGGTATTACCCTTTCACCTCCCTGACGTGATGACGTCAGCAACGTGCCGCCATTTTGTTTTTCTTTCATGACTGTTTCGGAAAGGAAATTTTAACGAAGCATCTCCTTCTTTTGCCATAACTTCGTCATTTTTTAAATTTAATTGCCGATTTATAAATTGGCGTTTTGCTACCATTTAGAACAGTTTTACAAGGTATTTACATTTTTTTTTGTGTTTCTTTTCTTGTTTCAATCTCCTTCCTTTTCTTAAAATGTCTAACATCGCTGCTCCACCTCATTTTCTTCAAACTGCTGGTGAGCCAAACATTGAGTGGGATTTGTGGTACCCAATGTTTTTGGCTTACGTTGATGTCCTGGAAAAGGATGGGTGCTCAGCCAAACGCAAATTAGCTCTTCTTAGACATTGTCTAGGTGGAGCAGGTATCAAGGAATTTGACAATCTTCCGCCTGTAGATGATGCTGGAGACATTGTTGTTTTCGAAAAAGCTTTAAGTTTTATTCCCGTGTCCAGAAACAAGATGAGTTGATTGAAGACAATGTTTCTGCCTTGCGTTCTTTAGCTTGTTTGTGTGCCTTTGAAACGATTTCTTACGAACAAGTTCTGAGAGATCAGATAATGATGCGTACAAAGAGTAAGAAAATTCAAGAAAGACTTTGGTTGGGAACAGAATCCTCTTTGAGTGCCGTAATTAACATTGCGAAAGGCATTGAACAATCTGAATTATTTGTCTCTGAGATAAGAGGTCAAACACCAAAGTCACAGGTTCCTGAGACTGAAGTCTCGTTAGTAAAGAGCCAAACAACTTCATTTAATCCCAATAGAGTGCCTCCTAAAAAAGATAGTGACAAGAAGTTTTCAGAAAATAAGAATGCTGTTGACAATAAGTTTGCTTACAGGAAAAATGTTTCTTGTTATAGATGTGGCAGCTCAAATCACTTTGGGAACTACAGGGGATGTCCGGCTTGGGATAGAGTGTGTGTCAAATGTAAGAGAAAAGGTCATTTTTCAAATGTTTGTCGTTCTTCCCAAAGGGTTAACTATATTTCACAAGAAGAAGAAGAAGTTCTACATAGTTTTAACTGCATTTTGTCTGTGGATGAATCAGAACAAAAGGAATTTCCCTCTTACACAATTTTAATTGATAACCAACCTATTCTGTTAATGATTGATTCCTGCTCATGGTATTCTATTATTGGCCTAAAATTGTTTAAAAGCTTTTGGGGTGACAGGAAATTAATAGCTCCTGATATTTCCCCTGGTGGATATACTGGGCAGAAAATAAACATTGAAGGTTTCTTTTGGGCTGATATTCAGATAGAGGATAGATACACCAAAGGGAAAGTCTATGTGGCTACTAAAGGTGTAGCTATTTTGGGGTGGCCACATCAACGCGCGCTTGGGATTAAACTTGACCCTAATGCCGATCCTCCAGTATACCTGGGTGATATATGTGTATTGAGTGTAAGTGATTTGGGAGAAAATACACTTTTCGTGGAGAACACTAAGAAGAATTTTCCTGATGTTTTTAAAGAGTCTTTAGGGAGATTTTCGGATTTTAAACACAAGATTATTCTTAATGATAATGCAATTCCAGTCAGGCACAGGGTCAGGAATGTTCCGTTGGCTTATCGTGGGAAACTTAAAGAAATTCTTGAGGATCTTGTATCTAAACAAATCATAGAACCTATCGAATCTTCCCCCTGCGTTTCTCCCATCGTTTTATCACTCAAAAGTTCTGGCGAGCTCCGCCTATGTGTGGATCTCCGCAGTCTAAATAAAGAGATTTGGGTTGATAAACATCCCCTCCCTAACATCCATGAATTAATCTCGTCACTTACTGGTGCCACTGTTTTCTCAACGATTGATTTAGGTAGTGCTTACCACCAGGTCGAGTTACATGAAGAGTCAAAGAAATTGACGGCTTTTGTAACTCCAGAGGGCATGTTCCAGTATTTGAGATTGCCTTTTGGACTTGCCAGTGCTGCATCGGTTTTTCAGTGCTTAATGAAGGAGGTTCTTTTTGACTGTAAAGGAGCCATCGCGTTCCAAGATGACATCCTAATCTTTGGGGAAAATGTTAAAGAGCATGATCACAATCTGTATTGTGTATTGACTAATGTTCAGAAGAAAGGGCTCACATTAAAATTCAACAAGTGCAAGTTTAGGCAGCCTAAGGTTGAGTATTTAGGACATGAAATCTCAAAAGATGGTATAAAACCTAAATTCAATCATGTAAAAAGTATTACTGAAGCTCCTATTCCCTCTTCTAAAGAGCAATTGTTGTCCTTTTTGGGACTCACTGAATTTTATGGCAAATTTGTTAAAGATTACTCTACTATTGTGCACCCTTTGCGGTCTTTGTTAAAAAAACAAGCGAAGTTTGTTTGGGGTAAAGAAAAACAAGTTTCTTTTGACACTTTAAAGGGTAAAATTATCAATGCTCCTTTTCTTAAACCTTTTTCTGTCCATAAAGAATGTATAGTTTGCGTGGATGCGAGTAACGTATGCCTAGGTGCCGTTTTGATGCAAAAGGACAATTTCGGTGAACATGTGGTGTCTTATACGTCAAGGAATCTACGAGATGTTGAATTTAATTATTCCACGATAGAGAAAGAGCTTCTTGCTTGTACTTTGGCGACTCAACATTTTCGTCAATTTCTTTGGGGGATGAAATTTTCATTGAGGACAGTTCATAAACCTCTTGTCAGTATGTTGTCAGCTGGTGGTGGTAGAACTCTCACTGCTCGTCTCGCCCGTCTTGCCGCTAAGTTGCAGGAATATCGTTGTGAGGCTGTTTATGTTCCTGGACGTCTCAATGTGCATGCGGATTGCATGTCACGTTTTCCTATTAGTGATTGTTCGAATAGGAATCATTCTGAGGAGTGTGATGTAGCTTTTACTTTGTGTGATGTTAACTTAATTGCTGGGAAATATCAGGAAAACCCTACTACTGAAAGTGTTTGGTCAAAAGCTATGCTTCATGACGATGTTCTTGAGAAAGTGAAGGTTTACTTAAGAAATGGTTGGCCTGAAGAAAGGAAGTTGAGTGGTGATTTGGCTTCCTTTTTTAAGGTTAAAGATGATTTGATGGTAATTGATGATATGGTTTATAGAGATGATAAAATTGTTCCTCCAAAAGATATTAGAGAGTTCATTTGTGGTTTGGCTCATGAAGGCCATATGGGAATGTCTACGACCAAGAGAAGGATTAGAGAATTCTACTGGTGGCCTAGTATGGATGCCATGGTTGACAGGTTGGTGAGAAATTGTTCTCCTTGTTCTTTAAGTGATAAGTCTGTGAAACCAATTTCTGCTGGGATTTCTCCTGTTGAATTTGCTCTTGGACCTTGGAGAAAATTGGGTATCGACATCATTGGTCCTTTCAACTATCAGTCGGGGAAGGATATGTTTGCTGTTGTCCTTGTGGATTATTTTTCGAAGTGGCCAGAATTGAAGATTGTGGAAAAGGCCAATTCTGAGATTGTTGTTGAGTTCTTAAATGAAGTTTTCTGTAGAGAGGGTTTACCAGAAGAAATTGTTTCCGACAATGGTCCACAGTTTGTGAGCGAAGTATTTGTTTCCTTTTTGAATGTCTGTGGTATTCTCCATAAAAGGGTTTCAAATTATTCTCCACAATCTAATGGTCAAGTGGAGCGATTTGACAGGGTTATTAAGGAGTCTTGCCAATTAGCCTTGCGGAGTGGTTTGAAATGGAAGAAGGCCTTACAGGCTACTTTGTTCAGTTATCGCATGTCTCCCAACTCTGTTACCGGTCTATCTCCTTTTGAGATGTTACGTTGTAGGAAGCCAGAAACGAAAATTTTGCCTTGGTGGTTGAAGGCAAGAGATTGTGATTAACCGGAGTTAGATATGAAGAATATTAGAGATCGTGTTGGTAGATACCAAGAGAAAATGTTACTGAGTTCTTCTCGGAAGTCTGATTCTTCTAAACTATCTGTGGGTGACTTTGTGAGAGTAAAGTTTGGTGGTATTATTCCAAAAGGTGTTTCCAGATGGTCTTCTCCAGTTAAAGTCACTGAGGTCTTTAGTAAGGCTGTTAGAGTGGAGGGTGGCAAGATTTGGAATTTTAGGCGCATCTCAATTTGCAGAGCCAATGATTTGAAAAATAAAAATGTTTGTTTGGATGTGAAATCTCATGAAAGCCAGTCGCTTCCTGATGTTGATTCGGGTTTCCCTGGTTCGCATGAAGTTTTTGACAATTTGGGATCATCTCATGTGTATGCACCTCAAACCTGTACTAACAATCCTTCTCTACAGTTTGCTTCTTCTAATGTTCATGATTTTGTTTTTGATGATAATACTCAAGAATGTAACCTGGAACCTGTTTGTGCACGCAGAAGCTCTCGTGTGAAACATATTCCTGCAAAATTTAGAGACTTTGTATGTTCTTAAGAGTTTTTTTTAGGAGTTTTTGAGTTTTTTTTTATTTTTTCAATAGGGGTGAGGTGTGTTGTATTCTAATATGATGTCACTTGTGGAATTATTACCTGTCATGTAGAATGCTCTGGTTGGTAGTGCAGTTACAGTTGGAGCATAACTTGCTGTGCTCCTGCCTGCTGTGGATGTCTAAGTTGTCTTCATCCTGCATTAAACCTAACTTGGTACAACACGACTTGTGGACCCATTCTCTACAGTCACGTTACTATCTACGTAGTTCTAATTTACACATGCGCAAAAGCATTTTCCAGTTTAAAGCGGGGTTTAGTCTTGTTGCATTCTGTTTTGATTATTTAAGCATGCATACAGCTCTTTTCCCCATATGTAAATGTTGTGTGTGTATATTAATTTTGTTTTCTTTACTATTTCTAATAAGTAATAATGTTAATGAGGGATTTCTTTGAGCACGTTTTGTTTCCTTCAATCCTGTTGGGGACTTCGTCAAGATCACTGATTGAAACTAGGTGGCACATGAGACACATACAGGTGCCTTTGCTGGGAGTCTTTTGTGCCAATGTCAAGGGTACTGATACCTATTCTGATTGTTCAGAGTGGGAATGAGTGCAACCGCTCACCACTGGCTTCTACTGAGTCATTGAAATTGGCTTTTCCTGCTTAGGATAAAATCCTAATATGCTTTTTTTATTATTATTTTTTCGAATTTTTATATATAGTGCAAACCTTGCCCAAGGGGATTAGTGTGCTTTACATGAGCACCAGATTAGGGAGCTAAGCTTTTGCGGATCTACAAGGCAGCTGCACGATAGTTAACAAAAGATATATCAGGAACTTCATTGAATGAAGCAAAAATCTGCACGTTCTTAATTGTGAATGAAAAGAAGCACTTCCAAATGTAAGGATTTCTTCTTCTTGGGTGTGTCTCTATAACAACCGCGGTATACAGTGTTATTTATGAAAAGTGATTATTACATCTTCTTTATTGATTGGACACTTGAGGCCTCATTTACGATGCCCCAGTGGCACTTTTTGCACTGCTGGAGCATCACTTTTTTGACTCTCCGGTGACACAAAGTGCCACAGTATATTTACAAGGCCTCGCAAAGTCACCAATCGTGGCTTTTCTTGGCCGTGTAAATGTGTGCCAGGACACTGCGTTAAAGTTGAATTCCATGTGTGTTGCTGTGGGTGTTCCCCCGCAACATCCATAGAATCTGAAGCATTTCCATATTTACGAGGAATCGCAAACCTGGGATTGCGTCATAACCCTACACTTCCCCATGGGAGGCATGGGAGTGATGGGAGTGGCGCCACAAGGAGAAATACTTTTACTCCTCCTAGTTGTTTCCTCTTTCTATGCTTGATGCATTCTGCAGCACGCATAGAAAGAGGAAAATGCCATGAATTATTGTTGTTTGTTTGCAGGAAGCTTTCCGTTCATGCACAAAAACAAACATACCCACAATGCAGCACCCTTGCAACATGACGCAAGGGTGTCTGTGTTGGCACACGGCTGCTGTTTGTGCACTGTCGCAGGGGAGAAAGATAGGAATGCGCTGTATCTTGTAGATATGGCACAATCTCGCCATTTTCTTTTGACGCACGTCAGTGCAGCAGAAAGGCCAACAGTGCTGCCTTGCATCAAAAGTTTGTAAGTGAGGCCCTTAGAAGCTCTTTGTTTTTATCAACTGGTCTTCCTTTTATTAAATAATTTTTAATTTGATATTAACAAGTGCCAGAGGCATTTATTCGTGGTACATTCTAAATTGAACGTAGTAGTGGACAGTGATTCATGAATTGACAACAAATAGGAAAACTAAGGGGCATATTACCAAGGGCCAATATTGCCGCATTAGCGGGACTTTTTCCCGCTAATGCGGCAATAATTTCATCGCCCTATTACCAAGCTGTCGCTAAAACCAGTTAGCGACAGCTTGTAGGTGATAGCGGGCATTTAGGGGACCACTTTGCATGTCAGCGATAATTCTCGCTAATGACATCCAAAGTGGACGTGCCAAGATGTTAGCGACTGGAAACAGTCGCTAACATCTCTATCTCCTATTGATGGAGCAAGGATTCGCACGTAAAGCGACTTGCTCTGATTCAAGAACCTCGCCTAACTTGTAATCATATTAATTCAACCTGTCCGTCATTTATTTAGCATTTTCCCCAACACGCGGGTGTCCCCAGGAGGCTTGCCTGTGTGTCTTTTCATCCTAACAATGCTTGCACTACGGAAAAGGCTGCTTTGCCGAAATCCGGTCTGCGCATGCGTCGGTCATACTCACGTGATGTGACGCACTCGCATTCTGGAGGGATTGTGTTGCTCATGCGCACTGTTGCAAACATGGCCGCTTGTCTCTGACCACGCTCTCTGCTTGCCACTGCTGCTTCAGCCTATCTGTCTTTTTGCACTAAACTTTAATGCTATAGATATTATAAAATAAGGGATGCAGTAAAGTCTATAACGGTATACAGTGTGATCATTTTTACGTATGATTCTAATTTGTTTTCGCTTACTTTTCATGTACCGCGTATCTGGGGGCTGGGGAAACGGGAGCTACGCCATACTTGAAGCTCTTCTGAACCCTGTCACGTGACATGGGAGAAACCCCACTGCGCAGAAGCTAAAACAAGCCAGCTGGCTCCTGAAGCACGATGCGCCTGGGAACCCATCTCGAAGATGCCATATTCTACCTTGACCAAGATACACTGTTGCTATATGCTGTGCACTTGTATTGTCTTCTGTATTCCTATGCCTGGGAACGTGAACCCAAGGGGCGGGTATGCAAAATTTCATAATAATGATGTGAACACGGAATTCTAGGAGGTGACAATGACCAGATCACCTCTCCTGACCAATCATAATGTGGGAAACTGTCACTTGCAACATTTGTGGGTGGTCTAAGGATCCCCAAACCGTATAACTGGCCTAGTGTAGCATAGAGAAATTGTCCGACTTGTCCGAGTAGCAGACCTGTCACTGACCCTACGAACTCTATAGGTGATCAATCTAGAGTGCTGCGGAGCACTCTGTCCATACTTTCCACAAACTCCTAGGGGTGGAAATAGTCCTAAGTGCTGGCGAAGCACTTTGCTGGGAAAATTCGAAAACCCAATCGGGGTTACTGGCGGATTACTTGCAGAGAGGGGTAATGCAGGCGTTGCATCCGAAGCTGTGGGTGTTGGTCGTACCTTGGTGAGCCCAGTCCTGACCCAAAACCTGAGGGGTATCCTGTCCTGACTGTCCGTGAGCAGTACCTGCTCGCATTCTGGTATTCCATTCCTTGAGGGTCCTTGTCCCCGTCTTCCCAAACTGACCCGTGGCCAGGGTTAGTCCTCATTCCTATCTAGGTAATTATCAATCTGTCAAAATTTTCATTGAGGACAGTTCATAAACCTCTTGTCAGTATGTTGTCAGCTGGTGGTGGTAGAACTCTCACTGCTCGTCTCGCCCGTCTTGCCGCTAAGTTGCAGGAATATCGTTGTGAGGCTGTTTATGTTCCTGGACGTCTCAATGTGCATGCGGATTGCATGTCACGTTTTCCTATTAGTGATTGTTCGAATAGGAATCATTCTGAGGAGTGTGATGTAGCTTTTACTTTGTGTGATGTTAACTTAATTGCTGGGAAATATCAGGAAAACCCTACTACTGAAAGTGTTTGGTCAAAAGCTATGCTTCATGACGATGTTCTTGAGAAAGTGAAGGTTTACTTAAGAAATGGTTGGCCTGAAGAAAGGAAGTTGAGTGGTGATTTGGCTTCCTTTTTTAAGGTTAAAGATGATTTGATGGTAATTGATGATATGGTTTATAGAGATGATAAAATTGTTCCTCCAAAAGATATTAGAGAGTTCATTTGTGGTTTGGCTCATGAAGGCCATATGGGAATGTCTACGACCAAGAGAAGGATTAGAGAATTCTACTGGTGGCCTAGTATGGATGCCATGGTTGACAGGTTGGTGAGAAATTGTTCTCCTTGTTCTTTAAGTGATAAGTCTGTGAAACCAATTTCTGCTGGGATTTCTCCTGTTGAATTTGCTCTTGGACCTTGGAGAAAATTGGGTATCGACATCATTGGTCCTTTCAACTATCAGTCGGGGAAGGATATGTTTGCTGTTGTCCTTGTGGATTATTTTTCGAAGTGGCCAGAATTGAAGATTGTGGAAAAGGCCAATTCTGAGATTGTTGTTGAGTTCTTAAATGAAGTTTTCTGTAGAGAGGGTTTACCAGAAGAAATTGTTTCCGACAATGGTCCACAGTTTGTGAGCGAAGTATTTGTTTCCTTTTTGAATGTCTGTGGTATTCTCCATAAAAGGGTTTCAAATTATTCTCCACAATCTAATGGTCAAGTGGAGCGATTTGACAGGGTTATTAAGGAGTCTTGCCAATTAGCCTTGCGGAGTGGTTTGAAATGGAAGAAGGCCTTACAGGCTACTTTGTTCAGTTATCGCATGTCTCCCAACTCTGTTACCGGTCTATCTCCTTTTGAGATGTTACGTTGTAGGAAGCCAGAAACGAAAATTTTGCCTTGGTGGTTGAAGGCAAGAGATTGTGATTAACCGGAGTTAGATATGAAGAATATTAGAGATCGTGTTGGTAGATACCAAGAGAAAATGTTACTGAGTTCTTCTCGGAAGTCTGATTCTTCTAAACTATCTGTGGGTGACTTTGTGAGAGTAAAGTTTGGTGGTATTATTCCAAAAGGTGTTTCCAGATGGTCTTCTCCAGTTAAAGTCACTGAGGTCTTTAGTAAGGCTGTTAGAGTGGAGGGTGGCAAGATTTGGAATTTTAGGCGCATCTCAATTTGCAGAGCCAATGATTTGAAAAATAAAAATGTTTGTTTGGATGTGAAATCTCATGAAAGCCAGTCGCTTCCTGATGTTGATTCGGGTTTCCCTGGTTCGCATGAAGTTTTTGACAATTTGGGATCATCTCATGTGTATGCACCTCAAACCTGTACTAACAATCCTTCTCTACAGTTTGCTTCTTCTAATGTTCATGATTTTGTTTTTGATGATAATACTCAAGAATGTAACCTGGAACCTGTTTGTGCACGCAGAAGCTCTCGTGTGAAACATATTCCTGCAAAATTTAGAGACTTTGTATGTTCTTAAGAGTTTTTTTTAGGAGTTTTTGAGTTTTTTTTTATTTTTTCAATAGGGGTGAGGTGTGTTGTATTCTAATATGATGTCACTTGTGGAATTATTACCTGTCATGTAGAATGCTCTGGTTGGTAGTGCAGTTACAGTTGGAGCATAACTTGCTGTGCTCCTGCCTGCTGTGGATGTCTAAGTTGTCTTCATCCTGCATTAAACCTAACTTGGTACAACACGACTTGTGGACCCATTCTCTACAGTCACGTTACTATCTACGTAGTTCTAATTTACACATGCGCAAAAGCATTTTCCAGTTTAAAGCGGGGTTTAGTCTTGTTGCATTCTGTTTTGATTATTTAAGCATGCATACAGCTCTTTTCCCCATATGTAAATGTTGTGTGTGTATATTAATTTTGTTTTCTTTACTATTTCTAATAAGTAATAATGTTAATGAGGGATTTCTTTGAGCACGTTTTGTTTCCTTCAATCCTGTTGGGGACTTCGTCAAGATCACTGATTGAAACTATCTAGGTAATTATCAATCTGTGGGTTTACGTCTTCCTATCTCTCTTTCTTCTCTTCTTAATAAAGCACTCTTGCCTGTGATATTGCCCTATCACCTTTGAATGCAATTTATATGCAATTGTTTATTAGAAATGTTCCACTTCTCTCCCTACCTGTAGGATATTATTAAACTGTCGTATTATATTAGTGTGTTCCATTTTTCCCCTTCCCTTTAGCATGGTTGCAGTGAACTTAGTAAGAATAGCATAAGTAGCCTAGTTTAAGTACACATTTCAGGTCCTGTTCATGTCCCATACCCTAGTTAAAACTTATGGTGAATAGCTCTGTTCCTACTTCCTGTACCCTGTAGTGTTCTCACTTACTCTAATGGTACTTGCCCTAATTCATAGTTACATTGTGGCATTAGTTTTATTGATTGATGTGTTAATTTGTATTTGGCTTATCATCTTGGCATATTCATTCTGAAAATTCTTGATAAATCTTTAAAACTCATCAGGTGTCTGTGGTCATTTACAGTATAAAGTGTGGATAAATGTACTTGGCATATAAAAAGTTTTACTCCCTTTAGGAATCTTGTCACCTATCCACTGCTAGCTCCTGATCCATCAGGACTAATGTGCCTGTGGTAAGTCAGGTACATGAATAGTAAGTGGTGTAAGAGTCACCACCCGAATTACTCATAGTAGCGTGTAAGAAATCACCCGGTTCACGCAAACTCAGTCATCATATGCACGCCAGGGCCCAGTGCGTGGAAATTGGTAAACTAGTGACCCGGGTGACCTGCGCGCTCTATCAGTAATTTTCTGGTAGCAGTAGTATGGTTAGGACTAGTTAAGATAGGTAGACAGGATAGTTGATAAACAAACCGTGAAAATAAAATGTGCTGTTAAGTTTCTATTGCATTGATTCAAATATTGCGCAAATGTTTAAAGGATTTGTATATGTATGTAAATGATTTTTGCATTGCTGCTATAAGTGTTATATGTAATATTAACAAAGAATTGTTTGTAAGTGTTCAGTGTAGTCCGAATCCCCGGGGAGGTATATAGCTAACGGTGAGCAGAATCCGGTTAGCTGGAAAAGTCACTTGTTGTGAGTCATTAGTGCAGGGTTAGGAATACCTAGAAGCACTAATTAGGATCTTTTTACATCTGAATAAATGATAGCTATGAGTACTTTTGTATAAAACTTCCATTGTGATATCACCTAGTAAGGGTCACATGCGGAAGGAGTAATAGGGTCTCCGAGGCTTGAATGGTAAGTAAAATAGTCCGCTGGTGAAATCCTGACTCAGTATATATCCCGAAAAGAAGTGGATGAGTCAGAGGAGTAACAGGTTCTATATTGCTCGTGTGAGGGGTTAGGCAAAGAAGTCTATCCGGAGTGAATGAAAAGTAGACAGAAGTGGTTTACTAGTAGTGAAAGAAAAATTTTCTACCTGTTTAGAACACTCAGACACAGTGGCAAACGTTGCGTGTTGTTGACTAAGATTTGCATTCGCACTTTAGGAAAAGTTAAAAGTTTCCGTTACCTTGTGAAGGAGGGAGTCGGTCGGAAGACTGCTCTGACGTCACTCCGTGCCGCGCTGGTATTGGTCGAGACAGCGGGCGTGTAGTGAAGCTGAAATTGTAAGGGAGGGGTGAGTGCCGGAGCGTGAGACCTCGTCTCGCGAAAAGGCCGCGCACCCATTGGACAAGGATTTTTGTAATCACAGTGTTGATTGGTTACTACGAAATAAAAGTCACATTAGCATTGGAAGCACAAAAGTAAACAAAATTAATCAACAGGAGCTTGAGAGAGGTCTGGAAAGGTGTATGTGGTATCCTGAGTTCTTACCCAATCCACAAAACTTAGGCTTCTATAAGGAACAGATTTTACGAGGTAGACCGCACATGATGTATGGAGTAAAAAGAAAAATGTAATTTACCGATAAAGTAAAGAATTTTTTTAAAACGGACAAGCCCATTAGAACGAGGGAGGGGGTGATCATCCCTCCACCGAATACTCCTGCTTCCTTCATGTTGTTTGAAAAGGGGTATCATACCTGTGTATGGCTAGAGAATTGGGCGAAGTATACTGCAGATGACGGAGTTCTAGCATTTCCTATTGATGGTACATTTAATGGCAGAATCTTGTTTAATTTGAGGACCCGTATGAATGAATTGCATCCCAGACCCAGATTAACCCAGTACGAAGCCCTAGAAGAATGGGAAATTGAGGCGGTGGAAAGAGATAGGCCCCGGATGGACAAGGGAGTAAGCAAATGGTATCCGAGGGTCCATAGGGAAACCAAAGAACAGAAAATGAAACATTGGAGACAAAACATGATGGTGGAGGGATTGTTTCCAATGATGGGGGTATTAGAACAAGGGAAAGGGAAATGTAAAGAGAAAACCCATCACTTAATGGCTGTGGGAGACTCTGAAGATGAGCACCTAGAGGATTTATTGATGAAATACCCCCCTCCCTATGTTGCGGAGTCAGAGCCTCTGAGTTCACCAAACCCGTTTTCCAAATATCCTCGATGTCGGAGGGATAGTGAGACAGATGGAACGGGAACAGATAGTAAAACCAGCGATGGGGATGGGTTTTGCAAACCTAGTTCTACAGTCCCGAATTACCGCCCGTTTGGAGAAGACCCCCCTCGGTTGGTTACTCCGACAGCCCCAAGTATATACCCTCCCTTAGTACCCCATGTATTGCATGACAATTCCGCAGAAAAGGCTTTACGTGAGCGAGAGAAGGAAGCCCTGGCTAAACAGCGAGATGATTTAATTCGGACTATCGCCCAGATACATCCTCATCCAGATTCACTGACTAACCCAGTAACCATTGGCCCGGCTATTCCTCTTTACGGAGATAGACTGGCTAGTCCACGTCCTCCTGTTATGACCCCAAATATGCCCACTCCTAGCATTACACTCCCGAGAAAAGAAGTGCTCATAGATGATGATCAAGAAAGCAAATGCGAATCAATAGTCCTGATGGATATGCCCATCAGGGAATCTAGAACTAGCATGCCAGGACCAAGGAGTCAGAGTAGGGCAAAGGAGGTTCTGATTGAAAGCACAGCAGGGGTTAGGAGTGCCACAGTAGTATCTCCAGAAGAATTGGACAGATGGACCAAGGAGTTAGAAAAAGAGACCACACCCCAACCAAAACCCTTAGAAATCTATAAATTAAGGATAGAAATAGAGGAACTAATGGCTGGAAATGTAGGATTAGACCGATTAAACTCCTTTAGCGAAGAAGGGTTACTGTTCATCAGCAAAAACCTTACCCGGAACGCTAGATTGCTACACGAGAGATTGATGGACACTGCCACAGAAATGGGAATTGATGTCAGCCGCTCCAAAATCCTTCAGAAACCTTACAGAGTAGATTTTACAGACAAAGACTTAGAGAGCTTGAATGTGGCAGGAAAACAGATCCAGATAAAAGAATTACTGAAACTCTTACAGAAATGGGGGGATGTAGGAAAATAGAGAACCCGGTGGGCAAAGAAAAAGGAGGACAGTAGGGCTAAGTCTCAATCTTCAGAATACGTGCTTAAAGAAGTAGGTCCCGCAGAAAAATTGTGTCCCATGAGAGAAGTCCCGGGGGGAAAATATGTCCATGTCCCTTGGTCCCGACAAGATATTGTGTCATTTACAAATGATTTTCCAAAGTTACGGGAGAAGCCAGTTGACTGGTACAGACAGGTCGAACGTTTCATAAAGGTTCAGAAATGCCTTTTGAAAGACCTGGATGGGTTTTTCGACATTGTGGTGCCTGTAGATTTATGGACTGAATGCAAAATTGAAATTGATAGGCCAAATGATGAATATGTGAGAGATCCCAAAACTGGGGCTCCTTCACCCGAGGTAATGAGGAAGTATGATCAAGTCATACAATACCTCAAGAAAAAAGTGCCCGCAAAGGAAACCGATTGGACCCGGATAGATAGAACTACCCAAGAGCGCGATGAAACTGTCCACTCCTTTTATGAAAGGTTGCTGCAGGTATTCAAAACTTACAGTGGAATCGATAATGTGGACATGAAGGACATGACCCATTTCAGTTACAGATTCGTGCTAGGATTAAGGCCTGAAATATCCCAATGGATTCAAGACAATAAAATCAGTTGGCAGGGAAAGCCCATAGATGATATCCTTAAGTACGCCAAGTACTGCGAAGATGAAATAGAAAATAAAAAGAAAGCCCTCAAGGAAAAAGTTATGTGGGCGCAAGTGAAATTGGCTGAACAGCAAGAGAAACAGTTAAGTAAATTGAATTCTAATAATATTGCCCAGAATACCAATGCTGGGGGAGGAGGGAAGCCCCGGGTAAAAATGAGTCGGGAAGAGGCTATGAAGAAGTTCCCCTGCCACGGGTGCGGCCAGATAAGGCATTGGAGAGACGAGTGTCCACACCTACTGGCCGGTAATGCCCCTATAAATGGTTTAAATCCACAGGTGCAGAAAGAGGGGACAAGAAAGAACCAGCAACAGGTAAAACTACCTCCAGTACCTCGCGCTCCTAGACAGAATTATAAGAATCAGGGTCAGCAGAATGAAAGGGCGGAGATATGGGAAGGAGAGAATGAGAGAAATGCAGCAATTCCGCAGTACTTGTTAAACGATTTGTTCCTCTGTGATGAACAAGATTGGCGGGGCCTGAGGGGGGAGGATAAGGAGTGCGTGCTTGGCGCCTCCTTACCGGTAGACCAGACTGGACCATACATTGAAGGAAAGGTTGAGGGAAAAGACGTCACCTTTCTGTTGGACACTGGTGCTACCCGGTCCACTGTGAGAACAGTGGATGTTCCTAACCTACCCCTCTCGGGAGAAGCAATCCAAGTAGTGGGTGTCTCCAATCAAATAATCAGTACTCCAGTAACCGAACCCATGGAAATCTCTATAGGAAATTTTAAAGAAATGCACAGATTTTTGGTCTGTGATTCCAGTCCTGTGAACCTGTTAGGACGCGATTTGTTGTGCAAAATGAACTGCACCATCTTTTGCACACAAAAAGGTGTCGAAATTCAGACCCCCGATGAAGATGGCTTGTACAAACTAATGTTAGTGAGACCTGACACTGATATTAGACCCTTGTCCGTTGAAGACTTACCTGAAGAACTCCAGTTAAGAGTGGTACCCGAAGTATGGGATTTCACGGGAAAAGATATAGGCTTAATGGCAAATGTGGACCCAGTTAAAATAGCAATAAAAACAAATGCTGTATACCCCAGAACAACACAGTACAAAATGAGTGCAGAAGTAAAAGCAGGAGTCGCAATTGAAATTAACCGGTTGCTCGAAGCAGACATCATACAGGAAGTAATGAACAGCCCCTGCAATTCGCCCATCATTGGGATTAAAAAGCCTAGTGGAAAGTACCGGGTAGTGCAGGACCTACGCAAGGTAAACCAAATTGTTGTACCTTGCTGTCCCATTGTACCCAACCCTGCAGTGATACTATATCAGATTCCTTGGAAGCGGAATGGTTCACTGTCATTGACTTGTGCCATGCATTCTTTTCCATCCCATTGCATCCAGAAAGCAAGTTCCTTTTTAGTTTTGAATTTAACAGCCATATCTATGTCTGGAATCGTGTCCCTCAAGGGTACAGTGAGAGTCCATCGATTTTCAACCAGATCCTAAAGAAATGCCTTGAATCTCTAATACTGCCCAGAGAGTCCGTTTTGGTGCAGTACATAGATGACCTTTTAGTGGCATCTAAAACTCAAACTGAATGTGTCACAGACACCATCGCCTTGCTGAATCACCTAGGAAAGGGAGGACATAAAGTATCCCCTGATAAATTACAGTTCTGTAAAAACTCAGTAAAATATCTGGGGCACCAGATAGAGAAAGGGATCCGAAAAGTCACCACAGAAAGGATCAAGATAATTAAAGCAATGGACCTACCCCTAACTCAGAAAGAGGTAAGGATGTTCCTAGGAGTTGTGGGGTACTGCAGGCAGTGGATTGTGGGATTCGCAGCTCTAGCCAAACCTTTGATAAAAATGACCAAGAAAGGAGTAGAAGACCCAGTCAGTTGGGACAGTGAAAGCATGTCTGCGTGGGTAACCTTGCGAAATTGTCTATGTACCGCTCCTGCATTAGGTATGCCTGATTATTCCAAGCATTTTGAACTGTTCTGTGACACAAGAGAAAATTGTGCGCTCTCAGTCCTGACCCAGGAGCATGGGCTGGTCAGGCGTCCCGTGGCCTACTTTTCGGCCACTCTAGATCCAGTGGCTGCTGGATTACCCGGATGCCTGAAGGTAGTAGCTGCTACTTGCGTCAGTCTAGAACAGAGTGAGAATATTGTCATGGGACCGTATATGTCACCGTATATGTTCCACATTCTGTTGTAATCCTACTGACAAGAACCAAGACCCAGTATCTCACACCTAGTCGGCTGACTAAGTATGAGAGAATTTTGATTGGTGCTGAGAATGTAACAATTTCTCGGTGCAATGTCTTAAACCCTGCAACTCTGTTACCTGTTCCTCTGGATGTAGACACCGAGGATGAAATGGAACATAACTGCATCGATTTAACAGAATTCAGCACTAAGCCCCATCCTGACATCTGAGAAATAGCCTTACTTGATTGGGATCTTACAATCTTTGTGGACGGCTCGTGTTTAAGACATGAGAGTGGAGGTCTGTGTGCTGCCTATGCTGTAGTCACATTGACAAACACCCTGGAAGCCTCTTACCTATGCGAAGTGAAATCTGCACAAGTAGCAGAACTCATCGCGTTGACAAGAGCATGTAAGAGGGGTAAAAACAAAAGAATAACTGTTTATACCGACAGCCAGTACTGTTATGGGGTTGTTCATGACTTCGGCCAACTATGGTTACAAAGAGAATTCATGACTTCCTCAGGTACCCCTATCAGGAATGGAAAGGTGGTACAAGACTTGCTGGAAGCTATTCAATTGCCCAAAGAATTGGCTGTGGTCAAGTGTGCGGCTCACAGATCCGGAAATGATGATGTGACAGCCGGAAACTGATACGCTGACCAAATCGCCCAGTTTTGTGCCCGTCACCAAATGTCCCTCCAAATTGGGCTATGGGGTGGAAACAGCTGCCAACTGATGTTGTTTGAAAATGTGTCAACATGGGAGGAATTGAGAGACCTACAACAGGCAACAGACAGGGAAGAAAAAGGTAGATGGAGGGCGAATGAATGCAGAATAAGGGATGATGGTGTGGTGGTAAACTCAACTGGGGTGCCTGTACTGCCCGACAGCCTGATAGATCCCATGATCAGAATGATACATGAACCAACACATATGGGAAGGGACGCAATGTGTTGTGTGTTTGACAAGGTGTTCTATAATTCAAAGTTCAGGAACCAAGCGGAAAGGCTTTGCCAGAGGTGCCTAGTGTGTCAGCAATTCAATGCAGGAAAGAGGACTGTAGTAGAACAAAGTACCATTGGAAAGGCAGTAGGTCCCTTTGTCAGGATGCAGGCGGACTTTATAACAATGCCCAGATGCAAGGGATATAGGTATGTCCTGGTCATAGTGTGCCTGTTTTCCAGGTGGGTGGAGGCCTACCCAGCAAAGAAAAATGATGCCTTGACTGTAGCCAAATTATTACTCAGGGAGTTGATACCTAGGTTTGGAATTCCTGAGACGATTGAAACAGACCAAGGTGGGCATTTTGCCAACGAGGTCCTGGACGAACTCTGTACGGCCTTTAAAATGAAGCAAAGACTGCACTGTGCATACCATCCCGAGGCGTCTGGGGTGGTTGAGCAGATAAATGGTAAAATCAAGTCCAGATTGGCGAAGATGTGTGATTCCACCAAAATGAACTGGACAGAAGCTTTGCCTCTTGTGCTGATGAGTTTGAGAAGTATTCCGAATCGAAAAACAGGCCTGAGCCCCCATGAGGTGCTAATGGGGAGAGTGATGCGACAGGCATGGGTACCTGGACACAAACTGCTAAGCATTTCTGATGATTTGGTGCTAGAATACTGCAAGCAGCTGGGTGACCAAGTGCGTTCTCTCTCCCACCAGATTGGAGAGACAGCTGACGACTGGCCCAAGACTCCAGCACATAAGCTACAACCAGGTGATTGGGTGGTGTTAAAGAAACACACCCGGAAGAGTTGCCTTGGACCAAAGTGGGGAAAGCCAAGACAAGTGATCCTTGTCACCACTACTGCTGTAAAGTGTGCTGGTGTACCGAAGTGGATCCATGCCAGCCACACGAAGCGGGTAACCAGAGAAAACGCGACTGAAGCTGAAGGCAGCACAGCTGAGGAGACTCCCGAAGAGGGTCCGGAGCTCGCTGACATCGAACTGCCGAGCATAAGTCAAGACGTTGATTGGTTCCCTGCCGACGACCAGGTTCTTGATCCAATACGAACCAGGAAATATTCCTACCTAGACAGTGAGTGGGATAGTCCAGGTGAGACAGAACTAGAGGACGAAGGTCAGGTCAACGAGACTCACATCACACCTGATCAGGAAGTAGGCCAAGTAGGGACAGATCAAGACATCGACACTCCTCCTGAAACTCCGGAGTCTGGAAAGGGACAGATAGTGGTCAAAGTTGAGGTTCATGCGGAAGAAAATGAAGGGAACGAAGTGCATGAACCAGAGCAGATAGAGATAGATGAACGTGTTCAGGAATCAGAATCCAGATCGCCTGAAAGCAAAGAAAACATACAAAGCCAACCTGAGCAAGGCCAGCATAGAAACCAGGCAGAAGAAATAGATGAAAGACCTGGAACTAGTCAGACAGGAAGGGAAATTGACTCTGTCAAACCCAAAGAACAAATAAAAAGAGTGCACGAGGAAGGCCAAGTGTCCTCGACCACTGAAAGTCACAGAAGCAAGGGTGCACCCCGATACGTCAAAAGGCTGAGACTCCGAATAAAGACAGTTGAAGAAAAACTGAAAGACCGAAAAAGGGCTGAAAGTGAAAGAAAAGCAGCCAGAGGCAAGTCTCTGAGAAAGAGCGACAGAGTAAAGAAACAGAACAGGCTGTATCGGAGCCCTAAATGGACATACTTGGTGTTGGAAGAGATTGATGAGCCCAACCACAGTGGCAAAAGTGACGAAGAGTCCGGTACTGATCGGAGTTCTGACGAAGATCCTCCTTGAGACAAAACCTGAGTGAACTTTTGGTGTAAGAAGACAAAGAGGGTTTGCAAAAGCCACCTGTAAGCTATAATGTCTGATTCAAGCGTAGCTGGAAGATCCAGATTTAGATGTTGCAAAACTTGCTGTAAGATATGCTTATGAGTATAGCTATGTTGATAGTGATGTGGATAGGACTAACTGTCTTTATACCTTTTATGATAAGTAAAGATGCTAACTTTTCCCCTACTGAACCTGAAACGTTAGACACGGACGTCGTACAGACTGTAGAGACTCCATGAAACTTAGAACGACGTGACAGCCCAGTTAGTTTGAGACACACACAACCAAATTTAGAAGCATCAGATGAGGGCGGACTACATTTTCACAAGATGAGAAACCGGACACATTTAAATGTTTTCGCTAACCTTTTAGTGCATTATGTAGAGGCTATGGAAATAGAAGATTGTTATGTCTGCATGAAGCTACCCACTTCTGTAGCTGAAGGTGTGACATATCACCACTTACCCCTAACCTATGGAATTTCCTGTAGTATATTGGCAAGCTTGTTTTATAGAAGCACTTTACAGTACTACTATTCAAATGCTGACGTAATCTTTTCTGAACTTCCTATTAGGGGACACCTGAACCTTGTACATATTAGGAGCGAGGTAACCCGTTATATGGGAGAATATTTCCTGACAATAGGTGACATAGACTTAAATGAAGCAAGACAAGCTAATCTGACCTGTTCTTTGCAAGAGCAGGAAAAGATGTTTATAAAAATGGCAGACAGAAGGAGGGAAAATTTTCAGAAAAAGGCAAATGACGAAAAGGATAGAGTCCTTAGGTGGGCAGAGCACATGGAAAACACCTCGCAAAGCGAAGCTACTCCTGCTTTGTTGCTGGATTTTGAACGGAAAGGGAAACTTTGTCTCCATAGAGAAAGGACAGAATATTATAACAATGTATTCATCGGTTCCAGCGAGTGTGAACATAATTACAAGGTAATTGGAGGTTGGGGTTTCAAAAATGGGTCAGAACCTGTGTTTCCCGGAATTTATTATATATGTGGGAACAAGGCTTATTTCAAATTGCCGGATCACTGGTATGGAAGCTCCTACTTTGGCATTGTTTTCCCGAAAGTATACCATGTGAATAATGCTGCTGGAAGCAATGAAGAAACTAATGGCTTAGCGCGTAGAAAACGTGAAAGCGTAGGCGAAATTATAGGTGATATTTTTAGTGCACTGATACCTGGAATGGGGGTAGTTCTGAATACTCACAGAATCTGTAAATTGTCTACAGTAGTGGATCGGTTATCAACTGACACTGCTGCTGGATTCCTGCTGGTCAATACTGAGATGGTTGCGATCAGATCAATGGTTTTACAGAATCGTCTTGCTCTTGATACCTTATTGGCAAAAGAGGGCGGAGTCTGTAGAATGCTGAAGGCGCAACATTGTTGCACCTACATACCTGACAAAAGTATCGAACTTAAGAAATATGTTAGGAACATAACTAATTTGGAAAAAGAACTCAAACCATTGGAGGTTGACAGTGCCTGGACGAGACTGACTGGAGGTCTCTCCTCTATAGGTAGTTGGTTTTCTAACTTAGGTAAAAATCTTCTGTGGAAAATACTGATGCCAATAGTTGGAATAGGTGTGGTTGCACTGATCATATTCATCTGCTGTAAATGTCAAAAATGCAAAAAGGAGTTAGAATTAGAAGAATTGAGGAATCAAATATACAAAAAAGCAAAGAATCACCACTCTCATAGAGAAGCCAAAAGAAAACTTAACAATAAGTTTGTAAAAATTGAAATGCATGAAATGGAAGAATGAAAGTTGGCATCTGTTTCCTTTATAGTGATGATAGTAAATATCATCAAAGAGGGGATTGATGGAGCAAGTATTCGCACGTAAAGCGACTTGCTCTGATTTAAGAACCTCGCCTAACTTGTAATCATATTAATTCAACCTGTCCGTCATTTATTTAGCATTTTCCCCAACACGCGGGTGTCCCCAGGAGGCTTGCCTGTGTGTCTTTTCATCCTAACAATGCTTGCACTACGGAAAAGGCTGCTTTGCCGAAATCCGGTCTGCGCATGCGTCGGTCATACTCACGTGATGTGACGCACTCGCATTCTGGAGGGATTGTGTTGCTCATGCGCACTGTTGCAAACATGGCCGCTTGTCTCTCACCACGCTCTCTGCTTGCCACTGCTGCTTCAGCCTATCTGTCTTTTTGCACTAAACTTTAATGCTATAGATATTATAAAATAAGGGATACAGTAAAGTCTATAACGGTATACAGTGTGATCATTTTTACGTATGATTCTAATTTGTTTTCGCTTACTTTTCATGTACCGCGTATCTGGGGGCTGGGGAAATGGGAGCTACGCCATACTTGAAGCTCTCTGAACCCTGTCACGTGACATGGGAGAAACCCCACTGCGCAGAAGCTAAAACAAGCCAGCTGGCTCCTGAAGCACGATGCGCCTGGGAACCCATCTCGAAGATGCCATATTCTACCTTGACCAAGATACACTGTTGCTATATGCTGTGCACTTGTATTGTCTTCTGTATTCCTATGCCTGGGAACGTGAACCCAAGGGGCGGGTATGCAAAATTTCATAATAATGATGTGAACACGGAATTCTAGGAGGTGACAATGACCAGATCACCTCTCCTGACCAATCATAATGTGGGAAACTGTCACTTGCAACATTTGTGGGTGGTCTAAGGATCCCCAAACCGTATAACTGGCCTAGTGTAGCATAGAGAAATTGTCCGACTTGTCCGAGTAGCAGACCTGTCACTGACCCTACGAACTCTATAGGTGATCAATCTAGAGTGCTGCGGAGCACTCTGTCCATACTTTCCACAAACTCCTAGGGGTGGAAATAGTCCTAAGTGCTGGCGAAGCACTTTGCTGGGAAAATTCGAAAACCCAATCGGGGTTACTGGCGGATTACTTGCAGAGAGGGGTAACGCAGGCGTTGCATCCGAAGCTGTGGGTGTTGGTCGTACCTTGGTGAGCCCAGTCCTGACCCAAAACCTGAGGAGTATCCTGTCCTGACTGTCCGTGAGCTGTACCTGCTCGCATTCTGGTATTCCATTCCTTGAGGGTCCTTGTCCCCGTCTTCCCAAACTGACCCGTGGCCAGGGTTAGTCCTCATTCCTATCTAGGTAATTATCAATCTGTGGGTTTACGTCTTCCTATCTCTCTTTCTTCTCTTCTTATTTATTTATTTATTTATTTTTATTTATTTATTTATAGTGTTTTGTATAGCGCGGACAAGACCCGTGGGTATCAGAGCGCTTAACAGGAAGGAATTGCATATAAAGATAATAAAAGCAATAATAACAACAAGAGCATAGTGAGGTAGAAAGGCAATATACTGTATGGACGCGATTAATATATATATTCATAATGATTGTGCAATTGTCATTATATGGAGAGCAAGGCTTGGCTTGTGTCATGTTAACAAACCATGCTCGTTGAGGTAGGGTTATAAGGCGATTCAGTGCATATCAAGGATAATAAGTATAAATAAATCAAGTGAGGTAGAAGTTATATATAGTGGTTGAGACAAATAGTTAAAGTTCCACATATATGGGTAAATAAATCAAGTGAGATAGAAGTTAAATAGTATGACTGTGAGATATAGTTCAAATTCAAATTCACACATGTATACGAGGTAGCTGTGAAGTGTCAAGCCTCGGCTTGCACACGGTATCAGTTCATTGTTCGATGATGATCTTTCCATTTTCCATGGAGAGGGCAGCACTCCGTTAGCGTCATTGATTATCCCGGTGATCCTTAAGTTACTCTAAGTAGGGTATTTACTCATCAAGTGGCTCTTCAATTCTCGTTTGAATGTTACTGTATTTTGAATCTTCCTGATGTTTGGAGGGAGTGAGTTCCAGATTCTGGGGGCAGCTCCGGAGAATGCTCTGTTGTAGGTCTTTTTCTTGTGGAAAAAGGCTGGTCGTAATAGCAAATCTTTTGCGCTTCTCGTTGTTCTGTTACCTCCTGAGATCTGAAGTTTCTTGGCTAGGTATCTCGGTGTGTTGTAGTGAACCGCTTTGTGCGTGATACAGGCCATCTTCATTTGAATTCTGGCTTCATAAGGTAGCCAGTGTAGTGCTTTCAGGTGAGGAGAAATGTGATCGAATTTCTTCGTTCCCGTAATGAGTCTCGCCGCTGCGTTGAGGCAGGCTTTTAGCGGTGCTGTGGATGTTTTTGGCAGGCCCGCCAATGTGGTGCAGCCATATTCGATCCTCGAGATGACTAGTGATTGTATAGCCAGTTTTAGATCTGTCTCAGTGATAAAGGGTTTCAGTTTTCTTAAATAGTTCAGGTGGAAGCGGGCGCTCTTGGCCATTGCGTTAATATGGTTTTTCATGTCGAGGTTCTTATCTAGTGTAATTCCTAGTGATTTGGCTGAGTTAACTAGGGTCGGGGTGCATTTTAGCGCAGTCACCAGTTTAGTCCACTCTATAACTTCAGATTGGCTCCTTGTCGGTGAGATTAGCAGGAATTCGGTTTTCTGGGCGTTTAGTTTCAGATGGTTCATCGTTAGCCATCGCAGAGCACTCTTTAATGTCTTGTTCATTAGGTCGATGTCCTCAAGGGAGGCGATCTTTATGTATAATTGCGTGTCGTCCGCATACATGTGATAGGATACTTGTGATTTTTGAAGGATCTCCGTAAGAGGTTCTACGTATAAGTTGAATAGATCTGGGGATAGCGTAGAGCCTTGCAGGACCCCTATTGCGTTGGGGCTCGGGGAAGAGATTGCTTGGTTAACCAGGAATCGCTGAGTCCTGTTCTGTAGGAAAGAATTAAACCATTTCAGCACGTTTCCAGACAAACCCATCCTGTTTTGTAGTCTGGTCATAAGCACTTCGTGTTTAACCGTATCAAATGCTGATGATAGGTCTAGGAGGATCTGTAGGCAAGATTGATTTCGGTCTAGGGCTTGTAAGGCGTCATCGACAATGTGCAGGATCGCAGTTTCGGTACTGTGCCCTGTTCTGAAACCTGATTGGCAATCATCCAGTAGCGAGAATTTAGCGATGTGTTGACTTAGTTGGCCCTGCACGCATTTCTCAATGAGTTTAGCCAGTAGAGGGATGTTGGTCACTGGTCGATAGTTGTTCGGGTCTGTGGCAGCAGCTGTCGGTTTTTTAAGGATGGGCATCACCTTAATAAAGCACTCTTGCCTGTGATATTGCCCTATCACCTTTGAATGCAATTTATATGCAATTGTTTATTAGAAATGTTCCACTTCTCTCCCTACCTGTAGGATATTATTAAACTATCGTATTATATTAGTGTGTTCCATTTTTCCCCTTTCCTTTAGCATGGTTGCAGTGAACTTAGTAAGAATAGCATAAGTAGCCTAGTTTAAGTACACATTTCAGGTCCTGTTCATGTCCCATGCCCTAGTTAAAACTTATGGTGAATAGCTCTGTTCCTACTTCCTGTACCCTGTAGTGTTCTCACTTACTCTAATAGTACTTGCCCTAATTCATAGTTACATTGTGGCATTAGTTTTATTGATTGATGTGTTAATTTGTATTTGGCTTATCATCTTGGCATATTCATTCTGAAAATTCTTGATAAATCTTTAAAACTCATCAGGTGTCTGTGGTCATTTACAGTATAAAGTGTGGATAAATGTACTTGGCATATAAAAAGTTTTACTCCCTTTAGGAATCTTGTCACCTATCCACTGCTAGCTCCTGATCCGTCAGGAGTAATGTGCCTGTGGTAAGTCAGGTACATGAATAGTAAGTGGTGTAAGAGTCACCACCCGAATTACTCATAGTAGCGTGTAAGAAATCACCCGGTTCACGCAAACTCAGTCATCATATGCACGCCAGGGCCCAGTGCGTGGAAATTGGTAAACTAGTGACCCGGGTGACCTGCGCGCTCTATCACTATTACAAACTTTTGGAAATAATCGCGCTAAGAGCGATTATCTCCAAAAGCTAACGCCTGACCAGAGCTTTTCTTAGCCATGTTATCCAATGGTAGGTGGATAACATGGCTAAGAGTATAAGCTCGGTAATGCATGAATATCGCTGACTTTTCAACGATATTCATGCATTTCGGCCGATTTTTATCGCTTAGGAGATAAACCTTGATAATAGCAAGGCTCCTAAGCGATAAAAATCGGCAAAACACAGCGATAAAATTATTGCCGCTAACGAAGCATAGCGATAATTATCGCTTGTGCTTGGTAATATGCCCGTAAATCTGTCTAATAATTCATTAGAAATGGGTGAACTTTCCTGTACCAGTGCTCCCTCGTTGCCATGGCGTTAGGGACACTGCCCTGCTAGCCTGAAGCTCTGTGACGTTTGGCAATATCATAGTGTGAATGATGCGTTCTGCATTGTGACCTGTTCAGCATAAGCAGTAACAAGACCTGTGGATGTGACTCAAGACCCCAGTGTCTCGCTGATTTTCATGGAGCAAGGTCGCAGGCTGAAGGTTTCTGCGGAATCACTTGACAAATTTGATTGGTAAGTTTTACATCAATTTTATTGATCAGGATTATGTCCCAGCACAAGATGAGATAGAAGTTAAGTGGGCTGTTATGATTACCTAAATGAAAATTGCATCTTTCAGAAGATTTTAATCTTATATAAAATGACTTTATTTATTTATTTATTTATTTATTTATTTTTACAATTTATACAGCGCGAACAAATGCCCGTAGGCGTCTCGGCGCTAAGTAGTGTAACTTTTCTAATGATACACTACTTGCCTGAACTTTTTAAAATGGCTAGAAAGTTTTCTTTTATGAACATGCGCTAAGTGTTTTATGCCCAGATGCATCAAGCATTTTTGGAGTCGCAAACGGTGCGATTCCTTAAAATCGGCCGTTTGCGACTCCAAAAATGCTTTTTGGTATGCATCATTACTTTTTGTTAAAATTCGCTATTTTTGCGAATTTCTTAAATGCGATTGCATTTAAGGAATCGCAATTGTGCGATTCCTTAAATGGAATGCATCATTGTAAAAAAATAGAGAATTTTAAAATTGCACGTGCAAATTACCACGAGTTTGAACCTCGTGGTAATTTGCACAATTGTTTAAAAAAGTACAAAAATGCATTTTTTAAACTGTTAAGTTACAGACACACATGTCCTTAGGACATGTGTGTCTGTAACTTACATGTAAAAGTGCATTTCATGGGTGCAGGGGGGGTCCTTTGGACCCCCCTCTCCACCCTTGAAATGCTTTGTTGAATTCCGATTTTCAAATTGCGAATTCGCAATTCCCATTCATTCCTATGGGCATTTCAGCCCATAGGAATGAATGGGAATTGCGGATTCGCTATTTGAAACTCGCAATTTTATTGCGATTCGGTAAAAATTGCGATTTTTACCGAATCTCAATAAAATTGCGAAATAAATGATGCATTGCCATTTGCGATTCCTTATTTGCGATTCCTTATATTTCGCAAATAAGGAATCGCAAATGAAAACGTTGATGCATCTACCCATTAATGCTAATCGTTGCTGGAAAGTAATTTCTTACTTGTGAAAGTCCACCGTATTTGTTGTCTGATTTTAGAGAGATGATGCAATGTCTGGCACATTCCTCTGTTGGCAGATTCCACTGTATATAGGATATGAGATGTAATTTTATTAGACTGGGGTCTTTTCATATAGTTATTGCAGTTACATATGTGCATTTCATGTGTGGAATGCCTTCTCTCTGGTTTGACCACCTGTGTTGAGATTGATTGCTTTCACCAGAATCCACTGCAGAGGTGAAGTTATTTGTTTTGGCTGTTTTTTTGCTGGGGCCGATCAGCGATTGCATTCCTACCAGACACTTGGGGCCTCATTTACGACGCCCCAGTGGCACTTTTTGGACTCTCCGGTGACACAAAGTGCCAGAGCATATTTACAAGGCCTCGCAAAGTCACCGATCGAGGCTTTTCATGGGCGTGTAAATGTGTGCCCCTTTCATGCAGGACACTGCCTTAAAGTTGAGTTCCATGTGTGTTGCTGTGGGTGTTCCCACGCAACATCCATGGAATCTGAAGCATTTCCATATTTACGAGGAATCGCAAACCTGGGATTGCGTCATAACCCTACACTTCCCCATGGGAGGCATGGGAGTGATGGGAGTGGCGCCACAAGGAGAAATGCTTTTACTCCTCCAAGTTGTTTCCTCTTTCTATGCTTGATGCATTCTGCAGCACGCATAGAAAGAGGAAAATGCCATGAATTATTGTTTCTTTGCAGGAAGGTTTCCGTTCATGCACAAAAACAAACATACCCGCAATGCAGGTACCCTTGCAACATATGACGCAAGGGTGTCTGTGTTGGCACGAGGCTGCTGTTTGTGCACTGCCGCAGGGAGAAAGACAGGAATGCGCTGTATCTTGTAGATATGGCACAATCCCGCCATTTTCTTTTGACGCACGTCAGTGCAGCAGAAAGGCCAACAGTGCTGCCTTGTATGAAAAGTTTGTAAGTGAGGCCCTTAGAAGCTCTTTGTTTTCATCAACTGGTCTTCCATTTATTAAACAATTTTTAAATTGATATTAACAAGTACCAGAAGCATTTATTTGAGGTACATTCTAAATTGAACGTAGTAGTGGACAGTGATTCACAAATTGACAACAAATTGGAAATCTAAATCTGTCTAAAAATTCTTATCGAAATAGGTGAACTTTCCTGTACCAGTGCTCCCTCGTTGCCATGGTGTTAGGGACACCGCCCTGCTACCTGAAGTTCTGTGACGTTTGGTGATGTCATAGTTTGTATGATGCGTTCTGCATTGTGACCTGTTCAGCATAAGCAGTAACAAGACCTGTGGATATGACTCAAGACCCCAGTGTCTCGCTGATTTTCATGGAGCAAGGTCGCAGGCTGATGGTTTCTCCGGAATCACTTGACAAATTTAATTGGTAAGTTTTACATCAATTTTATTGATAAGGAGTATGTCCCAGGACAAGATGAGATATAAGTTAACTGGGCTGTTATGATTACCTGAATGAAAATTGCATGTTTCAGAAGATTTTATTCTGATAATCAGTCTTTCTAATGTTACACTACTTGCTGAACTTTTTTAAATGGCTAGAAAGTTTTATTTTATGAACATGTGCTTAGTGTTTTAATGCTAATCGTTGCTGAAAACTAATTTCTTACTTGTGAAAGTCCACTGTATTTTTTGTCTGATTTTAGAGAGATGATGCAATGTCTGGCACATTCCTCTGTTGGCAGATTCCACTGTGAATAGGAAATGAGATGTAATTTTATGAGACAGGGGTCTTTTCATATAGTTATTGCAGTTACATAAGTGCATTTCATGTGTGGAATGCCTTCTCTCGGGTTTGACCACCTTTGCTGAGATTGATTGCTTTCACCAGAATCCACTGCAGGTGTGAAGTTATTTGTTTTGGCTGTTTTTTTGCTGGTGGCTGGTCAACAATTGCATTCCTACCAGACACTTGAGGCCTCATTTACGACGCCCCAGTGGCACTTTTTTGACTCTCCGGTGACACAAAGTGCCACAGCATATTTACAAGGCCTCGCAAAGTCACCGATTGTGGCTTTTCATGGCTGTGTAAATGTGTGCCCCTTTCATGCCGGACACTGTGTTAAAGTTGAGTTCCATGTGTGTTGCTGTGGGTGTTCCCAGGCAACATCCATGGAACATGAAGCATTTCCATATTTACAAGAAATCGCAAACCTGGGATTGCATCATAACCCTGCACTTCCCCATGGGAGGCGTGGGAGTGGCGCCACAAGGAGAAATACTTTTACTCCTCCTAGTTGTTTCCTCTTTCTATGCTTGATGCATTCTACAGCACATATAGAAAGAGGAAAATGCCATGAATTATGCTTTTTATTTGCAGGAAGGTTTCCATTCATGCACAAAAACAAGCATACCCGCAATGCAGACACCCTTGCAACATGACGCAAGGGTGTCTGTGTTGGCACACGGCTGCTGTTTGTGCAGCAGGGGAGAAAGACCGGAATGCGCAGTATCTTGTAGATATGGCACAATCCCGCCATTTTCTTTTGACACACGTCAGTGCAGCAGAAAGGCCAACAGTGCTGCCTTGCATCAAAAGTTTGTAGGTGAGGCCCTTAGAAGGTCTTTGTTTTTATCAACTGGTCTTCCTTTTATTAAATAATTTCTAATATGATATTAACAAGTGCCAGAGGCATTTATTTGAGGTACATTCTAAATTGAACGTAGTAGTGGACAGTGATTCTTAAATTGACAACAAATAGGAAAACTAAATCTGTCTAATAATTCCTTAGAAAAAGGTGAACTTTTCTGTTCCAGTGCTCCCCCGTTGCCATCGAGTTAGGGACCCTGCCCTTCTAGCCTGAAGCTCTGTGATGTTTGGCAATGTCATAGTGTGAATGATGCGTTCTGCATTGTGACCTGTTCAGCATAAGCAGTACCAAGACCTGTGGATATGACTCAAGACCCCAGTGTCTCGCTGATTTTCATGGAGCAAGGTCGCGGGCTGATGGTTTCTGCGGAATCACTTGACAAATTTGATTGGTAAGTTTTACATCAATTTTATTGGTCAGGAGTATGTCCCAGGACAAGATGAGATAGAAGTTAAGTGGGCTTATATGATTACCTCAATGAAAATTGCATGTTTCAGAAGAATTTAATCTGATATAAAATGACTTTCTAATGTTACACTACTTGCTTAACTTTTTTAAATGGCTAGAAAGTTTTCTTTTACGAACATGTGCTAAGTGTTTTAATGCTAATCGTTGCTGGAAGGTAATTTCTTACTTGTGAAAGTCCACCGTATTTTTTGTCTGATTTTAGAGAGATGATGCAATGTCTGGCACATTCCTCTGTAGGCAGATTCCACTGTATATATGATATGAGATGTAATTTTATGAGACTGGGGTCTTTCACATAGTTATTGCAGTTACATATGTGCATTTCATGTGTGGAATGCCTTCTCTCGGGTTTGACCACCTTTGCTGAGATTGATTGCTTTCACCAGAATCCACTGCAGGTGTGAAGTTATTTGTTTTAGCTGTTTTTTTGCTGGTGGCCGGTCAACGATTGCATTCCTACCAGACACATGGGGACTCATTTACGACGCCCCAGTTGCACTTTTTTGACACTCCGGTGACACAAAATGCCACAGCATATTTTCCATGCCTCGCAAAGTCACCGATCGTAGCTTTTCATGGCTGTGTAAAAGTGTGCCCCTTTCATGCCGGACACTGTGTTAAAGTTAAGTTCCATGTGTGTTGCTGTGGGTGTTCCCACGCAACATCCATGGAACATGAAGCATTTCCATATTTACGAGAAATCATAAACCTGGGATTGCGTCATGACCCTACACTTCCCCTTGGGAGGCGTGGGTGTGGTGCCACAGGAGAAATACTTTTACTCCTCCTAGTTGTTTCCTCTTTCTATGCTTGATGCATTCTACAGCATGCATAGAAAGAGGAAAATGCCATGAACTATTGTTTCTTTGTAGGAAGGTTTCCGTTCATGCACAAAAACAAACATACCCACAATGCAGCACCCTTGCAACATGACACAAGGGTGTCTGTGTTAGCACATGGCTGCTGTTTGTGCACTGCCGCAGGGAGAAAGACAGGAATGCGCTGTATCTTGTAGATTTGGCACAATCCCGCCATTTTCTTTTGACGCATGTCAGTGCAGCAGAAAGGCCAACAGTGCTGCCTTGCATCAAAAGTTTGTAAGTGAGGCCCTTAGAAGCTCTTTGTTTTTATCAACTGGTCTTCCTTTTATTAAATAATTTTTAATTTGATATTAACAAGTGCCAGAGGCATTTATTTGAGGTACATTCTAAATTTAACGTAGTAGTGGACAGTGATTCATAAATTGACAACAAATAGGAAAACTAAATCTGTCTAATAATTCCTTAGAAAAAGGTGTACTTTCCTGTACCAGTGCTCCCTCGTTGCCATGGCGTTAGGGACCCTGCCCTGCTAGCCTGAAGCTCTGTGACGTTTGGCGATGTCATAGTGTGAATGATGCGTTCTGCATTGTGACCTGTTCAGCATAAGCAGTAACAAGACCTGTGGATATGACTCAAGACCCCAGTGTCTCGCTGATTTTCATGGAGCAAGGTCGCAGGCTGATGGTTTCTCCGGAATCACTTGACAAATTTAATTGGTAAGTTTTACATCAATTTTATTGATAAGGAGTATGTCCCAGGACAAGATGAGATATAAGTTAAGTGGGCTGTTATGATTACCTGAATGAAAATTGCATGTTTCAGAAGATTTTATTCTGATAATCAGTCTTTCTAATGTAACACTACTTGCTGAACTTTTTTAAATGGCTAGAAAGTTTTCTTTTATGAACATGCGCTAAGTGTTTTAATGCTAATCGTTGCTGGAAAGTAATTTCTTACTTGTGAAAGTCCACCGTATTTGTTGTCTGATTTTAGAGAGATGATGCAATGTCTGGCACATTCCTCTGTTGGCAGATTCCACTGTAGATAGGATGTGAGATGTAATTTTATGAGCTTGGGGTCTTTTCATATAGTTATTGCAGTTACACATGTGCATTTCATGTGTGGAATGCCTTCTCTCGGGTTTGACCACCTTTGCTGAGATTGATTGCTTTCACCAGAATCTACTGCAGGTGTGAAGTTATTTGTTTTGGCTGTTTTTTTATTGGTGGCTGGTCAACAATTGCATTCCTACAATTGCCTCATTTACGACGCCCCAGTGGCACTTTTTTGACTCTCCCGTGACACAAAGTGCCACAGCATATTTACAAGGCCTTGCAAAGTCACCGATCGTGGCTTTTCATGGTTGTGTAAATGTGTGCCCCTTTCATGCAGGACACTGCGGTAAAGTTGAGTTCCATGTGTGTTTCTGTGGGTGTTCCCACACAACATCCATGGAATCGGAAGCATTTCCATATTTACGAGAAATCGCAAACCTGGGATTGCGTCATAACCCTACACTTCCCCATGGGAGGCGTGGGAGTGGTGCCACAAGGAGAAATACTTTTACTCCTCCTAGTTGTTTCCTCTTTCTATGCTTGATGCATTCTGCAGCACGCATGGAAAGAGGAAAATGTAATGAATTATTGTTCCTTTGAAGGAAGGTTTCCGTTCATGCACAAAAACAAACATACCCGCAATGCAGACACCCTTGCAACATGACACAAGGGTGTCTGTGTTGGCACACGGCTGCTCTTTGTGCAGCAGGGGAGAAAGACCGGAATGCGCAGTATCTTGTAGATATGGCACAATCCCACCATTTTCTTTTGACACACGTCAGTGCTGCAGAAAGGCCAACAGTGCTGCCTTGCATCAAAAGTTTGTAAGTGAGGCCCTTAGAAGCTCTTTGTTTTTATCAACTGGTCTTCCTTTTATTAAATAATTTCTAATATGATATTAACAAGTGCCAGAGGCATTTATTTGAGGTACATTCTAAATTGAACGTAGTAGTGGACAGTGATTCTTAAATTGACAACAAATAGGAAAACTAAATATGTCTAATAATTCCTTAGAAAAAGGTGAACTTTCCTGTTCCAGTGCTCCCCCGTTGCCATCGAGTTAGGGACCCTGCCCTGCTAGCCTGAAGCTCTGTGATGTTTGGCAATGTCATAGTGTGAATGATGCGTTCTGCATTGTGACCTGTTCAGCATAAGCAGTACCAAGACCTGTGGATATGACTCAAGACCCCAGTGTCTCGCTGATTTTCATGGAGCAAGGTCGCAGGCTGATGGTTTCTGCGGAATCACTTAACAAATTTGATTGGTAAGTTTTACATCAATTTTATTGATCAGGAGTATGTCCCAGGACAAGATGAGATAGAAGTTAAGTGGGCTTATATGATTACCTCAATGAAAATTGCATGTTTCAGAAGAATTTAATCTGATATAAAATGACTTTCTAATGTTACACTACTTGCTTAACTTTTTTAAATGGCTAGAAAGTTTTCTTTTACGAACATGTGCTAAGTGTTTTAATGCTAATCGTTGCTGGAAGGTAATTTCTTACTTGTGAAAGTCCACCGTATTTTTTGTCTGATTTTAGAGAGATGATGCAATGTCTGGCACATTCCTCTGTAGGCAGATTCCACTGTATATATGATATAAGATATAATTTTATGAGACTGGGGTCTTTTCACATAGTTATTGCAGTTACATATGTGCATTTCATGTGTAGAATGCCTTCTCTCGGGTTTGACCACCTTTGCTGAGATTGATTGCTTTCACCAGAATCCACTGCAGGTGTGAAGTTATTTGTTTTAGCTGTTTTTTTGCTGGTGGCCGGTCAACGATTGCATTCCTACCAGACACATGGGGACTCATTTACGACGCCCCAGTGGCACTTTTTTGACACTCCGGTGACACAAAATGCCACAGCATATTTTCCATGCCTCGCAAAGTCACCGATCGTAGCCTTTCATGGCTGTGTAAAAGTGTGCCCCTTTCATGCCGGACACTGTGTTAAAGTTAAGTTCCATGTGTGTTGCTGTGGGTGTTCCCACGCAACATCCATGGAACATGAAGCATTTCCATATTTACGAGAAATCGCAAACCTGGGATTGTGTCATAACCCTACACTTCCCCTTGGGAGGCGTGGGTGTGGTGCCACAGGAGAAATACTTTTACTCCTCCTAGTTGTTTCCTCTTTCTATGCTTGATGCATTCTACAGCATGCATAGAAAGAGGAAAATGCCATGAACTATTGTTTCTTTGTAGGAAGGTTTCCGTTCATGCACAAAAACAAACATACCCACAATGCAGCACCCTTGCAACATGACACAAGGGTGTCTGTGTTAGCACATGGCTGCTGTTTGTGCAGCAGGGGAGAAAGACAGGAATGCGCTGTATCTTGTAGATTTGGCACAATCCCGCCATTTTCTTTTGACGCATGTCAGTGCAGCAGAAAGGCCAACAGTGCTGCCTTGCATCAAAAGTTTGTAAGTGAGGCCCTTAGAAGCTCTTTGTTTTTATCAACTGGTCTTCCTTTTATTAAATAATTTTTAATTTGATATTAACAACTGCCAGAGGCATTTATTTGAGGTACATTCTAAATTGAACGTAGTAGTGGACAGTGATTCATAAATTGACAACAAATAGGAAAACTAAATCTGTCTAATAATTCCTTAGAAAAAGGTGAACTTTCCTGTTCCAGTGCTCCCCGTTGCCATGGAGTTAGGGACCCTGCCCTGCTAGCCTGAAGCTCTGTGACGTTTGGCGATGTCATAGTGTGAATGATGCGTTCTGCATTGTGACCTGTTCAGCATAAGCAGTAACAAGACCTGTGAATATGACTCAAGACCCCAGTGTCTCGCTGATTTTCATGGAGCAAGGTCGCAGGCTGATGGTTTCTCCGGAATCACTTGACAAATTTAATTGGTAAGTTTTACATCAATTTTATTGATAAGGAGTATGTCCCAGGACAAGATGAGATATAAGTTAAGTGGGCTGTTATGATTACCTGAATGAAAATTGCATGTTTCAGAAGATTTTATTCTGATAATCAGTCTTTCTAATGTTACACTACTTGCTGAACTTTTTTAAATGGCTAGAAAGTTTTCTTTTATGAACATGCGCTAAGTGTTTTAATGCTAATCGTTGCTGGAAAGTAATTTCTTACTTGTGAAAGTCCACCGTATTTGTTGTCTGATTTTAGAGAGATGATGCAATGTCTGGCACATTCCTCTGTTGGCAGATTCCACTGTAGATAGGATGTGAGATGTAATTTTATGAGCTTGGGGTCTTTTCATATAGTTATTGCAGTTACACATGTGCATTTCATGTGTGGAATGCCTTCTCTCGGGTTTGACCACCTTTGCTGAGATTGATTGCTTTCACCAGAATCTACTGCAGGTGTGAAGTTATTTGTTTTGGCTGTTTTTTTATTGGTGGCTGGTCAACAATTGCATTCCTACCAGACACTTGGGGGCCTCATTTACGACGCCCCAGTGGCACTTTTTTGACTCTCCCGTGACACAAAGTGCCACAGCATATTTACAAGGCCTTGCAAAGTCACCGATCGTGGCTTTTCATGGTTGTGTAAATGTGTGCCCCTTTCATGCAGGACACTGCGGTAAAGTTGAGTTCCATGTGTGTTTCTGTGGGTGTTCCCACACAACATCCATGGAATCGGAAGCATTTCCATATTTACGAGAAATCGCAAACCTGGGATTGCGTCATAACCCTACACTTCCCCATGGGAGGCGTGGGAGTGGTGCCACAAGGAGAAATACTTTTACTCCTCCTAGTTGTTTCCTCTTTCTATGCTTGATGCATTCTGCAGCACGCATGGAAAGAGGAAAATGTAATGAATTATTGTTTCTTTGCAGGAAGGTTTCCGTTCATGCACAAAAACAAACATACCCGCAATGCAGGTACCCTTGCAACATGACACAAGGGTGTCTGTGTTGGCACACGGCTGCTCTTTGTGCAGCAGGGGAGAAAGACCGGAATGCGCAGTATCTTGTAGATATGGCACAATCCCGCCATTTTCTTTTGACACACGTCAGTGCTGCAGAAAGGCCAACAGTGCTGCCTTGCATCAAAAGTTTGTAAGTGAGGCCCTTAGAAGCTCTTTGTTTTTATCAACTGGTCTTCCTTTTATTAAATAATTTCTAATATGATATTAACAAGTGCCAGAGGCATTTATTTGAGGTACATTCTAAATTGAACGTAGTAGTGGACAGTGATTCTTAAATTGACAACAAATAGGAAAACTAAATATGTCTAATAATTCCTTAGAAAAAGGTGATCTTTCCTGTTCCAGTGCTCCCCCGTTGCCATCGAGTTAGGGACCCTGCCCTGCTAGCCTGAAGCTCTGTGATGTTTGGCAATGTCATAGTGTGAATGATGCGTTCTGCATTGTGACCTGTTCAGCATAAGCAGTACCAAGACCTGTGGATATGACTCAAGACCCCAGTGTCTCGCTGATTTTCATGGAGCAAGGTCGCAGGCTGATGGTTTCTGCGGAATCACTTAACAAATTTGATTGGTAAGTTTTACATCAATTTTATTGATCAGGAGTATGTCCCAGGACAAGATGAGATAGAAGTTAAGTGGGCTTATATGATTACCTCAATGAAAATTGCATGTTTCAGAAGAATTTAATCTGATATAAAATGACTTTCTAATGTTACACTACTTGCTTAACTTTTTTAAATGGCTAGAAAGTTTTCTTTTACGAACATGTGCTAAGTGTTTTAATGCTAATCGTTGCTGGAAGGTAATTTCTTACTTGTGAAAGTCCACCGTATTTTTTGTCTGATTTTAGAGAGATGATGCAATGTCTGGCACATTCCTCTGTAGGCAGATTCCACTGTATATATGATATAAGATATAATTTTATGAGACTGGGGTCTTTTCACATAGTTATTGCAGTTACATATGTGCATTTCATGTGTAGAATGCCTTCTCTCGGGTTTGACCACCTTTGCTGAGATTGATTGCTTTCACCAGAATCCACTGCAGGTGTGAAGTTATTTGTTTTAGCTGTTTTTTTGCTGGTGGCCGGTCAACGATTGCATTCCTACCAGACACATGGGGACTCATTTACGACGCCCCAGTGGCACTTTTTTGACACTCCGGTGACACAAAATGCCACAGCATATTTTCCATGCCTCGCAAAGTCACCGATCGTAGCTTTTCATGGCTGTGTAAAAGTGTGCCCCTTTCATGCCGGACACTGTGTTAAAGTTAAGTTCCATGTGTGTTGCTGTGGGTGTTCCCACGCAACATCCATGGAACATGAAGCATTTCCATATTTACGAGAAATCGCAAACCTGGGATTGTGTCATAACCCTACACTTCCCCTTGGGAGGCGTGGGTGTGGTGCCACAGGAGAAATACTTTTACTCCTCCTAGTTGTTTCCTCTTTCTATGCTTGATGCATTCTACAGCATGCATAGAAAGAGGAAAATGCCATGAACTATTGTTTCTTTGTAGGAAGGTTTCCGTTCATGCACAAAAACAAACATACCCACAATGCAGCACCCTTGCAACATGACACAAGGGTGTCTGTGTTAGCACATGGCTGCTGTTTGTGCAGCAGGGGAGAAAGACAGGAATGCGCTGTATCTTGTAGATTTGGCACAATCCCGCCATTTTCTTTTGACGCATGTCAGTGCAGCAGAAAGGCCAACAGTGCTGCCTTGCATCAAAAGTTTGTAAGTGAGGCCCTTAGAAGCTCTTTGTTTTTATCAACTGGTCTTCCTTTTATTAAATAATTTTTAATTTGATATTAACAACTGCCAGAGGCATTTATTTGAGGTACATTCTAAATTGAACGTAGTAGTGGACAGTGATTCATAAATTGACAACAAATAGGAAAACTAAATCTGTCTAATAATTCCTTAGAAAAAGGTGAACTTTCCTGTTCCAGTGCTCCCCGTTGCCATGGAGTTAGGGACCCTGCCCTGCTAGCCTGAAGCTCTGTGACGTTTGGCAATGTCATAGTGTGAATGATGCGTTCTGCATTGTGACCTGTTCAGCATAAGCAGTAACAAGACCTGTGAATATGACTCAAGACCCCAGTGTCTCGCTGATTTTCATGGAGCAAGGTCGCAGGCTGATGGTTTCTCCGGAATCACTTGACAAATTTAATTGGTAAGTTTTACATCAATTTTATTGATAAGGAGTATGTCCCAGGACAAGATGAGATATAAGTTAAGTGGGCTGTTATGATTACCTGAATGAAAATTGCATGTTTCAGAAGATTTTATTCTGATAATCAGTCTTTCTAATGTTACACTACTTGCTGAACTTTTTTAAATGGCTAGAAAGTTTTCTTTTATGAACATGCGCTAAGTGTTTTAATGCTAATCGTTGCTGGAAAGTAATTTCTTACTTGTGAAAGTCCACCGTATTTGTTGTCTGATTTTAGAGAGATGATGCAATGTCTGGCACATTCCTCTGTTGGCAGATTCCACTGTAGATAGGATGTGAGATGTAATTTTATGAGCTTGGGGTCTTTTCATATAGTTATTGCAGTTACACATGTGCATTTCATGTGTGGAATGCCTTCTCTCGGGTTTGACCACCTTTGCTGAGATTGATTGCTTTCACCAGAATCTACTGCAGGTGTGAAGTTATTTGTTTTGGCTGTTTTTTATTGGTGGCTGGTCAACAATTGCATTCCTACCAGACACTTGGGGGCCTCATTTACGACGCCCCAGTGGCACTTTTTTGACTCTCCCGTGACACAAAGTGCCACAGCATATTTACAAGGCCTTGCAAAGTCACCGATCGTGGCTTTTCATGGTTGTGTAAATGTGTGCCCCTTTCATGCAGGACACTGCGGTAAAGTTGAGTTCCATGTGTGTTTCTGTGGGTGTTCCCACACAACATCCATGGAATCGGAAGCATTTCCATATTTACGAGAAATCGCAAACCTGGGATTGCGTCATAACCCTACACTTCCCCATGGGAGGCGTGGGAGTGGTGCCACAAGGAGAAATACTTTTACTCCTCCTAGTTGTTTCCTCTTTCTATGCTTGATGCATTCTGCAGCACGCATGGAAAGAGGAAAATGTAATGAATTATTGTTCCTTTGAAGGAAGGTTTCCGTTCATGCACAAAAACAAACATACCCGCAATGCAGACACCCTTGCAACATGACACAAGGGTGTCTGTGTTGGCACACGGCTGCTCTTTGTGCAGCAGGGGAGAAAGACCGTAATGCGCAGTATCTTGTAGATATGGCACAATCCCGCCATTTTCTTTTGACACACGTCAGTGCTGCAGAAAGGCCAACAGTGCTGCCTTGCATCAAAAGTTTGTAAGTGAGGCCCTTAGAAGCTCTTTGTTTTTATCAACTGGTCTTCCTTTTATTAAATAATTTCTAATATGATATTAACAACTGCCAGAGGCATTTATTTGAGGTACATTCTAAATTGAACGTAGTAGTGGACAGTGATTCTTAAATTGACAACAAATAGGAAAACTAAATATGTCTAATAATTCCTTAGAAAAAGGTGAACTTTCCTGTTCCAGTGCTCCCCCGTTGCCATCGAGTTAGGGACCCTGCCCTGCTAGCCTGAAGCTCTGTGATGTTTGGCAATGTCATAGTGTGAATGATGCGTTCTGCATTGTGACCTGTTCAGCATAAGCAGTACCAAGACCTGTGGATATGACTCAAGACCCCAGTGTCTCGCTGATTTTCATGGAGCAAGGTCGCAGGCTGATGGTTTCTGCGGAATCACTTAACAAATTTGATTGGTAAGTTTTACATCAATTTTATTGATCAGGAGTATGTCCCAGGACAAGATGAGATAGAAGTTAAGTGGGCTTATATGATTACCTCAATGAAAATTGCATGTTTCAGAAGAATTTAATCTGATATAAAATGACTTTCTAATGTTACACTACTTGCTTAACTTTTTTAAATGGCTAGAAAGTTTTCTTTTACGAACATGTGCTAAGTGTTTTAATGCTAATCGTTGCTGGAAGGTAATTTCTTACTTGTGAAAGTCCACCGTATTTTTTGTCTGATTTTAGAGAGATGATGCAATGTCTGGCACATTCCTCTGTAGGCAGATTCCACTGTATATATGATATAAGATATAATTTTATGAGACTGGGGTCTTTTCACATAGTTATTGCAGTTACATATGTGCATTTCATGTGTAGAATGCCTTCTCTCGGGTTTGACCACCTTTGCTGAGATTGATTGCTTTCACCAGAATCCACTGCAGGTGTGAAGTTATTTGTTTTAGCTGTTTTTTTGCTGGTGGCCGGTCAACGATTGCATTCCTACCAGACACATGGGGACTCATTTACGACGCCCCAGTGGCACTTTTTTGACACTCCGGTGACACAAAATGCCACAGCATATTTTCCATGCCTCGCAAAGTCACCGATCGTAGCTTTTCATGGCTGTGTAAAAGTGTGCCCCTTTCATGCCGGACACTGTGTTAAAGTTAAGTTCCATGTGTGTTGCTGTGGGTGTTCCCACGCAACATCCATGGAACATGAAGCATTTCCATATTTACGAGAAATCGCAAACCTGGGATTGTGTCATAACCCTACACTTCCCCTTGGGAGGCGTGGGTGTGGTGCCACAGGAGAAATACTTTTACTCCTCCTAGTTGTTTCCTCTTTCTATGCTTGATGCATTCTACAGCATGCATAGAAAGAGGAAAATGCCATGAACTATTGTTTCTTTGTAGGAAGGTTTCCGTTCATGCACAAAAACAAACATACCCACAATGCAGCACCCTTGCAACATGACACAAGGGTGTCTGTGTTAGCACATGGCTGCTGTTTGTGCAGCAGGGGAGAAAGACAGGAATGCGCTGTATCTTGTAGATTTGGCACAATCCCGCCATTTTCTTTTGACGCATGTCAGTGCAGCAGAAAGGCCAACAGTGCTGCCTTGCATCAAAAGTTTGTAAGTGAGGCCCTTAGAAGCTCTTTGTTTTTATCAACTGGTCTTCCTTTTATTAAATAATTTTTAATTTGATATTAACAACTGCCAGAGGCATTTATTTGAGGTACATTCTAAATTGAACGTAGTAGTGGACAGTGATTCATAAATTGACAACAAATAGGAAAACTAAATCTGTCTAATAATTCCTTAGAAAAAGGTGAACTTTCCTGTTCCAGTGCTCCCCGTTGCCATGGAGTTAGGGACCCTGCCCTGCTAGCCTGAAGCTCTGTGACGTTTGGCAATGTCATAGTGTGAATGATGCGTTCTGCATTGTGACCTGTTCAGCATAAGCAGTAACAAGACCTGTGAATATGACTCAAGACCCCAGTGTCTCGCTGATTTTCATGGAGCAAGGTCGCAGGCTGATGGTTTCTCCGGAATCACTTGACAAATTTAATTGGTAAGTTTTACATCAATTTTATTGATAAGGAGTATGTCCCAGGACAAGATGAGATATAAGTTAAGTGGGCTGTTATGATTACCTGAATGAAAATTGCATGTTTCAGAAGATTTTATTCTGATAATCAGTCTTTCTAATGTTACACTACTTGCTGAACTTTTTTAAATGGCTAGAAAGTTTTCTTTTATGAACATGCGCTAAGTGTTTTAATGCTAATCGTTGCTGGAAAGTAATTTCTTACTTGTGAAAGTCCACCGTATTTGTTGTCTGATTTTAGAGAGATGATGCAATGTCTGGCACATTCCTCTGTTGGCAGATTCCACTGTAGATAGGATGTGAGATGTAATTTTATGAGCTTGGGGTCTTTTCATATAGTTATTGCAGTTACACATGTGCATTTCATGTGTGGAATGCCTTCTCTCGGGTTTGACCACCTTTGCTGAGATTGATTGCTTTCACCAGAATCTACTGCAGGTGTGAAGTTATTTGTTTTGGCTGTTTTTTTGCTGGTGGCTGGTCAACAATTGCATTCCTACCAGACACTTGGGGGCCTCATTTACGACGCCCCAGTGGCACTTTTTTGACTCTCCGGTGACACAAAGTGCCACAGCATATTTACAAGGCCTTGCAAAGTCACCAATCGTGGCTTTTCATGGTTGTGTAAATGTGTGCCCCTTTCATGCAGGACACTGCGGTAAAGTTGAGTTCCATGTGTGTTGCTGTGGGTGTTCCCACACAACATCCATGGAATCGGAAGCATTTCCATATTTACGAGAAATCGCAAACCTGGGATTGCGTCATAACCCTACACTTCCCCATGGGAGGCGTGGGAGTGGTGCCACAAGGAGAAATACTTTTACTCCTCCTAGTTGTTTCCTCTTTCTATGCTTGATGCATTCTGCAGCACGCATAGAAAGAGGAAAATATAATGAATTATTGTTCCTTTGAAGGAAGGTTTCCGTTCATGCACAAAAACAAACATACCCGCAATGCAGACACCCTTGCAACATGACGCAAGGGTGTCTGTGTTAGCACATGGCTGCTGTTTGTGCAGCATGGGAGAAAGACAGGAATGCGCTGTATCTTGTAGATATGGCACAATCCCACCATTTTCTTTTGACACACGTCAGTGCAGCAGAAAGGCCAACAGTGCTGCCTTGCATCAAAAGTTTGTAAGTGAGGCCCTTAGAAGCTCTTTGTTTTTATCAACTAGTCTTCCTTTTAATAAATAATTTTTAATTTGATATTGACAAGTGCCAGAGGCATTTATTTGAGGTACATTCTAAATTGAACGTAGTATTGGATAGTGATTCATAAATTGACAACAAATAGGAACACTAAATCTGTCTATTAATTCATTAGAAATAGGTGAACTTTCCTGTACCAGTGCTCCCTCGTTGCCATGACGTTAGGGACCCTGACCTGCTAGCCTGAAGCTCTGTGATGTTTAGCGATGCCATAGTGTGAATGATGCGTTCTGCATTGTGACGTGTTCAGCATAAGCAGTAACAAGACCTGTGGATGTGACTCAAGACCCCAGTGTCTCCCTGATTTTCATGGAGCAAGGTCGCTGGCTGATGGTTTCTGCGGAATCACTTGACAAATTTGATTGGTAAGTTTTACATCAATTTTATTGATCAGGAGTATGTCCCAGCACAAGATGAGAAAGAAGTTAAGTGGGCTGTTATGATTACCTAAATGAAAATTGCATGTTTCAGAAGAATATTCAGCCTGATTCATGAACGGGCCGTTTTGCGAGGCTCAAATAGCGAATCATAAGGAATCGCTATTTGAGACTCGCAAAACGGTATTCATGTAGGAATCGCAATATTAATTGCGATTCCCACTGTTTCCTTATTTGCGATTAGCTAATTGCTAATTGCAAATAAGGAATAACTCCCCATGCATTCCTATGGGCCAAAAGGCCCATAGGAATGCATGGGGAGTCATTCCTCATTTGCGATTAGCAATTAGCTAATCGCAAATGAGAATGCGAGTACAAGGGTGCCAGGGGTGTCCAAAGGACACCCTGTAGCACCCCTGCAATGGAAATTAACACAGGTGTTGCGCACACACATGTCCAAAGGACATGTGTGTGTGTAACATGCAACTCAGAAAAATGCATTTAAATGCATTTTTCTGAGTTTTTGCAATTTACCACGAGGTTTGACCTCGCGGTAAATTGCGGCCCGAAATTGCGATTTCGCAATTGTAAAATGGATGATGAATTACATATAAGGAATCTCAAATAGAGATTCCTTAAATGTAAATCCTCGCAAATATGCGAATTAACAAATAGCGATTTTTGCATTTGGGATGTTGAATCCTAAATGCAAACATCGCACTCGCAAAGGGCCAGATTCTCAGAATCTGGCCCTTTGCGAGCCGATTTAGGCTTCTTGAATTAGGCTGTTAATCTGATATAAAATGACTTTCTAATGTTACACTACTTGCCTGAACTTTTTTAAATGGCTAGAAAGTTTTTTATATGAACATGCGCTAAGTGTTTTAATGCTAATCGTTGCTGGAAAGTAATTTCTTACTTGTGAAAGTCCACCGTATTTTTTGTCTGATTTTAGAGAGATGATGCAATTCCTGCCACATTCCTCTGTTGGCAGATTCCACTGTATATAGGAAATGAGATGTAATTTTATGAGACAGGGGTCTTTCATATAGTTATTGCAGTTACATATGTGCATTTCATGTGTGGAATGCCTTCTCTCGGGTTTGACCACCTTTGCTTAGATTGATTGATTTCACCAGAATCCACTGCAGTTCTGAAGTTATTTGTTTTGGCTGTTTTTCTGCTGGTGGCCGATTAGCGATTGCATTCCCACCAGGAATGGCCCCAATCATGCCTAACCTTAACTATTCCTTAACAAACGTTGTCCTCTGGAGTGGACACTCAGCTCTGATGTGCTGACAGTGATAGATGGCAGCGTGTCTCATCTATACACCTGTAGGAGGTTCGCACAATAACAGTTATGACAACCTGATGTTCCAGCCTGCCTTAGTAATTTGTTGCAAAATTCAACAGCCATATTTACAAAGAATTAGCGCTGGGCAGCACGCAACTCATTTTGCTGCGCTGCCCTATGCCGATTTGAAAGGACAGAAATGCACTGCATTTACAAGATACAGTTCATTCCAATTCTTTCAGCCAGTGCCAAATAATAAATTGCAGATGTGCGCCAACGCAGGCACTGTTGCACCATGGTGCAAGGTGTCTGTGTTGTTGGCATGATTATATTTGTGCAGCAATCAATCAATCAATCAATCAAGGCATTTGTAAAGCTCGCTACTCACCCGGGAGGGTCTCAAGGCGCTGGGGGCGAGTGGTATGTTACTGCTTGAACAGCCAGGTCTTGAGCTGCTTCCTGAAGGAGAGATGGTCTTGGGTTCGCCGAATGTGGGTGGGGGGGAGTTCCAAGTCTTGGCTGCCAGGTAGGAGAAGGATCTTCCTCCGGCGGTGGCTCTGCGGATGGTGGTACGGTGGCGAGCGCGTGGCTGGTCGAGCGCAGCTGGTGGGTGGGCGTGTAGAAGGTCATGCGGTCGTTGAGGTACTTGGGGCCCAGGTCGTGGAGAGCCTTGTGTGCGTGGGTGAGGATTCTGAACGTGATTCTCTTGCTGATGGGGAGCCAGTGCAGGTCTCTCAGGTGTCCAGTGATGTGGCTGTGTTGGGGGATGTCCAGGATTAGTCGTGCGGAGGCGTTCTGGATGCGTTGGAGTCTTTTTTGAAGTTTGGCTGTGGTTCCGGCGTAGAGGGTGTTCCCGTAGTCCAGTCGGCTGGTGACTAGTGCCTGGGTGCCGGTCTTCCTGGTTTCAGTGGGGATCCATCTGAAGATCTTGCGGAGCATGCGCAGGGTGTTGAAGCACGAGGATGAGACGGCGTTGACTTGTCAGGTCATTGACAGGGAGGAGTCCAGGTTGAAGCCAAGGTTGCGTGCGTATACACCTTCCTGCATAACAACAATCACAAGAGGTGTTATCCTCTTTCCATGTGTGCTTTAGAATGCAGCACATATGGAAAGAGGAAAAAACTAGGAGAAATGTAAACATTTCTTCTCGCTATGTCTGCTCTGGGGAGGCATCTTTATTTTGGTCACTGCCCCAGAATCACGCTATGTTGGCAATCTGGGGCAGTGTCAAAATCCAATGTTGTTGCATGGGAACGCCTCCCTTCCGGAACATGAGGCAATGCAGCGACTTGTGCTGTGTGGCCTTTCACTTCATCTACAACGCCAATAAAACCCATGCAGAGCGGCTTTACAGGAACTTGCAGATATTGGCCTGCACTGTGCGCCACTGGAGCATAAATAAAATGATTCTCCAGTGGCACAAGGGGCTTGTAAATATGCACCAAGTATTTAATCTCAAATCACAGTTGTGCTGCACTGAGCTGTGTGTCGGTAGCTGGCTCCGCAATCCATTTTGTTGCACATACTGGAGTGGGAATAGTATTTTTTACCTCTCCACTATCCAGCACTTTCCCTACTGTTGCACTCACTGGAGTGGGAATAGTAATTTTCACCCCTCCACTGTCCTGCACTTTATCTACTGTTGCATTCACTGAAGTTGAAAATTTTATTTTAAAGACTTTAAAAAAGTTTAATGATTTAATTTATAATATAACATTTTTTTATCAGATTCCATGGGTTTGGTATATATATATATTGTCCAAAAGAAGCATGCAGACATGACAGACTTTGAGAACCACATTGAGTAGCATAGCTTGACTTAAAAAAAATGCAAAGAGGTAGCAATTTACAAAACAACACGTGAAGAGAGTAATTACAAATTATTACACAGTATAAAGGAGGTGGACTCGTTTTTTGTGAATAAGTAAGGGTTGTGAGAGTGAAAGAAAGGGGGAAGGGAAGTGTTCGGAAAGGGGTAGTAGGGTGGAAGAAAAGGTGAAGATGGGTTGGGAAGGGAGTGAATAGGTGGGGTCAACACAGGAGGAGTAAAGAGAGGGGGAAGACGGGGTTTCAAGAAGGGGGGGAGAGCATAACAGGTATGATAAAGGAAGGATTAAGGACCCCAATATTTGTTGAGCAGGTTCATTTTAAGATTTTTTTTAAACTGGCGTATGAAGGGTTGAGTCGTAGCTCTTTAGAGAGGGCAGTCCTGATGCTGGGAGCCTTACCAGAGAAGGAGCGAGATTACACAGCTTTCTTTTTCAACAGAGGGGGGACGAGGAGGAAAGAGTTGGTGCTTCTCATCGGTTGGGCTCTGCCCGCTTTATTGAGTTTGTTTGAGAGGTAAAGCGGGATTTTTTGATGAAGGGCTTAGTACGTAATGCAGGTTATTTTATTGGAGGATCTGCCTTCGATAGGAAGCCATTTAAGGGTCTTAAGAGCAGGCGAGATGTGGTCAGAGCGTTTGCAGTCAGTTGTAAGCCTGGCCGCTAGGTTGAAAACAGATTTGAGGGGGGCAAGGTGGACTTACTGTCAATGGTGATGCCAAGGGATTTTACTGATTCGGATAAGGAGGGCGAACAGTTTAGGGCATTAAGGTCAGAGATCCATGTTTGGATGGGGAGTGGGTTATTTTTAGGAGAGAAAAGAATAATTTCAGTTTTGTATGGGTTGAGTTTGAGATGATTTGATTGGAACTAGGTTTGTATATCCAGCCAGGGCAGTGCTGAGGTGCAGGTAATCTGAGTGGGATTTTATTTTATAGTACAGTTGGGTATCGTCGGCATACAGGTGATAGTTAATACCGGAATATTTAAGTATGAGGGTAAGCAGGAGAGAGGATAGATCCTTGGGAGACACCAAGGAGTGGGGCTGGAGAGGCAGTGTTGGATTTTGATTTGCTGGGTTCTGTGTTGGAAATAGGAGGTGAACCAGTTCAGTTAAGACCAAAACGAAGTTTAAGTGTATTGAGTAAGGTTAAATGGTTAACTGTATTGAATGCCTCAGAGAGGTCTAGGAGAATGAGTAGGCAGTGAGTAGGCAGGTCACACCATTATCCAGGGCGTGGTGGATGTCATCAACTATATTTAGCAATGCCGTTTCAGTGCTGCTGTCCCCTTTACGGAAACCAGATTGCAAAGGGTCGAGTAGGTTGTAATTGTCAATGAGTTTATCCAATTGAAGAAGGGCATATTTTTCAAGGGCTTTTGAAAGAATAGGGAGGTTTGAGATGGGGCGTAGGTTATTAGGGTCTTTGGGGGTCAGCCTTAGGGTTTTTAGGAATGAGTGTGACCTGTCCGAGTTGGAGGTATACAGGGATGCAACCAGAGGAAAGGAGGAGTTGATGATTTTGGTCCAATAAGGTACAATGACGTGCTTAAGGTCTTGGACAAGGGTAGACGGGAGGGGGTCTTTTGTGTGAGAGGATGGTTTTAATTTGGACAGGATGTTAAAGACTTCTAGTTCAGAAACAGAGTGGAAATTCTGCGGGAGGCATAATTTTTTTGCTATATTTTGTCAGGGTAGGTTTCAGGAGGGGTTATTGAAAGTTGGTGGCGGGGAGGCAGGGGTCAGGATCAGGGTGGAGGGTATTGGAGCAGTAACAAGGGTATATTGGGGGTTGGGAGAGATCTGAGTTAAAATAAAAGATTGGTCAATTTTGGCGATTTTTTCAGAGAAAAAGTTAGCAATTTCTTCACATTTGTTGGAGGAGGCCTTCAAGTGGAAGGGGCGGGGGAGGTTTGGTTTCTAACAATGATGAACAGTTCTCTGGGTCTATTTTTGGCATGGGTGAGTTGTGAACGAAAGAAGGATGCCTTTTCAAAGAAAATGTGTTTCTTGTAAGTAGATCTAGCGGTTCGAAGGTGGACGAGATTGGAGGGGGAAGGGTGTTGTCTCAGAGTTCTTTCAGCCAGTCTGAGAGCATGTCTTTCATTATTGAGGACTGAGTTAAACCATGATTTTGAAGGGATATTTGTTTGAGTTTTTAGTTTGGATGGTGCCATTTGATCTAAAACCTCGGAGAGAGTTTTATTGTAGTGCTCAGTGAGCTCATTTGCATTAATAGAGGGAGGGGTGCAACTAAGTTGAGCTTGGAGTTTGGCCTCCAGTACACCAGGGGGGGTGTGATTAAGGTTTCTGGTAGAAATGTTGATTTTGTTGTTTTTAGGTGGGGGGCGGGGCTAAGGGGGAGATCATGAACAGTATGAGGTGGTGGTCAGGCCAATCGACAGGGATAATGTTGGATAGGGATCCCAAATCATTGTTTGCAATGATGGCATCAACAGTAGCCCCTTTAGAGTGGGTTGGGGAATGGCAGAGTTGTTTGAGGTCGTTAATCTCAAGAAGGTTATTGAGAAGCTTGATAGTAGGGTCCTCGTGCACGTTCCAGTGAAGGTTTGAGTCTCCTAGGAAGAGATTTTTAGAGCTAGAAAGTGACGATTGAGTAAGAAAGGTCAGATAGTTCCTCAGTGAAGGGAAGAGGTTCACCCGGAGGGTGATAGACGTTGTGTAGATGAATTGGGAGAGCGTCTTGGATCTTAAGTTACGCTCCTGGGTATTCAAATGTTGCAAAGTCTGTGTTTTTGATTAGGGAGAGCTGGAGTTCGCTTTTAAAGATTATTGCTAATCCACCTGCTATTCTCTTTGGTCTGTCTTTTCTGATGATAGAGTACACGGGGGGAGAGGAGAGTAAGTCAAGAATGGGTGTTGATTGGTTATGGGAGGGATGCTAGGAGAGTAGTGTCACCTGTAGTAGTGTAAGTTTCTATGCTGTGAGATATTTGTTGTGTATGCCATAAGATATGCTATGTAAAATTTAACTGCAGATGGAGATGTTTATTGTTTATTGATAATACGGATGTGTACGAAAACTCAATAACAATAAAATGTTCAAAAAAAAACAAATACAAAATAAAATTGGTGTTGAATGAACATTGAGCCAGGTTTCCGTGAGGAAGGGCAACGTCTATATCTTCACTATGCCTAGTTTTGGAAATTTTGGTCGCATGTTGAACCCCCGAACAGCAGTTCACGAGCATGCAGACCAGCGGCTTAGGGTTGTTTTGGGGGGGGCACGAGTGGATGGAGGAAAGTTGAGGAGGGGCTCTGGGGGAGCCGGGAGAAGAGGGGATTCTGCTGGTCCCTATAATAACAGGGATGTAGGAGGGAGGAACGGCCGTACCCTGAAGTGAGGTTATTGTCGGGTAGGAGTTGCAGATGTCAGATAGGTCAGTGGCAGAGTGGTCACTTAAGGTGCGAAGAGGTCTATGTGTACGGTTGTGTAGTGGTGTGGCTTTCCAAGGTTTGGGATTAGTGTGTTTTTGAGGACCAGTGTATGGTCAAGCGGACCAGAAGAGGTGGGTTTTGGGGTTAAGGGATTTGAAGTCTTTGAAATCCTTTCTAAGCCGGTCGACTTCAGATACCAAGTAAGCAATATTGCAGTCAATGTTGCAAAGTGTCTCAGTTAAGAAGTAAGGTGGGACGTAGTTGAGGCAGGAGGGGGGAGGAGTTTACTGAGTTGGTCGGGGGAGGTGTTCTGGGGTTTGGGAGAGGGTGGGAGGTCTGGGGGGGTGAGAACGGTGCTGATGGTATGGAAGTGGGGGAGGTCTGTGGGGGGATGGGAGTTCCGGCAGTCAGGGGGGAGGTACGTGGGGAAGGATGGGAAAGGTAAAGAGGTAGTTGGGGCTGGAGGAGTGGAGGAGGAATGGAGGAGGTGTGGAAGAGTTGTGTTTGTAGTTGGTCGGTGGATGTCTGGTGTTGAGAGAGGGTGAGAGGCTGCGGGTGTTCAATGGGGGGCTGAAGCTGTGGGGGAGGTCTGGGGGGAGAGAAGGGTGATCTGGCGGTGTGCGGTAAGGACAGGCATGGAGAAGGATGGGATAGTTGTAGGGGTTTGGGATGGGATGGTATGATAAGGGAGGGTGTAAGAGGCGAGAAGAGAGGCCACATCAGAGTTGGAGGTTGGGGTAATTTCAGAGAGGGGGAAGTAGAGGCAGGAGGGGGTGTGGTGGTACGGGCTAGGAGGGGAGCTTGGGGGGAAGGAGAGGGGTTAGCAGTGGTGCTCGGGGTCAGAAGGTAAAGATCATTGGAGAGCATGGAGTTTGGGGGATGGTGAGTGAGTTTGAGATGTTTTTGGGGTTTTCAGCGTTGGGTGCTGCATAGGAAGTCTTAGAATAGGATATATCCTTGAGGTTAGAGATATCTAGGGGAAGAAGGGTATTCGTCCTGGAGGCAGGGGAGCACAGGGACGTGTCTGGGGATTGGTGACTAGAAGGAAGAGCAATAGGTAAGGACAACTGGTGGGACAGAGTGCTGAAATGTTGCCCGGAGATGTTGAGGTGGTGTTCAGAGGCTTGTATGAGGATATTTCCAGTTTTGAAGATGGAGATGTCAATTTCACCGGGGAAAATAGGGGAGGGAGTAGTAGATAGTTTGAAACCGTAAGGAATATTGTTAGATTTAGTAACTGGGAGGTGGCGTAGGAAGGTGCTCTTCCATTTGGAGGGGCGCTTAGAATAGAAAATGTAGTTGGTTATTATAGGGATTGTGAGGCTGTGGTAGTTATCCACAATTAGGGTTTCGGGATTCCAGGTTAGTAATTCATGTTTGAATTTTTCTTAGTGTTTTTAGAAAGATTGGGAGGGTAGAGAATGGACCAAGAGTTGGGACCATATTTGGTGAGGGAGGGGTGTAGGGAGGAGAGAGCGGGGTTGGAGTGGGACGTGGAATTGGGACAAAGGGTGAAGCATGATGGTCAAAAGGTTGGAGGAGATGGGGAGAAAGGATGGGGGGGTGGAGTGATATAAAGCTAATAAGGGGATAACGAAGAGTTGGGGGTGGGAGGTTGAAGTAAGATGAGGGAACAGACTAAAACACTGTATAAAAAATAAAAAATTATATTAACAATAAAGTATTAATTAATTAATAATAAATGAATGTACACATTTCACACTTAAAAACTATCAATAAAACAAATATTAATAAATGCAAATTAATCGATACATTTAAAACAATTAAGGGTCAGATGTATCAACATCCGTGTGTGCGATTCTCAAATAGCGATTTTTTGAGAATCGCTATTTGAGAATTGCAAAATGCGATGTATTTAAAAATTCGCAATTCTTTTGCGAATTCTTAATATTCCTTAATTGTGATTAGTAAATTGCGAAATCGCAATTAACCCCTCCCACCCTCATGACGAGCTGAGCTCGTCATGAGCCATGGTTCTCGTGTGCTCATGACGAGCTGAGCTCGTCATGACGGTTAGAACACTCGCACGCTGGGCAAATTCCCCTGCTGTGCGAGCGTTCTAATGAAACGGGTGTGGTCATGACAAGCTGAGCTCGTCATAAGTACACGACCACCGTGGCTCCTGACGAGCTGAGCTCATCATGGGCACCGGGGCTGTGTGCGAACCCCCCTCTCCCAGCACGGCAGGGGAATGACCCCAGCAGCCAAGGGGTTAAGGAATACCTTCCCATTTATTTCTATGGGCCAGGAGGCCCATAGGAATGATTGGGAAGCCATTCTCAATTTGCGATTCGCAATTTGAGAATCGCAAATTGAGAATAATTTCAAGGGTGCAAGGTGTCGTAAGGACACCCTGATGCACCCCTGAAATGAACATGTGTGCGCATATGGCGCACATAAATACCCTAAGGACATGTATGTGCGCCACATGGCACCTTTGCAAATGCCAAAAAGTACATTTGTGAAAGAAATCGCAAATTACCACCAACTTGAAGTTGGTGTTAATTTGCGATTTCTTAATGAGAAATGCACAACTTGGGTGCTTGATACATAGCATTTAAGGAATCGCAATTTGCGATTCCTTAAATGCTTACTCACAAATAAGAAATCACAAATTTTGCGATTCCTTCATTTTGCAATGCGATTTTACTTCTACATCGCGTTTTGCAATTTTTTTATTCGCAAACGCTGCTTTTTTGCGAATTGCAGTGTTTGCGACTAAAAATGGATGATAAATCTGCCCCTAAATTACTTCCCACCCTATTCCCCCACGAACCCGCAACCCAGCTACAGAACTAAAAGCGCAAAATTCATATTAAACAAATGAATACATTTAATATAGTACCATTTATCCCCACCCGATTCTGCTATAAACCCACAACCCGCTATGGAACTATAAGCACAAAATTAATATTAAAAAAATAATACATTTATTATAATTAAATTACCTCTCACCCTATTCCCCTATAAACCAACAACCCGCTACAGAAGTAAAATATCAAAATGTAAAAAAATGTTTGTTTACCTACTAAAAATATAAAAAATACAAAGAATTCTAATACACAACATACATCACATGCATATAAAATATACACTAAAATACATAACAATAAAAAAACAATATTTTTAACAACTATATTTTTGCAAACAACATTGAAGACTTTGGTATTTGTAAAATCGATATTACTTACTTGAGTTCGATATTTCTAACCTCTATATTCTTGCTGTTGATATTTCTGACCCACGATATTTCCAACTTGGTATTTGTGCACCTCGACATTTTGTACTCGATATTCTGTCTCTACACCATTAAATGTAGCTTAACAATGATACAATATCTCTCCCAGTACCGCAGCACTTGTCCAAATGATTTCCTGTTTGCAGAATTTTGAGAAATGGCCTACCTTGGGAAACATACCTGGGCTGGGACGTTCGTGGAGGGGGGAGTGCCCTCTTGCTGATACTGAAAGGGGTGCAACCAAGAATGGTGGTTTGATCCCTGTGTATAGCCAACGCAGAACCCATTATGGGGAAGGCTTTGATAGTACAGGCATTTCAGTGTTTTAACTAAACATTATATGGGTTACCACCTACTTGAAGTACACAGAAAAGTGTGAATGTTTTGCAACCACATTTTGGTTGTAAAACATTCACCAAACCACTGAGATTCGGTATTAGAAAGGGACGCACTAAGTACGCCCCTTACTAATACCGAATCGCCACTCAATTTGCAATTCAGTAATAGATTACTGAATTTCAAATTGGGTCTTTGTACATTAAAAAATGTTATTTGGAGGACACAAACTACCCTATTCTGTGATTTGGGATGTTTGCGATCTCACAAAAGCTTTGTACATATGGTCCTAACTGGTTAAATAAGTAGCTCTTCTGTTTAACCGCATCCGTGCAGCGCGAATTCCCCGCCCATGCTGACTCCGCCTTGCGCGGGCGGAGTCATGACGGAACGGTTCCGTCATCCGCACAGCTCAGCCGATGCTGATGACGGAACCGTTCTGTTATCAGCATCGAAGGGGTTAAAGGTACATTGTCATGCACAAGGTTAACTTGAAAAGAATGTAAGATCGTATGTGACACACTGATACGAATCCGACATGGCCAGTCCTGTCCTACACTGGCTCCCGCCCTACACAAAGAATGAGACTACATTTGCCTTCCTGGGGAAAGTGGCCACCTCTGGCATATAATTTCTGGGATGGAAGCAGCTACTATTGGCAACTCAAAGGCCAGCACATTGCAGGGTCCATAACTGGATCAGTGTTCTTCTTTGGCTTAGAGCCTGAATTATTGTGTATGTTTGAGCAAAAAACTGAACCTGTCAGTCCACACCATGAGAAACACATACAGTTAAATCAGAGCAGTTGTTGTATTTACTCTTGTTAAATGTTGAATTTACTCTTGTTAATGTGAGTAACTAAAGTTAACTTACAGTATTTACTTTTCTCCTGTCATTATAGTTCTCTAGAGTTCCTCCAGAGGACATCTAATTCTTTGAAAGGCAACTAACCACTGCATTAAGGGCAGAACATTCTGCAAAATCTAGACTCCTTAATAATTTGTCCGCAAGATAAGACCAACTAGTGCCATGGGCATGTCCCTGCCCCCAATGCATAACATATTGGGAATGTTCCATCAATTTTACAATCAGTGTTGGGCACATTTAAACTGAATCTCCCACATAGTCAGCCAAATTCACTCTAAATTGGTAAAACTGCAGCATTGCGCCGATTCAAAATTGACAATATCAGAGCAAATTAAGGAATTTGAAGACTCTCTGAGACCACTACCATCTTACACAAAGGCAAGATTTGAGAGACATTGGTGTGACACAATTTGCAACAGCAACAAAGCGGATAGAGATACCAAGCTACGGTTCCCCTAACAATAACCCTCTGCAGACCAATGTTCACAAGTGTTGCGATGACTCACTGTCCAATATTGCCTACAGCATGAGACAAAAAAAACAACAATCAAACCGTGTGAAAAAGCCTGAGCTTGTAGTGGTAGATTCACCACCCACCTCAACAAAGAATATATTGCCTTTGGCAAACAATCTGCAAAATTCAATGGCAACAAGCAAAAAACTAAAAAGAGGGGGACTTTGCTGCAGCAGAAAGTCAAGGACACTAGCAGAACAATGATTAATTGAAAACAACATTCAAGTCATACATTTAAAGAAACAATCACAATCATATGCCAATCATGTTGAGAACTGTGATCCAACATCTTCAGAGGAGCGTGAGATTGGATCACCCCAAGCCCCACCCACCTCCATCAAGATCTACTGGTTGAGATGGAAAACGTATTAACTTTTATCATGAACACAACCAACAAGACCCCATAATGGGGAGTAAGAGCCAAATCAACAGAAAAGAGAGTGACAGGGACCTCCTCTAACTAAATCTATTCCAATGCGTCAGGTACTGCAATGCATCCTTTTTTATAAGATACAAGAAAACTACAAAAATAGTGCAACAAATCTCCATCAAAACACCCCAGCTCTACTCACGCTCTATCAGTCCATCAAATTGCACTCCTAAATCTGTGGAAGGGCCCTCTCCTCATCCCCTGCACATGGATAGGCCTAGCTTGTGCATGTCCTCAAGCTTCTTGAGGGAAGGAGTACCTCAAGCACCTAGCAAGATTAGCACACACCAACCCTTATTGCTCTGGCAGCTCAAAATTGTCATTTCCATTCTCCACTATCCTGTCAGTGGTTTCCTTTTTTGCCTCACACAAGGGCCAGATCACTAATGTCCCCAGTGCATTCTTCATTGCTCCCATATGTTTTCCCACTTATAGGGGCAGCCCCTCCACTCATCGACCTGCTGTTCCACCAACATACACCCATCCATGTCTGTTTACCAGGTCAAATTTTGAGGCATGTCAGATCTTTACTTCTTGCCCACATTCCTTTTTGCTGTTATAAGCTCCATGGTGGTGAGAGTTTTGTGTTGTGTGGGGTGTGTTCAATCTCTCCAAACATTGAGTACCTCTAGCCTGGGAGACAGTTTTGCCTGGGATCCAGTGACATAGCTCTGGCCCGCCCATGCAGCCTTCAGTAGCCTGTTAGCATTGGGTGTGAAGAAAGGTTCCCAATCAGCTGCATCCTCTGGCACAGAGATCTGACCCTATTTTCCCCCATCTTACACAGCATAGATTTTGTTTTGTAGGATGTATGTAGAAAGAGCGACTGGACGAGGCAAAAGCTAGCCCAGTTCACTCTTTCTCGAGGGTGCTAAGTGCCTACTCCCACCCCCCTCTTTAGCTTCTCTACGGCATTTCAGTAATTGCTGAGCAGCTCTAAGTAAGTTAAATGGTTTCTTGGTAAGGGGTTCTGACAGCAGGGTGGTCTTTCAGCGGGGGGCGCCTTTGCAACCTATGGTACCACCACTATGTGAGTCGACATAGCATGGTGTGTCTGGAACTAGAAAAATACCTCATTCTCAGCCATCTGGCAGTCCTCCCAAAGGTCAACTCCAGTTCATCAGCCTCCCATCTCGGCACAAGCTCCCAATTTTCGGATTCATGTCTAGTCTCATCACTCAGATCTCTGCGTTTTCTGCACTTTTTCTGCACTTCAGTCTGTGTCACACTGTACCATACCAGGGTTTGATTCACAAATGCCTTCTCCCATACAATTATCTAGTGGTCTCTTCCCGTGATCGAATCATGGACTTGGTATGACACTTTAGCTCTGCCATTGTCTTCGGTCCATACAAAGCTGTTGGTTAGCCCCTAATTCCCAGAATCACGGTATCTACTTTTAGGAATGGCTCATTGCAATCCAGAATAGTATTCCAAGCTATCCAGTAGCACAATCCACCTGTCATTGACTCCCCTTGTGAGTTTGGCAAGGCTGTCTACACCTCCCCTCCATCATACAGGAGCATTGGGATTTATGCCTCCAGCTTTCTTTTTTCTCTTTGTTTTCATAGAATAGGATAAAACAGTGTGGACCATCAGTCAAACTGAATACAAAACACTTCCAACATCAATTTCTGACCAAACTCCCCTGACCGTCCCCTACTCTTCGACCCTTCTGTTCCCATTCAGGAGAACTGCATGGATATGACTTACTCTGCTATAAAACTCAGGAGTCACTAAGGATAGCATGCGTCATTTGTTCATGGCCACATGTGAAACATCCTAGAAAAAGTCAAGAGTATATTCTCGAAAAATGAGCAGATCTAATTCATTTACTTCTCATATAAACAATGTTCTTTAGGTGGGAGGACCGTGCTTAACTATAATGTTGCAGGGACAGACACCAGGTGCTTCCCGTGGTGCTCTTACTCGATGTGCCTGGATTATGGGAATCTCATGTGGTGGGCCCTCTTTCAGTACAATTTGGAAAAGAGAGTTATAGTACAGGATGATGTCATCACATTCCTCTGTTCCGAAACATTCTTGATCCGCACATTATCTCACCGTGATCCGTTTTCCAAATCTTTCAAATTTCCCAGAGTGCCTTTATTTCTTCAACCTTATGAGATAGGGAACCCAGTATGTTCTTGACCTCTTTGCTCATGGCAAGTATGTCATCTTCGTTGTTTGCCACTAGGTCACCCCTGCCTCTATTTCATTAGTCACTCACGACCTTGACCTTCTACCCACTCTTTCCAACACGTCAAGTCGCTATGTCCTCTCCGGAATGTTGAAGGCCTTGAACTTTGACCTCCTCTTCCCCAAGCGTCAGGTAGGTATGTCCTCTCTGTAATGTTAAAGACCTTGACCTTTGACCCCCCTCTTTCCCATGCGTCAGGTAAGTATGTCCTCTCCGGAGTGTTGAAGACCTTGACCTTTGACCCCCTTCTTTTCAACACTTCCTGGTAGGTATGTCCTCGCCGGAGTTTTGAAGCCCTTGACCTTTGACCCCCTCTTTCCAACACTTTCCGGTAGGTATGTCCTCGCCGGAGTGTTGAGGACCTTGACATTTGACCCCCTCTTTCCAACACGTCAGGTAGATATGTCCGCGCCGGAGTGTTGCAGTTCTTGAACTTTGACCCCCTCTTTCTCAAGTGTCAGGTAGGTATGTCCTCGCCGGAGTGTTGCAGGTCTTGACCTTTGACCCCCTCTTTCCAACACTATCCGGTAGGTATGTCCTCGCCAGACTGTTGAAGACCTTGACCTTTGACACACTCTTTTCCCATGCGTCAGGTAGGTATGTTCTCACCGTAGTGCTGAAGACCTTGACCTTTGACCCCCTCTTTCCCACCCATCCGGTAGGTATGTCCTCGCCAGATTGTTGAAGACCTTGACCTTTGACCCCCTCTTTCCCAGGCTTTCCAGTAGGTATGTTGTGGCCGGAATGTTGAAGTCCTTGACCTTTGACCCCCTCTTTCCCACACTTTCTGGAAAGCATGTCCTCGTCGGAGTGTTGAAGACCTTGACCTTTGACCCACTCTTTCCAACACTTTACTGTTGGTATGTCCTCGCCGGAGTGTTGAAGACCTTGACCTTTGAGCCCCTCTTTCCCACGTGTCAGGTAGGTATGTCCTCGCTGGAGTGTTGAAGACCTTGAACTTTGACCCCCTCGTTCTCAAGTGTCAGGTAGGTATGTCCTTGCCGGAGTGTAGAAGATCTTGACCTGTGACCCCCCTCTTTCCCACGTAAAAGGTAGGTATGTCCTCTCTGGAGTGTTGAAGACCATGACCCCCTCTTTCCAACACTTCTTGGTAGGTATGTCCTCGCCGGAATGTAGAAGACTTTGACCTTTGACCCCTTCTTTCCAACACTTTCCGGTAGGTATGTCCACGCCAGACTGTTGAAGAACTTGACCTTTGACACCCTCTTTTCCCATGCGTCAGGTAGGTATGTCCTCACCGTAGTGCTGAAGACCTTGACCTTTGACCCCCTCTTTCCCACCCGTCCGGTAGGTATGTCCTCGCCAGATTGTTGAAGACCTTGACCTTTGACACCCCTCTTTCCCACGTTAAAGGTAGGTATGTCCTCGCTGGAGTGTTGAAGACCTTGACCCCCTCTTTTACCGGATTGGTGAGGACCTTGACCTTTGACCCCCTCCATCCCATGCGTCAGGTAGCTATGTCCTTGCCGGAGTGTCGAAGACTTTGACCTTTGACCCCTTCTTTTCCACACGTCAGGTAGGTATGTCCTCGCCGGAGTGTTAAAGACCTTGACATTTGACTCCCTCTTTCCCACGCATCAGGTAGGTGAGTCCTCGCTGGAGTGTCGAAGTCCGTGGCCTTTGGCCCCCTCTTTCCCAATCGTCAGTTAGGTATGTCCTTGCCGGAGTGTCGAAGACCTTGGCCTTTGACCTCCTCTTTCCCACTCCTCGGGTAGGTATGTCCTCTCCAGAATGTCGTTGACCTTGACCCTTGACCCACTCTTTCCAACACTTTCCGGTAGGTATGTTCTCGCCGGAGTGTTGAAGACCTTGACCTTTGACCCCCTCTTGCCCACACTTCAGGTAGCTATGTCATCACCGGAGTGTTGAAGACCTTGACCTTTGAAACCCCTCTTTCCCACGCATCAGGTAGGTGAGTCCTCGCTGGAGTGTCGAAGTCCGTGGCCTTTGGCCCCCTCTTTCCCAATCGTCAGTTAGGTATGTCCTTGCCGGAGTGTCGAAGACCTTGGCCTTTGACCTCCTCTTTCCCACTCCTCGGGTAGGTATGTCCTCTCCAGAATGTCGTTGACCTTGACCCTTGACCCACTCTTTCCAACACTTTCCGGTAGGTATGTTCTCGCCGGAGTGTTGAAGACCTTGACCTTTGACCCCCTCTTTCAGATGCGTCCGGTAGGTATGTCCTCTCCTGAGTGTTGAAAACCTTGACCTTTCACCCCCCTTTTCTACGCTTCAGGTAGGTATGCCCTTGCCGGAGTATCGAAGACCTTGACCTTTAACGCCCTCTTTCCGACACGTAAGGTAGCTATGTCCTCGCCAGAGTGTCAAAGATCTTGACCTTTGACTCCCCCTTTTCCATGCTTCAGTTAGCTATGTCCTCGGCCAAGTGTTGAAGACCTTGACCTTTCACCCCCTATTTATCACGCTTCAGGAAACTATGTCCTCGCTGGAGTGTCCTAGACCTTGACCTTTGAACCCCTCTTTCCCATGTGTCAGGTAGGTATGTCCTCCCCAGACTTTTGAAGACCTTGGCCTTACCCACGCGTCATGTAGGTATGTCCTTGCCAGAGTGCCGAAGACGTTGGCCTTTGACCCACTCTTGCCAACGTGTCAGGTAGATATGTCATCTCCGGAGTGTCAAAGACCTTGACCTATGACCCCCTCTTTTCCACTCTAGAGGTAGGTATGTCCTCGACGGAGATTTAAATACCTTGACCTTTGACCCACTCTTTCCCACGCATCAGGAAGGTATGTCCTCGCAGGAGTGTCGAAGACGTTGGCCTTTGACCCACTCTTGCCAACGTGTCAGGTAGATATGTCATCTCCGGAGTGTCAAAGACCTTGACCTATGACCCCCTCTTTTCAACTCTAGAGGTAGGTATGTCCTCGACGGAGATTTAAATACCTTGACCTTTGACCCACTCTTTCCCACGCATCAGGAAGGTATGTCCTCGCAGGAGTGTCGAAGACCTTGACCTTTGACCCACTTTTTACAACACTCCCCGGTAGGTATGTCCTCAACGGAGTGTTGAAGACCTTGACCTTTGACCCCTTCTTTCCCACACATCAGGTAGGTATGACCGCCCCGGAGTGTTGAAGACATTGACCGTTGACCCACTCTTTCCCATGCGTCAGGTAGGTATGTCCTCGCCGGAGTGTGGAAGACCATGACCTTTGACCTCTCTTTACCACGCGTCAGGTAGGTATGTCCTCTCTGTAGTGTTTAAGAACTTGACCTTTTATCCCCTCTTTCCCACACGTCAGGTAGATATGTCCTCTCCGGAGCATTGAAGACCTTGACCTGCTCTTTCCCTCGCGTCAGATAGGTATGTCCTCGCCGGAGTGTCGAAGACCTTTACCTTTGACCCCCTCTTTCCCACTCGCCAGGTAGGTATGTCCTAGCCGGAGTGTCGACGACCTCGACCTTTTACACACTTTTTCCAACACTTTCCGGTAGGTATGTCCTCACCGGAGTGTTGAAGACCATGACCTTTGACCCCATCTTTCCCTCGTGTCAGGTAGGTATATCCTCTAAGGAGTGTTGAAGACCATGACCCGCTTTTTCACACGTGTCAGGTAGGTATGTCCTCGCCGGAGTGTCGAAGACCTTGACATTTGACTTGCTCTTTCCCACGCGTCAGGTAAGTGTGTCCTTGCCAGAGTGTCAAAGCCTATGACCTACTCTTTCCCACGCATCAGGTAGGTATGTCCTCACCGGACTTTCGGAGACCTTGACCCACTCTTTCCCACCCGTCTGGTAGGTATGTCCTCGCAGGAGTGTCCAAGACCTTGACCTTTGACCCCCTCTTTCCCACGCATCAGGTAGGTATGTCCTCGCTGGAGTGTTCAAGACCTTGACCTTTGACCTCCTCTTTCCTACGCGTCAGGTAGGTATGTCCTCGCCGGAGTGTTGAAGACCTTAACCGCTTACCCCCTCTTTCCCACGCGACAGGTAGATATATCCTCTACGGTGCGTTGAAGACCTTAACCCGCTCTTTCCCAAGCATAAGGTAGGTATGTCCTAGCTGGAGTGTCGAAGACCTTGACATTTGACTTGCTCTTTCCCATGCGTCAGGTAAGTGTGTCCTTGCCAGAGTGTCAAAGCCTATGACCCACTCTTTCCCACGCGTCAGGTAGGTATGTCCTAGCTGGAGTGTCGACGACTTTGACCTTTGAACCACTTTTTCCAACACTTTCCGGTAAGTATGTCCTCACTGGAGTGTCGAAGACCTTGACCTTTGACCCCCTTTTTCCCTTGCGTCCGGTATGTATATCCTCGCCAGAGTGTTGAAGACCTTGACCTTTGACCCCCTCTTTCCCACACGTCACGTATGTATATCCTCGCTGGAGTGTCGAAGATCTTGACCGTTGACCACCTCTTTCCCACGCAACAGTTAGGTGTGTCCTAGCCGGAGTGTCGACGACCTTGACCTTTGAACCACTTTTTCCAACACTTTCCGGTAAGTATGTCCTCACCGGAGTGTCGAATACCTTGACCTTTGAGCAACTTTTTCCCACGCATCCGGTATGTATATCCTCGCCAGAATGTTGAAGACCTTGACCTTTGACCCCCTCTTTTTCACGCGTCAGGTAGGTTGTCCTGGCCGGAGTGTTGAAGACCTTGACCTTTGACCCCCTCTTTCCCACGTGTCAGGTAGGTATGTCCTCGCCGGACTATTGAAGACCTTGACCTTTGACCCCTCTTTCCCACGCCTCTGGTAGGTATGTCTTCGCCGGAGTGTCGAAGACCTTGACCTTTGACCCCCTCTTTTACACACTTTTTCTAACACTGTCCGGTAGGTATGTCCTCCCTGGAGTGTTGAAGACCATTACCCGCTCTTTCCCACGTGTCAGGTAGGTATGTCCTCGCCAAAGTGTCGAAGACCTTGACCTTTTACTCGCTCTTTTCCACGCGTCAGGTAGGTATGTCCTCGCCAGAGTGTCGAAGCCTTTGACCCACTCTTTCCCACGCGTCAGGTAGGTATGTCCTCACCGGACTTTCGGAGACCTTGACCTTTGACCCACTCTTTCCAACGTGTCAGGTAGATATGTCATCTCCGGAGTGTCAAAGACCTTGACCTATGACCCCCTCTTTTCAACTCTAGAGGTAGGTATGTCCTCGACGGAGATTTAAATACCTTGACCTTTGACCCACTCTTTCCCACGCATCAGGAAGGTATGTCCTCGCAGGAGTGTCGAAGACCTTGACCTTTGACCCACTTTTTACAACACTCCCCGGTAGGTATGTCCTCAACGGAGTGTTGAAGACCTTGACCTTTGACCCCTTCTTTCCCACACATCAGGTAGGTATGACCGCCCCGGAGTGTTGAAGACATTGACCGTTGACCCACTCTTTCCCATGCGTCAGGTAGGTATGTCCTCGCCGGAGTGTAGAAGACCATGACCTTTGACCTCTCTTTACCACGCGTCAGGTAGGTATGTCCTCTCTGTAGTGTTTAAGAACTTGACCTTTTATCCCCTCTTTCCCACACGTCAGGTAGATATGTCCTCTCCGGAGCATTGAAGACCTTGACCTGCTCTTTCCCTCGCGTCAGATAGGTATGTCCTCGCCGGAGTGTCGAAGACCTTTACCTTTGACCCCCTCTTTCCCACTCGCCAGGTAGGTATGTCCTAGCCGGAGTGTCGACGACCTCGACCTTTTACACACTTTTTCCAACACTTTCCGGTAGGTATGTCCTCACCGGAGTGTTGAAGACCATGACCTTTGACCCCATCTTTCCCTCGTGTCAGGTAGGTATATCCTCTAAGGAGTGTTGAAGACCATGACCCGCTTTTTCACACGTGTCAGGTAGGTATGTCCTCGCCGGAGTGTCGAAGACCTTGACATTTGACTTGCTCTTTCCCACGCGTCAGGTAAGTGTGTCCTTGCCAGAGTGTCAAAGCCTATGACCTACTCTTTCCCACGCATCAGGTAGGTATGTCCTCACCGGACTTTCGGAGACCTTGACCCACTCTTTCCCACCCGTCTGGTAGGTATGTCCTCGCAGGAGTGTCCAAGACCTTGACCTTTGACCCCCTCTTTCCCACGCATCAGGTAGGTATGTCCTCGCTGGAGTGTTCAAGACCTTGACCTTTGACCTCCTCTTTCCTACGCGTCAGGTAGGTATGTCCTCGCCGGAGTGTTGAAGACCTTAACCGCTTACCCCCTCTTTCCCACGCGACAGGTAGATATATCCTCTACGGTGCGTTGAAGACCTTAACCCGCTCTTTCCCAAGCATAAGGTAGGTATGTCCTAGCTGGAGTGTCGAAGACCTTGACATTTGACTTGCTCTTTCCCATGCGTCAGGTAAGTGTGTCCTTGCCAGAGTGTCAAAGCCTATGACCCACTCTTTCCCACGCGTCAGGTAGGTATGTCCTAGCTGGAGTGTCGACGACCTTGACCTTTGAACCACTTTTTCCAACACTTTCCGGTAAGTATGTCCTCACTGGAGTGTCGAAGACCTTGACCTTTGACCCCCTTTTTCCCTTGCGTCCGGTATGTATATCCTCGCCAGAGTGTTGAAGACCTTGACCTTTGACCCCCTCTTTCCCACACGTCACGTATGTATATCCTCGCTGGAGTGTCGAAGATCTTGACCGTTGACCACCTCTTTCCCACGCAACAGTTAGGTGTGTCCTAGCCGGAGTGTCGACGACCTTGACCTTTGAACCACTTTTTCCAACACTTTCCGGTAAGTATGTCCTCACCGGAGTGTCGAATACCTTGACCTTTGAGCAACTTTTTCCCACGCATCCGGTATGTATATCCTCGCCAGAATGTTGAAGACCTTGACCTTTGACCCCCTCTTTTTCACGCGTCAGGTAGGTTGTCCTGGCCGGAGTGTTGAAGACCTTGACCTTTGACCCCCTCTTTCCCACGTGTCAGGTAGGTATGTCCTCGCCGGACTATTGAAGACCTTGACCTTTGACCCCTCTTTCCCACGCCTCTGGTAGGTATGTCTTCGCCGGAGTGTCGAAGACCTTGACCTTTGACCCCCTCTTTTACACACTTTTTCTAACACTGTCCGGTAGGTATGTCCTCCCTGGAGTGTTGAAGACCATTACCCGCTCTTTCCCACGTGTCAGGTAGGTATGTCCTCGCCAAAGTGTCGAAGACCTTGACCTTTTACTCGCTCTTTTCCACGCGTCAGGTAGGTATGTCCTCGCCAGAGTGTCGAAGCCTTTGACCCACTCTTTCCCACGCGTCAGGTAGGTATGTCCTCACCGGACTTTCGGAGACCTTGACCTTTGACCCACTCTTTCCAACGCGTCAGGTAGGTATGTCCTCGCAGGAGTGTCCAAGACCTTGACCTTTGACTCCCTCTTTCCCACACATCATGTAGGTATGTCCTCACCGGAGTGTTCAAGACCTTGACCTTTGACCTCCTCTTTACCATGCATCAGGTAGGTATTTCCTCGCCGGAGTGTTGAAGACCATAACCTTTTACCCCCTCTTTCCCACGCGTCAGGTAGATATCTCCTCTACGGTGTGTTGAAGACCTTAACTCGCTCTTTCCCACGCATAAGGTAGCTATGTCCTAGCCGGAGTGTCGACGACCTTGACCTTTGAACCACTTTTTTCAACACTTTCCTGGAAGTATGTCCTCACCGGAGTGTCAAAGACCTTGACCTTTGACCCGCTTTTTCCCACGAGTCCGGTAAGTATATCCTCGTTGGAGTGTCGAAGATCTTGACCTTTGACCCGCTCTTTCCCACGCGTCCGGTAGGTATGTCCTCGCCGGACTGTTGAAGACCTTGACCTTTTACCCGCTCTTTCCCACGCATCAGAGAGGTATGTCGTCGCCGGAGTGTCAAAGACCTTGACCTTTGACCCCCTTTTTCCCACGTGTCTGGTAGGTCTTTCCTCGCCAGAGTGTCGAAGACCTTGACCTCTGACCCCATCTTTCCCACTCGTGGGGATGGTATGTCCTTGCCAGACTTTCGAAGACCTTGGCCTTTGACACACTCTTTCCCATGTTTACGTAGGTATGTCCTCTCCAGAGTGTTGAAGACCTTGACCTATGACCCATCTATCCCATGTGTGAGGTAGGTATGTCCTCACTGGAGTGTTGAAGACCTTTACCTTTGACCCACTCTTTCCCATGCATCAGGTATATATATCCTCACCGGAGTGTTGGAGACCTTGACCTTTGACCCCATCTTTCCCACACGTCAGGTAGGTATATCCTCTCCGGATAATTGAAGACCATGACCCGCTCATTCCCAAGCGTCAGGTAGGTATGTCCTCACCAGAGTGTCGAAGCCTTTGACCCACTCTTTCCCACACGTCAGGTAGGTATGTTCTCACCGTACTTTCGGAGACCTTGACCTTTAACTCACTTTTTCTCAGGCATCAGGTAGGTATGTCCTCGCAGGAGTATCGAAGATCTTGACCTTGACCTTTGACCCGCTCTTTCCAACAATTTCTTGTAGGTATGTCCTCGCTGGAGTGTTGACGACCTTGACCTTTGACCCCCTCTTTTCTACTCGTCAGGTAGGTATGTCCTCACTGGAGTGTTCAAGACCTTGATCTTTGACACCCTCTTTTCTACTCGTCAGGTAGGTATGTCCTCACCGGAGTGTTGCAGACCTTGCACTTTGACCCCTCTTTCCCATGCATCAGGTAGGTATGTCCTCACCGGAGTGTTGAAGACCTTAACCTTTTACCCCCTCTTTCCCAAACATCAGGTAGATATGTCCTCTACGGAGCGTTGAAGACCTTGACCCGCTCTTTCCAACGTGTAAGGTAGGTATGGCCTAGCCGGAGTGTCGATGACCTTGACTTTTGACCCACTTTTTCCAACACTTTCTGGTAGGTATGTCCTCGCAGGAGTGTCGAAGACCTTGACCTTTGACCCCTTCTTTCCCACGCGTCACGTATGTATATCCTCGCCGGAGTGTCGATGACTTTGACCTTTGACCACCTCTTTCCCACGCAACAGGTAGGTACGTCCTAGCCGCAGTGTCAATGACCTTGACCTTAATCCCACTTTTTTCACCACTTTCTGGTAAGTATGTCCTCACCGGAGTGCTGAAGACCTTGACCTTTGACCCCCTCTTTCCCACACGGCAGGTAGGTATGACCGCGCCGGAGTGTTGAAGACCTTGACCTTTGACCCACTCTTTCCCACGCGTCAGGTAGGTATGTCCTAGCAGGAGTGTCGACGACCTTGACATTTGACTCGCTCTTTCCCACGCGTCAGGTAAGTATGTCCTCGCCAGAGTGTCGAAGCCTTTGACCCACTCTTTCCCATGTGTCAGGTAGGTATATCCTCGCCGGAGTGTCGAAGACCTTGACCTTTGAATCCCTCTTTCCCACTCGTCAGGTAGGTATGTCCTAGCAGAAGTGTCGACGACCTTGACCTTTTACACACTTTTTCCAACACTTTCCGGTAGGTATGTCCTCACCGGAGTGTTGAAGACCTTGACCTTTGACCCCATCTTTCCCTCGCGTCAGGTAGGTATATCCTCTCCGGAGTGTTGAATACCATGACTGGCTCTTTCCCACGTGTCAGGTAGGTATGTCCTTGCCGGCGTGTCGAAGACCTTGACATTTGACTCGCTCTTTCCCACGCGTCAGGTAAGTATGTCCTCGCCAGAGGGTCGAAGACTTTGACCCACTCTTTCCCACGCGTCAGGTAGGTATGTACTGACCGGACTTTTGGAGACCTTGACCTTTGACCCACTCTTTCCCACCCGTCAGGTAGGTATGTCCTCGCAGGAGTGTCCAAGACCTTGACCTTTGACCCCCTCTTTCCCATGCATCAGGTAGGTATGTCCTCGCAGGGGTGTTCAAGACCTTGACCTTTGACCTCCTCTTTCCTACGCGTCAGGTAGGTATGTCCTCGCCGGAGTGTTGAAGACCTTGAACTTTGACCCCTCTTTCCCATGCATCAGGTAGGTATGTCCTCGCCGGAGTGTTGAAGACCTTAACCTTTTAACCCCTCTTTCCCATGCGACAGGTAGATATGTCCTCTACAGTGCGTTGAAGACCTTAACCCGCTCTCTCCCACGCATAAGGTAGGTATGTCCTAGCTGGAGTGTCGACGACCTTGACCTTTGAACCACTTTTTCCAACACTTTCCGGTAAGTATGTCCTCACCGGAGTGTCGAAGACCTTGACCTTTGACCCCCTTTTTCCCTCACGTCCGGTATGTATATCCTCGCCAGAGTGTTGAAGACCTTGACCTTTGACCACCTCTTTCCCACGCAACAGGTAGGTATGTCCTCACTGGAGTGTTGAAGAACTTGACCTTTGACCCCCTCTTTCCCACGCATCAGGTAGGTATGTCCTCGCCGGAGTGTTCAAGACTTTGACCTTTGAACCCCCTCTTTCCTACGCATCAGGTAGGAATGTCCTCGCCGTCGTGTTGAAGACCTTGAACTTAGACCCCTCTTTTCCATGTATCAGGTAGGTATGTCCGTGCTGGATTGTTGAAGACATTAAACTTTTACCCCCTCTTTCCCACGCGTTAGGTAGATATGTCCTCTATGGAGCGTTGAAGACCTTGACTCGCTCTTTTCCACGCGAAAGGTAGGTATTACCTAGCCGGAGTGTCGATGACCTTGACTTTTGACCCACTTTTTCCAACACTTTCCTTAAGGTATATCGTCACCGGAGGGTTGAAGACCTTGACCTTTGAACTCCCTCTTTCCCACGCGTCATGTATGTAAATCCTCGCCGGAGTGTCGAAGACCTTGACCTTTGACCACCTCTTTCCCACGCAACAGGTAGGTATGTCCTAGCCAGAGTGTCGACGACCTTGACCTTTGACCCACTTTTTCCAACACTTTCCGGTAAGTATGTCCTCACCGGAGTGTTGAAGACCTTGACCTTTGACCCCTTCTTTCCTACACGTCAGGTATGTATAATCTCGCCGGACAGTTGAAGACCTTGACATTTGACCCCCTCTTTCACAGGCATCAGGTAGGTATGTCGTCGCCGGAGTGCTGAAGACCTTGACCTTTGACCCCTCTTGCCCACACTTTAGGTAGGTATGTCCTCTCCGGACTGTTGAAGACCTTGACCTTTGACCCCTCTTTCCCACACTTCAGGTAGGTATGTCCTCTCAGGAGTGTTGAAGAACTTGACCTTTCACCCCCTCCTTCCCACGCGTCAGGTAGGTATGTACTCACGGGACTTTCGAAGACCTTCGCCTTTGACACACACTTTCCCACGCATCAGGTTGGTATGTCCTCACCGGATTATGGAAGACCTTGGCCTTTGATCCACTCTTTCCCATGCGTCAGGTAGGTATGTCATCGCTGGAGTGTCGAAGACCTTGACCTTTGACCCCCTCTTTCCCACACATCAGGTATGTATGTCCTCGCCGGAGGGTCAAAGACCTTGACATTTGACCCACTCTTTCCCACGTGTCAGGTAGGTATGTCCTGCTGCAGTGTCGAAGACCTTGACCTATGAACCACTCTTTCCAACACTTTCCGGTAGGTATGTCCTCGCCTTAGTGTGGAAGACCTTGAACTTTGACCCACTTTTGCCAACACTTGAGGTAGGTATGTCCTCGCCGGCGTATTGACTACCTTGACCCCCTCTTTCCCTCGCTTCAGGTAGGTATATCCTCGCCGGACTGTTGAAGACCTTGACCTTTGACCCCTCTTTCCCACACTTCAGGTAGGTATGTCCTCTCCGGGCTGTTGACGACCTTGACCGTTGACCCCTCTTTCCCACACTTCAGGTAGGTATGTCCTCTCCGGATTGTTGAAGACCTTGACCTTTTACCCCCTCCTTCCCACACGTCAGGTAGATATGTCCTCTCCGGAGTGCTGAAGACCATGGCCTTCAACTCGCTCTCTCCCAAGCGTCAGGTAGGTATGTCCTCACCAGACTTTTGAAGACCATGGCCTTTGACACACTCTTTCCCACGCGTCAGGTTGATATGTCCTCGTCCGAGTATGGAAGACCTTGGCCTTTGATCCACTCTTTCCCACACGTCAGGTAGGTATGTCATCGCTGGAGTGTCTAAGACCTTGACCTTTGACCCCCTCCTTCCCACGCATCAGGTCCTCGCCGGAGGGTCAAAGACCTTGACCTTTGACCCACTCTTTCCCACGTGTCAGGTAGGTATGTCCTCGCTGCAGTGTAGAAGACCTTGACCTTTGAACCACTCTTTCCAACACTTTCCGGTAGGTATGTCCTCGCCTTAGTGTCGAAGACCTTGAACTTTGACCCACTTTTGCCAACACTTCAGGTAGGTATGTCCTCGCGGGCGTGTTTACTACCTTGACCTTTGACCCCCTCTTTCCCACGCTTCAGGTAGGTATATCCTCGCTGGACTGTTGAAGACCTTGACCTTTGACCCATCTTTGCCACACTTCAGGTAGATATGTCCTCTCCGGGCTGTTGAAGACCTTGACCGTTGACCCCTCTTTCCCACACTTCAGGTAGGTATGTCCTCTCCGGAGTGTTGAAGACCTTGACCTTTTACCCCCTCCTTCCCACGCGTCAGGTAGATATGTCCTCTCCAGAGTGCTGAAGACCTTGACCTTCGACTCGCTCTCTCCCAAGCATCAGGTAGGTATGTCCTCGCCAGACTTTTGAAGACCATGGCCTTTGACACACTCTTTCCCACGCGTCAGATTGATATGTCCTCGTCGGAGTATGGAAGACCTTGGCCTTTGATGCACTCTTTCCCACGCGTTAGGTAGGTATGTCCTCTCTGGAGTGTCAAACACCTTGACCTATGACCTCTTCTTTCCCACGCGTGAGGTATGTATGTCCTCGCCGGAGGGTCAAAGACCTTGACCTTTGACCCACTCTTTCCCAGGCGTCAGGTAGGTATCCTCTCTGGAGTGTCAAACACCTTTACCTATGACCCCCTCTGTCCCACTCGTCTGGTAGTTATATCCTCTCCGGAGTTTTGAAGACCATGACACACTCTTTCCCATGCATCAGGTAGGTGTGTCCTCGCCGGAGTGTCGAAGACCTTGACCTTTGACTCGCTCTTTCCCACGCGTCAGGTAGGTATGTCCTCACTAGAGTGTCAAAGCCTTTGACTCACTCTTTCCCATGCGTTAGGTAGGTATGTCCTCACCAGACTTTCGAAGACCTTGACCTTTGACCCACTCTTTCCCACGCATCAGGTTGATATGTCCTCGCCGGAGTATGGAAGACCTTGGCCTTTGATCCACTCTTTCCCACACGTCAGGTAGGTATGTCATCGCTGGAGTGTCGAAGACCTTGCTCTTTGACCCCCTCCTTCCCACGCATCAGGTAGGTATGTCCTCTCTGGAGTGTCAAACACCTTGACCTATGACCTCCTCTTTCCCACGCGTGAGGTATGTATGACCTCACCGGAGTGTTGAAGACTTTGACCTTTGACCCCCTCTTTCTCACGGATCAGGTATGTATATCCTCTCCGGAGTATTGAAGACCTTTACCTTTGACCCCATCTTTCCCACTCGTCTGGTAGGTATATTCTCTCTGGAGTGTTAAAGACCATGACACGCTCTTTCCCACACGTCAGGTAGATGTGTCCTTGCCAGAGTATCGAAGACCTTGACCTTTGACTCGCTCTTTGCCACGCGTCAGGTAGGTATGTCCTCGCCAGAGTGTCGAAGCCTTTAACTCACTCTTTCCCACGCGTCAGGTAGGTATGTCCTCGCAGGAGTGTCGAAGACCTTGACCTTTGACCTCCTCTTTCCCACGCGTCACTTATGTAAATCCTCGCTGGAGGGTCGGAGACCTTGACCTTTGAACTACTCTTTCCAACACTTTCCGGTAGGTTTATCCTCGCCTTAGTGTCGAAAAGCTTGGAACTTTGATCCACTTTTTCCAACACTTCAGGTAGGTATGTCCTCGCTGGTGTGTTGACTACCTTGACCTTTGACCCCCTCTTTCCTATGTGTCAGGTATGTATATCCTCTCCGTAGTGTTTAAGACCTTGACCTTTTACCCCCTCTTTCCCACGCGTCAGGTAGATATGTCCTCTCCGGACCGTTGAAGACCTTGACTTGCTCTTTCCCATGTGTCAGGTAGGTATGCCCTCGCCGGGGTGTCGAAGACCTTTACCTTTGACCCCCTTTTTCAAACGCGTCATGTATGTATATCCTTGCCAGAGTGTTGAATACCTTGACCCCCTCTTTCCCACTATTCAAATAGGTATGTCCTCTCCGGAGTGTTGAAGACATTGACCTTTGACACCCTCTTTCCTACGTGTCAGGTAGGTATATCCTCTGCGGAGTGCAGAAGACCATGACCTATGACCCCCGCTTTCCCACGCGTGAGGTAGGTATGTCCTAGCCATAGTGTGGAAGATTTTGACCTTTGACCCACTCTTTCCCACGCGTCAGGTAGGTGTTTCCTCGCCGGAGTGTTGAAGAACTTGACCTTTGACCCCCTCTTTCCCACGCATCAGGTAGGTATGTCCTCGCCGGAGTGTTCAAGACTTTGACCTTTGACCCCCTCTTTCCTACGCATCAGGTAGGAATGTCCTCGCCGTCGTGTTGAAGACCTTGAACTTAGACCCCTCTTTTCCATGTATCAGGTAGGTATGTCCGTGCTGGATTGTTGAAGACATTAAACTTTTACCCCCTCTTTCCCACGCGTTAGGTAGATATGTCCTCTATGGAGCGTTGAAGACCTTGACTCGCTCTTTTCCACGCGAAAGGTAGGTATTACCTAGCCGGAGTGTCGATGACCTTGACTTTTGACCCACTTTTTCCAACACTTTCCTTAAGGTATATCGTCACCGGAGGGTTGAAGACCTTGACCTTTGAACTCCCTCTTTCCCACGCGTCATGTATGTAAATCCTCGCCGGAGTGTCGAAGACCTTGACCTTTGACCACCTCTTTCCCACGCAACAGGTAGGTATGTCCTAGCCAGAGTGTCGACGACCTTGACCTTTGACCCACTTTTTCCAACACTTTCCGGTAAGTATGTCCTCACCGGAGTGTTGAAGACCTTGACCTTTGACCCCTTCTTTCCTACACGTCAGGTATGTATAATCTCGCCGGACAGTTGAAGACCTTGACATTTGACCCCCTCTTTCACAGGCATCAGGTAGGTATGTCGTCGCCGGAGTGCTGAAGACCTTGACCTTTGACCCCTCTTGCCCACACTTTAGGTAGGTATGTCCTCTCCGGACTGTTGAAGACCTTGACCTTTGACCCCTCTTTCCCACACTTCAGGTAGGTATGTCCTCTCAGGAGTGTTGAAGAACTTGACCTTTCACCCCCTCCTTCCCACGCGTCAGGTAGGTATGTACTCACGGGACTTTCGAAGACCTTCGCCTTTGACACACACTTTCCCACGCATCAGGTTGGTATGTCCTCACCGGATTATGGAAGACCTTGGCCTTTGATCCACTCTTTCCCATGCGTCAGGTAGGTATGTCATCGCTGGAGTGTCGAAGACCTTGACCTTTGACCCCCTCTTTCCCACACATCAGGTATGTATGTCCTCGCCGGAGGGTCAAAGACCTTGACATTTGACCCACTCTTTCCCACGTGTCAGGTAGGTATGTCCTGCTGCAGTGTCGAAGACCTTGACCTATGAACCACTCTTTCCAACACTTTCCGGTAGGTATGTCCTCGCCTTAGTGTGGAAGACCTTGAACTTTGACCCACTTTTGCCAACACTTGAGGTAGGTATGTCCTCGCCGGCGTATTGACTACCTTGACCCCCTCTTTCCCTCGCTTCAGGTAGGTATATCCTCGCCGGACTGTTGAAGACCTTGACCTTTGACCCCTCTTTCCCACACTTCAGGTAGGTATGTCCTCTCCGGGCTGTTGACGACCTTGACCGTTGACCCCTCTTTCCCACACTTCAGGTAGGTATGTCCTCTCCGGATTGTTGAAGACCTTGACCTTTTACCCCCTCCTTCCCACACGTCAGGTAGATATGTCCTCTCCGGAGTGCTGAAGACCATGGCCTTCAACTCGCTCTCTCCCAAGCGTCAGGTAGGTATGTCCTCACCAGACTTTTGAAGACCATGGCCTTTGACACACTCTTTCCCACGCGTCAGGTTGATATGTCCTTGTCCGAGTATGGAAGACCTTGGCCTTTGATCCACTCTTTCCCACACGTCAGGTAGGTATGTCATCGCTGGAGTGTCTAAGACCTTGACCTTTGACCCCCTCCTTCCCACGCATCAGGTAGGTATGTCCTCTCTGGAGTGTCAAACACCTTGACCTATGACCTCCTCTTTCCCACGCGTGAGGTATGTATGTCAACACCGGAGTGTTGAAGACCTTGACCTTTGACCCCCCTCTTTCTCACGGATCAGGTATGTATATCCTCTCCGGAGTATTGAAGACCTTTACCTTTGACCCCATCTTTCCCACTCGTCTGGTAGGTATATCCTCTCTGGAGTGTTGAAGACCATGACACGCTCTTTCCCACGCGTCAGGTAGGTGTGTCCTTGCCAGAGTATCGAAGACCTTGACCTTTGACTCGCTCTTTCCCACGCGTCAGGTAGGTATGTCCTCGCCAGGGTGTCGAACCCTTTGACTCACTCTTTCCCATGTGTTAGGTAGGTATGTCCTCACCGGACTTTCGGAGACCTTGACCTTTGACCCACTCTTTACCACGCGTCAGGTAGGTATGTCCTCGCAGGAGTGTCGAAGACCTTGACCTTTGACCCCCTCTTTTCCACGCATCACGTATGTAAATCTTCGCTGGAGGGTCGGAGACCTTGACCTTTGAACTACTCTTTCCAACACTTTCCGGTAGGTGTGTCCTCGCCTTAGTGTCGAAAACCTTGAACTTTGAACTACTTTTTCCTTCACTTCAGGTAGGTATGTCCTCGCTGGTGTGTTGACTACCTTGACCTTTGACCCCCTCTTTCCACGTGCCAGGTATGTATATCCTCTCTTTAGTGTTTAAGACCTTGACCTTTTACCCCCTCTTTCCCACGCGTCAGGTAGATATGTCCTCTCCGGACCGTTGAAGACCTTGACTTGCTCTTTCCCATGCATCAGGTAGGTATGCCCTCGCCGGGGTGTCGAAGACCTTTACCTTTGACCCCCTTTTTCTCACGCGTCGGGTATGTATATCCTCTCCAGAGTGTTGAATACCTCTATCCCCTCTTTCCCACGATTCAAATAGGTATGTCCTCTCCGGAGTGTTGAAGACATTGACCTTTGACACCCTCTTTCCTGAGTGTCAGGTAGGTATATCCTCTCCGGAGTGCAGAAGACCATGACCTATGACCCCCTCTTTCCTACGCGTGAGGTAGGTATGTCGTCGCCGAACTGTTGAAGGCCTTGACCTTTGACCCCTCTTGCCCACACTTCAGGTAGGTATGTCCTCTCCGGACTGTTGAAGACCTTGACCATTGACCCTTCTTTCCCACACTTCAGGTAGGTATGTCCTCTCAGGAGTGTTGAAGACCTTGACCTTTTACCCACTCCTTCCCACGCGTCAGGTAGGTATGTCCTCACCGGACTTTCGAAGATCTTGGCCTTTGACACACACTTTCCCTCGCGTCAGGTTGGTATATCCTCACTGGATTACGGAAGACCTTGGCCTTTGATCCACTCTTTCCCATGTGTCAGGTAGGTATGTCATCGCTGGAGTGTCGAAGACCTTGACCTTTGACCCCCTTTTTCCCACACATCCGGTATGTATGTCCTCGCCGGAGGGTCAAAGACCTTGACCTTTGACCCACTCTTTCCCACGTGTCAGGTAGGTATGTCCTCGCTGCAGTGTAGAAGACCTTGACCTTTGAACCACTCTTTCCAACACTTTCCGGTAGGTATGTCCTCGCCTTAGTGTCGAAGACCTTGAACTTTGACCCACTTTTGCCAACACTTCAGGTAGGTATGTCCTCGCGGGCGTGTTTACTACCTTGACCTTTGACCCCCTCTTTCCCACGCTTCAGGTAGGTATATCCTCGCTGGACTGTTGAAGACCTTGACCTTTGACCCATCTTTGCCACACTTCAGGTAGATATGTCCTCTCCGGGCTGTTGAAGACCTTGACCGTTGACCCCTCTTTCCCACACTTCAGGTAGGTATGTCCTCTCCGGAGTGTTGAAGACCTTGACCTTTTACCCCCTCCTTCCCACGCGTCAGGTAGATATGTCCTCTCCAGAGTGCTGAAGACCTTGACCTTCGACTCGCTCTCTCCCAAGCATCAGGTAGGTATGTCCTCGCCAGACTTTTGAAGACCATGGCCTTTGACACACTCTTTCCCACGCGTCAGATTGATATGTCCTCGTCGGAGTATGGAAGACCTTGGCCTTTGATGCACTCTTTCCCACGCGTTAGGTAGGTATGTCCTCTCTGGAGTGTCAAACACCTTGACCTATGACCTCTTCTTTCCCACGCGTGAGGTATGTATGTCCTCGCCGGAGGGTCAAAGACCTTGACCTTTGACCCACTCTTTCCCAGGCGTCAGGTAGGTATCCTCTCTGGAGTGTCAAACACCTTTACCTATGACCCCCTCTGTCCCACTCGTCTGGTAGTTATATCCTCTCCGGAGTTTTGAAGACCATGACACACTCTTTCCCATGCATCAGGTAGGTGTGTCCTCGCCGGAGTGTCGAAGACCTTGACCTTTGACTCGCTCTTTCCCACGCGTCAGGTAGGTATGTCCTCACTAGAGTGTCAAAGCCTTTGACTCACTCTTTCCCATGCGTTAGGTAGGTATGTCCTCACCAGACTTTCGAAGACCTTGACCTTTGACCCACTCTTTCCCACGCATCAGGTTGATATGTCCTCGCCGGAGTATGGAAGACCTTGGCCTTTGATCCACTCTTTCCCACACGTCAGGTAGGTATGTCATCGCTGGAGTGTCGAAGACCTTGCTCTTTGACCCCCTCCTTCCCACGCATCAGGTAGGTATGTCCTCTCTGGAGTGTCAAACACCTTGACCTATGACCTCCTCTTTCCCACGCGTGAGGTATGTATGACCTCACCGGAGTGTTGAAGACTTTGACCTTTGACCCCCTCTTTCTCACGGATCAGGTATGTATATCCTCTCCGGAGTATTGAAGACCTTTACCTTTGACCCCATCTTTCCCACTCGTCTGGTAGGTATATTCTCTCTGGAGTGTTAAAGACCATGACACGCTCTTTCCCACACGTCAGGTAGATGTGTCCTTGCCAGAGTATCGAAGACCTTGACCTTTGACTCGCTCTTTGCCACGCGTCAGGTAGGTATGTCCTCGCCAGAGTGTCGAAGCCTTTAACTCACTCTTTCCCACGCGTCAGGTAGGTATGTCCTCGCAGGAGTGTCGAAGACCTTGACCTTTGACCTCCTCTTTCCCACGCGTCACTTATGTAAATCCTCGCTGGAGGGTCGGAGACCTTGACCTTTGAACTACTCTTTCCAACACTTTCCGGTAGGTTTATCCTCGCCTTAGTGTCGAAAAGCTTGGAACTTTGATCCACTTTTTCCAACACTTCAGGTAGGTATGTCCTCGCTGGTGTGTTGACTACCTTGACCTTTGACCCCCTCTTTCCTATGTGTCAGGTATGTATATCCTCTCCGTAGTGTTTAAGACCTTGACCTTTTACCCCCTCTTTCCCACGCGTCAGGTAGATATGTCCTCTCCGGACCGTTGAAGACCTTGACTTGCTCTTTCCCATGTGTCAGGTAGGTATGCCCTCGCCGGGGTGTCGAAGACCTTTACCTTTGACCCCCTTTTTCAAACGCGTCATGTATGTATATCCTTGCCAGAGTGTTGAATACCTTGACCCCCTCTTTCCCACTATTCAAATAGGTATGTCCTCTCCGGAGTGTTGAAGACATTGACCTTTGACACCCTCTTTCCTACGTGTCAGGTAGGTATATCCTCTGCGGAGTGCAGAAGACCATGACCTATGACCCCCGCTTTCCCACGCGTGAGGTAGGTATGTCCTAGCCATAGTGTGGAAGATTTTGACCTTTGACCCACTCTTTCCCACGCGTCAGGTAGGTGTTTCCTCGCCGGAGTGTCGAAGACTTGACCTTTAACCCCCTCTTTCCAACACTTTCTGGTAGGTATGTCCTCGCCAGACTGTTGAAGACCTTGACCTTTGACCCCCTCTTTCCCACGCTTCAGGTAGGTATGTCCTCGCTGGAGTTTTGAAGACCTTGACCTTTGACCCCTCTTTTCCACGGGGCAGGTAGGTATATCCTCCCTGGAGTGTTGAAGACCTTCACCTTTGACCCCTCTTTCCCATGCTTCAGGTAGGTATGTATTCACCGGAGTGTCGAAGACCTTAACCCCCGACCCCCTCTTTCCCACGCATCAGGTAGGTATGTCCTCACCGGAGTGTCGAAGCCTTTGACCCACTCTTTCCCATGCGTCAGGTAGCTATGTCCTTGCAGGAGTGTCGAAGACCTTGACCTTTGACCCTCTCTTTCCCATGCGTCAGGTAGGTATGTCCTCCCAGAGGGTTGAAGAACTTGACCTTTGACCCACACTTTCCCGCGCGTAAGGTAGGTATATCCTCACCCGAGTGTTGAAGACTTTGACCAACTCTTTCCCACGCATCAGGTAGGTATGTCCTCGCAGGAGTGTCGAAGCCTTTGACCCACTCTTTCCCATGCATCAGGTAGCCATGTCCTTGCAGGAGTGTCGAAGACCTTGACCTTTGACCCTCTCTTGCCCACGCGTCAGGTAGGTATGTCCTAGCCAGAGGGTTGAAGACCTTGACCTTTGACCCACACTTTCTCACGGGTCAGGTAGGTATATCATCACCCAAGTATCGATGACTTTGACCTTTGACCCACTCTTTCCCACCCGTCAGGTAGGTATGTCCTTGTTGGAGTGTCGAAGACCGTGACCTTTGACCCCCTCTTTCCCACACGTCAGGTAGGTATGTACTCGCTGGAGTGTTGAACACCTTGACCTTTGACCCCCTCATTCCCATGCATCCAGTAGGTATGTCCTCGCGGAGTATTGCAGATCTTGACCTTTGACCCCCCTCTTTCCCATGCGTCAGGTAGGTATGTCCATGCAGGAGTGTGAAGGACCTTGTCCTTTGACCCTCTTTCCCACGCGTCAGGTAGGTATGTCCTTGTCGGAGTGTCGAAAGACCTTGACCTTTCACCCACTCTTTCCCAGGCATCAGGTAGATATGTCCTCCGCGGAGTGTCAAAGACATTGACCTTTGACCCACTCTTTCCCACATGTCAGGTAGGTATGCCCTCGCCGGGGTGTCGAAGACCTTTACCTTTGACCCCCTTTTTCAAACGCGTCATGTATGTATATCCTTGCCAGAGTGTTGAATACCTTGACCCCCTCTTTCCCACGATTCAAATAGGTATGTCCTCTCCAGAGTGTTGAAGACATTGACCTTTGACACCCTCTTTCCTACGTGTCAGGTAGGTATATCCTCTCCGGAGTGCAGAAGACCATGACCTATGACCCCCGCTTTCCCACGCGTGAGGTAGGTATGTCCTAGCCATAGTGTGGAAGATTTTGACCTTTGACCCACTCTTTCCCACGCGTCAGGTAGGTGTTTCCTCGCCGGAGTGTCGAAGACTTGACCTTTAACCCCCTCTTTCCAACACTTTCTGGTAGGTATGTCCTTGCCAGACTGTTGAAGACCTTGACCTTTGACCCCCTCTTTCCCACGCTTCAGGTAGGTATGTCCTCCCTGGAGTGTTGAAGACCTTGACCTTTGACCCCTCTTTCCCACACGTCAGGTAGGTATGTCCTCTCCGGAGTGTTGAAGACTTTGACCTTTTACCCGCTCTTTCCCACGCGTCAGGGAGGTATGTCCTCGCCGGAGTGTCAAAGACCTTGACCTTTGACTCGCTCTTTCCTAAGCGTCAGGTAGGTATGTCCTCGCCAGAGTGTCGGATCCTTTTACCCACTCTTTCCCACACGTCATGTAGGTATGTCCTCGCGAGAGTGTTGAAGAACTTGACCTTTGACCCCTCTTTCCCACGCGTCCAGTAGCTATGTCCTCGCCGGAGTGTCAAAGACCTTGACCTGTGACCCCTTCTTTCCCACTCTTCTGGTAGGTATGTCCTTGCCGGACTTTTGAAGACCTTGGCCTTTGACACACTCTTTCCCACTCGTCACGTAGGTATGTCCTCTCCGGAGTGTCGAAGACCTTGACCTATGACCCCATCTTTCCCACGCGTGAGGGTAGGTATGTCCTCGCCATAGGGTCAAAGACCTTGACCTTTGACCCACTCTTTCTCACGCGTAGGTAGGTATGTCCTAGCCGGACTGTCGAAGACCTTGACCTTTGACCCACTCTTTCCCATGCGTCACGTAGGTATGTCCTCGCAGGAGTGTCGAAGACCTTGACCTTTGAACCACCCTTTCCAACACATTCCAGTAGGTATGTCCTCCTTGCATTAGTGTAGAAGACCTTGACCTTTGACCCACTTTTTCCAACACTTTCCGGTAGGTATGTCCTCGCCGGAGTGTTGAAGACCTTGAACTTTGACCCACTCTTTCCCACATTTCAGGTAGGTGTGTCCTCGCCAGAGTGTTGAAGACCTTGACCTTTGACCCCCTCTTTTCCACATGTCAGGTAGCTAAGTCCTCACTGGAGTGTTGAAGACCTTGACCTTTGACCCCTCTTTCCCACACGTCGGGTAGGTATGTCCTCTCCGTAGTGTTTAAGACCTTGACCTTTTACTCCCTCTCTCCCATGCATCAGGTAGATGTGTCCTCTCCGGAGCGTTGCAGACCTTGTCCCGCTCTTTCCCACGCGTCATGCGGTATGTCCTCACCGGAGTGTCGACGACCTTGACCTTTGATCCCTCTTTCCCACGATTCAAATAGGTATGTCCTCTTGGAGTGTTGAAGACCTTGACCTTTGACACCCTCTTTCCTACGCGTCAGGTAGGTATATCCTCTCCGGAGTGCCGAAGACCATGACCTATGACCCCCTCTTTCCCACGCGTGAGGTAGGTATATCCTTGCCGTAGTGTGGAAGATTTTGACCTTTGACCCACTCTTTCCCATGCGTCAGGTAGGTGTTTCCTCGCCGGAGTGTCGAATACTTGACCTTTAACCCCCTCTTTCCAACACTTTCTGGTAGGTATTTCCTCGCCAGACTGTTGAAGACCTTGACCTTTGACCCCCTCTTTCCCACGCTTCAGGTAGGTATGTCCTCACTGAAGTCTTGAAGACCTTGACCTTTGACCCCTCTTTCCCATGGGTCAGGTAGGTATATTCTCTCCGGAGTGTTGAAGACCTTGACCTTTGACGCCCTCTTTCCCACACGTCACGTAGGTATGTCCTTGCCGGACTGTGGAAGACCTTGACCTTTGACCCCACCTTTCCCAAGCGTCAGGTAGCTATGTCCTTGCCGGAGTGTTTTAGACCTTGACCCTTGACCCCACCTTTCCCATAAGTCACTTAGTTTTGTCATTGTCAAAGTGTTGAAGACCTTGACCTTTGAACCCCCTCTTTCCCACGTTTTCAGCTAGGTAGGTACTCACCGGAGTTTTGAAGACCTTGACCTTTGCCCCCTCTTTCCCACCGGTCCGGTAGGTATTTCCTCGCCAGAGTGTTAAACACCTTCACCTTTGACCCCCTCTTTCCCAAGCGTCGGGTAGATATGTCCTTTCCGGAGTGTTGAAGACCTTGACCTTTGACCCCCTTTCCCACGCGTCAGGTAGTTATATCCTCACCAGAGTGTTGAAGACCTTGATCTTTGACCCACTCTTTCCAACGCGTCAGGTAGGTATGTACTCGCCGTAGTGTTGAACACCTTGAACTTTGACCCCCTCATTCCCATGCATCCAGTACGTATGTCCTTGCCGGAGTATTGCAGATCTTGACCGTTGACCCCCCTCTTTCCCATGCGTCAGGTAGGTATGTCCATGCGGGAGTGTTGAAGACCTTGCCATTTTACCACCTCTTTCCCAGGCGTCAGGTAGATATGTCCTCTCCAGAATGTTGAAGACCTTGACCTTTGATCTCTGTTTCCCACGTGTCAGGAGGGTTTGTCCTTGCCGGAGTGTTAAAGACCTTGACCTTTGACCCTCTATTTCCCATGCGTCAGTTAGGTATGTCCTTGCCGGAGTGTCGAAGACTTTGACCCACTCTTTCCTATGCGTCAGGTAGGTATGTCCTTGCAGGAGTGTCGAAGACCTTGACCTTTGACCCTCTCTTTCCCATGCTTCAGGTAGGTATGTATTCACCGGAGTGTCGAAGACCTTAACCCCCGACCCCCTCTTTCCCACGCATCAGGTAGGTATGTCCTCACCGGAGTGTCGAAGCCTTTGACCCACTCTTTTCCATGCGTCAGGTAGCTATGTCCTTGCAGGAGTGTCGAAGACCTTGACCTTTGACCCTCTCTTTCCCATGCGTCAGGTAGGTATGTCCTCCCAGAGGGTTGAAGAACTTGACCTTTGACCCACACTTTCCCGCGCGTAAGGTAGGTATATCCTCACCCGAGTGTTGAAAACTTTGACCAACTCTTTCCCACGCATCAGGTAGGTATGTCCTCGCAGGAGTGTCGAAGCCTTTGACCCACTCTTTCCCATGCATCAGGTAGCTATGTCCTTGCAGGAGTGTCGAAGACCTTGACCTTTGACCCTCTCTTGCCCACGCGTCAGGTAGGTATGTCCTAGCCAGAGGGTTGAAGACCTTGACCTTTGACCCACACTTTCTCACGGGTCAGGTAGGTATATCATCACCCAAGTATCGATGACTTTGACCTTTGACCCACTCTTTCCCACCCATCAGGTAGGTATGTCCTTGTTGGAGTGTCGAAGACCGTGACCTTTGACCCCCTCTTTCCCACACGTCAGGTAGGTATGTACTCGCTGGAGTGTTGAACACCTTGACCTTTGACCCCCTCATTCCCATGCATCCAGTAGGTATGTCCTCGCGGAGTATTGCAGATCTTGACCTTTGACCCCCCTCTTTCCCATGCGTCAGGTAGGTATGTCCATGCAGGAGTGTGAAGGACCTTGTCCTTTGACCCTCTTTCCCACGCGTCAGGTAGGTATGTCCTTGTCGGAGTGTCGAAGACCTTGACCTTTGACCCCCTCTTTCCCATGCATCAGGTTGGTATGTCCTCGCTGGAGTTTCGAAGACCTTGACCTTTGACCCCTCTTTCCCACGCGTCAGGTAGGTATGTCTTCGCCCGAGTGTTGAAGACCTTGATCTTTGACCCCCTCTTTCCCACGCGTCAGGTAGGTATGTCTTCCCGGAGTGTTGAAGACCTTGACCTTTGACCTCCTCTTTCAAAACTTCCAAATTGGGTTTGTTCTCACCGGAGTGTTGAAGACCTTGAACTTTGACCACCTCTTTCCTACAAGTCAGGTAGGTATAACATTGCTGGAGTGTTGAAGTCCTTGACCTCCTCTTTCCCAAGCATCAGGTAGCTATGTCCTTGCTGGAGTGTTGAAGAACTTGACCTTTGACCCCCTCTTTCCCACGTGTCAGGTAGTCATGTCTTCGTCGGAGTGTTGAAGACCTTGACCTCTGACCCACTCTTTCCCACGCTTCCGGTCGGTATGTCCTCGCAGGAGTGTCAAAGACCTTAACCTTTGACCAACTCTTTCCCACACGTCAGGTAGGTATGTCCTCGCCGGAGTGTCGAAGACCTTGACCTTTGACCCACTCTTTCCCACCCGTCAAGTAGGTATGTCCTTGCCGGAGTGTCGAAGACCTTGACCTTTGACCCACTCTATCCCACGCGTCAGGTATGTATGTCCTCGCTGGAGTGTCGAAAGACCTTGACCTTTCACCCACTCTTTCCCAGGCATCAGGTAGATATGTCCTCCGCGGAGTGTCAAAGACATTGACCTTTGACCCACTCTTTCCCACATGTCAGGTAGGTATGTCCTCGCCGGAGTGTCGAAGACCTTGACCTTTGACCCAATCTTCCCCACCCATCATGTAGGTATGTCCTCGCCCGAGTGTCGAAGACCTTGGCCTTTGACCCACTCTTTCCCACGCTTCAGGTAAGTGTGTCCTCGCTAGAGTGTCGAAGACCTTGACCTTTGTCCCACTCTTTCGGACGTGTCATGTATGTCTTCGCCAGAGTTTCGAAAACCTTGACCTCTGACCCACTCTTTCCAACGTTTCCGGTAGGTATGTCTTCGCCGTAGTGTTGAAGGCCATAACCTCTCACCCACTCTTTCCAACGCTTCCGGTCGGTATGTCCTCCCCGGAGTGTTGAAAACCTTGACCTCTGACCCACTCTTTCCAACATTTTCCGGTAGGTATTTCCTCTCCGGAGTGTTGAAAACCTTGACCTCAGACCCACCCTTTCGAACACTTCATGTAGGTATGTTCTTTACAGAGTGTTGAAGACTTTCGCGGTATAAAGGTATAGCATGGCTAAATCTTCTCGGTAATCTCTGAATCTAGTAAGGTTGCCATGTAGGTGTTTGAGGTTTAGCCTAGTAAGGCATGAAGCCCAACTGGTCCAGGTGCACCAGTTTCAAGAAGAACTGCCTTAGTGGAGTGCCCAGTACTTGCGCTAGCATTAAGCAGTGATATAATCCTATAGAAAGGCACAACTATCTACTGGTTTCCTGTCTATCAGGACTGCCACTACCATAGTCAACTGCTGGTCATAGGGTATCTAGCTTATTTTGTTGGCTTCATGGAACATCTGACTCTTGTGCGGCGCTAAGCCATACTTTTATATAGTTCTATTGGAAATTTGTTCACCCTGGAACTTTCCTAGATGAATGACTTTGATGGTCTAACTGTCTCACTTTATACTATGTCTCCATCTTGTTAATTTGTTTCTTCTGGAATTGGTTCCAGGAGGCGTATATGTTTGAGGAAGCCTCCTGTGTCACTTTGTAACTTGCTTATGATTGACCGATATAGGTCTTGATAGTAACTTGCGATTTCAGCCACTATTTCTGTTTGCCTCTTGACGAGCGGCTCCTTCTTCCACCGTATTTCCTATACCAAATTTCTATCCCTTTCTTGCTCAGCCATACAGGAACGTCCCATGTCTATTGCCTACCTTGTTTATTCAGTACTGTGAGGTCAAGGTGGTGGTTCTCTCTTTATTATCAGCCGAGTCCACTTACTCTTGCTCTCGTACCCTCAGTAATGGCTTACTTTCTTATTTACATACTTTTGAAGCCCCTCAGGACCACCATGTAGGCTTCCCATGTTATGAGCTCTGAGGTTCCAGTACCCACTTTTTCTCAAAGTAGTGGACAGTGCCTTTTCTCAACTCCTGAGTGATGCTTCTATCTTTGAGGTACCATAGTTATTGAGTCCAGGCCCTGTCTCTATACACATATGGGTCCTGCAGCTTGGCCCACATCTGTGAGTGATTTGAGATCCCGTTTGCAATCAGTCTAGAGTAGTGATTTTCCGAATATAATGATAGATATTTGATAAACTGTTGCATGCTCTAGAGTGGAAATTCTTTTGTCATGCCCTGGCGTGCTGGTTGTCTAGATGTTAGAAAGACCTTTGGCCCAAAGGAATCCCACCAAAGGAATCTCCCTTGCCCGTCCCTGTCATTGTGGGTATCTATCCTCCCCATCACTCACCACCAGATTGAAGTTGCCTAAATTTAGTATCCAGTCAGGTAGGCGCAATGGGAGTGTTCCCTGCGTCTTCAATGTCTATGCAAGGAGTTTAGGTGGGAAGTATAGGGATCAAAGTTTGATTTGCATGCTGTCCTAGCAGCCCGACTCTTCAACTTATCACCCTTGCACATCGACACACGTACGATGAGTGTTGACTTCTTAATTAGCAGTCCTACTCCCTTTGAGTCAGATTTGTGTGCCAAATGTGCCAGCACTTTATATCCCCCTTTTCAGTGTCTCACAGTTGTTTCCCTTCTGGTGCGTTTCTTGTAAAATTGCCCCTTCATGTCACTTGTGAACCTCTATGCATCTCTTTGTTTTGTTCCCAAGTCCATTTATATTCCAGGTCAAAGCTGTTACTTTGCCCCCTCCGCTGCAGGCTTTGTGTAGATACCTAGTGAGACGCTTTGCTTTCCTCTTGATCTGCCCAGTTGTCTGGCTTCCCATGTCCCCAGGAGTCTCTGCGACTCTGAAGTGGACGCTGTCCGCTGAGACCAATGACAGCAACTGTGTGAATAACTCCCCTCTGAACCCCTCCATCTCCTTGTACCTCCCTGCTACCTTGCTGTCTGGGTTTAAAACTGCTTGGCCTCTCCAACTCACCTGTTGTGTCCTCTCTGACCATGGAAGCTCTACTGGAACCTTCTCAGTTTTGTCCTCGCTCCACCATTCCCTGCCGCCACCATTTGCCAATCCACCATTTCACCCAGCAGAGTAGATGCAGATATCTAACTGATAGTCCACATCGTGTTCAGGGTCATTTAAAATAATGATAAAACCTCAACAAACTATCCCAGCACTATCCTCAATCCTCACCAGTCCAAAATATAACGCTAGCTAAATCTGGGGAAGAGCCCTCTCTTCATCTCTCACACATGGATGACGCCTGACTTGTACATGGCTCTTTGAGATAGGGAGTATCCCAAACCATCAGCAAGATTATCCCACAGACAGCACAAGTCAGGGAAACAATCTGTGTGAACACTCATGCGCAGGAGAACCCAGGAGGTAAAATGGAGAAAAAAAACAACAACCTTTCAGCAAGTCCAGTAGCTGTAACCCAGAGCTTGGGAGTTTTGCTATTCTATTAGAACGACAATACAATAGCAGTTATGTCTTAAGTCCATGGATAACGACTGATATCTGAACTCTTCTACACGGATTGAGCGTCGGCACAATGTTGCACGTAGAAGTACAAGAGGACCTTTGGACTTTTAAGAAGTAAAGTCTGATGTCTCCATTGGTGTGGTGATGTCTTACAATATTCTCACGAAATCAGTCGTAAAATGGTGTAAACATGTGCAATTCTTCACAATATCGTGACTCAGAAAGAATTGGAAGTTTGGATGTCTGAGTCAGAGTCTGATAAAGAGAGCAAAGAGCCATCAGCACCTCAACAAGATGATGACTCAAGGACAACACAAAGCCGCGGACGCCTCACGAAAGGTAAGTTATAAATGAACCACATCATTTTAGCATAATAATACAAATGCTTCGTAGTTGGTAAACCAGAGTCTCGCTTTACTTTCAGATATGGCAACTCATGTAAGCAAAGTAATGTAACATTACTCTATGACACAAAATGTAAATGATAAGGTACAAAAGGTATATATGTGCCTTATAATAATATCAAATGAAAGGTATACCATGTGTGTTGTTACCCTAAACACACCAAAAATAACTAATGACAAATAAAATGTCTAGCTTTTTCTTCATGGAAATCTGTGTTCAAGCATGAGGACGTTGAATTTTTTGAAAACCAAATGTAATGATTTTCTTCATCTTTGTCATTTCATTCCAGGTACTGAACCTTAAGCTTTGACGCCTTCAAACCTCCAAAGAGTTGCACATTTTCATCACTATGAGCAGTTCCGAGAATTTGTTAGGATTGTGTTTTTGGCAATCTGGCGAGTGCGAGCTCCACATCGACCGGACTTGTCTTAGCCTCCCTACAGTTTCCTGGGTGACACGCTGTGTGTCACTTCCACACACTTCTTGCACTAAATGTGTATGCTCTGTGACTCTGTCATTTATATATTCCACTTAGAGTGCTGTGCCCTGGCTATGAAGATTAATTGGTCCGTGAGATTTCACAAGTCCCTTGGCTTCTGACACATCACTTCCATGAGCTTGGATAGATGTTAGAAAATGTAATTATGATTAATAAATTTGTTGTACTTAAGCTAATGGGTTAATGTGTTTTCACTACATCTACCATGATACACTATGAACAATCACTGCTTTTTTAATGTAATCCATTATGTGGATTCCATTCCTTATTCATATATACACAATAATTAAAAAGGTTGTATAATGTATAAGTGTTGTGATGCTGCCTAACCACATATATGTTTGTATGCAACAAAGCTATCTTATACTTCCCTAGAGAGGCTCCTGGAATGTCAGGTGCATCAATTTTACGGAATCCATTGACTGATTCTGATCTCAGAGTAGTTTTTACCAGTTCGTCTAACCCAAATGGTTTGGGCAGTGGCGGACCTCCTCCAGTAGCTCTAGCCTCGATTAGACAGTTTGCAACCTTATTGTTCGTCCATGATCTGAGATCTTGCCATCGTTTTCTGATTTCCTTTAATGGATCTTCACATCACACCAACAGAGATGATTTTTTCTGTATTGCTTTCCTTATTTAATTCTTTTGTGATTAAGGCACTGTGAGGGATGATTTCCCAAAAGGTTTGTCATGGTGCCCAGCACACTGCTCTGTCAATATTTCCAGTTCTTGTCTTGAATATTTTGTTTTGTGTTTCCAGGCCCCAGCCTCCTTCTCTGTGTCCTTTCTTGACATTTGATGTCTTTATGGGTGGATGCCACACACACAGGACGATGTTGTTTGGATACTGTCCACAATCTCCAGCATGCACACTCTGCTGTTTCCAATTGAGCAGCACTTTTTCGTTGTGAGGTAATAAGGGTATGACAAAATATGGTGGCCGCTAATTCTGACAGAATTCACAATTTATGAAGTTGCAGAATACGTTGACCTAAGTAGCCCACCAAACAAATACTGATTCTCAAATTGTTGATACAACTACTACTGTGCATTCTGAATAGCGATTTCCTAATTGCAAGGTGCTATTTGTCGCAATTAGGAAATCACACTCTAGTGCAGGAAATCTACTGGGCCTCTAAACTCCCTGCTCCATTATATACTAGTGACTAGGGACTTATAGGTAGTTTGAGTCCCCCTTACCGTATTATATCCTAGGGACTTACAGGGGTCTCTCATTGCCAATTCTAAATTTACGGAATTACAATATACTTTTATTCAGAGCTGAGGCCCTGGGTCTGGTTAGCAGAGCCCATGGAGCTGTCAGAGTCACAAAACAAGCACCTAGTAGGCAAAATGGGGTCTAAAAGTGGGGGAAACTGCAAACAGGTCCTGATTTCTCACAGTGCACAATAACTATGTATTTGCCTCTTTTACTGCATCTGTAATACAGCGTTGATGCAATGCTAAAAGGTTGCCTCATTTCCCTGGTCCTTTACTTGAACCGGATGCCACACTGGCAAACAGCTGGAGCAATTGTATTCTAAACCTTTATATAAAACAACCAACTTCAATACGCATCGAACTAAGAAGTATAAATGATGACAACATGTGTAATAAGCCCTGATGTTCTTGGTGGACGAAACGCGTTGGCTACTGTTTGAGGTGATTTTAAGTAAAAAGATTTAAAGAAGAAATATGGCAGCCGCTAGTCACCTACCTTTGTAGAATAAAGATTTACTGAAAAAAGAAATTATCTTCACATCTGTTTATTGAGGCTTGATGATGACATTGCTTGAAGTTAAACATTGTGTACAATAGACTCAAGATTCACTATATACATTTAACAACTTTGGAATTGAGTGCCGAATCACTATCTTTGTGGGGCGGTGCAGAGATGTTGTGACAACTGCTGAAGACCTTAATGTCTGCAAATACATGATACTTGCTGGTAGACTGGGTAAATATCAGAATTAGAAGCTGGCGCCCTAGCTCATCTTCAAGAGAGAGGGTAAAACCTTGGAAATTCTGCGTGGGCAACCTCCCCGCTTCACCAGTGGTGCAAGAGCATGGGCTTGCCAGTAGCTGTCTGGGAGCTGCAGACAGTGTTCATCATTATCCTCTCGGGAGAATAAATATTTTTTCTTAACCACCTTCCTTCCCACATGACTGCATGGGTCTGAAGTGTAACATGCTATGTATGCAGGCTGGTAGGTTGAGGACAAGGCCCATGGCCGAGTTTTGTAAGGTCTGTGAGGTATATCGTGCTATGCATGTAGGCTGGTATGTTGAGGAAGCGCTGGTGGCTGAGTTTTGTATGGTCTGTGAGGTGTAACCTTCTATGCACGCAGGCTGGTGCGTTGAGGATGAGACTGGTGGCTGAGTTTTGTATGGTCTGTGAGGTGTAACCTGCCATGCACGCAGGCTGGTGGGTTGAGGATGAGACTGGTGGCTGAGTTTTGTAAGGTATATGAGGAGTAACGGGCTATGCATGCAAGCTGGTGGTTTGAGGATGAGGCAGGTGGCTGAGTTTTGTAAGGTCTGTGAGGTGTAACGTGCTAGGCATGCAGGCTGGTAGGTTGAGGATGAGGCTGGTGGCTGAGTTTTGTAAGGTCTGTGAGGTGTAATGTGCTCTGTATGCAGGCTGGTAGGTTGAGGAAGAGGCTGGTGGCTGAGTTTTATAAGGTCTGTGAGGTGCAACGTGCTAGGCATGCAAGCTGGTAGGTTGAGGATGAGGTGGATGGCTGAGATTTCTAAGGTCTGTGAGATGTAACGTGCTATGTATGCAGGCTGGTGGGTTGAGGATGAGGCTGGTGTAAGGTCTGTGAGGTGTAACGTGCTATGCATACAGGCTGCTGGGTTGAGGATGAGGCTGGTGGCTGAGTTTTGAAAGGTCTGTGAGGTCTAACGTGCATTGCATGCAGGCTGGTAGCTTGAGGATGAGGCTGGTGGCTGAGTTTTAAAAGGGTCTGTGAGGTGTAAAGTGCTAGGCATGCAGGCTGGTAGGTTGAGGATGAGACTAGTGGCTGAGTTTTGTAAGGTCTGTGAGGTGTAACGTGCTATGCATCCAGGCTGGTGGGTTGAGGATAAGGCTGATGGCTAAGTTCTGAAAGGTCTGTGAGGTGTTCCGTGCTATGCTGGCAGGCTGGTGTGTTGAGGATGAGGCTGGAGTCAGAGTTTTGTAAGGTCTGTGAGGTGTAACATGATATGCATACAGGCTGCAGAGTTGAGGATGAGACTGGTGGCTGAGTTTTGAAAGGCCTGTGAGGTGTAACTTGCTTTGCATGCAGGCTGGTAGCTTGAGGATGAGGCTGGTGGCTGAGTTTTAAAAGGTCTGTGAGGTGTAACGTGCTAGGCATGAAGGCTGGTAGGTTGAAGATGAGACTGGAGGCTGAGTTTTGTAAGGTCTGTGAGGTGTAATGTGCTATGCATGCAGGCTGGCAGGTTGAGGATGAGGCAGGAGGCTGTTTTGTAAGGTCTATGAGGTGTAACGTGCTATGCATACAGGCTGCTAGGTTGAGGATGAGGCTGGTGGCTGAGTTTTGTAAGGTCTGTGAGGTGTAACGTGCAATGCATGCAGGCTGGTGAGTTGAGGATGAGGCTGGTGGCTGAGTTTTGTACGGTGTGTGAGGTGTAACGTGCTCTGCATGCAGGCTGGTAGGATGAGGATGAGGCTGGAGGCTGAGTTTTGTAAGGTCTATGAGGTGTAACGTGCTATGCATACAGGCTGGTGGGTTGAGGATGAGACTGGTGTAAGGTCTGTGAGGTGTAACGTGCTATGCATGCAGGCTGGTGGGTTAAAGATGAGGCTGGTGGCTGAGTTTTGTAGACTGCGAGGTGTAACGTGCTCTGCATGCAGGCTGGTAGCTTGAGGATGAGGCAGGTGGCTGAGTTTTGAGAGGTCTGTGAGGTGTAACGTGCTATGCATGCAGGCTGGTGGTTTGTAGATGATGCTGGTGGCTGAGATTTTAAATGTCTGTGAGCTGTTACGTGCTATGCATGCGGGCTGGTATGTTGAGGAGTATTCTGGCCGCTGAGATTTGTAAGGTCTGTGAGGTTAATGTGCAATGCATGCAGGCTGGTAGGTTTAGGAAGAGGTTAGTGGGTGAGCTTTGTAAGGTCTGTGGGGTGTAACATGTTCTGCATGCAGGCTGGTAGGTTGAGTAAGAAGCTGGTGGATGAGTTTTGAAAGGTCTGTGACGAGTAACGTGCTTTGCATGCAGGCCGGTAGCTTGAGGTTGAGGCTGCTGGCTGAGTTTTTAAAGGTCTGTGAGGTGTAACGTGGTATGCATGCAGGCTGGTCGTTGGTGGATGAGGCTGGTGGCTAAGTTTTGAAATGTCTGTGAGCTGTAACGTGCTATGCATGCAGGTTGGTAGGTTGAGGATGAGGCTTGCCGCTGAGATTTGTAAGGTCTGTGAGGTTAATGTGCTATGCATGCAGGTTGGTAGGTTGAGGATGAGACTGGTGGCTGAGTTTTGTAAGGTCTGTGAGGTGTAACGTGCTACGCATGCAGGCTGGTAGGTTGAGGATGTGGCTGGTGTAAGGTCTGTGAGGTGTAACGTGCTATGCATGCAGGCTGTTGGGTTGAGGATGAGACTGGTGGCTGAGTTTTGTACTGTCTGTGAGGTGTAATGTGCTATGCATGCAGGCTGGTAGGTTGAGGATGAGGCTGGAGCCTGAGTTTTGTAAGGTCTATGAGGTGTAACGTGCTATGCATACAGGCTGCTAGGTTGAGGATGAGGCTGGTGGCTGACTTTTGTACGGTCTCTGAGGTGTAACGTGCTATGCATGCAGGCTGGTAGGTTGAGGATGAGGCTGGAGGCTGAGTTTTGTAAGGTCTATGAGGTGTAACATGCTATGCATACAGGCTGCTAGGTTAAGGATGAGGCTGGTGGCTGAGTTTTGTAAGGTCTGTGAGGTGTAACGTGCTCTGCATGCAGGCTGGTAGCTTGAGGATGAGGTGGGTGGCTGAATTTTGAAAGGTCTATGAGGTGTAACGTGCTATGCATGCAGGCTGGTGGTTTGTGGATGAGGCTGGTGGCTGAGATTTAAAATGTCTGTGAACTGTAACGTGCAATGCATGCGGGCTGGTATGTTGAGGAAGATTCTGTCCGCTGTGATTTGTAAGGCCTGAAAGGTTAATGTGCTATGCATGCAGGTTGGTAGGTTGAGGATGAGACTGGTGGCTGACGTTTGTAAGGTCTGTGAGGTGGAACGTGCTATGCATGCAGGCTAATAGGTTGAGGATGAGGCTGGAGGCTGAGTTTTGTAAGGTCTGTGAGGTGTCACGTGCTATGCATTCAGGCTGCTGGGTTGAGGATGAGGCTGGTGGCTGAGTTTTGAAAGGGCTGCGAGGTGTAACCTGCTATGCATGCAGGCTGGTAAGTGGAGTATTCAGCTGGTGGCTGAGTTTTGAAATGTCTGTGAGGTGTAACGTGCTTTGCATGCAGGCTGGTGGTTTGTGGATGAGGCTGGTGGCTGAGTTTTGAAATGTCTGTGAGCTGTAACGTGCTATGCCTGCGGGCTGGTAGGTTGAGGAGGAGGTGGGTGGGTGAGTTTTGTAAGGTCTGTGAGGTGTAATGTGCTATGCATGCAGGCTGGTAGGTTGAGGATGAGGCAGGAGGCTGAGTTTTGTATGGTCTATGAGGTGTAACGTGCTATGCATACAGGCTGCTAGGTTGAGGATGAGGCTGGTGGCTGACTTTTGTACGGTCTCTGAGGTGTATCGTGCTATGCATGCAGGCTGGTAGGTTGAGGATGAGGCTGGAGGCTGAGTTTTGTATGGTCTGTGAGGTGTAACATGCTTAGCACGCAGGCTGGTGGACGATGAGACTGGTGTAAGGTCTGTGAGGTGTAACGTGCTACGCATGCAGGCTGGTGGGTTGAGGATTAGGCTGGTGGCTTAGTTTTGTAAGGTCTGTGAGGTGTAACGTGCTCTGCATGCAGGCTGGTAGCTTGAGGATGAGGTGGGTGGCTGAGTTTTGAAAGGTCTGTGAGGTGTAACGTGCTATGCTGCAGGCTGGTGGTTTGTGGATGAGGCTGGTGGCTGAGATTTTAAATGTCTGTGAGCTGTAACGTGTTATGCATGCGGGCTGGTATGTTGAGGAGGATTCTGGCCTCTGTGATTTGTAAGGCCTGTGAGGTTAATGTGCTATGCATGCAGGCTGGTAGGTTGAGGATGAGGCTGGAGGCTGAGTTTTGTAAGGTCTGTGAGGTGTCACGTGCTAAGCATGCAGGCTGCTGGGTTGAGGAAGAGGCTGGTGGCTGAGTTTTGAAAGGTGTGCGAGGTGTAACCTGCTATGCATGCAGGCTGGTAGGTTGAGTATTCAGCTGGTGGCTGAGTTTTGAAATGTCTGTGAGGTGTAACTTGCTTTGCATGCAGGCTGATGGTTTGTGGATGAGGCTGGTGGCTGAGTTTTGAAATGTCTGTGAGCTGTAACGTGCTATGCCTGCGGGCTGGTAGGTTGAGGAGGAGGCTGGCCACTTAGATTTGTAAGGTCTGTGAGGTTAATGTGATATGCATGCAGGCTGGTAGGTTGAGGAAGAGGTGGGTGGGTGAGTTTTGTAAGGTCTGTGAGGTGTAACGTGCTCTGCATGCAGGCTGGTAGGTTGAGTATGAGACCGGTGGCTGAGTTTTGAAAGGTCTGTGAGGTGTAACATACTTTGCATGCAGGCTGGTAGCTTGAGGATGAGGCTGGTGGTTGAGTTTTAAAAGGTCTGTGAGGTGTAACGTGCTATGCATGCAGGCTGGTGGTTTGTGGTTGAGGCTGGTCTCTGAGTTTTGAAATGTCTGTGAGCTGTACCACGCAATGCATACAGGCTGGTGGATTGTGGATGAGCCTGGTGGCTGAGTTTTGAAATGTCTGTGAGCTGTAACGTGCTATGCATACATGCTGGTAGTTTGAGGATGAGGCTTGCCGCTGAGATTTATAAGGTCTGTGAGGTTAATGTGCTATGTGTGCAGGTTGGTAGGTTAAGGATGGGACGGGTGGCTGAGTTTTGTAAGGTCTGTGAGGTGTAACGTGCTATGCATGCAGGCTGGTAGGTTGAGGATGAGGCTGGGGGCTGGAGGCTGAGTTTTGTAAGGTCTGTGAGGTATAACGTGCTATGCATGCAGGCTGCTGGGTTGAGGATGAGGCTGGTGGCTGGTGGCTGAGTTTTGAAAGGTCTGTGAGGTGTAACTTGCTATGCATGCAGCCTGGTAGGTTGAGTATTTGGCTGGTGGCTGAGTTTTGAAAGGCCTGTGAGGTGTAACGTGCTATGCATGCAGGCTGGTATCTTGAGGATGAGACTGGTGGCTGAGTTTTGAAAGGTCTGTGAGGTGTAACGTGCTATGCATGCAGACTGGTGGTTTGTGGATGAGGCTGTTGGCTGAGTTTTGAAATGTCTGCGAGCTGTAACATTGTATGCATGCGTGCTGGTAGGTTGAGGAGGAGGCTGGCCACTGAGATTTGTAAGGTCTGTGAGGTTAATGTGATATGCATGCAGGCTGGTAGGTTTAGGAAGAGGTGGGTGAGTGAGTTTGTAAGGTCTGTGAGGTGTAACATGCTATGCATGCAGGCTAGTGGTTTGTGGATGAGGCTGCTGGCTGAGTTTTGTAAGGTCTGTGAGGTGTAATGTGCTATGCATGCAGGCTGCTGGGTTAGGGATTAGTCTGGTGGCTGAGCTTTGAAAGGTCTGTGAGGTGTAACATGCTTTGCTTGCAGGCTGGTAGCTTGAGGATGAGGCTGGTGGCTGAGTTTTGAAAGGTCTGTGAGGTGTAAAGTGCTAGGCATGCAGGCTGGTAGGTTGAGGATGAGACTAGTGGCTGAGTTTTGTATGGTCTGTGAGGTGTAACATGCTATGCATGCAGGCTGGTGGGTTGAGGATAAGGCTGATGGCTGAGTTCTGAAAGGTCTGTGAGGTGTTCCGTGCTATGCAGGCAGGCTGGTGTGTTGAGGATGAGGCTGGAGGCTGAGTTTTGTAAGGTGTGTAAGGTGTAACGTGCTGTGCATACAGGCTGCTGGGTTGAGGATGAGACTGGTGGCTGAGTTTTGAAAGGTCTGTGAGGTGTAACTTGCTTTGCATGCAGGCTAATAGCTTGAGGATGAGGCTGATGGCTGAGTTTTAAAAGGTCTGTGAGTTGTAACGTGCTAGGCATGCAGGCTGGTAGGTTGAGGATGAGACTGGTGGCTGAGTTTTGTAAGGTCTGTGAGGTGTAATGTGCTCTGCATGCAGGCTGGTGTGTTGAGGATGAGGCTGGTGGCTGATGTATGTACGGTCTGTGAGGTGTAACGTGTCATGCATGCAGTCTGGTAGGTTGAGGATGAGGCTGGAGGCTGAGTTTTGTAAGGTCTATGAGGTGTAACGTGCTATGCATACAGGCTGCTAGGTTGAGGATGAGGCCGGTGGCTGAGTTTTGTAAGGTCTGTGAGGTGTAATGTGCTATGCATGCAGGCTGGTGGGTTGAGGATGATACTGGTGTAAGGTCTGTGAGGTGAAACATGCTATGCATGCAGGCTGGTGGGTTGAGGATGAGACTGGTGGCTGAGTTTTGTACAGTCTGTGAGGTGTAATGTGCTATGCATGCAGGCTGGTAGGTTGAGGATGAGGCTGGAGGATGAGTTTTGTAAGGTCTATTAGGTGTAACGTGCTATGCATACAGGCTGCTAGGTTGAGGATGAGGCTGGTGGCTGACTTTTGTACAGTCTCTGAGGTGTAACGTGATATGCATGCAGGCTAGTAGGTTGAGGATGAGGCTGGAGGCTGAGTTTTGTAAAGTCTATGAGGTGTAACATGCTATGCATACAGGCTGCTAGGTTGAGGATGAGACGGGTGGCTGAGTTTTGTAAGGTCTGTGAGGTGTAACGTGCTATGCATGCAGGCTAGTGGGTTGAGGATAAGGCTGGTGGCTGAGTTTTGTAAGGTCTGTGAGGTGTAACGTGCTCTGCATGCAGGCTGGTAGCTTGAGGATGAGGCGGGTGGCTGAGTTTTGAAAGGTCTGTGAGGTGTAACGTGCTATGCACCAGGCTGGTGGTTTGTGGACGAGGCTGGTGGCTGAGATTTTAAATGTCTGGGAGCTGTAACGTGCTATGCATGCGGGCTGGTATGTTGAGGAGGATTCTGGCCGCTGAGATTTTTAAGGTCTGTGAGTTTAATATGCTCTGCATGCAGGCTGGTAGGTTTAGGAAGAGGTTGGTGGCTGAGTTTTGTAAGGTCTGTGAGGTGTAACATGCTATGCATGCAGGCTGGTAGGTTGAGGATGAGGCTGGAGGATGAGTTTGGTAAGGTCTGTGAGGTCTAACGTGCTATGCATGCAGGCTGCTGGGTTGAGGATGAGGCTGGTGGCTGAGTTTTGAAAGGTCTGCGAGGTGTAACGTGCTATGCATGCAGGCTGGTAGGTTGAGTATTCAGCTGGTGGCTGAGTTTTGAAATGTCTGTGAGGTGTAACGTGCCATGCATGCAGGCTGGTGGTTTGTGGATGAGGCTGCTGGCTGAGTTTTATAAGGTCTGTGATGTGTAACGTGCTATGCATGCTGGCTGCTGGGTTAGGGATTAGTCTGGCGGCTGAGCTTTGAAAGGTCTGTGAGGTGTAATATGCTTTGCATGCAGACTGGTAGCTTGAGGATGAGGCTGGTGGCTGAGTTTTAGAAGGTCTGTGAGGTGTAAAGTGCTAGGCATGCAGGCTGGTAGGTTGAGGATGAGACTAGTGGCTGAGTTTTGTAAGGTCTGTGAGGAGTAAATGCTATGCATGCAGGCTGGTGGGTTGAGGATAAGGCTGTTGGCTGAGTTCTGAAAGGTCTGTGAGGTGTTCCGTGGTATGCAGGCAGGCTGGTGTGTTGAGGATGAGGCTGGAGGCTGAGTTTGGTAAGGTCTGTGAGGTTAATGTGATATGCATGCAGGCTGGTAGGTTGAGGAAGAGGTGGGTGGGTGAGTTTTGTAAGGTCTGTGAGCTGTACCACGCAATGCATACAGGCTGGTGGATTGTGGATGAGCCTGGTGGCTGAGTTTTGAAATGTCTGTGAGCTGTAACGTGCTATGCATACATGCTGGTAGTTTGAGGATGAGGCTTGCCGCTGAGATTGATAAGGAGTGTGAGGTTAATGTGCTATGTGTGCAGGTTGGTAGGCTAAGGATGAGACGGGTGGCTGAGTTTTGTAAGGTCTGTGAGGTGTAACGTGCTATGCATGCAGGCAGGTAGGTTGAGGATGAGGCTGGGGGCTGGAGGCTGAGTTTTGTAAGGTCTGTGAGGTATAACGTGCTATGCATGCAGGCTGCTGGGTTGAGGATGAGGCTGGTGGCTGGTGGCTGAGTTTTGAAAGGTCTGTGAGGTGTAACTTGCTATGCATGCAGCCTGGTAGGTTGAGTATTTGGCTGATGGCTGAGTTTTGAAAGGTCTGTGAGGTGTAACGTGCTATGCATGCAGGCTGGTATCTTGAGGATGAGACTGGTGGCTGAGTTTTGAAAGGTCTGTGAGGTGTAACGTGCTATGCATGCAGGCTGGTGGTTTGTGGATGAGGCTGGTGACTGAGTTTTGAAATGTCTGTGAGCTGTAACATTGTATGCATGCGTGCTGGTAGGTTGAGGAGGAGGCTGGCCACTGAGATTTGTAAGGTCTGTGAGGTTAATGTGGTATGCATGCAGGCTGGTAGGTTTAGGAAGAGGTGGGTGGGTGAGTTTGTAAGGTCTGTGAGGTGTAACGTGCTATGCATGCAGGCTAGTGGTTTGTGGATGAGGCTGCTGGCTGAGTTTTGTAAGGTCTGTGAGGTGTAATGTGCTATGCATGCAGGCTGCTGGGTTAGGGATTAGTCTGGTGGCTGAGCTTTGAAAGGTCTGTGAGGTGTAACATGCTTTGCATGCAGGCTGGTAGCTTGAGGATGAGGCTGGTGGCTGAGTTTTAAAAGGTCTGTGAGGTGTAAAGTGCTAGGCATGCAGGCTGGTAGGTTGAGGATGAGACTAGTGGCTGAGTTTTGTATGGTCTGTGAGGTGTAACATGCTATGCATGCAGGCTGGTGGGTTGAGGATAAGGCTGATGGCTGAGTTCTGAAAGGTCTGTGGGGTGTTCCGTGCTATGCAGGCAGGCTGGTGTGTTGAGGATGAGGCTGGAGGCTGAGTTTTGTAAGGTCTGTAAGGTGTAACGTGCTGTGTATACAGGCTGCTGGGTTGAGGATGAGACTGGTGGCTGAGTTTTGAAAGGTCTGTGAGTTGTAACGTGCTAGGCATGCAGGCTGGTAGGTTGAGGATGAGACTGGTGGCTGAGTTTTGTAAGGTCTGTGAGGTGTAATGTGCTCTGCATGCAGGCTGGTGTGTTGAGGATGAGGCTGGTGGCTGATGTTTGTAAGGTCTGTGAGGTGTAACGTGTCATGCATGCAGTCTGGTAGGTTGAGGATGAGGCTGGAGGCTGAGTTTTGTAAGGTCTATGAGGTGTAACGTGCTATGCATACAGGCTGCTAGGTTGAGGATGAGGCCGGAGGCTGAGTTTTGTAAGGTCTGTGAGGTGTAATGTGCTATGCATGCAGGCTGGTGGGTTGAGGATGAGACTGGTGGCTGAGTTTTGTACAGTCTGTGAGGTGTAATGTGCTATGCATGCAGGCTGGTAGGTTGAGGATGAGGCTGGAGGATGAGTTTTGTAAGGTCTATTAGGTGTAACGTGCTATGCATACAGGCTGCTAGGTTGAGGATGAGGCTGGTGGCTGACTTTTGTACAGTCTCTGAGGTGTAACGTGCTATGCATGCAGGCTAGTAGGTTGAGGATGAGACGGGTGGCTGAGTTTTGTAAGGTCTGTGAGGTGTAACATGCTATGCACGCAGGCTGGTGGGTTGACGATGAGACTGGTGTAAGGTTTGTGAGGTGTAACCTGCTATGCATGCAGGCTAGTGGGTTGAGGATAAGGCTGGTGGCTGAGTTTTGTAAGGTCTGTGAGGTGTAACATGCTCTGCATGCAGGCTGGTAGCTTGAGGATGAGGCTGCTGGCTGAGATTTTAAATGTCTGGGAGCTGTAACGTGCTCTGCATGCGGGCTGGTATGTTGAGGAGGATTCTGGCCGCTGAGATTTTCAAGGTCTGTGAGGTTAATGTGCTATGCATGCAGGCTGGTAGGTTTAGGAAGAGGTTGGTGGGTGAGCTTTGTAAGGTCTGTCGGGTGTAACGTGCTCTGCACGCAGGCTGGTAGTTTGAGTATGAGGCTGGTGGCTGAGTTTTGAAAGGTCTGTGAGGAGTAACGTGCTTTGCATGCAGTCTGGTAGCTTGAGGTTGAGGCTGCTGGCTGATTTTGAAAAGGTCTGTGAGGTGTAACGTGGTATGCATGCAGGCTGGTGGTTTGTGGATGAGGCTGGTTGCTGAGTTTTGAAATGTCTGTGAGCTGTAACGTGCTATGCATGCAGGCTGGGACGTTGAGGATGAGGCTTGCCGCTGAGATTTGTACGGTCTGTGAGGTTAATGTGCTATTCATGCAGGCTGGTAGGTTGAGCAAGAGACTGGTGGCTGAGTTTTGTAAGGTCTGTGAGGTGTAACGTGCTATGCATGCAGGCTGGTAGGTTGAGGATGAGGCTGGAGGATGAGTTTGGTAAGGTCTGTGAGGTGTAACGTGCTATGCATGCAGGCTGCTGGGTTGAGGATGAGGCTGGTGGCTGAGTTTTGAAAGGTCTGCGAGGTGTAACGTGCTATGCATGCAGGCTGGTAGGTTGAGTATTCAGCTGGTGGCTGAGTTTTGAAATGTCTGTGAGGTGTAACGTGCTATGCATGCAGGCTGGTGGTTTCGGATGAGGCTGCTGGCTGAGTTTTGTAAGGTCTGTGATGTGTAACGTGCTATGCATGCAGGCTGCTGGGTTAGGGATTAGTCTGGCGGCTGAGCTTTGAAAGGTCTGTGAGGTGTAATATGCTTTGCATGCAGACTGGTAGCTTGAGAATGAGGCTGGTGGCTGAGTTTTAGAAGGTCTGTGAGGTGTAAAGTGCTAGGCATGCAGGCTGGTAGGTTGAGGATGAGACTAGTGGCTGAGTTTTGAAAGGTCTATGAGGTGTAAATGCTATGCATGCAGGCTGGTGGGTTGAGGATAAGGCTGTTGGCTGAGTTTTAAAAGGTCTGTGAGGTGTAACGTGCTATGCATGCAGGCTGGTGGTTTGTGGATGAGGCTGCTGGCTGAGTTTTGAAATGTCTGTGAGGTGTAACGTGCTATGCATGCAGGCTGGTGGTTTGTGGATGAGGCTGCTGGCTGAGTTTTGTAAGGTCTGTGATGTGTAACGTGCTATGCATGCAGGCTGCTGGGTTAGGGATTAGTCTGTGCGGCTGAGCTTTGAAAGGTCTGTGAGGTGTAATATGCTTTGCATGCAGACTGGTAGCTTGAGGATGAGGCTGGTGCCTGAGTTTTAGAAGGTCTGTGAGGTATAAATGCTATGCATGCAGGCTGGTGGATTGAGGATAAGGCTGTTGGCTGAGTTCTGAAAGGTCTATGAGGTGTTCCGTGGTATGCAGGCAGGCTGGTGTGTTGAGGATGAGGCTGGAGGCTGAGTTTTGTAAGGTCTGTGAGGTTTAACTTGCTTTGCATACAGGCTAGTAGCTTGAGGATTAGGCTGGTGGCTGAGTTTTAAAAGGTCTGTGAGGTGTAACGTGCTAGGCATGCAGGCTGGTAGGTTGAGGATGAGACTGGTGGCTGAGTTTTCTAAGGTCTCTGAGGTGTAATGTGCTATGCATGCAGGCTGGTGTGTTGAGGATGAGGCTGGTGGCTGAGTTTTGTACGGTCTGTGAGGTGTAACGTGTTATGCATACAGTCTGGTAGGTTGAGGATGAGGCTGGAGGCTGAGTTTTGTAAGGTCTATGAGGTTAAACGTGCTATGCATACAGGCTGCTAGGTTGAGGATGAGGCTGGTGGCTGAGTTTTGTAAGGTCTGTGAGGTGTAACATGCTATGCATGCAGGCTGGTGGGTTGAGGATGAGACTGGTGTAAGGTCTGTGAGGTGTAACGTGCTATGCATGCAGGCTGGTGGGTTGAGGATGAGGCTGGTGGCTGAGTTTTGTACGGTCTGTGGGGTGTTCCGTGCTATGCATGCAGGCTGGTAGGTTGAGGATGAGGCTGGAGGCTGAGTTTTGTACGGTCTATGAGGTGTAACGTGCTATGCATACAGGCTGCTAGGTTGAGGATGAGGCTGGTGGCTGAGTTTTGTAAGGTCTGTGAGGTGTAGCGTGCTATGCACGCAGGCTGATGGGTTGAGGATGAGACTGGTGTAAGGTCTGTGAGGTGTAACGTGCTATGCATGCAGGCTCTTGGGTTGAGGATGAGGCTGGTGGCTGAGTTTTGAAAGGTCTGTGAGGTGTAACATGCTATGCATGCAGGCTGGTAGCTTGAGGATGAGGCTGGTGGCTGAGTTTTGAAAGGTCTATGAGGTGTAACGTGCTATGCATGCAGGCTGGTGGTTTGTGGATGAGGCTGGTGGCTGAGTTTTGAAATGTCTGTGAGCTGTAACGTGCTATGCATGCGGGCTGGTATGTGGAGGAGGATTCTGGCCGCTGAGATTTGTAAGGTCTGTGAGGTTAATGTGCTATGCATGCAGGCTGGTAGGTTTAGGAATAGGTTGGTTGGTGAGCTTTGTAAGGTCTGTGGGGTATAACATTCTTTGCATGCAGGCTGTTAGGTTGTGTATGAGGCTGGTGGCTGAGTTTTGAAAGGTCTATGAGGTGTACCGTGCTTTGCATGCAGGCTGGTAGCTTGAGGATGAGGCTGGTGGCTGAGTTTTAAAAGGTCTGTGAGGTGTAACGTGGTATGCATGCAGGCTGGTGGTTTGTGGAAGAGGCTGGTGGCTGAGTTTTGAAATGTCTGTGAGCTGTAACGTGCTATGCATGCAGGCTGGTAGGTTACGGATGAGGCTTGCCGCTGAGATTTGTAAGGTCTGTGAGGTTAATGTGCTATGCATGCAGGTTGGTAGGTTGAGGATGAGACTGGTGGCTGAGTTTTGTAAGGTCTGTGAGGTGTAACGTGCTATGCATGCAGGCTGGTAGGTTGAGGATGAGGCTGGAGGCTGAGTTTTGCAAGGTCTGTGAGATGTAATGTGATATGCATGCAGGCTGCTGGGTTGAGCATGAGGCTGGTGGCTGAGTTTTGAAAGGTCTGTGAGGTGTAACGTGCTATGCATGCAGGCTGGTAGGTTGAGTATTCGGCTGGTGGCTGAGTTTCGAAAGGTCTGTGAGGTGTTACGGGCTATGCATGCAGGCTGGAAGCTTGAGGATGAGGCTGGTGGCTGAGTTTTGAAATGTCTGTGAGCTGTAACGTACTATGCATGCGGGCTGGTAGGTTGAGGAGGAGGCTGGCCACTGAGATTTGTAAGGTCTGTGAGGTTAATGTGATATGCATGCAAGCTGGTAGGTTTAGGAAGAGGTGGGTGGGTGAGTTTTGTAAGGTCTGTGAGGTGTAACGTGCTCTGCATGCAGGCTGGTAGGTTGAGTATGAGGCTTGTGGCTGAGTTTTGAAAGGTCTGTGAGGTGTAACGTGCTTTGCATGCAGGCTGGTAGCTTGTGGATGAGACAGGTGGTTGAGTTTTAAAAGGTCTGTGAGGTGTAACGTGCTATGCATGCAGGCTGGTGGTTTGTGGATGAGGCTGGTGACTGAGTTGAAATGTCTGTGAGCTGTAACGTGCTATGCATTCAGGCTGATGGTTTGTGGATGAGGCTGCTGGCTGAGTTTTGAAATGTCTGTGAGCAGTAACGTGCTATGCATGCAGGCTGGTAGGCTGAGGATGAGGCTCGCCGCTGAGATTTGTAATGTCTGTCAGGTTAATGTGCTATGCATGCAGGTTGGTAGGTTGAGGATGAGACTGGTGGCTTAGTTTTGTAAGGTCTGTGAGGCGTAACGTGCTAGGCATGCGCCTGCTGGCTTGAGGATGAGGCTGATGGATGAGTTTTGTAAGGTCTGAAGTCTTCTGGTCAGTTGCATGTTGAGCCCACCAGAGAGTGCTTTGCTGTAGGACAGCTTGCTGGTGATGAGGGCTTGAGTGACAGTTCTATAATTGCTGGTAGGGAGCCATTTGAAGATTTTTTTCCATTTTTGAATGTGTGGAATCAGGAGATGCAATGGCAGTCACTTGGCCGGTCATGGTGAGTCAGCTGTTGATGATTATTCTGAGGTGCTTTGCATGGATTGCCGGGAGGGCTGTGGGTACGAGTTCGCCGGGCACCAGGTGGAGTCCCTGAAGTTGCTGAAGATTACAATTTGTGCCAACTTGCCATTATTATTCCTGCACATGAAGAGTCCCAATGTCACATATTAAATAATACCGCAATGGTAGAACCCAGCTGAATCCGATCACTCATTATTCCAGCAGGTGTGAATCGTGCTATCACTGCTCTTACATATCCATGCATATTCCTGCTTGGGAGAGCTCTGAGCTTACATATCAGTGCATATTCCTGCATGTGAGAGCCCTGCTCTTACATATTCGTGCATATTCTTGCTTGTGAGAGCTCTGTGGTTACATATCCGTGCATATTCCTGCATGTGAGCGTCCTGCTCTTACATATCCGTGCATATTCCTGAATGTGAGAGCCCTGCTCCTACCTATCCATGCATATTCCTGAATGTGAGAGCCCTGCGCTTACATAGCTGTGCATATTCCTGCATGTGAGAGTCCTGCTCTTACATATCCATGCATATTCTTGCATGTGAGAGTCCTGCTCTTACATATGAGGTGCATATTCCTAAATGTGAGAGCCCTGCTCCTACCTATCCATGCATATTCCTGCATTTGAGAGTCCTGCTCTTACATATCCGTGCATATTCCTGCATGTGAGAGCCCTGCGCTTACATAGCCGTGCATATTCCTGCATGTAAGAGTCCTGCTCTTACATATCCGTGCATATTCCTGCATGTGAGAGTCCTGCTCTTACATATCCGTGCATATTCCTGCATGTGAGAGTCCTGCTCTTACATATCCGTGCATATTCCTGAATGTGAGAGCCCTGCTCCTACCTATCCATGCATATTCCTGAATGTGAGAGCCCTGCGCTTACATAGCCGTGCATATTCCTGCATGTGAGAGTCCTGCTCTTACATATCAGTGCATATTCCTGAATGTGAGAACCCTGCGCTTACATAGCCGTGCATATTCCTGCAAGCCAGAGCCATGCTCCTACATTTCCGTGCCTATTCCTGCACGCAAGAGTCCTGCTACTACCTATCCATTCACACAAACACATGGAGAACCTTTCTGCTACCTATTCAGTGATATTTTTGCATGTAAGATGCACTGCTGCCACATTCAAAATTGATGTGGGTGTTAGTTTTATCTGTAAACAACTTAGCTTAAGTCATGCACTTAGCTTTGTACAAACGATGATGTTTTTGTATATGCACTAACATTCCAATGTATCACACACGTTGCATCCCCATTACAAGACGGCCATCTCCCTACCATTGATTGTTGTCCCTTTTTTCTTCACGGTCAGCTAAATAAAGACTTCCTTCACACTGTTTATCCTGCAACCAGTTAATGTGTACATCTTATCTAATATTTATCCTATGACCAGCGAAACGGCAGATATTATGCACTATTTTGACAGCAGCCTGGTAAATAGCAGAAATGATGTACTATTAGGCCGGTTGAAAGGTAAATAGGCACTTCCCTTAAAAATATATGTTGTTTGTAGATAAACATCTTCATTTCATCTTGACGCTCTTGAAGGTCCCTCACTGCTCTGCTGTTCCCCAGTATCAAGTTTTCTCTGCACTTGGTACACACAGTCCTGGTATTATGATAAAAAAAAATAGGACTACATGTACCAGGACACAAAGCTAAAGACTGGAGTGGATGAGCTACTTATGCATGAAACTAGTACACGTTAGCGTTCTGGGTTCAATCAGTGCCTGATAGCTAGCTGAACTGTCCAATATAAACAATTTATTGTATAGAACCTTAAATGTTTCTAGCAATAATCAAACATGGACGGACGGGGAATCCTTGCAGTATGTTGGAAAAGTTTTCCTGGAGACCACATGCATTTACAAATGGAGTTCATGTGTGAATGCTACGACTAGAACAGGTGAGTTTGAGAGGCAACCAGTTGCCTAGAATTACACAATGATCGTGCTGTATTGTGGGCCAGTACCTGGGTCTCACAGGGCCCGACACTGAAGACACTGGCACACAGTTCAAGAACATATTCACTGTTGGAGTTACAAATCACAAAATCAATGTGCTGCTGGATTAAAAAGGCAGGTTAGCTGAGACATAATTTATGACAGGTTGCTTAGCTGAACGTTGTAACCAGAGATTCTACAACTAATGCCACACTCCTCCCAGGTGATGGAGCAGTGTTTAAGATGTCCCGTCCGGGAAAACTGCATCCATGTTCAATTATAAGGAATTGTGACTCCCTATGTGTCCTGGAGTAAAGCTAAAATATGCACTCACTGAACTTATTGTGGAAATATTGGAGCACAAAAATGAATGGTTGAAACATGGATTACTTGTGGAATAAACTTGACTATGAATGGAAGACATTGTTCGAACGTTCTTGGATTATTAATACTCATTATTAATACTTATTTATTCATTGTTGTTCCTGGGTTGAGGCACCCTGGAAATCCCCAGTTTTCTGGAGCTACCACTCCCAATCAGAGGGTCCATCCGCCCAGATGGAAGGGCAGGGGTAGGAAAGGCTCACCACTGACTCTTGTTCAGCTTCAGGGTACAGACCCTGGGATGAGTGGCAAGTTTCAGGCTACCACCTCTGGGCTGGTGGGAAGGAAAGTGGAAGAAAGGTGCCTAACACGTGGGGGATGTTGCCTCCCACTCTGAGAAACCTCAGAAGTCAGAGAACCCTGGCTAGTCCGGGCCCTGGATTTTGACACTGTGGTTGTTAGTGGCCTCTGTTGGTTGTTAGTGTCAACTGTTGGTTGTTAGTGGCCTCTGTTGATTGTTAGTGGCCTCTGTTGGTTGCTGGCCTTATGGGCAGAATTATCCAAGGGTTGGGGACAGAAGTCTAACTCAAGGAGTGGAATGGATCACATCACTCCTTTGGCCACAGTGGTACTTTCTGCCTATTGAGATGGATCATGTGAGTAAGATAAGGTTATGTGCTTCACAGATGGCATCCACGGACGAGGAGAAGGTTCCCCATGGGTCAGTCCACTGGCTCAGGAGAGTGTAGACAGAGGGTCCAACTGAGTTCAGAAGGGCATAAAATTGGGCTTCCGCAGTTGAGGCTCATCATTGTCCATGTTCTAGCACCTAAGCACGGAATCCCATGAAGGTCTCCACTGTCTTTAGAGTGAAACGTGGTAATGTTAGACTCCCCTATGGTCCTTAGAAGTCCTCTAGGTCCTCTCTGCAGTGTCACTCACAAACAATTTACTTCACCCTCTTATTTTCTAAATTTGTTTTTGTTGACCTTAGGATGCTTTACCTATGTCAACCAGTGTTAACGTGCTTGTGCTAACTCCCTAAAAAAAATTCAAATTGGCTTACACCTAATTGGGATATTTAATTTACCTCAAAGTCCCTAGTAAAGTGGGACAATATCGGGGCGTGACCAAGATGGAGGCTCTGTAGGACATGTTTCTCTGTCCCTCCGACTTCCCTAATCATTAGCTTTGTTATTGCCTCATCCCAAGGTCTCCTCCCGATGAGAATGACTGCTTCAAGGATTGTGGAACCTCCGATGAATCCTGGGAGGTGTTTTGCTGCCACATCTGACCAATACATGGGGTGATGGATCGAGTACATTTATTTATTTATTTATTTATTTATTTATTATAAAGTTTTGTATAGCGCGAACAAGACCCGTGGGTATCAGAGCGCTTAACATGAGGTAGGAAAAAGGAAACAAGGTTACATATGTATACATCGTTAGCAAGCAATCGCAGTGAGGTAGATGACATATAAATTCGTAACACAAGTGACGATAGCAAAAGTAAGTATGCTATGATTAAATAAAATACAGGACATGTATATATAACAAATATGAGGTAACACGGTATAGGTTCATGTATGAGGTAGCACGGTATAGGTTCATGAAAGATATTGTTCTTCTGTTCAATTAAATCTCCATTCCTGTTGGCTATTGGGTTGTTCCCGTATCCTAGGATACATATTCCATTATAGTATTGTCTGAGCCTTCTATTTTGATGGCGTACATGATCTGTGGGCCTTCCTAGGGGAGGGAAAGCACCCCCGTCAGATATCCTGGTGTGTGTGCACGACTTCCAGCTAAAAGAGCAGATCTTACGCAGGGCTCGGCCGATGCAGCTGATACAGTTCCAAGGACATTCTCCAGCCCTCTTCCAGGATTTCGCCACCTCCACCTTGGCCAAGCGACGGGAGTTCCGAGCGGTCACTTCCTTTCTGCGTGACAAAGGCATCCCATACTCCTGGGGATACCCCTTCCAAATAATCTTTAAGTACCAGGGGAGGCTTCCACAAATCCGCTCGTTGTGAAAAGCTATGGAGTTTCTGGGACTAGATCAGGATGGCGATGCGACTAAGTGAGACAGCCACAGGATACGCACTCCACAGCAGCTGCCCCGTTGGCAGACGGTGAGGTAGGCCTCGGCCTCCCTGAAGCCTGATCCGGATGAAGCAGCAAAAGGTCGAGAGGCAGTGCTCTCTTCCCTCTCCCAGGTTCAAGGTCGCTCAGATTCATTTTAGCACAAGACTACCGGGGATGGATGTCATAGTGCGTGGCCGGAGGGGCACTTGGGATGACCACCTCTCCTGATCCATGCGGGTGCCTTTCTGCGGCTCTTGGTTATTCAGGACTCCTACACTACAGTCCTCCTCAGGACCATGTTCCCTTAAGACTATGCCTATGAGATGAACTGTTGTCTACGGTTTCTTGTTGGGATTGAGTTTTTATGGAATGTTTTTCCTTCAGGTTTTTTATTGCCTTTTCTTTGGTGGCCCATGCCTGCCTCTGGGATCACTCCCTGCACCCATGCTGTGCCACCTCCTCATAGTCTTTACCCGCCATGGTTAGACTTCTAAAGATAGTCAGCCTCAATGTAAGGGGCCTTAACCACCCTACAAAACAAACAGAGATTCTCTCTTTATGAGAACAGTCCGATGGAGACATTTGTCTGTTGCAAGAGACCCACCTACTTATCAAAGACACCCCACGTATGCACTTGCGGCAATTTCCCCATCAATACTGGTCTTCAGATTCCTCTAAGAAGAATGGGGTAGCTATTCTTGAGAATAAGTTTGAGGGTAAGGTGCTGTCTACTCTGTACGAGCTCAATGGTAGGGTCCTAGCGCTTCGCATTCAATGGGGATCCATTATTTTCACACTACTCAACATTTATGCCCTTAATGTTCACCAGGAAGCTTTCCTTCACCGTCACATTTCCTAGGGTCTTTCCTCCCCAGACGCTGCTTTAGTGATAGACGGGGATTTAAATTTAGTCATGGATGGTGAATGGGTTCACCCGGGCCAATACTGCTCTCAGGTGGGGGCTCTCTCCCCAGTAGGGAAACAGTTGATGGCCGATAATGGCCTTCATGATGTATGGCGCATCCACCATACAGATCTCCGGGACTACACATACTACTCTGCAGCACATAAATCCTCTGCGCACTTAGATATTTTTTGGGTCTCTCCGACACTCCTCTCTAGGGTCAGAGACTCCATATTAGCCTCCGTCTCTTTTTCAGATCATGCACACATCTCCATATGCCTAACTCCGGAACGGTTTGAACGTATTCCTTCCTGCTTGCGCTTGCGAGTAGGCCTCTTGCACTCCCCCCCACATAGTTGAAGGCGTGCGTACCAAGCTTTTAGACTATCTCCAACACAACGATAATGGGGAGGCGTCCCTGCATTCTGTTTGGGAAGCTCTCAAAGCGGTCACCCGCGGGGAATTGCTTGCTATCTCCTCAGCAGACAACCGGAAATGTCGGGAGGCCCAGTCAGACCTTGAGTGGGAAGTTGCGGAAATAGAAGCAATACATAAGTTCACAGGGGCTCAGAAGGTCTGGAGCTCCTTAGAAAAAAAGCGCCTGCTTCTTAAGCGCTTGGATTTGGATAAAGCGGTGTTTGCGGTGCTGCGCCTCTGCCACAGATTCTATCTGGGCAGTGACAAGTATGGGAAAATGTTAGCTCGGAAACTGCGCACAATGACTATTGCAGGGAATATCTCCCATCTTATTCGGCCCACTGGTGAGGAGGTCCAGTTTGACTCCTATATTGTTGTAGAATTCCATCACTTTTATCAGTCTCTCTACAGCGCAGAGCCTTGCGATTCCCTTGAGGCACAAGCTTACCTTGAGTCCAGCAATTTCACTCCCCTTCCATCCTCGCAGACGGACCAACTAGAGGACCCCATTAGGCTGGATGAAGTAATCTCTGCCATTTTCCTGCTTCAACCTGATAAATCACCTGGCCCAGACGGCTTCCCTGCCTTGTTTTATAAAACTTTTTGTCATGAACTTGCCCTCCTTTTAACGTGCCTTTTCCACCCCGTCTTAGACTATGGGGACGGGATGGCTTCTATATCGGAGGCAGCGATCTCCGTGATCCATAAGCCCAATAAAGATCCTCTGCAATGTAGTTCTTATCTCCCGATTTTGTTGCTCAGCGTTGATGTAAAGCTTTTTACAGGGATTCTCGCAGCTCGGCTGAACCCCCCGATGGTGGGTCTGATAGACCCGAACCAGGCGGGTTTCATTCCCACGCGCCAAGGTAGCAATAACACCAAGTGCCTGCTTTACCTAATTGATGTCGTACACCGTTCCCAAAAGGCTGCGATATTCTTTGCGGTAGATGCCGAAAAGGCGTTTGATAGAGTATGCTGGACATATCTCTTTGATGTCCTAGGATGCTTTGGTTTTGGCCCCGTTTTGTCCAATGGGTGCAGTGCATCTACCGTGCTCCCCGGGCTTTTGTACGTGTTAACGGAATGTCCTCCTCTTCCTTTGTGATAGCTCGGGGTACGAGGCAAGGGTGCCCACTCTCGCCTCTTTTATTCTCTCTTTATTTGGAGCCCCTCGTGCAGAAAATTCGGGATCATCCTGCCATACATGGCATCAAATTTGGGTGTGAGACCCTTTCAAGATGCCTCCTTGGGGATGACATTCTCTCCCTTGCGCAGCCCTCTTCCTCGCTCCCTGCACTCGTAGATAAACTTGACTCCTTTGGGTGGATCTCGGGTTTTAAGGTTAACCTTGGTAAATCCCAGGTTTTTAATCTCTCTCTACCTCAAGACCAGGCAAAGCCCTCAAACAGTCCCTCCTTTTGCATTGGTCTGATGATCCTGTGCCTTACCTGGGCATTCTTTTGACTCCTTCGATTCCACGCCTGATAGAGCTTAACTACTCTCACTTGGTGTCACAGCTGAAGAAAGAATTGGTAGGGTGGGCTAAGCATTATTTATCTTGAATGACAAAATGACAATCCTACTGTGCATACTCTACCTCTTCCGGACCCTCCCACTGACACCGCTACCTAAATCTCTGTGCACTATCCAGCTCTCTTTAAACCAATTCATCTGGTGTCACAAGAAGGCACGTTTATCTATAGCACTACTATCACACCTCAAAACTAAAGTTGGTCTCTAGATACCTTCAGGATGCACATCTTCGCTATGCGCTGGAGTGGAATCAACCCCTTTCGGAGAACCACTGGACCTTCATGGATCAGGCAGTGGCAGGAGTGAACGTCTGGCGTGAACTATGGCTCTCCCGCCGTGCCCGTTCATAGGGCCTTTAGTCTTCCCCAGTCACAGCAGCAACAATGAAATTATGGGATGCGCTGGCTCTAGTGAGGGGTCTGACAACTTTTCCCTCTCCCATGATTCCACTGGCAGATACCCCAGATTTCCCTCCGGTATGTAGGAGGTAAATCCCAACGGTGGAGAGAGTCCGGTTTCAAGCACTTGGGCCACCTGTTTGACCCAAGGGGCACTATAACCTTTGATCGGGTCCATCGGAATCTTTCCCTTCCCCAGACGGATGAGTTCTTTTACCTCCAGCTCCACCATTGAGCTACTTCACCGGACCTCCTTTCCCACGCCTCATGTAAACTCACCCCATTCGAACAATGGATAGCACACAAGTCTGACGATAAACACCTTATCTCAGAACTCTATACCTTGCTGGCTCCACGCGCGGCAGGGAAGCACTGACGCGGTCAGGCTAGATGGAAAGCAGAACTGGGACGGGTCTCCACAGATAAGGAGTGGGGCAATATTTACTATAGGGCTCACCACACAGCTTACAATTCTGCGGGTACTAAGTCTGCGTTCAAGGTAGCAACCTACTGGTACATTCGCCAGCTTGGATACACCATTGGGACAAAAACCACAACGAAGAATGTTAGCGGGGCTGTGGCCTGACTGGCTCCCTCTCGCACCTCTTATGGCACTGCCCGTGGTTGTAAAGGTATTGGGACCAGGTGCTTAATGACGTCGATGCTTCATTCAATACTGAAATCCATCACTTCCCAGCCTACAGTTTGCTAGGATTGTCCAATCCAATCACCTTCCCGCTGCGATCTCTCAGAGGCAGACAGATAGCACTAGCCTTGCTTGTGGCACGCCAAGCGATCCTTATCCACTGGGGGACCAGGTTAGTACCGGATCTTTCGGCCTGGTTACACAGGCTCTGGATGATCTTGGCCATGGAACGGCTTACGTTGAGCCAGGGTCAGGATTACCAGAAATTCCTCGAACTTTGGGCCCCTTTTATAAATATGCTCACAGAGGACTTGCGCGTGGTTACATGCATACCACACGAAGAGATACCAAGGGTCTTCTATAATTTTGTCAGTGTTCGGTACCAATTTTTAGTATCCCATATGACACATACCAAAAGGTTATTACAAAAATTGCAGAGGAGAGAAGAGAAAAGGAATGAATGTTCAAATGATGAAGGACAAATGTACCCATCAGCCCACATAATAGCGGAACTTCATCATCTGGGTTGTGGAGAGAAGTTGGTATCCGATAAGCACTTTCACAGGAAAACTCCTGAGGGTAGCTAGTGTCGCATCCACAGGTTGGACCATCAACCAAAAGATGAGAGTTTTTTTGAGGCTGTAAGGGCAAGTTGCAGTGCTCAGAAAAAGTGCAAAGTGTAAACAGATATAGTGGTGATCTAAAAATACCTGTCTTGATGTCTCAAGAAACTTTATTGAATGTGACCATCAAATCGACATAATTAAAAGCAGAGTGGAAATAGTATGTAAAAAATTACTATTTACCATGAATGGTAATGGGTCAACATGTTTCAGCCCCCACGGGCTTTCATCAGGACCTATGATGTTCACTACTGCAACACTTACCACGTGACGTGATAAATAGTCTTGTGTATGTAGACGTATCAATTGTGAAATAGTCTCGTATCTTTGTTTTCTCAAAACCTCTCCCAAAATTGTAGGGAGGAACAGCCTCACCTCGCCTGGCACTTGCTCAGGTAAAAGAGGCCATGCACTCTCCGTCGTTGCCTCGGTCTGGCATCTGACCAACTTCTCTCAACAACCCAGATGATGAAGTTCCGCTATTATGTGGGCTGATGAATACATTTGTCCTTCATCATTTGAACATTCATTCCTTTTCTCTTCTCTCCTCTGCAATTTTTGTAATAACCTTTTGGTATGGGTCATATGGGATACTACAAATTGGTACCGAACACTGACAAAATTATAGAAGACCCTTGGTATCTCTTCGTGTGGTATACTGTTCAGTTGGGGGACAAGATACAAGCAGGTCTATATACATAGATTCCCCTAGGGACCTCCTTCATATTTGTTTTTTGCTATTGTGGTTACATGCCCCAAACTCCTACAGGTGCTACGCCTTATCCCTCCTCCTACAGTCTCAGTGGCCCCGACCTGAGTGGGCAGGGAGATTTGAGTGGCTTTCATCAGGGTCTGTAGGGCTCCCCACGTTTTTAATGTAAACGAGGTATGGTTCTCCCCCTCCCCTCCTCTTCTTTCCTCCCTTTTGAACCTTTGTGGGGGTGGGTGGGTGATGTTTGCTTATTTTACTGTCAGCAGATTCTGGCAGGTTGGCTTGCTATAGCAGAGGTTGTCTAATGTTTCGTTTTCCCTGCCTGTTCTACTTGGCATTTAATATCGCCTGCCTACTAATTGTTGGACTGCAAGCAACACTGTGATACATATCTATGTGGCAGGTCTTCTTAGCCGCTGGCCCCTGTGGTTGTAGGCGAATGGCTGTGTTCAGGTGTGACAGCACCGTTTGACTAAAATCAATAAAAGATTTGTTCTATAAAGTGGGACAATATACCCAGGGGCTGTAAAAGAAATGTTACTAGTGGGCCTGCAGCACTTATTGTGCCACCCACAAAAGGAGCACTGTAAAATATGTCTCAGGCAAGCCATTGCAGCCTGCGAGCAGTCTGGAACTGACAATTCGACTTGGCAAAATGCCTCCTCTGCCAAGCTTAAAACTCCTGTTTTAATACAGAAGAACCCCCTAAGGATGGCCATCAACAGCCCATAGGGCAGGCTGCATGACATTTATTAAATGGTAACTTTTGATTCGGAGCAGGTAGGAAAGTCATGTTTGGCGTCTGAGGCAGGGTAATTTAAAATCCTAATTAAAGAGAAAGTAGGATTGTAGGTAACAATTCTAAAAATGCCACTTTTTGAAAGTTGCAAAAAGAACAATTGATGGACGCAATGCTGAACAACATCAAACATTTACTCTCAGTACAGATATAAGGGTCTAAATCCATTGTTTTTATGCTCATCTTGCCATTCCAGTTTGGACCCAGCTATATGCAAATCAGTCTTGACCATGCTTCCCAGCGGAACAGTCTAGCCTGAAATACCAGTCCAGCTCCCCTCTGGACCTGAAACAAGCATCCTGGGAACGGTTTGTAGTATCAGCCCATATCAGCCAGGCTAGGTTGACTCCAGTGGCATGGTGAGCACAGGATCCACATCTGGGCATACCCGTGCAACTCGGGGTGAAGAATGGAAAAAGAACAATTGATGGACAGAATGCAGAGCAATGCCATACATTCACCTCAGTACAGAGATCTGGGCCTAAATGTATAGTTTTTTTGCTCACCATGTGATTCCAGTTTGGACCCAGCCATATGCAAATCAGTCTTGACTCTGCTCTCAATGGGAACAGTCTAACCCAAACTGCTAGGCCAGGTCCTCTCCGGACTGGAAACATGTATCTTGGGACTGGTTTTGGGGTATCACCCTCATCATATTTTTGCTCACTTTTAGAAAGTTGGCATTTATGTGCCATATTCACTTGGTACCTGCAGCCTGTTCCTGGGTCATATGACAAACAGTAGTAGGCAGTTGTCCTTTGTGTATTCCTCCCAGACAGTTTGATAATAGCAGGCCTTGGTGTTGGCAGTATGGGCTAACTTTGACTTGATGTGAACAGAGCTGTCCCCTACCATGCTTATACTTCAAAGGCAGAGGCACAGCTCACACACAAAGGGTTTCACACTAGTCTATTGTGCCCAAAGCCCGACTGGGGCCAGGGTAAGGAGGCAGGAAATTCTGACACCCCTGTAGGGGGAAACTCCGGAAGCTTCTCCCACTTAAAAGTCGGCACGAAGTATAAAAAGGGGACCCTCAAACCCACTCTTCGGATCACTCCTGGACCGATGGAAGACTCAGAAGAAGAACTGCCCTGCTGTAAAAGGGCTGCTCTGCTGACCTGCTGCCTGAGTAAGAAGAACTGGATCAGCACCGTGAACCCAGAGCCACCAAAGTGACTCCAACTGCTAATTGGGTGGCCTGCTGATCAGGGATAGAAAAGGCTCCACCCATCTTGAACCCTACACCTGGACTCTGCCTACTGTCAGCCCTAACTCCCCCAAGTGGAGCATCCCCAGTCCGGGACCCTTGAAAGGGGGGTAAAGGTGTTCTGGCAGCCCAGCTGGGGTCTCCATCAAAACAATGTAAAGTGATGTGAAGTGATGCGAAGATCGGCAAGGCATCATCACACAACTTGGAACCAATGCAGAGAGACGTAAAGCCCCGCCACGCCCTCACCAACACCGAAAGACGAAAAGCATTGTAAATCAGGGCTGTGGCAACCTCACCCAAAAGACATAAGGAACAATCATTAGTGAGCCAAACTTAGTACGGTGCCCGACCTGCACCCCATCGCACTCGGCCTGAACTTGTGACTTTGTTCCAATCTAGCATTAAAAGATAACTGTAGTTGAAGTATTGTGCTTTCTGGTGCTACTTTTATCTAAACCTTTACAATTGCATAGTTCCATTTCTACTAATCGGATTTTTATCATTTTGGTCTCAAATAATGTATTACATTTTTCTCTTTTCTTTCAATTGTTGTGGTATTTTTCTTGTGTTGTGTTTCACTTTGTTACTGTTTGGATGCTTCAAAAATACTTTAAGTTCAAGAAAACGTTTATTGAAAAGATTAAAATGATCATAAAAACAATACTTAATATAGACAATCATTTATCAATGCATAAGTACAAGAAAGAGTAATAAAGGATGATAATGATATACAATAACCACTGAAGTAATAAAAAGATAACATAGAAAATGATATGAATACGGTTGAAGGTTCACAAGAATCGCAAATAACTGCACATGTCAAAAATACACAGTTCAAAAGATATTATGGGGAATGATAAGTTAAGTAGGGTTGTACACAAACAATAGGAAGTCAAGGAGGCTTGGTAACTTCTTGTAATGAGGGAGCAAGTGAAGAAGGGTTATTCACTGTGTGAGAAGTTAGCCTGGCATATGATGTCCACTAGTTCTAGTGGGCACATTGCACCAGTCTAATCGACCCTTATTGATGGTGTTGTAAAGTCAACCTTATAGAAAGCTATCCTAGTATTAGCATGGGCCAGCAGTCACCAGGCTAAGATTCAGAGAGTGTATTAAGCAAGTTTTTTTTACCAATTATAATCCCTTGAGTAACAAATGAAAGGACACCACAAAATGTAGTGTAGTACCTATTTTCCCTATAGGCCCTGCGCATTCGAATAACATAAACAGCAGTGTAGACATAGAAGTGCGGTCTTCCAGGTCTACTGACTATGCTAAACTTAATTGGGTTTGTCACCAACTAGCTCAGAGGTCACTGGAAACTTTCTTGACTGAATAGGAAGTGATCAGCTCCCCTGGCTCAGACAAGAAGGGATTCAGTTTTCCAACAACCGCATAAACATGACAACTTTACTCCTTAGAATAAGAGTCAATCTCTAGAGTTGTGTGAAACAATAGACAGCTATTTCACTCAGTCAGTGTGCAGATTACTTTCACCAATATGCAGAGAATAGAGAGACGGGCGTTTTCAATAAAAAGGTATTATTTATTGAACAGTCTTTCTTCTCATGCAAGATTAATGAATTGCCACAATTGCAAGACTTGTTATTATAAAAAGTGCATACAGTAAAAGGAGTATTGCGAAATAATACTGTAAAAGCATCGATATGGTTTCTTAGCCATACGATAGTTAAAATGAGTAAAATATATACATTCATATATACATTTGACTAACGTACTCAACTGGTGCTTCTAACTACGCCTACCCCAGTGTACCTGACCTAAGCCTAATACGTGGGAGGGAGTAAGTAAGTAGCAGTTTAAGTTAAGTTGGTTTTGCCAAGAGTTTGCTGCAAGAATTCTCTCTAAGGATTTAGTCAACACCGTACCTCTGGAATAGAATGTTGGAGGTCTTGTATCTCCTCTCAGGACTCGATAGCCCAGTCACCCGCAAGGGTAGGCTGGAAACGCCGGAGCTGGATTTTCTCGGCAGGAGAAAAGACAGCATCTTTCTCAGCGCGTCAAGGAGGAGGAGGGGCAGCGTCCGTGGGCTTCTCGCATCTGCTGGGCTCTGCAAGGGACAGCTGTTCTGCTCCTGTATTCTCTACCACCACCGCAGTCGCCTCTTTGCTTAAGGCAATGCTGGTATTATTTATACCTGAAAGGTGCCTGGTTTGACGTAGGTTTTTGGACATAAGATGTCAATAAAGATGTCACTAAGAACCGGTCGTTCTTACAGTGCTCATTAGAGTTCTATTACTAATCAAAACATAGCAAGCGGGCCTTTCCCAGGTTGCTACGGGTTTTATCTGGTGAAAGAACTCAATGTGTGATCTAGGAATCTAAGATAGTGGCTTCTGCTGTGTCATCTACTTTAATGAGCTGCAGAAGCGAGGTTCTGAAATATGGCTCTGATCGTGTATGCCAGAGACGAGTTTCTGAAATATGGCTCTGATCGTTTATGCCATTATAGGGGTATGGATGGATTATACCTGTATTGGGGCATAAGGTCACAATATTGATCGGGGTCCTAGATTAGAACACGACACCCCCTCCACGAATTTATGTCCATCAAATTACTAAAAACGAAAGCAATAAGATGCGTGTGTAACATTACCCACCCCAAAATACATATTTGCATTTGAAATGGCGTATTCAAAATACATGATAGTACTGTACATCTTAAGCATAGAAATCATTCAAAACTTTTGCATATATAATCAGTTGAACGATTTTGTGAACAAATTACACATGAAATATCTCTGTATACAGAAAAGAAGGACGAGATAATTTCATCACATAGAAATGCATTTGCTGTAAAATGTGATAGAGGCTGAGGTAAAGTTATTATGTGTCTAGATCTACCTAAAAATAGAAGTTCTGATCTTTATGAATAGTTCTACTTTAAGCAAAGGTTTTCGTGCCAGAAAAAAGGTAAATATTTTGAAAAAATGTTCAATTAAAAAAAAAAACATTCATGGTGAACGGGGGAATAGAGTTCCAATGCATTTCAGCAGGTTTTGTTACTCAAAACTGAAGGCCGAATTCAGAGTTCATGGGAACGCTGTGTGTCGGAATGCTTTTCAAAAATCATTGTTTCTGTTCACGGGAGAACATCATATCAGACAGGCTCTCAAAAAATTGGTCTACAAAATCAGGTGACAGTTCGACAAAGTTCGATAATGCAGTTACTTGGCAGGTGTGAGAATGATTGCTGTCTTCGGTGTCTGGATCAGCAATACTCACAGAAGGTTGAACCTGGGTGATGTTGCTTTTATTTCTCGCTCCACTGTCATCACCACCTAGTCGTAGCACAGGAGTCTCAACGAATGCCGTCATCAGGATTGGTAGCCGCTGGGGACAACACAATGCGTGAGCCGTTACAGGACTTAGCCAAGTATCGATATCCATTGGTACTGCTGATGGAAGTGCAAGACAGGTGTCCAACACACATTCTTCTCCGCATAGCATACATCAAAGCACAGGTAAGATGCAGGTCTGCCATATAGGTCTGAATGAAAGAAACCAGGTCATGTTCAGATCTCTCAGCCTGGCCAATCCAAGGACTCTAGTTATGCGGTCCCGGTAGAGTACTGCTAGGATCGTTTCTTCCATCCTTGCCAGAGTCGTGTCTGTGTTTTGGCTTGCCATATCGGAACAGGAGGGTCAAAAATAAAATGCCTGCTACAAGTCCCAAAATCAGGGGTATGCCGCCAAAGACTGAATGGACAAAATTAGGAATAATTCCTAGGATTGCTTTGAATGGTGTTAACAGTCCCGAAAAAATGGTCTTAAATACGCCTGGGATGCCGACGGCACTTGACATATTTAGAATTTGGCTAAGCATTTCTGTGAAATGCACGGGGCAATTTGTTGATAAAAGGTCATGTATCTCCGAAGCTGTCCTTGCAACTTGGAGATCATACGTCTCTTTTGATGACGTTATGGGCACTGTTGTCTGTAAAAGCACAGACTTCATTCTGCTTAAAGTATCAATTCGTATAAAAGAGACATTCAAACGAGGCCATATCGGAGTCTCGGAGTCTCCAGGGCCGTTTGGAAACAATGCTTGCATACAGCAAGTGACCATGGATGTTACGCTTACGAGATAGGCTTTCCCTGGCAGCAAGCCACAACAGCTGTGATCCGTTATTAGAATGTAACTCCCGTTAGCCAGTTGTCAAAAGAAGGGCTCTATCTGCGTTGCAGGTGTGACATGTAGGTGGCATGAAAGGTTGTTTGAAGTTCCTTCACAGGCCCCGTGTTAATTAATACCCTGGCACAAAAGTATACCGCTTTGTGAATGTTTGCAATTTTCACCACTAAGAAATACATTTTTGTTGTTGTCACTGTTGCATGTGTGTGTATATGGTAATTTCCATGCTGACTTAATGTACCCTTTACCCAATCGTTCATACTGGCCAGTCGGTATATATTCAAGGCAATTTTTAAAGCGGAAAGTTGTTATTGGAATTGTGATAATCCCGTGTATTATCCATTCAATGACAGGTCTTTCTGACATTGTCAATGGTAATCTCTCAAGTTTTTCGATGCTCAGGATTGTATAGTCTGCTCCTTTCTGTGCCAAGCTGATTTGTTTATCAGTAAGGTTAAAGATGGAAAATATAGACGTTGTGTTGATTAGACGCCATGGCACATAGCCTGAACGAAGATTTTGCAGCGTCCAGCCTAGCTGTACAATAGAACGCAATTGCGACTGGCCATGCTGTAACATTAGCAAGTCTTTATCTATTATATCGATGGCAGACGATACAATACTGTCCAGTGAATATATTCTGGAAGACAGAGTCATTAACCCATTGTCCACAACAGAAAGTGATTTTTCCAAATTAATACAATAAATTTCTCGTATTTTTTCTGCTGTTTCAATTTGTGTTACTTTCCAAGCCTCGATGTATGCCGCACAGATGCTGGTCGCTATGAAGCGTTTCTGACGCTGTTTGCGTGGTCCCATAATGAAATCGCGCAAATCAGCACCATCTTTAAGTAAAGATAAGTGTTGCTTAATTTCTGCCAGTGTGGATGATTCAAGCCATTCAAGGCACAATTTCCCTACACTGTATGTTGTTACTATCCCTGGATGTTGTCTCTGGGAGTATCTAGGGTCTGGTCTGGTCACTGTTAACCCCTGTGTTTTGTTCAGGAATCTATCTTGACAGTTATTCGTGTCAGTAGGCCAGATTAACCACTTTTTCCAATCAGGATGTGTTCTGTTTAGATGTAAAATTTTAGATACGTCTATTTCAACTTCTGTTGTTGCATTATCAGGTATTGGCTTTGGAATAGACGGTTTGTTAGGGTCTTTAATCTTAGCTAGGCCAAGACAGGATGTTTGGTGAATTGTGTCATTTAAGAACATTATTTGTTCAGGGATCATGCAGGCTCGAAATAATGCTTCTAGACCTTGTACCTGCCCATCTTTTGTACCCCAGATTGTTTTTGTTTCAATGTTGTTTTTCCAAAAATCAGAACCAAATGTCATAATTTTTTCATAAAATGCTTGTGAATATATCAATTTAGTATTTGTCAGCATAGTTTTCATACCTGTTTTATCTAACAGTTTATAATAAAATGTTACTGCATCACTGGTGTTAAACCCTGAGAAGTATTGGAATCTATCATAGAATGTTTTCGAGCTACTTTTAGGTGGAGTAGCACAATGTTCCCATTGGTTATATTTAAAAACATTTCTAGGTTGTGCAGATTTATGCAAGTAATGGTCTCCTTAATGTGAGAAGCAGTACATCTGTTCATAATTAGACGAACCTTCTAAATAATCATGTTCTGTAAATCTTGCTGACAACACTAAATCAGACATCATATTATTTATACTTTCAAAATCCCAATCATCAGAAAATGTACCCTGTTTTACAAAGTCACTTAATGAAACCTTGAACTGGTGAGGATATTTCAGGATTTCGACCGGGCCATATACTTCATAGTCAGTCTTGTCCCATACTACCCCGCCGGGTATTGGAATGGCTGTGACATTTACTGATGATAGTTCTCTTTTCTCGACGTGAGATGATTTGTGTGGTTTCAGAACTAAGTTGATGTTCTGACTTGCTGTGTCCATTGAACTATATTTCCCTTCAATGAATTTTCCCAAACAAAGTATTATGATGAGCCAAAGCAGGAGGAAAAATACACCTAGTCCAAACCAAAACTCTAACCACGGAGAAATAAGGTAAGTTTCCTTGCGTTGATGAAAGAGTTCTGTTGCTTTTCCTTTAAAAGTCTTTGTTTCTGGCATCACTTCAGGGTCGTTTTGATCTTCAGAAAAGGTATCGAAGTTGACGAAGTAGCCAGAGGCAGTTCTGTCAATTGTTGGAATTGTTTTTCTCAATTTGTCTTTCGGTAGCACATTCTGATGCCACATCATTGTAGACTGGTGTTTCATTACGAAGTGTTTCAATCTGTGTTTCAAGAGGCACGAGTTCCATGGCATTATTGCATAGTCCCTCTCTGTGCACTGCAGGTTTATCAAATGTGATTAGTCTTTCAGTTTAAACCTCTTGGATTGTTGCAAATTTGGGTATTCTGTTGTTTCTTGGGAGTCCACTTGGCCTACTGTTGATTATAGGTCACATGATTGTGGTTTTACCAGGTCGATTGATACAACTCTGTTCTCCTTTTTACCAGCAAGGGGCGGTAGTACTACTGATCTTGTTCCGTTGATTGCTAAGACAGGTATTACTTTTCTGTAAGAAGGCCCAAATTCCTTCTTCACCGCTATTTTCTCTCTGACTAGATCCCCAATCTTTGGAATCCAGACAGGTCTTGCTGGGGCTGGTGGTTCCTCTTCAGTGGTAGTTGGCTGTTGCTTTAATTTTATGTTGCTTAAGGATTTTCTTGTTTCATTCAAGTCCTGTAAAACAGCCAAACGATCTTTGATGTTAAAGTCTTTATTCCTATCTTTTACCACTGATACCTGACTATCAAGGTCCTGAATATGCATTCTAGTTCCGAACAATAGTTCGTACGGGCTGAAACCTTTTCGAGAATTTCTTGGCAAATTATTTAGACTAAGTTGGACACTTATTAAATGTTTGACCCACCCATCACCCGAACGTAATACCTTCGCTGTTATAGATTGCTTTATGTCTCGGTTTTTTCTTTCCACTACACTGTTCCCTTCGGGGTGGAATGGACAAGAGTATCGCAACCCAACGCCCATACTGGCCATGGCCTCCTTATAAGCCCGAGAGCTGAAAGCAGGACCCTGGTCGGAATGGAACATGGCAATTGCGTATGTGCCGATAAAGACTCGCAGATCTTTTATAACAGTTTTGGCGTCAGCCGAGCGCTGGGGCCACATTTTCTAAGTGAATTTTAATCTTAAACAATTAATAGGACGCTGGTTTGCATATAGACAGCATTACCCTGTCTATAAACGGTAACTGGGCAACAGACCGGACCGGTTCATTACTGGGATCTCTGTCACAGTCGGGACAGTTCTTTACAAATATTTGATGTTGCACGCTCATCCCCGGCCACCAGTACTCTGATTGTAATTCGGTCAGAGATTCCTTCATCTGTTTGTGCCTTGGACCTTCACCCATGTGTGCGTCTGCTATTAATAACTTTCTCCGGTTCATGTTTGGAATTACCCTATCTCCCACTCCAGGGATTCGAGCAAAAGGAACAGAGTTTGCATCAATTACGTATGCATAATTGAGTGGATAGTTCACAGGTAGCGCTGCACAGACGCCTTTTAAGGACGTTTTCACTGCCAGCATGGTTTACCCGTCTATGTATTTTTCTGAACGCTTTTTTGTGGCTAAGGAAGCCGGTTTAGTTGCTTCCGCTATGGCTGTATTAGCCAATGAGTTCCCTGCAACGCTAACGCCATCACGTTGATGACTCAGAGTGTGTATCACATGAGTCTTTTGTAGTTCTTTCTGTGAAAGAACTACCTGTTTCCAAAGCATTTTATGCTTGATTGTGGCACCTGTGTCATCTTTGAAATCATTTCGAATCCAGCTCTGCAACTTATTATTGTAAGAGTTGACGCAAAAATGCGAATCGCACACGATTAGTTTCGGGAATTCACATTCTGCATTTTCAAGCGCCATCTTTAAAGATCTGATTTCAGCTCGCTGAGCCGAATAGTTTCTCACTGATTCACTTTTTGTTATTTTCGGTCTGAATTTACCGCACAGCCAGCGACCTTTAACAATTGCACAGGCTGCGTCGTAGGATTTATTCTCTACGTTGTAATGCTGTACAAATCTGTCTGTGTAGGTTATACAGGAGTATTGTTGTAGAGGAAGAATTTCGATTGGCAGAGGATATTCTTGTTCATAAGTTAAATCATTCAGTTTTTTCATGTGCGGGGCGAAATAGTATTTCACATCTTCCGCGCCAAGAGAATATACATACTGTATCCATTTCGGATCCAGTGACACTGTAGGCAGGTTTACTGGGCTGAATAGCACCTCGAAGGCGGATTCCGCCGTGAGGACAGTGATCCTTTTGCCGTGTGCTAGTTCTCGTTCATTCGCTATTGCAGTTTGCACTGCTTTCACAGTATTTTCTGTGAGACTGAATGTTTTTTCTGCTTGTGTGTACAAGTGAGATTTGTAAGCTATTGGTACCGTTTCTCCCTCATTGGAGGTTAGGTACGTGAATCCGCATCTTCCTGGGATGACTCGGATTACAAGGTAACGTGTATTGTCACGTGTATCTAATTTTGTTTTTGCTAACATGTCTGTTTGCAATGTTCTCAAAATTTCTGTGTGTTTTTGAGTCCAGTTGATTGGTTTAAAATCAGGTTTAATTAGTTCGTAGAGAGGTTTAACCCTGTCCGCATAATTTAGAATGTATGTTCTTCCGACATTCAGGAAACCTAGAATCGATTGTAAGTTCTTCAGCGTTTTTGGTGCTTGGAGTACAGCACACTTCTCTAAGAAGTTGTCCGCCAGGCTTTTTCCTTCACTTGATAATTCGTATCTTAGAAATAATACTTTCAGATGGGCAATTTGAAACTTTTTAAAGTTGAATTTGTAACCCTCTGCTGCGAACCCAAGTATTATGGTGTTCACGCTTAAAACCATAGTCTTGGCTTTAGTCATCTCACGCCTCGACTATGGCAATGGCCTGTACGTGGGCATTCCCTCCCACGAATCCCGACGCTTACAGGCCATTCAAAACCAGGCGGCCCGTCTCATTCTCTCCCTCCCCAAATCCTCTCACATTACCCCGGCTTTGAAATCCCTTCACTGGCTCCCTATCCGCTTCAGATCCCTTTTCAAACTTGATTGCTTTGCCTTTCGTGCCCACTCTCGCTCTGCCCCTGCTTACATCACTTCCCTCATTTTTTCCTATGTTCCCAGTCGCACCCTCCGCTCTTCCTCTCTCTCCCTTCTTCACATTCCCCGGGGGCACTCGTCTTTCGGTCTAGGGCTAGGACCTTTCTCAAGATTTGCCCGGCGCTAACCGCCCTTGTACCATTCAAATTTACCAAGCAATGAGGCAGGCGCCGGAGACCAGAAGGCAGGAAACAGAAGTTTATTCCGACGGAGCAGAACACATCAGATCAGACAACAAGGTATCGTCTCGAGGTGCTCTAACAGCCACTCAGAGGCCTGGCCTCTTATACACTGGTTTATGGCATGTGACCTTCTTTTAATACAATCACAACTTTGTAAGGCATGGGAAAAGACATCCCCGTAATCCTCGTGTTAATCCCACCCCCATATACATTCACAATGGAGGTCCTCAACCTGCTGATAAGAGGGAGGGTCATCACGCAGCTGAGTGTTTCGTCGAGTCTTAGGATGTGTGCGCCTGATCATGTCACAGGGGGTGGGGAGGCCTGGATCAATAGAGGGTCCTTTGAAGGAGAGCGACCTCATACAATAAGGGCAGTAAATGGTATTTCTCGGCTTAGGCAATGGCCTCGGACCTGTGTGGACAGTCGGACACCGGGTGAGGGGCCATCAATGGAGTGGTATTCATGCTGCGTGGACAATCCAGCGCAGAGGGGAGGTTTATCAACAGAGGGGCATTCATGGGAAGAGAGGAGGTGTTGGTCAGGCGCTAGCGTGACTCCCAAGGACAGGGTCATGCAGATGGGTCATGCTCATAAGGAGGAGGGAGGGGGGAGTCAGGGTGCGCGGAGGATGCTTGCTGGGTCAGAGGGGCGCGCTGGCGATCGGTCGTGGACAGGGAGACCATGATATCTAAAATGGCTGCCGTGCACGTAATACATAGGTGACAAGCTGGCGCAGATGATGTTCAGATCGCAAACTAAAATTCCACAGTCCTCCCTTTTAACATGTCTCGCCAACTTGTCAGTTCGGATTTATCCCCATAAGGCCACGTATTTCTACTTCATAGAGGGGGCTCATGTGCTCATTTCGGAAGTCCAAAGTCTTTGGGCACATATAGCTAGAAAGAAGGCCGAACAATGGTGGCAGACATTGGATACCTAAGCAACACACACATAATATTACAATAGGTATCAGCACGAAGGAAAACAACTTCCAACCCCAATTTTTCAAAGTGTCCCAAAACCAGCTCCCAAGCGACCATCCTTCCTGCTCTTGGTGAACCTCTGAGGACAGTCTGTGGAGGTGTTCAATGGCTTTGTAGACTGAAGGCGAGTTGTCAGGCACGTAGGTGCAGCAGCTGGATCCGATGATGCGGCATGCTCCTCCTCGGTCGGCTAGGACCACGTCTAAGACAAGACGATTTTGGAGGGTCACGAGGCGGACCGCCTGAAGCTCCGCAGTATTGTTGGCGAGGATGCCAGCCGTGATATTGATCGTTGTTTCTACTGCCTGGGTCAGGTGTCGGATAGCACGGCTGTTAGCCATTGGGCCCCACAGAGGAACAAGTCCCTTTGCTGCATCCAGGAACTGTGCTCCAGTGGAGTCGGCTTGCCCAAGGTCGTCTGCACGCCTCTGCCGGTGGTGGTTGGCAGGGGCTACATATGTGGGTGGAAGAACGAAGGCAATATAACAGGTGCCCTTCCATCCTTTCGGGAGCCAGGTGTAAGCCTTGGTGCCACACACAAAGTACATATTCGGAGAAGCAACAAAAGAAGGGGGTTCAGCTGAGTCCAATGTTCTGGTGACTCGGCAGGCGCTGTAACCCACCAGCTGCGTTCCTTGGCCTTCTAGGCACACAAGGCCAGTGACATTGATCACGGACAGAGCCACAGTCAGGGTGGCGGTAGTTTGTTTCTGCAGATGAGAGAAGGTGGTTCTGGCTGGATTGTGGAGCACCTGTACTTCGACTCGTTCTTTGGCTGGAATGTCTTTGATGAAGGTGGTGCCTGCGAGTGCTGGACACAGGGCAGCTGGAGTCTTTCCTGTTTTGTTCAGCCAGAACCCAGAGTAGAAGAGTGACACTGTCCGGCTGGAGGTGGCGTTGTCCCTGTGGCTCTCTTGCATGAGGATCAACCAGGCGAGGCAAGAGCCGTGAACTGAGAAGGGTGAAGGGATGAAGGGGATGGAGTGTCCAGTGGCATGTGGGAGCAACCCACAGATCCAACAGTTCGTAGCATTTGCAGCAAGGTTATGTTGGTGCAACAGTTGCACAAAGGAATTGTTCCAGAATTCCCTGCGCCTTTCTCGGAGCTGAGGCGACAGAGAGATTAGGTGATGCTCTTTCAGGGGTGTTGGCTGTGCAGTAGGTAGCAATGTCTCATGAGCCGGTGTGCTCTCCTCCAGAATCCAGAGGGAGGTCATGAGAAGGAGGCAGAAGAGGAAGACAATGAAGAGTGCAATTGTCTTCGATTTGTGCAGGTTGTCAGTCTTTGGATTCCTATACTGGGTATTTCCCGTTGCTTCCATCATCTTCTTATCTGGCGCTTCCATCATCTTCTTATCTGGCGCTTCCATCACCTTCAAGGGGCTCGGTAGTGGGCAGAACCACAGACTTTGTTTAGCTTCTCTCCCGGCAACCCTTGATTGTGTGTAGGTCACCGTTCTGAGATTTTAACTTAGTCCGTGGCCTACTTAGCCGAGACTCCCTCCTTTCGACGCAGGAAATACCCTTCTCTGGATGGCACAGTAGGATCAGAGAATTTTGCAAGTTCGAGTGCCCCAGTATCTGGATAACAGTCCAATATCGGTCGGTCTTTGGTCAGGAGCTCTTCTTGGGTGCTGACGTTTTCTGTCGTGGCCAGGTTTGCAGGGACCTTCCGACAATGATGCGCGTGCAGCCAGTGCTTCTTCCCCTCCACTCGGAGTGCTGTTCGGGTGGTGATCAGCACTTGCCAGGGGCCCGTCCACCGAGGTTCCAGACTCTTGGTTCGCTGGAAATTTCGTATCAATACAAAATTTCCCGGTTGGATGTCGTGACCGGGGCCCCTGGAAGCATCGGGGATGGCCTGCTGCACCTGTTGATGAATGACAGACAACGTTTTAGTCAACTTGCACAAATAATCAGATAGTAGGACGTCTGGGACGTCATGAATGGAGGTCGGTTTGGGAGCAGTCCAGAGGTTCATAGGCCGCCCAAACACGACCTCATAGGGGGTCAAATGGTGCTTGGTGGGAGTGGAGCGCATTGATAACAAAGCCAGTGGGAGGGCATCCGGCCAGTTAAGTCCAGTGGTGGCCACTATTTTTGCCAGTTTCAGCTTGAGTGTGGCATTGTGGCGTTCCACTAGACCAGCGGATTGGGGGTGGAAGACCGCATGGAATCGTTGCTTCACCCCCAACCCTTTCAGGATTAGCTGGATAACCTCAGCTATGAAGTGGGGGCCATTGTCACTCCATAAAATTCGGCAAAGGCCATAGCGAGGGAAGAATTCCTTCAGTAGTACTTTGGCAGTAGTCATGGCAGTGTTGTCACGGGTTGGATAGGCTTCTACCCATTTGCTGAAGGCACATACGATGACTAGTACATACTTCAGGCTTTGGCATCTCTCTAGTTGGATGTAATCCATCTGAAGGACCTCAAAGGGGTGATTGGGGGTCCCAAACCCTCCCCGGGGCACTACAGTTCCTTTCCCGGGGTTGTGTTGCAGACAGATGAGGCTCTGCTGAACTAGGCGTCTGGCTGAGTCAGGGATTTTGTCATTGTGCCAGACTTTGGAAATGAGTTCGATCATGGGTGCAGATCCTATGTGTGCGGGGGAGTGAGCCATTGTCAGTATGGGGATCAGGTATGAGTCGGGCAGCAACCATTTGCTTGCATCCTTCGTTCGCCAACAGCCCTCCTCATCCTTCAAACCCATCCTTGCCCACTTAGTCAGCTCGTGAGGGGTGCTGGCCGATTGTATGTCTCTAATCATTATCCTTGTGTCACTCCATGTTTCTGCTTGTGACCTGGTCATGTACATGCGCGTCACCGTCCTATTCTCAGCTGTGGTTCGTGCAGTGACGTCGGCCAATGCATTCCCTTGCCCAACTAAGTCTGTCACCCTTTTGTGTGCTTGACATTTGATCACCGCTAGTCGTTTGGGGAGGAGAACTGCTTCAATCAGAGCGGAAACTAGATCTCCGTGGAGGATCGGGGTGCCGTGGGATGTCAGGAATCCCCTCTCCCTCCACAGGAGCCCAAAATGGTGGACCACTCCGAAGGCATACTGGCTGTCTGTATATACGTTCGTGGTGGTCCCTGCGGCTATGATGCATGCTCGGGTGAGGGCTATCAGCTCTGCTGCCTGGGCAGATCGTTGTGTGATGCAGGCTGTCTCAACTACTGTTCGGGCTGTCGTTACTGCATAGGCAGCTGAAGTGGTGCCATCTGGGAGTTTGATGCAAGAGCCGTCTACCCATAGCTCTCCATCGGGGTCGGGAAAAGCAGTGTCTCGGAGGTCAACCCTACTCCTAGTTTGTTCGTCCGTGAGGGTCACACAGTCGTGTATGGGAGGCACGTCGGGGTCATTTTCAGGCAGAGGCAGTAATGTGGCAGGATTCAAAGTCGTGCATCTCTTCAGTGTGATGTGGGGTGCAAGTAGAGTCAACTCGTACCCTGTCAGTCGTGCGCTAGTCAGGTGCTGGGTCTTTGTCTGATTCAAGAGGGTGTCGACTGCATGGGGTACTAGCACTGTGAGGGAGTTGGAAAGTACAATTCCCTCGCTCTGACGGATAGAGACAGCAGCGGCGGCTACTGCTCGAAGGCAGGCAGGCAAGGCTCTGGCTACAGGATCAAGAGTGGCGGAGAAGTAGGCACAAGGGCGCTGCTTAGGACCAATTGATTGAGTTAGGACAGACAATGCGCATCCCTCCCTTTCGTGGGTGAAGAGGGAGAAGGGTTTGGAGTAATCCGGCGTTCCTAGGACAGGCGCTGAGCAGAGTGCATCCCGTAATTCTTTAAAGGAGGCTTGACACTCAGCGGTCCAAGGAAGCGGGGAGGGGACATCTTTGGTCAGTAGGGCAAGTAATGGTTTCACAATGAGGCTGTAATTAGGCAACCACTGTCTGCAAAAAGAGGTTAGGCCAACCAAAGAGCGGACCTGCTTCTGTGTTTTCGGGATGGGGGTATCTAGGATGGTTTGGATTCGGTCGGGTGTGAGTTTCCTCCCTTCTTTGGACAGAAGATGGCCTAGGTAAGTCACTTGTGGCTGGCAGAACTGTAACTTCTTTTTGGAGACTTTATGGCCATTCTCTGCAAGAAAGTGTAGGAGTTGGACGGTGGCTGTCGTTGCAAGCGGGGTGGTGTCGGCCGCCAAAAGGATATCATCAACATATTGGATCAACACCACTCCCTCCGGTAGCTGGAAGGCATCCAGCTGTCTTTTGAGGGCCTGGCTGTAAATGCTGGGACTTTCAGTGTACCCCTGGGGAGCTCTACAAAATCGGTACGAACGGGATTTTAAGGTGAAGCCGAACAGATAACGGCTATCTGGATGAATGGGGATAGAGAAAAACGCGTTCTTAAGGTCGATAACAGTGAAGGTGGTGGCAGTGGACGGGATGAGGGTCAGAATGGTGGTGATATCAGAGACCACAGGATATTGGGGTACAACCACTTTGTTAATCTCTCGCAGGTCGATGATGAAGCGGTACGCTTTCTCATCTCCTTCACCTTGCTTCTTAACAATAGGTAGGATTGGGCTGTTGCAGACGTTGCTAACCACCTCTTCAACCACCCCTGCATCTACCAGAGACTGAATGATCGCTACCAGTGCCTTCTCACCCTCTGGTGATATCCGATACTGCGGGAGTTTCGGGAGCATAGCGTCCTGTCGTACAGTTATGTGAATAGGATCAATCATCATTCGCCCCACATCAGAGTCATTTTTGGCCCACAGGTACGGGGGTAGGGTGTCAAGCAGGGACAGGTCAGCGTCAGTTACGGAGCACATGTGTCGTGGGGGAGGGGATCTGGGCATGTCTGGGTTGTCGTACAGGATGACTCGTATTCCATCTGGGGAACACCTAATGGTAGCTCGAAAATGTTTCAGTAAGTCAATACCCATAATGGCGTCAGGGGAGTTGGAGGAGAGTAGAAATGTCGCGTCAGTAGTGTTGTTTTCTAGGTCAAAGGTAATAGGTACGGACAGGGGGTTAGTGGAGGGCGTCCCATCGAAACCTATCGACGTTATGTGTGAGCCAGACAAGGGTGCCCTTGGAATCAGTCGTTTTGATAACACACTACGTGTCGCCCCAGTGTCTACCAAGAATGGAGACTCTGTACCCAAGACCTTAGCGGTGACATAAGGACCTTGCTGGTCAACACAGAGCTCGACTGGATCCCTCCCTTGCCCCTGGCAGTCCTATGCAAAGTCGGGGGCATGTTCACCTTCAGATAGCTGATATTGGTTCTGTCGGGGACGGTCAAATGTGTTCGGTCTTCCTGATCTGTCATTATTGGTGTCGTTGGGGCTCCCTCGTCCCTGTACTCTATTCCTCGGACCACCCGTCACATCCCTGGAATCCCTATTCCTATTCATTTCTAGCAGAACTGGACACTGGAATTTCCAATGGCCGAGCCCTTTGCAGAAGGCGCATTGGTCATTGCTAACGTCTCTACGTCCAGTGTGGGGTGCTGGGGTGTGATCTTTAGGAGGTAGATCTCTGGGGGTGGTTGATTGGTAGTTCCCCCTTTGGTGTTCCCGTCCAAGCGCTATACCTTGTATCTGGGCTATCATTACCCTTTCCTTTAAATCTTTCTTCTTTTTCTCGGACGCCCTATCATTCTCATTCTTTTGGTGCTCGTAATACTGAGCCATCTGAAGGATAGCTGCGGGTTTGGAGGCCCCCCAACTACTCTCGCTCGTCTGCAGTTTTTGGGAGACTTCTTGTGTTAGTCCCTTTACATAATTTTGCACAAACAGGTGCTGTCCGGTTGCGGTGGTCATGTCTTGGCCACTGTAGTCGGAGAACACTGTCTCAAATCGGGAGAAGTATTCTGACACATCTTCCTGGGGTTTCTGTCGACAGGCTGTGACTATCGACCAGTCTACTTTTCTTTCCGGGACCAGGGTTTTCAACTTCTGGACCAGTTTGTCTGGGAGTTCCAGTATGTCCTTCACTGGTTTACTCCCCGGCTCTCGCTGTCTATCTAGTTTACCGAGTTGGTCCCAGGTATGTCCAAACAGATCTGTGTGGTCAACCTTCCGGATTTGCTTCCACACATCAGCTGGCAGGCATAACCCAAAGAACAAGTCAATATCTGCTAAAGTCATTATTGTCGAACCCAAGGCTGTGCCTAATTCGGTATAAAATGCCGTTGGGTTCTTTCTTAAGTCGGGCAGGGTTTGTTTGAAGGTTAGGATATCTTGTCGGTCCCATGGTTGGTAAACCCAATTGTACACAACCCTTCCCTTTGCATGTTCATTATTAATATCATCGCTCGTCCCCTGGCCCCGTGGCGGGATCCAGTAAGGAGCCGCTTCTCTGATAGGCATCATAGTATTGACTACTTCTGCCGAGGTTGTTTCAGGGACCGTAACCTTGGCTTCTGGCTTCTGTTACGCGAGGTGGCGGAAGACCTCAAGCATTTGCATGAAGAGCTCCGTCGCCTCACGTTCAGTCCCATCTCCAACATCAACCTTCCTATACAGTGTTGTTAGTTTAGCGGGACCCTTACTCTGATACCTATCTTCATACGCGTTCAGGGTGTGGTAGCTGAATCGCAAAATGAAATGCCGTCTGTGGCTGTCGGCGTGTGAATTATATACGCTCATTGTGTATTCTTCGCTCTCCCTTCGGTCTACCAATGTCTTTGCTATTTCGTTGATCCCATCCCGCTCATCTTTGCTTAACCTACTTAACCTGGCTGATGATTGTTTGCTAGCCTCGGGGTCGTCTGACGAAGTTGTTAATGTGGCTGGTGCGGAGGCCGTGAGGGCCGGTGTACTAGCACTAGGGTCACTTTCACTCACACTCGGGGCTTGCAGGTTTTGTTGGCTGGGAGCGTATGGAGGGGGCATGTAGATGATTGGGGGACCTAGCAGTAACTCATCGTTTGCCCGTTGTTTGGAGGGCAGTTCAGGGTAGAGCGCAGAGGGGGTCCTAACAGGACATTGGCCTGTTGACCCTGATTCTTGGTTTTGTGTAGCTTCTTTTCTTTCTTTTATTTCTTCTTCTAGTTGCTTAGCGGCTAGGTGGGCTGCCTTTCGTAGTTCTTTCCCTACTTTTGCTTCTTCTCTTTTCTTTCGTTGTTCCGTTTCTTTGCGCCACATGCCGATACTGTCGAGCATAGTGGGCGTGGTCTTATTCTTCTGGAGCGCTATTTCTAATGTTTTTATTTTATTTTCACTAAAGGAACCTATCAGTGGCCACTGACTTTCAGGGTTCTTTTTCGTATATTTATGCCATAGTCTAGTGTAAGCTATAGCGACTAGTCCATACTTAGTGAACATGTCCTTATTAGGGGTGCCCTCCAGTGGAGCTGGATGGTTCATCTCTAATAAGCGGTCCGGGCTAAACAGGCTACCAACCAGTGGGGAGAAGATAGGCATGACGGTTTACACCGGGGACAAAAGTCTGCACTACCTATCTTATCACAGCGGGCAAAGACTAGGCAGAATATTTCTATTCTCCGTTGTTTGGCGGCGGTGAATACCTCAAACGAACCAATACCGAATAATCGGCCAATCAAACAATTCAGTGGGGAGAATAAGTGGGCACGAAAAGTTATCGCTACCCACTCTTTCTCTACCTGCAAAGAGAGACCTTGTTCTTCCCTGTTTGCAGACAAAGAATCTCCAGACAATAATCCACGAACGACAGTTCGGGAAACAGTGGGGGAGGAAGATAGGCACGACGGATTACAATGGGGACAAAAGTCTGCGTTACCTATCCTTCACTGTTTGCAAAGAGAGAGCCTGTTTGTTTTTCCCCGTTTGCAGACAGCGAATCTCCAGAGGTTTCAACAAAGCGTAATACTAGTATTATCCAAACAAAAACAATTTTCCTCAATTCGTCGTGTTTACACGACCTTACCCGGACCGCATGGACGGTTTCCTGTCCTCTGGATCCAGCGCCCGATCGTCCTCTCTCCTTCGTGATGTTCGCGGCACTCCTGATGGTTCCCAGTCAGGACCGTAGATCACTCGAGAGAGGTCTGTTCAGAACTAGTGAAGGTCGGATGATCGGCTGTCAGACGAGGGTCTATCGGACATGAGCTCTTCCCGATCGTTGCAGTCGTTCACTCTGTCATCGGGACCTCTCCCACTGGATCCACGTGTCGCTGATGGGCCCCACGCTTTGGGACGCCAAATTGTAGAAAAAGGTAGGGCTAGGACCTTTCTCAAGATTTGCCCGGCGCTAACCGCCCTTGTACCATTCAAATTTACCAAGCAATGAGGCAGGCGCCGGAGACCAGAAGGCAGGAAACAGAAGTTTATTCCGACGGAGCAGAACACATCAGATCAGACAACAAGGTATCGTCTCGAGGTGCTCTAACAGCCACTCAGAGGCCTGGCCTCTTATACACTGGTTTATGGCATGTGACCTTCTTTTAATACAATCACAACTTTGTAAGGCATGGGAAAAGACATCCCCGTAATCCTCGTGTTAATCCCACCCCCATATACATTCACAATGGAGGTCCTCAACCTGCTGATAAGAGGGAGGGTCATCACGCAGCTGAGTGTTTCGTCGAGTCTTAGGATGTGTGCGCCTGATCATGTCACAGGGGGTGGGGAGGCCTGGATCAATAGAGGGTCCTTTGAAGGAGAGCGACCTCATACAATAAGGGCAGTAAATGGTATTTCTCGGCTTAGGCAATGGCCTCGGACCTGTGTGGACAGTCGGACACCGGGTGAGGGGCCATCAATGGAGTGGTATTCATGCTGCGTGGACAATCCAGCGCAGAGGGGAGGTTTATCAACAGAGGGGCATTCATGGGAAGAGAGGAGGTGTTGGTCAGGCGCTAGCGTGACTCCCAAGGACAGGGTCATGCAGATGGGTCATGCTCATAAGGAGGAGGGAGGGGGGAGTCAGGGTGCGCGGAGGATGCTTGCTGGGTCAGAGGGGCGCGCTGGCGATCGGTCGTGGACAGGGAGACCATGATATCTAAAATGGCTGCCGTGCACGTAATACATAGGTGACAAGCTGGCGCAGATGATGTTCAGATCGCAAACTAAAATTCCACACTGGCTCCCCAGTTCTGGAATAGTCTCCCACTTCATCTTCGTTCCATTCCCATTTTTAGCCACTTCCGTAAAGCCTTAAAAACTTTTCTTTTTTCTTTGGCTTTCCCTTCTTAGGTTCCCTTGTGTTCCCCTCTGTGAGTTCTGATCCAGGTCCCCCAGCGCCAGGAAGCCGCTTGGCAGCAGTGTGCTTTATTAAATATTGTTTTCATTTTCATTTCATTTCATTTCATTTCAAGTGAGTCTCGAAGTCGTCGTCTGTGAGATAGATGTCATCGACGTAAGATAATGCCTCATCATCATATATTTGTAGTAACTCTGTTACTCTGGCTGAGAATAGTCCTGGGCTGTTCTTGAATCCCGTTGGGAGCCTACAGAAGTTTTTCTGAGACCCCATTACTGAGAAAGCAGTCAAGTATCTGCTTTCTGGTGCAATATTTTGACAAAAGAAACCATTAGATGTGTCTAATGTCGTTTTATATTTTTTGCGAACTATGTCATTCATTAGTGCAGAACTATGCGAATTTAGTACTGCAACTGTTTTGCAACATGAGTTTAGGTGTCTGTAGTCCAAGACTAGACAATATGAATATTCCGATTTGGAGACAGGAAACAAAGGATTGTTCATTTGAGTGGTGCATGTTTCAATCACCCCCTGGTATTCAAGTTGATCTAAAATCTCCCTGACCTGTTTTTTAGTTTCTTGCTTAATTGGATACTGCCTTTGTGCAGTTGGTTGACTTTTTAACTGGATTTTATGAGGAGGAGAGTCCTCATCCCATCCTACATGATTTTTATATAGTGCTGGTGCCTGGGCAACTGCCCATTTACTTGCATATATATATTTAGTGTGAATCGGAATGCGATTCGAGAAGGCAGGCATAATCATTTCTTCGCCACGAGGGCACTCCCTGGCAAACACCGGGGGCCAATCTTTTTCAGCTAACAGGATGTCATAGCCTTTTGAGAGGTTATCCCAAAATAGACCCCTTATTTTCCTAGTCTTATCTCCCTCTATACGCAATGTTATTTCGTATATCTTATGAGGTTCGCTAACTCTGGTGTCGGCAGTTTCCACCTGAATGTATTCATTTGTGTCCACTGTCTCCAGATGACTCATCAGGATCTTGCGAGCTATGGTGATTAAGCATGGGCGGATTTTGCGAATTCGAGATCCGCGAATTTGCGGATTTGCGAATTCGCGATCCGCAAAATTCGCGAATTTGCGGATTTTGGGTTTTTTGCGTGTCCGCAGGGTTTTTGCGTGTTCGCGGGGTTTTTTGCGTGTTTGCGGGGATTTTTGCGTCTTCGCGAGCCGCTTGCATAGAGAAGTTACCCATGCAGTCGTTTATGGGAGAGGGAGAGAGAGATAGATAGAAAGAGAGAGAAAGAGAGGGAAAGAGAGAGGGAGAGAGAGAACGAGAGAAAGAAAGAGAGGCCAGATCTCTAAAGGGCCAGATTCCTGAGTTGCAGGGTCAGAGAATAGTTGCAAGTAGGCAACGAGGCGCCAGGAAGCAATTAGCAGCAGGTGTCCAAGTTGAAATTAATTTGTTTGTAACCCTTTTGTAAAAGGTTACAAAGAAATTAGGTTCAACTTTTGCACCTGCTGCTGTAACCCTTGCTTGGCTGAAAATTCGTCCCCACTGATTCGCGGATTTTACCGCGATTTCGCAAGAGTCGCGGATCACGAAATCGAGGAAAATCCGCAAATTCGCCCGCGAAACGGATTTTACGCCCACCCTTAATGGTGATTTCTGCTGCATTGTCTAGCATTGTCTGTGCCCACTCCCCGTTTTTCAACTGTGTCCACAGTATTCTCGGCATGTTCGATTACTCTAATACTGGCTACCTTCTTTCTTGGAAATTGTAATTTTTTACTTTGAGCAGGTTCCTTGTCTTTGGACTTGGTGTGCTCTCCTGGGTCTGACCGTCCTCTTCTTTCCGATTTCTGCGAAAAAGATCGAGAGGGACGTGTATCAATACTTTGATATCTATCAGGCTTTTTCAAGTTATCCCTATTTCTAAGGTTATATCTTTTCTCAGAGGGCTCCCTCTGGGGAGACTGGCGTTCTCGAGTCGGAGTTCTTTCCCTCCGTCGAGGAGACCTTCCTCTGGACTGGAAAACTTTTTCCTTGGGAGTGGATTGTTTATTTCCATCCCAGCTCTTTTTAGGAGTGTTTGAATTATTTTTAATAAATAATTTTTCAGGATTTTCGAGTAGTTGGGGTTTTACTGGTTTCCCACATAAGCTGTCTCTACCTAATTCTTCATAACATTTTTCTATAATTCTGGTAAGCTTGATTGGTTGATCTGTTATATCTGTTCCCTTCAATTTCTGGCGGATCGCCACAGATGCTGCTTCTCCTTTTATATTGGCTAGTAATATAGTCGAGACCTGCTTGAAGTCTTTCAGTAATTTCATACCAAGAGTTAAAGCAGGTTCAGGACCGTATTCATTCTGAATCTGTTTTAGCACATCTGGTATTACCGCCATGGATGGAACACCATGTGTTTTTGTGTAAATGGAAGCAAAGAGCTGTACGCCAAGTGTCACAGTCCTCCACGTGTGGTGCGGCCCCCATTGGAAGGCAGATGGTCAAGATTCTGTGTTTCTCAATAGGGGTAGTATTCGGAAATACTGCCTCTATTTGAGTAATTTTCTGCGCTAACCAGAAAGGAATTTGTTCCCGTTTTACGGGTGTTTTACCAAAAAGTGGGGGTAACCATAGGAAGCAGACCCTACTCTCCTATACAACACCCTCTCCCCCCCAACACAGGGATATTAAACTAACCTAGACCAGTTGAGTCTTCATGTTCTAAGTGGAAATATCTGAAGAGTCTGACTGCATTGGCATGGTTACTTCCAGGTCTATGTTCCACTGTAAAGTCCATACCCTGTAGGGAAATGGACAACCTGAGCAATATGGGATTTTCACCCTTCATCTGTTTTAGCCATAAGAGGGGCTTAAGGTCTGTCTGAACTTTGAAGTGAGTACCAAACAAGTATGGCCTCAGCTTCTTCAGTGTCCAACCTACAGCAATAGCTGACCAACGTTTCTCTCTAGGGGTCAGCCTTCTGCTTATAAAAGCTACTGGCTGGTCTTGACCATCTTTATTCAGTTGTGAAAGCACAGTCCCTACTCCCAACTCAGAAGCAACTGTTTGAACAATGAATTCTTTGGAGTAGTCTGGACTTTGCAGAATTGGTGCAGTGCACATGGCCTGCTTCAGGTCATCAAATGCCTTTTGATAGCTGACTGTCCACTGAACTTTCTAAGGCATTTTATTGAAAGTTGTCATTAAGGGGTGTCACTGTGGAACCATACCTCTTGTCAAATTTCCTGTAATACCCAGTCAGGTCCAAGAAAGCTCTGACCTGCGTCTGAGTGGTTGGAGCAGACCCAGTCCATTATGGTCTGGGTCTTGCTCTGCAATGGTTGAACCTGGCCTCCACCTGCAAGGTGTCCCAGGTATACAACCTGACTCTGCCCTATCTGGCACTTGGTAGCCTTGATGGTTAGGACTTCCTTTTGCAGGGCCCCCAAAACATTTTTCAGGTGATCTTCCCAGGTGGAGCTAAAGACAGCAATATCATCTAGATAAGCTGCACAGTAGTCATCAAGACCTGAGAGGACTTGGTTCACCAAACTTTGGAATTTGGCAGGTGCATTTTTCAGACCAAAGGGCATTACCACAAATTGATAATGTCCACCAGGGGTTGAAAATGCTGTCTTTGGCTGTGCATCATCAGCTAGTCCGACCTGCCAGTAGCCAGCTGTCAGGTCAAATGTGCTCAACAACTTGGCAGATGCCAATCTGTCAATGAGCTCATCTGCCCTGGGTATTGGATGGGCATCTGTCTTAGTGACAGCATTGAGACCTCTGTAATCCACGCAAAATATCATCTCTCTCTTACCATCTTGGGTGTGAGGTTTAGGCACCAGGACTACTGGACTGGCCCTAGTGCTCGCTGAGGGTTCAATGACTCCCAATTCCAACATCTTTTGGACCTCTGTCCTGATACAGTCCCTGACATGATCAGTTTGCCTGTAAATCTTACTTTTACCAGGCAGACTGTCCCCAGTGTCCACTACATGAGTGCACCAGGTAGTCTGACTTGGAGTCAGAGAAAACATATGTCTGTAGGCCTGAAGAACGTGTCTGCAGTCCTGCTGCTCTTGGTCAGTGAGGCTGCCTGCCAAGCCTACACCATTAACTGAACCATCATCAGGGTTCTGAGAGAGCTGGTCTGGGAGAGGGTCACTCTCTTCCTCCTGTCATTCATCAGTAGCCATGAGCAAGCCCATATCTGCCCTGTCAACATATGGTTTCAGTCTGAAGCACTATGTGGGGGCTCATGGGAGTTCAAAGGTCAACCAAGTAGGTGACTTCTCCCTTCTGCTCAACAATAGTGTGGGGTCCACTCCACTTGTCTTGGAGAGCTGCAGGCTCCAACACCCACACTTTCTGTCCTGGCTGGTAAACAGTCAGCACAGCCTTTTGGTCATGCCAGGTCTTTTGCAATTCCTGACTAGCCTCAAGGTTTTTGGATGCCTTTTTCATGTACTCAGCCGTCCAGGAGCGATGTCTTGCTTGGGAACTTTGAGAGGTAACTGCCATCCTTCCTTCACCAGACAAAGGGTTCCTCTTACAGGATGTCCAAACAAAAGTTCAAAAGGGCTGTAGCCAACCCCCTTCTGTGGGACTTCTCTATAAGCAAACAAAAAGCAGGGCAGCAGGAAGTCCCATCTCAGCGTGAGCTTTTCAGGGAGACCCTTAATCATGCCCTTTAAGGTCTTTTTGAATCTCTCCACGAGACCATTGCATTGTGGGTGATAGGGTGGGGTGAACTTGTAGTTCACTTACTCCTTCCACATTGCAGTCAAGTATCCAGACATAAAGTTTGCACCTCTGTCTGAGACAACCTCCTTAGGGAAACCCACTCCTGAGAAAACTCCCAGGAGGGCTCTTTCCACAACAGGTGCTGTTGTGGTCCTAAGGGGAATAGCTTCTGGGTTTCTGGTGGCATGATCCACTACCACCAGAATAAATCTGTGCCCTGAGGCTGTTTGGGGATCCATTGGTCCAACAATGTCAATCCTTACACGTTCATAGGGAACCCCCACCACAGGTAGTGGTATTATTTATTTATTTATTTATTTTGAAAGATTTATAGAGCACGAACCAGGCCCTTGCGGATATCAGAGCGCTTTACAAGCAGTGAAAGTTATACAACCCAATACAAAATACAAATATACGTGTACATGGTCTGCATAAAGGAAACAAACGAGAGAGGTAGATCAAAACTGCATCCTACGGTATGCCACATAGGATACAGAGAATGGTGCGGGCCGAGGGAGCCTAAGTGTCATGAAGATTGTCTGTTTGCACCTATATGTCATGTCTTTCAGTGAAGCTCATGTGAATTTTTCCATGAAAATCGCCTTTAATTCCTTTTTGAACAGTGCAGTAGATGTGGTAAGTCTGGTTTCTGGGGGTAGTGCGTTCCAGATCCTAGGAGCCATCCCTGAGAAGGTGCGTTTGTAGGTTTTCCCCTTATTAAATCTGTGTGGTTTCAGTAATAGGCTTTCTGCACTTCTTGTGGATCTCTTGCCTCCAGAGATAGACAGTTTCCGAGAGAGATAGCTGGGTGCTTTATGGTGAATGGCTTTGTGGGTCAAGCATGCTATTTTTAGCTGCATTCTGGCTTCCCATGGTAGCCAATTCAAGGCTTTTAAGTCAGGGGAGATGTGGGATCTTTTTTTTTAGTCCGTGAGAGCCTGTCTGCCGTGTTGATGGTGGCTATTAGTTGTGCTGTTGTAGCTTTGGGGAGACCGCAAAGAGAGACACTTCCGTATTCGATCCTGGGGATAACTAGAGCTTGAACTGCCGTCTTGAAGTCGTTTTTTGGTAGGAAGGGTTTACGTTTCCTTGGAATATTAATCTGGAAATTTGCTCCTTTTGTTGCGTTGGCAATGTGTTTGTGCATGTTGAGGTTGCCATCAAGGGTTATACCCAGAGATTTAGCTGAGTCAATGATTGTTGGTTGCACGTTAAATGCCGTGAGGTGTTTGAACCAATCCTGGAGGAGGGGAATTTTGGAGGGTGGAGCTATAAGTAGGAATTCAGCTTTGAGTGCGTTAAGCTTGAGATGGTTCTCAGCTAGCCATGTTTGGGTGTTCAACATCGTTTGGTTGAGTAGTTTAATATCTTTAGGAGTATGAATCTTCAGATAGAGTTGTGTATCATCTGCGTACATGTGAAATTGGACGTTGGATGCCTGCATCAAGACAGTAAGAGGTTACATGACTAGATTGAATAGTGTAGGGGATAGTGCGGACCCTTGTGGGACTCGTAGAGTTACTGGTACAGGTTTGGAGAAGGAGTTATTGATCTTGAATTTTTGGGTCCGGTTTTGAAGAAAGGAGGTAAACCAATAGAGCTCTGAACGTGATAGACCCATTCTGAGGTTCAGCAGTTCTTTCAGGTTCTCATGTTTGACCGTATCAAAGGCAGAGATCAAGTAAGATGAGTAGGCATGCTCCATTCTGGTCGAGTATTTGTAACGCATCGTCGATAATGTGAGTCATGGCTGATTCGGTGCTATGCCCTGCTCTAAAGCCCGATTGGTGATTGTCAAGGAGGTCGAAGAGGTCAATGTGCTTTGTCAATTGTTGTAGAACGCATTTTTCCAAGAGTTTGGCTAGGGTAGGGCTGTTCGAAATAGGGCGATAGTTGTCGAGGTCCATCGGGTCAGCTGTGTTTCTTTTTAAGATGGGTGTGACTTGAAGAGAGCTGTTGATGATCCTGGTCCAGAGTGGCAGGATCAGAGGGGTTAGATCTTTAACTGCGTTAGCAGGGAGAGGATCGGTGGTATGATTGGCCGGCTTGAGGGTGCTAAGAAACTTGCCTACAGCTTCTTCAGTGTATGAGTCGAAGGAGGACCTGGTTGCCTCAATTTTTTGTTGAAGTTTTGAGGATGTTTGTTGTGGCGGAGTTGGAGGAGAGGGAGGGATTGTGATACGAGGGCAAGACTGTAGGACTGTGAGGTCATTGAGAAGATCCCTCTTGATGTTTTCTGGTTAAAAAAACAGAGAATTTGTCACATGTGGGTTGGGTGCATGAGGAATCTTGTAGTTGTTTAGGTTCATCTTTAGATTGTGATTTGATTAATTCAAACAGTTTTTGGGGTCGATTTCTTGCTTGATCTAGTTGGTGAGAGAAAAATTCAGCTTTAGTGCGTTTGATCTTTCTTTAATAGTCTTTTCTCTTACTCCTTAGAATTTTCAGGTGTTTGGCAGATGAGACTGATCTCCAGACACGTTCAGAAGTTCTAAGAGAGCGTCTGTCATCGTTCAGCAGGTCATTGAACTAGAGTTTGGAGTTTTTTAGAGGGGACTCGCTTTTGTTGCAGAGGAGCGGCTTCATTGATAACCGTAGCCATTGCGTTAAGGTTATGGTGGTGAGGTCATTTACGGAGGCAAGGTCATCGGGAGGCTGGAATAGTTTATGAGAGTGAATGGGCAAAGTGTTGGGCTTGAGTGTTTTCAAGTCTCTTTTCCAAATCTTTGGTTTAGTGGAATGGGCTGCGTTAAGTTTCCTTGTTTCCCTGATGAAGAAAGTAATGATGTGGTGGTCTGACCAATCACAGGGGAGGATTGAGTCAAGCTGAGTGGAGTTGTTTTTGGAGATTATTAGGTCCAGGACTGCACCTTTTTTGTGTGTGGGGCTTTTGCAGATTTGGTCGAGGTCAAGTGCGCCAATGAAGTTTTTGAGACTGTTGACCATTGAGTCATTGTTGTCGTTCCAATGGAAATTGAAGTCGCCTAGGAATATTTGGGTGTTTTGACGTACGATGGTAGTTGTGACCATGTCAATGAAGTGTTCAGTGAAAGTAAGGTTATCACGAGGAGGATGGTATATGATGTGAAGGGAGCAAACTGGCGTACCATTACTGGTGATGTCGATGCACATGTATTCACAAGAGGAGAATGTGGGGATATGGCTCTATTTACTGATATGGTGCTCTTGTGTTTGCATGCTATTCCTCCCCCAATTTTTTCACTTCTATCAAGTCTGATGGTGTCATAGTTAGGTGGTACCAGAATGTCCAAGAGGTGTGAGGAGGATTCAGTGAGCCATGTTTCTGTTAGCACAATCAAGTCCAGCTCATGAGAGATGATGAGGTCGGCGACATTTAATGCGTGTGTAGCGGCCGATCTACAGTTCAAGAGGGTGCATTTGAGAAGGGGTGTCGTGAGAGAGGGGGTGGGATCAAGTGTGAGTGTGATTCTTCTAAGATTATTATCACTGATTCCTCTATTGTTGTGGGTGGCGAGTCAGTGTGGATAAGAGATGATAGCCCTAATTGTGTGTGTCGCGGCGCTAGGGGAGATGAGAAGGGGTTTGTATGAGAGTAGGAGGGAGCGAATATCATTCTCCGAGAATGGGTTAGAGCATCGGATAGGGCGGGAAGGGAGATTGGGGGATGGACTTGAGTTCCATGAGAGGCGATTGTGCTTGGGGGTGTGTGAAAGGGGAATAGGGGGTAACTTGATCTAGCTGTGTACGCCGATCTGAAGTGCATTGGTTGTCTAGCAATCATCTTTTTGACAGTGTGGAGTTCTTCTTTGATTTGTAGGAGTTCAGACATAATCCTATTGAGACTGATACTTTCCATTGTAGGTGGGGTAAAAGTATGTGATAGTTCATCCATCCTGGTATCAGGGGCGGATGTGGGTGGAATGGGTGATTGAGTTAAGCATGAGTGGGGTTGTGCCGTAACCTGGGTGGGCCCAAGTAGAGTAGTGGATTATGTTGTATGAGTGGGTGGAGGGACAATTAGTCCGGGTAACATAGGTGATAGGGAGGGTTCTTGTTGGTGAGTAGAAGTAGTGGGTGGTGCTCGGAGCGGAAAGAGGTCAGGAGGGGGAGCGCATTCGGGATCGGTGTGGAGGGAAGCTGATGTATGTGCCAGCATTCGATCTGTGTAGTTGAGTCGGGGTGTGTTTGAATGTGTTGGTGGATGAGGCGTAAGGGGTTGGGTGGGAAGTGAGGGTTGGGATGTGGGTTGGTAGATATCGATGGGGTGGTGTGTGTAGGGGGAGAGGGTAGTCTGGGAGGTAGGGGTGGGTGGGTGTGATGCCCGAGGAGGGTGGGGATGAGGTGGGCGGGGGATGGATGAAGGGGATGTTGAGGAGGCGACATATGTGTTGGCAGAAGGGGCAGATTGGGTAGGGGGAGTGTTGGGTTGAGGTAAGGGGATTGCATACATGATCTTTAATGATGGGGAAGATCTCCTCTAGTAAATTTAGATTGTGATTCGTGGATTGCATGAGGATAGTGCCATTATTGTAGATAGTAATTGTTGCTGTAGCTTGGAAGAACTGTGATGGTGCAATAGTGATTGCTAGCCCATGTGGGGATTTTCTGGTGGAGGAGATCGAAAGTAGTGTTAGGAATGCTTTACACCATTGGGCTCTGCGTTTGGTGTGGAAAATGATGTCAGTTGTAATGTGACATCATTAGGGGGGGCCTTTGTTTTGCCACCTGTCTTGCCATTGGCTTGGCAGGTGATACAGGAGCGACAAAACTCCTTGGTATCTTCTGACATGTGGGGCCAGTGAAAGTGAGGGACAAGCCTGTCCCAAGTCTTGTTCTGGCCAAGATGTCCTGCAAGGGGAATATCATGGGCTAGCGTTAAAAGGAAGCCCCTGAATGCCAAAGGTATGACCAACCTTCTGGAAGCTCCAGGCTTGGGCTCTCTAGCCTCTGAATGCAGGAGCCCTTCATCCCAGTAAACCTTTTGGGTTCCACTAGCATTCCCTGCAGCCTCAGCAGCAGCTTGATGTCTGAGGGGTTCAAGAGAAGGGCAGTCGAACTGCAGCTGCCTCAGATCTGCCATGGAAGGTACCCCTGTCCCAAGAAACTCAACCTGATCAGGCTCAAGCTCTTCTCGGACAGTTCCTTCCTGGGTCTCACAATCAGCTTCCTGATATGTCTTATCCTCTTCCCGAGGCAGGGGGAAGGCACTGCCTTAACCTTACTGCTTCTCCTCCTGGTAGGCAACTGGTCCATTATTCCAGAATCCAGTGTCTGTTCAGTGTTGCAATTTCTGACCTGTGACCTAGTCACAGCAAGGACATGTGCTGAGATTCCTAACATTTCTGCATGGGCCCTATACTCCACTTCAGACCAGGCTGAAGTCTCCAGGTCATTGTCAAGCAAACATTCTACAGGGAGGTCTGAGCTAACCACAACCTCCTTGAGGCTAGTTACCCTTCCCCAGGAAAAAATTAACAATTGCCATACTGTGAGTGGTAGTGACATTGCTAGCACTGGTCACTAGGTAATTTTCACCTAGTTTGATCTGTCCAGGGTCCACAAAGCTGGGTGTCACCATTGTGACACTAGCACATGTGTCTCTGTAGGCCTGAGCCACTTTATCATTAATTAAACAAGTTTGCCTGTACTTGCCCAAGTTATTGGGACTCACAGTAGAGGACATAATTATGTCCCCATCACAGATCAAAACAGTTTGAGTTGGTATTCTGACTAGGCCAGAATCCATCTCAGTTACATGGGTAAACCCTACTACACCCTTCTGTTGAGAACTACCACTTGGAGCTGAACTAGGGGGGACAGTTGCCTTAGGGGCGATGGTGGCTGGAGCTGCCTCCTTCTTGGTGCAGTCACTTGTCCAGTGAGTATTTGCTTTACAAAATGTGCACCATGGCTTTATTTGGGCCTTCTTTCTTCTTAGATTGTTGGGAACCCCCACCATTAGAAGCTTTTTGGGGACCTTGAGAAGACTTCTGGTCTTTTGCTTTTTCCCCACCCTTTGGTCTTGCTTCTTCTGATCACCACATTGGTTCTGTACCTTCTGCTTCACCCTGGTTCGGACCGATTTGTCTGCCTTCTTATCCAATTCTTGGGGAGAGGTCAAATCAGAGTCAACCAGGTGTTGATGCAATAGCTGGTTTTGACAGTTATTAAGAATCTGTTCTCTCATAATAAGGTTATACAATCCTCTATAGTCATTTACTTTACTTCCCAGTAACCAGCCTTCCAGATCCTTAGCAGCACAATCTACAAAATCAGTCCAGGGTATTTCTGAACAGCAACCCGGCCAAACCCATCTATCATGGCACTCTTCAGGACATTGTAGTTGTCAGCATCCTCTTCTCTAACAGTGAGGAGCGTGTCTCTTCCTTTGTCTGCAAAGGAGAGCCACAAGATTGCTTCCCACTGACTTTGGGGTACCTGCTGTACTTTGCAGGCCCTCTCCAAAGCAGTTATTCACTTGTGGATGTCATCCCCAATCTGATAGGGAGGGACACCAGTGGGCTCTATACCACACACTTTCTTCTCTCTTTCAAGAGCTATGATCTCTTTTGCAAGGGCAACTTCTTGCCTCTTGATCCTCAGCTTGACCTTTTTCCTTCTAGCTTTATGCTCTCTTCTCTGGGGGGAAGTCATTCTCCTTTGAGCAGAGGCATTGGACTCTACTGATGAGTCAGAATGCTCAAAACCACTGGAAAGGGATCTGGGGTTTATGTTCCCACCATTAGGCCCACTTGGAACGTTAGAGGCCTTTTCCACCTCCAGTTAGTCCTGTGTTGCCCAGGTAAGGTTCGTTAACCTCTTCCTGGTCAGCATCCTCATCATCTTCAGAGACCAGTGGGGCATCCCCAATAGGATTCTCTTGTGATGAGCGATGGCCCCCCTCTCTACTACCTTGGCTACCTGGTTCTCATGCATTCTCTACATCATGGGCCACTAAGATATCTACCAGGTGGTTAAAGGTTGGACTCTGTCCTTGTCTTAACTTTCTGACCACACATAAGCTTCGCAACTCTTGAAAAGAGAATGTGTCATACTTAGAAGGCAACCTTGGGTTGTCTTCTGGCAGAGGTCCACTAGGCACTTCTTCCAAGGACATGGCTATTGTGTTGTGGTGTGTGCACCTACCTACACTACTTGTTTCCACCTAGAACCTCTCTAGGAGTTGTAGTCAGGGTGTGCTAAGCCCTTACCACCTACAACTGCTAAGTTCAGTAGAACTTATGTACATAAGACTTGATTCATATGTACCTACTAAGTACCTTGATATTATCTTTCAAATGATATTCTCAAGATTATTTGTTAAAACAATGCAAGCTCTTATCCCATCCGCTGCACACCAATGCGAGAAGTTAGCATGAAATATGATGTCCACTAGTTCTAGTGGGCACCTTGCACCAGTCTAATCAACCCTTATTGATGGTGGTTGTAAAGTCAGCCTTATAGAAAGCTATGCTAGTGGTAGCATGGGCCAGCGGTCAACAGGCTAAGACTTCAAAGAGGGTATTAAGCAAGTTGTTTTACCAATTATAATCCCTTGAGTACTAAATGAAAGGACACAATACAAGGTATATATCAAATATATATGTATTTATTCTTAACACAACCCCTGCACTCTTTATGAGGTCAGAGGTAAAAATACTATACAAGTCACTGAGTTAATATACAATAAGTTGCACAGTATACATTATGCCCTATTGGCCTCACAAACCATATACTAAAATAGTGGTATAAGAACCACGAGAGAATTAGAAAGCCAGCCTGGGGCCTGTGGAATCGCTGGGGCTACTCTAAACAACCAAAGGTTAGGAAATAGGGGGCCCATGGGAGACGCGTGCAGTGTCTAAACACATCCGTGGGTTACCATTGACTTTCTATGGGAAACGTAAAAGTTACAAATATACAATTTAAGGACACTTCCGGATACAGTACGATGGAACCCTTTTAAACCAGGACACTTTGAGAGTCAGGACCCACGGGAGCACCGGAGTACTGGTGTTACCTCACCCAGGGAAGCCGGGTGTATAGATGTCTTTTCGTGTCGGGTTCCGTCGTCGTTTTCAATGGAGAGCAGCAAAGAAGTGCTGCAGGCGACCAGAGGAAACGTGTCCGGGTGGATACAAGGGTGGATCGAAGATCTGTAGAACCTGAAAGCAGAAGGGACAAAGTCTGGGTCACTTGCCAGTGACCAGGGTGGTGATAGGAAGATGCCACCAGATGTTGGGTAATTTCAGGTGAAGATGTGAAGTTGTCTCTTCAGCCACGAGGACCAGGAGGCATCTAGGATGACCAGGAGCTGGATTGGAGCTGTCCCACAAAGAATCTAGTTTACTGCGGTGTTGGTATCCAGATTGGACCCAACAAGCCTTGGCAAACGCAACTCATGCATAATGTCGAGATTGGCTTCGGTTAAGATCAGCAAGGTCTGAAGAGCTTCTCCTATGTAGGGAAGTTGGAGCAAGCATGGAGCAATCAGGAAAATAAGTTAGGTTTAAAAGAAAGTCTTCAGGGGGCTCACTAGCTAATGGACTAGGAACCAAGAAGATACATCAAGCTGAAATACAAGAGCGGGCCCCACGGGACACTCGTGGAATGGGGAGGCCTGAGCTTCAGTGCAATTGTTGCTTGGGGCTGGGGCATCAAGCACCCCAATGCACTACTTCGAGATACCTCGAAAAAGGAGTGCAGCTTGCAAAATACAGGATGTCCAGGAGTTCCAGTCCGACGTCTCTCGTGTCCGCCACATGTCTCAGCTTTGCTGTGAGTAAAGGTCGGGGTCAGAGATGTCTGGAAGTCCATGTCGTGTGTCACAGATTCTTTGGGATCCAGCAGGAGCCTCAAAAATGCAGACTGGGAAAGTTGCTGTTGGTGCCTGTTTGAACAGGGCTGTCACTCCTTGACCACATGGGAGATGTCTCCCGTCTTCCAGTCGAAATGGAATGTCGAAGGTCCAGGATTTCTGTTCCAAAGTTTCATCCAGGGTAATCTAAAGTCCTAGGGACACAGCTCCTATACTAATACTGAGTTTAGGGGCTGGACTACCCTTAAGGTCCCTCCTATGGGTGGACCTGGAAAGGGGGTGGTTACACCCCTTTCCCTTTGTCCAGTTTCATGCCAGAGCTACCGGTTTGAACTGGGAAATGCATGGAGCACCTTAAGTGCCCCAGGCAGTGTCTGTAAAGCATTCACTGAATGCAGCCCTCCCTGCCCCAATACACAAAAGCCTATCTGGGGAGGTGCTGGCACCTCCCTGGACAGGAAACCTATTGTCCAGGCCTCCCCTGCAGGTGTTTTGTCTAGCAACAGGAGGTCAGACTCTGTCTGTGGCAGCAGCATCCATTTTGTGATGCTGATGCTCTGTTTAACTTTAACCGGATAAACCAGTAACTACGGGCCCGATTCACAGAACTAACTTAAGACAAAATCCTAAATATACTACCATTTTCGTATTCACAGAAGGCACTTACTCATTTTGGTATTCACAGAAGACACTTACTCATTTCGGTATTCACAGAAGTTAGGACTCCTAACTTTAGGACTCCTAAATGCCTTCTGTGTATACCGAAAGTCTAAAAATTAGGATTTTTCTCAATTTAGTAGTAGTAAAGTTAGGACTCCTAACTTTAGGACTCATAAATGCCTTCTGTGAATACCGAAAGTCTTAAAATTAGGATTTTTCTCAATTTAGTAAAAGTAGAGTTAGGACTCCTAACTTTAGGAGTCCTAAATACCTTCTGTGAATACCGAAAGTCTTAAAATTAGGATTTTTCTAAATTTAGTAGTAGTAAAGTTAGCACTCCTAACTTTAGGACTCCTAAATGCCTTCTGTGAATACCAAAAGTCTTAAAATTAGGATTTTTCTCAGTTTAGGAGTCCTCATTTTAAGACTTTCGGTATTCACAGAAGGCATTTAGGACGCCTAAATTTAGGAGTCCTAACTTTACTACTACTAAATTGAGAAAAAACGGGGGCGTGGCTTTCGAGCCTTCCGGGATGGCTGCTGGTTCCGAGAGCTCCGCTGCGGTGTGAGGGCCGCCGTCGTTTCCGGGGCTGATAATTGCTGTTTGGACCTTCAGTAAAGAATTCCCAGGCGTCGGAATGTGAGTGCTGCCTGCTTATTAGCCCGAAACCGTCCAGGGTGAGCTCAGCGCGACATATTTTCTCACTTTTTTCTTGCGTCTGTGAGGAATGTTGCGGCCGCCATTTTGGTTTTCTCGAAGTCGCTGAGAGTAATTCCTTTGCTGCCTGAGGTGTTTTTGAAGCCTTTGAAATATGACGCTGTGTTTTCTTTCTTCAAATCTCGCTATTTTTCTAATTTAGTCTCCTCACCAACACCTGTACAGTTTCATCATTATTGAGGAGTTGGGGGTCTTTTTTGCTGTGTGATGCCAGACACGCAGGTAATTCCCCTCTTCTGCACCTGCATACTGTCAAATGGCATAATAATTTCTTTTTAACACTTACATGCTGCCCAGCTAAGATCAGTCTGCTTTTTCACGCTTGTATGCAGTCCAGCAAATTGTGAACCTCTCGCTCTGTGCCTCCAAGCTCCCAAGTTCCTGACAACTTCTTTTTCTGCTCCTACTGGAGCCCAACCTCATAATAGCTTTTTCTCAACGTTTCTGAGCTGACAACCAATAAATAGAAAACTATTATTTTACATATACTGGTCACAATTTTAGTCCATTTTGCCTTCTACTTTTTGTTTTTGGTGTAAGGGCTTATGGCTATGTCACGTGCCAGTCGCACTGTACCTCTTCAGCCCTCTGAGGCAACGCTTGAAGACTTTAATCCTTTTAATGTCCTTCAAGACTCAACAGAGGAGTGTGCTAAAGAACCTGTCACCTCAAAAGGTGCTATCTCCCGATCAGGGGGGAAACCAAATGTTAAAACTTCCTCTGCGACTGCGTCTGTTTCTGGCAAACGTGCTAAAGTGAATCCACCATCCACCACTAACTCTTCCTCTTCCATCTCTATGGAACTTCTTTTGGAAGAAATTCGTGCACTCAAACCGCACATGGAGGAGACTAAATCACGTCTGCAAAATTTGGAGTCTTCTTGGCTGGTTACGGAGCAGAGAGTGGGGTCTTGGAGTCTCGTGTCAATAGGATACAGGAGCTCACTTACCAGCTTCTCAACATGTCCGGCGAGATTCTGCACCTTAAACAGCAGATTGAACAGTTGGAAAATCGAAACAGGCGCAATAAGCTCCGTATTTAGGACTTGGCAGAGGGTCTTGAAGGGCCTACTCAAATATCATTCTTTCAGACATTTTTACCAACACTTTTGTGACTTCCTGACACTCCTGTTTTGAATATCCAACGTGCTCATCGTCTTGGACCCCCTCCTTCGTCTACAGCGTCTTCTTCTAAGCCAAGAGGCTTTATTTTGTATTTTTTAGAGTACACCGATTTGCTGAGGGTTCTTCAAGCGGCCAAGCGGCGCGGAAAAATCACCTGGCATGGTGCGAACCTATTTTTTGCTCAAGACTATGCCAAAATAACGGCTGATCGTCAGAAGAGATTTTTGGACTTCAGACCAGAATTGCGCATCTTAAATGCCAGATATGGGCTGTTTCATCCGTGTCTTTTCAAAGTCACCTACAACAATAAGACGACGTCCTTTGAAGATCCTGAATTGCTTCGAAAGTTCTTGAACAATTGCAAGACGGAAGCCATGGATATCCCTCGACCATGAGTCTCTTCCACTAATTTTGTCTGTTTCTGCTGGTTGTTCATATTGTCTTTTATTTCATTACTCTTCCCTTGTTTTCCATCAGTTAATTAGAGGTATTTTTTCGGACGTGTCATGTAGTTTCCCTATGTTGTATGTTGTGCTTCGATTGTGTTGCTCACCTCATAATGGATATTTTGTTTCCCTATTATTTGTATCAATGTTTCTGTAACTTTTCTCTCTTATTTATTTCTTATATAGCTGATTAATGGTCCCTCATCGTCTTATCCTTCATGGTGTCCCCCCTGGAGATGTTTACTGTCCTCATGACCTCGGTGTGGGGTCTTCCGTTCCAATGTGCCATTCCCCTCATGTTACTTCATCACTCCTGTTTTTCTCGTCTTTTTGTGGTATGTCTTTGTTGCAACATTTTATCATTACTTCCGTTTTTTCTCTTTACGTTTTCCATGTCCTGTCCTACTCCTATCTGTCCCTGCTCTTGCTCTCTCTTTTCCCTTTTATTTTTCATCCTTTCTTCTCTCTATTCTGGTTCTCTCCTCAGTTCTTTCTATATTTCTCTCAGATGCCTTGTTCTTACCTCACAATTGCTCGGTTTCTTATTGTATTCTTGTCTCCATTTACACTTCATTTTTCTCTTTCTTATTTCTCTATTTCTCACAAAATTGAAGTTTAAATGTCTTTACAGTTAATATCTTGGAATGTGAAGGGTTTGGGGTCTCCTATTAAGCGTCAACGTGTATTATCCCATTTAGCTAATTTGAAATGTGATATTGCATTGTTACAGGAAATTCATATTAAGGATGTAGAGGTTGCTAAGCTTTGTCGCAACTGGGTTGGTCATGTTTTTGCTTCTCCTGGATCGGGAAAGCAAAATGGGGTTGCTGTCCTTTGTCATAAGCGCTTAAATGTTCAACTTTTGAGTCAAGACAATGACTCGGAGGGTAGATGGGTTATAGTATCCCTGTTAGTATATAAAATTCCATTAACTATTTTTAATTTGTATGCTCCCACTGTACAGGATCCATCATTTTGGCCTCAGATTCACACTTCTTTAATGCAATACACTGATGACTACTTTATTCTTGGTGGTGATTGTAACATGATTATGGACCCCTTCCTTGACAGAAAATCCAAATTGCGCTTCTCCCCCTCGTCTGTTCATACTCAATTTACCTCTGCTATATCCCAAAGGTCTCTTGTTGACTCATGGAGACTCTGTCATCCCTCCCTACAGGAATATTCATTTTTCTCCCCTACCCATTGTTCCCAATCCCGTATTGATTATATTTTTGTCTCCATTCTACATTCTGATATTGGATCGATTTTAATATCTGACCATGCACCTGTCACGTTAGCTTTAGAATTACTGCCTCACAGGAAAGGCACTAAGAGATGGAGATTTAATAATGCTCTCCTTCTAGACACTAAATTTACATCGGAGTTCCTTTCTTTTGCAACCACGTTTTTTTAGACCAATGAATCACCCCAAGTATCTCCTCAATTATTATGGGATATTTTTAAAGCTGCTGCTAGAGATTTAATTATTTCTTTTGTTGCCAGGAAAAGGCGTCTTGCTAGTCAGACTATTCATTCCCTTTCTTCCCGAATCAAACACCTGGAGCATTCCTACTTTTCAACTTATAATCAAGCTGATCTAAATCAACTTATTCAGGCTAAATTTTCCTTCAACAAAATTTCCACGGAGTCTGCTAACTTATGTCTACTCAAATCTTGCGCTAAATACTATAGTGACAGAACAAAGCTGGAAACTTATTGGCAAAATATCTCAAGGTTAAAAGGGAAAGAACTAAAATAGACTCTATTGTTGACTCTTCAAACACTACCTTATATAAAGATGAAGACATTTTACACGAATTTACGAACTTCTATCAACAACTCTACACTCCAGAGTCCCCTCCTACTCTTGCGAGTATAAATCACTATTTATCTACAATTCCTCCTACTTTCGCACCTGATGTAGACGCTGCTTCTTTGGAGGTTGATATTTTGCCTAAAGATATCTTAGAGTCCATTCACATGCTCAAAAAAGGTAAGGCCCCGGGTCCGGATGGCTTTTCTATTTAATTTTATTTAAATTTTTCCTCCCTTCTGGTACCAAAACTTCATCAATTGTTTTCCTTCTTTATAGAGTCTAAGAATTCTGCAGGGTCTTTTCAAGAAGCTCTAATTTGCCTAATTCCTAAAGACAATAAAGATCATACTCTGTGCAAAAACTATCATCCTATCTCGTTAATTAATATAGATTATAAAATGTTTGCTACAATTTTACCTCTACTTAATGGTAAAAGAGCAATCTGGATTCATTAAGGGACGACACATCTCCGACAATACGCGTCTCATTTTCAATGTTCTCGGTAAATCTCGAACCTATAAACAGTCGTTGGCAGCTGTTGCCCTTGACGCTGAGAAAGCGTTTGATCGAGTTGATTGGCAGTTTATGTTCTCTACTCTTACTTGGTTTGGTTTTGGCACAAAGTTTCTTTCTTATGTTTCTTTAATATATTCTTTTCCTAGATCTTTTATATTAGCAAATGACCTTGTTTCTTCCTCTTTTCCTCTTCTCCGAGTAGTTCGCCAGGGCTGTCCTCTCTCTCCCCTTCTCTTTATTTTAAAGTTAGAAACTTTTCTCACAAAACTAAGATTGAACCCCGACATTACGGGTTTTCCCTATGGAACCTCTCAGCTGAAACTCTCTGCCTATGCAGATGACATTCTTCTTTTCATTTCAAATCCTCAAACTTCTGTTCCAGCTTTTTTATCTGAAGTTTCCCAGTTTGCGTCGGTTTCGGGCTACAAACCTAATACGGATAAGTGTGAAATCTTACCTCTGAATGCTTTTTGTTTTCGTTCTGATTTTCTGTCCTCCTCTTTTCATTGGAATCCTGACAAAATTAAATATCTGGGCTTGTGATTCACTCCAGTAATTAAAGATACAGTTGCATTAAATATTAAAATTCTAAACAACACTTTAAAGGAATCCACAGCGAAATGGAATCCCTTGTTTTTATCTTGGTGGGGTAGGTTAGACTCTATAAAAATGATGTTAGTTCTGATCATCCTATTCTTCCTCTCCAATCTTCCAGTTAACATTCCCAAATCAACCTATAAATCTATTTACTCTATTCTCTCTCGCTTTCTTTGGCAAAATAAGAAGGCTTGAATGTCCTTCGCCAAACTCCAATGTCCTAAAAATATGGGTGGGGTCAACTTCCCGGATTTCTCCTCTTATCATGACTCTTTCTTTCTTATGCACTCAGCTTCCCTTCTTACTGAACGCTCCCTTGACAAATCTTCACAGCCGTTGTGGGCTGAGGTTGAATCCTCCTTTTTTCATCCCATTTCTTTTGAACAATTTGTTTCTTTATCACACATTCCAATTAGAATGTCTCTCCCGATTCTTAAAAATGCTAGGAAAACTTTTTCTCCTCTTTTTCTGGATGGTATGGACGATCGTTCCCGTTTCCTTCAATCTTCTATTTGGTACAATCCTCTTATTAAAATCAAAAACAAAACTCTTTTTAGGAAGGAGTGGCACAGTTTTGGCATTTCTTGGGTACATCAGCTTTTTTCTGATGATGCTTGTATACCCTTCCAGTTACTCCAATCTCAGTTTTCCCTACCAGCCTCTTTTTTATCTAAATATGCTTTACTTTGCTCAGTTGTACAACGTAGTTATAATGCCCTTTGCTCTTCCTCTTCTCACACTGACGTACCCCCATTACTATACCCCTTTTGCTCTCCTCCTCTTCTGCTTCTCAAAATTTTAAGACCCTGCGTGGAACCTCTGACAAGCGCAAAAAGTCGGTTACTGAACTTGCTTGGGAGTTGGAACTACACGAATCCTTTTCCATTTTAACGTGGCACAAGATTTGGTCTAAAATAAGGAAATCTTCTAGAGCAGCGAACACTACTCAAAAGCTATTTTTTTATTTATAATAGACTTTTGATTACTCCTGGCAAATTACATAAAATTGATCCTTCCATCTCCTCAGCTTGTTGGTCATGCTCTGCTGACGATGCAGATCTTAAACACGTGTTATCTACCTGTCCCCTAGTCCATTCTTTTTGGTCCAAAGTTTGGAGTCAGATCAAGAAGATTTTTTCCTCTCATTTTCCCCTCACTGGTCCACACATTTTTCTGGGAAGTATAGCTGATATATGGTCTCAATCCGCTGATAATTTTGCTATTATTGATTTACTCATAGCTGTTGCTTTCCAACAAATCACCAAGTCCTGGAAGGATACCTCCAAGATTTCCTTCCAAGCCTGGTGGTATGGAGTCTGCTACAATCACATATTAGATAGAGCTTATGTTTACTCTGTTACTCTTGCTAATAAAAGAGATTTATTGTGGTTACCTATTACATATTTTTTGGACCTATCTGCCCCATTTATCCCTCTACATTCCCCGCATACTGAAGAAGTTCCCAAACCGCCATGAATATGCATTTCTCGCCTATCTGTTATATTAGATATTTTTATGCTTATGTACATTGTTTACAAGTGTTTTAAGAGACTTTATATATGCCATGGTTATTATTACATTTGACTACTTGTTTCACTCCTTCTTTCCCTTGTCTTTCTTGTTTTTCCCTCCTCCTCTCTCCCTCTTTTCTTTTCCCTTTTTCTTCCTTTTATTTATATAGCTGATATTGTTCTAACACCAATTTGTATTGTAATGTATTTTGCCTATTCAATTTTAATTCCTTATTGCTCAATAAATTCTTCTTTAAAACTTAAATTGAGAAAAATCCAAATTTTAAGACTTTCGGTATTCACAGAAGTCACTTAGGAGTCCTAAAGTTAGGAGTCCTAACTTTACTACTGCTAAACTGAGAAAAATCCTAAATTAAAGACTTTCGGTATTCACAGAAGGCATTTAGGAGTCCTAAAGTTAGGAGTCCTAACTTTACTACAACTAAACTGAGAAAAATCCTAATTTTAAGACTTTTGGTATTCACAGAAGGTACTTAGAAGTCCTAAAGTTAGCACTCCTAACTTCTGTGAATACCGAAATGAGTAAACGCCTTCTGTGAGTACCAAAATGAGTAAGTGCCTTCTGTGAATATCAAAATGGTAGTACGTTTAGGATTTTGTCTTAAGTTAGTTCTGTGAATCGAGCCCAACATGTCTTCTCCCTCTCGAAGGGTGGAATTCTACCCCCGCCACCAGGACTGGCGGGGAGGTAGTATTCCAAAGTGTTTGACACCTTACACGACATGTTTTGATAAAGCCAAACCAAAGTTAACATTAACCGCAAGGATTATAATGCACTTTAGAGTATATGGTATGGCTATATCATAGAACAGCTATAAGGAGATAGTTCCGAAAGCTGCAGACAGGCTCAGCTCGTGCTAGGGCACCCTCTCATATAAAACCAAGCACTCTGCCTCCAGGATTGTTAAGGCCTGCCATATGAGTGTATATGTGTCTATATGTAAAGGAAGATATAGGTGTACCATATCTTGGTAGGGGTGATTACACCACCTTACCCAGGCTGCGTGCACAGACCTGTGGTGTCAGTTTGGAAGGCACACCAGGGGTGGCACAATACATGCTGCAGCCCCTGGTAGGCCGAAGGTGCACCTATGCCCTAGGTACCTATGGTACACTATGCAGGGGCTCACAAGGGTGACCCAGTAACCAATCTGGTATGTACCTAAAGTACATGGTATCAATTTAGAGAGAGAACAGCTGGGCTGTGGGTCTGATTGGCAGTCCCACAGCCACATTAAAGTTAAAAAAAACAGAGAATCACAGCAAAAAGTGGGGGTAACCATAGGAAGCAGACCCTACTCTCCTACACACTGCATCATTTAGAAATTGTGTGTGGGGGCCCCAAAGGTATCATCTTTTTTTAGCAAGAGAGATAGGATGAACGAGTGCTGTATCTAGGCGATGATTGTGACACACAGCATACCACCAAGCTAAATAAGACAATTTAGAGGAATCTTTCCAATTTTTTGATATCTGTTGAAAAGCTACAGCTAGTAACAAATCAATGAGTATCAGCTGGGATTGTCCTCTTTTCCAGTCTGGTGTTAAGCTATCTAATAAAAAGTTTGTAAGGAAGAGGGGAGCTGTGGTGTGAAAAATAGTGTTCATTTGGTGCCAAACCTGTTCCCAAAATTTAAAAACATGTGTAAAAGGGAAAAGCATGTGTTTGAGATCAGCGTCAACCTGGGAGCATGTCCAGCAGGTGTTGGGGTTTGTGCTATGTATCTTATTTAGGTAGGCGGGGGTAAGAAACAATCGGTTATAAATGAAGAAAAGTGTTTGTGTTATGCTTGCAAAATAGTTTAAACAATGCCTCTTGCCTAAGCCAGACGTCTTTTGTACCAAGCTACCAGAAAGTTAAGCACAGGTTAATTTAGAGACTTTTTGTTGTTCACCCTGACATGGATTGTAGCTGTTGCTTGGTAGAATTTCCTCCCCCGCGACCAACAGCCCAGTTTCTCACTATATATTTATACACACAAGTGTCTGAAAGGAATATGTGGATGTGATGGGAATAGGTGAGTCTAGTTCCTGCCCTTTTATTGGTGGTGGTATTAGTCAAATGTTGTGGCCTTGCTGGAGTGTGGTGGTGGAGTTATTGGCTGTTAATATTTGATATTTGATATTTTATTAATTTATATAGCGCCTGAATCCCCCCATCAGGGGTATCTCAGCGCTGGAGTGTTGCAGGGATTCTGCTCATACACAGAACTGTGCACAGCAACCCAGGACCTCAGTGAATTGTGGTGTACCAAAAAACTCACCTCAGTACCTAGAACGCCTAACCGACTAGCATCAGTGTCTCATTAGCTCTTTGTCCTATAGCAAAGTTACCAATGATTAGACAACCCAGAACATGCAAATTAGGTTACTCTCAGGAATGGTGGGAATCAAGAACACTCATTCGTTATTCTCATACCAGTCCACAACGTGAGGAAATAGAGACACGGAAAAGTTAAAAATATTTATTTTAACGACGTGCTCTAAGATGCAGTATTTTTGCTAACATAAGCAGGCATATGATTAAAATAATACGATCAGACACAGGCATTCATTGAGTCAGTCCGTGTTTTCGCTGTTGCCGCAGTACGGTAGATAAGCCTGTGACGCCGACACCGTCCGGCCGCGGTCACTCCGATTTCGTCTGCCTAATGCCCCCGGTTCCCCGACTTACCCGCCTAAAACCTCTGGCCTAAACCCCCGGCGGAGACTCGCACAGGTGGAGAGGCTGATGGTGGCGGTGGCAGGGAGTGGAGTTTTTGGCACCCGCTGGAGACAGTGGGGGGTAGCTGAGAGGTGCAGTTGAGGTAACAAGCGGCGGATCTTGGGGGAAGCGCAGCTGAGAGACAGAACCGCTTGTACCAGTGTGGCCTAGGTAGGCAGCCTGTGGAGACGGCACGGTTCTGACCGGGTGCGGTTTGTGATGAGCCACCGGTGAGCCTCTAACTTTTATTTTTACTTGCAATTTGATTGGCCTGACATCCTGACATATGGTATCCTTTCCTCGCGCCCAGTAGCTCACTGACCCCATTAGTCTCTCTCCCACACCTGCATAAATTCTGGACTTCCGAAAAAGGACTTTTTACTCGAACCTTGCCCCATAAGATGGACAGGAGAGAGGTGACTCAAGCAAGCGAGAGTGGAAAAGTGTGGAGGCCAAGAAGAACCTGCAATTTGAACCTGCACTTGCTCCTCTGGGAGCTCTTTCTCAGAGTGGGGCAACTCACCTTGTGCAGCAGAATAAAGCCCACAGGCGCGCTGTTTCTGGCTGCCCTGAATGACTGTTTTGCCACCATCAATCAGCCCACGCCATTGCCGGACTCCACGCCGCCACCGTGACCCTTAGCAGCAGGAGGTGCTAAAAGGGAGGAGGAGAGAGTTCCTGTGTCACATGCGGGCCCGTCTGTGTGCGTCAGGGCCAGGTGAAGGCAGGGCAGGGCCACCTCCCTTGGTTGTATTTTTCCTGGGCCCCATGTAATTTCGAACTGTGAGTAAGAACATCATTGACTTCTTAAGCTCATTGGACTCATATAAGAACGCCCGGCTTTCTTACATATATGCAAAGCGTGTTCTTTAAGTTCCCATATTCCTGACATTTAAGGGAGTTGTTTGACCTGTACTAAGTTGTAATATCTTTCTTTCTTTATGATCGATCATTGGGAAGTTAAGTATAATAAACTGTCAACACATTGTTGACTACCCCCTACTGGATTTGGTCTGACTTACCCAGATTAGAGGCATTTAAGGGAATTGAACAGCTAGCTTTGTGTATGTTTTTACTCCTCTGGTTCCCCGTTAAGCGTACCCTGACCGAATGATTATTTGTTCCATATCAACTTAAGTATTATAGATCATCTATTGAGTGTTCGTAATTAGGTGGGAATTATTTCTAATAAAGATATGGAGAAATGCAAGAGCACATTAGATGCCTTTTTGATCAGAGCTGAGTCGCTCCTAACCCACGAGATCCAGCTAACGGAACAACAGCTCTCACTTGACCCTACCCTGTTTCCACTGACTAGGTTAGAAGGTTCTAATATTCCCCCCCACCCCCCAAATCATCATTCATTCTAAATAGAGTAACCCCTCAATAGGTAAACAACCTTCACACTCAATGATTCAACCGAGGGACACTGATAACAGCTCACAACCAGGGACAAAACCGCAAACTCAGAAACAAACCAAGCTGTTAAAGGGGAACACAGCTAAATCCAGAAAGAAAGGTGCAAAGGGAGGTACAGATTACAGCAACATGGGAGCTGCCGCCTCTAGCCCCGAGCACTCGTACTAGCAGAAACACAAACTGACGTAACTGTAAAATCCATGGGCACACAGGTAGAAGTAACTATTCCTAACTTAACAGAGTCTCCCTTAGGTTCCCAGGCAGCCCTTGAAGACATGGTCAGAGGACTCTAAAATCCAAGATTAGTTCAATGACGCTACAGCTAAGCACTCTTATGGAAGAAAGATTTGGGCGCTTGGAGGAAAAAATTGAGCAGCTGACAGGAGTTATAGGCTTAATTGGAAATAGTCTAGAAAAGGTTGTTCACTGCCCGGGCCCAAAGGGATCCAGTCTCCCTCATACGGAGGGACCAAGGACCCCGAATCTGTGGTAGACCAAGAGAGCCCCAAATAGTCACCTCATCCTTATGTATGGCTGAGAACACCGAATCTAAGAACCTCAAAAGGGAGGGAGACAGTACCACGATGGGCCAGGATAGACAAAATATCCCTCAAAAAACTTCCGGGTACCCGAGTCCAGGAACATTAGACCTACCACCTGCTTCCTGTCTGTATGTAATAGTACTAACCGGGGTCCCTGAACTAAATCTGGGGCAGCAGGAATCTTGGACGACTCTACGCAATAAAGCAGCAGACTGGTTGATCAAATTTATGAACTTTAGTCCCCACCACATTAATGAAATCTTGATGGTACGAAGAGTGGGATGGGTTGGTGCCTCTGCAAAAACCATCTCATTATTGTCATAAATCTTGGACGACCCAGAATGTTTCTATCTTTATTGGCACATAAGGAGGAATTCTTCCATCAAAGCTCAAACATCACGGTCCTCCCTTTGGGTTTCCTTTATAAACATACCTTTCAGCCCAGAAGAGTAGGGGCTCTTTCCATTCTCACGCCAAATATGTTTGAGGTTCTATCCCCTTTAAACGCAGTGGACTGACAATCAACTGACCCCCCTAGAAAGGTGTATAGCCCAGAAAAAAGACCTAGCGATGCCCCCTTAGAACATCCCATTAGTTCACCACAAACGGGGGAGGAGCGGGTATGTATTGTACCAATAACCACCTTGTACCCCGAAACGGTCCTGGTAGAGATGGAGCTTGTATCTTCTCCAGTTACTTTAGATACCAGTCCTGTGGCAATGATCGTAGGGTCTATACATAATATTTCTTTAAATCCGGTTTCTAGTGTAGATGCTATTACTGTAGCCCACACAGGAGATCCTGTTATATCTATCCCCCAAGAAGAAAACACCTCGAGAGGGTCACTATTCAGTGTTCTTTTTTTGGAATATTGCCGGCCTACGATCCAAGGTCAACTACAATGAGTGGTTGACCTTTTCACAGACCTATTCCATTCTTTCATTTGAAGAAACGTGGGTGGTATTACCCATTCATCTAAATGGTTATAAAACTTTCCACTCGCCCGCTACTCCGTCTCCATCTGGATGCGCAAAAGGAGGACTGTCGATTTATATTTCTAACTTATTTAAAGCACGGGAAATTACTGCTCTAAAACTTGAGGTTAACTTTCAAATAATTATTCTTGATATTAATAAATCCGACATCTACATTATAGTTAACTTTTATAATAATCTATCACAGTCCCAGCTGATTAATACTCTTAAAGAGTACTCTTAAAGAGTTATGCAACACCCTCCTGGAACTTAAAAATAAATACCAAAACAAAAGACCAATTATTATTTGGGGGGGGGGGGTGATAATATAATTTGCGGTTTACAAAAAGAGAAAGATGATAATTTGACTCATTTTATACAGAACCAGAGTGGGGCATGTTTAAATGAGACCTTAATTATTCTTCAATTGGCCTTGGCAAACGAACGAATGTCACCTACAATCCCTCCTATTCCTACTTTTAATGGTAGAGGTCTCTCTAGTTGCATAGACTTAATTATTTTGTCCAACATGGCGGCACCTCTCATTCTGAATTTTAAAACACATGATTGTGCTTTTAGTGACCATTTTCCATATACTGTTACTCTTTCTCTCCTGAGGGGGAGGGAAAAGATTCGCCAAATGAGATTACATGGTGAGAAAAATCTGCACCTGATTAGACTAAACGGTTTCTCACTTAAGTGGGAACATGCTGCCCAGTCAAGAGTATGGAGAAGGTTGTTGTGAATTCTCAGCATGCTATTAATACTTGTTTAGATGAGGGTGCTACCCCTCAGGAGATGATAAACAAGTTTATGGTCATGACTAAATCAGTAAGGGAAGCCCTATGTGTCAAACCCAAAGGGAACAAGATAAACAAGGTAGGCTGGTTTAATAATGCATGCACCAAAGCATATTTGAGCCTGAAAACTGCTCTCCACAACCCACAAGCAGAAAATAATTCATCTTCAAAAAATTTATTATTCTGTAATTCGACTTAGGAAAAATGAATTGAAACAGAAATTATGGGCTGAATTTAATGAAAGACAGCACTACCTTCTGGAAAGTTATTAATGCCCCCTTTCTTTCAGGAACTAGAGACACTAGTAAGATCGAACTGGCAATTGATGAGACATCCTGGGTGGAACACGTTTCTCAGATTTTCAGACAAAACATTAGTGCGTCGACAGCTCAGAACCAAGTAGGAGCAAACGGTGTGAACATTAAATCTCCATTTGTTCCTTTGGTTCTGGATTTCACCCAGGCAGAAGTTGAATTCGCCCTAATGGCTAGTAGCGGAGGAAAGGCGCCAGGGCTAGATGGGTCCCAGTCGACCTCTATAAATTCAATAAGGACCTTTGGGCACCGATCCTGCTTAGAGTCCTGGAGGCAACATGTAAAGTCGGACTGTGAGATTCATGGTCACTTCCCATCCTTGTACCTATTTTCAAAAAGGGAGGCCGACAGAGCCCATCTTGTTACGGCCCTATTTAATTATTAGACTCTCTGGGAAAGGTTGTTGGGCGCATTATATTAGAGCGCCTCCAACACTGGGCGGACGACAACAAAATATTATCGGACCTCCAATATGGATTCAGGGAAGGTATGGGCACCATTGAGCAAGTCCTAAACTTAACTTTAATCATGGGCAAATACGAGGGCGAGGCGCTAGGGGGCGCACAGCGGAATGGCTGCTTGAGCTGCAGCTCTGCCGGGCGATCGCCAACAATGTGAGCTATTGCCGCTGTAACCCCTACTAACCCACTCTCCGAGACCACCCACGGGTGGGGGAAGATGTGCTGCATCGGCCGCAGTGAAGAACGCGGTCCGCCGCTCGGCGATTACTAACTTTTGCCGTGTCGAAGATGCGGCGCGATCGATCGCCTGACAACATGGCCGACGCCGGCTGGCGGACTCCCGGCAATCGTTGAGTCATTGGCGTGTGGTCGGCCTCCAACACCAGCATTATCACTCTAGGGGTAAGAGACTGCTTCCTGGGCCTGTAAGCGATTCTACTTCGCCCCCCGCCGCCAGGTGCTTCTACCGTGTCTCTGGACTGAATGCCTAACAAGATGGCGGCGGTTGCCACCGGAGTGAGGACATCGTTGCCCCCTCTCCGTTCCGCGCGGATCAGGCCGGGCTGGAATCTCTGACCGGCGACTACACGACGATCTCTGCTGCCTGCATCGCTGCTAGATTACAGCACTTGCTGCATGCTCTGTGACAGTGCTTGTTGACACCAGCGTTAATGGATAGGCGGGGGAGCCGCCGAACTCGCGCAAAACTCCGGCCACGGTGGGGATCGAGAGGAAGGCGGGACTCTGTATGTTACTAGCTGCAGCGTGGAACTGGCCAAGGTACAGGAGATCCCTGACCGCATTACACTGCGCTGCTGCTGACGTGAGCTGACCGCGATCCCATAACCACGCGACCAGGTGGGTGTCGCTTGTGGCCCTGTCCCCCGGTCACAGGGGCGACATAGCGTGCGACTCCCATATACCCTGAGCGGTACATCACGGCGACGGCAGCGAGAGTCACGAGGGCGTCTGGGCCCGCTTTCAGGAAGGCGACGTCCCCGAATGCCACCATGGGGAAACCAGATAAGCAGCAGCCAAAAATCTCCTTTGAAAACAGAAAGGCGGCAAAATCCACAGAGGAGGTGGTGGAAGATGGCGGCGCCAACGAACCTACATCCAACAGCAACATTGAGAAGATCCTATTGGCGATCCAGTCGAATCTGCAGGATATCAACGGTAAGTTGGATAACCTGACCTGCAGGATGGACAGCATGGCCGCTAGACAGGAGAAGCATGGGGAACGTTTGGATGAGGCCGAAACTAGAATTTCCGCAGTTGAAGATGAAGCGCGGGCCTCCACCTCCAAGTGTGCGGGCATGGAACGACTCCTGGAAGTGATCAGAGCGAAGGAGGAGGATTTGGAAGCGCGCTCGAGGCGCAATAACGTTCGGATCACTGGCCTGCCGGAGACGACCAACACGGGGCGGATGGAGACCTACATCGAGAATTTGTGTAAGGACCTCTTTGGCGTGGAGGCCTTATCGGCAGTCTTCATAGTGGAACGAGCCCATAGATCGTTGGCCCCAAGACCGCCACCCGGTGCCACACCTAGACCAATTGTGGCGCGGATGCACAATTACCGGGACAGAGACACGATCCTTCGGCTCGCTCGTGAGAAGGGGAAAATACAACATCAAGGCAACTGCCTGGAGTTCTACCCGGATCACACAGTCGCGGTCCAACAGGCTCGTAAGGAGTACACCTCCGTGAAGGCCAAACTACGGGACCTGAACATTGTGTACTCTATGTTATATCTAGCTCATCTCCGAGTGGTATGGAAGGAGAAGGCAATCGTATTAGCAACGCCCAAGGCGGCTCAAGACTTTGTTAAAAAGGTGCAGCGTGAGTCGAGAGCGGGCTCGCAAAACGATCGACAAGGGGACTCGGACTGAAGCCACTAACGTGATTCCTCGTCGGACAGCGGTGAGTTTTGTTGTGCTGTTGACTGATGTGCGGGATCACATGGCCGCTGATGGCTACACTGGACAGACCCGTCTGGTGCCGAACTCCTAAGAGTAGACTATGGCGCTGTGACTGCACCGACTGTATAACTGTGGGGCTGGCATCTATTGGAGCAGCGGGGACTGCTGCACACCTCTATAATTGTACTTTGGCTGTGGCATATGGCTGCCCCATGTTGCCATGCCCCCCTCACGCTGTCTTGGCTCATGATACCGGGCCTACCTGGTGCAGTTTCTGACACGTGGCGGATTAGTAAGATTCTTCCCACTGTGGTAACTGGGGCGCCATCTAACTGTGAACACTGGGGTGCAGCGGCCGCGAGTACATATTGCACTGTGAGATAAACGGCCTTGTGAAATGGCACCTGGCAGTCATACACCCGCTTCTACATGCCTCACCTATCATTACTAATTACGATCATGCATTTGATATATGGGACGATCTGAACACTGGGCGAGGTGTAGGTTGTGCCGGCCACTGCTGTCGAGTGTGGAGGGCAAGTCACTGTGCTGCCCCTATTACACTGCTAGTATTTAAGTAATGTTGCTGTGTACTTGGAGAGTGGAGGGGACAGCGGTTAATGGTCATTTGGATCACGCATTTATAAAGTTTGTATAGTGTCGCCCGCACCCGTCCATCGGGTGAAGTATTGTGCTCCTGGCGGACCTCCATGAGGGTAATACCCACCAAGAGTTCTGAGTATGTGTACTGTATTTATGGTTGTATGTTTGGGGGAATGGTGCTCTAAAGGGTTATGGCTTCGGCAGGTTGGGGTTGCTGGAGTGGGTGGGATAAGGGGTGGGGGGCTGTTTATAGGTTCACAAAGACCAACAGTATTACATATGTCTATCCTTTTTGTTTCCCCACTGGGTTTGCCTGCCATTGCTGTGATTGTGCTTTATGCTGTGCCTGGCCGGGTAACGATTGCAGCGTTGGACTGCATAAAAATGTCATGTAATGCATTAATTGACATAAATGGGTTCTAGAGATACCAACAGGAGGGGCTTGAACGTTCTTACCTGGAACATACGGGGTTTCTCGAAGCCTCGGAAAGTCAGACAGATTTTTGCTAGCCTTACCAGGTGGAATGTAGATATAGCGTTTCTACAAGAATCACATCTCGCACCACACATGCACGCACAATTGGGGTCGAGATGGGCCGAGGCGATATACAAAGCCTCCTATTCTTCCTACTCCCGCGGGGTGATCATTTTGGTTAAGCGTGGGGTCAGCTTCGAAGCTCAGCACGTTACACAAGATCCCGCTGGTAGATACGTGTTGGTGACTGGTACACTGAGGGGCCAACGAGTGACGTTCTTTAATGTATATGGGCCGAACACTGACGCTCCGGACTTCTTCAGAGAAGTTTGGGACCACTTGCAAAAACATAATAGCACTAACATATTGTGTGGGGTGGACTGGAATATGACACTGCAGGATGGGCTGGACCGCTCTTCTAATTCCCTAGAACAACACAAACAGTCGCGGCAAATGGTGTGTCACATGATGAAAGACCTGGCTTTGGCGGATCTCTGGAGGCTACAGCATCCTGAAGCGCCAGGAGCCACGCACATAACAGCAGCTCACAATAGCTGGTCCAGGTTGGATTACTGGCTAGGTTCCAAAGGCCTAGCTCTATGGGTTCGTCAACTACAGGTTTTGCCCCGCACATTATCAGATCACAGTCCGGTCCTGTTGCAATTGGAAATTCCTCGAAACACACCCCCTCCTTTCCAGTGGCGCTTTAACTCCCGGGCCCTCTCAGACATAGTGTATGTGGACACCATTAAAAAAGCGATAAGGGACTACTTTGATATTAATGCACAGGCAACTGACGACCCGTGCCTCCTTTGGGAGGCATTCAAAGCCACGATTAGAGGGGTCTGCATTAGCACCACCATAGGAGCCCTCAAAGATATAAGGGACCAAATCCGCCGCTGTGAGCAACAGATGAGGGACTTGGAGTCGCTGTATGTGGCAACTCAGGATGTTTCCCTCCTACCTAGGTTACGCGAATTGAATACTGAACATGCAGACTTCCTGGAGTCCGAAATAAAGTACTTGGATCGTAAGCAGGTGACTAGAACCTTTGGTGAGGGGGGGAGACCAGGGGCTGTGCTGGCTCGGAAAATCTGTGAGGGCCGGGGACCAACAGCGATACTTAGAGTGAAATCTAGGGAGGGTGTATTGCAAACACATGCTACGGATATATTGAAATGCTTTGTAGACTCCTTTGGCTCGCTGTATCGGTCGCAACCCACAGCACCAGCAGAAGAAACGTATGACTACTTGCATGACGTGGCGATTGGCTGGCTATCGGATGCGCACAGGTAGTACTTGGCTAGGCCCATAACTGTGGAGGAGGTAACCGAGATGATAAGTTCCCTACCAAATGGCAAGGCGCCGGGCCCTGACGGGTACACCTCTGAATTCTATAAACAATATGCGGACATTATCGCTCCTTATTTAGTGGACATGTATGGCACCTCCTTTGAGAAATCGGTCCTTCCCCCCACATTGCGTGAGGCCATGATCATTGCTTTACTAAAGCCGTCCAAAGATCCAGAGGAGTGCGACTCCTACAGACCACTGTCCCTGATCAACGTTGATTCGAAAATCCTTGCGAAACTCATAGCAGGACGACTGTCCCCCTTGATGACCCGTCTGGTCCTTCCGGATCAATCTGGGTTTGTGCCCACCAGATCCACCTCACATAACACTAGGTCCCTGTTTGCACTCTCGCATTACCTTCAACCCTCGGTTAGGGCGGTGGCCGTCATGCTTGACGCCGCGAAGGCATTCGATTCCATTGAATGGCGCTACATGATCATCGTCCTAAATAGAATGGGGTTCCCTAAACGGTTTGTGCAGTGGGTCTCCTTGCTTTATACGCAACCGCGTGCCAGGATCAGAATCAATGGCTATGTTTCGGAACAATTTGGCATCGAACGTGGCACGAGGCAGGGCTGCCTGCTCTCGCCTCTATTATTTGCGCTAGCACTGGAGCCGCTGGCCTGCATAGTGAGACAAAATTATAAGGAGTCTGCATTGCAATTCGTAGCCAGGCCACTTCACATATCGCTTTATGCAGACGATATGCTACTATATGTCCGTGACCCTGAGACCCATCTCAACCCGCTTCTCAGTGAATACATCAGATTCGGCGGGAATTCAGGGTTGGCAATTAACTGGGCTAAATCCTCTATAATACCCCTCACTGACACCACGACGCCCTTTGCAGTGGATTTCCCGTTGGAGTGGCAACAAGAGCCGATTCGCTACCTGGGGGTCATGTACCACAGGGATCCAGAGGTGGTCCTGCGTGCAAACTATGGGGTGGCACTCTCCAGACTTGAGGACAAAATCCAACGCTGGATACACTTGCCGCTGTCACTAGCCGACAGAATAGCTATTGTCAAAATGAACGTGTTGCCCAAATTGTTATACATGTTTAATAACATTCCGATCACGCCGCCACAAGCTATATTCTGCCGTATAAACTCCCTGGTGCGGACCTTGATATGGGCGGGCAAACAGGCTCGAATCGATCTGCAGACCCTCACACTTCCATTTGCGCAAGGAGGTTTCAGTGTGCCTGATTTTCTCCTCTACTACCTCTGCGCGCAGGCGCAATATGCGGCATATTGGTACCACGCGGTCCCGTACCTCACACATGCGGCCATAGAGGAGGGTGATGCATATCCAGTGCCCCTCTCAGCGATCGTCTCGCATACATGCCCACCGTTACATGCAAAGGATGTAAACACTGTAGACACCACGGTCAAAGCGTGGAACAAGATTGGGCAGCTGGCTCACAAAACTCCGCTATACGCACCGGCCATGCCATTACACCATCATCAGGCATTGTCCGTCACTGGGGAGAAGGTTGGAATGTCCTTGCTGAGTAGAGCGGGTATTGACAAGCTGGGGGATGTATTTCAGGGAGGCACATTCGTAGGCCTAGACCAATTGAATTATATCCAGAATCAGACTCCCATGTTTCGCTTTACATACTACAGATTGACTAGGGCATTGAGGGAACACTACCCGACTTTTCCTACAGAGCCAGAATGCCTTGCACCACTGCAGTTATTGATTACCACTAATGATCTCTCACATTTGGTATCTAGACTATATACTGCTGCACAGTCAGAACTGGCGGGACATGCTCTGAAGGCGAAGGGGCGGTGGGATGCACTCTTAGACACGCCACTGACGGATGAGGAATGGGGCAGCACCTGCGCTCTAACACAGATACTGACGCCCAACGGCAATTTAAGAATTATCCATTTTAAATTCATTCACCAAATTTACTACACACCGACAAAGCTGCTTAGGTTTGGTTTACAAGAGGAAGACAGGTGCAAGAGGTGTAACAGGGAGGGTGCAGATTTTGTACATCTAGCCTGGAACTGCGCTAAGGTAGGGAGGTATTGGGGGGAGGTCACTGCCACACTAACTGTAATGTTGGGGGAGGAGGTGCAGTGCACACCACAGATCTGTTTAATGGGCATAGTGCCCCAATTCAGGGCTTTGAAGCGCAGGTTTTGTGCGATTGCTTTACTGTTGGCAAAGAGACAGGTGGCGCAATGTTGGCACAGTTGTAAGGTGCCGACGAAGAAAACATGGCTTCATGCCATGTCCACTTGCCGTGACAAACTGCAAACTTATGAGGAGCAACTGCCAGTGAAGTCCAGACCAAAGGACATTTGGTGTTTCTTGACAGATTACCTCACCTCACTGCAGGACAGTGAGGAAGACTAGCACATCTTTTGTCCCATTCTGGCATGTCTGAGGTCTGATGCACTAATTGATGCCTGGTGGCGGCAGACTATTGGTGGGAACTGGTATTACTATCACTATTGAAGTTTAGGATGTGAGGGATGGTACTGTTCGGTCTTAGTTGGGGTATGTTGTTCTTCTGTTTTCCTTATCTACAAAATGGTCAAATGTGAGACTCACATCATTTGTCGGCTGGGAGTCCTACGGGAGGTATATGGGGTGGCTCAACCTTGAAGCACTGTGCTGTTCTTGATGATAAGTTTGAGATTTGATGGATGATCATACTAACGTGGCGAGCCGGCCCCAGGGTTGTAGGCTCATGCTGTGTAAACTGCTTTGTGTTAATAAAGGTCTTACGCAAAAAAAAAAACATCAAAAAAAAAAAATCATGGGCAAATACGTAAATGCAAAAGGTGGAAGCTCCATATGGCTTATGTGGATTTAACATCCGCATTCGACTGCGTAAGCCATTCGAAACGGTGGGGCATTTTAACAGCAATCGGGGATGACCTTCCCTTAATTAGTTTTCTCTGTGAAATGTATTCTAACGCAACAGCTAGAGTGAGATTTGGAACAGGAGGAGAGATGACAGCACCATTTAGGGTCGAGCGGGGTGTCAGGCAGGGTTGCGTCCTGGCCCCCTTTCTCTTCACCCTTTACACCAACGGTCTAGAAAAAGCCATGTTGGAGGGGTGCCAGGACCTACCTTTACTTTATAATCGCCCGATACCCGCTCTTCTCTATGTGGAGGACGCTGTGATTATCGCCCGCACTCCTCTGGAACTCCACCGCTCACTAAATAGATACACTGCCTTTATATCTAATCTTGATTTAAAAATCAATATTAAAATACCTTTTATAATGAGTTCAGGAGTTAAAAACAAAAAAAGGAGAGACATTTTTATTGATAATTCCAGGGTGGAGAACACAACTACATACCCCTATCTTGGAATTCTAATAGATTAAAAAGGCTCATGGAGAAAAGCTATAGAAACTAGAAAGCTTTTGTTTTTAAGGTCAACCATGGCGTTAGTGATTTTTACACAGAGACTAGGAAAAAGACCTCCGGTTGAGATGTTCTGCATATATCGAGCAAAATGTATCAGTACTGCCAAGTATGGAGCAGGGGTGTGGGGCTATGCACAGGTGGAAGCGCTCCAAAAAGTGGAGAACAGCTTTTTAAGGTTTCTCCTTGCTGTTCCGCAAGGCACTACAACTTTCGGTTGCCACACAGAATTAGGCTTACCTTATATTTCTGATACCATCAAGATGCAGCCAATTCTGTTATGGCACCGAATTTGGTCATCAATCAAATTAATTTTTACCCAAAGCTTGTTGAAGGATTGCCTTGCACTTGAAAATTCCACCAAGGTTGACTGGATTCGCTATGTTAAGAAGTTTCTATATGATCTGGGTTCGGAAAAATACTATCACACTCCCCCCTAAACAGCAGAAATGTCAAGGAAAGCTTTAAAAACTCTATGCTTGAGTCACCTAGATTATTATTATTCTTCTTATTATTATTATATTTAAGCTTATAAAGCGCGCAGCTACCCAGAGGTTTCCCGGCGCTGGAGACCAAAGTGAGGGGAAGACAGATAGGTAGCTAAAGTGACATTATTGGTTGAATAACCAGGTCTTGACTTCTTTATGAAATTTAAGATAGCAGGGTTCAGTGCGAAGAGAAAAAGGAAGAGAGTTCCAGAGGGATGGGGCCAGGACGGAGAAAGAGCGACCGCCCATCCTGGCTCTCTTGACTCTAGGAACTTGGAACCTATGCTGATTCGAGGATCGAAGGGTACGGGCAGGGCTGTATCGATGCACTAAGGTATTGAGGTATGGTGGGGCCTGGCCTGTGTTTATCCTGTGCATATAGCAGAGGGCCTTAAATTTTGTGCAGTTTTCAATACGTAACCAGTGCAATTTACGAAGTGAGTTGGAAGTGGGAGATGTGTTAGGTAATTTACAGAGCAGCCGAGCCGCCATATTTTGGACTGTCTGTAATTTACGGGTTACCTCTTTGCACGCCCCCAGGAGAAGAATGTTGCCGTAGTCCTGTCTAGAGGTGATTAAGGCCTGGACTACGGTTTTCTGGGTCTCCTGAGGGAGCATCCTGATGATCTTACGAAGCCACTTGATGATGGTAATACAGGTGGAGGAGATTTTTACCACATGATGTTTCATGGAAAGTTGATCATCGAAAGTGAAGCCCAGATTACGAGCTGTTTTAGATGGTACGGGGGCTTACCCATTTGTGCGGGCCAATGTTGGGGGCCCCACAGGGTAGTATTCTTGCCAAATAAGAGAAGCTCTGTTTTCCCCCCATTCAGCTTAACTTTGTTTTCGTGCATCCACTTGGCGTTGTTATTAAGACCGGTACAGAGGAAAGAAGGGGTGGAATGGGAACCGGTTGAGAGAGAGTTGATGATCTGTGTATCATCAGCGTATGAGTAGATGGTTAGCCCTGCCTGTTCTGCAATGTAGGCCAGAGAGCTGACGTACAGATTGAAAAGCTTAGGATGGAGCCCTGGGGAACACCATGCGCTGATTTATAGATTTGAGAGGCAGAGGAAGGGGAAAAGACTTGGAAAGTGCGGTCTGTAAGAAAGCTGATGAGCCAGTTGAGGGCTGAGCCGGTGATGCCAGATGATCTGAGGGTATTTATGAGGATGGGGTGGGAGACCGTATCAAAAGCGGCACTCAAGTCGAGTAGAATGAGTGCTACGGTCTCCCCCTCATCCACTCTGCAACAAATAGTTTCTGAGACCCCCAACAGGGTGGATTCTGTTGAGAAACCAGATCTGAAACCAGACTGAGATGGATGGAGGATCTTATTGGATTCAACATGCTGAGTGAGTTGTGTGATAATATGCTTTTCTAATATTTTTGAGAAAACAGGGAGGAGAGAAATGGGACGGAAATTGGATAGATTGTTGGTGTCAGCATTAGCCTTTTTTAATAGTGGCTTGACCATAGCATGTTTCCACGTGGAGGGGACCTTGGTTTCTCTGAGGGAGGAATTAAGTAGATCCAGAATAATATTAAGAGAGGGGGTGTCCAAAGTTTTTAATATTTGAGGGGGAAGTGGATCCAGTGGAGAACCAGATTTAATATTGTTGATGATGTTGGTGAGTGAGGATCTGTTGAGAAGGTTCCAAGTACTAATTAGCTGGGCAGGTGGAGTATGGATTTCCTCTAAGTGTTCGGATTCAGGAAGGATCATGGATACCGACCTGTTGGTGGAGCTACTCAGCTGCAGAGGAGTGGTGAGCTTGTCCATAGAAGCTTCTGGGACACATAGGGTGGCCGGATTAGGTAGTTTTGGGGAAGGGGAAGGGGGGATTGGCTTGTCAAAATCAACATAAATGGAGTCAATTTTGGAAATGAAAAATGCAGCTAGGGAATTGCATTGTGGGGAGTCTAGGCAGGGTGCTTTGGGCTGGCATGCTGCTCCAGATAATTCTTGTACAGCCTTGAAAAGAACCTTGGGGCGATTTTGTGCCTCGAGTATTGTGATATTAACGTAGTCTCTTTTTTCAGTTCTGCAGAGTATATGGTAATTATTTAAGGCAGTCTTGTATCGTTGTTTAGAGACTGAGTCATAGTGTGTGCGCCACTTGCGCTCAAGATTTTTACATAGAGTTTTTTCTTTTTTCAATGCATCTGTGAACCAGGGCGCGGGGGTGATGCTGGTTATGCTTTTTCTTTTGCAGGGGTAGACATACATTAACAGCTTCAATTAGCCAGGAGTTAACTAGAGAGTCTGCTTCGATTTTGTTAACTTCAGTGCATGGTATAGTATTCTCAAGATAAGCGTTAAATTTTGTAGGGTCCACATTAGTCCATTTTCTGAAAGGTCTAGATTCAGTGACGGTCGAGGGAAGGTTGGGCGAACAGTTAGCAGTGACAGAAAAGGTCACCAAGTAGTGGTCTGACCATACGATGGGTAGAGATGGGCTGCACACAATGGATTCAAGATTGGAGAGGATGGGGTCAAGAAGATTCCCAGCTTTATGGGTGGGGCCAGAGTTGTGTAAAATGATGTTAAGATCTGCTAGGTCCTGAAGAAGATTGGATGTAATTGAGCAAGATGAGTTATTAAAGTGCAGGTTTAGGTCACCGATAATCGTGAAGTTCGTAGAGTCCTGCAGTAGAGGGGCAATAAGCTTGGGAAGGGCAGTTGCCCATGAGCTGGCAGAGCCAGGCGAGTGATAAATGAGCATCCCAGAAAAGGTAAAATTAGGGGATAGCAGAAGTTTAAAATATCCTGCCTCACTGTTCGGTATGTTGAAGTCCTCCCATTTACAAGAATATAATATGTTGAAAATTATGGCGATGCCGCCACCCTCTTTCCCCACTCTATTTTTTCCTATGTATGTGTAGTTGTCGGGGAGGGCGGATGCAATATCAGGGCCAGAGTTATCTTTAAGCCATGTTTCAGTGAGAAATAAAGCCGTTGGTTCGATAGAGATAAGAAGATCAAAGATGTCTCTCTTGTGTTTCCCTAGAGACCTACAGTTTAAGCTAAGGAACGAAAAAGCTAGTGGGGGCTTAATATGTGTAGACCGAAGATGAGTGGAAGGGAAGTTGCAGGTCGCAATATTTGTTGAAGAGGGGAGGAAAGGGACAGGTTGCAAACAGAGCAGGTGATGGGGGCCAGGGGCCAGTTCAGGGGCAGACTGTGTGAGCAGTGTGCTGGTCTGAGACTCAGAAGGGCGTCTCTAGAGTAGGTGATAGAGGAATCAGGGGATGATATATCAGGGGGCATGGCCCCTGGTCCCGGCCCGTCGCGGACGGGCGCAAACGGACTTGCCTTGGGCGCACCTTTGGCGCTGCGCTCGTCCGCTGCGCGTCCTGAAGTAACCCAATTTTTATATGTGCGGGGGGACGGCTAGGGGGGCGTGGCCTCGAATAGGGGCGTGGCCAGCGGCCTCGCCGGTGATGGCGGCGGGGTGTTTGGTTTTCCTGAAAGTCCCGTGTCAGCGCTAAATCTGCTGCACGGTAAGAGATTGGAGCGTGGTATGGCCCTTGAGTGAAGTAGAGAAAAGAGATCAGGTAGTTTAAAATATAGCAAACACAATTTTTTAAAACAATCACGAGCTTAGCGTACTCCCGGCTTTCCACCTCAGGAGAGTGGTATCTAACGGCGCTCGTAATCAGCGTTGTTAAGTAATATGGGTGGGGGCGTGGCCTCGAATAGGGGCGTGGCCAGCGGCCTCGCCGGTGATGGCGGCGGGGTGTTTGGTTTTCCTGAAAGTCCTGTGTCAGCGCTAAATCCGCTGCACGGTAAGAGATTGGAACGTGGTATGGCCCCTGAGTGAAAGTCCTGTGTCAGCGCTAAATCCGCTGCACGGTAAGAGATTGGAGCGTGGTATGGCCCCTGAGTGAAGTAGAGAAAAGAGATCAGGTAGATTTAAAATATAGCAAACACAATTTTTTAAAACAATCACGAGCTTAGCGTACTCCCGGCTTTCCGCCTCAGGAGAGTGGTATCTAACGGCGCTCGTAATTAGCGTTGTTAAGTAATATGGGCGGGTGGCGTGGCCTCGAATAGGGGCGTGGCCAGCGGCCTCGCCGGTGATTGCGGCGGGGTGTTTGGGTTTCCTGAAAGTCCCGTGTCAGCGCTAAATCCGCTGCACGGTAAGAGATTGGAGCGTGGTATGGCCCCTGAGTGAAGTACAGAAAAGAGATCAGGTAGATTTAAAATATAGCAAACACAATTTTTTAAAACAATCACGAGCTTAGCGTACTCCCGGCTTTCCGCCTCAGGAGAGTGGTATCTAACGGCGCTCGTAATCAGCGTCGTTAAGTAATATGGGCGGGGGTTGTGTCCTCAAATAGGGGCGTGGCCAGCGGCCTCGCCGGTGATGGCGGCAGGGTGTTTGGTTTTCCTGAAAGTCCCGTGTCAGCGCTAAATCCGCTGCACGGTAAGAGATTGGAGCGTGGTATGGCCCCTGAGTGAAGTAGAGAAAAGAGATCAGGTAGATTTAAAATATAGCAAACACAATTTTTTAAAACAATCATGAGCTTAGCGTACTCCCGCTTTCCGCCTCAGGAGAGTGGTATCTAACGGCGCTCGTAATCAGCGTCGTTAAGTAATATGGCGGGGGCGTGGCCTCGAATAGGGGGGTGGCCAGCGGCCTCGCCGGTGATGTCGGCAGGGTGTTTGGTTTTCCTGAAAGTCCTGTGTCAGCGCTAAATCCGCTGCACGGTAAGAGATTGGAGCGTGGTATGGCCCCTGAGTGAAGTAGAGAAAAGAGATCAGGTAGATTTAATATAGCAAACACAATTTTTTAAAACAATCACGAGCTTAGCGTACTCCCGGCTTTCCGCCTCAGGAGAGTGGTATCTAACGGCACTCGTAATCAGCGTCGTTAAGTAATATGGGCGGGGGCGTGGACTCGAATAGGGGCGTGGCCAGCGGCCTCACTGGTGATGGCGGCGGGGTGTTTGGTTTTCCTGAAATTCCTGTGTCAGCGCTAAATCCGCTGAACGGTAAGAGATTGGAGCGTGGTATGGCCCCTGAAGCCAATAAAATCTCGGCTCAACAATCTTTGATGATTCAATCGACAATGACCATTCAGCCCTACTTAACATGGAATTTGTCCGGTTACGAAAGGTTTTTGTTGACCCATTTCAGGTTCAACCTTTTCCATGCACTATTTCCCTTTCCAAATACCAATGACTGGTCAAATCTTTCCTCCCCTTGTCCCTGCGATGACATTTCAACCCAATCTCTAATACATTTAACCCTCTTCTGTAAATTCTATGTTGAACCTAGAAAACGCTGGTTAGTAAGCATGGGCGGAAAATCCGTTTCGCTCGCGGATTTTGCGGATTTTCGGGAAATTCGCAATCCGCGAGATTCGCGAATCTCCCGCAAAATCCGCAAATCCGCGAGCAGCGGATTTTGCTTGCACTGCTCGCACTGTTCGCGTGAGTTCGCGGCTTCCCAGTACAACTTCGCGCCCCGCGAATAAGTGCTAAATTGCAGAAATACGATCTTAGCAAAACTGAAACTACTTACCAGGTTCAAAAGTTCAGGCTCATCATTAGTAGCCATTTCCTGTAGTGCTTCCTGAGGGGCCCCTCCAGAGTTCGGTTGCCAGTTGCAACTATTATGTGACCCTGCTCTGAACCTCAGAATAGTTACACATATGCCACAAAGGTCCTGAATTACAGCTAAGGGAGACAAGCAGGAGCCAGGCTGGAAGTTAAAATCCATTAATCAGCCCCTAATTCATTATTGTCAGTTGGGGCAGGGCAGGTGTTGTAACTAATTTTGCAACAATGAAAGCACTTAGCAAGTGCAAAAGATCACTAATCAGGGCGCACTAAGGAAGCAGGTGCCAGCTAAAAAAATATTCTGTGACACATTAATCAGCCCCAAATTAATTCAGGTCACTTGAGGCAGGGAAGGTGTGCTTTGCTTTGCCGAAAATAATGTACACTGGACAACCAGAGGGTGTGGTGATGAAACAGAGGGTGGCATGGGTGGGCCAGAGGGTGGCATGAGTAGTCAGAGAGTGGCAGTGGTGACAGAGAGTGGCAGTGATGAAGAAGAGTGTCCCAAACAGGCTGGAAACGTAGAAACAACAAGTTCGCAAAACTTGCGACCCGACAGGTAAGTTCGCAAATTGCGAAATTGTAAAAACCCTCGCGAACTGGCAGAAACAAGGGCGAACACAAAAAAAAAAAAATCCGCAAATTCGCGGGAATTCGCGGATTTTGCGGATTGCGAGTTCGCAAATCCGCAAAATTCGCGAACGCGAGATTCGCAAAATTCGCCCATGCTTACTGGTTAGTCCCAATTTTAAAAAGTCTAGGTTTACGCCAATGTCGGCTCGCCTTAATAGTTCTGCAACTCATGGAATCTGATTGTATGGCACTGAATATTGTAAAAAAATGTAAATGTTGTATTCACCACAGGAGTAATCTTTAATTTATGTATTTTTAATTCTGAACTGTTAACTATTTTCTTCAGGATTTTTAGAACAAAATTAGTATTTTATGTCATTTAAAAAATCCTGGTTTGAAATAATTTTTAAGGTATGTATTAATTGTTGTAAATGTAATTAATTCATATGCATGTACTTTTATGGTTTTTTTCCTAACTGAAACCGAATAAAGTAATTTTGATTGATTTGATTGAATACGATCAGCATTGTTACATTTCCATAAAACACAAAAGGAGAAATCATTTTATAATGATAGTGGAAACAGGAGCTATAGTGCCTCGTGTACCAACCTCCCTTGCTAAGAGCTAGTTTTTATTATAATAATGGAAGGTCTCTTAGGCTTGAATGGGGAACCCCATACCTCCAAGATCAGTAGAGATGAATCACATCAGGATCTGCAAAAGCTCTCTCTCTAGAAACGGATTTTCTCCAAGTGCCTAGATCATGCATGCAGTGCAATATTAAAGGTGCTAGAATGTCAGTTAGCTGAAGCTGAGTGCATGTTGTATCTAATGCGTGGGCCGATCAGGCCGAATAACAGCTAACATTGTTATGATAACCTTGGAGGCTTCTGTACTCACTGTGCAGACTAAGGTTGCGATGTAAGTATAGGGATGTTGAAAATAAGCCCTTGTCATGTGAAGAAATTCAAGCAGCCTCACTTACAACAACAGCTATATGCAGTGTTGTGTGCAAAAGCGGCAAAAAGGTAAAGTGGTGTTTAAACTTCGAATACGCCTATGCTAACATAGCAATTATTATTTATTTATTTATTTATTTATTTATTTATTAAGCTTATAGAGCGCGACAACTACCCAATGGGTTTCCCGGCGCTAAAAGAAGACCGTGAGCAATTGGACCAGAAAGGATTCCTACGTACTGGAGAGTTATTGATTGAACAGCCAGGTCTTAATAGCTCTGCGAAATCGGACATAGCTGGTCTCTGTACGGATGTTAAGGGGGAGAGAATTCCAAAGTTTTGGACCTAGAAAAGAAAAGGACCTACCACCCATTCTAGCGAGTCTAAAAAAGCCTTGAGATGAAGATCGGAGGCACGTGCAGGAGTGTAGGTGTGGACAAGGGATTGCAGATAAGCATGGGCGGAAAATCCGTTACGCTCGCGGATTTTGCGGATTTTCGGTAAATTTGCGATCCGCGAACGCTTGCGAATTTACCGAAAATCCGCAAATTCGCACATAGCGGATTTTTTTTTCTTGGTGATACAATTTTGCGGCGTGCGGTATAACTTCGCAATTGCGAACATGTAGGTGCGGCGGGCAGCAACAATCTCGCACTCGCGAAATTACAAAATTTGCAATTCTGCACAAGAAATCCACTAGCAAGCAGCATAGGCCTTCTGAAAATGATGATTTTTATCAGAATAACTTCTCAGGTTGACATTTGCCTGCCCTTTTTTGGATTTGAGGCCTTTTGACTTTCTTTGGATCACTTTTGGATTAGAAATAAACTTTCACAAGTAAGTTTGTTTGGGGCATTACATTTGCTGTTCTGCAGAAAAACGAGTTTTGCTAAACTGAAAGCACTCAGCAGCAGGTGCAAAAGTTCAAATTCATCATTAGTAACCATTCCCTGTAGTGCTTCCTGACTGGGGCCCCTCCAGAGATCAGTTGCTAGTTGCAACAATTGTATGACCCTGCTCTGAACCTCACAGCCGGATCATAGAATAGCTACAAGTGGACCACAAAGGTCCTGGAAAACAAATTGCACTGCAACAGAAAGCAAATTACAGATAAGGAAGCAGGTGCCAGACTGGAATTTTAAAACAGTGACACATTAATAAATCAACCCCAAATTAATTCATGTCAGTTGAAGCAGGGCAGATGTGCTTGCTTTTTCCCCCCATAATCTACAGTGATGATGATGAACCAGAGGGTGGCATTGATGTACCAGAGGGTGGCATGGGTGAAACAGAGGGTGGCAGTGTTGAAACAGAGGGTGCTGTGAACCTGTGATGATGAACCAGACGTAGAAACAACATAGTCGCGACCGTTGCGTGCCGACAAGTAAGTTCGCAATCGCGAACTGGTACAAAATCCTTGCGAACTGGCAGAAACCCTTGCGAACACTATAAAAACAAAAAAATCCGCAAATTCGCGAGAATTCGCGGATTTTGCGGATTGCGAGTTCGCAAATATGCAAATTCGCGAACGCCAGATTCGCAAAATTCGCCCATGCTTAATTTGTTTGCTGTAACACTTTTTGCTCTAAGTGGAATGGGTATGCCCAGACATGGGTCCCTTGCTCACTGTGCCACTGGATTCAAGCTAGCCTGGCTGAAAAAGGGTGACATAACCTGAAACCGGCCCCAGGATGCTTGTTTCCGATCCAGGGAGGACCTTGCCTGGCAGTTCGGTCTGGACTGTTCCCATGGGGCACAGGGTCAAGACTGATTAGCATATGGCTGGGTCCAAACTGGAGTGGCAGTAGTGGGCAAAAGAACGATGGATTTAACCCAGATATTTTGACTTGGGGAGAATGTTTGCATTGTCAGTATTCCGTCCATCCTTTTTTTTAGCATCCTCCCTAAATCAAACGTCAAATATGACGCTAGGCTTTCTAGGTGACAGGTTGACTGATTATCACCGAAGAAAAGTAATCACCAGTGGGTCCTGTGATGATGTCAGAAGGTCCATGTTAACACATCAAAAATATTGAGTAGTATTGTATGTTATCTTAAGCCGAATAAATATTCTTTTTAAAACTTAAAGAAAAAATACTGAGTAGCCCAAACACCCAGCGTATAATCACACAAAGCAAGGTCTACTAACATAGCAGGATCTGGCTTTGCTTGAAATCCTAATACCACATCAAACAAGATGCAAATTAACATAAAGTGGAATATTGCATAAATGTCCTATGTGTAAGAAGTGCAATAACAGTGAAAGTATTAATTGGACGTGGTTTAACTGTTCGGCTGGCAGTGCAGTAAAACTCATTTTAATGCAGGCCTGGAAATTACATGCGTTTTAAATAATCTTAGTTACCATGTACCAAATCAACCTTCACATGTGTCTGGAACCTAAACTGAGTGGCCTTTATACTAATTCATTGTTGTGTAAATTACTTCAGTAACAATTGCAAGAAATCAAAGGGCAGGTACAGCAACTGATCAACAACAACTAACGGGTGGGAGGAGGGTCCAAGGGAATATTTAAAGACCAAGGCACAGTTACAGCCTCCTTAACAGAACATATGAACTACAAAAGAGTAACCGTGGGTCTACTGAAAACAATATATCTAAGTAATCTATGTGCGTCTCAATTATTAGTGTCCAGCATATATACTAACAAGGCATACAACGGGATACTTCACAATGTGGAAGAATATCCATCAGTTACTCAAACTGTACCGCCCTTTCCATCATTTGAACCACTTCACAGAGTGGGGAGTCCGTGTTGTTGCCACTTCACCATAGATGGGTAGTGAAATGATTTAACTTAGTGTGTGTTTGGACTCGGGAGATTAACAGCTAGTGTGTATTGGTAACTGAAAGCAGTGCATGAAAAAAGTGAATAAAAAGAAAAAGTGCTCTTACAATTGGTGAGTGAACGTAAACTTTATTCAAAAGCCGTCCACTTCCAATCTTTAAAAACAATATGAGTGCAAAGAATCAGTAGGTTTAACAAATAGCTACTGACTAGATGTTTCTGGTCGACATGTTTCTGCAGATTTACTGATCCATTCAGGTATCTACTGCTTCATCAGGACCATTATTGACTTTGCTACTGCTTTATAGTGTAGAACAAGGACAAAATAAATGAAAAAGGTATCACCTGTTTAGTCATTCCAGTCCTCCTATGTAGAGGAGATGTTTCCAGGCATTGAAGACACCAAGACATAAACAAAGACACAACATAGGCAGACAAAGAAATCAAGATAACAATACTTTCATTAGTTAAGTTATCATGCAGGGGATTATGATTCCGCTCTGCCCACCTCAAAAATGATGGGAAAACCTCTAGCTCACCTTGAATGCAACAGGAATGTGCATCTCCTCATCTGGCTACAGCTCAGGATTATGGGGCACCACTCTGTGTTTTAGAAAGATATATGCAAAAATGTGATGATTAACTAAGCGACGGCTGAACAGTATTAAACAAGTGTTAAAATAGATTCCTCCTTCCAAGTCTAAAGTCGCGATTGGAACTGTTCAATGTAAATTGCAGCAAGGTAGTTATAGGAAACTGCTATCAGTAGTGAGAGCAATTTGTAATTTATCCTATCGGGTGCCTCGTAATTGTCTGCTCATGATTGAAGCTGACTAGCCTCAGAACAGCTAAGCTTAGTCAGTCCAACTTGATGTTAACATTATTATAAGCTCTGGGTGTTATTGTAAAAGGGGACTGAATTCGTTCTTACAACAAGTTATTTGTTAGATCCCCTTAATTTGGATAAGACGGCCCCACTGTTTCTAAAAAAGTCGCTGTCTATCATATTCAACACCCTACCATCATTATTGGCAAATAAATATCTATTATGCGTGAGAAACAAAAAGACGAGAGTGTCTCTATGATCGTATCGATAAATACACCACTTTAAAAGTCAGAAGCGGCGTACTTGACAAGTCCACTCTTACGATATAGCACTCACTCAGGATGGCGAGGGCGAATGAACAGTTTAAGAAAACAGGCGCTCAATTGCCGGTATGAACCGTTGTTTTAGATGTCAAAATTTATTCAGTAACTGAGTATCAATGCCCGAGGTTAAAATAAGGCAGACAATGAGTTAGACACAGGATATCCAGAGCTCTACTCATGGCACTCACCTGTCTGTCGGTACTCCACGCAGCAAACTGGGTTGTTTGGGGAGGTGCCGGGACAGTGCGGGAGGCTTTCTTTGTTTACCAAGGTGTGCAATCCGATTGGACCCTGGTTGCGTCGTCAAACTGCGACGTAGCTTCACGGGCGATGTAGTTCCCGAGTAGTGAAATGCGATCCAATTGGACCTTGGTTACGCCGTCAGGACATAACGTAGGGTCTCGAGGAATAGCGTTCCCATACAATACTACTTTAAGTGACAGCTAGGAGAATGTGCGTAACCTGCGTTAATGAGCCCCTGATGCCTCTGGGGCATGTAGTTGAAAGACCATAGTGTCATTATTTCGTATTTTAATCGCGGGTCGTGCATAAGAACGAAAATATGTTTAATAGATTCGAAAATATGTACGAAAATATGTTTAATAGATTTGCCAGAGTTTTGACGAAGATGTTAAACTCGAAGTCAGTACAATGAGTTTACTTGTCTAATATAAGTCCCATTGTCGACCTATATGCACGAATATAATGAGGAGAAAAGCCTTTGATAATAGCAGAAAAAACTTTCGATAATGGCAACCAGGGGAGGGTAAAAGCTTGTTAAGGTAGAACATATTTCATATCCAGGCCATGGGTCTCATCAACTATGTTGTACCTTACTAGGTGCTAATCCAAGGGTCTGATGTAAATTTACTGATGGCAACAATTTACAAGGAAGTGTCCTTAGATCGAATATTAGGTGTCAAAATACAGGTACTGGTGTAGTCTACAGTATATAATCCATACAACCAAGGCCAGGTGTGCCGATCACGATGTAGAGGAACTTACTTAGAGTCATACAGGTACATGCATCAAAGGATTTTGCGATCGCAAACGGTGCGAATCGCAAAAATCGGCCAATTGCGATCGCAAAATCTGCTTTTGGAATGCATGAAGGGTGCAGGCCCTCGCAAATTGAGAATTCGCAAATATTTGCGAATTCTCAAATTGCGATTGCATGTAAGGAATCGCATTTTGCGATTCCTTAATTGCAATGCATGAAACTTTTTAAAAATGCGATTTCGCAATTAGGGGGAGCAAATTACCATGAGGGTGAACCTCATGGTAATTTGCGAAAACTTTGAAAAATGCACTTTTGTGCATTTTTCAAAGTTTCATGTTGTGCACACACATGCCCTAAGGACATGTGTGTGCACCACATATGTGCACAGATTGATTTCAGGGGTGCAACAGGGGGTCCTTTGGACACCCCTGCACCCTTGAAATCGCATTCTCAATTTGCGATTCGCTAATGGCTAATCGCAATTTGAGAATGTCTTCCCATTCATTCCTATGGGCCTTTAGGCCCATAGGAATGAACGGGGAGGTATTCCTTAATTGCAACTCGCAATTTGCGAGTCGCAATTAAGGAATATTAAGAAATCGCAATTTATTTAGCGATTTCTTGATGCATTGCATTTTGCAATTCCTTAATTGCGATTCCTTATTTTTCGCAATTAAGGAAACGCAGAAAGCAATATTGAAGCATGTACCTGTTAGTGTATCTATTTCATACTCAGAGATGCACTTATTCCACCTAAGACGAGGTTATGGATAGGATATATGAATAAACTCCTATGAATGAGTAAGCCTATATCTTTTTGATACCCAAAGTAGCACTAAAGCGACATCCATGGGATGTCCTCATTCAAGCCTGACTTATCGGAATTTAGTTTATACACCCACTTTTGTTCAAGTTTGAAAAGATGTTGAGAGATGTCAGTCACATGAGCTGGAATGTATGGTTGCTTCAGTACAGTCAACTCAAAATCGGTGGGTTTATGCCCTACCTCTAAGAAATGATTGGTGAGTCGGGTTGCCTTTTTCTTGCACCTAATGGTGCTCTTATGTTCAGAGATTCTGATACGGATCTTCCTTGTCGTCATCCCGACATACCTTAGATGGCAGGGGCATGAAATCATGTAGACTAAGTTGTTGCTATTACAGTTGGTAAATTGCCTCTGTTCCCACGGGCGGCTGGTCCCGATATCAACACTAGTGGAGCGTCTAGTTTGTGGACAAGCAGCACAATTGCCGCAAGGATAATGTCCTACCACAGGTGGCATGTCCCATAATGTGCCCACCTGATGATGCAATTTAGCGGGCGGTCTGGTGTGTACCAGTTGATCCTTGATACTTGTACCTCTTTTGAACGCAAGCAAGGGCTGTTGTAAATTGTCAGTGCCCGTATTGAGAATACTCCTCACAATCCGTTGAATTGCATTGGATTTAGTACTGAAGGTATTCACACAGGTGATCCGTTGGTTCTGTGTTTTAGGACAAGCTGGTTCGAGCAGCGACTCACGGTTGTTGTTGGCTGCTCTTTTCATCAACCTCTGTATTAATTTCTTGGGGTAATTTCTCTGGCTCAGTTGTTTCTCTAGAGTCTTGGCATGTTTCGAGAAAGTCTCTTTTGTAGAGCAATTCCGCTGGATACGTAAAAATTGTCCAAACGGCAGGCTATCGCATAATGCTTTCGGATGACATCTGTCATACTGCAATAGCGAATTACGGGACATTGGCTTCCTGTAGAGCTCAGATCTTAGACCTTCAGAAGATACCGTGATCAGAAGATCGAGGAAGGCTAGCGAGTGTTGATCATATTCCACAGTGAACCGTAAGAAGGTGTTTTGTTCATTCAACCACTTGTGGAAAGCAGTTAATTCTGCCATAGTCCCTTGCCACACCACCAGAATATCATCAATGTAGCGTTTCCACACCCGCACCGAAGCAAGGTACGAGTTTGTGGTGTGCAGTACGCAGTTATGCTCAAATTTGTGCATATACAGGTTCGCTAGACTGGGGGCAAAAATACTGCCCATACTGGTCCCTGATATCTGCAAATAAACCTTCTCTTCAAATTGAAAGAAATTTTCTTTCATGGCCAGCGTGGCCCAGTTCATTATCAAGGAGACAGGTGTAATAGAATCCAGGTCTTGCTCTCGTAGTAGTTCGTCAATTACCTCCAGAGTCTCATTTTGGGGATACAATGACTCGACGTCAAAAGATACCAATAGATCAGTCGAGGCATCAAACTCGATCTCTGGTAGAATTCTTAGAAGATCTTTAGTGTCTTGGAGGTATGTAGGCATAAGCTTGACCATAGGTCTTAAAAAAATATCGACAAATATCGATAGTGGTTCAAGTAGAGAGCCTATCCCAAAATTATGGGGCCTCCAGGAGGTGGCCGTTGTACTTTGTGGATTCTTGGAAGTACGTAAAAATATGGCATCGGGGCGTGTCCAAGATGGCGACGGAGTAGGACGTGTTTTCTATTCCTCCCCCGCCGTGATCTGCTAAGCTTTGCCCAGCGCCTTCCCTGGACCCTACCGAAGGCTTTGGCCGTAGCGCGACACTCCCGGAATCATTGGGGTGCTCTGAGCGCTACCCGCGACCCCGAGGGAGGTGGATTGGCCGCGCATCAGAGCTGGGGCCTGTGGTGTGGAGAACCGGTGGAAGCCACGGACTTGCGTGCGGCAGTGCTGAAGAGGGGCCGCCCGGCCGTACAGCTACGGAGCCACGCGCCGGGTCAGGAACCGGCCGTACCCTCGGCAATCGGAGACTCCCTCACATGGGAGGTGAGTGTCTTAGCAGTCCGGTGGGGGCCCGGAGCGAAATCCGACTGAGCCGCGGGCTGGACAAGCCTCCCCGACCACGCGAGCCCGGGGATCTGCGGCCTAGCGCCAGGTCGCGTTTCTGCGGCTGGTCTCCTGGGGTCTCCTGAGGTGCGGCCGATCGCGGCAAGGGGACTGTGAGGAGCCGCGTCGGCCCCCGGGCCTGCATTGCGGAGCGAGGAGCTCTCCTAGGGGTTCCCTGAGCCTGGAACCATCGACGGCTCACCGTCCCATTTCTGTGACGACCCCCGGTGGCGGCCTATTAGCAGAGGATCCTAGGCTACCTAACTGCTGCCTCACACACAGCTGGGCCGGGACATGTGAGTGCGGCCAGTGGGGTTGATGCACCTCTCCTGCTAGGAGAAGCGGGAGACACGCGGATCTCCGCTTGGAGTGACCAGCGTTGCCGGAGGGGAGCAGAGAGGGGTCACCTAACAGAGGAAACTGGGATTGGTGACGACACAGAAAGGAGCACCGTGGGCCCACTGGGGGACGGCTGAGAGCTGCATCGAGACCTCGAGCTTGCGGCGAAGCTTCTAGCGCGACTGGCAGGGGTTCGCCATTTTTGGAAAGGGCCCACCGGCAGGCGTCGGCGACTGGTTGGAGCACGATGGCACAGAGAACTCGCAAAGACAAACCCGGCAAAGAGGGGCCCCTGAGGGGATCGCAGGCAACGACGTCTCCAGGCACTAGCTCCAGCTGGTCTCCCCGGCTGCGGGAAGATGAAGCTCCGGCCACCAAAGCCTTCATGCTAGAAATCTTTGCGGCCATCAAGGAGGACATCTCGGAGCTCGGAACTCAGCTGGCCTCGGACCTCCGGGAGGTGAGGAGGGATGTCGAGGGTATTGGCGAGAGGGTCGCGACGCTGGAAGAGCATGATCTGGGCATGGCAGAGGATATACACCGGCTCCAACAAGACGTGATCAGGCTGACGGAGCAAAACCTGGATCTTCAGACCCACGCTGAGGATTTGGAGAACCGGTCGCGCCGAAATAACATCCGCATTCGTGCGGTGCCCTGGGGAGGAGAGGCGGGGGACTTGGGTGGGTACGTGGAGGCACTCTTTTTGCAAATCCTGGGGGAAGAGGACCTGCACGAGATTAAAATGGACAGAGTCCACAGAGTTGGGCTACCGAGAGGCACGGGGGCTCCAACCCCGGACATTTTGGTCTGCATTCACAATTATATGCTCAAGGAACACATACTCCAGAAGGCGAGGGGGATTGCTGACCTGCAGTTCAGAGAGCATCGACGTCAGCTCTTCCAGGATTTGGCGCTTCAACGCTGCAGAAGAGGCGCACCTTTAAACCGGTGACAACTTACATGAGGGAACAGGGTCTGGCGTACTCATGGGGTCATCCTTTCCGCCTTATTTTCCGCTGGCAGAACAGATTGGTCCAGGTTCGAACGCTGCAGGCGGCCAGGGAGTTGCTGGGCCTGGACGACACTCCTCCCTCCCCAGGGGCGGAACGATCACCGACGCGGCGGCGGCGCCGCTCATCTTCCTGGCAGAGAGTGGGACACCCGTTGGGGCATGGTAGGCCAGATCCGTCAGCCAGCCATCAAGAGAGAAGTGGAGCAGTGGCCTCAGTGATGAGTGCAACAGAGTCACTGTCGCAGAGCAGCTCGGGAGCGGCATGATTCTGCAGGGAAGGCTAACAGGCGACGGAGGGACCATCCCCCTCTGCTCAGGTACCGTGGGTAACTATGTACTTTTGGAGAAGACACCCCGGTCCAAGAACTGGAAGGGACATTGACTGGTGTCTCACCCGCGGCCCGCGATGGGCTGCTGAAGCCGCCCTTATGGTGGCACTTTGCTTTTTGTTTTGTTCTCTTTTTTATGTTGCCCCCTTGGGGCTTTTGCAGTTACTGGTGGGGGAAGCATTCCTGTTGAGGCTCTCCAGACCTGAAGAGGGGGTAGGGGATGGGAGTCTGGGGGGAGTTGGAGGGGGTTGAGGGGTGGTGGTGGTAGCGTGAGTGTGTGTCGAGGTTTGTTTTTGCTCTTGCGGTCTCCAGATGTGGGGGGTGCGAGGGAGGGAACTGGGGGGGGGGGCTGGGCTTCTTGGGGCTACGAGGGTTCTTGATGGAGTGGAGTGTGACGAGTTTAGGGTGGAGGGAAGAGGGAAGAGGAGCCGAGTGAAAGTACTTATCTGTGATGCCGGTTACTGTCAGTACATGGAACGTGAAGGGGCCGAATTCCCCTCAAAAGAGGCAGAAGATGTGGAAATCTATTCTTGATCACGATCTGGATGTGGTGGGCCTCCAAGAAACGCATCTGGCGAGGAGGGACGAGTCCCGCCTATAACATAAACAGTATCCACTGATTTATAGATCCTCTGCCCACACTAAGCACAGAGGGGTGGCTCTTATGTTCCGTTCAGCAGTGCGATTTCAGCCGTTAGGGGTTGGGAATGATAGAGAGGGTAGGTGGATCTTGGTCAAGGGGGTACTCCGTGGCAGGTTGTGCACCTTTCTAGTCCTATACGCTCCCAATGCTGGCCAAAATAAGTTCCTCCAAGACTTACTGGCTGCGGTGGAGGACTTTGTTGAGGGGGCGCTTTTGGTACTGGGGGATTTTAACTTAGTATGGGACCGTGAGTTGGACTGCTCTCGGCCACAGAGGGCGGACGCAGGAGTCTGTTCGGCTGAGACGCGTAGGCAATTTACGGACTGTGGACTAGTTGACGGGTGGCGGGCCCTTGATCCCCTCACCCGGGATTACACTTACTATTCACATGTCCATCAGTCTTATTCCCGCCTGCACCATGGATTTCTGAGCCAGTCCCTGCGGGGAGCCTTGAGGGATGCTAGGATCTTCCCCCTTTCGGTCTCCGATCACAGCTTACTGACCCTCTGTTTTCACTGGGCTCCGGATAGTACGGGAACACGCAAGTGGTATTTCCCAGCTTCCTTGGTCAGAGACGACCCCTCCTGTAGAGCCCTGCGAGTTGCGATTCGCAAATTCTTTGATCTTAACCCCGTCCAGGATACCTCGATTTTTGTCACCTGGGATGCCTTTAAGGCATCGATCAGGGGTAGCTGTTTAGCTCTCAACGCGGCTATTAATAGGCAGCGGCGGGTGGAAGGAGAAGGGTTAGAGGCAGAACTGGCCAGATTGGAATTGATACATAAACAGAATCCCACCAGGCAGATGCTCCGCTCGCTGACTGTAGTTCGGGGTAAACTTAGGTCCCACTATAATAATAGAGCGGAGTTCACCCTCCTTAAATTGTGCCGTCTCTCCTACTCACAGGGTAACAAGATAGGGAAGCACCTAGCGCGCCAGTTGAGGGACAAACTGGAGAGGGAGTATATAGGCGGTATCCGGGACCCTGGGGGTGACCTGCACCATCGTGACGAGGACAAGGCGGAACTTTTTGGAGAGTTCTACGCTGCACTGTACTCCGGTGATCCCCTGGACCCCGCGGCCCAGCATGACTACCTTGCTACACTTTCACTTCCTCACGTCTCTCCCGAATGGAACGAATTGCTTGAGGCCCCCTTCACTAGGGAGGAAGTCCTGACGGCGATCAAAGCCCTGAAACCCAACAAGGCACCTGGGGTGGACGGCTACACGGCACTGTTTTATCAGACCTATGCGGCAGAGCTATGTGACCATCTGGTACTCCTCTTCAATGCCATGGCGGAATCGGGCACGACCACGGAATCCATGGCAGAGGCGGTTGTATCGGTTATCCCCAAGCGCGGGAAAGACCCTGCCAAATGTGCCTCCTATAGGCCTATAGCCCTGCTGAATTTAGACGCCAAATTATATTCGTCCATACTGGCAGTCAGGCTACAGGATCTTATGCCCACTCTCATACACCCCGACCAATACGGTTTCATTAAGGGGCGCCAGACACACAATAACACTCGCCGTATGGCCCACCTTATTGAAAAAGCTAATCCCTTCCGTATCCCGGCGTTGTTGGTGTGGTTGGACGCGGAAAAAGCCTTTGATCGGGTAGACTGGGGATTCCTTTTCCAGATCCTAACGGCTTTTGGCTTTTCGTCCAAGTTTATTTCCATGATACGTGCGAACTACTGCTGCCCTTGCTCCAGGGTCTCGGTCAACGGTCACCTGTCGGCCTTCTTCCCCCACTCTCGTGGCACGAGGCAGGGATGCCCGCTTTCGCCCCTGCTCTTTGCCCTGAGTATCGAACCGCTGGCGATGGCGGTGCGGGAACATCATGACATCCGGGATCTGCCTTTCGCGGGCGAACAACATAAAATCTCGTTATTTGCAGATGACGTCTTTCTGTCCTTGGCAGACCCTGCACGCTCCCTGCCCCAGGTCCAGACTGAACTGGCGCGCTTTGAAGAGGTTGCGGCTTCAAGGTCAATTACGACAAGTCCTTTATTTTGAACCTTACGCTCTCCCTGGCGGAGGTGGACCGCCTACGCCCGCTGTCTCCCCTGCCATGGACCCTCTCATCCCTCCTGTACCTGGGGATCCACCTCACCCCCACGGTAGGGAAGCTATACGCCGCCAACTTCCCCCCCCCCTGCTAGCACGTATCCGCTCCGATCTGCGGCGCTGGCTCCCTCTTTACATTTTGTGGCTGGGTCGGATCCACGCGATTAAAATGACGCTTCTCCCCAAGGTGCTATATTTATTTCAGGCGCTCCCCATCGTGGTTGATGCCGACTTCTTTCGCAGTTTTAAGACCCTCATGCTTCGCTTTATTTGGAGAGGAAGGAGTGCTTGCTTTTCCTTTGCCGCGCTTCGGCGCCCGCAAGAGGAGGGTGGAGTCGGCCTTCCAGATATGCTTCTCTACTATAAGGCGGCGCAGCTCCAAGTTTTGGTGGAGTGGTCTCAACCGATGTCTGAAAAACACTGGCTCCATATGGACAAGAGTGTGGCGGGGAGATCGATATGGGATTTGGCATGGAAGCCCAAAAGGGATAGGCCTAAAAATGCGTATATTAGCACCCCACGCGTACCACCTTGAAGGTGTGGGACTCCCTCGCCGGAGATGAGAGGTGGACAATGTTCCCCTCCCCGTTTACGCCCATCCATTTCAATCCTGCCTTCCCGTCTGCCCAATAAGAGGGGTCCTTTGAGGTCTGGAGAGAAGGGGGCTGTTTTGCCCTCATCCACCTGTTTCATGGAATGGACCCGCTAACATTTGACAACTGCAGAAGGGACTACGGGGTCCTGCCGACGGAACGATACCATCATACCCAGCTTCTCCACTGGGCGCTTTCCCCTTCGGTTCGCGACGCCGCTACTAGAGCTCTCACCCCTTTGAGGGCTTTATCGCTAGGACCTCTGGTATGCGAGGAGCTATCTCCTTTCTTTACCATCGCCTCCTGTCTACGGCAACATCCCCTAGACCGCGATACATGGGATCGTGGGAAGAATTGTTGGACCGCGAGATTTCTGATGTAGAGTGGTCACAGTTATGGAGGGACTTGGCGAAACACAATCACTCAGTCGAACTCCGAGAGGCCCATCTCAAAATGATGATGGATTGGTACCTCACCCCAGCTAAATTGCACCGTATATATCCGGGCACTTCCGATAGATGCTAGCGGGGCTGTGGCATGTTAGGTGACTTCTGCCACGTGTGGTGGGACTGCCCCGCTATCCACCCTTATTGGGAAGAAATTCTATCTCATATTAAGGAGATCCTGGGATATCCCGTAGCAGACACAATGGCACACGTGTTACTGGGCCTCCGAGATCCACTGCTGGAGCATCAGACCCGGGCGGATAAGAAGATCTTATGGTTGTGCATTGGGGCAGCTAAGACTACCTTGGCAGCAGCTTGGAAGAAAAGGGAGGCCCCAGCGATTTCTTTATGGTATGCTAGACTGTGGCGTCTGTTGGGCATGGAGCGAATGGCGGAGGTCTTCCTGGGAGATTTTAAAAACGTTATCTTTCGCTGGAGTCCACTGGTCCGCTTCCTCTCACGGGGGCTTCTATCTGCGGTCTACCCACCCACACTGCGGGCCCTGCATCTCTTTCAAGTATGAGTGCTAGCTATGCGATTGAGTGTGACCGTAGGGCGCTACCACCACCGGGAGGAGGGTGGGGGTGGTGGGGGGGTTCTCTGGGGTTCTTTAGTTTAACTTTTTGGGACGCCATTTCTTGATGGTAGCGGGAGAGGTACAACGATGCTCACAGGAGACTGATGCTGGTCGCAGTCGCCCACGACCCTGAGGGCTACCGGGTCTGTATCACCAGCGCTCGTGGGCACATAGTGGACCTAGAAAGCACGAACTGTGACTGTTTAAATTACGTGCCCCGACCTTTGGATGGGGTCTTCGCCTTTGATACTAGCCTCTCCCGCCTGCCTTGATTGCCCCCCTGTGAGGGGAAATGTGCGAGATTATCGCGATTGTCCCTTTTTTTCTGTTTTATAGCAATAAAATATACCTTTGACAAAAAATATGGCATCACCGGATGTGGTGTGCGTAAAAAAGCAGCTTCATTGGTGGTAATCCAGCCCTCGGACAGAGCTTCTTCTACTGTTTGCCCAATGATAGTAGACAATCTCTCAGTGGGATCCTCTGTCAACAATCGATAAGATCGAGTGTCACCAAGTTGTCGCAAACATTCTTCCCTGTAGATAGTGGTGTCCATCAAGACAGTCGCCCCGCCCTTGTCTGCAGGTTTTATAGTGACTGAGGTGTCTTTGGTCAAATTCTTCAACGCTTCCTGCTCAACTTTTGGAATGTTGATGAAAGTTTTCGTTTGTTGGAATAGCGCCTTGACATCATGTTGCACTGCTTCCTCAAAAGTAGTCACCTTTGCTAGTACTGTAGCAGCTAGTGGGGTAAACGTGGAGGGTTTTTTAAGTCCTGTGTTCTGTTCCACTGTGTCCCCTTCATTAGTATTGGAGAAGAAGAAATGGAGCCTTATTTTTCTGAAGAATTTTGACAATTCTACCTGGGTCTGAAAAGCATCTCCAGTGGTAGTTGCCACGAATTTGAGGCCTCAGTTTAGTACTTTTTCTTCATTTGCGGTCAGGTGTCGCGAGCTCAGGTTGACTATGAGGCTGTCCCTGAGCTCGATCCTGCCTGGTCCTGGGGTATCTTCTTCCCGCTCCGTAGGTCCATTGATTGTGGCGGGAGATTCCATTGTACTTTTCCTTGCGGGGCCCGTCGCCTGCCGCGGGATCTCCCCTGGCCAAAACCTAAAAAAGGAGGCAGATTTTGACCCGTTTGCATGGGTAGTGGGCCATATGGGCCCATATGTTGTGGAAAGAGTGGTGGTCCTTGTGTCCAAGGGTTGGGTGCCCACCATGGATTGAATTGGCCTTGATTGTAATTATAGCCTCTCCAATTTCTCCGGTTGCCCTTCCCTCAGTTGTAGTTTATGGGGTTACCTTGATTAGACGAATCAGAATCGCTTGAGAGGTCTTCTGAAGATGAAGTACCGTATGTAGAGCCCCCCCTGCGCCCATTCCAGTTGAAGGGGGTCGGGACATATGTCGCACTTGTGTAGGGATACATTTTCTCCAGAGCAAATTTAGCCAGGTCTTTTTTACATTTCTCTAATTTAGAGAACAAGATGAAGTCCTTAAATTCCTTGCTAGTTTTGTTCCCTTCATCTTGATGTTTTGTAAAGAGTTACCCTGAAATAGTTGTCTTAATTTGGCCTTCCAGTACTTGTATTTCCACAAGAATTTTGTCCGCTGCTTTTTTAGCGGTTTTTATTATGAGGACCAACCAATCGCGTGTACACTTCCACGCGATTAGGGACCAGTCTCTCAGAAAATCTTTATCGTCCAGGAAGAGTCTAGGGGTATTGGTGACTATCAATTCCGTTGGGAGCCCCATTCCCTCTCAAGTACTGGGCCATAGTAATACCATGGACACATGTGCGAGAGTGGCTTTTCTTTAGTATTAAAATGTTTGCCCAGCCATCATCTCCGGTACCTCGTGGGACAGACATTAGGTCGAGCATGCTCGGATTATCATCCAGAATTGACTGTATTTCTACCTCATCAAAGGCTAAACCCAAATTAGTCGCCATGGTAACTGGTTCACCCACTAACAGTTAGTTTAGTTCTAGCAGCAAAGAGATAGGAGAGGAAAAGGAGGGAGAACTAAGCGTATATTCACTCAAAATCACTGAATACTGAACAGCTATCAAGCAAAGATCATCACTTGCATATAAAGACCCTCTAAAATAGAAGAGGATTGTGAAGAAAATCTTGACATTTAAAACATAGGACCCGCAGCCTTGGCTGCAAAAGAACAACAACTAACGGGTGGGAGGAGGGTCCAAGGGAATATTTAAAGACCAAGGCACAGTTACAGCCCCCTTAACAGAACATATGAACTACAAAAGAGTAACCGTGGGTCTACTGAAAACAATATATCTAAGTAATCTATGTGTGTCTCAATTATTAGTGTCCAGCATATATTCTAACAAGGCACACAACGGGATACCTCACAATGTGGAAGAATATCCATCAGTTACTCAAACTGTACCGCCCTTTCCATCATTTGGACCACTTCACTGAGTGGGGAGTCTGTGTTGTTGCCAATTCACCATAGATGGGTAGTGAAATGATTTAACTTAGTGTGTGTTTGGACTTGGGAGATTAACAGCTAGTGTGTAATGGTAACTGAAAGCAGTGCATGAAAAAAAGTGAATCAAAAGAAAAAGTGCTCTTTAAAATTGGAGTCAATCAATCAATCAATCATAACATTTGTATAGCGCACTACTCACCTGGCAGGGTCTCAAGGCGCTTGGGGGAAGGGGTCCGCTATTGCTCGAACACCCAGGTCTTTGAGTTGTCTCCTGAAGGCGAGATGGTCCTGGGTCAGCCGAAGATGGATGGGGAGGGAGTTCTATGTCTTGGCAGCCAGGTAGGAGAAGGTTCTACCTCCTGCGGTGGCTCTTCGGATGAGTGGTACGGCGGCGAGAGCGAGGCTTGTAGAACGTAGCTGGCGGGCGGGCGTGTAGAAGGTCAGGCGGTCGTTGAGGTACTTGGGGGCCAGGTCGTGGAGAGACTTGTGTGCGTGGGTGTGGAGCCTGAACGTGATCTTCTTGCTGACGGGGGGCCAGTGCAGGTCTTTCTGGTGGTTGGAGATGTGGCTGCGTCGGGGGATGTCCAGGATGAGTCGGGCGGAGGAGTTCTGGATGCATTGGAGTCTTTTCTGTAGCTTGGCTGTGGTTTCGGCGTAGAGGGTGTTTCCGTAGTCCAGTCGGCTGGTGACGAGTGCCTGGGTGACCGTCTTCCTGGTTTCGGTCGGGATCCATCGGAAGATCTTGCGAAGCATGCATAGAGTGTTGAAGCATGATGAGGAGACTGTCTGGTCATCGAGAGGGAGGAGTCCAGGATGAAGCCCAGGTTGCGTGTGTGGTCTGTTGGCTTGGGAGTGGCGCCCAGGGCGGGGGGCCACCAGGAGTCGTCCCAGGCGGAGGGCAATGGTCCCAGGACGAGGACTTCCGTCTTGTCTGAGTTCAGTTTCAGGCGGCTATTCTTCATCCACTCGGCGACATCTTTCATCCCTTCGTGTAGGCTCGTTCTGGTGGTGGCGGGGTCTCTGGTGAGAGAGAGGATCAGTTGGGTGTCGTCGGCATAGGAGATGATGTTGAGGTTGTGCTGGCGTGCGATGGCTGCAAGAGGTCTCATGTAGACGTTGAAGAGGGTGGGGCTGAGTGATGATCCTTGCGGTACGCCGCAGATGACTTTGGTGGCCTCGGTTCGAAACGGGGGGAGGCGGACCATCTGTGTTCTCCCGGTGAGGAACGAGATGATCCACTCCAGTGCCTTCTCTTGGATACCGATGTTGCTGAGGCATTGAACTAGAGTGCGGTGGCAGACAGTGTTGAACGCTGCAGAGAGGTCCAGGAGGATGAGGGCCGCTGTTTCTCCGTTGTCGAGCAGGGTTCTGATGTCATCGGTGGCTGCGATGAGGGCGGTCTCGGTGCTGTGGTTGGCTCGGAAACCGGACGGCGAGGGGTCGAGGGATCCGTTCGTCTCGAGGAAGGCTACAAGCTGTTTGTTGACGGTCTTCTCAATGACTTTGGCGGGAAAAGGGAGGAGCGAGATGGGGCGGAAGTTCTTGAGGTCGGTGGGGTCGGCTGTTGGTTTCTTCAGTAGGGCGTTGAGCTCGGCATGCTTCCAGCTCTCCGGGAAGGTGGCGGTGTTGAAGGAGGTGTTGATGAAGTCCCGGAGTTGGGGTGCGATGATGGAGTCGGCCTTGTTGAAGACGTGGTGGGGCAAGGGTCCGTTGGAGATCCGGAATGAATGGTGTTCATCATGCGGGCTGTTTCTTCGGTGGTCACCATGGTCCACGTGTGGAGGGTGGCGGTGGGGGGGCGTTAACGTAAATGACACTTTATTCAATAGCCGTCCACTTCCAATCTTTAAAAACAATATGAGTGCAAAGAATCAGTAGGTTTAACAAATTATCACCCATAACCTTTGAAATTCAAATATTTCCTTGAGATGTATATGGAATCTGCTATTATGTCACAACGAACAAACAGACAGCGCAGGACAACATTTAGATGTGTTCATTTGCTCCCTAGAATTCAAGTTCTTCATTCCACTTCAACTCGTCGAAATTTAGCGTAGATGAAAAACAAAAAATATGTTTTGCTCCCTTCAAGCGGCGCCAAGGGTCGAGAATGTTTCCGTGTCGAGTGTTTGCCATCGGACCCCCTCAGAAGAAGTGTCTGCGCTACTGCCGCCCTCTGCATGGTAATCATGCTGAAGAAACGCAAGTGCTGCAGGGCCCGTGCTCCGCTTCTCTTCAACAACGTTCTTTCCGGGAAATGCCATGTACGTCATTTCCAAGAGGAATGCGGCGCCGCAGAGAAGGTGGTTAGAAGTTTATTAAAAAAGTGACTTATGTCCTAGAGCGTTTCGCGTCTGCTGTAATTTACTTGCGTTTTGGAGAAGCGCGAAAAAGGCTCGTTTGTGGTGTCGCAGCGTTATGAATGGGTCATGAATATTAATTTCCATATGCTAACCGATTTTCCTCCCCACCAGCAGAAGAGAGAATCGCGTTTTATCGGGGCATGTTTCCTTGCGGGTTATTGGAAAAATGTTGATTTTGTTTTGCAGTTATATATCCCTCGAAGCCTCGAACTCGACCGGAAGGTATTGGAGCCTTGGAGGGCTAACCATGAACACCAGCAACGCTACACAAATCAATCTTTTGGGTAGCCACGGGGAGATTACGTGATTTGCCCAGAATCACAGAATGTTGATTCCTCGCCGGGACTCGAGCCTGGGTTCTTCGCTTGCAAAGTCGGAAAATCTGGCCACTACGCCACGTCATCCATCTACCCTTGATTTGTGGTCGATTATGGCTTTTCGTTTCCTGTAGCCCGTGGTAAAATGACACAACAGTCATGTCTTTTTAGTCTGGTTGATTTGTATTCCAGTTTCATCCTGGCTGTCCCATCTGCCCGCCGTGCGCACAGGGCCCAGAAACTACCAATCAATAGTGCTGGAGGGTATATCTGTCACTTTTATGTTGATGGCAACGGATTCATTGGTATCTTCGCCTCACATTAAAGGTGCCCTTGCTATTGGAGGCCGGGGGCGTTGCTTGTAAAGAAAGTGTTCGATGAAAATCTCACAGTAAAACAGCCCCCATCCTTGTAGCCAGCTCACTCACATACAGATTGCCACCTGACCTCTAACCTGCCTGCCAGGTGAGAAGGGACAGCAATGCGATGTTTGAACACAATTCTACGTCCTTGTAAGACCTAAGGGAATTTGGCTGCAGGCCAACATGCACGCTTAGAAAAATGGGACAAAAAATATGACTTCTGTTTGTTTTTTGGGTTAAACCATAAGGGAGTAAACCGTTTATATTTAGCAAGGAATGTTGTTTGCCAACTTAAAGCAAACTGATTTAAAACACTATCTAAAATATTAGCTATATTTCAAGCATCTACCGAATGTCTCTAGGTTGCTGTTTATTTACGGTTAGAGTGAATTTCCAAAATGATTACCTCTTTTTTCAGTTTTTTTCTTTAATTTCTTAATGACAAAGGAATAGACAAATAAAAGTAATAAAAACATAATACGTTATAAGGCCTACATATATAGTAGAACTCTTACATCAGTAAAAATACGGCTGGGGATAAGATGGTCTGACTCTACTTAAGTACTCAACCATTGATTGCGTGGAGTACGTTAGAAATTCCCTAAGGAGAAAAACAATATGTGCTACTGTAAACATGCATTTCCTCACTTGGGGGTTAAAGACGTAACCATCACTGTCTTTCCACTTCAGTTTCCTTTTCTGCATCTCTCCCTCTCCATCTTGTGATTCCTTTTCACACTGCATTCTTCCCTTACGTTCTCCTCGTCATGGATTTCCCATTGCCCAAACTTGATGCTCACCCCTTTACAATCTAGTCATCGCTCTTTTCAACCCATTGGAGTTTTCTTAAAAACGCGGCCTTGCAATGTTCACTTTTACACATGGCCTCTTGAAGGATCATATTGAGATGGCCTGTTAATGCAAACAAAATGACAGACTTCTTATGACCAGATGGGGGCCTTGGCCACATAAATGGCCATTTCAAGAAGCAGTGGCATGGCCAATAGGTCTCGCATTAGGAAAGTTTGAGCTTTTGGTATTGTAAATGACAATTTTTTTATTTATGTGTTGGTTTTGAAAATAGCGAAATTAATAGCTTTGTCATTTTCAATGCCAATAGTTTTAACTTTCGCAAATGTGACACCTATAGCATTTGTAATGCAATATGTGTTGTATTTACGTGACTTAGATGTATTGATATTACAAATAACAATGGCTTTTTTTAACAGCCTTTTTCCTTTTTGCTTGAAAAATATGCCAACATTACATAGTTGATTTTATAACAATTCTATTTTTTTCAATCTAATAATCAAATTAATTTTGGGTGACTTGTACACGCTTATTTATTATTGCTCTTTGTTTGTGATTCATTGGCAAATTATTGTCTGGTGACCTGGCAATTAAATAACAACTTATCACGGCTCTCTTTTTATGACTCTTTTGCAATTTATTTTCCGGGGGCCTGATTACTACACTCATTCTCCTTCCACTCCCTGTATTTGTGATTTTTTTCAGTATATCTTCATCCTTTCTCTTGGATTATTGGTGGATCTTCTTATGGTCAGTATGTCACAGGAAGTGACATATATGACCCTTGACCCTGTTTTATTTTCCAGGAAGGCATGTCACGTGACCCTAACTTCCCACTCACACTCTTGTACACCCCATTCCACTTATTCTTGATCATTCTCCTCCCTACTTGCATTCACTATTACTCTCACTCACACTTACTTATACTTACTGACATTCAGGCCAAGGTTTAGTAATTTGGCATTCCCATGGAATCACTCATGTTTATTTAATTACATCTGTATTATTTTTGCAGATAATATTTCAGTTCATTAAAAAAATAGGCAATTATTTAATATTATGCATGTCATCCAATTAACCATAGTGCAAACCTACAACATTTTCTTATTCCATACAGCTTATTAATCAGGTAACACCTTAAAACATTTCCTTACCAAAAGTCTTAAATAAATACCAAGTCATGTTTAAAGCTAAAGTGCATCAGAAAGTGTTTTTTAAAGTGCAAAAAAGAAAGCATCGCTTTCAATACATCTACTAATTCATCTTGCTAAAGTGCATTTCATAAAACTTGTAAAACATTTCCAGAACTTAAAAAAGCTCCTACCCCTCTCTACCCTTGATGCATATACATTTTCGTTATTGTAAACTGCCTGTAACGTATTTAGCCATAATTGAAAATCTGACGATACCCTTGATTTCCAATAATACGTTATCAATTAGCAAGGTAATAAAGTTGCTATACACCACCAGCCTTGCCGATTTCTGGCCTTTATACCCAAATGGCTGAAGCTCCCTAAAAGTATTGACTGTCCGGTACAACAGGAAATCCTAAGACTTCCTGCATAAATGTTATAACCTTGTCCCAGAATCCCCTTAACATCTGTCATCCCCAGATCGTTTGCTACCTGGGACCCTTCTGATCACATCTAGTGCAGCTTTCTGTGATATTTGTTTCCCGTCATGCAGTGTCTTAAGAGTGTAAAAAACTGGCCACAGTGAGTACATTTGCATTGGCTTAAAATTTACCCCCTCAACAATTTGGATTTACAACCTGATATTTCTAACCATTCTGTCATTAAGTTTGCCATGCAAGATTTAGGGCCATATGTATGAACACATTTTCCCATAGACACAAAATGGGTAAAACCCTTTGATACATCTGTCCTATACTGTTTCTCATTACTAGGACCCAACGTTCAGGGAAAATTCCTATATTTAAGTCTCCTTTTGCCGTGCAAAAACAAAGTTTTAATTATTGAAATGTTGATCTTCGGGTGATGGGTATCCACAAATTGTTGTAATGCCTGCAGGCTATAATTTAGACCATTAGGGGTGAGGTCTTAAGTTATTATATCATCTGCATACAATAAGCAGGCTATACCTTTCCCTACAATTAATAGACCTATCTCCTCACTCTGATATATGCATCCTGGGAGGTCCAAGATATATAACTAGAAGAGAATTGGGGCTAGAAGGCACCCTTGTTTTAGGCCATTTTGAGTTGTTATTTTCTCAGAGAGAACCTGATCACTACACAAAAATACTCTGCACCAGGTAGAGGAGTGGAGAGCGACTACTAAATCTAGCAGGGCGCGTAGAATATCCAGCCATACCAACTTCATCCACAGCAAAGGACGGTCCACTTAGTCAAATGCAGGGGAGAAGTCTATAAAAGCTACGCATATAGCTGCTCCTTTTTCCACTAAATACTTCTCAATAATCAGCTGTAGGGCTGCTATGTTGTCAATTGTTCCATGGTTTCTCCAGAATCCCTTTTTCTTTATGGGAATTATATTGTTATCTTCTGCCCACTCATTTATTTGGCTCAAGAGGCATTTTGTGTAAACTTTCCCTACTGCACCTAGAAGGGCTATTTGTCGGTAATTGCCTGGCGAATTCCTATCTTACTTCTTACATAGCGGAACTATGGTGCTTCCTGTCCACGAAGAGTGAACTTTCCTAATGTTATAGCAGCTTTTAAATACCAGAAACAGTATTTTGCTCTAAGGGGACGGCACTTGCTTTAGAACCAAGACAGTGACTTCATCAGGCCACATTACAGCAGACGTGCGCATCCCTCTGATGGCGATTGGACAGAGGGAAGTACAAATATGAACCCATTTCTAAATTAGGAGATGTGAGCTCCTCAGCATTTGCCGCATACAACTCAGTAATAAAATTAGTCCTGCTTACTTCTTCAATAGCTGATGGAAGCATTCTCACTCTTGAGCCATGACCCTCTGCTACTAGAGCCCAGAATGCAATCGTCTTCCCCTCCTTACTGCCTCTCTCAGATCTATCCACAATCATACATATTCCTCTATTTTCAAACTGACCTTAAGCCTTTTCCTTTTCCTTTTTTAATAATGACACCCAGGTCTCTCTCTCTGCAGAGTATGATAGATGTTGTTTTCTAACTATGGCATTCATTTCTCTATTCAACAAGAGAATTAGAAGGGGATTTGGCTTAAAGTTACTCTTGGCAGGTATTTGTTTAGCTTCAGTTACTCCATCCCATGGAAAGTAAACGTTCTTAAATGGGAATGACGTTTGTCAAAATGGTCAACCTATGGTAGTTTTCTGTCTGGTTTCTGAATACTTCGATAGTTGTTAGATTTGGGGGTCTGTAGTTGGCAGAGGTAGATACCTTTGTCCAAATAGGGACCCTTGTGTCTAGTCAGGGTAAGGGGGTACACTTCTAAAATAACCCCTGCTCACCCCCTTGGTAGCTTAGCACGAGTAGGCAGGCTTATGTCAGAGGCAGTGTGTAAAGCATTTGTGAACACATACAGTAACCCAAGGACAACACTACAGATCGACACCACACCAGTTGTATATTAAAAATAATTATTCTTTATATAGACTTAACACAAGACCACAAAAGACAAAAATCCATAATACTGTACTTTAAAAAATGGTAGAAATAGCTTAGTTCTCTATAGATGTAAAATGCGACACTTTGAGTTCAATGTACCTTTGGATGCGTAAAGCTATACAACGAAAGTGTTGCAGGGAAGGTGATGCGTCGGTTCCTTACATGCAAGAACGGTGATTCGACGGGTCCCTACAGATGCGTAAGGGGATGCGTCGGTTCTTCTTGGCGGGGGGAGGTGATGTGTCGGTTTCTTACTGCCCTTCCGTGGCAATGCGACCAGCAGTGCTGTGATGCGATGGAGATCCGGTGCAATGAAACAAAGATGACATCTTTTTCTTGCTGCAACAAGATGCAGGAATGCCCGACGGCCATACAACAACTCAATGATTCTTCTGAGCCGCTCAGGCCCTGCAACACGCTTCCCGGTGATGTGGCAGCGTCTGATGCGACGCCGATCCTCTTCTCCAGCGATGTGAGCACTTCGGCGATGCGATGCAACAGCTGCAGCGGTGACACCCTTCTCAGCGATGCAACAACAGCGGCTGCGGTGGCAACACGCTTCTTCGATGATGCGGCGGAGTCTGGTGCGACGGTGATCCTCTTCTCCAGCAACGGGAGGTGCTTTGGCGTTGTGAAGCAGCAGCCGCTATGACGCGCTTCTTCTTCGTAAGTGGCGTTACCAGCCCCTTGCGACACGCAGTCCCTTAGAAGACCCAACACAACAACAGTGTTACAGCAAGCAAATGATGTACGGAATGCAGACAATGAAAGCATTCTCCCCCATTAAAAAGATCTGGGTTAAATCAATTGTTCTTTTGCCCACTACACCACCGCAGTTTGGACCCATCCATATGCAAATCAGTCTTGACCCTCTACCCCATGGGAACAGTCCAGACCGAACTGCCAGGCCAGGTCCTCCCTGGACTGGAAACAAACATTCTGGGACCGGTTTCAGGGTATGTCACCCTTCTTGAGCCAGGCTATCTTGAATCTAGTGGCACAGTGAGCAAGGGACCCACGTCTGGGCATACCCATCCCACTTAGAGCAAAAAGTGTTACAGCAAACAAATGTTGGACGGAAAGATGACAATGTAAACATTCTCCCTCAGTCAAAAGATCTGGGTTAAATCCATCGTTCTTTTGCCCACTACGCCACCCCAGTTTGGACCCAGCCATATGCAAATCGGTCTTGACCCTGTGCTGCATGGGAACAGTCCAGACCGAACTGCCAGCCAGGTCCTCCTTGGACTGGAAACAAGTATCCTGGGACCTGTTTCCAGAAATCTAACCCTTCTTCTGCCAGGCTAGCTTGAATCCAGTGGCACAGTGAACAAGGGACCCACATCTGGGCATACCCATCGCACTTAGGGAAAAAAGTGTTACAGCAAACAAACGATGGACGAATGCTGACAATGCAAATGGTCTCCCCCAGGCAAAAGATCTGGATTAAATCCTTCATTCTTTTGCCCACTACTCCACCCCAGTTTGGACCCAGCCATATGCAAATCAGTCTTGACCCTCTGCCCCATGGGAACAGTCCAGACCGAACTGCCAGGCAAGGTCCTCCCTGGACGGGAAACAAGCATTCTGGGACCGGTTTCAGGGTATGTCACCCTTCTTCAGCCAGGCTAGCTTGAATCCAGTGGCACAGTGAGAAAGGGACCCACATCTGGGCATATCCGTCCCACTTAGGGCCAAAAGTGTTACAGCAAACAAATGATGGACGGAATGATGACAATGCAAACATTCTCCCTCAGTCAAAAGATCTGGGTTAAATCCATCGTTCTTTTGCCCACTATGCCACCCCATATGCAAATCGGTCTTGACCCTGGGCTGCATGGGAACAGTCCAGACCAAACTGCCAGCCAGGTCCTCCTTGGACTGGAAACAAGTATCCTGGGACCTGTTTCGGGAAATCTAACCCTTCTTCTGCCAGGCTAGCTTGAATCCAGTGGCACAGTGAGCAAGGGACCCACGTCTGGGCATATCCATCCCACTTAGGGCAAAAAGTGTTACAGCAAATGAATGATGGACGGAATGCTGACAATGCAAACATTCTCCCCCAGTCAAAAGATCTGGGTAAATCCATCGTCCTTTTGCCCACTAAGCCACCCCATTCTGGAACCAGCCATATGTAAATCAGTCTTGACCCTGTGCCCCATGGGAACAGTCCAGACCGAACTGCCAGGCCAGGTCCTCCCTGGACTGGAAAAAAGCATCCTGCGACCAGTCTCAGGACATGTCACCCTTCTTCATCCAGTCTAGCTTGAATCCAGTGGCACAGTGAACAAGGGACCCACATCTGGGCATACCCATCGCACTTAGGGAAAAAAGTGTTTCAGCAAACCAATGATCGACGAATGCTGACAATGCAAACAGTCTCCCCCAGTCAAAAGATCTGGATTAAATCCTTCATTCTTTTGCCCACTACTCCACCCCAGTTTGGACCCAGCCATATGCAAATCAGTCTTGACCCTCTGCCCCATGGGAACAGTCTAGACCGAACTGCCAGGCCAGGTCCTCCCTGGACTGGAAACAAGCATTCCTGCAGTCTCACATTTACAGAGTTTGAGCTAATGGCATTGTAAATGAAAATGCCTTTTATTAATGCTTTATTTTTTAAAACATAAATAAAAGGCATTGTCATTCACAATGCCAATATCTCAAACTCGTGTAAATGCAAGACCTATTGCATTGCAAATGTTTGTTGGCTTTGTAATAAATGGAGTAACCTTATATAGTTGTCCTTGGATTATTATGTACCAGAGAGTTATTGATTGTCTAATTAACTGTGTATTATCAAATGTTCTCCCCTTTACACTTTTATACTGCTAAAAACAACCATCAGAGTGTGGCTCTAGAAAATGTCTAGAAATAAATGGGCCCGCCCTTTCAGCACACATCTCTAGTTACATTAAAAAGTCACCCTCCTCATGCCCCTTAAGCTAGGTGTGTCGCAAAAGTGTGTCATTCTGAAAAATTGGGCTGTGGACCTAAAAGGTTTGGAGAGCACTGATGTAAAGGTCAGCAGCAGAGTACTTGATCGAAATTTTGTCTTCCATCCTCTGTATTTGCTTAAACAGACGTGTAGAAGCGGTTTAGACAGCTCTAAAAGCGCTTAATTGACTTATTTTGCTGTTTTCAGTTGATATTTTAAAGGCAAATGCGGTCTTTTGGTGATTTGTCCCTACGTTTTACAAAGTCTTGATGATTTGGCCATTTTTTACAAGCTTTTATTTTTTCTATTTTGTTCACTACCTCCACATTAAAATATTGGTGACAACCTATGGCCAGGGTGAAGCAGCACCCGCTTCTGGGCCAGGCCCCCGAGGGCCCCATAGCACACCCGGCCGCTGTTGTCGTGCCTTTGCCTCTTTAAGAGCTCGGCGAGGGCGGTACTGCGTCAGGAGCGAGGAGGAATCACTTCCGGGTCCTGTAGAGCAGCTGTTTGTCAGTGTCTCGCCTGTGTTTACGTTAGTGGTTCCCGGGAATCCCCGGTCTTCCGGGAACGGCGACGGGTACACGGTGGCTTTGTTCTTTTCTGGCTGCACATGATGGGGAGACGCGAGCGTGCTCTGCCTCTCCCAGCGAGGCTGCGATGCGCTGACGCCTGTTGCTCGGTCACTCGCCGGTGCACCGCTTCCTGGGTACACGGGGGAACTGTCCACACACCGGACTGGCCTACGGTCGTTGTTACCTATGCAGCGGCAGTCGGACGACAGCCCCAGGGAGCTGCAGCGCAGAGTCCATGGTAAGTGCCGACAACCAGTAGAGCAAATTGTGGAAGATCGGGTTGCCAGTGTAATACAGCACTTCACCCCTGACACGAGATGGGATTGAGGGATCTAAATACTGTCTTTTGTACAAGCAGTGCAATATGTGAACGTGAGTGGTAGGTACTCGTCGTAAACATTACACCCGACTTAAAAACACATACAACACCTTAAGCAAGACCGCTGACAATAACACATTCTTATACATGTTGATCGACCTTTGTGTACCCCATTTTAGTGCCACACCTTTCTTGTTTGGGGTTTATGTCCTCTCCCCTCGAGTGATCGAACTGACATCACTGCGAGGCAGGGTGGGGGTGGAAAGCCTGGCTCATGTTCTAGCTCCTAAGGTCTCATTATGTAACCGAACGCAAAAACACCTTGGCGTGGCAGCAGGGGGGAGGGATTCACTTGCAGGAGTGATAATTGCGACCAGATGGGCCGCGCGCTCCAGCAAGTGAATCTCCTGACTTGCACGCGTTGCCATTAAGGCAATGGAACGAGTGCACGTGCTTGGCTGAAAAGCCTAAGCGATTGGAGAAGGTCTTTTTCCTTTCGCAGCACTTGCGCGCTGCGAAGGCGAAACCTAAAAAGTTCAGGGATGACCCTGCAGAAAGGGCCAAGTCCAACAATAGTGTTCTTGAATCCTGTGTTTCAACGGTCTGATGGTGGTTCCTATATAATCTATATTATATTGACATGTTATGTTGTACATGACACATGTACTGTCACAATTGAGCTATTCTTGATTTCATGATTCAGGCCATTTATTGTGGTTTCCTTTGTTTTGTTTTTGCCAAGTTTGAAAATTGAGCCATTTTGCATGTATAGAAACAGTTTGGTTTGCCCAGAAATGTTCCCATATCCTTTCTAGTGTCTTGAAAAAAAGATTGACATCATTTTTGTTTCAAATTTGGTAGTCTTTTGAAGCTTAGCGGTGGGAAAGGGAGAATGTCACTGTTTATAGTAGGGCTGTTAGTTAATAATAGCCAGTGTTTCCATAGGATTTTCTAATGTGTTGCTGCCCATTGCTTTATTGCGTGTGTACCAAATTTCAGGTTTGCTAGTTTCAGTTTTCTTGAGTATTGTAAAAGTTGAACTCTATCAATTTGTTGATTTTCATTCACAGATTTCTGTAGGGTGTTATATCCTTGTTTGTGGAGTCTCAAAGGGATTTCATTTGATTTTTATTAAGAACTCCTCTATTTACTGCAATTTCTTATTGCTCTGTGGTATTAACCCTTTGAATATTAGAGATTGTAGTCTGTGGATGGCAACTGTTAAGGTGTGAATTGAATTTGTTGTAGACATTTTCTTTGGTATTTTGCTGTGGAGTTGATTGTTTTCGATGTATGGAGTTCATTAAAACCGATTGCTGTTTTTGAGATGGTAGATGTCAAGTTATACCAAAGTTATTGGCAGTTAATTAATTGATCTACTCTGTTAGTGTAGTTTCTGTTCTGATCTCTGCCCTAGAAGAAGGATGTTGTAAATATATCGGCCCCAAAAAATTATGTTGTGACCAAGACCCTCAAACTTCTAATTCTAGAGCCAATGTTTCTCAACTTCAACCATACGAAGGCATGCATTTGAGGGAGCAAATTGAGCTCCCATTGCAATCCCTTGTTGTTGAAGATATAAATTGCCATTGAAGACGAATATATTATTGGTCGGGAAGAATACAAGCATAACAATTATCACCAGATTCCTTTCCAGAAAATGGACTGATCTCGTGGCCAATGCCTTATTAACTGTTTCCAATCAATCCTGTTGTTTGATGTACATATATAGGCTTACTACGTCTGTAGTAGCCAAAATATACTCTGGGTGCCAGTCTATATTATCTAACATCTTAAGTACATCCTTTGTTTCTCGAATGTGGAGGGTAGATTTCTCATAAATTGTTGTAATTCCCCATCTATGTATTCTCCTAGTCATGAACAAACTGAATCAATGCTGGTAACATTGGGCTTTCCTTTTTTTGAGGGGGAATGACGGTGTTGTATATTTTTAGTTGTATGTACATAGTTGGCATCACAATGTGTTTAATGGATTAGTATTGCTTTGCCTAACGAGTAATAAGACATTTGTTGGGCCAACTATGCAGATGTCCTGCTAGTCTCTTCTGTGTGTCTGCTGTATGGTTACTTTGGTCTGGTGTAGCAAGTAGTATCCTCCAGTTGGCTATTTATTTATTTCAATTAGTTGACCTTCTCAAGAATCACATGTTACCTCCCTTGTCAGCCTCTTTAATTACTAGTTGCCGATTATCATAAAGCTCATCAATTGCATGTGCATGTTACTTACCTAAACTGGAGGTAAGGTATTTACTTTTAGAGATATATTGTTGATGTTTCTTATCAAGGTCATGCAGTACTGCAGTGTGGAAATTATCAATTGAAGAATCCAGAGGTAAAACTGGTGTAAAATAGATTTTTGTGGAAGGTTTTCTTTCTCGTATATGAAAAAGATAAATTCCTAGTTCTGTAGCTGTGTCAAAGATTAGGCCGCTTCAGTTGGTATCATCAGTTTCAGAGATGTTGGTTAATAGATGAATCTTTTCTAGATCATGTACCATAAGGCAGCTTGTCATTGGTTGTTGTGAGACAGTTCTCGTTGTATGTTGCTTATCTGAGAAGAAGGCTTGAAATTTAAGTCTCCAAGTGAATTTGTATAGGTCGATTTTGGTTTTCACTAAGTACCATTTGGCCACAAGGAAAAAGGACATACCTTTGTTTAATATCACCATTTGCATATTGATAACACTCCTTGTTGAGTGGTTGACTGCTAGTTGGGTATTAATATACATATAAACAAACTGAGATCATAGGACACTAATAATATTAGTAGCGCTCAATGCGTTTCATTGAACATAAATAGCTCTTAGTACAGAAAAGGTTGGAGACCCTGTTATAGATATAACACCTTTAGAGAAGAAAGTTGCCTACCACATAGGATTAAACTTCATTACAATTGCAGGGAGGTTATCCGGTCCAGCTGCCTTGCTTAGATGTGTTGAAGATATCAGTTTTCCTAAACATTGTGCAGAAAATGAGTCCTATGACTCCCCCCCGCCACCCTCACACTTTGGGGCAATTACCACTTGCGGTTACCTCTCTGGCCTTATAAATGTTATTTATTTAGGCAAACTAAACATTTTCTGGGACCATACACCTTAGAGATGAGTTCGACTTACTAGAACCTCCATGAACTAGCTTCCAAAATGTATTCACGTCCTTATCCTGGAGGGTGCTAATCATGAGGTCCCAATTTGACTGATAATAAGTCTCCTTCTTAGCACTCATCAGTGCCTCATACTCCATTATATGCAGTTGTAACTCTCTCTTCAATTAGCAGGCTCCAAAGAGCACCTTGCCTGTTCGACCTGGCTTTTTCAGCGGGTTTATCCCCAGACCTTTTTCTTTTTGGATGTTTTTGACCTGTTTTTGTTGGTTTTATGACTCTGGGCACTTTACCACTGCAGATCAGTGTTAAAGTGCATATGCTCTCTGTGTAAATTGTGATTATGGATTGGTGTTTCCATGATTAGCTTATTTGACTCACTACTAAGCCCCCAGTACTGTGCACTGTGTGTGCCCAGGGCCTGTAAGCCAAATGCTGCTAGTGGGCCTGCAGAACTGATTGTGCCACCCAGGCAAGCAGCCTTTCAAAGGGTTCTCAGTCCTGCCACTGCAATGTCTGCGCATAGTTTCTACTGCCATGTCGACCTGGCAAGCCCTAACCATCCCTATTATTGCATGTGAGTCACCCCTAAGGTAGGCCCAAGGTACCTCTGTAGGCATGGTGCATTGTATCTGAAAGATATCGGAGAAGGACCAGCCAATAAGAAGTCAATATTTGCTGATGAAGTGGCCACAAGCCAGATCAAACATAGCAGCCAACACTCTCCTGGTCTGTCCATTATTGGGTATTCCCTACTGCTTTCATTCCCCCTTGAACCTCCTGCTACCCCCAATCACTCTTCAGAACTCACAAAGCTCAGTTCAGAAGGATCGAACAGACAGGTAGAGGAGAAAAGTCGGGTGTATCACTTCAGCATTTGCAATCAAGTCCAGAGCCTCCTTTTCCTGGGTCTCTAATAACTCCGTGGGACCTCATGAAGGGGAGGGTGTTTGTCCCATATTTGCAAAATCTTCTGTCGCAATGGACCTGAATTGCTTTCTCATAAAGCCCTTCATCGAAAGTGCCAGGATTTCTGCTGAGGATTGCATATTTCCTAGTGCTGGAGAGCATTCAACTCCAACGTGGGTTGTATGAGGGCAAAACGATCTCAGGGCCTAGAAAGTCTCTAATTTCTGGTGTATTGACTGTCGTACCAGTGTTTTTTTTAACTTTTTGCAGTCACCATGCGCTTGATGCCTTTTTTCTTTAGGGGAGGCATCTCATGGTAGCCTTAAAACAGAGCTCGCAAATGGGTTCATGACATCTTTTAAAAACACATAAAAAAATGAACAATAAATTCACTTTCCTCCTCCTCCTGCTCGCAGTGACTGAAGCTGTTTTACAGCACTACTACTAACACCCCTTACAGCTGTTTTCCTAGCAGCCGCCTACTCCAGCTTCAAGTATGCACCCTTTAGTTGCGGTGGTGCAATTGTACCTGCTGCAACTAATTCACCCTAGACATCTCCTTAGATATTTGGCTTTCTAGGACCTTTGTTGACAGGTCCTTACCCTCCTCAATAGCGTGTTAGAGCAAACTACCCCTATGATCGGGGCTCCTGCGGGTTCCTGCCAGCATTGACAATGGCACGAGGAGAACGGGAGAAACAATTTCAAGTGGCTAGAAATTAGGCTCCAGGCGGTGCCAACCAAGGATCGTAGCACCAGTTTGGGGGGCGTATTGGACAGTGCATCAGGCACCACGGGAAGCCAGATATCGGGAGAGTTTGCAGTGTTTGCTGCTCTATCCAGTGGGTGGGCACAAGTACAGAAACGCAACACAGCATGTCACACAAGCATCAGGAGGAGGACCATGCCTATTACATAGAAGGTGTGTCATTGTGGGAGGATAAACCAACTTGTAAAATCATACTACAGCATTTCCTGTAAAAGAAGAGTGTTGGGGGGCGTGGCTTGCTGCCTAGCAAGATGGCCGCAAGCTAAAGGGGCTCCGAGGGTGAGGCTAGCTCCCCTGACATCCGTACATTGATCCGCGAACCATAATACACCCATAGGTCGTCAACCTGCAGCTGAGAGTGAGCGGAACAGACTACACCGACTCCGACGTCTCCCCGCCGCCTACTAAACCGAGCAGATTGTGCCGCGGAGGAGGCCCTGCACGAGCGGCAGCAGCCGGGGACGAAATTTTGGCGACGCGGCCGGAGCGCTGGCTGCGGGGAGCTTCGGAGGCCGAATACAGGTGAAGCAAGGTCACCCAGCGGGCTAGCCGTGGTCCGCGATCCATTTACATCTTAGCGCTGTGGTGCACAGATTCTCCGGACAGCAGGCGTCACGTCCCGGCGAACGCCGATGCGGGAAGACAAGAGGTTGCTCCCGCACTGCTGTGTCGGCCCGAGCGGGCTTTTAAGGAACTGTGCCCAGTGCTGCGTGTGACATCCCTGGTGAGGCGCCTGGGGGGCCGTGGGAGAGAGCAAAGCCGGTGGCCCTGGCGGGTTTTGGGGCTCCTGTGACGAGGGGGCTTGGCTAGGCCTTGGCTGGTGGTGCGAGAGGCGGGCTGCTCTGCACACAGGTGCGGGACCCTGGACTCCTGATTCCGGCTGTGAAACAACGAGGCGGGTGGCGCCTGCTTTGCGTACATAAGCAGACCTGTGTTTCCTGAGAGTGGCCTGGAGAGCTGTGGGGACCCCCGTGCCTTACTATAAGGAGTGAACCCTATCCAGGAATATACAGCCACGGGCATAAATTGTGACAGGTGGACCGCGGAGGGGCTTCCCCCCCGAGCAGTGGTCTAGTGTGAGATGAAGAAAGGATTGAGAGCGGCAGGATTGTGCAACGTGCCAGGGTTTTTTCTCCAGTTCGGGCTGGACTGTTCCCATGAGGCACAGGGTCAAGGCTGATTTGCATATGGCCAAATGTGGAATTTGACTAAAAAGCTCCCTTTTCCTCTGGTGTCCCATCATGCACCCTATCCACCCTGACGTCGACCAGGCAAGCAGACTCTCCTAATTTCAAGCACAAACCCCGTTGTACCCCCTTTTGCCTGCTCTCTTTTTCGTAAAAGCTGACCCATGCCAAGAATAATGTCCAACCATCATGTAACCTACGGGTTTCCTTCCGGTTCGATATTTTCCCTTTGACAAAAACAAAGTCAGTCAGATGGCTGACTCGGAAAACCCCCTTCCCTGACTCTGTCACCGAACGAGCAGCTCTCGCTCGTCAATGATTTCCTAGTTTGCGAGGACAGCCACGGGTTGGGTTAACAACCAAGGGAAAACATAATCAAGCACACAAGACTGCCACGAAGAAGAATAGTTTACTACAGCCCATTCTCCTTCTTCCCCGCTGCACACACATACCATTGTGAAACATCACCATCTTTGTGTACGAAGTAAAGAGCGCACAATGCCTCGTCCCCTTTGCCTTTCCGATAGCAATGACCCTGTAGCAATGCCTCGATTCTCTGTCCTCAGATACCAGCAACTCTGTAACTTGCCACCACAATCACCACGATGCAATATGTTTGTTTATATGCTATTCAGGTTATTCTTCAAACGAGAACAAGTATGCTATGTCTTTGATTGAATCAAGTCTGAGGGAAACTCCTTCTTTTCGATTGTACTTGTATTGTATAAAAATGCTGATCTGTTCCAAGTAAAGTAGATTACTCCTGAACCCGCTTGGTGAAGGAGCTCTCCCTTAACTCGAGTTCTGGAATAATACCCTTTCAACTCGAAGACCACGGACTCTGCTCCTCATTTTATGCATTACCATTTTCTTGGGTAATTATAGAAATTCCGACACGGCGTAAATAACTAGCTTTTTATTTACCACATTAATTGGCGCCTGAACAGGGACGCTCCCTCTTCCCTACGCGCTGGCGATGTAAGTCGGGTCCTTGTCCCTTCCATACTTTCGACGGACTTCAAGTGCACAACAGCGGGGTGTTCCCGCTAACTCCCTCGAGACGAGGAGGAGGCAGACTGCGACTGATCATCCACACGAGGCGGTGAAGAAGATTGCGGAGCGTCCCAACCCAGAGCCTGACCAGTGAGAGTGCCGAGTCCGAGGTCTTTTGAGCCCCGAATTCCTGCGCAAGCGTCAAGAGTCCGATGACCAGGTCTTCAAGTTTTGCTTCTTGGTGAGTACCACTGAGATAGTATAAAGACGGGTTCCATTTTTGGAAAACTGTAAAGACGTGTTTCATTCGTGAAACCGGTATGGTTGCACTATATTCTAGTGTATAAAGTGTTCGTTTTGTTTTTGTATCTTCCAAACCTTTTTAAATCGTAATTTGTTGAGTTTAAGAATGCCTCAGTTTTCCAAATTACGTACCATTGGCACCAAAAAGAATCTGTTAGAAAAACCAGTTAAAGTCTCGCCTAGGGACACTCCTGGATATTTTATGTACAACAAGCATGGGTTGAATGCCATATTGTTTTTAGACCTTTGGGTAGAATATACCGAGAAATTAGAGATGGCGTATAGGTGGCCTGTCACAGGTACATGGGATGTAGAATGCATTATGAGAGTGGAGGAAGAATTATGGAAAAGAAAGGCGAGGCCCTCACAGACAGAAGCCATTGAGTTATGGCATAAGGAGGCGCATAGGAGGGCCCAGAAAGAACTAGGGCAAGTCGAGAAAAGTAAGAGAATGTCGGAACAGGCCAAAGAAAAGCAATTACAGGTAGAAGGTGAGAAAGTCTTAGCTGAACAGGCAGAGAGAGAGAAAAACGCCCGTGTTACTGGTATTTATCCCGTTCTTCCTGAAGAAATTGTGGAAGAACACCTCAAGCCCCCAGAAAAAGTAATTCCCACTGCTCCCGAAAGTTTCCTTCCTGCCTATCTGTCCGAACCACCCCCCGCTTAAGTAAACATGCCTAGAACACGCCCGCCTGCACGTGCTCCTGAACTAGTAGCCGGTGGTTCTACCTCTGATTTAGGAGTGTCCGGGAACGGGGCTGAGGATAAAGACGATGTCCCGCCTCTTGAGTGTCCTTACGACCCCGAACCCGGTAGTGGCCCAATGGCTACGATATCAGAGAGATTAAGATTGGCTGTGGGTCAACTCCAAAAGGTCCCTGATATAACGAAACATTTGGATAGAGTTTACGAATTCATACGGACAGGTGAAGGTCCAGATACTCTGGCCCAGGTCATGAAGAACAGAAAAGTTCCCATCAGAGGACTGCTCCTGCGGTTCATCATAAATTGTCTGATCCGGGAACTAGACCCGGGTAATGGAAGCGTAGACCCTGAGTTAATAGATCTTAGCGATCAGATACACCGAGGAGCACACAATCTGGGACATCAGATCGACAAAATAACTAAAAGACTGGTTAAGAAAATTGTCACTATTCACTCTGAGAAAGTCGCACAAGAGGACGACTCAGAGGAAGATGATAGCCCGACATTAGATAGAATGAACTTCCTGGGTGTAGCACGACATTGTCCTGGCCCCAAATGGCGAACCCCACGAATGTCGCTAAAAATTAAAAGATTAGATCCTTCTTCGGAAGATCTTTTTCAGTCCACGGAAAGAGCCCTAGATGAATGGATGGACAATGAGCCTCCCCTTACTCAGCAAGAAAAAGAATTGGTTCGGTCTGCCACCTGTTGGATATAACAGCACAGAGTGTATGGCCCAGATATAGTAGCGCAAATGTTCTTGGCTCTTCCCCGAGCGGAACAACGACTAGCAGGTATTTATATGGTCCAACACCTGGCTACCTTATACGAGAATAACTCCCACCGACCAGACAAGCTATACAAATTGTTACAGGAAGTAGTGACAGATAAATGGAGGTCTCGGGGACTGGAATCGATCAACATCATTCTGGACCTGCGCCTCCGTTTCCTGCAGCTTACCTTAGCCTCATCAGATCATGAACCTTACGGTATAGGCCAATATCCTTTACGTGAAGTCCACCCCATACCCCAGCCAGATGGTACACTGCAACGAGTAAACGTGTATACTCCCCTAACCAAGTTAGAAATTATGGAAATGAAAAAGATGGTGCCCTCTCACGAAAAAGATCCCGGAGGATTTCATAGGGAATTGAAAGATATCCTCCAAATGGGTAGTTTTACATATCCAGATATCATAATACTCCTTAAAGTAATTCTACCTACAGGCGTATTCGACAAGTTAAAGGAAAAAGATTGGGAAGTGGGTGGTAAAAAGATCACGTGGACTGCCCTAGAACAAGAAGAGACAGCCAGAAAACTAGGTGAAGGTTTAGGTGAGCGCATAAGAGAACTGCCTAGTCTCCTCATACAGGTCTTGCCTCTGTTGTTGACAACGAAAAAGGAAGATTGGAATGCCATTTCTGCCTGTAAACAAAAACCAGACGAGGATACAGGTGATTACTACACCAGATTAGAGAAATGTTTTTCTATAAATAGTGGTCTTGCACATAGCAGCGAGGCATATCCTCATCTTTTTGTGTCCAAATTGGTGGACAACGCTTTACCCTCCATTAGGAATAGAGTGTTGAAAGTTGAGAGTACCTGGCAAGCAAATAGTCCTTCACAAATGTTACGGATGTTACAGTACCACCACAACAGAATAAGGGAAGAACAGGAACAGGAAAAGAAAAGGGTAAAAGACACAAAAATGAAGGTATTGGTTGCACAGACGGCACCAGTAAATACGGGCCTCAAAGGTAATGTAGGGGCCAATAGAGGTACCTGTAACTACTGCAAGCAACAGGGCCATTTTGTGAAAGAATGTCCAGTACTGAAACATAATATAGCGACAGGAAAAACGAAAGAACGCCCACATACTCCTAGACCAGGTAACACCCAGCAGCCTCAGACCATTACGCCGCCACAGGTTCAGAAACCCGCTACTGCTGCCACACAGATGTACCAGTACGCACAGTCAGATTATCCCGAGTTTGAACCGTGTGCATGAGACAGCCTTGAGAGAGAAAGTGACTTGCCCCTCATTCCAGTTCCAGTAGATCAGAAAGGTCCATATGTACAAGCTCACTTACTGGGACAAGACAGAAAATTCCTCATAGACACGGGGGCGAGTAGGACTACCATAAGTCATAAGGAAGTCCCAGAGGTTCCTCTCTCTGGCTCACATAATATATCTCTGGGCTTTTCAGGAAAACCGATCATAAATAAAGTATCTGAACAAGTCTCTTTAGGAGTGGGTCCTCTGACACGTACTACTGATTTGGTCCTTACAGAAACGTGCCCAGAGAATTTATTAGGCATCAAGACACTCAAAGAACTAGGAGCAGTAATATGCTGCTCACCGGAAGGAGTAAAACTGTTCCTACGAGATTTCAAAGGACATTTCACAGTCAAAGAATTCGACCCCAGACTAAAAGACATCCCACTACATTTATGGGCAAAAAGCTCGACTGATGTCGGTTATATGGACATCACCCCACATCAAGTCATGCTCAAGGAGGGTGTAGTCCTACCCCGTATACGACAATATAAGATTCCACCCGAGGCTGAACAAGCCTTACTAAAAATAATCCAAGAACTCATAGAGCATGGTGTGGTGATCGAGACTGATTCAAATGTTTGCAATTCTCCAGTTCTTCCAGTCCTCAAAAGGACTGATCCTCAGGCACCCCCGGTCTACCGACTGGTGGTTGACCTCCGAGAACTGAACAAATGTGTGATCCCACAATATCCGGTGGTCCCAGATATTTCTTCACTATTGACTGCCATAGATCCCGAAGCTGCATTTTTCACAGTCATCGACTTGAAGAATGCGTTTTTCAGCATTCCAATACATCCCGACAGTCAATATCCATTCGGATTCAGTTTGAAAGGACGAAGCTTTAGGTTCACTAGAGCTCCCCAAGGCTTTACAGAAAGCCCGAGTATCTACAGCCAAGCGCTAAAAAGACAACTTGACAGTATCAATATGCCTGCCAACACAGCGTTGATACAGTATGTCGACGACATCCTCGTCACTGCAAGGACAGAACCAGAATGTGAAGAAGCATCTCTCACAGTCCTACATTTCCTGACAGACAAAGGTCACAAGGTGACTCCCTCAAAATTACAGTTCTGCGCACAGCAAGTAGCTTACTTAGGACATTTGCTGTCGAAAGAGGGTAGGCAACTAACACAAGAACGAATCCAACTGATTTCGACAATTTCACAGCCAAAGTCACAGAAAGAAGTCCGCGCATTCATTGGTCTCACTTCGTATTGCAGACAATGGATCCCTCAGTATGCCCACATAGTCAAGCCACTGATACAGTTAACCACAGTGGAAGCAGCCACTCACACAACTCTCCCTTGGACATCAGAACACTCCCAAGCATTTGAAGCTCTAAAACTAGCTCAGTGTCAAGCACCAGTTCTGGCCACCCGGAATTATAGCAAGCCTTTTACCCTGTTCGTGACAGAACGTGACGGAACAGCACTATCCGTCCTTACACAAGACCAAGCAGGAAGAAACAGACCCTGAGCATATTTTTCTAGCACATTAGACCCCGTAGCACAAGCTTTACCTGCATGTCTGAAATCTGTTGCGGCTACAGCCCTGGCCATAAGACAAAGTGACTCAATAGTGTTAGGACACCCCCTGATAGTACAAGTACCACATGCTGTGGAAGTCCTTCTGAAAAGAACACAGACACAACACCTGACTGTAGCAAGACTGACAGGATACGAACTAACGCTCTTTCAGCCACACATAGAGATCAGACGATGCAATGTCTTGAATCCTGCTACCCTTTTACCCTCAAGCTCAGATGACACAACACAACATGACTGTGTAGAAATGATTGACGTAGTGACAAAACCAAGACAGGACCTAACAGAGGTTGCACTCCCAGATCCTGATGTAACACTCTATGTGGATGGATCATGCATGAGAACAAGTTCTGGAGAGTTAGTAGCAGCCTATGCAGTAACAACGGACTGTAAAGTTATAGAGACCCAAAGAATTGACATTCTGTCAGCTCAAGCAGCAGAGCTCATCGCTCTGACACAGGCCTGCATATGGGCAAAACAATTGAAAGTGAAAATCTATACCGATTCCCAATATGCATTCGATGTAGTTCACAATTTTGGAGTGTTGTGGCAGGAACGAGGTTTCCTTACCTCACATGGGGCCAAAATACAGCATGGTCCCCTGATTCAAGCCCTACTAGATGTCATACACCTACCTACAGCCATAGCTATTCTGAAATTTAAAGCGCATACCAAAGCTACCGACACCATATCCAAAGGAAATGACTTAGCGGACCGAACTGCTAAACAGACAGCTCAGCATCTAGTGAACACATCAGACACTCAGGTACCAATACAGACGATCACATGGTAGTGAGAGACCCATTGAAAGATGTGCTAGACATACAGACTCATGCCACCTCAGACGAAGTAAAGAAATGGGCTGAACAAGGAGGGGTCCAGACAGATCAAGGTTGGATGACCAAAGACCGAACAGTGTGGTTTCTCCCTGACTCTATGGTACAAGTTATAATTGACACAGCCCATAGCCCCGCCCATTTAGGCGAGAAAGGTATGCTGGACAGTTTACGGAATATCTGGTTTAACAAACATCTGAGAGCTGCAGCCAAACAGAAAGTAAAAACTTGCATGATATGTTGCCAATTTAATCCGGGTAAAGGTGTATCAGTAGAACAAGGTGGATTCCAGCCTCCTGATCATCCCTTCGAAGTCCTCCAAATGGATTATATCCAGATGGACAGATGTAGAGGGTACAAATATGTGCTAGTGGTAGTGTGCACACTGACACGATGGGCTGAAGCATATCCCGTCCCAGACTATGGTGCCCAGACAACAGCTAAACAATTAGTGAGAGAATTCTTCCCCAGATATGGGTTACCGAGGGTCATCTATTCAGATAATGGACAGCCTTTCTCCTCCAAATTAATGGAGGCTGTTTCTCTTTTATTTGGATATTCCTGGAGATTCCATTGTGTCCGACAACCTCAAGCAGCAGGCCTAGTTGAACGGCACAACTAGACCCTGAAGACAAAACTAGCCAAAGTATGTGCAGAAAATGGGATAGACTGGGTCACTGCCCTCCCGGTCGCTCTCTTTTATATGCGAATGGTGGCACATTCCCGGACGGGACTGTCCCCTTTCGAAATAACATTCGGGAGACCTCCTAACATCTGGGGTGTCCCTTCTCCTAGAAAACTGACTGACGTTGATTCTAATATGCTGACAGATTACCTGGCTTCCTTGATGTCTGCACTCCAATCTTGTCGTTCACAGGTTACAGCAGCATTTCCGGACCTTACCACGCCTGGAGAGCACGCCATCAGGCCCGGGGATTGGATCCTAGTCAGGAACTTTGATCATACCAGCCCCCTGGAGAAGAGATGGACAGCTCCTAAACTGGTCCTGGTGACTACGAGGACCGCCGTCAAAGTGGAAGGACGCAAAGGATGGCTCCATGCTAGCCACTGTCGCAAATATTTTGGACCCACACCCACAGACACTGTGCCTTGTTCAACGGCTACCAACGCCACGGATGTAATTTCACCAATTCCAGAACTCACTCTTCAACAGGAATACAGATCGCGGCTGCGATCTCACCAAAAACAGACTAAAGACATTGCACCTGACCATAACGCACCGGTGGCTAATTAAGACCAGGAACAAGCTCTTGGTGAAGCGACTGCTGGGGGACGTTTTTGGTCTTGTGTCCAGAGACATCTTGATATTAAATCCAGAGACATGATGAGGAGAAATGACGCAGTGCGTCAATGGAAAAAGACTAATTATGTAAAATTACAGCATAGCAGGTTCTCGATTTTTCTGTTCATAATGTTACTTGTTTGCTGTGTAGGAGCCTGCCTGGGATGGATCTTATGTACAGTTTTCCCTCCACATTCTTCCACGTTTGTACAGAATACTACTATGCATTCCCATGTAGATCTTCCCCCACACCTTGAGGACAGAAGAAAGGAATTTATAAATAAAACATTTATTTCCACCCTCCACAAACACCAGCTCATAGTCAACAAGACCAACTGGGTTTGTGGCTTGATGCCACATTCCGTGCATAAGGGAATGCCCTTTTTCTCCCTCCCGTTCGGTTATTCAGGATCTGCCTATGCCTTAGCCATGATATTCTCTGCCTCCGTCAGAAACATTCCCCCGACCAAATTGAAAAACGAAAGTAATTGGAATGAGGTAAAGACCAAAATAGTAAAGGCTGTTTCTAAAATGGTGGATCTCACTGTCACCTGGGGGAGGGCCGAAGATCACGAAAATATCAGTTACTCCCAGTTCCATGACATTGCTTCCTTCAGGGAAATGTTTTCCGTCGACCAAAGACGGACAGATCAAGGAGGTTGAGTAGTACCGCAAAACGGCCGGTTTTGCGTAAGGGGGAAGGGAAAAGGAGAAGTAATGGGGAACAGCGAGTGTGACAGGACATACACACTGCCCGCTCCCGATTTTCCGACCATAGTAACTGCCCCAAACACCTATTTCATTTGTGGACCCCATGCACGCACCTGGTTGCCCCAAGGCTGGTCTGGAAAATGCTACATCGCATTCTTATTACCACCGACTTACACAGCCCCCGCCAATTACCATCTGATTGACCCTCTGACCCAAGTTAGGAGACAATGAAGGGGGGTCATAGACGCAGAAGATACTACGGGACAAGAAGTAGGAGACTTCTTTAAAGGTTTTCTCCCTTTCTGGGGACCTATGGCAAATAGTCGCCACATCCGGCAACTAACCCGTGTAGTTCAGGCCGCCATAGATGAAACAACTGGTGCCTTAAATAACATTACAGCTGAGGTCGCTGCAGACAGACTCATGACCCTGCAACACCGTATAGTTTTAGATGTCCTGTTAGCCGACCGTGGTGGTGTGTGTAAGGTAATAGGGTCCAGTTGTTGTGTATTTATTCCTGACAACGCTCCCTCCGTCTATTCTGCTATCTCCCGCCTTCATGTTCTATCCGACAAATTGGATATGGACACCGGCACATGGTCCCTGACCGGCTGGTTTTGGGACCTCCTGTCCACCTGGGGGTAGAAGGCACTAACAGTCCTGGGTCTCGTTCTGGCCACTATCTTCACCTGTTGCCTCTGTGTCCAGTGTGGCCCCGCCCTTTGTGGACTGTGTGCCACTTCCTGTACTCCTCGTCCACGAAATAAAGGAAAGAAAAATGAAATGATCATGTTACAGGAGCAAGTATACGATCTGATGAATATAGAAATTGACTAAGAATTTCTGTAATAGGGTTTCTATGGGACAAGAAGGGAATGTGGAATTTGACTAAAAAGCTCCCTTTTCCTCTGGTGTCCCATCATGCACCCTATCCACCCTGACGTCGACCAGGCAAGCAGACTCTCCTAATTTCAAGCATAAACCCCATTGTACCCCCTCTTGCCTGCTCTCTTTTTCGTAAAAGCTGACCCATGCCAAGAATAATGTCCAACCATCATGTAACCTACGGTATTTTCCCTTTGACAAAAACAAAGTCAGTCAGATGGCTGACTCGGAAAACCCCCTTCCCTGACTCTGTCACCGAACGAGCAGCTCTCGCTCGTCAATGATTTCCTAGTTTGCGAGGACAGCCACGGGTTGGGTTAACAACCAAGGGAAAACATAATCAAGCACACGAGACTGCCACAAAGAAGAATAGTTTACTACAGCCCATTCTCCTTCTTCCCCGCTGCACACACATACCATTGTGAAACATCACCATCTTTGTGTATGAAGTAAAGAACGCACAATGCCTCGTCCCCTTTGCCTTTCCGATAGCAATGACCCTGTAACAATGCCTCGATTCTCTGTCCTCAGATACCAGCAACTCTGTAACTTGCCACCACAATCACCACGATGCAATATGTTTGTTTATATGCTATTCAGGTTATTCTTCAAATGAGAACAAGTATGCTATGTCTTTGATTGAATCAAGTCTGAGGGAAACTCCTTCTTTTCGATTGTACTTGTATTGTATAAAAATGCTGATCTGTTCCAAGTAAAGTAGATTACTCCTGAACCCGCTTGGTGAAGGAGCTATCCCTTAACTCGAGTTCTGGAATAAAACCCTTTCAACTCGAAGACCACGGACTCTGCTCCTCATTTTATGCATTACCATTTTCTTGGGTAATTATAGAAATTCCGACACGGCGTAAATAACTAGCTTTTTATTTACCACACATGTCTGAACTGGGGTGGTGTGGAGTGCAAAAAAACGATGGATTTAGGCCCAGATCTCTGTACTGGGGTGAATGTATGACATTGTTCTGCATTCTGTCCATCAACTGTTGTTTTTGCAAGGGTTTTTTTCTCCAGCGGCCCCCTGTCCATCATACAGTCCACAGCGTGGAGGAGTGGAGAAAGGGAACACTTTCTTTGCTGGAGATAAGTGGTAAAGGGAACCGGGCGACCCAACAGGGGAAACTTGACAAATTTGCGTACAGCAAATACTTTCCTCCACTGCCAGAATGGACTGGGCGCGCTGATAAAACCTCGGAGGAGGCGGGAGCGCCCAAAGTGACTTTGGAGGACATAATGGCCACCCTTAATATTGTGCAGACAACAGTGGGCTCCATCTCCGCAGATGTGACTTTCCTCAGGGCGGATTTCCAGAAAATGTCTGTAGAGTCACAGAGGTAGAGCAGGTGACTGCAACCTTGACGAGGGACACTACCACGCTGATCCAAACAGTGTCACAACTGGAGGCTGACAACACGTGTTTGGCGGCGAAGTTTAATGACCATGAAGCGCACTCCCGTCGCAATAATGTTAGAGTTACGGGACTGCTCGAAAGTTAAGAGGGCCCGCCATGGACCTGTACGTGGTTGAACTGAAAAAAATTAGACTGCAGCCTCGAGGTCTTTCCACTTATTTCTCAGTAGAACACGCACACAGGGTGCCTGGAGGTAGGCCCAAAGTTGCCCCCCCAACCCCAGACCAATACTGGCTCTTACAAACAGCTCGAGTGGCGCCACCCCTGCGTGTGCAGAATTCAGTGGTCTCCTTCTTCCCGGACTACACGGCAGCAGTCTCGGCGCATCGTAGGAGCTTCCTAGAAGTCAAGAAAAAGTTAAGAGCCCAAGAACTGCCCTACTCCATGTTATACCCGGCGAGGCTCCTGATGGTGGCAGATGGGAAGACATGGTTCTTTGAAACCCTAGAAGAGACCCACAATTGGCTCGAGGGATGGCGGCAGGTGAAGAACTCCGGACGCGCCAACGGACGGCGTCGGCGTCCTGGGATGGAGGACAATTTCGATGAACACGAGAGACGGTCGGAGGAAGAGATACGACTACAGGAGGAGGCCGGCGAGTGAGACAATGTGTGTTAGTCCCACGCTGTGTGCGGACAGCATAAGTGGAAACCTATTGGGACTCGCCTCGGCTGCGAAGCAACAATGGACCTTTCAGTATCTATGGACTCTGGGGCAGGGGATGTATGCGGTCATCCTTGGACTTCCCATTCCCACGCATGCAAGTAATGTTTAAGGGTTTGGGTACTAAGCACTCTGCTGAGTTAGGGTGGCGGGCAGTTTTGAGTCCGCATGGCGGGGAGGCAGGGAGGGGGGTGGGGGCTAAGGGATTGTTTAACTGTTTCCTTTCTCAAGTTCAAAGTTTCAGTTTGGAAATAGTTTTTTGGGTATGCAATGCAAACACACAGCACAGAGTACAAACCTCACACCAGCAAATCCTTATTGCCCTTTATAGGCCCGCTGGACATATCGATGGGGAACACAGACTATATGGCGTCTGACTCAAGTCCTTTAACTCCGGTGCCGCCTCGCATGTTACTTACGTGGAATGTGCGTGGCATGGGTGACAAAATAAAACGGGGTCTGGTCTTACACTGTATTAAGAGGAGTGCCCCGGCGGTGGTTCTACTGTAAGAGACACACCTTACCGGCACCATGTGCATGGCGATGGATAGATGGGGGTATAAAATGATGGTACATTCAGAGTTCACTACAGGGTTCAGGGGGGTGGGTATACTGGTACGGAAACATTTCCCATTGATAATCCATGAAGTTAAAACTGATGGCTCAGGACGATTCGCTGCAATAGTCGCTCAATGGGAGGGGCGGCCTCTTAATATAGTTTTTGTTTACATTCCTCCTGCATTACACACTGTGGCGCTCTCCGATCTAAGAGCGTTACGGAGGCAGAACTGCTCCTTGGCTGGGACTTTAACGCTATTGTGGACGGGGCCATTGATAGGTATCCTGTGCAGGCGGGTAACTCGGGAAAGTCCCACCTGGGGAGTTTTATGGACGTACTTGGGCTCACAGATGTGTGGCGGCGGCACCACCTGACAGCGCAGCAATTCACATATCACTCTGGGGTACATAATAGTCTAACGAGAATAGATTACTTCCTGGGGTCGGCGGGCAGTCTTGCAAGCATAGACAGCATAGAGATCCAACCCGGAGGCATCTCTGACCACTCCCCGATTCTCCTGCAGTACATACACTACCATTAGATGAGGCGCCGCACCTACCCGATACGCCCTGGCTATCTGCAAGTCCCCAAGATTAGGAAGACAGTCACGAAAGCGACGGACCTCTACTTCCAAGAAAATGCTATGTCAGTCGACTCCCCGACTATTCTTTGGGCGGCGTATAAAACTGTACTTAGGGGGCAGGCCATCGCCTCAATTGCAGCGCATACGCGGGAAAAACAACTAGAGCACCACTCGTTAGAACTGGAATTAAGTACTGCAGAGGCCCAACACGCCAATAGCCCAACCCCTGACACATCCCACAACCTGCGTATCACTCTGAGACGACATAGGCAGCACCTTAAGGAATTGACCAAACTACAGATAGAGACACACAACACAAGATATATGGCATAGGTGACAAAGCCATGAAATTGCTGGCGTGGCTAGACAAGAGGGACAAGGGAGGTAGATGGATATCGTAGCTTAGTTCAGGTGAGGGGCAGGGGACAACCGAACCATGACTGATAGTGCACACACTGGCACGCCACTTTCAAACAGTTTACTCGCCAGCCTCTGAAATGACAACTGAATAGAGGCGTTGACCTATGTGCAAGATCTTGACATGCCCAGACTCACCCCCGAGGCAGCAAGTGAACTTGAGGCAGATCTCACAGTTGAAGAGCTGCAGACGGCAATCGGGACACTGCAGTCGGGTAAAGCCATGGGGCAAAACGGCATACCCATCGAACTTTACAGAAGAACGGCTGGGACCATCGCCCCTCATTTGCTCAATATGTTTACGGACAGCTTAAGCGAACTCCCGCTGGATCAGCGCATGGCCACTATAGTGGCTATACCGAAGCCGGGTAAACCGGCGGATAGATGCACCTCCTACCGCCCTATATCATTGCTTAATGCGGAGGCTAAGATCCTCGTTAAACTACTGGTGACTAGGCTGACACCCCATTTATCGGCAATCATACATCCAGACAAGTCTGGTTTTATGCCAGACATGAATACTGCCCTCATTTGAGGCTCCTGCATGGAGTTCTCGCCCGAGCAGATTGTCTTCAGGAACCAACTGTGGTGCTGTCATTGGATGCACAAATGGCATTCGACATGGTTGAATGGCCCTTCCTGTTCGCAGTGCTCCTTCACCTGGGATTTAGGCCAACATTCTGTGCGTGGGTTAGGCTTCTATACACCAAACCAATGGCTCATATCACTGCTAATGGTCACATCTCCTATGATTTTCCCTTGGCACTCGCCAAGGCAGCCCCTTATTGCCGCTACTCTTTGCTCTGGCACTGGAGCCACTGTGGCGGCATGGATACGGTGGGAGCCAATGATAATGGGACTCAGATGGACAGATAGTTGGGAGGACCGCGTTCTCTTTATATGCAGACGGCATATCTGTCCTTTCCGAGACGCTTCATCCTAACCCTTCTTAACATTTGCACAATTTTTGGGAGGGTGTCTGGTTACACCATAAACTGGTCTAAGTCAATACTATACGTACTGCATGGCCCCCACGCCGCAGCTTCCCACAGACTATCCACTCCGGATTTCTGAGGGCGCATTTAAATATTTAGGCATATATGTCACCATTGATTCAGTGCAATTCTTTCAACAGAATCTGCAACCACCCTTAGACCGCCTCAAGAGAGATGTGCGCCACTGGGGTACCCTGCCTCTGACTCTGCTAGGGAAAGCAGCACTTTACAAAATGATGTCCCTACCTCGCTTCCGATATGTACTAGAGAATACGCCATTCCAGGTGTCACCCTCCTACCTCCATACAATAGCATCACAGGTCTCCAGCCTCCGGCATATATCGCGCAATCCAAGTTGGTGCATGGCTGGTATGATGGAGGGATAGCACTTCCAAACATTCAACTGTACTATTGGGCGGCGCAACTAAAGGTAATTAACCAGTGGCTACATGCTCCACAGTCCGACCCAGCATTCAAGGCGGACAGGGAGTTGTTGGGTATGAGAGGTATGCTTTCCCCCCTCTATGACAAAAGACTGACCCCAACACTCATTGGACCCCTGCTACAAACCGTGACTATCTGGCAGGCCGCCCAGGCCAAACTAGGATGGCGCGGGGTTCTGACCCAGCTAACACCGTTGTGGGATATAAAGCGCTTGGGTAGATTTGATTTGATTTGATTTAAAATTATTTCTAGAGCGCACGTATACCAGCGGTTTCTTGGCGCTAACTCTAACTGGATCCAGAGCTAATAGGCAGGGAGGGGTAGGGGAAAATTAATCAAAAGACTTCTTGAACAGGTAAGTCTTGAGGTGTCTACGGAACTGAGGGTACTGTGTAATGGTACGAAGTTCAAGGGGAAGGGAATTGCAAAGGATCGGGGCAAGGGTGGCGAATTTGGATCCTCCCCACTTCTTTCTCCGGAAACGGGGAACAGTGAGGAGGGATTGAGAGGACGAGCGTAATTCCCTAGTGGGAACGTATGGAGTAATCTCGGACGAGATAAAGTCCGGAGCCAAGCCAAGTCGGGCCAGAAAGGTCATGGTTGCAAGCTTGAATTGGACCCTGGCACCCACAGGGAGCCAATGTAAGGATTTCAGAAGGGAGGTAGAATGGTGAAATTTAAGAAGTTTGAAGGCCAGGCGGGCCACCTGGTTATGAATCTGTTGTAGGTGCCGCAAGCTGTAAGCGGGAATGCCGGCATATAAAGCATTACCGTAATCCAGGCGGGACACCACCATGGCCAGGATTATAAGTTTGAGGGCAGAGAAAGTGAAGAAGCGAGACACTCTGCGAATGGTGAGCAGGGAGAGAAAGGAGGAAGATACCACAGAACTAACCTGGGAGTGAAGGGTGAGTTGTGAATTGATTTTTATGCATAGGGTTTTGACAGAAGGGGAGGGAGCAGGGGAAGGGGCAAGAGAAGAAGGCCAGAAAAGAGAGGACCAGGGGCTGGATGAACCGCCCGTCAACACCAACTCGGTCTTGTCAGGGTTGAGTTTAAGGTGGTTGTAGTTCATCCAGTCCCTAATATGGAGCATGACAGATTGAAAGTTTAGCACAGAAGAGGAAGAAGAAGATAGGTTGAAAACAAGCTGGAGGTCATCCGCATAATTAAATACGGCGACCTCCATCTGTTGAAGGGAAAAGATAAGAGGGGCGAGATAGAGATTGAACAAGAGGGGGGAGAGGGAAGAGCCTTGGGGAACCCCGCACTGAAACAGTGAGAAACAGTGTGGGCTTTGATAACTGGGAAGACATTGGTATCTCTAAATTGGGCGACATGTGGCATAATGGTGAAATAGTCCCCTGTGAGTGCCTTCAACAACAATATGAACTGGCGTCCTCAGAGCTGTTCCGATACACACATATTAGGCACACCTTAATGTCAGCATTACCGCCTGGTACTGAAGTTCCGGAGGCATCTCCCATGAAAGATAAGTTGCTGACAGAATGCATGCAAAAGAAGGCCACCTCACTCACATATCGTAAACTGGTAAACAATCTGCCCGACCCAACAGGGCCCCTGCGAGGTAAATGGTCTCATGATCTAGGCGAGTTTGATGACACAGAGTGGCAGGAGGCGCTGGCCTCTCCACGGGAGGGGGGCATCCCCTCACGGCTCAGACTGGTACAGCTCAGAAATTTACACCGCTCATATTACACTAGGCACACCTCACACATAATAGGTAGGGCAACACATCCTTTCTGTCTGCGTGGCTGTGGGGGTGAAGGTACCTTTTTCCACACCATATGGGAATGCCCCAAAATCAAGGAATACTGGACGCTGGTGATGAGGATAATGTCACAATCGGCGAAAGTATCGTTAGTACCAGAGCCCAAATGGTGTTTGCTAAATATATGGGAACCTAATGACCTAGTAGGCGTATCAAGAGAGAGAGAGAGGACTAGTTAGCTTGTCCGAGTCCCTGTGGGTTTATATGTATCGTCAATAGAGACTAGCTACCTATGACTTTAAGGGAAGGACTCTGACTTGTTTTTTCAGTCGGCACCTTTTCGGTGTGGTCATGAAGCCCTCGCCCACCAACCTGGTTGGTGGCATGCTTCATCATCGGGCCCACCCAGTGACACCTAATGTGTCCCGGGTGTGCTACGACGCCTGATTACAGCGGAGCTGGTATTTTTCTGAGAGTGCAGTGTTAGGGGTTAGTGAAGTGAAAATTAAAACGGCTTGGCGGGCGTTCCAGTACCTGAGGGTACATTACATTTTAATAACTGGGCCTCCGTCAGCGGTTAAAACAAGGCAGGAGGATGTATGGTGGCTAGTTATGACCTCCTACATCTGTTGTCGGTCGACATGTTTCAGCCAGTGCCTTTGTGTTAATTCTGGCTTTCCTCAGGACCATTTAAAATAAACGTGCTGGTGCAAACTAAAAATGTGGAGTGTTTTACAGACTATGTGTTCAAGGTGTGAGAGGGGGATTCCCTTCTCAAGCATACCTTTACATACAACATATAGGACGTAGACAAAACATGTAGGGAAAGAGAGTCACTTTATAAGTTGCTTAAAGTCATTAAAACATATAATGTAGCCGATTCTAAAGAGCAAGGTGTGGAGACTAAAGTCGTCGAAAGTGTAACGTCAAAACTTGATAAATTCAAACTACACGTGGAACTGGCAGAATTCTTGCGAAAGTTGAAACTCAAGGCCTTTTTTGAAAAACCTACAGTGGATGACATTTTCACCAAAGAGAACCCAAACATTACCGGCCTCAGACCAAAATCAACCTTCAACCCACCACCTGCCACTGTCTCTCCAGAGATCACAACCCATGAATTAGATGTGTATAACGACATTGAAAAACTGAACCCGACTAACAATTTCAATAACCTATCCAAAGAGTACAGGAACACCATCCAACGTCTCCAAAACAACCCTTCCATCATTATCAAACCAGCTGACAAGGGGGGAGGTATCATACTAATGGACAAGACAGACTATGACAGAGAGTGTCAAGACTCCTAAGCGACACGCACAATTACAAGAGACTGGAGCAAGATCCCACCCCCACACTACGAACCACCATCCAAACCCTGGTAAAAAGAGCTAGTGAAGCGGAACATATCTCTAAACAGGAAGCAGAATATCTCTACCCACAGAAAGTCAAAGTCCCATATTTTTACAAGGTACCAAAAGTACATAAAGGCACAACCCCCCACCCCCGATAGACCCATAGTATCGGGCATCAACTCCCTCCTGGAGCCTCTATTACGTTACTTTGACTATTTCCTCAATCCACTAGTCCAACAGACCCCCATCTACATAAAGGACACAAAACATCTCCTTCAAGTCATCAATAATATACCCTTTGATGACAGAACCCAACTACTGGTTGGACTGGACATCGAGAGCCTGTATACTAGCCTCCCCCAGGACGCCACATTACAGGTCCTCAGGGACATCCTCATGTAGACGCCATGGTCGTACCACACTCCGAGAGAATTCATCCTAGAATGTGCAACGCTTGCACTCAAGGAAAATTACTTTGAATACGAAGGATCTTTTTCCCTGCAGACCAATGGTACATCCATGGGCAGCGTTTTTGCCCTAGTGTTGCGGGGCTATATGTTCATCATTTTGAACAAACACACATTGCAGCCAATAACAAACTAAGCATGGGCGGAAAATCCGTTTCGCTCGCGGATTTTGCGGATTTTCAGTAAATTCGCAATCCGCGAGATTCGCGAATCTCCCGCAAAATACGCAAATCCGCGAGCAGCGGATTTTATGGCTTGCTCGCACTGTTCGCGTGAGTTCGCGGCTTCCCAGTACAACTTCGCGCCCCGCGAATAAGCGCTAAATTGCAGAAATACGATCTTAGCAAAACTGAAACTACTTACCAGGTTCAAAAGTTCAGGCTCATCATTAGTAGCCATTTCCTGTAGTGCTTCCTGAGGGGCCCCTCCAGAGTTCAGTTGCCTACTTGCAACTATTATGTGACCCAGCTCTGAACCTCAGAATAGTTACACATATGCCACAAAGGTCCTGAATTACAGCTAAGGGAGACAAGCAGGAGCCAGGCTGGAAGTTCAAATCCATTAATCAGCCCCTAATTCATTATTGTCAGTTGGGGCAGGGCAGGTGTTGTAACTAATTTCGCAGCAATGAAAGCACTTAGCAAGTGCAAAAGATCACTAATCAGGAAGCACTAAGGAAGCAGGTGCCAGCTAAAAAAATATTCTGTGACACATTAATCAGCCCCAAATTAATTCAGGTCACTTGAGGCAGGGAAGGTGTGCTTTGCTTTGCCACAATAATGTACACTGACTGGACAACCAGAGGGTGCTGTGATGAAACAGAGGGTGGCATGGGTGGGCCAGAGGGTGCCATGAGTAGTCAGAGAGTGGCAGTGGTGACAGAGAGTGGCAGTGATGAAGAAGAGTGTCCCAAACAGGCTGGACATGTAGAAACAACAAGTTCGCAAAACTTGCGACCCGACAGGTAAGTTCGCGTTTTTGCGAAATTGTACAAAACCCTCGCGAACTGGCAGAAAGACGCGCGAACACAAAAAAAAAAATCCGCAAATTCGCGAGAATTCGCGGATTTTGCGAATTGCGAGTTCGCAAATCCGCAAAATTCGCGAACGCGAGATTCGCAAAATTCGCCCATGCTTATAACAAACCCTTTTCCAACAACATCTTGAAATGGCGTTGATACATTGACGACATCCTTGTAATCTGGCAGGGCTCCGAACTAACCCTTGACAAATTCCTCACATCGCTAAACAGCAGAGATCCCTACCTCAAGTTCACGAGCACTGCTAGCGCAAACCAACTAGCCTTCCTAGACCTAGACATCATGGTCAAACAAGGGGCCCTTGTCACAACAACATACTACAAACTAACCCCCAGGAATTCCCTGCTCCATTTTGAGAGCTTCCACCCACGACCACTCAGGGAAAACCTCCCCTACGGCCAATTCTTGCGTATACGCAGAAACTGCAGCCATATAGCAGACTACAAGAGACAATCCTCCAACCTAGCACAAAAACTCCAGGATCGTGGCTACCCCCAAGCCATCATTTCCAAAACCATGAAAAGAGCCTGCAATCAGAATAGGGATGCTCTCCTTGAGACTACGGATAAGGAACACCAAGACCAGCCAATAACCTGTGTGACTGCGTACAACACAGCTTCTAACGAGGTGGCAAAGTTAATCCGCAAAAATTGGAAGATCATCAACTCAGGCCAGAGACAGTGGGACACACCAAGGTTTGCCTTTAAAAGGTCCAACAACTTCAAGGACCAACTGGTGTCCACTCGCCCTAGAACACAGATCAGACCAGAACCCAATACCATCCTCAACACCTGGGGCCTGCCGAAAGTTACTGGCCACTACCCCTGCAATGACTGCAGTGTGTGTCACCTTAACAGACACACCAAAACCCTAGACCTTGAACCTAATAAAACGTGGACCCAACGTGATCACACCAATTACAACTCATGTAATGTGATATACCTCCTAACATGCCCCTGTGGTCTGCGCTACATCGGCATGACCACACGCAAGATACGTATCAGGGTGACAGAACACAGAAGCACCATCAGGTGTAAAAAGAACATTAGCAAACTGACTAATCACTTCCTTCCAATGACCTAACCTGTTCTGTCATCGAACAGTTCCCTGAAAATGTGGATGATAACAAGAAAAAACTGCTTAACAAAGAACAGCGTTGGATTTACCGCCTCTCCCTACAAACAGAAAGGCTGAATGATGCCATCCCTTGGAACTCCAACACAGCCTGACTGACCACACACTTCCCCAGGTTCAAGAAAGAACCAGCAGAACACTAACGAGGGTGCGCATCCACTCAATCACGCCACACTCGTCCTGAACTACCACCACCATGTGTCGTGCACAGTGACATGCACATTGTGGATGTAATACACTCCTCCGCAAACTCTTTACATTTTGCCCAGCACTTCCAATGTGTCAGCACACCTCGGGCCTTCAGTAGCCTTTGCCTAGCCGAGAAGCCACTCTGCCATGCTAAGCGTAATTCCCACAACGCATGCGCGAAACATACCTAGCACGCAAGCGCGATAAACTCTCCACCGTGCATATGCTGCACTCAGCTCGCGCTGTTTCACCCTAGCGCCTGACACACTTTGCACTCCCCGGGCAGTCTTTCCACTATTGCTTCCCATTCCAGGTGATAAAAATGATCCAGCCGATAAAAACAGCAAGGCAGCCAACGCCCAAAACACCGGAGTGTGAAGACGGCGCCACAGGTACACCGCAGGCTTAGACCAGAATGGCTGTGAGTATGACGATCCTTGGACAGAAACCCTGGGTAAGCGCTCTTACAGGTCTCCTAACCCCCAGTGGCCACACATTTCTCCCCACATGATCAAACCCTCACTGATTCACTCCAGGTAGCATCGGCTGCTAATAACCAGCGTAAGAACAGAACTCTTGCGCCATATATCACATAGTGTGTGTGTGTGATGCCCGTGTTCTAGCCTCACCACGCCTATGCTAGAGGACGATTATCACCCTAACAGTATCACCAATACTGTTACACTTTCGCCGAATTTAGTCTCCACACCATGCACTTTAGAAACGGCTACATTGTATGTTTTTATGACTTTATTTATTTATTTATTTATTTGAAAGTTTTATAGAAGCAACTTGTAAAGTGACTCTCTTTCCCTACATGTTTTGTCTACGTCCTATATGTTGTATGTAAAGGTATGCTTGAGAAGGGAATCCCCCTCTCACACCTAGAAAAACACCTTAGTGAGTGTAACACATAGTTTGTAAAACACTCCACATTTTTAATTTGCACTAGCACATTTATTTTAAAAGGTCCTGAGGAAAGCCAGAATTACACAAAGGCACTGGCTGAACATGTCGACCCAAAACGGATGTAGGAGGTCGTAACTAGCCACCATACATCCTCCTGCCTTGTTTTAACCGCTGATGGATGCCCAGTTATTAAAATGCAATTTACCCTCGGGTACTGCGACCCCTCCAGGCCGTTTTAATTTTCACTTCACTAACTCCTAACACTGCACCCTCAGAAAAAATACCAGCTCTGCTGTAATCAGGCGTCGTAGCACACCCGGGACACATTAGGTGCCACTGGGCGGGCCCTATGATGAAGCATGCCACCAACCAGGTTGGTGGGTGAGGGCTTCATGACCACACCGAAAAGGTGCCAACTGACAAAACAAGTCAGAGTCCTACCCATAAAGTCACATGTAGCTAGTTTCTATTGATGATACAACCTAATGACCTAACCGGTCAGGCTCAGAGCTGGGGATCATGATCGCTAAGCGGAATGTAGCCCAGAAATGGGGGGCAGCGGAGGCGCCAACGCTTACTGCATGGAGTAGAGACATGAATGCGGCCATGCTATCTGAAAGAACGGTGTTTATCACTCAGGGTGTCCTCAAAAGAGGAGTAAAATCTGGGTGTCCTGGAACAAATTTAGGGAGCATATATGTGATCCACCGCCTGAGCAAGACGATGGGGATTCTGACTCGGAATGACAAAAGTGTCCATGTACATTGTAAAAGGGGCTGCGAGCGTAATGATGGTATGGAACGGGGGTGTGCTTTAAAAGTATTGTTTGTGATTCTGTGTACTGTAAAGGTATTGCTTGTGCTTTTGTGTATCGTAATGTTATCCTTTACTGAAATGCTATGCACACGGTGTATATATTGCATTGCAATCAAGAAAAAGAGAGTGTTCGTTTCGTTTCATAAACTTTATTCGATTGTTTTAAAACATCATAAAAGTGTGCAGAATAAAACATTACACATATAAAGTTACAACACCAGGGGAGGTACTTATCATACGATTGGGCTAATAAGTTTTACGTAAACTGTAATAATTATTATACATAATTTAGGGGAAAACCATACTTTGTCTTACTGTAATAGATTTTAAAATAAAGGTTGCGGTAAAGAAACATAAATCCGGGTTCGCAAGTGAAAATAATAACTTCATAGCATTTCCTGTGGTATACATAGAATATTTCAAAAACATAGGTTTAAGATAAAAAATACGCTGAGCTTTGTACAAAGGACAGAGTAGGAGAAAGTGCAGAGTGCTTTGTTTGGTTAAACCGTCACACGGACAGGGGGTTACAGAATGGCATTTCATTGTAGGAAATGCCACCAAATTATGTACAATGCCAAGTCTTAGTCTTGAAAGTACAAATTGATGGGATCGTCTTCTGATAGCATTAAGGTACATAGGTATACCCGAAACATCATTTTTAAGAGAATAATAAATAACATGGGTAGAATACTCTTTTGTTTCAATTTTCCGCAAATCGGTTTTGACCCTCAGGAATTCACCATTAATCTCCTGTTTGGACAGAGAATTAATACATACAGGATCTTTACTCACATCCATATCAAACAGATCCTTAAAGGTTGAAATCACATATTTTAAGCCACGAAATGTTGACGACTTTTTCTAAAAGTAGGCAGTCCTTGATGATATCTTTGGTAAAGGCAGTTTCAGTCTTGGTAAAAATGGATTTCCAAACCAATAGTGGTCTCAGTCCAATTAGGTCAGCTAAATAGTCCAAACCAAGTTCTATGTGTGATAGGACAGTCGATGCCGAGGGTGGGAGGCAGAGCAATCGTTTGAGGAACATATTTTCCGTGATTTGCAGGTCCCTTACATTACAATGTCCCCAAACCCCGGAGCCATACAGTGCTATCGATACACATCTATGTTTATAAATATTCAGCATATCTATGATACGGCGGCTTCCTACTTTTGAGGCAAAGCGGAAAACGCCTAAGGAGGCCTTCCCCATTCTTGCTTTAACATTAGTTTGCTATGGGACCCAGGAACCTCCGTTATTAAAAGTAACGCCCAGATAACAAAAATTATTGACAACCTCAATACGGTTTTCCTTGAAATAAAAAGGTTTAAGATGTTTAACCTTTTTGCCACACACCAAAATAAAAGTTTTAGAATTATTAATTTTAAGTTTCTTCCCCTGGATAAAATCATAAAAACAGTTCATCAATTTTTGAAGGCCTATTGGAGTCCTAGAAAGTAGAACAGTATCGTCGGCATAGAGTAATACCGGGATAGGTAGACCTCCTGCTTGTGGGGCATCAGCTTGGATTTTCTTTAATTCCTGCTCGACTGAATTAATAAAGAGCGAGAAAAGCAACGGGGCCAAAACACATCCCTGTCGGATGCCAGATCTTACCTTGATCTTTCTTGTGCACTCCCCCGCTGGTCCATAACGGATTTGGGCCGATAAGTTGGAATAGAGTTTTGCTAAGAAGTGGATAATAGCAGAGGGGGCACCCATACCCAGTAAAGTTGACCACAACAAAGTGTGGTCGACCAGATCAAAGGCGCTAGAAAGATCCGCAAAACACAGGTACAGGGAGCCCAGTTTGGCCTTGGTGTATTTTCCTATTAGGAGGTTTAGGTTAATACAAAAGAGAGTGTTAATTGGGACCTACCCTGAAGATTATCCACAGTGTGGTAAAGAAAAAACATATTACCAATTTTGAAATTCAAATCTGAAATCTCCATATCCATACTGGGAGAAAGACAAAACATCAAGCCACTAGACTTGCTACAAACTGAGGCTTACATTTGATTTGGAACAGCTTGAAAAGCTAAAACTAGAAGTGTTTGGGTGACCTGGAGTTAATTCATAAAATCCCTTAACTCTTGCAGCACAACCCCAGCTCTAAATTGCAGTTTGGTTACTGCTTATTCAACTTTTATGTTTAAGGTCTGGATGGCCTTGATTTGAGGAACCCAAATCAAATATAGGCCCCTGGTCAAACAGAACCTCTTGGACTATCCTGAACTAGGTTTTTGACTATCATATTTTTCTATAAAATTGAAAATCCTTCACTGGGACAATACCCCAACTGTGTCAGTCCGTGAGTGCTTCCAAGTTGTGTACAGGGAATGGATTTGTCTCAGTTAACTTTAGGGAAGTATTTATTTTTAAAGTTTTGTTCATTTTATCATCTTTTATTTTTACCTTCTATTTTTTATCCATTTTTGCCTTTTGATTCGTTATGTAATGTTTTTACTATTATTCTTTATAAGCAGTTTTTTCTATTATTGTGTTTAACAAAAGTGACATATTTACCTTTTTCCTTCACTAATGGAATGTTTACAATGTTTCTGTATTTTATTTTCCCACTGATTTGTACATTAATAGGTTTGGTATTATTTTAATCCAGTGAAGTGTTTGATTTCCATTGATTTGCTTTTTATTATTGGTATCATTTCTTTGCTATTTTTGACTTTTCCCCTGATTTTTTTTATGTGCGATTATTAACATTTATATTTGCTGGAAATATTTTTTGATTTTGCATTCATTTTTCATACAATATTTTTCTCAACTGTTTAATGTTTCATTCATATACTGTTTCCATTTGTTACAACCTGAACCCAAAAGTTTAGCTTGAATTTGGACTCATATTTTCTTTATTAAATGTTTTGTTATTTTTAGTTTCACTGGTTGTGGGTATTAAAGGCCTTTATTTCTTACTGTGCTATTATAGCATTGGTTTATTAAGCACTGCTCTTACACTGACTTGCATTAAGGTTTTCCTCGTTGTTTGGCCCAAACTGAGCGAATGCTATTCTTATTGAACCTGCCTGTATCTTTTCTCACTGGTCCATGGGTCACTATCCTACACATCAATACAGCTAATTTCCGATATCGGCATTATATATGTTTACCACTGAGAGACACATATAAAGTGGTTTTGATTGAAATGACATGAGTTTTTGGTGTAGTGATAGATTCAGAGTTACAACACTCAGCTACAGAAAAGTAATGAGACAAAATAACAAAGTAAATTGGATATTGAATCCTTGTGCCTAAGAATAAATGTAAATGTAGAAAAAAATAACAATAAACTACTCCACACAGATTAACAGACAAAAACATTGTGTTCACCAGTCTGAAGAGGACACTTCAAGTGTAGGTTTTTGTAGAAATTCCCATCTGTACTTTCGGAAGCCCTTAAATGTGTTGCCTTCTCTGGTACTTTAACTTTTGATCAGCCTCTGGTCTCATGAACCTGCAATGGATTGTGGGTTGGATATACAAAGCAGGTTCATCGTTGGTAAAGATTTTACCTTCCAACTTATTCTCTGAAATGGAAGTCGAAATCTTCCAATGGAGCAATATTGTTCATTGTATCTGCAGACATCCTCTTGAGGTGAGATAGCCACTGAATGAGGTCCCGCTGAAGTCGTTGTCTTGGCGGTGAAAGCTCCAAGCTGAAGAAATTCGAATTTCGCAGTCGACAAAGTCCTTGCTTCAGGCAGATACTTTTCATACCTTCGACCACTCTAGATTTCTACCTTTGTCTTTTTTATGGAGTTCAAAATCCTATAGTGGGGTGACTTGAAGCTATATCCAGCAAGATGGCATCATATTCGGACACCTTTTCACGATGTCCTGCTGACACTTGAGAGGGCTTAGAAGTTCAAAAAGTTTCTAAGTCCCAACTTTTCAGAATTTTTGGAGCAGCTCCTCTTTGTCACTTCAAAGTTCCTAGGTCCTCGGAGGCCATCAGCATAGTCCAGTCCAGTTCCTGGTCATCTGGGACTTCAGGAAAAAGGCCTCTTGTAGCTTGTTGTATCCCTGTCGCAACATAGGAGGTCAGTCGACTGACCCTTAGAGTCTACTTCATAGTCATGGGTACAAGTGGGAGCAAGTCAGCCTCTCGGGCCTCATCATAAGTCTCAACAGTCAGTGCAGTGCTTCTTCCATCTTTTACAGGTCCAGTAGCGTTCTGAGGAAGGTGCTCAGGGGTACCACATGTATGCTTGGCATTAGCCTGTAGATGGGTGTGACTCAGCCCCTCCTTAACCAATAGGGAAAAAGTTCACTGGGGTGACCCAACTCACTTTTACGGCAGTTCCTGTGTGCCCTACTGCAAACAATCCCAAGTGCCCCCTTTACCTATATACAGCATGGCAGAACCTTCCCAGAGAGTGTTCTGATGAGCTGTCGGTGAGGTGCCAGCTCTGTATGTTTCACTAGCCAGTGGGTGGAAGTGACTCCTAGACATTCTCTAACCAATGGAATAAAGTTCCCAGGGGAAATCCTTTCCATTGTCGCAGCATATCATGTTTGGCTTACTTGCAAATTACTGCACCATGCACTATTCTAATCAGAGCACTGAGAGACTGAAATGCTCATGGGTGAGATAAACACATGAATAAATCTGGTGCAGAATACTGAGATGGATAACAAAGTCATCCAATCATGTACATGGGTTGACCCAAAACCCTTAGTATATATTATGCATTGGAAACACTGTAGCTGAAGCCTAGAAAGATGGCTTTCCTACATCATTGAATGACTTTTTTTACTGGTGACGTGAAAATGTGTGGGAAAAAGACATCTCTAGTGCAGTAAATGGCAGAACTATTCATTAACATTACAAATCAACCTACTGGTAACATGGATTAAATGTAAGAATATTTACAGCCCATTTCCCATAACAAGGCCCAGAATGAGCCTATTCCACTCAGACAACTTCAACATGTATTCAAAATCAATAGTCAAAATACAGCTATCACTATTCAAGGGGACAACAAGAAGCAGCTCTCTCAAAAGGCGTGATCACAGGGCTTTTGTAGTATACTGCATCACGCCCTTCCTAAAGATAATAAATTCTGCTCTCACACTAGTTGGCAAATGTTGTCCTGTTCCAAATATCCAAGCAAAATCCTAGAAAGATAAATATAGAAGACAGTCAGTAGCACATGGTATATCCCACAACTGAACATCAAGTTTCAGACCCACAATAGGAATGTACATTGCACTTGCAAACATCAGAGTAGATCACCTTATCTCCTCAAATGAAGGCCAGATTACAACACAGATAACTTTTGAAACCTAGGCAGTTTTTGATAATGTAGCTTACAACATCGTGGTCAACCAGCTAAAAGTGTAAAGAAATCAAAGGATAGTCACCGATTTTTCACTATTTCAGCCAAATAGATCCTACAAATTTATGATTTTATATGGGATGCCTCCGGTATCACCCCTTACCCTTTTTAATAATCATTTAAAGTAGTCATGAGCAAGGTATGTAACAATAATACAAGCAAGCAATTACATCCAATACACCCTAATACACAGTAGTAGAAAAACAAAACGAAGAGCCTGGGTGATATACATTTTCTGAACGGATTTTCGGATCCCAGGATTTCTGCTTTCACATTACTCTTTTCAGCCATTAATAGATGGACATCTTTATATTTCTCCTAATTCTGTTTTTTTTACATCAAAGGATAATGCTTTGTCTTTAATTCTTGGTTTATGAGGTCGGAGCATGGCTGGTAGGCAGAAGCTGTAACTGTGCATATTTTGCTTTAAATAAGGACTGCCTTGCATAATCCTGCTTGCTCCTCCATGGCCTAAATATTTCAGTTTTGTGTAGAAGTATCTAAATCTGTTACACCACAACAATAATGATTTCTTAACATTTGAAATGATGTGCTTTTTTTACCACTGAAAGGCAGACAAGTTGCTTTTTCGTAGAGATTCGAGAGTGCTGGATATGGCCATGTTAAATTTTGCCAGGTTGTTGCCCTGCTGGAGTATCAGTGGTTTTCTATTTTTTACCCTTCCCACACCTACCAACTGCAGCGAAACTGCAAAGTTTGTTATGTACTGTATTTTAATACAGTAACACAGGGTAACTTTGTTGTGATGATGCACGTAGATCTGGGAGACTGATGTAGTTCAGAGTTATGCTATGTATGAAATAAGAGATCAGTTGTGCATACTAAGGGCTATCGCTTTCAGGATGAGGTTACAACCAATAGGCAAGCCGATAGGTCAGTGTTACTGTAAACAAATAGATCAACTAAGCAGTCTCCAGGGCACCATGTATAATATGGCTACGATATGCAAAGTTCGTGTTACAGAGCGTAGCCTATTGTAGATTCTGATTACCGGCTAAAGTTTGTGGTGTCTCTCACTGCTCCTACATCATCTCCCATGTGGAGTTCCTCTATGCAAACTAGCAATATTTCCTTCTGGTCAATATTTTCTTGAAACTGCTAGTTGGGGCTGGAATTTCATGTGCATTTTTCTTGTGAGTTACCTTAATCACCATTCCCTTCTCACCCTTGGATACTGGGTGGCTTACACTTATTTTGATGTGGAGCTGATACCTCTTACTTTGAAATGTTTGGTCCATTCTTTTTTGGGGTATTCTGGTGGTACTGATTCCAGGGTTAGCTGTCAGGTTGCACTACCGAATAAAAGGGTGGTTTAGATTTAGTTATGTCAACAATAAGACCACGAGATGTGTCTGCTGCTAAATGTAGAGGTGACATTTTGGGGAGTAATTTGTAAAAACTTAAATGCAGAGAATCCACATTTTTGTGGAAGGCCAAGGTTGCAATAACCTCTTTCTGTCACTATACACTTCCTTCATCTTGCACATTCTTTTTTCATCACCTTTTCTACCTTAATCGTTGTTTTCCTATCTCTTTCTTCCCTTTCTGTCTTTTTATCTTTCCTTTGTTCATGGTCTGTTCGTAAAAAATGGGCCCGTATCACCTAAAATGAGTGTAGATGCCCACCATTGACACATTAATTAGTGGGTAGAGCTGAGTAAGAATACTTTGCATAGGAGATCGGTCTCTTCTTTTGGAGAGGGCAGGCAGCTAAAGCAATCACATCTACATGGAAATGTGCTGCATATTGAATATTATGCTGTTAGAAATGGAGGTCTCTAATTATCAGAGGTAGGTACATTCGTCAAGGTAGGGACCCTTGCTTCTAGTCAGGGTAAGGGAGATACACACTTTAGATAACCCCTACTTACCCCATTATTTGTTTGGCACGAGCAGACAGGCAGGCTTATCCCAAAGGCAATGTGTAAAGTATTTTTACTCAAACCATATCGTAACACAGTGAAAATAACACAAATGGACACCACACCAGTTTAGAAAAATAAGGTATCTATATATAAACCAAACAAGACCAAAACGACAAATATACAACATACATATATCAAAAATGCACTTAAAAAGAGTTACCTGCAGAAATAGCACTTGTAGAAACAAATAGCTCCACCTTGGGCTATAAGGACGTCATGACAGGCAAAAATCCAAAGTTCTGCGCAGACTGCGAGGTGCGTGGTGTCGGGCACGGAGTCACGCAGATCCCCAAATAACAGTACTTTGGAAAACGAAGACAATGGATGATGCAAAGCATTGTGGAGGTGAGGCATCAGTGCCAAGGTCGGGGTAGGGTAGGCATGTCTGCAAGGAGGCAACGTATCAAGTCCAGGACCGAAAACAAGCATCCTAGGACCACTTTCAGGGTTTCACCCCTCATCAACCAGGATAGCTTGAATCCAGTGGCAAAGTGAGCCCCAGACCCATGTCTGTGCATACTTCGTGTACTTAGGGCGAGGAAGCAAAAGACACACAATTGATGGACAGAAAGTAGAACAAATCAACACATTCACCCCCAGTCAGGAGATCTGTGTTAAATCCATCATTCCTTTGCTCACCATGCCACCTCAGTTTGAACCTGGCGATATGCAAATCAGCCTTGATCATGTGCCTCATTGGAACAGTCCAGCACAAACTGCCAAGCCAGGTCCTCCCTGGGCTGGAAACAATCATCCTAGGACCGGTGTCGGGGTTTCAACCCTCATCAGCTAGGATAGCTTGAATCCAGTGGTACTGGGGTGAATGTATGACATTGTTCTGCATTCTGTCCATCAATTGTTGTTTTTGCATTTGTCACCCCTAGTTGGACGGGTATGCCCAGACGTGGGTCCCATGCTCTCTCAATGTCACTGGAGTCAAGCTATCCTGGATGATGAGGGGTGAAACCCCGAAACCGGTCCTAGGATGCTTGGTTCCAGTCCAGGTAGGACCTGGCCTGGCAGTTCCGGCTGGACTGTTCCCACTGGGCGCAGGGTCAAGACTGATTTGCATATGGCTGGAATGGTATGGTGAGCAAGCAATACAGTGGATTTAGGCCCATATTAATTTAGTGGACAAAATGACAAAAATCCAATAAGTAGATCGGAGTTATGAATTTATAAATATTATCTTAAAATAAAAAGTCATAAAGCACTAACCAGAGCCATCTGTTCGTACTTAACCAGGTTTGAATCTGAAAAGTCAAGCTGCTTGCAATGGAGCACGAGTCAGATACAGAAGCCATGTAGTCTCCCTGACAACAGTAGCTTTCCGCAGGATGCCTCAATGTCAAGAAGCAGCTACGTCAGTTCTGAGTAATACATTTGGGCCCTGCGTCTGTGTTGAACCCCTGTATGATGGAGGCGATGCGTCGTCATCGAGCCTAAGTCGTGTCCTGCGACATCATTGAGCTGCGCAGGGATGAAATTAAATTGTGATTTATAAAGCGCTATCCTACCCATGGGTGTCTAGGCGCTGAATGAATGGTCCTGGAATGTTCTCAAAGTGGCGCTGTGTTCGACATTGAAGGTGAATGTGTTGGTTGCGAAAAGCTCAGAGCAGATACTGCCTGGATTTTGATGCAGCAGGACAGGAAAACCGCCAAGGGCCCAGGACTGGAGTGGCACCACTTGGCAGGGCAGGGCTCACAGATGGCAGAGTCCAGCTGCTGGTTGGAGAGTTGCAGGCAGTCTTTGGTGACCCTAAGGCTGCAGAACAGGAGGCAAGCAGACACGCCCTTGGAGTCACTCTGGGTTCAAGTGCTGTAGGTCGAGTCCTTCTCAATTAGGCCGAGAGGGCAGCAGGCTGGCCAGCACAGCAGAAAAGCAGTTCTTCCAGAGCAGCAGTCCCACTGAGTACTAGTCCTTAAGTAGCACAGCAGTCCTTCTTCCTGGTAGAGTATCCACAGGTCCAGAAATGTACTGATTTGTTCAGGTCAAGGGCCCAGTTCTTATAACCAGTGATGCTAATAGTTGATTTGAAGGGCACACTGGACCTTCCTTTTCTACCCTGGCTCCAGACACAATACAGCAGGTATACAACTGTTTGGGCAGGAAGAGGCACACCCCTATTCAAATGCAAGTGTCAGCTCCTCCCTCCCATCCTGACCAGGATCACCCATCAAGATGTTAATGGCCCATACGGCACACCTCAGCTCCCTTTGTGTGTGACTGACTAGAGAGAATGCACAAAGCCAAGTTATCACCCAACCCAGATGTGTGTTGGAGACAGGCAAAGACACACAGGGCTTAAGAGCGGAAAAATGCCAACTTTCTAAAAGTGCAAAAAGAACAATTGATGGATAGATTGCAGAACAATGTCATACATTCACCCCAGTACAGAGGTCTGGGCCCAAAGCCATCATTTGTATTACTCCCCATACCATTCCACTTTGAACCCAGCCATATGCAAATCAGTCTTAACCCTGTGTGAAATGGGAACAGTCCAGCCCGAACTACTCATGGACTTAAACCAAGCATCCTAAGTTTTGGGGGTTCACCCCTCATCAGCCAGGGTAGCTTGACTCCGGAGGCATGAGAGCATGGGACCCACATCTGGGCATACCCGTCCACTTGGGGTGATAAATGCAAAAAGAACAATTGATGGACAGAATGCAGAACAATGTCATACATTCACCCCAGTACAGAGATCTGGACCCCAATCCATAGTTTTTTTGCTCCCCATGCCATTCCAGTTTGAACTCAGCTAAATGCAAATCAGTCTTGACCTTGTGCCCAATGGGAACAGTCCAGCCCGAACTGCCAGGCCAGGTGCTCCATGGACTGGAACCAAGCATCCTAGGACCGGTTTTGGGGTTTCACCCCTCATCAGCCAGGATAGCTTGACTCAAGTGGCATGGAGAGCATGGGACTCATGTCTGGGTCCCAACATTTGTCACCCCGAGTGGGGCGGGTATGCCCAGACGTGGTTCCTGTGCTCTCAATGCCACTGGAGTCAAGCTGGCCTGGCTGATAAGGGGTGAAATCCCGAAACTGGTTCTAGGTTGCTTGGTTCCAGTCCAGAGAGGACCTGCCAAGTCAGATGCCACATGAGTTAGAAGCACATAGCCAATCAGGACACCGCACACGCAGTGAGTATGCGCTCCCCATGCCAGACATCTAGACAGATTACTCACCAACCACTTTGTGTCCTTGCAAGGTCGGGGCCCACCTGCATTTTCAATTAAATAATTAATTTATGACTCCAGAAGCAGCAACTTACATTCCACGCCATATATGGATCACCCAAAACCTTATATTACCTACATGAACTGTATAAAAGAAGGCCACGGACCAATTGTAAAATGAGTCAGTACTCAGAACCTGTGCATGTAACTATTCTCCCGGTCTCTATGTTTAATGAAACAAATCATTTCTGTTTTGCCAAACACCTCGTCTTTTGTTTTTTCAAGATAGTTTATGTTCAAGTAACAGGCTGAAGGCTCCTTTGCAAAATATTCTAATGGCTGACAGAGGCTGTAAGAAAGCCACTAAGAGTATGTATAGAATACAGTATGTTTACCATGATTTGGGCAAGCTCCATTAGACGTCAAACTGAACAAGCACTGGCAAAACTAATAGTTCTCCCACATGAGAGCTATTGGCTTTGGGGATGTTTTTGGAGCCATGCTGTACAGGAGCACGGATGGTTTGCAGTGTGCCTAAACTTAATTTTAAAGGTGCCAAGACGCAGCCAAGGCTTATTCAATTTTTTCTTAAAGTGCATTAGAGCTGGAGGCATCATAGTCCTTGTTTTATTATTATTTTTAGCCATGTTGCACCGCAGCCACGCTGCTATAAATAAAGGCTACAAACAATTTCCACAGTCAGGAAGGCACATGCAAAACAGCAGGAACAAAAGTACAATGACAGAACCAATAGTCTCAAAAGTGAGACCTTTTGGCTTAGCCACTGCTTGTTAGGTCTCTTGGCTTAGCCACTGCTTGTTAGGTCTCGGCACAACATCTGTGTGATTCTGGGCAGATCAGTTAATCTCTCCATGTGTGAAAAAAATCTAATTTGGCAAAAATCCTATCATATAAAGAAAGCATTTGCACGTATGCCTTAGTGAAAATACATTTTGAAGCAGATAACATCTGTTGTCCCAATAAAAGCAGATAACATCTGTTGTTAAAATAAACATCCATTTCATATGAGAAAAAGGCCTCTTTGAAGTGTGTGTGGCATAGTAGAACATAGCTACAAATAGCAATTGTGTCAATGAGGTCGACAGGGAATAAAAGTAATACCTTAATCACAGAGCCATCAGCGGAAGGACAGCGGTCAAGAGAAAGCGTTCAGTACTTGGTCCTCTCTCCAGCTGAAAGAGGAGGAAGTGAAGCCAGTATGTCCTGGCCATTCAGAAGGCAGCAAATAGGTGTTACAATGCAGCCAATAAATGTTAAGTAAGGTGCGGGCTGAAAGCTCCTTGTTGCATACAATATCTCTTGCAAGCAAGAGCACATTCAATGCATGTGCTGTTGCATGCGAGATCTAAAAATGACCAATGCTCCTTTTATATGTCTCAAGGAGAGACTGATGAAGTAATCAAATAACCAAACTGGTGCATGGAGCTTCGATAATGTATACCCAGATGCACTTTGCCTGCAACATTATTGCCAACACCTATAATGGTTAAAGTAAAATTATGTGGTCACATGTTGCTCAGGGGAATGGAGAATAGAACTGGCTGGATGTGATTCACATGGGTTTGAAGTGGTTTGCCAGTTTTGTTTCATATGTGTCTGGCTGTGGTCTCTTTGTTTTCTTCGAGCACTGCTGACCACAGTAGCTGTATTTGTTGGGGAGAGGAACAGTGCCACAGAAGTTCTAACCAAAGTGTATTGCAAGAAGACCATGGAAATAATTTCTGGATATGAACATAATGACTGCAGCAGTGGTCGCAGAGGCTCTTTTGCCATTCGTAAATAAATGCTCACCCTCACTAATGTTGCCAGATGACTCCTTGTCACCAAAGACACAGTGCTTCAATCCTGGACTTCTTTTCACAGATCATTTTCAGGAGGTTTGTGAGTTCCACTGATTCAACTAAAGTGAGCCAGAGCTTTAACTACCAGAACGCAGTACGTTATTGAACAAAAACCCATAACACAGGGTAGCCTGGTGACGTTATCATTCACTCATGAACATAGGGTCCCATGTAATCTTATCACTCACTCACAGACACAGGGTCGCCTGGTAACATTATCACTATCTCACGGACGCGAGTCACCTGATAACTTTATCACTTACTCACGGACATAGGGCTGTCTGGTAAGCTCAGCCCTCACTCACCGACACAGGGTTTTTTGGTAACGTTATCACTCTCTTGCGCACATATGGTTGCCGGATAACGTTACCACTCAGTCGCGGACATAGGAATGCCTCGTAACGTTATAACTCAGTCATGGACACAGGGGCAACTGGTAACCTTACCACTCACCCAGGGCCAGGGCCAGTTCTTTGATTTGCGAGGCCCTTGGCCAAAGAGAATGCTTGAGGCCCCTCTAGTTTACTTAATTGACCCCTTGCAAGAAAACCATTCAGAGACACCACAGGAGGCCCTTTGTACTGGGTTTTAGCGCCCCCACAGTTTTAACTTTCAGCCCACAAGCAATTCTAACACCTCCAGCCTGATAGGTGTAAGAATTGCTTGCGGGCTGAGAGTTAACACTATGGGGGCGCTAAAATCCTGTACGATGGGCCTCCCACAGTGTCTCTGAATGGTTTGTCTTGCAATTGGGGCAAGGGGATGCGTCTCCCTCCCCAAGGCCTCCAGACACCATCCCTGAGAGGCCCGGTAGGGGGCGCCCTCCCCTGGACCCTAATTGCAAGGAGAAAGGGAAACAACAGGGCACACGATCGGTTCGGGCCCCATGCTGGTGGGCTGAGTGCAAGGCCCTGGGCAGCTGCCCATGCTGCCCCTGCCTAGTGCCGGCCCTGCACTCACCCAAAGACATAGGGTCACCTGGTAACGTTATCACTCGCCCACAGTGGCAGTTTCACTTATACTACAGGCTACCTGAGCATCATAGGCATGGCTGACCGATATCAGCGGAAGCCTCTGCTCAATGTCTTCAGTAAATATAAGCAGTGCCACTGGAATTATGTGGCAGGGGAAGGCCAAATTCTGCAACAATGTCCATTAAATTATACAGCACTAAAATGCACATTATAGGGCGTAATGTGACCAGTTTTGTGATAGTATTGTTTTATTATTTTGTCATTTTCACACTTATTAACACTGTCAGGGCATAGGCTGCACTTCATTAGTAGCAGTTCAACACTCACATTTAGCACAAAGCATCAGAAAGGTGACCAGTCAACTTTTGTGAAGAGTCTTCTACTGCGCGGCAACACGTGTTGCTGCGTTGTTGTAACTTTTGAACTCTTTGAGCTAGAAACAAACATGTTGCTTGTTAAAGTCTGCAAAATTATAGATTGAGCGGCAAATCCATAATTCCACGATAAACACTGCGACCGCACAATCCCATAATTCCAGTGGCCCTGAGAGAGAAGCATCATCTGGCACTTTGTCAGGTGCTCCACATTTTGTCTAATAATTGGCTCCATGTTTCCCTCCCTGTGCTCATGATCTTGTCAAAAATCAGCATTCTCGCAATTCAGAAACCCTTCATCTTTGAAAATGCTGTCCCCTCTGAGTTTTTTTTAAAACCAAAATCATTTCTTCAGTTATTAAAGGAGAACGATCAGCGAATGGCGATTGTTTTCCCTCGCACCTTGGGCCCGGCTTCCCTCGGCCTAATAACCAGAACGAGACCGCGCTTGGCCGCAGGCCACAGCGCCGCCGCCTTCAGCCCGAGTCAGGCTCGTGGCGTCCCGCAGCTACGTGCGATCAGAAGGGGAAGATGAAAGGCCTCATTTCTTTGACGTATATTAATGGTTGTTTATGCCGGAAGGCAGCCGACTCGCACTGTTCCAAATCAACCCTTCACTGTCCACGCAGGGGGCGGCACTGACGGCTTTTTGCCTGGTTTGCGAGGTGATGAAGACGCCTGGACCCGTGACTGGGGCTTTCTAAGGCTAAGACATCAATCCATGTGGGAAACAGGGAACCGAGTTGACAGGGGTTGGCTGCTTCTGTTTGCACTTTGAATATTGCACATGGCACTGCCACACTAAAAAAGAAAGGAAATGAAAGCAGCTGCGTGTTCAGTGCTGGATGTTTCTGTGTGTATGGTATTGTAGCTCTTACATAGCGCTTTATACCCCAGTGAGGGACGTCAACCCTCGTTTTCAAATCGGTAGCACACTACAGTGTAAGAGCCTGGTTTCCAGAGTGTTGCATTTGTTTCGAACTCACGTGAGCAGTGTTTTGGTGTCAGAGCTCAGAGAGTCAAGACGTGCATGTGTCTCGTTTTAGCCCAAGTCTGCAGAAAAGACAGTGACTCAGCGGCCTGTGCTGCCCACTGTTGGTTGCAAGCCTTCCCTGCAGGTAGAATTGTGCACATGCCTCAGTAAGCATAGAATGAACTGTATATTTCCAGTTCAACAGAATAAATTATACTGTTCATTACCATTGTTGAGTGTGGGGAGGGGCCGTGGCTCACCAGAGGTGTAGTCTGAGTTGGTCAAGATGCCCCCTCCTTCTATAATGCGAACAATAAATAGCATTTTATACTCTGTGGATCTGCAAATATGGTTTATAGCATGGCATATTTATGCGTATTTGCTTTAACAACGGTATTTAACAAAAAACAGGATTCGGGGGCGTGGGGGGGGGGGGTGTTACATTTGTGCAGGAAGAGGCTATTAGGGGAGTCCTTTCCAGTGAAAAGTAATTGCAAGGTGCAATCAGTGTAGCAGTAAACTGATTTCCTGATGAAAATATTACCTCACTGTCCTGATTTCAAATTTGATCTGTGCACTATAGTAATGAAGGTGTTATTATCAGTACGGTTGCTCTAAATAATGTGTAATTGGACAACATTTATTTTTACTACCGTGGCAAAGGCACATTTATTGTCACTGGATGTCATGCTGTCCCTACAGTGTGGCGCTCACAGACAGATGAGGGTATGTCTAGTTGTTCATCTCATCATTCAGCTCCTGTGTCCCTCCCCTAGCCTGGAGTAGATGTCCCATCTGTGCCTTTTGAGAGTTTAGCTAAAGTGACCATCAGATACTTAGACCTCAACTTAGATGGTAGTTTTGCAGCAACATTGCTTTCGTAGTATCAGTTTGTTGGTGGTTCCTGTCTGCTTTATTCTATACAATATTTACCCACACAGTCACATTTTCCCTGCAAAGTTTTCCTGGGAGTATAGTGGTTGGGGTTTCCTGCGGATTTTTTAAATGTATTTATTTTTGCTTCATTGCTGTGAAGCATTGGCATTCTAGTCCTTTGCAATGGCGGCAGACCTAGCCCTCAGGGAGAATAATGCATGATCAATCCAGTAGGATGCCATAAAACCTGTGAATAGACTGAGATACATAAAATCCGATAATGAGACACCTAGGGCTAGTAGGTGCCCTATGATGTCGGGGTAGTAGATGGAGCCTATGTGTATCAAACCTAAAATGGTCGTCCCATAGGGCTTACTGCTTATCATTCTCAGTGGCTTAGTGGAATAATACCTCCACTGTAAAAGCATGTGTACAATCTCGTGGTCACAGGTTCAAATCCCAGCCGGTCCACTAGGCCTTTCATCCTTCTGAGGTCGATAAAATGAGTACTATTGAGTTGGGTAACAATAGACATCTGTTATTTAGTGCCAAGAGGACTACAAGGAACGTGCGCTTTACATATACACGTTATGTTATTCTTACTTCAGTATGTTTGTTGAAACTGAAAAACGTAAATGCAAAAGGCTAGAAAGGAAATGGCAACATAATTTGGCTGAAGCAGACAAATTTACCTATAAAGTTATACTCACACAGTTCTGGAAAAAAACATTAAAAAGCTAAAGTCTACCTGTTTTTAAAATTATTATTAGCATTTGTTAGGCGCATAACAAATCATCCCCCAAGGGGATCTCTCGGCACCACAATATCAAAAGAGCAGAGAGGAGACAACTGATTAGTGACTAGACAACCAGGTTTTTAGCTTTTTTTAAACTGCCCTAGGTCGGGGCAGGCGCAAATGTCTCTGGCAGTTTGTTTCAGCTTCTTAAAACAAATTGATGAAGCAGAAAACGCCGCTAGAACAATCTCCAAAATTTTAAACTCCTTCCTTATTCCCATTGCAGAAAATCAATCCACCTCGTCATCACAGGAGTTTGTCAACCATTTGTCAGAATCTTTCACGACAACGTTTTTAAAATGTATTCTAAATTTAAAAACAACAAAGAAGACGTTCCCATTATTCTTCCACCGGAACCTCAGAGAAATATCCCTCAACTAACTTCCTTTAAGAAGACTTCTTTGAAGGACTCTGATGCTTCTATTCTAAAAGCCCACTCTGGTTCCTCGCTGGACGAATGTCCGCCACATATTCTCAGATGGGAAGTCCATTCCATAGACTGGAAGTTCAATTCCCTAGTCAACCTCTCCCTCTAATCTGAATCAGTTCCCACATGTTGGAAAAAGGCATTTGTACTTCCTCTTATAAAGAAGCCCACCCTTGATCCATTGTTCCAGGGTAACTACAGACTCATTTCTTTACTCCCTGTTTTAGGGAAGATGCTTGAGTCTCTGGTTAACCAGATTACAAGATTTATTGAGGAGACTAACATTTTACATCCCTCGCAGTCGAGATTCTATGCCGGTTTCAGCACTGAATCAGCTCTCTTAGAAGTGACTGATTTCCTTAAAACCGAACTTGGCCTAGGATCAAACTCTGTAGTCATTTTGCTTAACTTATCTGCCGCAATTGATATGAGGTTTCATAACATCTTACGGCTGGAAAAAGCTGGCATTGTCGGCACCATTTAGAAATGGCTTAAATACTTCCTTTCAAACAGAAAGCAAGCATTTACCTCCCTTTACCTCGGGTGATCACGTCATCTATGAAGTGCCACAGTGCACTTTTTTTAGCACCAGTTTGTTTACAATATATATATATGGCCACCCTTTCTTCCATTGTACAACCATGGGGTTTTAATGCGGTGTCCTGCTTCGGAGGGAGCGACGTCTTAACGCGGAGTGCTGGGAGAGGATTAAGGGTGTCCTTCGGCTAGGTATTAGTCGTCGGCCGACATAGCCAAGCTTGAGACCAGGATCGAATGGCACGTTGGACGGAAGAGTGCTAACTGTGACACACTAAGGAGCAGTCACGACCTGGGCTGGATCAAACTGAGGCGCATAAACTGCTCCACCGAATGGGGTTTTGTGGCACTGCGAAGCAGGCGTAAGCTACTGGGTGCTGAGCAATCAAAACACTGACAGGGTCAGAGAGGTGTGCGAATTGCAAGCGAGTAAACTAAATTATACAAACAGCAGTTGATTGTGAGGACGTCCTAACGCACACACATGCAGTGCAGTGAATGAAGCAAGTGAGGTAGATGGGCACTCAGGGCTCCCGCGTGCTGCAGAGACAAGATTGTGAAGCCCAGAGGGCCTGCATAACACACTGACAAAGCGCACACGGAGTAACTACTGGTGGAAGTGAAGGGGAGCTGCTTCGGACAGATGCCACTTACACCATAAGGTACCGTGTGATGGCAACTATGCAGGGGGGCAATATACCGAAAGTCCAAAGCACTTTTTATTAGGGTGCATGAGAGAGTGTACCAGAAGGGAGTGGAACGTTGAGAGAGCTTGGAGTGTCTCAGTGAGGCACACAAAATCTTCGACGTGTGAATGCAGAAGAACTGCTATCGAATACTTGAACACTTAGAGGATAGTTAACATGGGGAAAGTTGACAAAACGCAACCCAACATAAACTTTGAGCAGCGTAAAATGAGAGGAAAAGAGGCGGAAGGAGAACAAGATGCAGATCCATCCAAAGAAGGAGATGGGAGTAGTGAAGGAGATTTAAGGCAGATGTTTGCAGAGCTACAAAAAGTTTAACCAGTCGTGGCTCCTGGAGGGAGTGCTGCGGGGCGGTGGGGTGGGCCAGGGGAGGAGCAGGGTGGGGGGTAGTAAACTCCGGAATACGGCCGAACAGAGTTAAGTAAATAAATAAATAAAACACATTATGTTGCATGAGCTGCAACGCCATTTGTGTTGCAGCGCGCGCACTGTAATTTGTTTTATTTATATATTTATGTACTTAACTCCGGTCGGCCGTATGCCGGAGTTTACTAACCCCGACCCTGCCCCTCCCTCGGACCGCCCCGTAGCACTCCCTCCTGGAGCAGCGACTGAGTTTAACTGCCATAGATGGCAAGACTGACTCACTAGCGTACAGAATAGATCGTGTGACTGAAAGATTGGATAAACACACCGAACAATTGGATATGACAGAGAGAAGTGTGATGGAGATAGAAGAAGTGCAAACGGAAACAGACACTGCGCAAAAATAAATGGCAAAGTTCCTAAATGTTCTGCAAGGTAAGGTGGAGGATTTGGAGGCGAGATATAGAAGAAGCAACCTCTGCATTATTGGACTCCAAGAATCCACACAAATGGGCAATATGGAGATCTACATGGAGAAATTGCTGGTATCCCTCTTAAGCGGAGAAACCTTTTCAGAGATGTACATGGTGGAGTGAGTCCGGCTATCATTGGGCCAGCAACCTCCGCCGGGCGCCCCACCGCGCCCATAATAGCGAAGATACTGAACTATAGAGACAGGCACGCAGCGCTAAAGGCAGCTACAGATAAACGTGACGTGCACTATGAAGGATCCACGATCTCTCTCTTTCCAGATTTTACCATAAGGGTGCAAGAAGCGAGGAGACATTTCGCCCTGTTGAAGAGACAGTTAAAGGATCACCATCTGGAATATGCTTTGTTATCGCCTGCAAGACTGCAAGCCAATATGCAAGGTAAAACTAGAATTTTTACTGACTCCAAGGTACTGCAAAAAACACTCAAAAAATGTGTTAAAGCAAGGAAACCAAACCCAATGCAGAGTTGCAGTAGGATGAGGAGTATGAAGATCCAGAGTAGAAGGAGAGAAGAATAACCAGACAGATACTCAGTTATACCCTGTGTATGGTCCATTATAGGTTCATAAGGTTTGTGAAAGTAATAGGTTAGAATTGTAGAGGTTATTGTGATAGAGCGCGTAGGTCACCCGAGTCACTAGTTTACCAATTTCCACGCACTGGGCCCTGGCGTGCATATGACGACTGAGTTTTACATGAACCGGGTGATCTTTCCACGCTACTATGAGCAATTCAGGGGGTGACTCTCTCACCACTACTATTCATGTACCTGACTTACCACAGGCACATTTCTCCGGATGGATCAGGAGCTAGCAGTGGACAGGTAACAAGAATCCTAAAAAGAGTAAAATACCTTACACATTCAGTACATTTAATGACACTTTGTGATGTATAATGACCACAAACACCTGATGGGTTTTCAAAAGTTTTATATAGAGTAAGTTTAGAATGAATATGCCATGAGTATAAGGCAGATACAAATCAGAACATCAATAATCAAGATTAAAGCCAAAATGTAATTATGGATTAGGGTAAGCACCATAGGGTACCAGGGAACACTACAGAGTATGGGTATTAGGGAACATGCTATTCAGTACGAATTTTAAACTAAGGCAGGGTGAATGAGTAGGACCTAATATGTGCACTAGTATTCTTATTCTAATTCCTAAACTTTAGACTATCTTTACTAAATTCACGTCAAACATACTAAAAGGGAAGGGAAAAAAGGAACAAGCTGAATAAACAGTCAGTTTCAATAATATCCTATAGGTAGGGAAAGAAGTGGAACATCACTAATAAACAATTTCATAACATTTACTTTCCAAGGATTATAAGGAAAATATCACAGGCAAGAGTGCTTTATTAAGAAGAGGAAAAGTAAGAGTATAGTTAGACGGACACCCACAAGTATATTTACCTAGGACAGAATGAGGACTAACCCTGGCCACGGGTCAGCTTGAGAATAGGCGAGGACAGGGACCCTCAAAGATTCAGAATGCCAGTAGGCGAGCAGGTACAGCCCATGGACAGTCAGGACAGGATACCCCTCAGGATTTGGATCAGGACTGGGCTCATCAAAGGGCACAACCAAAACCTGCAGCTTCGGATGCAACGCCTGCGTTACCCCCTCTCTGCACGGACTCCGCCAGTACCCCGATTGGGTTTTCGAATCTCCCAGCAAAGTGCTTCGCCAGCACTTAGGGCTATTTCCACCCCTTGGAGATTGTGGAAAGTACGGACAGAGTGCTTCGCAGCGCTCTGTATCAATCACCTATAGAGTTCGTAGGGTCAGTGACAGGTCTGCTACTCGGACAAGTCGGACAGTTTTCTCTAACTAAACTAGGCTAGTTATACTCTACTTGGACCCCCAGACCACCCACAAATGTTGCAAGTGACAAGGTCCCATCTTTTGATTGGTCAGGGTAGGTGGTTATGTCATTGTCACCACCTAAATTCTGCGTTCCCATGTTTAATATTCAAATGACAGTACCCACCCCTTACATTCCAGTTCCCAGGGTATACGTGAAGGGAAAACAATAGAGCATACAGTCATAATCGCACAAGTTGATACATTTTATACACAATTCGGGTCCTCTCCTAGGCCATGGAGCAGGTTCCCAGGAGCATCTCGCTTCAGAGGCCAGCTGGCTTGTCTCTGCTTCTGCGCAGTTGGGTTTTTCCTTCATCACGTGAGTGGGGAGTTACAGGCTTCAAATATGGAGTCAGTTCCCCGACCCAGGCCCATGGATGAGTGATACATGAAAAGTAAGCGAAAACAAATTAGAAACACAGAAAAAACGAATACACTGTATACCATGAAAAGCTTCACTGCACCCCTTACTTTATAATATCTATAGCATTGAGGGTTAATGCGGGAAAGACAGATATGCAGAAGCAGCATGAGCTAGCAGAGAGCATGGTTAAAGACAAGCGGCCATATTTAGCAGTAATGCGCATGAGCAAAAACATCCCTCCAAATTGCGAGTGCGTCACATCACGTGGGTATGACCGACACATGCGCAGACTGGATTTCTGCGAAGCGGCCATTCAGTAGTGCAAGCATCATTACGATTAATAAACACAGATGCGAGCTTCTCTCGGGCACCCGCGTGTACTGAAGAAGGTGAATTTTAAGACGGACAGAATTGGTTAATACTTATTAAAGGTTAGACGAGGTTCATGAATGAGAGCAAGTCGCTTTACGTGCGAATCCTTGCTCCATCAATCCCCTCTTTGATGATATTTACTATCATCACTATAAATGGAATCAGATGCCAACTTCATTCTTGCATATCATTCATCTCAATTTCCACAAACTTGTTGTTGAGCTTTCTTTCCGCATCCTTATTAGGATGGAAGCTTTTAGCTCTCTTGTAAATTTCGTTTTTCAATTCTTCTAATTCTAGCTCATCAACATTACGCTTCACTCCTCTTTTATTCACAGTATATTTCTTCTTGCATTTTTTACATTTGCAGCAGATAAATATGATCAGTACAACCACACCTATTCCAGCTATTGGCATCAGTATTTTCCATAGAAGACTTCAACCCAAGTTAGAGAACCAACTACCTACAGAGGAGAGACCATCAGTCAGTCTCTTCCAGGCACTATCAACCTCCAATGGTTTGAGTTCTTTTTCCAAATTAGTTATGTTTCTCACATATTTCTTAATTTCAATGCTTTTATCAGGAATGTAAGTGCAACAATGTTGCGCCTTCAACATTCGGCAGACTCCGCCCTCTTTTGCCAATAGGGTGTCAAGAGCAAGGCGATTCTGTAAAACCATTGATCTGATCGCAATCATTTCAGTATTGACCAGCAGGAATCCAGCAGCAGTGTCAGTTGATAACCGATCCACTACTGTAGACAATTTGCAGATACGGTGAGTATTCAGAACTACCCCCATTCCAGGTATCAGTGCACTAAATATATCACCTATAATTTCTCCTACACTCTCACGTCTACCACGCACTAAGCCATTAGTATTTTCATTGCTTCCAGCAGCACTGTTCACATGGTATATTTTCGGGAAAACAATGCCAAAGTAGCAGCTCCCATACCAGTGATCCGGCAATTTGAAATAAGCCTTGTTTCCACATATATACTAAATTCCGGGAAACACAGGTTCTGACCCATTTTTGAAACCCCAACCTCCAATTACCTTATAATTATGTTCACACTCGCTGGAACCAATGAATACATTGTTATAATAACTAGTCTGTTCTCTATGAAGACAGAGTTTCCCTTTCCGCTCAAAGTCCGGCAACAGTGCAGGATTTTCTTCACCCTGTGAGGTGTTTTCCATATTTTCTGCCCATCTAGGGATTCTATCTTTTTCATCATTTGCCTTTTTCTGAAATTTCTCTCTTCTTCTTTCTGCCATTTTCAAGAACATCTTTTCCTACTCCTGTAAGGAACAGGTCAGATTATCTTTTCTAGATTCATTTAAGTGTATGTCACCTATGGTCAGGAAATACTCTCCCATATAACGGATTACCTCGCTTCTAATATGTACAATGTTCAGGTTTCCTCGAACAGGAAGTTCTGAAAAGATTACGTCAGTGTTTGAGTAGTAGTACTGTAAAGTGCTTCTATAGAATAAGCTTGCTAATATACTACAGGAAATTCCGTAGGTCAGGGGTAAATGGTGATAGCTCACACCTTCAGCTACAGATGTAGGTAGCTTCATGCATACGTAACAATCTTCTATCTCCATAGCTTCTACATAGTGCACTAAAAGATTAGCGAAGACATTTAACTGTGTTCTGGTTTTCATTTTGTGAAAATGTAGTCCACCCTCATCTGATGCTTCTAAGTCAGGTCGTGTTTGTCTCAGTACAGCTGCATTGTCACGTCTTTCTACACTTCGTGGTGTTTCTTCAGTCTGTACAGCTTCTGTGTCTAAAGTCACTGGGTTAGTGGTATACAAGTTAGGGTCTTTACTTATCATAAAAGGTATAAAAAACTGTTAGTCCTATCCATATTACTATCAGTATTGCTATACTACAAAAACAGATTTTACAGCAGGTTTTACAACAGCTAAATTTGGATCTTCCATTTACACCTGAATCAGACATTGTGGCTTACAGGTGGCTTTCCAACCCCTCTTTGTTTCTTTACACCAGAGGTTCACTCGGGTTTTCCTCAAGGAGGGTCTTCGTCAGAACTCCGATCAGCAATTGACTCTTCGTCGCTTTTGCCACTGGTTTCAGGTTCGTCAATTTCTTCCAATACCAAGTAAGTCCATTCAGGGCTCCGATACAGCTTGTTTTGTCTTTTTTACTCGTGAACTTCGTCGATTGGATTGGTCTCGCGCTTCTTTTCTTTCACTGGCAGCCCTTTTTCGGTCTTCTAGTTTTTCTTCAACTGTCTTTATCCTTAGTCTCAGTCTTTTTATGTATCGGGGTTCATTCTTCTTCTTGAGCCTTTCAGTGGTCGAGGAAACTTGGCCTTCCTCGTGAACTCTCTTGTTTTCGCTTCGTTGTGGCACTATTGTTTCGGCAGTGTCTATTTCCCTTCCTGTCTGACTAGTTCCAGGTCTTTCATTAGTTTCTTCTGCCTGGTTTCTAAGCTGGCCTTGTTCAGGTCTAATTTGTATTTGATCTCTATTTTCAGGCAATTGGGACCCTGTTTCCTGAACACGTTCGTCTATTTCTATCTGTTCCTGTTCATGCACTTCGACCCCTTGATTTTCTTCCGCATGAACTTCAGCTTTAATCACTATCTGTCCCTTTCCAGTTTCTGGAGTTTCAGGAGGAGTGTCGATGACTTGGTCTGTCCCTACTTGGCCTATTTCCTGATCAGGTTTGTTGTGAGTCTCGATGACCTGACCTTCGTCCTCTAATTCTGTCTCACCTTCACTATCCCACTCACTATCTAGGTAAGAATATTTTCTGGTTCTTATTGGATCAAGAACCTGGTCGTCGGCAGGGAACCATTCGACGTCTTGACTTGAGCTCGGTAGTTCGATGTCAGCGAGATCCGGACCCTCTTCTGGAGCCTCCTCAGCTGTACTACCTTCGGCTTCAGTCGGGTCTTCTCCTGTTACCCGCTTCGTGTGACTGGCATGGATCCACTTCGGTATGCCAGCACACTTCACAGCAGTTGTGGTGACAAGGATCACTTGCCTCGGCTTTCCCCACTTTGGTCCAAGGCAACTCTTCCGGGTGTGTTTCTTTAACACCACCCAATCACCTGGTCTCAGTTTATGTGCTGGAGTTGTAGGCCATTCGACAGCAGTCTCTCCAATCTGGTGAGAGATAGAACGCACTTGGTCACCCAGCTGCTTGCAGTATTCTAGCACCAAATCATCAGAAATACTTAGCAGTTTGTGTCCAGGTACCCATGCCTGTCGCATCACTCTTCCCATTAGTACTTCGTGGGGGCTCAGGCCTGTTTTTCGGTTCGGAACACTTCTCAAACTCATCAGCACAAGGGGCAAAGCTTCTATCCAGTTCATTTTGGTAGAATCACACATTTTCGCCAGTCTGGACTTGATAGTGCCATTCACTTGTTCAACTATTCCAGAAGCCTCTGGATGATATGCACAGTGCAGCCTCTGCTCGATCTTAAATGCTTTACAGAGTTCCTTTAGGATTTCGTTGGAAAAATGCCCACCTTTGTCTGTTTCAATCGTCTCTGAAATTCCAAATCCAGGTATCAGCTCTCTAAGTAATAATTTGGCTACAGTTATAGCATAATTTTTCTTTGCTGGGTAGGCCTCCACCCATCTGGAAAACAGGCAAATTATGACCAGGACATATCTGTATCCTTTGCACATGGGCAATTGGATAAAATCCGCCTCCATCCTGACAAAGGGACCTTGTGCCTTTCCAATCGTACTTTGTTCCACTACTGTCTTCTTTCCTGCGTTGAATTGTTGGCACACTAAACACCTCTGGCAAAGCTTATCCGCTATGTTACTGAACTTTGAGTTATAAAATACCTTTTCAAACATACGACACATGGCATCTCTCCCAATATGTGTGTCCTCATGTATGATCCTGGCCATTGGGGCTATCAGACTGTCTGGTAATACAGGCACACCAGTTTGGTTAACCACAACACCATCCTCGTCCCTAAGTTTACATTCATCCTTCTCCCATCTGTCCTTTTCTTCCCTGCCTGTTGCCTGTTGTAATTCTCTCAATTCCTCCCATGTAGATACACTCTCAAACACCATAAGTTGGCAGCTGCTTCCACCTCCCCATAATTTAATTTGGAGGGACATTTTGTATCGGGCACAGTATTGGGCGATTTGGTCAGCGTACCGGTTTCCGGCTGTCACATCATCATTTCCAGATCTGTGAGCCGCACACTTGACCACAGCCAATTCTTTGGGCAATTGGATTGCTTCTAGTAAGTTCTGTACCACCTTTCCATTTCTGATAGGGGTACCTGAGGAAGTCATGAATTCTCTTTGTAACCATAGTTGGCCGAAGTCATGAACAACCCCATAACAGTGCTGGCTGTCAGTATAAACAGTTACCCTCTTGTTTTTCCCCTGTTTACAAGCTCTTGTCAATGCGATTAGCTCTGCTACTTGTGCAGATTTTATGTCGCACAGGTAAGATGCTTCCAGGGTTGTCTCCAATGTAACTACGCAAATACAACAGGTGATGGACCGAATGTGGATCAATGTCACACACTCACCCCAGTCCAAAGATCTGGGCCCAAATCCATCGTTTTTTTGCACTCCACACCACCCTGGGTTAGACAATGGCGATATGCAAATCAGCTCTGACCCTGTGCCCCATGGGAACAGTCCAGTCCGAACTACAAAAGCCATGTCCTTCCCAGAACGGAATCAAGCATCCGAGGACCGGACCGGTTTCGAGGTAACACCTCTCATCAGCCCGGCTAGCTTGACTCCAGTGGTGTGGAGTGCCTGGGACCCACGTCTGGGCATCCCCAGCGCACTTAGGGCGGAATATGCAAATACAACAGGTGATGGACCGAATGTGGATCAATGTCACACACTCACCCCAGTCCAAAGATCTGGGCCCAAATCCATCGTTTTTTTGCACTCCACACCACCCTGGGTTAGACAATGGCGATATGCAAATCAGCTCTGACCCTGTGCCCCATGGGAACAGTCCAGTCCGAACTACAAAAGCCATGTCCTTCCCAGAACGGAATCAAGCATCCGAGGACCGGACCGGTTACGAGGTAACACCTCTCATCAGCCCGGCTAGCTTGACTCCAGTGGTGTGGAGTGCCTGGGACCCACGTCTGGGCATCCCCAGCGCACTTAGGGCAGAATATGCAAATACAACAGGTGATGGACCGAATGTGGATCAATGTCACACACTCACCCCAGTCCAAAGATCTGGGCCCAAATCCATCGTTTTTTTTGCACTCCACACCACCCTGGGTTAGACAATGGCGATATGCAAATCAGCTCTGACCCTGTGCCCCATGGGAACCGTCCAGGCCGAACTACAAAAGCCATGTCCTTCCCAGAACGGAATCAAGCATCCGAGGACCGGACCGGTTTCGAGGTAACACCTCTCATCAGCCCGGCTAGCTTGACTCCAGTGGTGTGGAGTGCCTGGGACCCACGTCTGGGCATCCCCAGCGCACTTAGGGCGGAATATGCAAATACAACAGGTGATGGACCGAATGTGGATCAATGTCACACACTCACCCCAGTCCAAAGATCTGGGCCCAAATCCATCGTTTTTTTGCACTCCACACCACCCTGGGTTAGACAATGGCGATATGCAAATCAGCTCTGACCCTGTGCTCCATGGGATCAGTCCAGTCCGAACTACAAAAGCCATGTCCTTCCCAGAACGGAATCAAGCATCCGAGGACCGGGCCGGTTTCGAGGTAACACCTCTCATCAGCCCGGCTAGCTTGACTCCAGTGGTGTGGAGTGCCTGGGACCCACGTCTGGGCATGCCCAGCGCACTTAGGGCGGAATATGCAAATACAACAGGTGATGGACCGAATGTGGATCAATGTCACACACTCACCCCAGTCCAAAGATCTGGGCCCAAATCCATCGTTTTTTTGCACTCCACACCACCCTGGGTTAGACAATGGCGATATGCAAATCAGCTCTGACCCTGTGCCCCATGGGAACAGTCCAGTCCGAACTACAAAAGCCATGTCCTTCCCAGAACGGAATCAAGCATCCGAGGACCGGACCGGTTTCGAGGTAACACCTCTCATCAGCCCGGCTAGCTTGACTCCAGTGGTGTGGAGTGCCTGGGACCCACGTCTGGGCATCCCCAGCGCACTTAGGGCGGAATATTCAAATACAACAGGTGATGGACCGAATGTGGATCAATGTCACACACTCACCCCAGTCCAAAGATCTGGGCCCAAATCCATCATTTTTTTGCACTCCACACCACCCTGGGTTAGACAATGGCAATATGCAAATCAGCTCTGACCCTGTGCCCCATGGGAACAGTCCAGTCCGAACTACAAAAGCCATGTCCTTCCCAGAACGGAATCAAGCATCCGAGGACCGGACCGGTTTCGAGGTAACACCTCTCATCAGCCCGGCTAGCTTGACTCCAGTGGTGTGGAGTGCCTGGGACTCACGTCTGGGCATCCCCAGCGCACTTAGGGCGGAATATGCAAATACAACAGGTGATGGACCGAATGTGGATCAATGTCACACACTCACCCCAGTCCAAAGATCTGGGCCCAAATCCATCGTTTTTTTGCACTCCACACTACCCTGGGTTAGACAATGGCGATATGCAAATCAGCTCTGACCCTGTGCCCCATGGGAACAGTCCAGTCCGAACTACAAAAGCCATGTCCTTCCCAGAACGGAATCAAGCATCCGAGGACCGGACCGGTTTCGAGGTAACACCTCTCATCAGCCCGGCTAGCTTGACTCCAGTGGTGTGGAGTGCCTGGGACCGACGTCTGGGCATCCCCAGCGCACTTAGGGCGGAATATGCAAATACAACAGGTGATGGACCGAATGTGGATCAATGTCACACACTCACCCCAGTCCAAAGATCTGGGCCCAAATCCATCGTTTTTTTGCACTCCACACCACCCTGGGTTAGCCGGGCTGATGAGAGGTGTTACCTCGAAACCGGTCCGGTCCTCGGATGCTTGATTCCATTCTGGGAAGGACATGGCTTTTGTAGTTCGGACTGGACTGTTCCCATGGGGCAACAGGGTCAGAGCTGATTTGCATATCGCCATTGTCTAACCCAGGGTGGTGTGGAGTGCAAAAAAACGATGGATTCGGGCCCAGATCTTTTGACTGGGGGAATGTGTGACATTGATCCACATTCGGTCCATCACTTGTTGTTTTTGCAATTGCCGCCCTAAGTGCGCTGGGGATGCCCAGACGTGGGTCCCAGGCACTCCACACCACTTGGAGTCAAGCTAGCCGGGCTGATGAGAGGGGTTACCTCGAAACCGGTCCGGTCCTCGGATGCTTGATTCCGTTCTGGGAAGGACATGGCTTTTGTAGTTCGGACTGGACTGTTCCCATGGGGCAACAGGGTCAGAGCTGATTTGCATATCGCCATTGTCTAACCCAGGGTGGTGTGGAGTGCAAAAAAACGATGGATTCGGGCCCAGATCTTTTGACTGGGGGAATGTGTGACATTGATCCACATTCGGTCCATCACTTGTTGTTTTTGCAATTGCCGCCCTAAGTGCGCTGGGGATGCCCAGACGTGGGTCCCAGGCACTCCACACCACTTGGAGTCAAGCTAGCCGGGCTGATGAGAGGTGTTACCTCGAAACCGGTCCGGTCCTCGGATGCTTGATTCCGTTCTGGGAAGGACATGGCTTTTGTAGTTCGGACTGGACTGTTCCCATGGGGCAACAGGGTCAGAGCTGATTTGCATATCGCCATTGTCTAACCCAGGGTGGTGTGGAGTGCAAAAAAACGATGGATTCGGGCCCAGATCTTTTGACTGGGGGAATGTGTGACATTGATCCACATTCGGTCCATCACTTGTTGTTTTTGCAATTGCCGCCCTAAGTGCGCTGGGGATGCCCAGACGTGGGTCCCAGGCACTCCACACCACTTGGAGTCAAGCTAGCCGGGCTGATGAGAGGTGTTACCTCGAAACCGGTCCGGTCCTCGGATGCTTGATTCCGTTCTGGGAAGGACATGGCTTTTGTAGTTCGGACTGGACTGTTCCCATGGGGCAACAGGGTCAGAGCTGATTTGCATATCGCCATTGTCTATCCCAGGGTGGTGTGGAGTGCAAAAAAACGATGGATTCGGGCCCAGATCTTTTGACTGGGGGAATGTGTGACATTGATTCACATTCGGTCCATCACTTGTTGTTTTTGCAATTGCCGCCCTAAGTGCGCTGGGGATGCCCAGACGTGGGTCCCAGGCACTCCACACCACTTGGAGTCAAGCTAGCCGGGCTGATGAGAGGTGTTACCTCGAAACCGGTCCGGTCCTCGGATGCTTGATTCCGTTCTGAGAAGGACATGGCTTTTGTAGTTCGGACTGGACTGTTCCCATGGGGCAACAGGGTCAGAGCTGATTTGCATATCGCCATTGTCTAACCCAGGGTGGTGTGGAGTGCAAAAAAACGATGGATTCGGGCCCAGATCTTTTGACTGGGGGAATGTGTGACATTGATCCACATTCGGTCCATCACTTGTTGTTTTTGCAATTGCCGCCCTAAGTGCGCTGGGGATGCCCAGACGTGGGTCCCAGGCACTCCACACCACTTGGAGTCAAGCTAGCCGGGCTGATGAGAGGTGTTACCTCGAAACCGGTCCGGTCCTCGGATGCTTGATTCCGTTCTGTGAAGGACATGGCTTTTGTAGTTCGGACTGGACTGTTCCCATGGGGCAACAGGGTCAGAGCTGATTTGCATATCGCCATTGTCTAACCCAGGGTGGTGTGGAGTGCAAAAAAACGATGGATTCGGGCCCAGATCTTTTGACTGGGGGAATGTGTGACATTGATCCACATTCGGTCCATCACTTGTTGTTTTTGCAATTGCCGCCCTAAGTGCGCTGGGGATGCCCAGACGTGGGTCCCAGGCACTCCACACCACTTGGAGTCAAGCTAGCCGGGCTGATGAGAGGTGTTACCTCGAAACCGGTCCGGTCCTCGGATGCTTGATTCCGTTCTGGGAAGGACATGGCTTTTGTAGTTCGGACTGGACTGTTCCCATGGGGCAACAGGGTCAGAGCTGATTTGCATATTGCCATTGTCTAACCCAGGGTGGTGTGGAGTGCAAAAAAACGATGGATTCGGGTCCAGATCTTTTGACTGGGGGAATGTGTGACATTGATCCACATTCGGTCCATCACTTGTTGTTTTTGCAATTGCCGCCCTAAGTGCGCTGGGGATGCCCAGACGTGGGTCCCAGGCACTCCACACCACTTGGAGTCAAGCTAGCCGGGCTGATGAGAGGTGTTACCTCGAAACCGGTCCGGTCCTCAGATGCTTGATTCCGTTCTGGGAAGGACATGGCTTTTGTAGTTCGGACTGGACTGTTCCCATGGGGCAACAGGGTCAGAGCTGATTTTCATATCGCCATTGTCTAACCCAGGGTGGTGTGAAGTGCAAAAAAACGATGGATTCGGGCCCAGATCTTTTGACTGGGGGAATGTGTGGCATTGATCCACATTCGGTCCATCACTTGTTGTTTTTCCAATGTAACTACAGCATAGGCAGCACTCAGACCTCCATCCTCATGTCTTAAACATGAGCCATCCACAAACATCATAAGATCCTCATCAAGTAAGGCTGTTTCTTTGATATCAGGACGTGGCTTAGTGCTAAATTCAGTTAAGTCTATGCAGTTATGCTCAACTTCACCCTCTGCTTCTACATCTAGGGGAATGGGCAACAGGGTTGCAGGGTTCAGAACATTACACCGGGGAAATGATTACATTCTCAGCACCTATAAGAATTCTCTCGTACTTAGTCAGCCGACTAGGGGTGAGATACTGGGTCTTGGTTCGGGTCAGTAAGATCACAACTGAATGTGGAACATATACAGTGACAGGATGTCCCATAACAATATTTTCACTTTGTTCTAGACTAGCGCAAGTAGCAGCTACTGCTTTCAGGCATCCAGGTAATCCAGCAGCCACTGGATCCAGAGTGGCCGAAAAATAGGCCACGGGACGCCTAGTCAGCCCATGTTCCTGTGTTAGGACTGAGAGCTCACAATTGTCTCTTGTGTCACAGAACAGTTCGAAGTTCTTGGAATAATCAGGCATTCCTAATGCAGGAGCTGAGCACAGACAATTTCGCAATTTTATCCATGCGGTCATGCTTTCATCGTCCCAACTAACTGGGTCTTCCACTCCTTTCTTTGTCATTTTTATCAAGGGCTTGGCTAGAACTGCAAATCCCACAATCCATTGCCTGCAGTACCCTACAACTCCTAGGAACATTTTCACTTCTTTCTGGGTTCTGGGTAGTTCCATATCTCGAATTATTCTGATCCTTTCTGTAGTGACTTTCCGGATTCCTTTCTCTATCTGGTGCCCCAGATATTTCACTGAGTTCTTACAGAACTGTAATTTGTCTGGTGATACTTTATATCCTCCTTTTCCTAGGTGATTCAGCAAGGCAATGGTATCAGTGACACAGTCGGTTTGACTTTTAGACGCCACCAGAAGGTTGTCTATGTACTGTACCAAAACAGACTCCTTTGGCAGTACTAAAGATTCAAGGCATCTTTTTAGGATCTGGTTGAAAATCGAAGGACTTTCGGTGTACCCCTGGGGGACACGATTCCAGACTTAGACATGACTGTCAAATTCAAAACTAAAAAGAAATTTGCTTTCTGGATGCAATGGGATGGAAAAGAATGCATGACATAGATCAATGACAGTGAACCATTCCGCATTCCAAGGAATCTGATACAGTATCACTGCAGGGTTTGGCACAATGGGGCAGCAAGGCACAACAATTTGGTTTACCTTGCGCAGGTTCTGCACTACCCGGTACTTTCCACTAGGCTTTTTAATTCCAATTATGGGTGAATTACAGGGACTGCTCATTACTTCCTGTATGATGTTGGCTTCGAGCAACCGGTTTACTTCAATTGCAACTCCAGCCTTTACTTCTGCACTCCTTTTGTACTGTCTGGTTCTTGGGTAAACAGCATTTGTTTTTATTGCTATTTTAACTGGGTCTACATTTGCCATTAGGACTACATCTCTTCCAGTGAAATCCCACACTTCAGGTACCACTTTTAGCTGCAGTTCCTCAGTAAGTCTTTAATGGACAGGAGCTTAATCTCTGTGTCTGGTCTTAGTAACATCAATTTGTACAGGCCATCTTCATCTGGGGTCTGAATTTCGACGCCGTTTGGTGTGCAAAAGATGGTACAATTCATTTTGCACAACAAGTCTCGTCCTAACAGGTTCACGGGACTGGAGTCACAGACCACAAATCTGTGCATTTCTTTGAAATTCCCTATGGAAATCTCCATCGGTTCAGTTACCGGAGTACTGATTATCTGATTTGAAACACCTACTACTTGGATAGCTTCTCCCGAGAGGGATAGGTTAGGAACATCCACTGTTCTCACAGTGGAACGGGTAGCACCAGTGCCCAACAAAAAGGTGACGTCTTTTCCCTCAACCTTTCCTTCAATGTATGGTCCTGTCTGGTCTACCGGTAAGGAGGCGCCAAGTACGCACTCCTTGTCCTCCCCCCTCAGGCCTCGTCAACATTGATCATCACAGAGGAAGGAATCGTTTAACAAGAACTGTGAAGTTGCTGTATTTCTCTCATTCTCTCCTTCCCACACCTCGGCTCTTTCATTCTGCTGAGCCTGATTCTTATAATTTTGTCTAGGAGCGCGAGGCAACGGAGGCTGCTTTACCTGTGGTTGGTTCTTTCGGGTCCCCTCTTTCTGCACCTGTGGATTTAAACCATTTTACGGGGGCATTACCAGCCTGCAAATGCGGACACTCGTCTCTCCAATGCCCTATCTGACCGCACCCGTGACAGGGAAACTTTTTCATAGCCTCTTCTCGACTCATTTTTACCCGGGGTTTCCCTCCTCCCCCAGCAGTGGGATTCTGTGCGTTATTATTATTATTCAATTTACTTAACTGTTTTTCTTGCTGTTCAGCCAATTTCACTTGTGCCCACATAACCTTTTCTTTGAGGGCTTTCTTTTTGTTCTCTATTTCCTCCTCGCAGTACTTGGCGTATTTCAGGACATCATCTATGGGCTTACCTTGCCAACTGATTTTATTATCTCTAATCCACTGAGATATTTCAGGTCTTAATCCTAACACGAATCGATAACTGAAATGGGTCATATCCTTCATGTCCACATTATCGATTCCACTGTAAGTTTTGAACACCTGCAGTAACCTTTCATAAAAGGAGTGGACGGTTTCATCGCGCTCTTGGGTAGTTCTATCTATCCGGGTCCAATCGGTTTCCTTTGCGGGCACCTTTTTCTTCAGGTATTGTATGACTTGATCATACTTCCTCATTACCTCGGGTGAGGGAGCTCCAGTTTTGGAGTCTCTCTCATATTCATCACTGGGCCAATCAATTTCAATTTTGCATTCGGTCCACAAATCTACAGGCACCACAATGTCGAAAAACCCATCCAGGTCTTTCAGAAGACATTTCTGAACCTTTATGAAACGTTCGACCTGTCTATACCAGTCAACTGGTTTCTCCCGTAATTTTGGGAAGTCATTAGTAAATGACACAATATCTTGTCTGGGCCAAGGGACATGGACATATTTCCCCCCAGGTACTTCTCTCATGGGACACAATTTTTCTGCTGGCCCTACTTCTTTCAGTACGTATTCTGAAGCCTTGGGTTTAGCCCTACTATCTTCCTTTTTCTTTGCCCACCGGGTTTTCCATTTTTCTACATCTCCCCATTTCTGTAGGATTTTCAGTAATTCTTTTATTTGGGTTTGTTTTCCTGACACATTCATGTTCTCTAAGTCTTTGTCAGAAAAGTCTGCTCTGTAAGGTTTCTGAAGGACTTTGGAACGACTAACATCAATTCCCATGTCAACGGCAGTGTCCATTAATCTCTCATGGAGCACTCTGGTGTTCCGGGTAAGGCTTTTGCTGATAAACAGTAATTCTTCCTCACTAAGGGTGTTCAATCTGTCCAATCCCACATTACCGGCCATAAGTTCCTCTATTTCTATCCTCAGTCTATAGATCTCTTAAGGTTTGGGTTGAGGTGTGTCCTTTTCTAACTCTTTGGTCCATCTATCCAATTCTTCTGGAGTTACTACAGTGGCACTCCTGACCCCTGAAGTGCTTTCAATCAGGACCTCTTTTGCCCTAGCCTGATTCCTTGCCCTTGGCACACTTGTTCCAGGTTCCCTTATGGGCAGATCCATTAAAGAGATCACAGACTCACATTCACTTTCTTGATCATCGACTATGAGCGGCTCTTTTCTTGGGGTGGTACAATTGGAGTAATAATAGGAGTTCTTGGACTAGCCAGTCTATCCCCGTAAAGAGGTATAGCGGGACCAATAGTTACTGGGATAGTCAGTGAATCCGGACTGGGATTTATCTGGGCTATGGTCTGAATTAAATCATTTCGCTGTTTAATCAGGGCTTCCTTTTCTCGTTCATGCAAAACCCTTTCTGAAGAATTGTCATGCATCACTTGGGGTACCAATGTAGGGTAAATACTTAGGGCAGTCGGAATGACCAAACTTGGTCGGCCTTCCCCAAAAGGTCGGTAATTTGGGACCGCAGAACTAGGTCTGCAAAACCCATCACTATCACTGGCTTTACTTTCCGTACCAGTTACATCTGTCTCACTGGCCCTTCGGCATCTAGGATATTTAGAAAACGGGTTTTGTGAACTCAAAGATTCTGACTCTGCAACATAGGGAGGTGGATTTTTCATCAATAAATCTTCTAGGTGTTCATCCTCTGAGTCTCCCATAGCCATGAGGTGTCGGCTTTTCTCCGTACACTTCCCTTTCCCTTGTTCGAGTACCCCAAACATTGGAAACAGTCCCTCAACCATCATATTCTGTCTCCACTGTTGCATCTTTTTCTCTTTGGTTTCTTTTTGGACCTTTGGATACCATTTACTCAATCCCTTATCCATTCGGGGTCTGTCTCGTTCTAGAGCTTCAATTTCCCACTCCTCTAATGCTTCATATTGAGTTAATCTGGGTCGGGGATGCAATTCATTCATTCGGGTTCTTAAGTTAAACAGGATTCTCCCATTAAAGGTACCATCAAGGGGAAATGCTAAGACCCCATCATCTTCCGTATACCTTACCCAATTCTCCAACCATACACAGGTATAATACCCTTTATCAAACATCATGAAGGAGGCAGGAGTATTTGGCGGGGGAATTATCACACCCTCCCTAGTTCGTATGGGCTTGTCTTTCTTGAAATAGTTTTTAATCTTGTCAGCAAGGGACAATTTTCTTTTAACTCCGTACATATTGTAAGGTCTACCTCTTAGCATCTGCTCCTTATGAAAACCTAGATTCTGTGGATTAGGCAAGAATTCAGGATACCACATACACCTTTCCAAACTAGCTTCTAGCTCGGCTTGATTAATTTTGTTTACTTTTGTGCTTCCAATGCTAATGCGACTTCTATCTCGCAGCAACCAATCAACACAGTGATTACAAAAATTCTTGTCCAATGGGTGCGCAGCCTTTCGCGAGACGTGTTCTCAAGCTTCGGCACTCACCCCTCCTTTACAATTTCAGCTTCACTACACACCCGCTGTCTTGACCAATACCAGCGCGGCACGGAGTGACGTCAGGGCAGCCTTCCGACTGACTCCCTCCTTCACAAGGTAACGGAAACTTTGAATTTTTCTTAAAGTGCCAGTGCTTATTTTAGTTAACAATATATAACGTTCGCCGCTGTGTCGGAGTGTCCTAAAAAGAAAGAAAGTTTTTCTCCTGCTACAAGCAAACCACTTCTGTCTAGTTTTCATTCACTTCGGATAGACTTCTCTGCCTAACCTTTCACACGAGCAATATAGAACCTGCTACTCCTCTGACTTATCCACTTCTTTCCGGGATATATACTAGTCAGGCTTTCACCAGCGGACTACCTTGCTTACCATTCAAGCTTTGGAGACCCTATTACTCCTTCCTCATGTACCCTTACTAGGTGATATCACAATGGAAGTTTTACACAAAAGGACTCGTAGCTATCATTTATTCAAATACAAAAGATCCTAATTAGCGCTTCCAGTTCTACCTAACCACGCACTAATTTTTTCTCCTGACAAGCGACCTCTGAGCGAGATGGATTCTACTCACCATCCGCTATACAATTCCCCGGGGATTTCAGACAACATAAAGCACTTACGGACAATTCTGTTAATATTACATATAGCAGCAATGCAAAGAAATCAAAATATTTTAAAACCTTTTTCAAAAAACTTTTGCGCAATATTTGAAGCAATGTAATCAATATAGCAGCATTGAAATCTAGCAGCACATTTTTATTTTCACGGTTTATTTATTAACTATCTTATCTACCTATCTTAACTAGTCCTAACCATACTACTGCTACCAGAAAATTACTGATAGAGCGCGTAGGTCACCCGAGTCACTAGTTTACCAATTTCCACGCACTGGGCCCTGGCGTGCATATGACGACTGAGTTTTACATGAACCGGGTGATCTTTCCACGCTACTATGAGCAATTCAGGGGGTGACTCTCTCACCACTGCTATTCATGTACCTGACTTACCACAGGCACATTTCTCCTGATGGATCAGGAGCTAGCAGTGAACAGGTAACAAGATTCCTAAAAAGAGTAAAATACCTTACATATTCAGTACATTTAATGACACTTTGTGATGTATAATGACCACAAACACCTGATGGGTTTTCAAAAGTTTTATATAGAGTAAGTTTAGAATGAATATGCCATGAGTATAAGGCAGATACAAATCAGAACATCAATAATCAAGATTAAAGCCAAAATGTAATTATGGATTAGGGTAAGCACCATAGGGTACCAGGGAACACTACAGAGTATGGGTATTAGGGAACATGCTATTCAGTACAAATTTTAAACTAAGGCAGGGTGAATGAGTAGGACCTAATATGTGCACTAGTATTCTTATTCTAATTCCTAAACTTTAGACTATCTTTACTAAATTCACGGCAAACATACTAAAAGGGAAGGGAAAAAAGGAACAAGCTGAATAAACAGTCAGTTTCAATAATATCCTATAGGTAGGGAAAGAAGTGGAACATCACTAATAAACAATTTCATAACATTTACTTTCCAAGGATTATAAGGAAAATATCACAGGCAAGAGTGCTTTATTAAGAAGAGGAAAAGTAAGAGTATAGTTAGACGGACACCCACAAGTATATTTACCTAGGACAGAATGAGGATTAACCCTGGCCATGGGTCAGCTTGGGAATAGGGGAGGACAGGGACCTCAAAGATTCGGAATGCCAGTAGGCGAGCAGGTACAGCTCATGGACAGTCAGGACAGGATACCCCTCAGGATTTGGATCAGGACTGGGCTCATCAAAGGGCACAACTAAAACCTGCAGCTTCGGATGCAACGCCTGCGTTACCCCCTCTCTGCACGGACTCCGCCAGTACCCCGATTGGGTTTTCGAATCTCCCAGCAAAGTGCTTCGCCAGCAATTAAGGCTATTTCCACCCCTTGGAGATTGTGGAAAGTACGGACAGAGTTCTCCGCAGCGCTCTGTATCAATCACCTATAGAGTTCGTAGGGTCAGTGACAGGTCTGCTACTCGGACAAGTCGGACAATTTTCTCTAACTAAACTAGGCTAGTTATACTCTACTTGGACCCCCAGACCACCCACAAATGTTGCAAGTGACAAGGTCCCATCTTTTGATTGGTCAGGAAAGGTGGTTATGTCATTGTCACCACCTAAATTCTGCGTTCCCATGTTTAATATTCAAACGACAGTACCCACCCCTTACATTCCAATTCCCAGGGTATACGTGATGGGAAAACAATAGAGCATACAGTCATAATCGCACAAGTTGATACATTTTATACACAATTCGGGTCCTCTCCTAGGCCATGGAGCAGGTTCCCAGGAGCATCTCGCTTCAGAGGCCAGCTGGCTTGTCTCTGCTTCTGCGCAGTTGGGTTTTTCCTTCATCACGTGAGTGGGGAGTTACGGGCTTCAAATATGGAGTCAGTTCCCCGACCCAGGCCCATGGATGCGTGATACATGAAAAGTAAGCGAAAACAAATTAGAAACACAGAAAAAACGAATACACTGTAAACCATGAAAAGCTTCACTGCACCCCTTACTTTATAATATCTATAGCATTGAGGGTTAATGCGGGAAAGACAGATATGCAGAAGCAGCATGAGCTAGCAGAGAGCATGGTTAAAGACAAGCGGCCATATTTAGCAGTAATGCGCATGAGCAAAAACATCCCTCCAAATTGCGAGTGCGTCACATCACGTGGGTATGACCGACACATGCGCAGACTGGATTTCTGCGAAGCGGCCATTCAGTAGTGCAAGCATCATTACGATTAATAAACACAGATGCGAGCTTCTCTCGGGCACCCGCGTGTACTGAAAAAGGTGAATTTTAAGACGGACAGAATTGGTTAATACTTATTAAAGGTTAGACGAGGTTCATGAATGAGAGCAAGTCGCTTTACGTGCGAATCCTTGCTATATCAATAGCGTACATACAGCAGACCTATTTATGTCGTTGGGTGGTGATGAAAGCAGAAGCAGGCTCACCAGTAATCAGCACTGGTAAATAGCACAGTTGTGTACCTAGAATTTAATGATTATAATAATAAATAAAAAAGGAAACGGATGCTTTTTCTTTTTATGGCTTTTATTTTCTTAGTAGTAGTAACGGTAACCAGAAGCGTTGACTTAGCTGAACTGGTACAGGCAATATTCGCCCATGCGTGTTGCCTACTGTAAGAAGGGTAGATGAATTTGTTTTATAAGTTGAGCCATTGACGCTCATACATGTTGTTTTCAAATTGTTGGAGCTGGAGGGGTGAGGGGGTAGGACAAGTCAATCGACTATGCCAAGGTGAGGGTGGTTTGAGGGTGAGATTGTTTGGATTACAGCACGAGATTTGATCTGAGAAATTTCAGGAGGCAATGTGCAGTGTACGTAAAAAATGATGAAACAATTAGACAATGCAACAGAATCAGTGTTAACTTACCAAGTACAAGTAGGAATGATGCAGAGACACAAGGATAATATAAAACTACTGACATGGAATGTACGTGGTCTAAATGACTTCAGGAAAATTAAGGAAAGTGATGTCATACGTGGCAAGACATGATATAGGGCTACTCCAGGAAACACATTTGCCTATTAACAGTATCATGCTCAGGAATAGGAGGATACAAGGTTATTTTCATCCAGCAGGATTCACCAAACATGGTAGGGGAGCGCTAACGTGGGCTGGACGGAAGTCAGGAATTCAGCTTGAAAAATTGGACTTGGACCAGGAAGGTCGATTTGTGATCACTAGATGCAGAGTTCAAGGGCTGGATATAGTAATTGTAAATGTCCATATCATAGTGGTGAGATGGCACGGAAGGCAGCTGCACCAACTCTAGATGTTCCGCCTTGAAGGCACAAAAGAGGAACACATCTCTGGAGGCAAAGAGTGCTAAACAGTTAGCTACAAATACCAAGTTTAACAGAAGAAGATTATAGCACATGTACTAGAAGATAGCCTATTGGGTTAGTGCAAGCACGTTTCGAGATACAGATAAGATGCAAACTATTATATGTGTACTCCATGTGGTGGTAATGTTGAATAATGATTGTTTAACGAGGGGGGTAGGGAATAAAAGCTACATTGTTTAAAAGATGCTGAGGTTTTTCCTTTATAACTCTGACACACTGCTGTTGATATAGAAAGCTATGCTCATAAACTGTACTTATGGTGTACATTGCTTCAATGACATTGTTATTTAAAATCAATAAAAAACTTTTTTTTAAGTATGTATATGTCATGTAAAATTAGAGGATCATGCAGGATAGGAAATTAGTTAATCGCCTTCATGTCAAGATGCCTGTTGGTAACTCCAAGATTCAAGCATTTCAGGATGGGGGGAGGGCTTTCAGCGTGGCTGCTGCTCACCTCTGGAGTGAGTTGCCACAGAGCAACAGACAGATTGAGTCTTTCATTGAATTCAGAAAGAGCTTAAAAACATAGCTCTTTCCGAAAGTATGATTCCTCGCTTTCTTTTTTCCCGACTCCTCCACTTGATGGTTGTGTTCCTATATCTGAGCGCCAGGATACCAGAAGGGTGGCAGTTTACGCTATATAAGCATACATACAATACAATACAGTACCAAAAACCTGCATGTCACAACCAACCAGCAACTGTGCTGCAAATCCAGACCATCCGTAGATAAAACTGTCATGGTCAGAACCATGGTATTGTACTAACTTTCATTATGAGACCACCAGAATAATATAGGATTTACCGTTTATGGAAGGCTAGCCGTTTTAGTTGCGAAATAGGAGCAATGTTGTCTGTGAGGGCTGCAGTGTAACGTGTGCAATCAACAAAAATGTTACAGCAAAACAGGGCTTGGACAAGATATTGCCTTTCCTGTACAGTCCCTACCATATTGATGTAAGTAAGGTTATGCATTATGGTGGTATCCAGTGCCCTTTAAACCTCATGATTGGCTGGACAGGGACATGTCAGTAATTATGACACTTGTCTACTGAAATGATCCAGTGGCAACAAAAATTGCATGCAGTGTCTCAAGTACCTCTGCAAAGGTGGAGACGAGCTTTAATTCAAAGTTAAGGGATAGTAAATCCTGTTGACACTCCTCCACCATCATATTTATGATCTCTAATTATAATTTGTATCACTTCTCTACCTGCCTATCTGTAATGCTACATAAGGATGCACCTCTCCTAAATTCTCACTGGATCTTCCTCCTTCTGTTGCCTCCATCATCTTTGCCCTCATTTGGCCACATGGCAATGACAATTAGCTTTGGAGCCTGTAAGATGATAAACCCAACTGCTTGTGAGATGCTTTATTTTATTCCAGTAATGTGACTAACAAGTTAATGACTCAAAGTCACACTTGACTGTTCAAATGTGTATTATTAGTAGGGGTAAGTCTGCACCTACCACTAGCAATAAGGCCACCAAAGCAATCTGAGGGCCAGACAAGGTCTCAATAAATTAATACCTTGCTCACCCCTTGGTAGCTGGCAATGAGCAGACAGGTTTAACTTAGAAAACAGATGTGTGAAGCATTCAAAAACATCAATACATTAAATAAGTAAGACACAACACACACTAAAACTTCACAACCACTTTATAAAAATAGGAAATAGTAGTTTGTGATTAAAATGACACCAAAATGACAAAAATCCAATATAGGGAAACTGAGATATGAATTTTAAAGAAAACACTTCCTAGTACTTAAAAACAAAAAACGCCAACTTGGACAGCTGGTCGCGCTTGACCGACGCAAAGTCAAAGTATTGGAGCCCTGGTCGGATACACTAAGCGTGAGGTCTCGGTCAAAATGTTATCTCCGCACTTAAAAACGTCCTGGAGGATTTTTTCTCGACATCGAGCTGGACTCTCCAGAAGGCCAGATTCACAATGTCTTTGTCGGCTTGGTTTAGCGGGAGCCCTCGGTTAACTCCTGGAAGTCTTGAGATCCGGAGCTTTCAGGAGGACAAACTTAAAATCCCGGCCAGGTCACAGTGAGAGGTTAGTTGACCTGTCTCCTGGCTTGACTCTTAAGGGTCGATTAGGATCGCGGACGGACTTGCGTCCGTCCGCGACCCCAGACCAGGAGGGAACCTCCGCATGGCATGCGGAGTTCCCTCCTGTGCAATTAGGATGTGACCGCCACCCTGGCGGTCACATCCTCTATTTTTAACATTGCCGCGGGTGCAGCTTCAAGCTGCACCCGCGGCAATGTTAAAAATGCACGCATTGCATTTGCATGCAGAAAGAGGCAGGCACCGCGCGGTGCCTGCCGCTTTCTGCATGCAAATGCAGGGGGGTACCATAGGTACCCCCCATGTGCACCCCTGATCCCCCCTTCACCTAGGGGGCCCGCAACGGGCCCCCACAGTGAAGTTCCGTATGCTTTTCCGCGGCGTAAAACCCGCCGCGGAAAAGCATACTTTACTGGCCATTCTAATATGGTGGACGGTGTCTGGAAGACACCATCACCATATTATAGCTTTTCCGCCGTGGTTGTAATCCGACCGCGGCGGAAAAGCTGCGGACGGAAACCAGGACCCACCAGCCATCCTAATCTGGCGGTGGGTCTTTGGTCAGTCCGCTGCGGATTTTCCGCATCCTCGGGGCCGGCGGTGGCTCCCGCCGGCCCCGAGGATGCGGAAAATCCGCTATCATAATGACCCCCTAAATGTCGGGTCAATCACCTTATGGCGCTTTTTTCTAAAAGTTGCTCTAAATGTCCCCAAACTTTGGGAACGTCTCTATGTAGCTTAGTTTGATTTACCCAGCTCCTGTTCTGGTCTGTTCTCTGCAGCTGCAGAACTCCACCCATCAGATAACCTATGTCTCTGTGCAGGCCACTTATCAGCTCATCAAAGCAGCTTGGCTAAGCCTGTTAACCCCTTGAATGCTCATGACGAACTGAGCTCGTCATGAGCCACGGCGCTCCGGTGGTCATGACGAGCTCAGCTCGTCATGAGCCGTGGAACGCTCGCATGCGGGGATAATTCCCCTGCTGTGCTGAGTGTTCCACGGGAACGGGTGTGGCCGTGACGAGCTGAGCTCGTTATGAGCACAGGAGCGCCGTGGTGCACAGACATAATATCGAGTCCAAAATATCGTTTGGACAAAATATCGAGTATTTAATATAGACTGGACAAAATATCGACAGGACAGAATATCGACGCCAAAAATATCGTTTTTAAGGTAAGTGAAGTAATATTGACTGTAAAAAATATAGATAGATAAAATATCGAAATATATAATATAGATAGTTACAAATAACGATTATTTAATAATATATAATATTTTATAGTGTATTTTTATGTTATAATATTTTAACCCCTACGCTATCCAACGCTTTCCCTACTGTTGCACCCACTGGAGTGGGAAAAGTAATTTTAACCCCTACGCTATCCAACGCTTTCCCTACTGTTGCACGCTTTGGAGTGGGAATAGTAATTTTAACCCCTACGCTATCCAACGCTTTCCCTACTGTTGCACCCACTGGAGTGGGAATAGTAATTTTAACCCCTACGCTATCCAACGCTTTCCCTACTGTTGCACCCACTGGAGTGGGAATAGTAATTTTAACCCCTACGCTATCCAACGCTTTCCCTACTGTTGCACTCTTTGGAGTGGGAATAGTAATTTATACCCTTACGCTATCCAACGCTTTCCCTACTGTTGCACTCACTGGAGTGGGAATAGTAATGTTAACCCCTACGCTATCCAACGCTTTCCCTACTGTTGCACCCACTGGAGTGGGAATAGTAATTTTAACCCCTACACTATCCAACGCTTACCCTATGCTTGCATTCTTTGCAGTGGGGATAGTAATTTTTACACTTTTGTTATTGTACGTTAATAATATTGGCTATTATTTAATTATATTTTGTTACTCTCTATATATATTTTAAGAAATGTGATTAAAAAAAACTATTTTGACTTTCATTAATTTAATTATTATAAAATAATTTAAGTATTTTTAAATATATTTTAGTAATTAATTATTAATATTAATGTAATTTAACATTGTTTTTATTAAAGTCGATATTTTTTACAACTATATTTTTGTAAACGATATTTAAAACTCGATATTTTTGTACTTACTTGTTAGTGCATAGAAACTCGATATTTTGACAGTCGATATTTTTACCCCTACCCTATCCAACGCTTTCCCTACTGTTGCACACACTGGAGTGAGAATAGTAATTTTAACCCCTACGCTATCCAACGCTTTCCCCACTGTTGCACCCACTGGAGTGGGAATAGTAATTTTAACCCCTACGCTATCCAACGCTTTCCCTACTGTTGCATCCACTGGAGTGGGATTAGTAATTTTAACCCCTACGCTATCCAACGCTTTCCCTACTGTTGCACTCTTTGGAGTGGGAATAGTAATTTTAACCCCTACGCTATCCAACGCTTTCCCTACTGTTGCACCCACTGGAGTGGGAATAGTAATTTTAACCCCTACGCTATCCAACGCTTTCCCTACTGTTGCACCCACTGGAGTGGGAATAGTAATTTAACCCCTACGCTATCCAACGCTTTCCCTACTGTTGCACCCACTGGAGTGGGAATAGTAATTTTAACCCCTACGCTATCCAACGCTTTCCCTACTGTTGCACTCTTTGGAGTGGGAATAGTAATTTATACCCTTACGCTATCCAACGCTTTCCCTACTGTTGCACTCACTGAAGTGGGAATAGTAATGTTAACCCCTACGCTATCCAACGCTTTCCCTACTGTTGCACCCACTGGAGTGGGAATAGTAATTTTAACCCCTACACTATCCAACGCTTACCCTATGCTTGCATTCTTTGCAGTGGGGATAGTAATTTTTACACTTTTGTTATTGTACGTTAATAATATTGGCTATTATTTAATTATATTTTGTTACTCTATATATATGTTTTAAGAAATGTGATTAAAAAAAAACTGTTTTGACTTTCATTAATTATTTAATTATTATAAAATAATTTAAGTATTTTTAAATATATTTTAGTAATTAATTATTAATATTAATGTAATTTAACATTGTTTTTATTAAAGTCGATATTTTTTACAACTATATTTTTGTAAACTATATTTAAAACTCGATATTTTTGTACTTACCTGTTAGTACATAGAAACTCGATATTTTGACAGTCGATATTTTGTCAATGATATTATTGCAACTCGATATTTTGGCATTCGATATTATTTCAGTGATCCGAGCGCCGTGCCTCATGACGAGCTCAGCTCGTCAAGAGCGTGTGAGCTGTGCGCGCCCCCCTCCCCGCTTTTATTACATGGCGCCCTACCCTGAGGGCACCTACGGTAAACCTTAGCGGTGCCTTTTAAGTAAACATAAGCTAATTTTTTACTTTGTAAGTACCTTTAACTCCAAAGTCAAATTTACACGCAGCAGCCAACAAACTAAACAAGCATTTGCAATGCAATAGGTCTCACATTGGTGCGAGTGTAAGCTATTGGTATTGTACATGACAATGCCTTTTATTTATATTTTAAAAAACAAAAATATTAGGCATTGTTATTTACAATGCCAATAGCTTCCACTTGCGTACATGCGAGACCTATTGCATTGCAAATGCTTGTTTTCTCTTTCTTATGGTGTTTCATACTTGTTGGGAGGTATCTGGAGTATAAAACCCAGATGTGCTTGTTAGCACTTCACAGGTGCTCAGGTGAAACTGTGATAGAGAGGCAAGTTTTTAAATTTGTTCAACAAGATAAATGCATTGCCAAGAATGCTAAACCCGTCTGTGTGTACTGAATAACTCCAATAACAATGTAAATAGCAACGACTCATTTATTATTTGGATTTAATTACTTTTATAGCACTACTCATTCAGGTGTAGGGAGTCTGAGTGCTTTACATCACACACATTATCTAGAGAGAATGAATTGCAGAAGTGTGCAAATCAGTGTACAGCAAATGTTGCATGTGACAATGAGGGTTACAATGTGCAAAAGTCACACTTCATTCATATTAATAGGCATTTATTATGTGGTACAAGTGCATGGCCTGGTGAAAAACAAGTTGGGGTTTACAACGTAATACAATGGCTGGGGTTCTCAGGACTAAGAAGACTTGATTGCAACCCAAAGAAACCCTTTTTAACAACCTTCGAATAACAAAAGAGAGAACAACAAAAAGGTTCTAAACCTTTGCATGCACCTCCTGGGTGCCGTTTCAAAGCTCGCAGTGCTATTTTAGAAGGCTTGTAAATTATGAACTGCGAGTAACATAAGGATCTCTGTGACAATCTACTGATCTATCTACTCAAAATACAAATTTGTGGATTGCATGTTACATATTCCGCTTGACAGTAGGCACTTTAACTCTCTGTGCTACTTTATGATGAGTCAAAACTGTGACTACACAAAAAATATGTAGCAAGTGCACTACTAGTTAAGTTGATTGTCAGACTCCCTTTTCGTGACTCCATCTGTTTTCTGCTGCTAGAACTTAACCGCAAATTGTATTTCTTTTCTGGTCACCAACCTGGATTTTTATGAAGAGCAGAAGCATTGGAATTTAAACGGAACATTGCACGAGTTACTGCAGATGAACATCATTCCTATTATCAACACCAATGACGCCGTTGTCCCACCTCCTGAACCCAACAGTGATCTGCAGGGGGTAAATGTGGGTACAGTATTCCTGGGGGTTGTGGCTGCTGTGGAGCTGCCTAAGTTTAGTGCATGGCTTTAGCTCTGTATGAAGCGCAGTTAATCCTGAAAGTGACCTGCGAGGGAGAAGGCCGTTCATCCCGGAAGTGGCCCGCGAGCAACTGCAGGTGAAGTATGGAGAAAGCAGATGCTTTTGGGATGCTTTTGGGAGCATGCGCGCTGCGTCGGCGAGACCAAAAAAGGAGACCTGATTTAGCAATGGAACTTGAAATCTATTCATGGACACAATAAATCACAGACAGATGATAGAAGGTTCAAAGTTTACAAGGGGCCATATCAAATGAAAGCATAATTGCAGGCCTAAAAATGTTGTGCATGCGATAATCTGTCCCTGTGACAAAATGTATATCAGAAAACCAATCAGATCAAACAATGAATTGTGCAACACAAATCCCACATAAAATAGAAAACGTTTTCAGCCCCAGTGGTAAGTCACTTAAACAGCAAAGGGCACACAGAGAAAGATTTCAGATGGACAGTGCTAAGTGTCATCGAGCCTAATCCGAGAGCAGGTGATTCAGGAGTGAAGTTGATGAAAAAAGAAGTGTACCTAATTTTAAAATGTAACACTGTTTAACAGGGACTTAATGAAACGTTGGAAGTGAATAAACTGTTAGTGTATGAACCCCCAGGCTATTTATAAGATCCACCACAAATATGCTAAACGTTTTTAGTGCAGTTTAATCATATCAAACAAACAACTACAAATCCCAGAATGCAGTGGGAAGCCAATACAGCGGTAGATTACTCTAGTCTTGCTATATTTGCCGAAAAGGACGAGAAAACTACTTTCCATAAGTCACTATGGAGTAATGGCGACAGAGACGTGAGCATGAAAAATCGAAGGAAAGTAAGTGCAAGCTGGCAGAGCAGGATAACAAAACTTGGCACACTTGAATTTATTACATTCTCGTACGGAAGCCTTTAGCTGAAAGGAACTCCATCAGTTGAAGTCAATCCCCGCGGCCCAATTCCTTTTCACATTAGTAAGATACAAAGTTGCCAACTATTGAAAAACGTTTCTAAGTGTCAGTTCTCTAGGTACAGGCACAGGTTATTCCACCATTAGAAGTTGCCTGCGTGCACAAATAGAATTATAAACGCAAATTAACATACAGCTTAGGTGACATAAAAGATGGCCCGACATAATGCAGCGAGTCTGCTCCAGCGCACTCGATTAAACCACATCTGCTAGAAACGGAAGCCTTCCTTCAACTACTTGCGTCCTGTTTTTGTCATACCTCCGAACATTTACAGACGACAGGCTACAATTCCAACTGATAATTTCTTTCTGAAACAAACATGACAAGTCCCAGTGCTCTAGTGTAGTTATAAACATATTTCACACAAGGATACGTCCCTCCAGGGCCGGTCCTAGGCCTTCTGAGGCCCCGGGCGAAAGGGAAGATGGGAGGCCCCCCTAATTGCATATTGCGTCACAAGAAGTGACATCACAGAAAGCGACATCGCAGTACTATTGATCTTATTTTGCATCACTCAGCACCACCACAGCATCACTCAGCACCACCACAGCATCACTCAAGCACCACCACATTATCACTCAGCACCACCACAGCACCACTCAGCACCACCACAGCACCACTCAGCACCACCACAGCATCACTCAGCACCACAACAGCACCACCACAGCATCACTCAGCGCCACCACAGCATCACTCAGCACCACCACAGCACCACTCAGCACCACCACATTATCACTCAGCACCACCACATTATCACTCAGCACCACCACATTACCACTCAGCACCACCACAGCATCACTCAGCACCACAACAGCACACTCAGCACCACCACAGCATCACTCAGCGCCACTCCAGCATCACTCAGCACCACCACAGCACCACCACATTACCACTCAGCACCACCACATTATCACTCAGCACAACCACAGCACCACTCAGCGCCCCCACAGCATCACTCAGCACCACCACAGCATCACTCAGCACCACCACAGCACCACTCAGCAGCACCACTCAGCACCACCACAGCATCATTCAGCACCACTTCAGCATCACTCAGCGCCAACACAGCATCACTCAGCTCCAATACAGCATCACTCAGCGCCACCACAGCATTACTCAGCACCACCACAGCATCACTCAGCACAACTACAGCATCACTCTGGAACACTACAGCATCACTATGCGTTACCACAGCATCATTATGCGCCACCACAGTGCCTCCACAGCATCACACAGGGCCTCCACAGCATCACTCACGGCCTCCAAAGCATCACTCACGGCCTCCACAGCATCACTCAGGGCCACCACAGCATCACTTAGGGGCACCACAACATCACTATGCGCTCCCACAGCATCACTGAACGCCACAGCATCACTCGTCGCCACCACAACATCACTCCGCGCCATTACAGCATCAATCTGTGCAACCATTCAACTGGTTCAAATATGTTCTCTCAATGTTTCAAGCTTTATTACAAATGTCACAAAAAGATGTTAATATTTCACTTCTGTTCTTCAATTTTTGTCACAGTAAAATACACTGAACATAATCTTCACAAACGTTATTTACAAAAGTTTAAGCTATTGCCATTATAAATTACAATCACTTTTATTTAAGTACTAATTAATTAAAAAAATTAAAAGCCATTGATATTTGTAATATCAATACATCTAAGTCACGTAAATACAAAGCATGTTGCATTACAAATGCTATAGGTGTCACATTTGCGAAAGTTATAACTATTGGCATTGTAAATGACAAAGCTTTTGATTTAGCTATTTTCAAAACCAACACATAAATAAAAAATTGTCATTTACAAGACCAATAGCTCAAACTTTCTTAATGCGAGACCTATTACATTGCAAATGCTTGTTTAAAATGTCCACTATACTTAAACGGCAAGGTGCTGTTGCGTTCTACTAGTAATTTATGAACGTGGTTTCCACTGCAACTGATTTTGCTTCACTTACTTTTTCACGTCTCTGCTTCCTGCCCAATAGGCACCGATGGCTACAATGCCCACATTACAAAGATGATAACTGTTAGAACCGGAGGTCTCTGTTTGGCACAGGTATGCACTTGTGACAAGCAAGGACCCTCAGCTCCACGTCAGGGCAAGGGAACTACTCCTTTGAATAACTCCTGCTCACCCTCTAGGTAGTGTGGCGCGAGCAGACAAGGCTAATCCTCAGGGCGATAGTAAATTAAGCATTCATGATCACACACAGTAAACCCACTGACCCACCACAAATGGACACCAGTCGTATGGTTGTATAAAAAATACGTATTCTTTATTTAAAAGATAGATTAAAGCAGGATTATCACAAGACCAGAATAACGTCGAGTAAATTGAGGTCACCAGATTACAATAGACAAACTTAGTCTTTCAATGTTCGTTGTTTGGCAAGGTACGATGACAGGGAAATAAGAACGTTGCGGACCCTGGATCCAATATGAACTTGAGACGGAGTTCAAGTGTACCTTGCTGGTGGTAGTCTGAGGCGTTTCAGGCGCGGCTACTTGTGAGGGCGGTCCCCGAACGAGGCCAATGGTTCTCCAGAGGATCTCTCCATCTCAATCCCCCTCGAGGAGCGAGGTGAAGGAGCTAGACTATGGAGGGTTGCGGCGATCCGGGATCGGTGCAGCTCACGGGGCGAGGCGCCGTTCAGGCCTGCGGGGCGTACTACTTCTTAGCACTCTGGGTCTGACTCGTGGATCTGTGAGGGGCGTCGAGTTCTTGGGCAGACGGGTGCAGCACCAGGCTTCCGGTACCACAGTACGGGGAGGCCTTTCTTGAGGTGCGGCACGAGCCTTGGTATGCAGGAGCGCAAAGCGAGACAGTCGGGTACGTTACGACGTACGGACCGTCCGAGGCTATGAGATGCTCTCCGTGCAGATTCCGGCTGGAGAAGATGAGAGGTGCGAAGCTCGCTCCGTAAGCGGCAAGGTGACAGGAGAGCAGGCGGCCCGGCACTGAAGCAGAGAGCGGCTCAGGAATGAGCGGGACTCTCTACGGCGGGGCGACCAAGCTCCGAGCTGTCACGACCTGGGAGAGGGCGAAGGCACCCGAGTCACAACTCTGGCGAGGGAATAAGAACTGAGGCCGAACAGCAAATGGGCACAAGCAGATAGAACCCAATGGTCCTGGGGTTTCGTTCAGGGGGCAAGCTCTCGATCAAGCCCTTGGAGATCGTTTCAGGCACAAGTCTACAAAGTCCTATCTGGTCCTTTCCTCTCCGTCCTCAGCAAGGCACCACTGCAGGCCAGTCTTACAGGATACAGACTGGTTTCCATCCTTCAGCTTCTCTTGGTCCTTCTAGTCAGGCAGAGGTTTGTCGTGGTCAAAACTGGATCTGATTTGTAAGGAGCGGAGCTCCTATATACTGCATTTCTTTTGTCTTTGCAGGCCAGGGGGCCTGAGCCTGGTTCAACCCGGTTCTGAAGTACTTTGTTGACAGGACGCTCCGTCTTCTTTCAGGTTGCAGGGCAGAGACATCAGATGCTCCGCAGGAGGTGGAGCCAGCATTGTGGTGGTGGAGCACAACCCTATTCAGAGTCAAGGACTACTCCGCCCACCCATCCTGGTGTAAGCATCTCATTCATCCTCCTGTGCACCCGACTATCCCCTGGGAATCTCCCAGCCCTGTCACTCACACAAACCCAGAGAGCATTCGGGCAGAGGCGGGCTGAACAGTTAGGCGAGCAAAGGCTAACTTTCTAAAAGTAGCATTTGCAAACACAGGATATTAAAATAAACCTTGCTAAAGGAAGTATTTTATTATTCTTAGTTCAGGCATACTAAACTCGACTTGCTACCGTGTTCCCTAAGCCTGCCAGGACTATAGCGTGTAATAGCTCCGACAGCTCATCTGGCCTAAGAGAACCAGTAGCCCTTCAATAGTGAAGAACGAGAGAGGCGGTAATTCACTGCTAGGACATGCCACACTCTAGGCCTGTCCTACGTTACGCTTACAATGCACCCTGCCCGTAGGCCTACCATAGGGGTGACTGATATGAAGGTGAGGGAAGGTTCTGGGACAGGCAAGTGTGGGCACTTGCACAGTCAGCGTGACAGTGCGGGACTGTACGCGGGGTCAGCAATGGTGGACCCGAGACATATCTTACGAGGCCGCTTCTGTGGGTGGCGCAACCAGCGCTGCAGGCCCACTAGCGGCATATGTATCTACAAGCCCCGGCACGCCTTGTGCACTTTACTGGGGACTGACAGTAAACCAAATACTCCAATCGTGGAAATCAATTACACATATACTTTACATTAGGAGCACTTGCACTGCAGCACGGATCGGCCGTGGCGCAGTGCCCTGAGCATCGAACACCAGCAAAAACATCTGAGGCACATCAGCAAAAAGTGGAAGGGAGACTCACGCCAAGGTGCCAGGTCTAACAATAACAATTTTGTAGTCCAGGACAGGCTCATTGGAGGCATACATTGCCACCTTCACTAACTTGCCGAATGTATCACCAATATATGAATGAGTCCAGCTTAAAACTTACACTCTTTCTGCGCTTTCTGAAACAGACACCGAAGGCTACAAGGCCCAGGGAAGGGGGCCCCCACACCATGACCTTGCAGCTCGATCCAGTGCTATGAGGCCTGTAACAAGTCACTTCCCAAGACACTGCTGAGAGCTCATCAGAGTGCCAAAAAAAAAAACCTCAGCTGAACGGGTGTGCTTCAATTGTAGCTGTACCAAGCTTAGATGATAACGAGAATAGTAAATATATTTTCGTTTTGTATGTAATACTGCCCCCCTGTGTCAGATCAGTACAAGTCAAATATTGCTTCTGCATGAATGAATTGCGTTTAATTTATCAAACTAGGAGTAATGTTATTACTAAACTTTAGCTGTTCAATTAAGATACGAGACACTGCCCTACCAAAATTCGAAGTATAAAAAAAGCCAGTTGATCTGGCTGCTCCCTCATCCCCTCACCCACCTCCTCTTACCTGTGTCTGACTGGTCCTCGAAAGAAACAAAGGGGCCTCTGTTGCCTGGATACAAAATGCACAATCAGAGCCTAGAATGGCCGGTACTTAACCGAGGCGCTGCCCCGCCCCTGACATTGTGAGCCAACATAATTGCTGGCCCAGCTGTTGTGCCGGATCCCATTCTGTTTGCACCTTCCCCCACCTGTAATGTGATCAGGTGAGGCAGGGGGCCCTGTAGTGAGCTGTGAAAGTGTGGCCTTTCACAGGGGCGCGAGGCCCCCTGTATTTTGCTGAGGGCCCTGGGCGGCTGCCCACACTGCCCATGCCTAGCGCCGGCCCTGTGTCCGTCCCTCCAAAATACAGTTGAAAAGAAGTCAACACACTGGGCAGGTAAGTGCTTCTCTTTATTTCCGTCCGCTACGTCCCACGTCCCACGTCCGGCAGCAACTGCCTTCTAGCCCCGCACAATAGTTCCATGCAGGGAACTTACAAGCTCCCAGCAATCCACATTCAAGTACTACAATTCACATGCACGTCAGTACAACCCAACACACCCCCTTCCTCAGAGACGTTTTAAGGCATGGGCAAAGTGGGCTCAGGCTCAGGGCCCCAGCCTTTCAGGAGGGGCCCTGATAGAGCCAGATCTGTTCTGCATAGAGACAGTTTTGCACTGATGACTTTGAACAATTCTTGAACAGATTGTATTAAATATGTTTTTCCTTTTATTTTATTATGTAGGTGATGTGTGAGCATCTATTACAGGCATTTTGCAGAGAGTGTACTTGTTTCATGCAACATCCATAAAAAAGTTTCTTTTAGATAAAAACAGGACCTCAGATATGAGAAATGGGAGGGTGTCACAAATATTATTTACAGTGATATTAGTGAGCTGCTGCTGTGTTACCCTATTAAAAACACATATCACTATCCCTGAATATTAGATGTAAACACATTTAGGATTTGGACAACTGTGCCTGTGCAATCTCAGTGACCTGGCCGAAGAGGGCATAAAAGATCAGAAATTTAAATCTGTTCAGTATAGGGGGCCCCAAAATACATTTGGCCCAGGACCCCTAAAATCCTCAAGATGTCCCTGCCCTTCCTTCACAAAACAGAGAAAAGAAGCATAGAACAAAATTAAAGGGAAAAAATAATAAAATGAAAGAAAATTAGAAAGAAAGTTAAAATCTGCAGTAATCCTTGAAACTGACAGGAGCAGTCTTAACCCTGGAATACACTCTGCTCTGGTGTACATGGGAGTCTGCACGCACATGATATTTGGAATAAACACTCATGCGATGCGCAGGGCTGATGTCCCCCAGAACACCCAATTTAACGCCTTAACTGAGGCGGCAAGTCCGCTGTGGTGCGGGCGTTCTAATGAGTGGGCAGGGCTGCATCGGCCGTTGGCCATTCGCAGCACTGGGAAGGAAGTGATCCCGTCGGCCGTTGCCGACGGGAGCACAGAAGGGGTTAAGATTCACATATGCAGCTTTGGATTCAGGCACCACTGAAACAGCACTCTTATTCCACACCTTACCATTCTCCAGGACAACCACGCAATCCTTCACCTCTCTCACCCGAACTGGTGCAGAAAACTGTGAAAGCCCCTTATGAATGAAACCAGGTTTTTTTACTCTCACCCAGTCACCAACACAAACAGGCGACGCCCTGCAACACTCGTCTCTGGTGCCGTACTTCCTTTGCACAGCAGCTCTCACCTCCACCACACCTTCCAATTTCCCCATCTCAATACACTTTCTGGACATCGAATCCGTGTTCAATTTAGATCCAGCAACTCTACCTCTCAAAAGTGTAAAAGTAGAAACTCCAGTGCTGACGTGAGAAGTAGTCCTCAACACCCACAGCAAGTCCTCAACAGCTTTCCTATAATTCAAACCATTTACATTTATGAGAGCCAGTTGTAACTGATCCTTGATCACACGGTTCAAGCGCTCCACTAAGCCATTGTTACCCGGGTGGTAAAGGGACGTGAGAACATGGCTGATTCTGTTCTCCCCTAGAAAACTTTCAATCTCCCTGGACACCAATTATGTCCCATTATCCATCACCAACTCCTCCGAAAATCCTTCCCTGAGAAACACCTCCTTAAACAACTTGATCACCACTTCAGCATTCACACTGTCCACAAACTTTACTGCAGGCCAATTCGTCATGTAGTCCACGAAAACTAAAACATATTTTGTTGAACAACCCATGACTCCAAGAGGTCCAGCAATGTCAAAGGCAAGCTTGCACCAAGGGATATTCTTAGCAACAACCGAATCAATACGGAAAGGGCAAGTAACCTGGCTCTTGTCGCTAAGTACACACATGTAGCAATCACGATAGCCCTTTCCACCAAAAATATTCCCTTACTTTCCGTTTCGTTGCCTGGATACCTAGATTGCCCTCAGAATTGTTCTAACCTACATAAATAACATTTTCCATCAGGGGGCGCTAAGTGGCGCACAACCGGAATGGGCGCACACCTGTGAGGTTCCGGTGGCAGGGCTCCGATCATCCTTTATTGATCCTCACCCTCGCTGCCCTTTCTCCGGTTTCGTGCTGGGAGTGCAGTGCACGAATCTTGTGGGTTGCTCCGGTGCGCTTCCTGGCTGTGGTCGCAGCTCTGTGTGTGCGGTGGTGGCTGACAGAGCAGCCTGCGTGCATCGCTGCTGCTCGCCTGGTGCGTTGTCCAGCGGTGGGTGGCACCTAGGTGCCCGCTGCGGGGCTGACCACAAGATCTATCTGCGCGACATGCTGCTGGCGGAGGCAGCTACCACAGAGGTACTTCCTGACATTTGGGGCATTGAGCAGAGTGACTGTGGGGCGGGCGCTCCCCCCCTTGTAATTGATGAGGAGTGCTTCCCAGTGGATGTGAGTTTGGGAAAGGAGTGGCGGCAAGGCAGTGCACAGTAGTGGCGGACATCACTTCATCTGAGTTCTGCTGCTGTCCCCTACACTACCCTGGCACACAATGTGATTTCAATTGACTGGCTGAGACATTTTGCACTGTGTGACTCCTTGACTGGGCACTGGAGGGTGACCGGTGACACGCTGTGGATCGGCCTAAGACAGGGCATGGAACATGCGAGTGGTGGCCTAATGCTGCATACCCTATAGAGACTTTTGCGACCTGCATGCACTGCTGATGCCCACTCCACTGAAGACTGGCGAGTAGCGTTTTTTCCATTGGCCGCATCAATTGTAATCTGCCCCTTTAGCTCCATGCTGTTGGATGCCTTCCCCTTCGCTGGCTGCTTGTGCCGATGATGCCTATATCCCAGGTCTGGGAGATTACTGGTGTACGGTGATTAGCAGACCGTTGGCCAAGGCTGTATTGTGGGACATACCTCTGGTGGCTTGCTACTGCACTGCTTCTGGGAACCTCGTGCTCCATTTCCACTGCTCTGCTGTGTGGTCCTTCCATTGCTGGCCTGGGTGCGGCGCAGTTCCCACTGCACGCACTGCCTGAATTGAGGCTGAAAGTGGACCATGTGTTGGCCCCTGCTGTTTGATGGGTCTCCTCCGTGTGGGCTCTGATTTAAAAGGATTACACCACCCCAATAATCCTGGCCTTTACATCCCGGCTGGTTGCGCCTGGGCTCTTTAAGACATTGAACACCATGGATGGGCATAAGGAGTTGGATTATCAAGTTTGAGAGGCTGGTGCACTGGCAACGCCCCTAGCTTGCGTTTTTGCCAGGAGCAGGAGCCATTCTTTTCAAGTCTTCTGGCGCTTTGGTTTCCCGTGTCAGGGTGGAGAGACTGGTGCAGATTCAGAAAAAGTGCAGACAGCATAAAGTTCCCTGCGCTGACGGGCCCCACCGTGGACGGCTGGGTTGTGGGAGGAAGTCATCATCACCAGGATTGGCCCCCGTCTCTGCGTTCCAGTCTACGGACATGGGCGGACTGGATGGTAAATAGCCGTAGCTGGTCTTTGAATCCAAGAAAGTTGAGACACACTCTCATGCGGATGATTCCTCTGCCACGATCAGCGATATGGCACAAACCCCAACCCCAGCGCAGAGTGATGAGGTCAAGTCATTGCTCCGAGCACCGCAAAATAGCATGACAAACCTTTCTTGAAAGGTGGACACGATGAACACTCGTCTCGAATTCTTGGTCCAGAAGGTTGATAAGCATGACGGCCAATTGAAGGAAGCGGAGCGGGGCATATCAGAGACTGAGGCTCATACCACGCAATTACAACAGCAAGTGGCCTCCATGGACAAATGACTACGAGTTATTGCGGCTAAAAATGAAGATTTTGAGGCCCGCAGTTGCCATAATAATATTAGAATCATGGGAATCCCTGAAAGCACGAGCACAGGTCGCGTGGAGGACTATGTGGAGCGGTTACTACTGAGAGCCTGCCGGGATAACCCCTTCTCCTCCCAATTCATTGTGGAAAGGGTGCACCGCTCCCTGGGGCCTCGACCCCCACCAGGTGGTCCCCCAGACCAATTGTGGCTCGTCTCCTAAACTATCGAGTTTGAGATACCGGTCTTAGGATGGCCTGTGAGAACAAGAACCTGCAATTTGAAGAGGTTGAGTTCACTATATTCCCTGATTCCACTGTTTCAGTCCAAGAGGCCAGCAGGAAATTCTTGGGTGTTAAACAGAAGCTCCATAAGGCACATATTGAATACGCTCTCCTATATCCGGCTCGTCTGCTGGTCACGCATCGAGGAAAAACCCACATCTTCACAAATCCTCATCAGGTGGAGGAATATCTTAAATCCTGGCAACACCGCTCCCCCCGGGGAGCTACTGATGATCATGTATCCAGGTCCTCCTCTCCGCAGATGGACTGACCCAGCTCCTGGTGCTGAACTTTTCAATATGTTGGAACTCTGTTGCCTCGTGGAGGTGATGTTGCAGCTTGATATAGATGTTTAGATTGTTTGAGACTACAGTCAGATAAGCTGCATTTGTTTATTGCTTGCCCTGTGCTTTTCCCAAGTTGCTGGTTTTTTATTGCTATACCAACAGGACAGCCGGAGGTATTACCAGTTTTAGAACCTGGCGATCCCCTCTTTCTCTATTGGTCCGGTTTTTTGGGCGAGAGAATGGGGATTTTTTGTGTCGCCCTGGTGACCCCCCATATGGGCGATCCCCATTACTTATCATTGTTTGTTACCACTGGTATGCTTGCTCTTTGGTATATTTTGTTTGGACCATGTAATCACACTATCCCAGTGGAGTTGGGGTGTGTGGGTGATTCCCAGCACGATTGGGGTGCTGTGGTGGGTGGGGGGTGGGAACTGTTTTGTTCTGACATTTATGCTATTTCCACATGTCATCGTGTCAGCTGTTTATTTTGGAATCTGCTGCAGTAAAAGACATGAGACTTGTACGCATGGTGGCTCCTTTGATATACCCCCATAGGTAGCATGGCATCAGAGGAAGATCCTAGAAAAAAAAATTCCACCACCTTAAGTTCCACATCCTTCGACACTGCACTCAACCATCTTGATAATGCACCTTTCGCCACATCATTCACAGAAGATACCAAACACACAATCTCCAATTCATCAATAGACTCCTCCCCTTCAACAACGTCTGTTTGGGGCAATCTCGATAGACAATCAGCCACGAAGTTCTTCGCACTGGCCATGTACTCAAGTTTGTACTGAAATTCCTGCTACCTGTACTGCCACTTAGCAAAGCACGGAGTGGCTCTGTCGCCCCCTGTAGTGGTGAAAAGATCTACCATGGGCTTATGATCAGTTCTGGGAACAAAGGTATTTCCCCAAAGGAAATTCCTGAAATGTTGCACTTCCCACCAGAATGCTAAAACCGCACTTTCGATGGTGGAATGAGTGCCCCCCGTCCCAGGCAACATGCAATGGTTTCCTCAGAACCGCCATGCCTCTTCTACATGAGGACAGCACCAAGACCCACATTGCTTGCATACGTAGACATGATAGTCACATCATTAATGTTGAATGGTCCTAGTGGTTGGGCTTACACAATTTCCTTTTTAATACATTGAAAACAAACCTTGCACCCCTCGCTCCACACAAATCTGTTGTTCTTCTTCAATAAATTGCACAAGCACACAATCTTATCAGAGAAATTTAATTTAAATTTGGCATAATACTCCACCAACCCAAGACAGTAATGCAGTTGGTCCTTGTCAGTAGGTCTGGGTGCATTTTGAATGGCCACCAAGATCTTCATTTTAGGCCCCACACCCATAGCTGAGATGTTGTGCCCAAGTAGTGAACACCTTCTTAGAAAAACTTGCACTTGTCCCTTCTCAGGGTAAATCCGCTCGATCTCACTATATCCAAAACCATTTTCACTCTTGCATCATGTTTGGATTCAGTCTTACCATAAATCAGTATATCATCTTGGAAAAATATAACCCCAACAGTTTTCAAAATAAATTCCCCATCAGGCGTTGAAATACCGTTGATGCTGACGCCAAACCAAAAGGCATGCAGACATAGTGGATACCCCTTTCGGGCGTGACAAAATACGTGAGGTGCCTAGTATCCTTACTCCATTCAATCTGATAGTAAGCTGACGAGATATCTAAAGAAGTGAAAAACTTTGCACCCTCCAATGTTGCCAACATCTCATTGACTCATGTTCGGTTGAGGTTGACGATCAACCCAAATGCTGGAGTTAAGATCACGCAAGTCCACACAAAGTCTCATGGACTTGTCAGCTTGCACGCCAAAACTATAGATGCCAGCCAGTCAGACCCCTCAATGGGTTCAATTATGCCCATGTCACACAACCTTTTCAACTCCACACGTAAATCATTTTGCAAACTCATTGGTACTGTGCACACTCTATGGGCAACCGCTTGTGCAGTTTCCTTGAGAATGTTTTTGTGCTGAAAACCTTTCAGCTTGCCTAAACGTTCAGCAAACACCCCAGGATAGTTTTGAACCCATCAAATGCCCAACCACACCAGTACTGGGCGAATTTGCTGACAGTGACACACTACTAGATACATTCATTTTCCGACTGGATAACACCATGTCCGGATGATTAGGGTCCAAGGATATCCGTAACTCCCTGTGTTCAGCAGATTTGCACCCTCTTTCACAACATAAATCGATCCAGCTGCAGAGTTTCGGTCAAACTCTAAACTACCGTTGAATTTCCGTAAAACATCCACCCTTCTACCTCCATAAGCAAACATTTTTATACTAGATTGCTGTAACTAAATGTCCTCCAACTCACCAAAATCCTTCAGTTTTATAAGTATGCAAGGAGAGCCAGTAAATTTTTAGGAGAGCCAGTAAATTTTTATGTTGTTCACCACCACTATGCAAACGGGAGCTTTCCTTTTTACATAATCGCAGCAAAGCAGATATCTCTACTTATCCATTAGTTTGCACAGTTGAAGAGGACAGCATTAATAATATGTTGTTCTCCTCGTCTGAACTGTCCAAACTATCTTCAATGGCCTTGACAGTGTGCATGGGAGTTTTCAGGGTTGATATTGCTTTGCACATGCGAGCATGGTGTCCTTTTCTACCACTTTTGAAACAAGTCTGATTAGGGCAAAACAGAATTTAGCATTCCCCAGATGAGACTTGCTACCACAACAATAGCATACAAGCTCCGATTTGTTGAATTTTACCTTACTGGATACTGTTTCGGGGTTCTGTGCTTTACTAGACACAGTTTCAAGATTGTGACTTGGGCTACAGTTAACACTCTTGTCAGGTTTGGCAACATCTTTTGGCACTCAATTGTTCTGAACTTGGTAGTTTCATTCATTTCGCTCATGCACAGTTGGGAATGTTCAATGCTCCTGGCAAGTCTAAGAGCAGTTTCGAAATCGGGATCCTCAGTGGAAAGTAGTTTCTCTTGCACCTTATTTTTGATTGTTCTTTCAATTAACTGATCACGGATGTTTTCATCTTTGAACTCTCTCTAATTACAAGTAGCAGCCAAAATTCTTAGGGAGGTGACAAAATCATCAGTTGATTCCCCAGGAATCTGTGCTCGTTGCAAAAATTTTAGGCGTTCCAATACAACATTTTTCTTTGGGTTGAACCTCTTGTCGAGTTTTCTGATGATAGACGCATAATCATCAATTAATATGGAATCACCGTCGTCACCACCACTAACATGAGTGCTAACAACCTCTGAGGGTAGGGTCGTCAAAATATTCCTACCATCGGAACCAAAATTATAAACTAAAAGTGCTTTCTTTTTTTAGAAGTGAAAGTATCACCATTAATAGCTTCTAAATGTACCTCAAATGTGTCTTTCCAATTCTGCCAGATCATTGGAGGAGTGCCAGCAGTTTGTGGAAAAGGAAGAGGAGGAGCCAGAATTCGATCCATTGTGTAATTTGAGTGGGTGAGTTGCTGCCACACAATAACATTTGCTTATAATGTTTGTTTATTATTTCAGGCACCAACAGTATGACAAGGTTCAATAAATCACTGATTTGTGCATTATAATATAGATCACAGGTGTCAAATCCACAAAACACGTACTGGGTATGAGGTGCAAATACGTGAAATTAGGTGTGCCTCTCAGCGATGTCATGAGAATAAAAGTTCAGGCTTAATGAGGATGGTGTGCCTGTCACCGGGTTTCACAAAACTGTATGTTGAATGCCTCAAAAATGATGTTTCAGGCATTTGGCCCCAATCGAAGAAGGCGGCCGCGTTGCACAGGCTATGTGTGTTTCGTTGGCAAGTCGGGCACAGTGCAGGTGGGGGCGCAAGCGTGCCATCACAAGCAGGAATGGCAGCACGTGTCACCCAACCATTACGGCACTCAGCCCAAACCACACATTTAAATTATGGCACTGTACCTGCGCACTTCACCCTCAAGCCACCAACAGTAATCCTCTGCAGAACCTCGGTGTGCTGCAAATCATTTCATTTTAGCACAGTTCAGTCTCATGCAACTGGAACTGCCACTCAGCAACAGCACGCTGGTCGCACCTTGCCAGGGGAACCGGGGTGGAGACATGATGGAGCTGGCGTGCAGGGACGCAGGAACAAACGGACCAACTCATGTACAGTGAAAAGAAGCCAACACGTTGGGCAGGTAAGTGCTTCTCTTTATCTCCGTCCGTTATGTCCCACGTCCGGCAGCAACTGCCTTCCAGCGGCTCACTAGGTTTACACAGGGATTTCTTAAGCCTCTCGTATTCCACTCTTACGTTCCACAATCCACATGCACTTTCATACAACCCAACAACAATACATTACCTAAACAATCAAAATAAGCTCCAACCAATTTCTGCTCTTCTTCTCTCTTTATTTTAGACAGAAAGCCAGCATACTAAATGGATAAGGTTTCTGACAGGTAGTAACAAGGAATAAATGAACAATACTTGGAATTTGTTCATCACAGATGAGAAAAGGTAGACCCCCTTGTGTGCTGAAGGCCGTATCAGAGTCTAGCTTGAGTAAATTTATGGTAAGCAATAGTTAACATATTCTACATAACATTCCTCCACAGAAATTACCCAGCCAAAGTCCTGATGACAACCCTAAGTCCACAGTGGTTCGAAACGCGTTGACGATAAATCCTTGGGGACTCCTTCATCATAATCAGCTTGGACAGTGGGAAAATCCAAGCATACAAATTTCACCCTTGTCAAGTGTTTTTCTAGAGGGTCACAATATTGTGAACAATCGTGACAGGCACCTCAGATTGTGAATCAGTGGACTGGTTTCGATCATTTTATTAAAGCTTTTGAGGATTATGTGTCACTCTATATGTAATCACCACTTAGGCTTATGTTGTTTGTTTTGATGTACACATTTACAGTCATTGGACTTTTTATGCTTTATTTGTATCTCTATTTCTGTGGAATATATTTGATCTAAGAAAAAGTTTTGAAGTGGACATATTCATGACACAAATAGTTTATAATATGCTTTTTGAAAATATAATTGAGATAACCGTGAAATAAACACATGAACCAAGAACATTTAAAAATGTAAATGTTTGACCTTGTTTTTCAAAAGAGAAAACTTGAAGCACTAGCACAAGCACTTTAGCACCAGTTAGCAGTGGTATTAAGGCCAACAAAAACAAACACGAATTTCTGCAAACATTGATGGTCAGTAGGTAAAACATTTGGGGGAAGACCACCCTTAGGCTGAGAGGTCTAACAACAGGCATGTGTGCACGGTCAATGGCACCATAAACATAAGAGATGGCATTCGGGTGAGAGTGGAATTTCAAATTCACAAATTAACAATGTGGTTTTGTAGCCATATGTTGGAAATTCATTTCCTAGATATGCACACCTGGATCCTACACATTGGTATTATTCACTGACATGTGATTGTTTCATTATGTCTGGTGAAATTGACAGTGTTGAGATGTTCACATGTCCATGCGTCTCCCTTATCATAAGGATGTTGACATACATGACATTTCTGAATAAATTATGACCTTCCACAAACGGTTCACTTCACATATGCATTGCATCAGTAACCAGTGCATGTCTAAAACACATTAGAATAACATGACACTGTGGCTCACGTTTTACTCACGTCATTCTTAGTAGAAGCTTCACATGGAAGTTAGGATATGTGTGCTGCAGTGTGGTCAGCTGACTGTCGACCATTCACACTTTTGTGGTTGGTCTATCTCCTTCTAAAATGTACTTCAGTTTTCTGGTGGGATTGTCTCCTGAGGCCATGCCATAGTTTTTTTTATCTTCCTGTGTGTTAGTGTGAAGGAGAACACTGTGAATATGTTCTGAGCAATAGAAGTCTACTTCTCAGTGAGAGCATGTTGGCAGTTGTCCACGAGTAGCCAAAAAACAAAGGCCTATAGTTGGCTAGTACTTCCTGACCAAGAATCTTCATCTCCTCTGCCATGATATTTTTAGACTGCTCAACCTTCCCCCGCTCTTGCTTCTTGGTCATTTAGCCATAGTTCTGAAATGTTTTTGGTTGAAGATAATCCTCCTCTCTGCAGACTGTAATGGGTGTTAGAGATGCTGACTTTCCAACCTCGAGCTGTACACATGGAGATACAAATTCTATTCACACAGGCTTTTGCAGGCACATGAGTGCATGGAGTAACTTTCAAGCGATGTAGTGAGGGTGAAAACGGACCTAAGAGCAGCATGCAAAATGGGCCCAAGAATCCCATTCTGCAAAGTGAAAAATATCTATAATGACGTGTTAAAGTCCCCATATAGCAACGTGATCAGGTGCCACTCCACCTGCTACACCATCAGCAGCTATACTACTTTAACTTAAGCAGAAGCAGAAGTGATATTTTATGCCCAGGTGCACTTTTCATGGAGTGGAATGACATACATGTGTGACTGAATGATAGCATTGGAATCTTTAAGTTTTCTAAGAATGCACCTGCGTGCAGACAGGGGTTTGGAGCTAGATATATATGCAAGAGTGTTAGTGCACTGATTGATGCATATATAACCTTTAATTTCACTGTATTGCTGTTGCAAAGTCATCCTTGGGCCCTGGGCACCCCCCATGTTTTGCTGACTGGTACCGTTAGAAACTGACTCTACCTATCCCTGGGCTCTGCCTAGCCAGGTCCAGGGACAGTGCTATGCTCAAAACACACTTAGATTACAGTGAAAACACTTACATATACTAGGGTAAACTTTGGATTAGGATACCCTTATGATTGTCATAACTTCCCCTATAAGGCTATTGTACCTAATAGGTCAGGGGGGTTAAAACTACCTTTAAGTCATTAGTATATAACAGGGCATCACAGTTTAGAGGCCAGCAGCACTTTCTGCACTTGCATGTGTGACCTGATGATGCCTGAGGTCAGTTTAAAATCTGTTCTGAGTTGCAGGACTACTTTTAAAATGTAGATTGTGCCCAAACTCAACTTTGTTATTTGGGGCACTTAAAAATTAATAAACTAGAATATTTTAGCATATTTGGTACCCCCATGGTCATCTCCTTTAGGTGTCCCAGGGGTGGGGGTGATCAGGTACTTTTAAGGACAACCCTTATAAAATAGTTTTATATGCCTTGGGGATAGTGAAATTGCACATTTCACTTTTCTCATTGTAGTAAAGTGCTTCCCCGACTTTTGTACTAGGAGCACTGTGGAGTGAGGATCTATAATATGTTTACATATCTCAAACCCTTAAAGTCTCCTCTAGGTGTTCCAGGGATATGGGTCCTGTAGATATAGGCAGGGTCCTTATAAAAGATGTTTTATAAGCCCTGTTGTTGGAGAAATTGCCCAGGTTGTTTTCCCCATAGTAGATCCCCAGTCACAAAGGTTAACATGGTATTCAATTATTATTAATAACTAACGCTAGGGATTGCACAAAATATCATTCAAGGACTCAGGAGAATGTTAGTGATAAATCCAACAACATGCTGTTGTTGAATTTATAATAAAACTAGCAGCCCGCCCCAGTGTTGCCTGGGGCAGAAGGGGGCTGGGGGCAGCATTTCAGGCTTGCGTGCACTCCCGCCCCGGCCCCCGCCCGCCACAACATTGTCTGTGTCCCGGACAATGTCGTAGCGGGCGGGGGCCGGGGTGGGAGTGCACGCAAGCCTGAAATGCTGCCCCCAGACCCTGAGCCTTACAGCAGTTGTTCCGGCCCAACCTCCCGCACCGGCTCCCTCCCGTCCCGTGTCCCAGAGCCTTACCTGAGCCGCCGCTCCTCCCCAAGCTCCTCACTTCACCGCCGCTCCTCCTCGCAAGCCTGAAATGCTGCCCCCAGACCCTGAGCCTTACCGAAGTTGTTCCGGGCCAACCTCCCGCACCGGCTCCCTCCCGTCCGGTGTCCCAGAGTCTTACCTGAGCCGCCGCTCCTCCCCGAGTTCCTCGCTTCACCGCCGCTCCCCCTCGTCATCACGTACATTGTGGCCAACGCTATGTCGTGGACGTCAGCGTCGCGGCCGGCGCTACTTTCAGGGCACTACTTTTTTTTTAAAGTTATATTTTTAAATTTACGTTTTTTTTATTTTCTATAGCCTATGTCCATCTGCACACCCTGAGGATTACAACAATGTAGTGGGTGTGTGGATTGGCGCTGTGGTTCCCGAGTTTACCTTGCCAAAAGGTTTGTGTTCTCTCTTTATAATAGTAGTATAGATATAGATGTATAGAAAAGAAGTTGTATGTCTTTTTAGTCTTAAGCCAAATTCCAGCCATTTAGTTGTTTGCTCTGATTGGTCAGAGTTAAGTACATTAGCCAAGCTGCTTTGATGAAGTTGTTGTAAATCTTTATTTCGGCATTGCAGCCATAAAAGAAAGACACACATGTTTAAGACATACATAGATGACATAGTTTCATTATTACATCCATAATCTAAAGGCGGCATTACAAAAGACAATTAAAAAGTGTACCAGGGAGATCATTATGATGTTGAAAACATTTTAAAAAGTATACCAAGAGACTGGTTATTAAAACTCATAAAACTTGTAATAGCTTAAAACTGTTCCTCCAAATTAAAAATGTATACAGAGGTCAGTAAAAAACGTTGCTTGTGCCACATAGCTGCCAGGAATTTCGATACAGCGAATACAATGGGTCTTGTAACATCTGTTTTGATTATTCGGAACGTATGCATACAATGAACAAACCCCTGGTTGTTACATAAGGGTACGAGCCAATACCTCCTGGGCTTGCGATATGCAGGACAAAAAAATAAAACATGAAGATAATTTTCAGTATCGCAATTACAACCAGGGCAGTTTTTTGGAGCAGAAGTAGACCATCTACTCGTAAAGGCTCTTAGCGGTAAAGTACCGTATCTCCATTGCAAATACAATTTCCTGGCTAGAAAGGGGTAGATGTCATTCAAGAAGTGCTCAAAGTTATATGCATCTTTGATCTTTAAAATAGAATCAGTTAAAGTGCCCATCTGGTGATTTTGGAGAGCAAAATCCAGTTTGCTATCATAAAACAGTGTTGAAAGGTGTTTCCGAGAAATCAGGTTACAGCTACTCTCGGGATCATCCCATAAGGCTGGTATGCCCAGCCTTCCACATTCGTTCTTGATATACATAAGCCAGGGTATTTTCCTTATCTTAGGCATACTTAGTATTTCTACCAGTTCCAGCCTATAATTTAATAGTTCGGGTGTTACACATAGCCTGCGCCAGAACCTTAGGGGTTTGAGGCCAAGCTCTTGGGCAATCGGTCTCATGCCCAAATCTAGCCTTAGTGGGAGGAGTGGAGTACTGGGTGGTAGCGCCAATAGTTGTCTTAAACATTTGTTTTCTGTCATGCTGATATCAGACTTGCATGCATAGCCCCACAATTCACCCCATACATCACCGCCCTCCTAGCTTGTATTTTGTAAATCTCCAGTGGAGGTCCAATAGGCTTTATAGTTGACTTATTGGAAAGCTTAAGAATACCCCCTGCCAGTTGGGCCAGTTTCAATTGGGACTTGATTTGCTGGGGGGCCCACGTCATGGCCTCATTAATAGTAACCCCCAGGTAGTCAAAGACTTGGACCCTCTCCAGTCTAGTTGGGCCTATGGTTGGATTGGGGCGAGTAGTGGCAGGGGGGTTAAAAATCATAAATTTAGTTTTTAGTGCATTTATCTCCAACCCTCGCTCGCTACAGAATGACTCAAAACCATCCAATATACGTTGGATCCCCATTGGGGATTTTGAGAGCAGGAGGGTGTCATCTGCAAACATAATTACAGGGACCCTATTTCTCGCCAGCTTTGGGGCAGCGATGTTTCGAACCCCATTCAGTGGGTAATCACGCAGTTGACGTAGAGGCAGGACAGGGTTGGGGCCAAAACGCACCCCTGCCGTACCCCCCTGTCAATGGGAAATCTCGATGACAGAGCTCCACTCCTCCCGCACCTAAGCTGGGCAAAATTCGCTTCATGGAGCCTCATCAGCATGTTCAAAAGATGATGCAGTATGCCCAACTCGAGAAGCACAGACCATCATTTATGTTGTGGCAGCGCGTAGGTCCACGAACACCATGCAGAGGCTGCCACCCTCTAACGTGACCGTCTTCCAGAAAAGGAGGGATAAATGGAAGATTTTGTCCATGGTGGACATGTTTTTCGTAAACCCCGCCTGATAAGGGCTCATAACCGAATGCTCGTCTATCCAGTCCTGCAGGTGATTTAGAATTAACCTCGCAAAGATCTTTTGCAGGACATCTATGAGGCTGATGGGCCTGTAGTTGGCTGGGAGCAGAGGACAACCCTTTTTACATATAGGGACTATCTCTGCACCCAGCCAAGTACAGGGCACCTCCATTTGATGAAGTGATAAGTGGCACCTGGGGTGAAGTCATCCTAGGAGGAAAGGGTTCTGCTGCACAGGAATGCAAGAGCAAGGGGAAGGGGTCGAAAACCATGAAAATCAAAGTAAGGGGGTGACAGACAGAATAAGCCAGGTCCAGTTACACCCATCCCCTATGAACCTAGCCAGCTGGTAGGCTTAAGGAAGGAATGTGCAGATGCCAGGGGGAGGGAGACTATCGATATAAGCCATCCTGGAGGTTGGTTTAGCCAGCTCTTGTCTTTCTACTGAGACTTCAGCCATATTGAGTTTTGGAGAAATAGTGCCACTCTTTGGAGGAAATGGTTATGCTCTAAGGTGTTGCCCTGCACCTCATTGGACAGGGGGGCCCTCCTGTTTGACCTCAGAGAACACTGAATAACTATCTCAGATCGGCAAAGCCTCTCAGATCTGCTGCTTGAAACTACAGAAGAAGGGTCCATGCGGGAAGTGTGATTTGCACCAACCAGGCCCTGCACTCAGATGTCTGTGTTCAATATTGAATCAATAAAGGAATTCTTTGGAAAAATTTTATGAAAATTGAATGAATCTCTTACATTTGAATGGTGCTTTGCAACTAAGAGAAAAGAACGTAGCCTTGAATTAATACACCTACAGAAAAAGAACATATACTCATACTTACCTCAAACTCAGACTGACTGCGCCTGCTGCACAATCTGGAACAACAGCCATTTGGATAAAACCTCCTTCAAAAGGACTAAAGAGTGGCCTCCCCACAAGCTATAGGTTAACAGAGCTCAGCTGGACCATCACCAGGAATCCCCAGCCTGGAGTACTTCCAGTGGGTTGGTAAGGGATTTCCCCAAGGGTATTGTGGGAATTGAAGTCCCAAGCATTCAAGGACCATCTTGGAGCTTCCAGACCCTTAGAGTAAGTTTTGGACACTTTGGAACCCTCAAGGGAACTACAGGAAGTAGACCCAGTGATTTGAAGAAGTTTGGAGCAACTTTTTAAAAAAGCTCCATAAGTGGTCTGACTCTATCTGGCCAGCCAAACCGGCAACCCTCAACCGCAAGCTTGCCTGCACTCCACGTTCGCCTCAACCGAAAGCTTGGGGTCCGACTTCCAGAGTTTGACCGGAAGCTGGTCGAAACCTAAGCTGGTGAACCGTCACCAAATCTGGCAGGTGAGGAGTTTCGAAGGACCCTGTGAGAAAAATCTCTGGAAAGGTTTTCTAAGTCCGAAGGTAGAAGCGTTGACCAAGACCAACCATGAGAGTCAAGTTGCCCACCTTCAACTGCGAGCTTCCCTGGATCTCTGGTTAATCCCACTGGAAAGCTCTGGAGGTCTGACTTCCATAGGTTTGACCAGGAGCTCATCGCAACCCTGACCGAATCTGAACTGGTGGAGAACTTTGAGGGACCAAGGGAGAAAAAGCTCCAGAAAATGTTCTGAGTCAGAAGGCAAACACTTTGACCAAGAACCACCGCGAGGGGTAGCCACGCAGAGCTCCATCGTAAACAGTCAGCATGAAACTTTGACTTTGTCCTGGTCTTGCGCATCCATATGTCCATAGGCACCATAGGTTTTTGTGTGCTATATAGTGCTAAATATTTTTTTAAATCCTATCTCCGGTTCCCTACTTTGGATTGTTTTCATTTTGGTGTCATTTGAAAGATAAAAATATTTCCTATTTAGGTCTCGCGTGGTGTACTGCGCCTATATGCAGACGAGCTCGCGAGATTTTATGTTTTAGAGTGTACTTCACTTGCAAGGGTTTAGCCCCGCCCCTCTTCTCCATCGGGTGGCTTCCTAAACGGTGGCCAGCCATTGGAGAAGAGGTCCTTGTGACGTTCTTCTTTCTCTCTAAGCACCGTCCTTTTTAGACTGGGTTCCTTGCCTTACATTTGTGGTAAAAGCTTTTTTATCTTCTTTATGGGTCCAGATGGCCCTATAAAGAAGATAAGAAACCTTTTAAGTCAGCAGGAAGTCCGGGAGCCCAGACTGAAAAGGACGGGGCTAAAAGAGAATGTGTATGTCGTCTGATCGGGGGTCTCATCCATAGAGAATAGTGCTGGCGAGCTCTGCTCCTCCATTAAGGACTGGTTCTGCGTGGTGAAGTGATCGCTGACTTCTATTTAGCTGGCCTTGCTCGTTCACCGAAGCTTGCAACAATCTAGCCTATAAAACCTCTCGGCGGCTCACTTCACTCGGTATGCATGTGCGTCTTTGTCTGTAAAGAGAAATCAACTTAAGAGGCTGTCCGGTTCGTGCAATACCTCCCTCCCGTAGGCCCCAGGTGCCACTTTCGCTAACTTCGTGTTTTTCGCGCCAGGACCCTTCTGTCCGCCCTGTTCTCCCCCTTATTCTTACCTCCAAGTTGCTTATGGCTTAAGTCTTCCACCGTTTGTATGATTCCTGTGCTTTGCATTTTTGTTGCTTCTGAAACCGAAAGACTCCAAGTTTTGGGACGTAACCTGCTAAGGGGCTGGCTGACCCATGTTTGCGCACCCACCCATGTAATCGGACCGACCATAAAATAAACGTTCCTCTTAAAATAAGCTGCCCTGAAGCCATATACCCATTGACTTGAGCTCCCCCCTTACCGTAAAGCACTGCAATAGCCCAACATAAATGCGCAACCCCGTGCGAGGTGGCCACCATTACCGCTGCATGGACACTTGGCTAAAAATTGTGGGCGAGACTATCCAGGGAAGGGAAGCATTGTCCTGACGATACAGAATCTGTAGTAAAATAACTGACCTGTATGTGGCTCGAACCTGCAACCATGTTACTCTTCACACCACATTGTAACCAATTGAGATAAAAGGCCCAAACGCATAATGCAACAGAACATTGTAAATCGGTTCAAATATTAGTTGGCATCTGGGAAAAGCATTATTACATCCTTCATACATACTTCCCTATTATATCAACATTGTCACCCCCGGTCTGCGCTGTGGCGGCTGGTGAGGGCATACTGCTGCCCTGACCTTGTGCCTTTGTCAACGTATCGGGTGACCTGTACGTTGCTGCTTGAAATCGCCTTGTGCCAATATAAACAGCCCCAGCTGTGCAACCGCAGGCCATCCAGTGCAACGCAACCAGCCGTGAGCGTGCCAATGTTACCACACTTATGGGCTGGCCCCCAATGCTGACAGCAAATTCCCTTTATCAACAGTGCTTTATTGAGAAAGGGCAAAGCTGCCATTGGATGCAAGGCAGCACAAGAAGGCAGTCCCCATAGCCCCCCTGAACAGCACGGCAACAGACAACACGCGTAGGTGCTGCGATTAAAACAAAGTGCAATATTCGTTTTACATTAAAACTGAGCCACTGAAGGGTATTAGCGATGAGTGATTATCAGGCTCGCAGACAAACTACCACGGGTTGAGCTTGGTACTAATTTTTTCAGGCCTAGTGTGAACCCTGGACTGTGTTAGTGGCCTTGTTGCCAGTGGTAGACATATATTTACCACTACTAATAATCCGCTTTTCAACATTTGGTGTTAAGCGGTGTGGATGAGGACTTGTGTTTAAAAAGTACACTTTTCAGTAAAGTGAATTAAGACTTTGAAAATCCTCTAAATTGTCTAAGAACAAAACTTTTGAGTGTGATTTTTGGAATTTGAACTAAACTGTTTTAATCCATAGTTTTGATGTTTCCAAAATTGTTCTAAGTCTGTTTTGCTACTGTTGTGACACAAAACTAGGGAACCATGGAGCTACACCTGGCTAAACTGTATAAGCTCAGGATGGCTGATTTTAAGGTGCAGTGTAGGCTTAGGGGGCTGCCTGCTTCGAACAAGATTAGGAACGTAGGGTTAATATAGGTCCTTAGGGCCTGGGCTGAGGTACCTGATGAAAATTGAGAGGTGATGGAGGGTGTTCCCCTAACCTCACTCAGGAGGAGGGTGAGGATGGTGCCTCCTCCATTTCATTTTTTCCAGTGTTAGCCATGTGATTTCAAATGGTGGGAGGGAGTCAGGGTCCCCTACTCGAAAACCACTACTGTCACTTGCAGGGAGACAGCTTGAGGCCCAACTAGCTTTGATAGCTTTGGAAAAAGACACACAGAAGATGGACGGAATGCAGAGAAAATCAAACATTACCCCCAGTCAAGAGATCTGAGTTAAATCCATTATTCTTTGGCTCACCATGCCACCCCAGTTTAGACTCAACCATATGCAAACCAGTCTTGACCCAGTTCCTCATAAGAACACTCCAGTCCGAACTGCAAATCCAAGTTCCCAGTGGACTGGAAACCAGCATCCTGGGACTGGTTTCGGGACACCACCCCTCATCAGCCAGGTTAGCTTGAATCCATTGACAGAGTGTGCCCGCGACCAATGTCTGGGCATACCCGGCGCACTTGGAGGGAAAAATCAAAAGACAGACAGATGATGTACAGAATGCAGAGCAAATCAAACATTCACCCCATTCAAAAGATCTGGGTTAAATCCATTGTTCTTTTGTTCATCGTGCCACCCCAGTTAGGACCCAACCATATGCAAATCAGTCTTTTTTTTATATCCTCATCTCATCCAAAAGCGTCTGCAGTAGCTTGTAAAGCCCTCCTTACGATCTGTGCGCTCCACGGCCACCGCTTTTGCTTTGGTCTGTTAGCCAATGCACACTTGCACCTTTGTTGGTACCTTGGTGTAATCATTGGACCGTGTTGTGTTGATTCAGTCCCAAGTCTTTGCACGATGAGATAAAGTCGGACCAAATATCATGGCAATTTTCCTTCGCTGCTCTCTGATCTAGACAGGCCATTTAAGTGGCGGCTTTTACCCAATCTTCCAACCCAAGGCCAACCTTGCACCCTTATATGCCCAAATAAAACTTACAATCTTCCCTGGATTTTGCTTATACCCTGCTTTGGAAACCCAAGTGGGGTGGCATTAAATAGGTAAGTTAATTTAGGGAGTACAACCATTTTGACTAAATTAACCCTTCCATAGATGATTAATGGAAGGTTTTTCCACTTTGAGACGGTCAATTTCTTTTACTACCCTATCAAGGTTGGTCTGAGGAATTTTCTCAAAGATTTTGATGATTATAATACCCAGATATTTGAAACTTTGGCTTATTCTCCAGTGGCATGGAGAGCACAGGACCCATATCTGGGCATACCCGTCCCAACGGGTGACAAATACAAAGAGAACAATTGATGAACAGAATGCAGAACAATGTTATAAATTCACCCAGTACAGAGATCTGGGCCCAAATCCATCGTCTTTTTTGCTCCCCATGCCATTCCAGTTCAGACCCAGCCATATGCAAATCAGTCTTGACCCTGTTCCTCCTATTTCCTCCCTGGACTGGAAACAAGCATCCTGGTCAATGGATTCAAGCTAGCCTGGCAGATGAAGGGTGTTACCCCAAAACCGGTCCCAGGATGCTTGTTTTCGGTCCAGGGCAGACCTGCCTTGGCAATTCAGTCTGAACTGTTCCTATGAGGAACAGGCTCAAATCTGATTTACATAGGGCTGGCAAAGTAGGCTAAAGAGTGATGATGGATTCAACCCAGATCTGTGAATGGGCCATGAGTGTCTGAAAAGTTTCAGCGCTGCGTCCATCATCTCCATGTGTTTGCTTTGTTTGCCCTTAGTTGGCAGGGTATGCCCAGACTTGGGTCCCTTGCTCACTTTGCCACTGGATTCAAACAAGTGTTGCTGATGAAGGGTGCTATCCTGAAACCGGTCCCAGGATGCTTGTCCCTGGTCCAGGGAAAACCAGGCTTGGCAGTTCGGGCTGGACTGTTCCTATGAGGAGCAGGGTCAAGACTGATTTGCATATGGCTGGGTCTAAACTGGGGTGGAGAAGTGAGCTATAGAATAATGATGGATTCAACCCAGATCTGTGACAGGGGATGATTGTCTGAAAAGTTTCTGCGCTCTGTCCATCATCTCCTTGGTTTGCTTTGATAGCTTTGGAGCAGAGGAAACAGGAATTAGCTGAGAAGTGGGAGAGGGAGGAGGTGACAAAAAGAAATGTGGCAGTGAACATGATGAGTGTGAGATGTCCAGGGGTGGTGGATTTGACCACAAACTTTCTCAGGGTATGGTACCCAGGTATACAGAGGGGGGTGCTATTGAAAATTGGTTGACTACATTTGAAAGGGCCCTCGAGATGTGGGTGGTCCGCCCCAGGCATTGGCGTTCACTCTTGTGGGAACTGATTTCAGTGGCTGGAAGATATAGGTTCCTGGCCCTGCAGGGAGAGTAGGCAAAGTCCTATACTCATATGAGGCAATGTTTAGTTGAGAAATTTGGTTTAACCCCAGAGCAGTACAGGGTAAAGTCCAGAAACACCCAGGAAGTGAATACAACATCATGGGTAGACTTTTTGGGCATGTCACAGAAGGCACTAGACGGCTGAAGTTTTGGTAACAATGTTGACACATATGAGGGATTATATACTTTGTATTTGAGAGAACACATTTTCACTCGTTGTGCTGAAGAGACGTTATGCCAGGACCTAGAGGACTCAAAGCGTCTAGCCCTAGGGACCTAGTCAAGGCCGCTGATGAGTGGGTGAAAACTCAGGTTTCCACTCAGCACCAGGGGGTGACCAGAAGCAAGGAGGACAGGTCCCTTCTTAGGGGAAAGCTCAGGGGAAAAAGGTCAAAAGCAGACCGGGTCCTCCAAAGACCCACAAAAACCTGAACAGGGGAAGTGAGCCAATCCAAATTCAAAGGGAGGGGGTATCAGGAAAAGAATGGTAGGTTATTTTATCCCTCAAAGGTGGCAGGCCAGGACATAAAAGGGAGATGCTGTGCACCCCAAGAGTCCCCCCACTAAAGGGCCATCCCCAAGGGATTGCCAATGTATGTGTGGGTGTGGAGAGTGCCCTAGAGAGGGAAAGGCATGTGGTAGAAGCAACCTTAGTAGGATAAACATTGTAACCCTTGCTGCCTTACCTCCATACATGGATAAATACAGGCAGTGGTCTAAAGGTAATAGGGCTGAGGGGGAGGCTATCAGAGACACACGGGCTACTGTAACTATGGTCCTGGACAAGCTGGTGCCTCAGGGGAGGTTGCTACCTGGTGAGTTTTACCAGGTTACCTATGCAGACAGCTCTACCAAACTCCACTCTAAGGCTATGGTGGATTTGGAATGGGGAGGTGCTCTGTGTAGGCAGATGTTTCACCTCTGCTCCCAGTGCAGTATTTACTGGTAAATGATGTCAAAGCATCTGAATGGTCAGAGGTGGAGAGAGGTCTCCATATGAAAATATTGGAGCTCCCTGAGCGGATGTGCTGTGACTAAGTCACAGACTATCCAGGAGGGAAAGGCTGAAAACTTGGACCATGGGACAAAGGGCCAAGCATCCAAGGACAAGGGCACTGGGTCTGGTGAGCCAGCTCAGGGAACTCCAGAGGTGCAGGGAAATCTGACCCTGATAAGGAGGATCTGGCCTCTGAGGTAGTTACCCCATCCCTGCCAGAGCTGTCAGATTTGGCAGAACCGACAAGTGCAGATTGACCCTCCAGAGAGGGGTTTTGTAAGGGACAGAGAGATTGTCCCACCCTTGATTGCCTGGAAGCAAGAGGAGGGAGATGACAGTGGATTTCACAGAATCTACTGGGAATATAGACTGCTTTATACTGAGGTCCGTAACCTCAGGGAGGGGACCACTAGGTGGTTCGTGGTGCCCCAGAAGTACAGAGAGTTCATCCTGACCTTGGGTCATGATGTCCCCTTGGCAGGACTGTTGGGACATACAAGGACATGTAACTGGTTGGTGAGCCTTTTCTACTGGCCCTATGTCTGAAAAGGTAAAGCAGTTTTCCTGCGCCTGTGTCACCCGTCAGGACAGTGACAAGGCAGGGGACAAGACAAAGGTTCCCTTAATCCAACTGCCAGTGGTTGGGGTTCTCTTTGAAAGGGTGGGGATGGACATTGTTGGTTTTCTGGACCCACTAACTACATCAGGGAACAGGTATATCTTGGTGGTAGTGGGTCATGCCACCAGGTACCCTCTTAAGACCATTGCTGCTCCTGCAGCAGTTAGGGTAGTACTTGGTGTGTTCACCAGAGTGGGTTTTCCTGAAAGAGATGGTGTCAGATAGGGGCACAAACTTTCTGTCCAGTTATATGAATGCGATGTGGAATGAGTGTGATGTCAACTACACATTCACCACCCCTTATCACCTCCAGACAAATGGTCTGGTGGAGAGGTTCAGCAAGCCCCTGAAGGGCATGATCAATGGGTTTTCTGAGAAGCTCGGGAGGAGATGGGATGTTCTCTTCCAATGCCTACTGTCTGGATACAGGTATGCTCCACAGAGAGGAGTTGGTTTCAGTCCCTTTGAGTTGTTATTTGGGCACCCTGTGAGGGGAACATTGTTCCTGCTGAGAGAGTCTTTGGATAAACCTCTCAAAGAAGCAAAGGACAATGTGCTTGATTGTTTGCTAGGCCTTAGATCCAGAATGGCAGAGTACATATACAAGGCAAGCAGGAAACTGAAGGGTAGCCAGGAGCTCATAAAGCACTTGGATGATCAGAAGGCTCCTATGCCTGAGTATACTCCAGGGCAGTTGGTGTAGGTGTTGGAGCCTGTCGCTCCCAAGGCTCTCCAGGAGAAGTGCAGTGGGCCCTTTCAATCTTCAAAAAGAAGGGTGGGGTTACCTACCAGGTAGACCTTGACACCCCCAGGAACCATCCTAGGGTCCTCATGTGAACAGATTGAAACCCCACCATGACAGGGCAGACATGATCATGCTACTGGTCACTGATGAGAGAGTGGAAGAAGAGACTGAGCCAGAGCCTGACCTCCTCCAATTATGTGCAAGATGGGTAAATGGAGGAGGTTATACGCTCTCCCAAATTGGTAGATCATCAGCACAAAAACTGCAAGCATTTGCTGGAAAAGTTTGATGGTCTGTTCTCTTTCTCAGTTCTCCAGGCATCACTGGGTGGTGTGTGCACCACATCGACACTGATGACAGCACACCTCTCAAAAATAAACTGTACAGGTTAACTGACCATGTCAGAACCAGTATTAAGACTGAGGTAGTTAAGATGCTGGAGTTGGGAGTAATTGAACTGTATGAAAGTCCATGGGCCAGTTTAGTGGTGCTGGTGCCCAAACCTAATCCCTAGAGGGACCAAGAGATTTAAGGTTCTGTGAGGACTATAGAGGACGTAATACAGCCCCAAAGATTGATGCTAACCCTCTACCTAGAGCTGATTAGTTCATTTACAGGTTAGGGGCTGCTAAGTACCTGAGTACGTTTAACTTGACTTCAGGTTATTGGCAGATTGCACTCACAGATGGAGCAAAGGAGAGGTCAGCAATGGCATTCTCCACACCAGAGGGACATTATCAGTTCAAGGTTATCCCCTTTGGCGTAAAGAATGCACCTGCCATCTTCCAGAGGTTGGTGAACAGTGTCTTGTCTGGGTTAAAGCAGTACAGTGCAGCTTATCTGGATGATATATCTATATACAGTTCTACCTGGGGATCACTCAAGCACCTTAAGGCCATGCAGCACGCAGGCCTGACTATTTAGGCAAGTAAGTGCCAAATGGGATGGAGTTCTGTGGTGTACATGAGCCATCTGGTAGGTGGAAGCCATGTACAGCCTCTCCAGACCAAGATGCAAACTATTTTGTGTGAACAGCTCTTGTTACCCAGACTCATGCCAGGATATTCCTTGGACTGACTCAGTACTATGGACGGTTTGTTAATAAGTATCGGAGCATTGTGGGGCCCCTAACAGAACTGGCATCTAAGAAGAGACCCAAGAAGTTGGATTGGACCCCAGAGTGTCAGAAGACCTTTGACACTCTGAAAGCTGCTATGTTTTCAGCACCAGTGCTGCTGGCCCCTGACTACAGAAAGGAATTTGTGGTTCGGACAGTTGCTTCAGACCAAGGAATTGGGACACAAAGACCAAGGAAGTTAAAGGATTTGAATTGAATTTGAATTGAATTTTATTACATTTGCATAGTTACTTAAAATCATTGCAATACGAGTTTCAGATAATACAATAAATCATAAGATAAAATTACATATTTGCAAAAATTCATAGCTCCTTAAAAGGTTAAAACTGTTAATTTGCTATCAGGTAAAAATTGAAAGTTAATGGAAGAGGTCCTTGATCAGCCAGTTGCCTTCATTAGCAGGTGACTTCTTCCCAGAGAGCAGAGTTGGAGTGACATTGAGAAAGAGTCTTTTGATGTGGTTTGGTCCCTGAAAAAGTTAAGACCATATTTGTTTTGGCTTCACTTTTGTGTTCAAAATGACCGCAAGCCTCTCAGATGGCTCATGCAGATGAGAGGGGAGAATCCCAAGCTGTTAAGGTGGTCCCTTACTGTACAGGGAATGGGCTTTACAGTAGAACACAGACCTGATGTCGCTGATGCCAATGCTGATGGACTTTCCAGGTTTTTTCACTTAGATGATGAGGACTACTAAGGTCTAGAATAGTAACCCATCACCTTTTGTTTGGGTTGGGGCTATGTTGCAAAGTCAGCCTTGTGCCCTGGGCATCCCCAATTTTGCTGACCTGTTGGAAAGTGGATTATTAGTAGTGGTAAATATATATCAACCACTGGCAATAAGGCCACTAACAGTTGCATATAAAATAGTTAGATGGCATGTAAGTTATGCTTAGTTGTGGTCTAAGTTGTTTGGATAGCGAATAAAACGTATATTTAACAAACCATACGTGGTGTGATACTGATGTGGTTATTGCTTTGTCCAGGGTATATAATTACATTTTATTTTGTGTTTCATGTGTATATGAGGCAAAAAGAACAATTGATGGGCAGAAGGCTGCACAATGTCAAATATTCACCCCAGTACAGAGATCAGGATCCCAAATCCATAATTTTTTTGCTCCCCTTGCCATTCCAGTTTGAACCCAGCAAAATGCAAATAAGTCTTGACCCTGTGCTCAATGGGAAAAATCCAGCCCGAACTGCCAGGCCAGGTCCTCCCTGGACTGGAACCAGGCATCCTAGGCCTGGTTTCGAGGTTTCATCAGCCAGGATAGCTTGACTCCAGTGGCATGGAGAGCACAGGACCCACGTCTGGGCATATCCGTCACACTCGGGGAGACAAATGCAAAAAGAAAAATTGATGGACAGAATGCAGACAATATCATACATTCACCCCAGTACAGAGATCTGGGCCCAAATCCATCGTCTCTCCCCCACCCCCCCATGCCATTCCGGTTCAGACCCAGCCATATGCAAATCAGTCCTGACCCTGTTCCCCATGGGAACAGTCCAGACCGAACTGCCAGGCCAGGTCCTCCCTGGACTGGAAACAAGCATCCTAGGACTGGTTTCTGGCTTTCAGCCCTCATCAGCCAGGATAGCTTGACTCCAGTGGCATGGAGAGCACGGGACCCACCCGTCCCACTCGGGATGACAAATGCCAAAAGAACAATTGATGGACAGAATGCTGCACAATGTCAAACGTTCACCCCAGTACAGAGATCTGGGCCTAAATCGATCGTAACATGGGTAAATGATTACTTAAAATATGCAAACATGAATAGAATACATATTTTAATACGAATATTTCTAGACTTTTACCACAATGGTACTAAACTTAGCGAATTAAAAAAATATATTTATATACAGGAGTTTGTTAAGAACACTTTGCCACTTATTTCAAGTGGCAAATCGAAACTTTTCCTCTGTGAATCAGCCCCTGCGTATAGAGAAAGCTGAATGAAATACAAGCATCATTCCTTGGAAATTTACGGACTGATAAATATGCAACTCCAAAAAACATTGACAAATACAAGAAAGTACACAAAAACGAAATTTCTAGCGCCAAGATTCATCGAAAACACTATAGAAAACTATTTGCCATAAAACATAAAAGGCATATCTGCAAAATTTGCCGAACTGTAACGTAGAGAAAAATCTATTTATGGTACTCACACAACTTTGAATTTGTAATATTTTGTCTGAGGTTCAATAGCTCAATTTGGTCAGTACATACCAGCGTCACAAACAACCATATAGCCAATGAATGACACTATTTATCCAGCATCTTTTAATTGTTTAAAGTGCAATAAAAACGCTGAATGCTATGCAAAATAAAATACGTCACTGCCATTGTTAAATACATCACGTTGGGGCATGGATTTGAGTAGCGTGACATGCCCCCCCAGGGATTTTAACCCTAATTTAGCATGGGTGTACTTTGCTTGGAAAGGATCTGTCAGGTCTGCAAAATCCATTGTCCTATTGGAATTGTAGATAAATTACGCCTGCTGTGTGGTGAATGGTACTGGAACGACTGCATGTGCACCAAATGTTATTTATTCTGTTGCAATGTAATGGGCCGTGCCGAAAATGACGTCCCTTAATTGCTGTTTTTTTCCTACACGATGACACTGCTTTGTAGACCGAGGTGTTTACGTACCCCAAAATAAACTGTGAGGAACAGAAGGAGAACCCAATTAGAGGTTTTCCTCTGCCGCTTATTGCTTTCTCCATCCTTGACAGTCAGGGGGCCCTGTGTTCAATATGTGGTGAGCTCCGGTCGACCAGCGAGATTGGATTTTTCAAGCCTGCTGCTGTAATTAAGAGGAATGGAGCTCGCGGGAGCCGCGGGAAGACCCTGGAGGCGGAAGAATTGAAACTGGTGTAAACTGTCTGCATTCGTTTTCCTACCCTCCTCCCGAGTACCATATAATCCAGCTGACATGTTTACAGCTATGTTGCTGAACTCTGCTCTTTACATAATGTGTCCTGTTTGGTCTACGCGGGTTATTACAGAAAGTACAGTTTGCGTCAATAGTAGAAGTTACGTGCCTCTCTGAACAGCTCTAGCGGCCAATTCCAAAGGCAACAAAAGTATTTTCGCAAAAGTGCGATGTACGTCTTCTAGTTTTTCGGAGCATATACTATTCACAAAGAGTACACATAGAATTACGACCAAGTACAGACGTGCGTCTAGGAGGTCAGAGAGACCGGTGGCTGTCTCGTATAAACCTAAAAATACACTCACGTTCATACTTACAGTACATATATATATACATATTGTCTGAGATATGTTAAGTTCTTCAATCAAGGTTTTGTTAATATAATTAAAACATAATGACCTGTTACCCTACCCAGAGGACTCATGGGGGAGGTTATACACTAACCACAGAATTGTATATTTCTTAAACACTATTTTATTGTGAGTCTCATTGAATATTGTATACGCAGGGGAGAAGAATTACATGATTGTATGAACATTTGAAAATGAAAGTTGCAAATCCTCTCCTTTACTTTTCCCGCACTCTACGCATGCGCTGTTGAGAGAATAGCAGTGTTTCCATGGCAGTATGATTCTTGGGTCTTGCCTATTAGACATCACATTTATGAAAACATAATATTAGTTTGTAGCGGGTTTATAGCCCGTCCATTGCATTCTATTGGTTGGCTTTATTGTCATTCAGTCGGTAAGTAAAAAGAAGCAGGCATTGGCATGGCCATTAGGTCTCGCCTTTAAGACCTTATACGTTTTCAACCATGCAGCATATTACCCTAGGTGCTGTGCCATCAGGGATTAAAGAGCTATACAATTACTACACACTAGGAGATGCAGTCCGATTCAGGAATACATGCTTACCTCAGAAAACAGAATTAAATCTTGGTTGGTGCAGTGGAGAATAGTGACTTGTGTATGTTTTGTGCTATGAGATCAGAGCTTGTGTGACCATATAACAGAAACACAGCTCCCACTTGGAAACTTACAAGCCCATACCCCCCTTGCCTAACAAGTCATACACTGGCTCCCCATCACCAGGAGATCTACCTTAAAGATCTACAGCATTACAAAGAAGGCCACAAACACTAAGGGCTCAGTTTTTCTACAAGTAAATCTCAAGAGGTGCTCTCAGAAAAGGGCACTTCAACCCAGACTGGTCCTTAGGTAATCCTAAAGACCACCTACAAGAATGGTTGATACAAGCTGAAAAACTCTGAAACTCACTTTCAATAAAGATAAAAATCAACTGGCAACCACCCAGAATTCAAAAGGACGGCAAAGAGTTGCTCTTCCCCAGCCAAATTCACACAAGAAAATTGACAGGCCAGAACTAAACATTATCACCCAATGAGGATAGGAACAATCCACCAGTACAGCCGAGTTACACAGCACACATGCTTCCACATAAATAATATAATTATTCCATATAAGAATTGGAAAAGTTGGCAAATAATTTGTGATCCTCAACTTCCAATCGAGAGTAACTCAAGAAGCAATGCCCATACATTACTGAAATCGTATTCATTGGGGCTGACAGTGGCTGAGCTTATGGGATATAATGAATAATGGTACTCCTCAACAAGCATAAGGATTTATTATTAAGTAAATGATGTGCAATTCTACCATAGCATTAAGTTAAAATGTGTGAATTATTAGTACCTAATGCATGATCCTTTCATGACCGAATTGCACAAGCGCATCGAGAACATTAAGCATGAGCTGTTTCAGTGTCGCTGATCCTGTTGGATATTGAAGGAAGATCGTGAGACTTGAGCCACTTCTGATAAATTTTTTATATCTATCTGGCCGGACACAGTGAAGATATAAGAGTTCTCGAGACTTGAGCCGAGACGGTGGCACTTACCCCACCCTCTTGGGTGGTAGTGTGGGTTGGCCGACGAGACTTGCCGTAGGTTGTGCCAGGGCCGTGAAGATTAGAGTACCCATGTCCTGATGAAGCCTATATCATCTGGCTGAAACGCGACCGCGACTGCGTCGACACCTCTTGCTTCGAACGGAGTCCCCTGTTAAAATTCAAGAAAGATTAGATTTTCTCATAGGTGCACCAACACAAATGTAGGCCGGGTTGATGTGTTAACCCCCTGGTGCTTTTCGTTTGGGACTACCATTTTGTTGTATACTCCACTCTAATTTAAGAGGAGGTACATATGTAAATTGGTGTGTATATATATTTTTATATATTTTTTGTCCTGAGGGTACAGAGAAGTATTTTGATATTGTAAATGTTCTGTATATTTGTATATAATGTACATGTGATGTGTTGTATATAAACTGTTATTTGTTGTGCCTCTCTGGCTGTCCGCTCATATATGTGTATATGAATTAATATATACTCATCCTGTGTATAATTCGTCAATCACAAGATAATTAATTGTTTCTTGTTCGATAATTAAAAGTGGATTGATCCCTTCAGTACCATTTTTTCTACTTTTTCATCCTTGGATGTCTCCTGCTCAGGTACGGGAGGGTGAGGTGGGCAGAACCCCTAACCATTTTTTCTAGTTGTTTCAGTGGAACAGCAGCAGGGATAACCGAGAATTTATTCTAAATCAGCTATAATACATGATGTTCTCATGACTACTCACAGCAACCTTACTAGTGAAAGTACATAACAGTCATGTAATAACCATGTACATTAAATTGATGTACAGGCTGCATGATAAATTGTTTTCACCTCCTGTGACAAACTGTGTAATAATCAACACTACAGACTGTACTTATGCAAGTCTCAAAAGCAGTGAGCAACGCCAAAGCAGAATGCTACCACTCCAAAAAGTATTTCAGTGTCAACGGAGAGGTAGTAAAAGTTGTATGAAAAGCAGGACTAATCTTTGCACAATGCCTTGATCTTGTACTCTGATTTGTTTTTGTAACTGCATCTCAAACTATGATAATGTTATATATCTTTGGGTATGAGTTTTTTATTCAAAATGTCAGACCTCTTATAGCAAATAAAAAATAACTCATGCCATTGTCTGCTCTCCATCTGAAATCACCGACTTACACACCACACAAACATGCACACAATAAATGGCACGCCATTCTAAATACACAGTATTCTGTGTTCCCTTTATTTTATTCCAGTTACCAGCTGGAAAGGGATTCTGCACCAGTTCAGATATAAGGGTTTATCTGTATGGAAATGAATGTCAAAAAAGTAGTGGAGAAGAAAATATACACTGGAAACAATACACACAGTTAGATATTAATGAAAAAAGCAAATGTGCATCTGAAATCTGTAGGTTCATAATCTATATGCAGGAAACTGGATGTATTAACAACCAACTCCAACTGTCACCTAAAATGTACACAAGGAACCTTTCCCTGTGCACAACAAACGCTCTGTCTCTCCCTTTTTAAACCATGAACTGGCAGCCAATCTCAGGACTTCACTAAAAATGATCGGTAACTCTCCCAATTCAAAGGCTCTTGCTGTATGAACCAAACCACTCTCAGTATCTAGGGAATTTTCTACTCCGTACCTATAACTCCCCCACAGGTCGATTAAAAAATCCTCCAAAGTGTTTGGATATGCATCAAACTGCTTGAGCCTGTGCAGTTTGTCCTTGACCAGTATCAGCCTCAGAAATGTATTCACTTCCTAGACTGAACAGCCAACCACGCTACCTACAAGCACATGCGCAATGCATGCGGCCAATCCTCATACTCCTTACATGTGTCAGACACCATACCTCTCGTGGGCTTTATTAATTGAGGACTTACGTCCTGGCGCAAGCCGTGTAAGTTTAGGAATGAGAACCACCCTACTCACAAAATGAAGGCTACAGCCACACCCAACATGGCCTCTGTGTGGACAGTGGGGTTCAAGCATGTGCAGAGCAGCCAAGTGAATTTAAGCAATATTGTTAAGAGATGTGATGGAAACTAACGTCCTAACATTGTTAAACAGTTGTACAGTAAACAAGCAGGAGGGAGGAGGAAGATGAGGCAGCTGAGCCCGAGGATGTTCGCATATGTGCATATGTGCACAGTTTAAGTAATAAAAACAAGAGGGAGGATGAGGCAGCTGCAGCCCAAGGAGATTTGCATATGGCTGGGTCAGAACTGGGATGGCGAAGTGAGCTAAAGAGAAATGAATGATTCAACCCAGATCTGTGGCTGGGGGTGAGTGTCTGAAAAGTTTCAGTACTCCGTCCATCATCTCCTTGTGTTTGCAAGGAGAGGGAGCGAGCATGGAAGCGAGCGTTCGCATATGTAAAGAGCTGTTCTGAATTTTAAAAAAAGTTCCTGAGCCGGTAGTAAAATAGGAAAAAGTGAAAGCTGATAAGTCATGGGCCGATGCTCCTGGGGAGTGAACAAGTTCCAAAAAGGAGGGACCAGGAAGAGGAATTACCCACTGGCAAGCAAGGAATTTTAAAAGACAAGCAATTAGACAAATTAAAAGTTATGGGCGGAGTCAAAGGCCCTGAAAGGACATACAGGAGATCATCATGACAGTGCAAACGCTGTCTAGGCTCAACCTAAAAAAAGTGTGTATTTTTGTAGATGTGTGCATGCATGCTGAGCATGCCTTCAAAATGACACGTCTGGCTGTTATTTTTTTAGGTCGAGCGTACAGCACATCTGCTACCTGTAAGACCTTTTATAATCACTTACACATTTTTTAATCACTTACACATTTTTTATGCCCTCCCTATGCTTGCCATAGGTTCCCTCCAGTGCCCCTCGTAATTGCAGCATCCTGACTTGTTCTGTCAGCCGATAGCTCACTTCCGTTCAAGCCAGAGGAGCACCAGCCGATTACAGTCTCCTTCCCGTTTCATTCCTTATGTGTTTTTTGGGGGAACTGTTTTTTTAGAATTCCTGCTTTCTGGCCATGGCTGCTTGTTATTATTAGCCTGACCGAGATCAAACGCCAAAAGACGCCTGTTCGTTATCGCCTGACACTGTTTAAGTGCAATTGCTGAAGTGCCGGAATAAAAGTTTGTAAGTGGCTCCTTAACTCAGGACAGTATTTCTAATTACTTCCACTCCATATGTTTCATCATCCAGTACTGTATCTGTGTTTATATCTTGCAAAGAACTGGGGAAATAGGAATTAATGCTCTGTCATTTTTCAGCTATCATCGCAGTTTGAAATGCGAAGCTACATTTTTTTAATTGCTTAAATTAACTTTGTTAAAAAGCATTCATTAAACATACTGAGTGTACTATGGCTATTTTCAAAGATACGACGCACAAAACATTGTGGGGCAGATTTACAAGCCCCTCGCGCCTCATTTACGCCGCCGTTGCGTCACTTTTGTGACGCAGCGGCGGCGCAAATCCTGCACCATGGTGCGGGGGTACTTACAACGTGATGCATCTGGGACATGCGCCACGTTGTAAAGCCCTGCGCCACATGTAGGCGTTCCTGTGCAGGGGTGGGCGTTCCGGCCCAGGAACGCCTCCTAAAAGTGGCTGAGTGAAATCTACAAGATTTCACTCTGTCACTTTTAGGCCCATGCTGCGTCAAAACCCTGCGCCTGCCTGAAGCAGAGGTAAGGATTGACGCAGCATTAACTAGATAGAGCCCCCAGAGCACTTCTGGAGCTGCGTCGCGCTAGCGACGCAACTCCAGCAGTGAGAAATGAAGGACTAAGTGACAATGCTATGGAACTCGTTCCTCTTGAAACCCAAATAACAGTTCGTCCTGATACACTTGTCTACACAAACGTAACATGTGATCGATTGGTTCCAGTGATTTCAACGAATCCTTATGCAATTCCAAGCACTGACAGAATTGCCTCTGGCTATTTCATTAACTTTGATACGTTTTCTGGGGATCCCAGCGAACCTGAAACAACGCCAGCACAAGGAACTTTCAAAGAACAAGCAACAGACTTTTTACATCTCCTGAAAAAGACTTATCTGGTTTCACCATGGATTGAATTATGGATTGTTTCTGGAATATTTTTCTTTCTGCTTTGGGTAGCTTTATTAATGACTATGAGATTGCAGATACATAGAAGATATATTCAAATGGACACAGCAAGTAAAAAAGTTAAATTACTTCTGAAATCACATAAATCATCCCATCGTGAAGCAAGAGACTTGTCAGCAGTGAACATCAGAGCAGTTCCTATACAAGATGGTATAGTTTGAGACAAAACTGAATATGGCATATTCGGCCCGTCTGAACTTTTGAAGATTCCACACTCATTTAAAATTTCATTTAGTGACTTTATTACCTCTAGTGCCTTTTCTGATGATTGAGACTTCAAGACTGTTAATAAATTGATGCCTGATCTAGAAAAATCAGCTGCATTCTCTAAACATGATTATTCTGACCCTCGTTGCAGGAATCCTGTTGTTATTCCTACTGCTACGCTATGGCAAGCCAAATCACCAGCGTCACTCCCGGGATCTTGGAGAATACCCTCCTAGAAAGGAGGTGTAGTGAGCGCATAGTACAGATTTTGGGTTTACCTTGTCTTCGAGAATTAAATACCACATAGTTTCTGTCATTCAGACCAATATGGCAAGATTGCATCTTACCTTATTCTATGCTGCCTGCTTTGCGGTGAAGAACGCGTGCTAGACATCTGTCTAACACTCCCATCGGTCATGCCAACGGATATCGATACTCTGCTAGACCTGGTAACGGCCCATGCTCTGTGTTGTCCCCAGAGGCTACCAATCCTGATGACGGCATTCATTGAGATCTCAAAGACGCAAATTGCTACTGTTGAGGTACGAGAGGAAACAACAGGCATGCAGGTAACATCGAAAACGAACATTGCTGATGCTTCCAATGCTAAAGGCGATGCTTTGCATCTATGTGCGGTTAATCTTCTAAACGAGGTAATTCAACTTTCACCTATAACGGTAGATGACTTTTGTCTACATGAGAGGATTTCATGTTTTCTCCATCCCCAAACACTGACTTTTGATTCAGCACACAGTGTACCGGGAAGACTCTTGGCCTTCATTAAAAAAAAAGACAAGACTTGGAACTTTTTCCTATGATTAATTTTATTTTCTAAATTTGACTTTTTCTTTTTTTTGGCTCAAATACTCTGCTTACAGTAGAACTATTCATAGAGAATAGATTTCTTTGAACACTTCCAGGGACAAATTGTCATCTTGTTAATATCATTTATGTAACCAGACATGGAATGGTTTCGAACTTTTCTTGTGTAATTACGAACCATTTCATCATGTGTATATATTTATGTTCATTCATTTAGCATTCACTATAACCATATGCTTAGGAAGAAACTTTGCTTGAATATGTACAGCACTGCCACTATTTTAAGAGACATTTTTAGACTATGCTTTTAATTATGTTTTAGTGCACCATGTGATACTCTATTTTACATATTTATCATGTTTAGCATTTAGCATTTAGTAATGTCGTTCAATCGAAATTGGAGTGGGTGTTGTGAGTCAATTTAGATGCCCGTACATAGGTTTACTGAATCATGTCCTTATATAGGCACAATTTGCATTGCCCTTCATTTAGGCAAAGAATCCCAGTCCTTATTTAGGCATTTGCCATGCAATCCAAATACAGGCGTGGTCACCTACATCCGTCCATCCCACGTCACAACGAGTTCTTACAAATCAGACCCTTAACCATTGGGACATTCCCTGCTTGATTTATTGATTTCTCCAAGAACTCATTTATTGTGCATGAACGCTATACCCTAAGGCAGAGTTCTTCAAACTGTGGGGCGCAACCCCCAGGGTTGTTGTGGAGTCCTAGGAAGGAGGTCACAGATTCCCCAGCTTTACTTGTCCCAGCAGAAAATAAACAGCCTTCCTGGGACAGCTAGCTGAGATCGTTTTCAGCTGCTTGCCAGAATGAAAGGCAAATGTGCCTTATCTGTTAATCTGCAAATGTAAAGCATGCTTAGGAGCAGTCCTGGCTCATTGTGAAGACAAAGATGTGTTTTTGAGTGGAAATGCACAGAGTTAACAACTGGGCTGTGAAGTTCTTGCTTTTAATTTTAACTGTATTTAAACAGCCCTTAGGGCCCCTAAAGAGGTGTTCATGGGCAGTTATGTAAAAGTAAGCTCTGGTATTACTATAACCTACATTTTGAAAGCACCATTTCATTGTAAAACTATTTGCATGTTTTGCAGCATTCTATCTTACCCTGTGTGTAATGCAAGTATAAAAAATGGACTTACATATTCACAGTGCTTTCCGTCACAGGCTGTGAATTTGTAGCACTAAAAATACACATCACTATTCTCCACTGCACCAATCAAGATTTAATTATGTGGTTTTCTGGTTACACACAGACCTCTGCAGTGCATTCACTAATATAGGTTTCATAACGTACTACAGTGCATTTCCAACTGAGAAATAACTTTTTTTATTTATTTTTCATTTACGCTGCCCATTATTTTATATGTAGATACCTGAAGGTGAAATACCTAAAAAACGTATAGAATATTTTGGACTTATTTAGGAGAGGCTTGCATCACCAGAGCATCACTTTTTTTGATGCTCTGGTGGCGCAAACATCTCAACCGTACCTATGAGCCAGAGCAAAGTCACCCTGCATGTCTTTGCATTGAGTCATAGATATGGAGTAAGACACCGCAGCATTATTCAGCTGACATAGAAATAGGAAAATGCCCCTCAGGATTGTTTTGGTGAAGGAAGGTGCTTCTTCCCGTACAAGAACAATCCTGCCTACATTAATGCTAGGCAGCAACTTGTGAAGGGAAAATGACTGGAATGCACTGTATTTCATAAATACGGTGCATTCCTGCCCTTTAACATTGGCATAGGGCAGCGCCGCAAGAAGACTTGCCGTGCTGCCCTATGCCAATTCCTCATAAATGAGGCCCTTTGTTTTTAGATACACCTTTGCCTACACCCCTATGCTCAATGACCTTTGGTTTGCTGAACACTGTTTAATATAATTTCCCCACTGTATTTATTTGCTGTGGTAATTGGGGGCTATCAGAAATGGATGTCTCTAGTTGGCAATGGTTTGCACCTTTGTCCAAGTAGGGACCCTTCCTTCTAGTCAGGGTAAGAGGGACAACTGAAATAACCCCTGCTCACCCCCTCGGTAGCTTGGCATGAGCAGCCAGGCTTATTTCAGAGGCAGTTTGGAAAGGATTTGCACATAACCAACATTAATACAGGGAAAACACTACAGAAGGACACCACACCAGTTTAGAAAAATATCCAATACTTTATATATTCAAAACCAGACCAAAACGATAAAAATCCAACATATAGTACTTAAAAATATGCACTCAGCGGGGAGCTGGCATTGGTCGGTCCGGACTGCGGTGTGAGGTGGGGCAGTGTGTCGCAAGCCTTAAGAGCAGTGCCGCTTTGTATATTTCATGATTAAGATTGCCAGCGCGACTTTCCTGCTCTTTTAGCGTATTCCCCCAAGCGCCCTCCATTTTGTTGTTGTTGTCCTCATACTTAGCCCGCCCCGCCTCCCAGCTGAGCCGCCCTCCCACAGACTACAACAGCGCTCCGTTACCTGGAAGCGCTGTGACTCACTCTACGCTTCCCAGCTGAGTGGTCGCTCCCTTTGGCTCCGGTATCGTTGTGTAACGCTTTTTGCTGGAAACTGTGTGAAATCAATTGCCTGCTGTGCGCTTTGTATGCCGCTTTGTATATTTCATGATTAAGATTGCCAGCGCGACTTTCCTGCTCTTTTAGCGTATTCCCCCAAGCGCCCTCCATTTTGTTGTTGTTGTCCTCATACTTAGCCCGCCCCGCCTCCCAGCTGAGCCGCCCTCCCACAGACTACAACAGCGCTCCGTTACCTGGAAGCGCTGTGACTCACTCTACGCTTCCCAGCTGAGTGGTCTCTCCCTTTGGCTCCGGTATCGTTGTGTAACGCTTTTTGCTGGAAACTGTGTGAAATCAATTGCCTGCTGTGCGCTTTGTATGCCGCTTTGTATATTTCATGATTAAGATTGCCAGCGCGACTTTCCTGCTCTTTTAGCGTATTCCCCCAAACGCCCTCCATTTTGTTGTTGTTGTCCTCATACTTAGCCCGCCCCGCCTCCCAGCTGAGCCGCCCTCCCACAGACTACAACAGCGCTCCGTTACCTGGAAGCGCTGTGACTCACTCTACGCTTCCCAGCTGAGTGGTCGCTCCCTTTGGCTCCGGTATCGTTGTGTAAAGCTTTTTGCTGGAAACTGTGTGAAATCAATTGCCTGCTGTGCGCTTTGTATGCCACTTTGTATATTTCATGATTAAGATTGCCAGCGCGACTTTCCTGCTCTTTTAGCGTATTCCCCCAAGCGCCCTCCATTTTGTTGTTGTTGTCCTCATACTTAGCCCGCCCCGCCTCCCAGCTGAGCCGCCCTCGCCCCTCCCCCCCACCCTCCTTATATGACAGCCGTTCCCGCGCGCAGCATTCACGCGCAGCGACCGCGCCCAATTCGCGCCGAAGGTGCGCCAAAGGTAAGCCCGTCTACGCCCGTCCGCGCCTGGACCGCGCCCAGCGCCAGACCCCCTGCCCCTCGCGCTGCCCAGCCCTCCCGCATTACCTACGATGCCACCACCCTCCTAGCCCTTAACCCCGGTCGCGCCCCCAACTGCGTCCAAGCCGCTCCCGGACACACCCATGGACCTTTCTCTTGCTACTCCTGCAAATTCAGCGGCACCGACAACATCACCGCTACGACCACACCACAGATTCCCGACCCCAATCACCTACAATGCATCCTTCTCAACACCCGATCGATCCACAGGCACGCCATTGACCTATGGAATCTACTAGACACCATCTCTCCAGACGTCGCCTTCCTAACAAAAACATGGATGAACGCTTCCTCCGCCCCAGACATCACCATTGCCATCCCTGAAGATTATAAGATCACACGCAAAGACCGTATCGGCCACACAGGAGGAGGAATCGCTATCGTCCATAAAAAATCAATCCGCATCTCAACCAGCTCTGACACCAACCTCGCCAACTCCGAACACCTTCACTTCCAGATCCACATCGACCCCAAGACCACACTCAGAGGCACCCTCCTCTACAGACCACCAGGACCCCGCGCAAAATTCAGTGAAGAAATCACGGACTTCATCACTCCACACGCGCTCCCCTCCAAAGACTACATCCTCCTGGGAGACCTCAACTTTCACCTTGAAAAGATCAACGACCGCAACACCACCACCCTCTTGGACAACCTCGCCAACCTCGGACTTAAACAACTGGTCACTTCCCCCACCCACATCGCAGGCCACACACTCGACCCCATCTTCACCGCCAGCAAACATGTCTCCTTCAACCACACTACGGATCTCCTCTGGACTGACCACAGCTGTGTTCACTTCACCTACAACAAGCCAAAACCCACCAACCACCTCCAACCAACTCTGCAAAGAAACTGGAACAAAATCACCATCGACCAGATCTCCTCATCGCTCCTTCTAAACACCCCAGCCCACTCTTCTAACCCAAACCAAGCCGCCGCCAACTTCACCCTTTGGTTATCCAACACCGCCGACACCTTAGCACCACTGAAAAAACGACAAATCAAACTTGGCAGCAAGAAGGCCTCATGGTTCAACGATGATCTTAAGAAATCCAAGAAACTCTGCCGCTCCCTCGAAAAGGCCTGGAAAAAAGACCCAACCACTAGCACCAAGGACGCCTTCAAAAACGCCACCCGCACACACCACCAATTAATCCGAAAGGCCAAGAAAACAGCATTCAAGGATCGACTTGACAACAACGCCCACAACAGCAAGGAACTTTTCAACATCGTCAAGGAGTTTACCAATCCCTCGGCCAACTCCAACGACATCACCCCCTCTCAAACCCTCTGCGACTCCCTAGCCTCATTCTTCCACAACAAAATTGCAGAAATCCACAACAGCTTCGACAACCAACCCGGAGACCAACCCACCGAACCATATGCTGAACATTCTCCCCCCTTGAACACCCTTAACGACTGGAACCCAATCTCCACTGAGGACACCATCCGCCTGATGAACTCCATCCACTCAGGATCCCCCACAGACCCATGTCCTCACCACATCTTCAACAAAGCAGACTCCGTCATAGCACCACACCTCCGAGACGTCATCAACTGCTCCTTCAACTCCGCCACCTTCCCGGAAAAATGGAAACACGCTGAACTCACCGCCCTTCTGAAAAAACCCACAGCGGACCCCACCGAACTCAAAAATTACCGCCCCATTTCGCTCCTTCCATTCCCGGCCAAAGTAATCGAGAAAGCTGTCAACAACCAGCTCGCCGCTTTTCTCGAAGCCAACAAATCCCTCGACTCCTCACAGTCCGGCTTCCGAGCAAAACACAGCACTGAGACCGCCCTCATCGCAGCAACAGACGACATTCGAACTCTACTGGACAATGGAGACACAGTCGCCCTCATCCTCCTCGACCTCTCTGCAGCCTTCGACACAGTCTGCCACAGCACCCTTTTACAACGCCTCAGAAATATCGGAATACAAGGAAAAGCACTTGAATGGATCACCTCGTTCCTCACCGGTAGAACACAGAGAGTCCGCCTTCCACCATTCAAGTCAGAGGCCACTGAAGTCATCTGTGGCGTACCCCAAGGATCCTCACTCAGTCCCACCCTCTTCAACGTATACATGAGACCCCTCGCGACCATCGCCCGCCAACACAACCTCAACATCATCTCTTACGCGGATGACACTCAACTGATCCTTTCTCTCACCAATGACCCCAGCACCGCCAAAACTAACCTACACGAAGGAATGAAAGAAGTTGCCGAATGGATGAAACACAGCCGTCTGAAACTGAACTCAGATAAAACAGAAGTCCTCATCTTAGGTACTTCCCCCTCTGCATGGGACGACTCTTGGTGGCCGGAAGCTCTTGGAAAAGCACCCATCCCGACAGACCACGCACGGAACCTAGGCGTTATCCTGGATTCTTCACTCTCAATGAACAGACAAGTCAACGCCGTATCCTCATCCTGCTTCAACATTCTTCGCATGCTCAAAAAAACATTTCGCTGGATCCCCACCGAAACCAGAAAAACAGTCACCCATGCTCTGGTCACGAGCCGACTGGACTACGGAAACACCCTCTACGCAGGCACTACCGCTAAACTCCAGAAGAAACTCCAACGAATCCAAAACGCCTCAGCCAGGATCATATTAGACATCCCGCGCAACGAACACATCTCTGGTCACCTGAAAGACCTCCACTGGCTACCCGCCAATAAGAGGATCACTTTCCGACTGCTAACCCACGCACACAAATCACTCTACGACATCGGACCAGAATGCCTCAACTCACGACTGTCCTTCTACACCCCCCCCCGCCAACTACGTTCTTCCAGCCAAGCCCTCGCCACTGTACCTCGCATCAACAAGACCACAATGGGAGGCAGATCTTTCTCATACCTGGCTGCTAAAACATGGAACTCACTCCCCACTTACCTTCGCCTTACCCAGAACCACCTAGCATTCAGAAAGCAACTTAAAACGTGGATATTTGACAAGTAATCCTCCTCCCCTCCCTAAGTGCCTTGAGACCCTCTGGGTATGTAGTGCGCTATATAAATTCTATGACTTGACTTGACTTGACTGCCATGGTGCGGTCATGGTTGTTGAAGTCAGCAATGGCGTGAGTGAGACCTGGGCGGCGAAGTGAAGCAAGACAGTGCGGAGTGCGGTGCCCACAGGTCACGGTGCAAGCAGCAGCTCGGCGATCGTTGTCAGTGAGACCAGGCTTGCGGTGCAAGATGCAGCCTTGCCCTCTGCAGTGCCTTCAGGACACGGAGCCAACGGTGGAGTCCGTGACGGATTGGTTGCTTTCTCCCCTCTGTGGCAACTGAAACCACGGTTCCAGAGGTGGTACTCAGATGCATGTCCTACCTTTAATATACATGGTACCCTGCCCACAGGGTTACTTTGGGCTTACCTGAGGGGTGACTTACATGTAAGAAAAGTGTAGATTAGGGCCTGGCAAGTGGTTGCACATGCCAGATCGATAAGGCAGTTACAAACCGCGCAGACACTACAGTGGCAGGTCTGATAACCTTTTTCAGGGCTGCATGGGTAAGTGGCACAATCAGTACTGCAGGCCCACCAGCAGCATTTGATTTACAGGCCCTGGCACCCTCAGTGCACTTTACTAGGGACTTACTAGTAAGTCAACTATGCCCATCATAAAAACACCAATCCATAATACAATTTACCATAGGAGAACTTGCACTTTAACACTGAACTGCGGTGAGAAGGTGCGCAGAGACACTGAACCAGCAAAAACAGAGTAAAAACTAGGAGGCCAGTAAGGAAAAAACAGGGGAAACATGCCAAAAGATGTCCGATCTAAAAGGGGCAGTAATGGCTGTCGATAGATGTTGATGATGGGGAGAACCAGTTTCTAGAAAATTTTGTCAGAAGGGGTCCTTACGCCTAATAAGGTTTGACAAGGGGGTCTCAACATCAAACAGTTTGAAGACCACTGTCCTAAGGGTTCATTCATTACGTCTTCCTCTGCCCGACTTTATGTCAATGCTATTCCTAAGTAACTTCCAGTTATAAATATACCTTCACTTGCCATGGCAAGTCACGGCTGCATGCATGCACGGCTCGGCGTGGCTGCATACTTGCACGGCTGCATAATTGCACGGCTCGGCATGGCTGCATACTTGCACGGCTCGGCACAGCTGCATGATTGCACAGTTCGGCACGGCTGCATACTGACATGGCTCGCCACGGCAAGTTTGGAAGGAATTCGAGTCCCCCCCTGACGCACTGACCAGACGCTATCCTCCCTGCTCGCAGAGATTCAGGCTTCCAGTGTTCTGACTCCCTTCGCGGGGTGTTGGAGTTTGAGATCCGGAAAGAGATTCCCACCTCTCTCATTCTAAGGTATGGAGCTGGCTGGAACCTAGAAGGACTCTAGGCATACAAACTATAGCTTACCATACTATAGAATGATTCAGAAAAGAAGTGGTGATGAACAGTGTCTGAATTAAGCAGACCACTCTTACCCAGTCCAAAGATCAGCGCTTGATCCATCACCGTTTTTTAGCTCACTGCACCATCCCAGCTCAGAACCTGGCTACATGCAAATTAGTCTGTTAAGGATTCAAGCAAGCCGGGCCGACGACGGCTGAAATGCCAGAAACCGGTCCCCGGAAGCTTGTCTCCTTTCTGGTGAAGAATTGGCTTGGTAGTTTGGTCTGCCCTGTTCCCATGATGCACTGGACCAGGGACAGACTAATTTGCATATAGCCAGGTTCTGAGCTGGGATGGTGCAGTGAGCTAAATAACGGTGATGGATCAAGCCCTGATCTTGGACTGGGTAAGAGTGGTCTGCTTAATTCAGACACTCTGTTCATCACCACCCCTTTTTCTGAATCGTTTTTGGCCACTATAGGTGTGGCAGGGTATACTCAGACATGAGTCCCTTGCTCACTGCACCATCAGGATTCAAGCAAGCCGGGCCGACGACGGCTGAAATGCCAGAAACTGGTCCCCGGAAGCTTGTCTCCTTTCTGGTGAAGAATTGGCTTGATAGTTTGGTCTGCCCTTTTCCCATGATGCACTGGGCCAGGGACAGACTAATTTGCATATAGCCAGGTTCTGAGCTGGGATGGTGCAGTGAGCTAAATAACGGTGATGGATCAAGCCATGATCTTTGGACTGGGTAAGAGTGGTCTGCTTAATTCAGACACTCTGTTCATCACCACCCCCTTTTCTGAATCATTTTTGGCCACTATAGGTGTGGCAGGGTATACTCAGACATGAGTCCCTTGCCCACTGCACCATCAGGATTCAAGCAAGCCAGGCCGACGACGGCTGAAATGCCAGAAACCGGTCCCCGGAAGCTTATCTCCTTTCTGGTGAAGAATTGGCTTGGTAGTTTGGTCTGCCCTGTTCCCATGATGCACTGGGCCAGGGACAGACTAATTTGCATATAGCCAGGTTCTGAGCTGGGATGGTGCAGTGAGCTAAATAACGGTGATGGATCAAGCCCTGATCTTTGGACTGGGTAAGAGTGGTCTGCTTAATTCAGACACTCTGTTCATCACCACCCCCTTTTCTGAATCGTTACCATACTATAGAAAGCAGCACCTACACTTAGGTACTACACTTAGGTTAGGTACACTGGGGTAGAACTATTTGGAAGCACCAGATGAGTATTCACATTTTAGCCTGTGTTATTTATATGTATGTATATGAATATAGGCCATAGCTAAAAGACAAGGCTATACGGTATTATTTCTTCTTACTGTTCACTCTGTACATTTTATGTCTTGCATACTGTCTTACGATCGTAACAGCTCATATCTCTTGCACGAGAAATAAGACTGTTCAATAAACCCTTTTTACTGAAACACCCGTCTATCTATTTCTGTGTAACTCTGAAGAAACGAAGCATGCACAGTTGACTGAGTGTAACTGTTATCTATTGTTTTCACGATTCTGAGAACTGTTCAGATTCTAAGGGAAACAAAGTTGTCATGTTTATGCGGTTGTCAGAAACTAATCCCTTCTTGTTTATTCGAACAGTTTCTAGTGACCTCTAAGTTAGCTGGCATACAAGTAATTAAGTTTAATATACTCGATAGAGGCATACTGACCTCAGTCCTATGCAAAGACTATAGTGTATATTATTCCAATGCGCAGAGCCAATAAGGGAAATAGGAACTACACTTCCCCCCTATATACCCCTAAGGGGCGAGAAAGACTGTGGCTATTTTTTCGGCTAGGTGTGGACACCCTGGTACCTAGGGGGCTTTCTCCCCCGGGGGCAGATCAGGGGCTACTGCCCCCATCTGCCTCCTAGTAGGGGGCAGAAAGACTGTGGAATGTTTTACGGGTGGGACATTGTTATGCCCATTCTGGGCAGCCCTACATATAAATAAATAAAAAATCCCTGGTGCCTAGTTGGCTTTCTCCCCCCAGGGGCAGATCAGGGGCTACTGCCCACATCTGCCTCCTGGTAGGGGGCAGAAAGACTGTGGTATTTTTTGGGAGGATAGTTGGGGCATTGGCATGCCCATTCTGGGCAGCCCCCACCCTGAAATTTGAGGGAATTAAATCCCTGGTGCCTAGGGGGCTTAAGGGGTTATTGCCCCATCTGGCTCCCTGGGGAGCAGACAGACAGTAGTATTTTTGTGGGGGGGTCGGGCATTGGCATGCCAAATCTGAGCAACCCCCCCCTCCCTAAGTATGCTTTCTGCCCCTAGCTACCTCCTGGGGTATGAAAGACTATGGCATTTTTGGGAAGGTGGGGGCTTTGGCATGCCTATTTTGGGCAGCCCCTGCTCCGAACTTTAGAGAAAGAAAATCCCTGCTGCCTAGCAGGCTTTTTGCCAACCGGGGGGCAGATAAGGGGCTATTGACCCATCTGACTCCTTGGGGAGCAGAAAGACCGTAGCATTTTTTGGGGGGGTCAGGACATTGGCATGCCAAATATGGGCAACCCCCACCCCTACGTACAAAGAAAAAGAAATCCTTGTAGCCAAGTGGGCTTTCTGCCTTCCCGGGGGGCATCAGGGGCTATTGCCCCCATCTGCCTCCTGGGGGGCATAAAGTATTATGCCCTCTTTGAGGGAGGGGTAGGGGGGGCATTGGCATGCCCATTCTGGACAGGCTCCACCCCTGGCCTATAAAAATATCCCTGGCGTCTAGGGTGCTTTCAGTCTCTGTGGTGGCTGGTGGGTGGATCCCTACTTGGGGATCGCCCTCCCGGGGTGATCCCCAAGCAGGAATCCACTAGGGAAGGGTACCATTGGAAATTGGAGTTTCTCACCTTTTCAACGGTACCTCTCCTATGTGTTTCGGTGCTCAGGGGCTGAGATAGCCTCACAAGCACCAAAATTGTGAAAATGAAAATAAGTTTCAGTTTTGTTTGCATTGTAATGACAACATCGCACCATGCTCGTGATCGTCATTACAATAAAAACCCTAAACATGCTTTGGGAGGTTGGGGAAGCTCTTCCCACCTCGCAAAGCAAAAAAAAGGGAAAGTTTTGAAAGTGTGCTCATGACGTAATCATTCCGCCATGAGCATGGAAGGGTTTAATATTGTGACTACATACATCATGAATTCGAATTCCGGACAGTCATCTTAATCAATCAATCAATCAAAAAATGTGTAAAGCGTGTTGGACCTGATCGTTTCTGCAGGGTCATCCACAAACATTTTGCCATTGTCCTACTATGTTTTTGCTCAATTGGTTTTTGTTAAGTTTAGAATTCTGCGCACTTTACCACTGCTAACCAGTGCTAAAGTGCTCATAGTCTTTCTCTAAAACATGGTAACATTAACTTATACCCCATTGCCATATGTAATGTGCTTATAAGCCCCTCTTAAGGTGCACTACATGTGCCCAAGGCCTGTAAATTAAATGCTAGTGGTTGGTCCACATCACTGATTGTGCCACCCACTTTAAACATGGCTCAAGCCTATATGTGAAGTTTTAACCTGCCAATTAAACGTTTTGCCAGGCCCATACCTTCCTTTTGAAAACATATAAGTTACCACTAGGGTAGCCCCTAGACAGCCCCAAGGGAAGGGTCAGTGTATTTTAAAAGTTGGACACCTGGGATGCGCTGGAGAGCCCAGGCTAGATGGCCTCTCTTTAGTGGTGCTCTGCCGGCAGGATTTATAATCCATCAAATATATTACTTTTTTGGCTGCCATCTGACTCCGGAGAGGGGGCCAGGCCATGTTTTAAAGGTGAAGGGCATGGTAATATTGAGAGCAATACCTGGGAGGAAAGCAGGGACCTGGAGAGCCACTGGCGCCAACTTGCTGCATGACCTCAGCTGACAAAACATGGCAGCAACTTGCCACCACTAGCCGAGTGAAGCAGACAACTTAATTGCTGATCACGGGCTTCGGAGGCACCATCACTGCTCCAGAGGCCAGCCTGTGTCAGTGGTATGAGAGATGCACTGCCACAACTGCGCAGACTGCGACGCAGGGCCCTGTGGACCACGAACCCTGGCTGGCGGTAAGGGATGGGGGACATAGAGGCCCGGTGGGTCTGGCTGATCCCAAGTGCACCATGTGAGGCTCCGAGACCCCGCTGTGGGAGAGACCTTGAGTGGAAAATTTGAGTAGTGACGGGCATGCAGCCCACTGGGCCTTTCGGAAGAGCCGTGAGGCCCCGGATGTAAGGGGTGCTGTGGCAGCGGCTAGAGGACAGGCCGCCATCGCAGGACACACTGAACTGGGTACAGTAGAAGGGGTGAGAACTAGATGCTGTGACCTGCGTCTGGACACACCACCTTCGCCTCCCCATTTGTGACACTATTGGAGCTTTGATGTGGGCCTGCATGCGCCACTCTAGTGGTAAGGGGCTATTGACTGACCAACGGCGTGCAAGCCGTGGAAGGGACTCAGCTGCAGGCCTCAACGCTAACAGTGAAAGACGGATTCTAGAGTGAGGAGACCAGGCAAGAGTCACGAGCATGAAACACAGAAGATACAAAGTTCCGCGAGAGCGTTTAGAGAGGGAAGGAGTGTGTGGGTAGAGAATAAGAGAGTGGAGTCAGGGAGCAGCAGGCTCCCATTTTAGAACTGAGAGGCCTCACACACCCAGCGAGCTAGATGTCAAGCTTCATCATTGGCCTCTTGCTCCTCGTCAGACTGGCGCTGCAATGTCTGATGGGCGCCTAAAAGACGCTCTTTGTCGGAGTTCTTTTTTTTTTTAAATATATTTTTATTGCAGAGTTATAAACCACAGGATACAGTTAATCAGCCAGTTCACTCGTGACATCCCCCCCGTTCAATAAGAAATCCAAATCGTACACAGCCATTCAGCCCGCATCCCGGAGGCCGGGCGGCATATCTCTTCATTCAATAGGAAAACATCACGGTGCATGTCCCATAGGGACCATGGTTGAAATATCGTTTTGCGTATCTGCTTTTACCCCCCACCCACAACATCATTCCCGTCTGCCATCCCAGTTATAATCAGTGGTACCGCCCTTGTCGGGACCTGCCCTAGGCGCTATGGGTCTGTCACGCCCGGCCGCTCCCCCCAGCCACTCCACACTCCACACAGTACCCACCATCCTAGTAGATCCAAGGTGCCCTAGCGGGCCACCATCTAATGGCTTCCGGCCCACCCCAAACTCCCATTAACCAGACCCCCCAAAACCCCCCCTCCCCTGGCAACTGCTAAGGTGTATGCCTCGTCCTGTCGAGCTAAATGGATCCACTACAGTGCAATGTATAAAAACTCTTGTGTTCGCCCCGCGGTGTCCACCGGCTTAGTTCTCACCATCCTCATCCTCCACCAAAGAATCACGCAACGCCTGTACCACTAATTCCCATGCACGCGCCACTTCCAATGCCTTCTCATTCCCCATCTTAACAGCCTGCTTCATCCGGAGCACACTCTCACAGTCCGACCACCGCAGCAATTCATTCTTCCATCTACGCAGTGAGGGTCCCCCCCTGGACTTCCAATGCCACGTTATTTCCCTCTGCGCCAATATCAGACCCAGGTCGATGAATTTGCTCGTTACCTTGGTGTGTTTGGTATGCTGGAACCAGAGCAGCAGGCACGCCGCCATATCGAATTCTACCTCTCTGTCAGTCACTTCATTCAGGAGTTCCCCTACCTCCGCCCAATAGGTCCCCAAGTGTGAGCACCCCCAAAACAAATGGTCCATGTCCGCTCCCAGAGACGAACACCGCGGGCATCGGGCATCCGGTACCTGGAAGTACCGCTGTAATTTCTCAGGAGTTAGATAAGCCCTATGAAGCACATAGAAATGTACTTGCTGAAAGCGCGCATTTCTCGTGCCCTTCCACGTGCGCCGCAGGATGTGGCCCCATACCGTATCCGGTATAGGCCGGCCCACGCTCTCCTCCCATTTAGCCTTGAGCACTCGGAGCGGTTCCAGTCCCTCGTTCAGCATCCTATTATGGAGGCACGTCACAGCTTTGAACGTACCTGCTGCCATCACCACATATTGGCACGCCATAGTCGTTGTCGGTTCCATGAGCCCCCCTCTCCAGTGCTTCTGCATGGCAGCCACCACTGCCGCGTGTAGGAGGAACCCCCCATCGGGCAGCCCGAACTGGTCCCGGAGCGCTTCGAACGGCGCCAAAGCCCCGTCTATGTATAAGTCGCCTACCACCTGCAGTCCCGCCTCTTCCCAATCCAGCAACGGGGACCAGTCACCCCCGTGCGGCAAGGCCGTCAGCATTCCAATCGGGATCTCCGGTGCATAAGGCCGCGACGCCTTCGCTCTCCGAAGGCTCCTCTGCCAGCACAGCCGGAGCATCCGCTCCTCCATGGTGAGGGCCCGCAACTCGAGCCTCTGTTGCATGATGATATAGGACAGCACGTGGTGTTGAATCCCCTGGTCCCGGTCCTCCTCTGGACCCCGAAACACCCTAGCTACGTTCTGTGTAAGGACCTGCAACTGCGCTGCTAGATAATACAGCTCGAAGTCGGGCACAGCCATGCCCCCTTCTAGCTTGGGGCGAAGTAGCGTGCTCAGGGCCACTCTACGGCGGCCATGCCCCCATAGGAAGCCAATAATCATGGACCTCAGGTCTCTAAAGATCCCCTGGGGAATCCAGACAGGCAGCGTTCGGAAATAATAGAGGAAGCGGGGGAGCGCCACCATTTTCAAAAGTGCAATCCTACCCAGAACCGTCAGCGGGAGGGTCGACCAGAAAGACAGGCTGCCCCTCAGTGCCCGGACACAGCGACCAATGTTGCCCTCCAATAAGTCCGCAGTCGCGTGGTAGATGCGAACACCCAGATAGGTGAAGCAAGAGGGCTCCCACACCACGCCCAAGTCGCCGCCAGGGTCAGGCGATCCCGCTCGCAGCGGGAACACACAAGTCTTCGCCCAATTGACCTTAAGGCCCGACAGCCGGCCGAACTCAGACAGTAGATCCATCGCTCCGACCAATGCCCGCGAGGTGTCAGCGAGGTACAGGAGCAAGTCGTCCGCGTATAGCGATATGTAATGCCACTGCCCGCCGCTGGCTATCCCCGCGTACCTGTCACCTGACCTCGCATGGACCGCCAAGGGTTCCATCGCCAGAGCAAACAATAGTGGGGACAGAGAACAACCCTGTCGTGTGCCCCTGCCCACCGGGTACGCCGCAGACACCAGGCCGCCCAAACGCACTCTCGCCGTCGCCGAGGTATACAAGACCCTCGTCCACCTACGGAACCCCTCGCCCATGCCAAACCTCTCTAACACTCCATCCAGGAAAGACCATTCCAAACTATCAAAGGCCTTCTCGATGTCTACGGACAGGACCGCCGGGGCTCCCTCCCCGTCCAAGATGGCGTCCATTATTCCCACTAGGCGGCGGATATTCAGCGCCGTGCTCCTCGTGGGTATAAACCCGGCCTGGTCCCTGTGTACCAGGCCCGTCATATGTGGGGCCAGCCTGGTGGCTAGGATTCGGCTCAGAATCTTATAATCTACCGTCAGCATGGATAGCGGGCGATAAGACCTCACATCCGCAGCATCCCTGCCAGGCTTTAGGAGCGGCACAATCAAGGCCTCCCGCATGGACCCAGGCAATACCCCAGCCTCGAAAGCTTCCGTATACACCACCAGCAGCCTGGGAGCCAAGCTATCCACATACTGTTGGTAAAATTCAATCAGCAGTCCGTCCACCCCGGGCGTTTTGTTGCGGGCCATATGTTTGATGGCCACTCGTATTTCTGTGAGCGTGATCGGGCTACCCAGCTCCTTCTCTTCCTCCTCGTCCAGGACCGGAAGCTGCCTCTCCCCCAGGTATTCCGCAATGTCCTGAACCTCCACTCCCAGCTGACTCCGGTACAATTCCTCATAATACCCCCTAAAACGTTCCAACACCGCTGCCTGGGAGTACACCATATCTCCCTGCGCATTACTAATGCTGAGGATCGGGCATCCCCTAAGTTCCGGGTTAGCTAGTCTGGCCAAGAGGGTACCCACCTTGTCCCTTTCTGCATGTGCCCTGATGATATACTGCCTGTAATCAAAGCACCTCAAACGTTCCGTCTCGGTGGCAACCACTTCCTTCGCTTCCAGTAACTGGGTCTGCAAATCTGGCCTAGCCGGCCTGCGGCGCTCCAAGTCCCTCAAAGTTTCTTCCGCTTTCGTGAGTTCGTTCAACACAGTCGTGCGAGCATTCGAGAACCTACCCAAACACACCCCTCTCACCACCACTTTCATCGCATCCCATTCAGTGGACCTACTCGTGGCCGTGCCCTCATTCACTCCGAAATAACTATCAATGCCTTGCCGAACCGCGTCACTGAACACAGAATCCTCAAGCGTCTCCGGCCGAAGCCGCCATGTTGGTATCACTGAGCGCTCTCTCTGCCACTGAATGTGTACCAATAGGGGGTTATGATCAGAGATAGTCCTAGCCAGGTACTCCGCATGGGAAATCAATGGGGCAAGGGATCCACCACAGAGCACCGAATCAATCCTGACATGCAGATCATGGAGAGCAGAATAAAAGGAATAATCCCTGGCTCCCCTGTGCCGCTCCCTCCAGACATCCAGCAACCCCCATCTATCCTGCCAGTCCTTCCTGTGCGCAGCCAACCTGCGCACCGGGGAGTCCACCAGGGGGGGATGGGACCTATCCAGAGCCACATCCGTGATCGAATTGAAGTCCCCCCCTAACACTATCGGGCCCGCCAGGAAAGAGGCCAAGGACCCCGAGAGGCTATCAAAGTATCGAGCTTGATCAGTATTCGGTGCATATACACAGCAGAAAACCACATCCCGTCCATACAACCTCCCCTCCACCGCCACAAACCGACCATTCGGATCCACTACTTGATTCAGCACTTGAAAGGGTATCCCCGCCCTCACCCAAATCAACACCCCCCTGGCATACGCTGAGTAAGTGGTGCCGAACACCTGGCCCCGCCATCTTTTCTGCAGGGCAGCGCACTCTTTTTTAGTGAGAGGAGTCTCCTGGAGCATAGCAATCTGAACCCCCATGCGTACTAGATAGGCATGGACTTTGTGACGTTTCACCATAGTTCGCAGCCCCCGGACATTCCACGTCAGGCATTTCAAATTAGGTAATGTCCCCATTCCAGCTTCGTACAGTCCGATTCAAATAACGATGGTTCATAGCCCCCCCAATGCAGTTGCCCCCCCCCCCGAACATACCCAAAACAGAAAAACTTCCCAAACCCCACTCCCCAGGACAGAGCACACGAACCCAATGTCCGCCCCCATCCAAACCTTGAACCAATGTTTAGCACTCTTACCCTGTGGTCTCCACCACAGTCGGCCTTAAGGGCCCGAGGGGGGTGAGTCACCGCCGACCCCAGCAAGCGGAGCCCGCGCCCCGCGCCTTCATCCCCTCCGAAGCACACAGCTCCCCTACCTGGCATCCCGCCCTCCATCAACAGGATACCACCCTACCATGAAGTCTCGATCTAGTCCCAAGTCAATCTCAGCCGCAGAAGATACCATCCGATGTCTGTGGGGTCACTATCGGCCCCTTCGAACTTTCCGCCTCTGAGAGTTCCTCTCCCGTCCTGCTACCTTCCCCTCCCGAGTCCGTTTCTGCCCGTTCACTGTTCTGTTGCGACCCTGTAATGGCCGCAGTCGCTGCAAGCGCATCCCTCTTCTCCGCCGCCATTTGAGCCTCCCGTTTCTCCCGCTGGCGCCTGTTGCGGGATCTGATGCGTTGTGATTGCCTCACCCGGGGCTGCTTGGGTTGGTCTCGCCTACTTTTATGCGATCTGTCCGTCCCCGCTCTATACGACTCCAGCCATTGCCAAACTTCATCCGGAGTCTGAAAAAAGTGCGTAGAGCCATCCATAATGATCCGCAGCTTAGCCGGGTAGAGCAAGGAGTACTGGATACCTTCCTACCTGAGCTCCTTCTTCACCGCTAGGAACGATGCCCTGTTCTTCTGGACCGCTTGAGTATAGTCCGGGAAGATTGTAACCTTACTGTTCTCCACCTCATACGGGCCCGACATCCTGGCCCGCTGGATGAGGAGATCCCGGTCCTTGTAGTGGAGGAGCCGCACCACCATCGGTCGGGGGGAGCGGCCAAGCCCCGGCGGGCGAGCAGGTACCCGGTGAGCTCGCTCCAGAGTGAAAAACTGAGTAAGCCCCTCCGGCGCTACCACAGTGCGGAACCAGTTCTCCATATAGGCCACCGCATCCTCCCCCTCAATCCGTTCCGGCAGGCCTACGACCCGCACGTTGTTCCGTCTATTGCGGCCTTCGACATCCTCCGCCCTCCGCTCCAGCGAGTCCAGCCGGGCCAATATGTCCGTGATCCTGTGCTCTGCGGTCACCACCGAGGGCTTCAGGTCCAGCAACAGTTGGTCATGGTCCTTGACCCTGTCCGCTAGCTTCGCATGATCCGCGCGTAGCAGCCCCAGGCCCGTGGCCACTTGGGCAATGTCTTGATGCAACGCTTCCTTAGTTGAGGTGATCGCATCAAGTATGGCATCCAAACGCCGGTTCAGCCGCTGTTCTTGGTCGAGCTCCGGGGAGGGACTCTCGCCCAGCCGAGTTGATGTCGCCGAGTCCCCCTCAGCTTGTCTCTCGGCCACCGGCCCTCCGATCGCCGCCATCCCAGGGTGCTGCGTCACAGGTCCAGGAGCCCGTTTTACGTCGGCGCCCGTAGTTCCGTGCCAGTCTCTGGGCACCGGGCCGTGCAATGTCCCCACCGACGCTCTCAGGAGCAATGACCAGTTAGACGAGTTCTGTTCCGCCGCCCCCCTCGGAAGCCTGAGGGGGGAAGGATGAGTCTTAGGGCGGTGGCCAACGAGGGTCCCCAAGCTCCGGGCGAATCAAGTCAGCGTCCCCTGGTCCCAGGACACAGCACCGCCGATCCCAGTGCCTCGATCAGCCGATTGCAGGATCTCTTGCCAGTCGGCGACAACTTGGCTCAGGGCTGAAGTTCGGGGCCGTCCGACCTCCTCGCCGCCATTTTCTTCGCACCCTCAGCAACACCTCGGCCGCCTCCTCAACACGGTCTTCTCGGGGCCAGCAGTCCCCCAGCGACTCTCCGATTGTGCCCAGCTGTCCCCTTACACTTCAGAGGACAGGAGCGTCGTCTCCGGGTCGCCTAGGGTTCCGAAAACAGGAGAAGTAGCGGGATTCCGCGCGGAGCTGCGAGCTCACGCCGCCATCCCGATCGGCGTCCAAGCCACGCCCCCCGTTGGAGTTCTTTTGTTCAAGCCAACGGTTGTGTGCGTGTGAGGGAAGAAAAGGGGGTGTAGTCATGTGGGGATGGTGATGATAAAAAAGGTGAATCAATTCACAAGGACTTTTATTCGCGTGACTGATTCCCTTGGTTAAAAGGTGGGAGGGGAGATAGAGGCTGTAAGGGGCACAGTGGAACTACCTCGACCCTCTAATTAGGTCGACATGTTTCTTGCTTAGTTTTGCAATTCCTCAGGACCTCAAGTACACAGTACTACACAGTGAAAAACCAAAAGTGAAGATAAAAAGAATCAATACAACCTCTCTGGGTCTGTAGGGGTGCAGGCCTAGTGGTTCTGCGGTAGAGGGTTGACCCTGAAGGAGTCCCTAAAGGGCCTCGCAGTCTGTTCCCGTGGGGCAGCACAGAAAGGTATAATAACCTCTTGTCGTGGCAGCCCAAAGCTTACGAACTTACCCGCACGCGAGGCGCTCACATAGTAGCGCGGAACAGCTGGACCGCGCTACTATGTGAGTGCCTCACGTGCGGGTAGGTTCGTAAGCTTTGGGCTGCCACGACAAGAGGTTATTATACCTTTCTGTGCTGCCCCACGGGAACAGACTGCGAGGCCCTTTAGGGACTCCTTTAGGGTCAACCCTCTACCGCAGAACCACTAGGCCTGCACCCCTACAGACCCAGAGAGGTTGTATTGATTCTTTTTATCTTCACTTTTGATTTTTCACTGTGTAGTACTGTGTACTTGAGGTCCTGAGGAATTGCAAAACTAAGCAAGAAACATGTCGACCTAATTAGAGGGTCGAGGTAGTTCCACTGTGCCCCTTACAGCCTCTATCTCCCCTCCCACCTTTTAACCAAGGGAATCAGTCACGCGAATAAAAGTCCTTGTGAATTGATTCACCTTTTTTATCATCACCATTCCCACATGACTACACCCCCTTTTCTCCCCTCACATGCACACAACCGTTGGCTTGAACAAAAGAACTCCGACAAAGAGCGCCTTTTAGGCGCCCGTCAGACATTGCAGCGCCAGTCTGACGAGGAGCAAGAGGCCAATGATGAAGCTTGACATCTAGCTCGCTGGGTGTGTGAGGCCTCTCAGTTCTAAAAGGGGAGCCTGCTGCTCCCTGACTCGACTCTATTATTCTCTACCTACACACTCCTTCCCTCTCTAAACGCTCTCGGGGAACTTTGTACCTTCTGTGTTTCATTTTTGATTGGACATGTACACTGGACCCCGCTAAATTTTGTCCAGAACTGGTTCCCTCCATTTGTACCGAAGAGTCACGAGCACCCAGAAAGAACTTAATATTGGGGCACTGAGGCCATAGAGCCACCAGCAAGTTTCACTCTGGGCTAGCGCCTCTGGTGGAGGTATTGGGGATATTCTGTGCCCCCCCGCCCCCCACAGTGGGATGACGTGCACATGAGTGTCAGTGGCAAATAAAGCATGTACACGCTTGCATCCCAGCATAAGAGGATTGTTGTGGCCCTCGAGGGGACCCTCACAAGTTCTACCCCTGCTTTGGACTTGCACAGGTGCGTACCATCTTTCTAGGTGGTCAATGAACTATCTGAGTATGCGTGGTGTGGTGCTATGGTACTGAGGGAGCTGGGTTCAGTCTCTCAGAACCCTGGCGGCCCACATCTGTTGGTAATGCTGTCGCCCTTCCCAAGGGTGATACCACAAGAAGAGACCAGTGTGGCCCCCTCACCATGGGAAAAACTGATAAACAACAGTCCAGACTCAACTTCGGTTCTCACCACTCAGCCCAACCTCAACATCATGCCCTATCAGACTCAGAGCAAGAAATGAGCACTCCGCCAACTTAATCCTTAGAGACCACGCTTTTAGCAATGCCGAAAAGTTTGCAATCCATTGATGGCAAAATATATACCTTGAACCTTAGAATGGACAGTATGGCAATGAAGCTGGATAAGCAAGTAGCAAGGATCACAACTGTGGAATAGCCCATGTCTGCCACCGAGGACGACGTGCAGGCCGTCACTTCCAAATGTCTCAATATGGAAACAGTGTTAGAGGTGAAAAAGGCAAAAAATGAAAACTTGGAGGCACTCTCATGCCGCAGTAAAGTTTGCATCACCTGCATACCAGAGTCAACTAACACTGGCAGACTCGAAGACTATGCAGAAATAATGCTGCAAGAACTCTTTGAACTGGAGGGGCTGTCCTCGGTATTCATTGTAGAAAGGGCACATCGATCGCTGGCGGCTCACTTCACCCCCCCTCCCTCCCCAGGAACCTTACTGAGCTCTATCATTGCCAGATTGCTAAATTACTGAGACAGCGACGTGGTGCTATGCCTCTCCAAGGAAAAATAAACGATACTATGTCAAGGCAACAATATTGCTTTCTTACCGGATTTTACTTTGGCGGTACAGGCAGCTTGGAGTTTCTCCAAGTAACAAAAAATACTGCATGCTGCAAACATAGCATATGCAATGCTGTAACCATTGGCATGCAGAAAATCTTCACCTCACCAAAAGCAGCAATGGACTTTGCAAGGTCAATAACGTGAGAGCAACGTAGTGGTTCGGGTAGGTCCTGCCCTACACTAAAGACAACTGATCAAGAATGCAGAGTAAGATGGCAACTGTATGAGGACCGTGAACTGTGAAATGCTCTTGGGAGAAGACCTTATGGCAACACCCGCACCAGATCACTAGGCCACACACTATGCTGGGAATGCTCAGGCTTTTGAACTGCCTAGCCTCAGTACATACTATTAAAGATCTATGCATTAACCCTGGTGTCCAAAATGTGTTGGTCCCTTTAGGCGCTGGCTTCCCTCCATAGTATTAGGCCATTAAAATCAATTGGTGTTCAACTGCCCATGTGAGGTAAAGTTGTCTGTAATAGCCAACACTCCATTCCCAGCCACAGGGAGGGTCTTTTGGCTTCTGGCAGCCCTTTGAGAGTATACCCCACATGACCGAGATACTTGTTGATTTGATTGTATTTTGCTCTTTGATATGCTTTCTATGTTCGATTGTCTAATTTTCTCTTTCTCTTCATTGTTACAGAAATGTCTTTAGCATGGTTGGGATGCTGAAGTGGGAGGGCGGAGGGAGTTGTACATGTTGTAAACTAACTAACCAGTGCATCCCTTTAGTGCTATACCGATTGTCATGTCATATATTTATGCTACTGTTGTGCACATTGACACATGAGCTCCCACAAACACATGGCCTACACAATAGAGCGTATTAGCTTCCTCACTTGGAATGTGTGAGTCCTCAACAACCCCAGAAAGACCAGACAGGTGTTTGCCTACCTGGACAGGCACCATGTCTAAGCCGCATTGCTGCTGGAAACGCATCTTTCACGCTCTACTGGGCTGTCGATGGGCGCAAAATGGACCAGCACTCACATAGCCTCCTCGTATCCAACCTATTCCTATTACCGATTAGGAAAAGAGTTCCATTTACATCAACACACTGAATCAGATGACAGGACTGTTTCTTTAATGCCCAGGGCACACTAGGCAGAACTGTAGTCACTAATATAAACACATATGGGCCAAACAGTGACAGCCCCGAGTTTTATATTTGGATTTGGTGCCGGCTACACATTTTGCAGCCGGCGGCTGTGGTGTGAGGTGTGGACCTCAACACCTATTTGGACTTCGTCCTGGACCGTTTTACCTCTATGTATTGGCAGGGTAAGCACTCGGCTCATGTTACACTTAATGGCATGGAAGATAATGGGCCATTAGATGTTTGAGACTGCCATCTGGGGATAGAGCGGGCACCTTCATCTTCTCTGTATTAAATATTGATCTAGGTTAGATTACTGGCTATCCATGAAGTAGGTGAGCATATGGGTAACAGAAGCTAAGCATATACCAAGGACCTTGTCTGATAATTCCCGAGGTCTATTGGAGCTTTGAATACCCGTGCACATACTCCCCCCAATATCAATGGAGACTTCAGGCCACGGAACTATTGGCTCCAGTATTCCATGGCAGCAATCAACCACTATTTTGAAGAAAATCAATGTTCGGCGGAAGGGGCAGACACACTGTGGAAAGCACTTAAGGTCACTATTAGAGATACTTGCATTGGACTCCAGACAGGATTTTTAAAAGCCATTAGGACTAGACCACAACTTATAGTGACTACTCTAAAAACCTGGTGAGAATATAAGTCTTACCCAAACCTAACACACTTGCAGCCATTAGAGAGCATATTACTGATAACAATGAAACAGCAATGTAAGAGAAGGGGCCGCTCGAACATATTGTGAGGGGGTCCACCCAGGCCGCAGCCTCGCTGCAAAAATAAGAGCACCATGGGCACACAACCATGAGCATAGAGCATGAAGGCGCTATCTTCCACGGCACACCGTCCATCCTTCGCGAATTATTGGACTTTTACACAGCTATATGCAAAGCACCTGAGTACGTCGTGGACACCGACATAACAACATACTTAGGAGATACAGCTTTTTTATGCTGACACAGGCGCAAAGGGAATTTCTAGTACAGCCGATCACTATAGATGAGATAAAGGAGGCTGTGCAGAGGCTCCCTAATGGGAAGGCCACAGGCACAGATGGGTTTTTGTGTTAATTTTATACAACATATATATATATATACTGTGCATGTAAGTGTTGGGCAGGTTAATCTCCTATTTAAGCACCACCTGCTGCTACTACACCACCCGGCTATCTCAGTCACTCAGGAACCAAAGGCACTCTCCATACGCGAGGAGGCGGAGCAGAGCACAGTGGGAGACCAATTCCCAGGAGGAACGTTTATTACACTAGATGAGGAATCACATCGCCAGCGCCGAAGCACGCTGCTGATATTTATTTGTTACAGGCTGCGAGAAGTTTATACCCACAATATCCAAACAAACCGTCCACTCTGGGGGTGCTACAGACACTGCTCACACACTGCACATGTAAAAATCTTAGCATCAGGCTGTATAAGGCCTCGCAGGTAGATAGACCAACAGTCCCCAGCACCGCGATGGAAAAATGGAACAGCTTGTTAGAGAGCCCTCTAATGCTGGAGGACTGGGTGTTTTGAAGTGAGCAATTATAACCTAAGAGTTCTACACTTTAAATACCTACACCAAGTTTACTACACTCCTCTTCAGCTGCACAAGTACAGGCTCCTTATAGACACGTCATGTGCCCGACGTCACGACACAGATGCAGACTTCTTATACTGGGCCTGGGCTTGCGCCCGAATAACCACTTCTGAGTCCAGGTAACACAGGCTCTGTCAGCAATGGTGTTGGAAGAGGTGGCATGCACCCCCCACATGTGTCTACTAGGCCGAGTCAAGCCACTGCAGCTGGTTGACTGTAGGTTGATGGCAATAGCCCTACTACTAGCAAAATGGCGAGTGGCCATCCATTGAGGAAAGTGACTAGCCCCTAAACTCGACCAATGGATAAAATATATGACATACAGTAGGGAAAAACTTGCACTATATGCTGGGGAAATTCCACCGCCCATTCGCTACATATCTTCTGACATTGTCTGATGGGTCCTAATTCGAAATTTATATTTTGTACTGCAGTCCATGTGCCATACAACATAATGCATTGAACAGTATACTATGCACTAATCCATGACGAAAATGTTATACAAGCTTTATTAATGATATGATGACGCTGGTGTTGCCTTTGTTTTTATAATACTGAAAATTCAAATAAATAAAAAATGAAAAGTTGGACATGTACTATTATGTTTTACATGTCCTGGAAGTGAAAAACGCGTAAATCCGTTTTTCTCTACTGCAAGGCATATTTATCCCATAGGATAACATTGGCATTGCCTCATTACATTTTATTTATGTCATTTCCAATGGGAAGAGTACTGGTCCATGTCTGCTGTCTCTGGAATCCTAATTTAATATCCTAACATATGGTGAAGTCGGATTTTAAATTACAATTCTGAAAATACCACGTTTAGAAAGTTGCCATTTTCTTGCCTTAGCCATTTGGTGCCCACATCCTGTCTCTGGTCACATGACTGGATGTAGTTGGCAGTTGGACTCTTTGTATTCCTCCTAGACAACCACACACAATGGGAGAAAAGGTTTGTCTGGGAGGGCCGTCACTGGCAGGAAGGGAGGGAGGAGCTAGGCATAGCCTCACTTACACTTGAACAGGTTGTGTCCTGTCTCCACACAAAGGGCTGCATAACCCCTGTAGGTAGTCTGGAGCCAGGGCAGAGGAGGAATGAAATTCCATGCACTTCAGCGCCACTGTCTAGAAGCTTCTCCCACCTTCCAAAACCAGGGCACTAATGTATAAAAAAAGGACCTCAGACACCAACTCTTCAGTACTCTTCTGGACCTGTGGATTTTCTGCCAGGATAAGGATTGCTATGATGATACAAGGATTGCCACTCTGTTGGACTGCTACTCTACAAGGAGCTGGCATACTGTGCTGACCTGCTGCCCCATGCCTGGGGATAAAGAACTGGACCTGCTACTTCATCTCTCACCAGAGAGACTCAAAGGGCCAGTGTGTTGGCCTCCTGATCAGAGCCTCAGAGACATGAAAGACTTCCCAACAGCTCCTGGACCCATCTTCAGTGAGTCCCTAACAATCAGGTGATGCCTCTCAGGTCCTAAACCCTTGGTGTGGCTCTAGAGCTCTTGAAATAAAGCTTTTGGGCTATGTGACTGCTAACGGGCCCGTTCACATCAGAATCATGCCCCTCACACCGAAATTCAGCGTGACCCACCACCAGCCCATCTCTTTACCCAACGGCATCAACAGCCTGTGAAGGACTGTTAATGCTAAGCTCCAGCCCACCCATCCATGATGCCTGGCCTGCTCTTTGCGCCACTTCAACCACCGCATCAACGTTCTCCTCTTTCTGACGCAAAAGGGACACTTGGCACAAAACTTGAGAAGATAAACCTTCAGTGGGACTAATCTAGAACTGTATCAGCTCTATAGCTGTCGGCCTGAACTTTTGATTTTGACCTGGTCCAGCCTGACCAGATATCCGTGACTGGCACTTTATGCTTTTAGGCACTATATTGCAGATTATTCTTTAAAAAGTCATACCTTCGGTTCTTTTGATTGTACTTTTTGTCGTTTTGGTCTTTTTTTATATGTTGAATAAAGCTCTATTTTTCCAAACTGGTGTGTGATCTCTTTGTATAGTGTTTTCACTGTTTTACTGGCTGAAGTAATGAACAAATACTTTACACATTGCCTCTAAGTTAAGCCTGACTGCTCCGTACCAAACTACAGGAGGGGAAGCACAGGTTAATTTGGGGTTTGCTTGTGCTTTACCATGACTAATATTGTGCTTGCTGCTTGACCAGGGCACATACCCCAGCCAACCACTAACTCTATTTCTAACATTGGTGATCAGCAGTGAGGATAGGACTTGAATTTGTGCAGTGTTATGCAATGATTTGATGAACACTGCCATTTGAGTTTAAATTCTCCCTGATTGGCTACTTGCTTTTTTCAAAATTCATTCACACTCTACCTGACTGTCTGTGTCTTTGACCCCACCTTCAAGGATGAGGTTTGAGCTTGCCTAACTAGAGGGCTACACGGTGGCTGATTCGAGGAGTGTGGGCAACCGCCTACCAAAAGGAGCACTAGGAAGACGAACCTCCAAAAGGCCTTGTGGGCATGCGCAGAGGGCCACCAGTCACCAACAGAGGGAGAGGAGTATCAGAAAGGATCAAAGCAGGACCAGCAGGAGAGTCTTGGAGTGCAGCCTTTTGAGGAGGGTGGTAACCTACCAGGCCTGGTGGAAATGTAATTCCATTCACAGAATTGATGGAATTTGGGAACTCCATACTATACGTTTAATGTGGAGTTCCCGCTAAATTCTGCTATCTGGCGTGTCACGAAATTCTTTTTCTGTTTGCGCATGTGAGCTGTGTTTTGGTGCTCAAAGAGTTGTGCTGGCAATTGCGATTGAGAATTGCTGGCTGCTAGGGTAGCTTCTGGTTGCAACTGTGCCTTCCAGTGCCATTTTTGTGCTGCTGGCGAGCCCGAGCAGCCAGAACAGCATCTCAAACAGATTCTCTACTCAGGAAACAGGTACATCTACTCAAAAACGTTTTCAAGTAAATATTCTACTCCAACGGACCACTCAGGTTGTTTTTTAGTATGAGAACCATTTTTTACTACTACCACTATCTTAGGGACAGGACAGAGAAGTCTGCATGACTTCATAAATAATCAGCCAAAGCGAGCGCTGGCGAGTACGATTAGGTGGTTCCGAGCACCTGGCTATCTCAAACTGGATCACAAAATATTCATAACGTAAACTTAACTTAACTCTGAGTAGGAGCAGCATGCTATTTGAAAAAATAATATTAGCATTGCAGAACACAACAAACAAATAATTACTCACCAAGTCCCGCAACCTTGACATCTAGCAGCTCAAGCAAATCCTGTTCCCAATTGAGTACATCGGTTCAGCTGCATGATGGGTTGGATGCAAGTGCTCCAGGTCACGCTCTGGCACTCCCTTCACTTCTGCAGCCGACGCTAATGCAGGGCATACCCCGTCCCAGGCCTGCCACCTACTTCAAGCAAGAAGGGTAGGTGGTGGTGCACATAAAAAACAAGTAAGGCTACCTCCGCTTAAAAGAAATTGGGCAGGGTTACACCCCTTGTCAGCATTGGTGACCAGAACCTGTGCGGGTAAGTAGGAAGGAAGTTGGAGAAGAGTGGAAAGCAGACAGGAAGAACTAAAGAAGTAAACAAGGAAAATAAGATAGAAACCAAAAAAAGTACACAAAGTCACAGAAAAAGAAAACAAAATAAAAAAACATAAAATACACAAAGACATACACTGATAAAAATAAAGGTAAATGAGGGGTGAATGGGTGGGATAGGGGTGGATTGGAATAGATTTAAAGGGATAGAAAATTCAGGCCCAGCACCATGATCAGAGCAGGACCAGCAGGAGAATTTTGAAGTGCAGCCTGTTCCGGAACTCCTTACTATGCATGTAATGCAGAGTACCCGCTAAATTCTGCTATAAGGTGAATGGCAAAATTATTTTTCTGTTGCCGTTCGTAAGACGTGTTTTGGTGCACAAAGATATTTGCCGACCGCTTGTGAGAGAGATTTGCTGGCTGCTAGCACGGCTTCCACTCAACACAGTGCCTTCCAGAGCCATTTTCGTGATGCTGTTGAGCTCAAGCAGTCACAACAGCATCCCAAACAGACTACTCAGGAAGCAGATACATCTACTCGAAAAGATATTTTGGAGGTAATATTCGACTCTAACGGAACGTTCAGGTTGTTTTTTAGTGTGAGAATTTTTTTTTTCTACTACCACTATCTTAGTGACAGGAGAGAATAGTCTGCATGACTTCTTACAAATCAGCCTAAGCGAGCGCTGACAAGTAGGATTAGGTAGCTACAAGCACTTGGCTAGCCCAAAATGGATCACATAATACTTGCAACATAAACTTAACTTAACTTGGTGATCATCATGGTATTAAATAGCAAAATATTAGCATTGCAGAACACAACAAATAAATAATTACTCACCAAGCCTTGCAACCTCGACATCCATCAGCTCGAGCAGGTCTGGTTCCCAATTAAGTACATTGGCTCAGCTGGATGCAAGTGTTCTAGCCCTGCACTAATACCCTGAGTACTGGGGGGCTTGCACCAGCTAAGGCTTGTTCTTCATCCAGACCAGACAACACTGCCTTGAAAGCCTTCCTGCTCATCGAGGAACTTTAGGATAGTTGAGATCCATGACAATAGTGGCCCTGCTGTTTTGGTGTCTTTACCTCTGAAGAACGGACCAACAAACCATGAGAGTCTTGAACTCCAGTAGCCAGTCAGGCAAGATCCTCTGCACCCAAGCTCCATGACCCGGAGCCATGATTCCTGACGGTGTCCCCTTTGCCAATAGGTCCGCATGACCTGAGCCCCTTGGGGTTCCGGACTCCGACTCAAAAGAGCTGTGCAGCGCATCCATGCAGCATGCATGTGCATCGGTTAGGCCAAAAACAAGCCTTTCTGTGCCTATCCACGGCTGGACAGCACCCTGTGCATGGACCCTTGGGCGTCTTTCCATTTCGGCATATTCTAGGGAAGTCCTTCTTGAACTTCGCAATAGCGGTAAGCATGGTTCCTGTACTTCCTGCTGAGGAAAAGCATTCCTTAGTTTGTCACTGCTGTGAAAGCTAAGTAGAAGGTCCTGCCACATTGATTTCATGTGCACTTTCAAACACCAGCTCCTTAATTAAGACTGAATACAAATTTGCTGATTTTGTGGAGCAGCATGTACTAGATGTCACGGAGATTTGGGCTGACGTGTCTACAGACCCTGACCTCAAAATTGCCATCCCTGAGGGTTTTAATACTGAGTCGGCTAACAGGATAGTAGGAGCAGTGGAATTGCGAATATTTATTGCAAGCATATAGAGTCTATCTTTCAGCCCATCATCCAGCTTGACTGCGAAGCCCTCATGTTCAATCTGAAACTCAACAATATCGATACCTTTCTGGGCCTCCTAATATATTGTCCACTGTGAGAACTGGCTATTTCTGGTTGGCTAAGGCTGACGCCAAAGCCAGGCAGAAACCACCATTCTAGTCAGGGCAAGGGAGTCACACGCCAAGATAACCCGTGCTCACCGCCTTGGTAGCTTGGCACGAGCAGACAGGATTAACCCGGAGGCAATGTGTAAAGCATTTGCGCACGCACACAACAGCAACAACATCCTAGGCACACCACAAAAGGAACTCCACACAAGGTTATATAAAAATAACTTTTGTATTGTCAAAACACATCAGATAGTAATCACACAATATACCATGTGGCCCTGTCCTTTACACAGGACAGGGCCACATGGGCGCCTGTCAGAATCAGCACTTAGTAGAAATAGCACTTCTAGAACATAGAATATAGGGTATAAAATCACTGTAGCACAAATTAGCAAATATAGCACACAACCAGTAACCACTGGCAACAGGTAAGTACCACCTATGCAACCCTAAAAACCTTAGGAGAATGTCACGCAGGGGAACCAGGACCTCACTAGGACCACCTGTACTAGAAAGTACAACCACCTAAGTATCACAGTACAATTAGGGGTATAAGCAAGAACACATTACACATGATGCATCACAAACATTTAGAGGTGTAGGGAAGGAAAACACATGATGCTTAAAACATACATTCAGCGGTGTAAGAACATGGCACATGATGCATCAAAAACACATTCAGAGGTGCAGGGAAGGAAAACACATGATGCATAAACCAACACATTCAGAAGTGTAAGAACAAGGAAGACACATGATGCATAAAAACATTCAGAGGTGCCAGAACATAACTCAATAGCGCAAAAACACATGATGCATGAAAACACATTCAGAGGTGAAATAAAACCACACAATTGCGCAAAACTTACATAAGCCACCACCTGTGGCAGTCCCTAGGCCAACTGGCCTTGTTGGGGCTAGGACGCCCTGTGTCCCAATAGCCAGGGTCCTAAACGGTGCAGCTGCCCACTAATTGCTGGGCAACTGGGAATCAATAATGATGGGGCCACGTGGGAGCCACGCAGGCTCTGAACAACTGGTCGCCCCTGAGCCTCTCGGGGCTCCTAACCAAATGTGGCACTCAAAAGCCTCTCTGGGCTCGAACTGCTAATGACCCCTGAGCCCTCGTGGGCTCTCCATAAGAAACTGCAGCACTTTTGAGCCTCTCGGGCTCTGGAACAAATGCAGCGCCGTAAGCCTCTCGGGGCTCAACCCAAGATATGTCGCCTGGTGGAGCCTCTCATGGGCTTGAGAACCACAGTGCCCCCGTTGGAGGAGGGGCCGCGGGGCCCTAAACAAATATCTCGCAGGCAGGAGGGGGCGGGTACCGGCAATGTGCCCTGACACCCCCTCTAACTAAAATGGCCCCCGGAGCCTTCTCGTGGGCTCTACTGAACAATGCCCCTGTCGGTGGAGCGGGCCACTATCAATCGCGGTCGCTCTGCGTTCCATTGGGAGGCCCCAGGCCTCCTTCACTCACCGGCTCAGGCGGCGGCCGTCGGAGGAGAGCTCCCGCTCCTCGGGACCCTCCGTTGCTGCGGGCAGCTCTTCTCTCTTGCCCGGGGCTCCCCCTTCACTCGGGAGCCTCAGGCCGGACACTGCAGACTGCTTCCTGCTCCCTGAGCGCTGGCCACTCGCTGCGCGGCCCTTCAGTCACGCCTCCAGCTGCGGGCCAATCGCTGCACAGCTTTCCAGGGCGAGCCTCCCGCCAATCACAGCGCGGCGCCTCGGGAAAGCTTCTCTCCGGCGGCCATTATCAAAAACGGCTTGGGCCGCGGTGGTGAAATGAGGGGGGGCAGAATTAGGGGTGGGCACCCTCGATAAAATATAAATATCCGCTAATACGGGCATAACGCCGAGTAGGGACCGGCTAGGCAGATAAGGTGCTCCCAGGCGCCAGAACAAGAACAAACCACTCTTCAGCGCTAAAGCACAAATTACAGCACTTCTAAGCGCTGTGGGGCACAGACAGCACAAGGCTCCTCAGGAATGGCCCCCCTTCAGAAACCAGGGACCCAGCAACAAGGCCCTCCTAGGAGCACAGGGCAGGAGGGTCAAAAGGAAGTCCTTCAGCCCCCCCAGCAAAGCAGAGGGGTCCCTAAAGCAAAGTCCATCCAGAATCCAGGGCCATCGGGTATCCAGGGGCTGGGCAGGGCCCAGGGAGGCAAGCCTTTCCCTGAGCCCAAGCAGCAGCACGCCCCTTGCAGGATTCAAGTCAGAAACAAGAACATTTTGTAAGGGGACACAGCCCCTTTTTATACAGAGAAATCCTTTCTCTAGCAGGGTGCAGGCAGTGTGAGAACCAGCTACAACTGGTTTTAGGGAACTCCTTTCACAGGCCAGGCTAAGGACATCAGACGCACCACAGGGGGTGGAGCCAGCTTTGTGTGGGGGAAAGCCCAGTCCTGTTCAGGCCCAGGTGCACCCCTCCCCTCACATCAGCATGCTAATCACTCCATTCACCACCGGGGCAGACCCTCCCAGACTCTTGGAGCCAGGCTCACCAGCCAGCCTCAGCCAATCACACGCCAGACACAAATTACACAAATACGTCAACTTCTAAAAGTGGCACTTCTACACTACACACAATCATGCCGCATATATCATTGCACAGCATTCAATCTCACGAGTTCGCACATACCAAACTCGACCCTGCACTCCCCACACATCAGGAACTACCACGGTCATACATATTCGCCATGCATTCCTATGGGAGGGCAGGTCACTCACCACACATACACAGAGAGCTCACGCACTTTACACTGTACCACAGTGAAAAAGTGCGCAGAGGCCTAAAATCACCAACACCAGGTCACAGAAACAGGTTAGGAAAAAGCAAAAAGTCTCGGGGTGAACCTGCCAAAAGGGCCGGGTCCAACATCCACCTGGCTCTAGGGGCAAATTTCTCCAAACTGTGCAGAAGTACATGGAATTAGACGCCGAGTACGCCAGGATTCCCCTATACCGAGGTTCTTTCACGTTTCATCCGATAATATACTTCTCGACCTTGATATCCGAAAATATGAGAGTATGTGGAACTTTGTGGCTTCCATAAAATAACGAAGGAAAATTCAAGGTTTGATCACCCGAAGTTTCATCAATAAACATAGATAAACAGATACTCATTCGCCCTGACGAAGTCCATAAACTGTATATAGTTAGGACGAAACACGTGTTGGCAAAGAAAAAAGAAAGAAAAAGTACTGAGTGACTGGAAAGAAGAAAATAAAGAAGAAGTTTTTGAAATATACTGGACTCATTTCTTCTGATTTGATTAGATATAATTTGGACGTTTCTTGTTGATTAATTCTAAGATAATGCCTTGGTAACTGCTCAGGAAGAGAATTGTATAATGTTCATTATATAGACAGATTTATTTGTCTATCTTTACAGTGTGGCAGGGACTGTATCTCAACCTTTGAGCAATACAAAGCCTGATTGACTATCCGTATTAATAATAACACTATAAGCGCAAAGTACCCCTCTTGCCATTCGATAAAATTATCAGTAGTACATGGAATCTTGCATAGAAAGGTCAAATTTTACCATCATGGGAGATTTTTATTTTCATCTAGAGCTTCTTGGCAATTCAGATAATCAACATCTGGTGGACAATCTCAGTAGTTTCCACTCTACTCCGAGCGTAAACAAACCTTCTCATCAGGCCAATCATATTTTAGATGCAGTATTTACCAACAATCCAGATCTAAGTCTATAGAAAGCACTGCCTCTAGCTCCAGTATGGACTGGTCATATGGCCATTTTATTACACTAATAATTGTCTCAGTGCTAATATCCCTAGTAAATTCAAATATTGACCTTGGAAAAACATTGACTCTAGGGAACTTAATATTCTCAAAAGCTCTAGCCCTGATTTGAACAGTAATGTTGAAACCGCAGTGGTGAGTTTTGGGAACTGGATACATTCTGCAATCTCATCACTAGCCCTTGAAAAATGAGTGATACACCAAAGGAAGAGACTCTCAGCCCCCCTGGCACTCACAGAAACTAAAAGATCTAAAAGAGAAATGTAGATATCAAGAATATATTGGTGGAGGAAAGACTATCATTCCAAAGAAAAAAAGAAAGTACAATTTCAATACTTAATGAGTATATGGCTTTAATTATCTCAGTGAAATCCAAATATTTCACTGAAAAAAAATAGTTCTGTCAAAATCTTCACTTGGAAGCTATTTAAAATAGTCAAATCTTCGTCCAATTTTTGATATGGGACCTGATCAATCCTTTTGCAACAAAATGACTGAGTTTTTCCAGGCCATAGTGAATCTTATCTTTCAGGACTTCACTTCCAATAATAAAGGTTCTGGTGCCGATGTGCATATTTCCACTTCTACGTCCACGAACATTCAGGAAACCAATACTGGTACTGATCAAAATACTTTTGACAAACGTGTCTCTATTTCTATAGAGAAAGTAGCCAAACGTATTAACTCCACAAAGTCAGGAGTGCCGTCTGACCTGTGTTCTCTTCATGTTTTATGTGAGATCTCCAGTGTGGGGTCAGTCCATATTACCGAATTACTGAACACAATTTTGAGCGCAGGACAGTTTCCAGTACTCTGGAAAAAAGCCTTGGTCATGCCATTGATAAAAAAGCCCTCACTAAACCCCAGGAATTTGAAAAGTCACCGGCCAATATCACTTCTCTCCTGCTGGATAAGATATTGGAAGGAGCAATGAATAAGGAAATTGTATCTTTTATAAATTCCAACCATCTTATTGATTCCTCGCAGTATGGCTTCAGAGCTAACCATTGCATGCAGTTGGCCTTAGTGGCAACGGCTGAGGAAATAAGAATGGTGGTTGACAAGGGAGGGAGAGTGGCACAGATTTTTTTTTGTTTGTTTGATTGATTTTGACCTATCTTCCATTTTCAATACGGTCAACCATTCACTTTATATTAACCGGCTCAAAACAATCAGCTTCAAAGACGCAGCTCTTGCACTTCTTAGTTCTTTTTTGTGTGATAGAGAGCAAGCGGTTCCTCGTGGAGACTTCAGCTCTGATCCTTATTCCCTTCCATGTGGGGTGCCTCAGGGGTCTTCCCATAGCCCCACACATTTCAATATCTATGTCACCCCCTGGCTAATCGAATCTGCAGCTACAGCTTTGCTGTAATCTCCTACGCAGAAAACACACAAATTGTGGTTTCATCTGAATTAGAAGAAATGGCTGAAAAGATTTGCAACTGCATGACTCATATAGAGAGCTGGATGCAGAGAAACTGCTAGAAATTGAACTCAGGTAAAACTGAGGTATTACTCTTTGGAAACAACTTCACCTTCTGGAATTCCTCATGTTGGCCTTCCAATTTAGGTTCTCCCCCTCTGAAGTACAAAAGGACAAGAATATAGAAGTCGTATTTGATAATAAACTATGCTTCTCAGATCAAATCAGCCAAACAACTTCCACCTGTTTCTTTTTTATCAGTATTCTAAAAAAGATCTTTCCTTTTATTAATTTGGAATTACAGAGGATGGTTATTTTGGCACTTGTCATCATAAGGATCAAGTACTGTAATGCCCTGTATATGGGCACCCAGGACAGTCCGAGGCAAAAACTTGAATTTTTCCAATTTCTCAGTCCTTGCAGAGCCTCCACTGACTACCAGTCATTGAGAGGCTCATACCTGCAAAATCGTTATTTGATCATTTTACTGTTTTCTTTTAAAATCAATAACTTCGAAAGTACTTAAGTTATTCTAAAGATCCTGGTGTCTAAATTCATGTAAACATCTACTTTATTTTTACAAATTGGTCTCAGATTTCTTATTGTGTATGTGAACCATTTATTGACTGTGTGTGTACACCAAATGCTTAACACACCTCTACGATAGGCCTAAGCGACTCAACAACAATACCGCTAATAAAGCACTTGGGATTATTAAAGTAAGCCCTGTAAATCACTTAAGGGTCTTCTTGACTGTTTGCATGCAAGGCCCTTACATTGGCAAAAATACATAAAAAGCCAGATTCCTACAATTGACACACTTATTTACTTACCAGCCCCAAGTAAAGTGCACTACATGTGATTGCGCCACCTACTTAAGTAGCTCTGTAAACATGCCTCAGCAATGCCAAGTCAAGTCAAAGTTAACTTTATTTGGTTTATCACAACCCTAAAGTATACATGTAAAATTACAATAAAATGTAAAAGAAGAAATAAAAATTCATATTCTTTAAATCATAACTATTTCTAAAAGAAGTTCGCTTTCCAGACCCAAGTCTTAATCTATTCGACTTTCGAGAGTAAAGTCTCTACTATAGTCATAAATTTTACTCCACGGCATATAAAAATGTTTAAAATGGCACCCATTAAACTGGTGACCGCCTGCCTGCAGGTGCGAATTTTTAAAGAGTTTAGCACTGATTTCAACAATGTTCTTCTTTCCTCTTTTACTGTCTCGCTCGTGCACATTGGATGGTACAAACTTTCTGTGTGGTACCTACATAGGCGGCATTTCATTTCTTGCTGTTTGCTTTTTCACGTCGGAATCAGGTCTTTTGAGCAATGATCGCCCAGTCTGTATGCCATGAATTTCATTTTTAGCGATAGCCGGAAGTGAGCTTCAAGATAAAATTGTGGTTTTAATCTTTTATATGAGTTAATTACAGTCCATGCATGACGGCGTTTGGCCAAAATCCTTTTGTCTTCTACCAAGGATAGTGACTTTGCATTTAGTTTACAAATTTTATTAAATTCTGTTTGTTCCAAATGGCTGTTCCAAATTTCCTCGATGTTTAGTATTTCCAACGCAGTTCGCAAGTAATCGCCCCAAGTGTTTGGTTCTTTTTGGTCATATTGTTTCTTAATTTCCAGCCAACATAGGTTATTCAATGATCCTGTTTCTGATGCTCTAAGTTTCCAGCACCATTTTGCAAAGACAACTTTCCTTTGGTAGACTTGGTTTTGTAGACCAAATTCCAGGCGTATTTGCGCTGGGGATGATCCTTTAAAAAGATTGAACACAGATTTATATACTTTTGTCTGTAATTTATATAGGGTATCAATTTCTTTCCGGTGCCATATTTCCAACCCCTAAGACAAGGTTGGTAGCAGTTGGGCTGCCATACTTTTAAAAGGTGACCATATGAGGGGCATTGTAGTTTCTTTTGAAGCAGTTTGTAAGCAAAGGTGAGCGATTGGGCTTTAGCTGTGATTTCCCGTTTTTGATCCACCAGGGACATGTTTCTGCTCTGTTTAATACCCAAATATTTGTATGTAGTTATCTCCTCAATTTGTGTATTTTTTGCATACCATTTGAATGTTACTCGGCTTGGGCCCGCCAGTCTCACTACCTTTGTTTTTTTATTATTCAGTTCCAGGCTTACTACGTCGAAATAATCGGTTAATTTGTTTATGACCCTTTGTAGGCCTATCGGGGTTTGACTTAATACCACGATGTCATCGGCATATTGTAGAAACTGAATTGATTTGTTTGCCAGTTTTGGTGGATGTCCGTTTACATGTTGCAGGTGACTATTTAAATCTGCTAGGTATACGTTAAATAGGCTTGGGGAGAGCACACAGCCCTGTTTTAGGCCATTTCTTATGTTTGTTTGTGATGATATCCTTCTCCCATCTCCAAGCTTTACTATGGCCCATGTTTCACTATATAAAGCTATTATAATGTCTATTAGTTTCTGCGGGATACCCCATGATTCTAGTTTTTTCCACAGACGGTCTTTTGGAACTCTATCGAAGGCGTATTTTAAATCAATATAGCATGCCAGTAATTCTGCCTTCTTTTTTTCTGCTCTTTCTATTAATAGCGCCAGTACTGAAAGATTTATGGTGCAACCCATGCCTTCCCTAAAACCCGTTTGGAACTTCGGAACTATTTTGTTTTTGTTTATCCATTCCTGTAGATGACGTAATATGCAAGATGCAAAAAGCTTTGCCTCTACATCGATGAGGGCCATCAGCCTGTAGTTCCCGGGTTCCATTCTGCTTCCATTTTTATAAATAGGGTGGAAGATGTTGCCGTACCAGGACTGTGGGATCTTATTGTCAATAAGCAGTTGGTTAAAAAATGGAGTGAGATAGTTTGCCCAGAAGTCAGGTTCTTGTTTAAATAGGGCGTTTGGTAGCCCGTTTGGACCTGCGGCGCCTTCGGCTTTCAATTTTTTTTATCAGAAAGGTTGTTTGTTTCACTGTTTTTAATGGGAATAGGTCTTCAGGTTCCCCACTAATTGTATCTTCTTCCCATTCTTCTTTTTCATGTGTGATTACTACACTTCCCAATTCTGTTCCTTTTGCTGTATCTTTGCTTAAATCTTTGCACTGGAATCGGTACGGGTGGGTATTGTACAGGCTGTCGATATATTGTAGCCAAGTTGTTTCACTTATTCCTATATTTTGCTGTGCTCCTGTTCCTTCAGATAGTTTATTGATTATGTCCCAAAATTCCCTGCTGTTTTGTAGTTTACTTGTCCCTAGCAGATCTTCCCATATTTTCGCAGTATGGAGCCTTTTTGCCTTTCTACATTCTTCTTTATATTCTTTTCTCATTTTCTTTAGCTCACTATTTTCTATATCTTTTCCCAGTCTGTTTGTTGCAGCCTTTAATCTTAATTTTTTTGCAAGTTCCCTTTTTTTATCTCTTAGCTTTGTGGTATACCATGGCTCTTTGTTGGAATCATATGCAAGTTTCACTACTGGCTTTGCCGGAAATTTTTCTAGCACAAGGGTGTGTAAGTTCTCCCAGTTTTTTGCGAATGAATGGGTTTCCAGGGCCGCCTTGTTGTCTACGTTCCTATACACTGTTTCCATTATCTCATTAATTATGGGGCCTCTCCATTTGAGTTTCCTTAGATTATATATTTCCGGGATTATAGCTAGTGATGCGGTACTCGATTTTTGTTGGATGTTTAGGCTTAGTATAGTTCCTTGCGGGAAATGGTTGCTTTCCGGTCATGTTACAATGCCGAAGTGATTGACCAACTGTATGAGGTCTTTGCTAATTAATGCGAAATCTATTATGGAGTTTTTGTTTCCACACGAAAAGGTGATTCTTGCAGGTTGATTGCCCTTCATGTTTCCGTTTAGAGTCACTAGTCCCAAAGATTCCAGATCGTTCCATATTGTTTGGATTTTGCTTTTATTACCTTTGACTCTTGTCAGGTTACTATTGAAATCACCTGTGATTAGCATCCCGTGAAATTGATGTGTTGTTTGTAATGTTTTTATTAGGTTTGTTAGCTCTAACAATTTTTTGATTTTCTTAGACTTCTCAGGGTGGATGTATACGTTTAAAACCAGTAGCTTCAACCCTACTCCATTTATAGGTTGTTTATTTTCTAGTTTTGTGACTTGTATCCAATTTAATGGCTCCATTATCTCTGTCTCCCAATTGAGTTCATTTGTTATGTATGTAGATAATCCCCCCCCCCCTTGGGTGTCCATACTTTGCAATTTTTTCCGCCATTACGTGGTGTTCTTCGTATCCCGCAATTTGTCTGGGGTGACATTCCATGTTTCCTGCAAGAGAATTATGTCGAATTTACTCAGGAAGGATATAGTCTCCTGGTCTTGTTCCATTTCTTTGAAACCATGGACGTTCCAAGAGCAAATTCTTATTTTTCTCTCCAGTTTCTTGCGTTCCTCGATGTTTCGCACTTGCTCTTTGCGGTATGATTTGCTTCCATCAGGATCAATGAGAATTCAATGCTTGTGGGATCCAGGACCAATCCTGATCTCCCTCCGGCCGATGATTTAGTTGTCCTGTTTTTGTACTGTTAAACGTGGGTTCCCTCCTTATTTGTTGGTTGATTGTCTTATTTCTTGCGCCTATTAAAATGAAGGATGTTTTTCCTTTTGTGTTTGTGGATTGAGGTACCACGCTGTTTAATAGTGGGGATGGATACTTTATGGGCGTAGGATACACCAGTATTATGCCCCATACAGCAAAGTCTGCTCTTGTGGAGAAGATGAGCTCCGTTAACTCTTTTGATGCCCATGTAGTGCTACTTATTTCCCAGTCTGTCTCTTTATTCATTGAACAAATTCTACTGCTATGAGGTCTTTTGATGTTATTCCCTTTAATTTCGGAATCTCTCTAAATAGCCTCAGTATGTTCCCCCGGTTTAGCGTGTCCATTTGGCCTTTTGTCCGGTATTCTGGCTTAAATAGTAATCTACAGCTTGTCTCTATAGAAACCGTTTGGAATTTCTGATTCTGACTGAATTCACTTTTTTCCTCTGTTTGATCCTGAGGGTTATTTTGTCTTAGGCGTTCGACAATGGATACTTCTGATGGATTGGACCCTAATAATGTCGCCGCTTCTCTGTGATACCATATTTCCGGCTCAACTGATCTGTGACTCGTAGTTGGCCTCTCAAAATCCCTTTGTGTGATTCCCGGGGTTGCGTTACATATCCTTCCTTTATTTCCTACCGTGATTGTTAAATGGGTGTTCATACTCATCGATTGATCTGCTTGGGCCTTCCATCTCATTTCTTTTTTAGTTTGATATGCTTGTTTTTCGTCGTTTCTCCCTGTGCTCAATTTTATCTGATCTTGCGCCATTAAATTGCATTGGGATTTTTGTGTTTGGACATTTACCTTAGGATTTTGCTGTTTGTGGGCTGATCCTCTTTGATTATTTACTGGATCGCCCACTATACTTGTTATTTTATTTATTGATTTTATTTCTCCGTTCTCTTCATTTTTTGATTTCCATTGTGTATTTGACATTGTCGTCTTATGCCTTGAATTTTCTGATGGCTCTGTATTTCCTTCTATGTTTGTCTCTTGGTTGTTTGATTCTATTGTGTCAGATTCTTCTCTCTGATCAATTATAGCCTTGTTCCTCTTTTGTGCAAATATGGAGTATTTTTGACTGTCTTGTTTGGTTTTAGTGGCGTTCTTCCTTGCTTTCCGTGCCCGTTTACGTTGTCTTTTGGTTTGAGTTTCTATTGTGCCAAGTGACGAGAGTGTTTTGTTTTCGACTTGTCCTCTTTCGTTTGTTTCGCTTACTTCAGCTAAGTTTATGACTTTTTCTTTCTCAGTGATTGAACTTATTCTATTATGCTTTTCGATCTTTGAGGCCTCACCCTTATTTTCTTGGTGGGGGTTCCTTCGAGTGTCCTTGTTGTACGTGTCACACGTAGGATTTCTGACAATATTTCTGGTAATGAGGCCAGTTTATCTATTATCTTCCCACAGACGCAATTTTGTTCCATTGATTTAGTTTTTGATTGGTTTTCTTTTTTTGTTTCTTTTGAGATGTGGGCTGAAATTGTATCCAATTTTGTATTTATTCCCGCTATATGTGTTGCGATTAGATTCATTAAATCCACCTGCACATCTAGCTTGTCAGATTGGAAGTTTAGGACGTCGATTGCTTGCTGTAAACTTCTTAGTAATGTTTCACTCCAGGGGACAGGCTGTATGTTTATTGGTTGCATCGGGCCCCTGTGGTCGAATCAAAACCACTGGTGGAGGAAATTGTTATTGGCGAGTGTTTTTTTGTGTTTCCTTGTGGGTAGCCACTTTTCTCATTTTTATTTTCCATCCATCGGATAGGGCTAGATGTAAGTTTTTTGGGGGTTAAGGTAGCTTCCCGGTTTTCTCCCTTTTCTCTTATTTCCAGTGGCTCTGTATCTTTATTTTCCACTTGCCTGTTTTCCCCCGATTCCTCTGCATTTTGTGTATTTACTTCTAGCATCGTCAGGAGTTCATCTTCCTCCAAGATTGAAAAGGATCTTGTCCAGTCTATCTTTTGTACCTTTCCTTGGGATTTCGTTTGACTCTCAATTTGACTTTGATCGTTTTTTAAAGTCAGATTTTTTCCATTTTCTTCGTTGTTTGCCTTGTCCGGTGTGGACATGAGTTGGCAGATGGGTGCATGAATCTGTGCTGTAGTTTTTAGCAACCAATTTTTGATCGTTGATTTTTCTTGGGTCAGTATGCCTGTGCTGCCTTCTAATTCGTTTCTTTTTTTGGATTGTGGCTGTAGTCGTGATTGTTGTTCTTGTTTTTCTCTCAATGGATCCCGCTGTGCCTGGCCATTTCCTTCCTGTTTGTTCGGTGTGATTAAATTTATTGGGTTTATTGGGCTTTGTAAGCTTTTTGCTTCTTCAGTTGTTGCATAGATTGCCGCCATTTGGTCTTTTAGAAAATGGAATTCGTGCCTTAAGTTTTTCTCCCCGGACTTAAATGGTTCTGGCGTGGGGACTGGAATCAGGCTATTTTGCTCCTTACCGGAAATCTCCTTTGTTTGCTTGCTTGATTTGATCTTTTGTAGCCGCTCTTCTCTTGTTTTTATGTATAGGTGCTTGTCGGATTCTTCCTGTCCGCATGGTCTTGGTTAAGATATTCGATCTGGTTGCCTACTAGTGGTCTGCCTTGGGCTACCAATTTCTCAAAATGTTACGGATGTTCCAACGATGTTCAGAAGCCTCCTGCTGGTGTGAGTGACATTACAGCTCACTCTGGCATTCTGGTGATCTGTCCTAAAATGCCGATTATCTTAAGTGACTCCCTGTATTGATACTATTTCCGATGCCTCCTGTTGGTTAGACAATATTAGACAAATGTTTGTGACTCACTCTGACCTTCTGACGATGATACGGTTCACTCTGGCCCACTCCCACTTCCACTCCACTCCTGCTGCCTATTCTGCAGTGGCTCCTATGGCTCCCCAAAATGTCCTATGAGCCTGGGGGCTAGGAGACTGGGGAGTTAGGGGCTGGGGTATCAGAGGTCTGAGTGTCTAAAACATGTGTACTTAATCAGCCAATTATTCTATCAGTTTTCGGTTAGTGCCCGTGACCAACCGTACTATTTCTCCACCTCCCCAGCCTGTGTGCACTTTTTTCCTGCAGACTCGGTATTGGACCACCAGCACCGCTTGGTCACCAGATCTTATATGATCACCAACACCACTCAGCACCAATCACAAGCAACGCACCGCGGGTTTGATGGCGGCGGCGTGAAATTCCGATGAAATTCAAGTGTCAAACCCCCGAGTACTACAGGTACTAGGAGCACCAGCCGTCGGGGTCTAGCAGTGGAGATCAGTAGGGGACATACAGGTAGGTGTAAAGGCAGCCCTCACCATATAATGGCTCGATCAGCAGTGCGTTGCAGTTGAAATGCTCCTGGTCCCCTTCTTGAATGAATGCCTTCCTTATGGCCTTAAGGTCTAGTTTAGTATGTCTACTGTGATACCTGTTCCTTCCTTTCACCCCTTGTAGATCCCCACGACACCAGAGAGTAGTTGCTCACCTCTGCTGGGGTCAGGGGTCTACTGTCTGCTGACTGCTGACTCTCCAGACCGCCCCTCTGAAGTTCCTCTGTAAAACGGTGATCTCCAGTGATCTGCGGTGATCACCAGGCTCTGAGCACCTAGATGTCCCCGGCGATTCTCACGGCTCCTGTGCCTCTGGGGTAACCCTCGTGCCTTTTGTTGGTTATATGTTGATTTTTGCCAGCTGCCTGGGGCCTGGGGTTTTCTGCTCTCAATGCCAAATGGTCCTTGGAGCTGGATCTTGTAGCTGTAGCAGCCTTGCCGGTATGCTCGCTGTTACTCCCACTGTGCTCTTGCTTGCCACTGCCAAGTGCCCCGTGGCTCCGCGGCCCCAGCCGAGAGCCTCTCAGCGGGTCCCGCCTCCAATGCGTCGTCCCCCAGTCGCTTCCGTGTTTGGTCGCGGTCGCGTGAGAAACCGCACCGAGGCACTTAGGCACGGGGGGTCGTAGCAGCGAGCACGAAGCAGGTCAGGAGCAGAGTGTTCGCAGGCTCTCTCCCGGCTTCAAACGCCTCAAGCACCTCAAAAACACCTGAGGCTGAGCACAGGCGCACAGGAGCTTCCTCTCCTCCTCGTAGGTTCGTCCTGCACAGTGCACAGTGATGGCTGCTCGCGGCGGCGGCTCGTGGCTCTCTGCTACCTCTAGCGCACTTTCCCTTCCCTTCAATACCATGGCAGAGTCTGTATTTGCAGTTTAACCATGCCATATTGAATTGGCAAAAGAAAGCTATTGTTTGGCCCAAACCTTCTTTTTTAATACATATAAGTCACTCCTATGGTAGGCCCTAGATATCCCAACCTAGCTGCAGCATTTTGAACAACCTTTAATCTCGTAAGCAGCTAGTCAGGCAGATCTGACTAGCTGCAGAGTATTAGCATAGTCAATATGTGAAGTGATTAAAGCATGAATCACCATCCTTTTACTTAACAGTCCCTTGTAGTGTGATTTAACATATACCCAGGGCCTGTAAATTAAATGCTACTAGTGAGCCTACAGAACTTATTGTGCCACCCACTTAAGTAGCAGCTTAAAACATGTGTCAGGCCTACCATTGCCAACTGAGTGCTGTTTAAGCTGCAAATTTGATTTGGCAATATAACACCCTTGCCAAGTCTTAAACTCCCCTTTTATTAGATATAAGTAACCTGACCTCCAAAAAGGAAACTAAGTCTGAACGTAGAAATCTTCACTGTGGCATCTTCCCAAGGTTTCCCAATGACAACACTCCCTCCTCGGACAACGCCTACAGCCTTGCCCCACTGAACTTTACCGTCTCAGAAAACTTTCTTGAAAATTCTTCTAAGACCCAAGGTAAGCACTGGCCAGGTCCAATCCACTTCTTGTATTCGACCTGTGTTCCATCATGGCCAGGCATATTTTTAAAATTTGACCCGGTCTCTTGCACCTAGAGGTCCGCGGTTGGGGATTTGATTTTCCAGGTGCTAATTTTCACCAAAAAAATGACACATTTATAACTCAGATTCTACTGATTGGATACTTATCATTTTGGTATCAAATAATGTATTATGATTTACTCTATTAACATTTTCTAAATTGGTGTGGGATTTTTCTTGTGTGTTGTGTCTTCACTTTATTACTGCTGTGCGCTACATAAATACTTTACACACTGCCTCTACCTTAAGCCGGACTGCTTTTTGTACCAAGCTACTCAAGGTTAGGATTCATTTGAAAATTGCATGCATGACCCATAAAGCCCTATGCTTCAACACTCTGAGATACCTTGCACAAAAGCTAGAGCATCTAGAGGCACTAGTTCCCTTCTGCGGAAACCACCTAAATTGGTAAAAAGAAAACATATAACTGAACCTTCTCAGGTATTGCCCCGAGAATCTCCAATGCACTACCCCCTGTTATCAGAATGAACCCATTAACTGCTTCATTCAAGAAATAAGTTAAAAAGGATGTTGATTAATACATTTCTGCTGTAGACTGCATGAACTATACTCCAGGACAAGCCTATTCCTTAGTCTGCACGCATGCTTATTTCTCGCAGCCTATGTTCTTATTTTTGGGTTGTTGTCTATCTGGTACCTGAGGTGTTCTCTCAGGGGGATTCTCCCATACCATACTCCTTCATTGACGATGATATTGTTTTTATACATGTCGTCTTGAATATTGTTAAGGGCTCTGATATCCGCAAGGGTCATGTTCGTGCTATATAAAACTTGATAAATAAGGAAATAGGCACAGGATAATTTAGTGACTTTTTGTGGTTCACCCTGCAAAGGATTGTGTCTGTTGCTTGAACAGGGCTCACACCTCAGTCAAAAAAACACATTTCTCACGCATTGACAGGTTAGACAGACCCTCCAGGATTTTGCAATTTCGCAGTTTTCTGCGAAATCTGCACTTTTGTAAAAATGAAGCTATTTTTACAAAAGGGCCCACGAAATCGGCACTTTTGTAAAAATGCAGCAATTTTTACATAAGTGTATAGTTTCCGAGAAATGTATTATTTTTAAATGTTATGTATTCCTCTAACAACGTCAACTTCTGCCTGGTCTCCGATTGTTTTTTTTTTGTCTATTAATGAATTTATTTTTGCTCGCATTAGTGCTTATGACTGTAAATCAGAGTCGGAGCATATTTTCTCCTTAACTATTAACACAGGATACAGTAGGCTATACCCAAACTGGCTTGCTTAACATTGCAGTGAACAATGTATGTGTTATTTTGCTTATTATTTTTTATTGACTTTTTTTAATTGGTTTGAGAATTTCAATGTTTATTTTAATGCTGTTTGGTACTGCTTGAAACTATCATATTTCTCTGGGGAGTAGCATGTAGCATGTAGATCATGCCAAACCTACCAGGGTTTAAGTAGTTTCTCAGTGTACTGTGTTGTGATCTCAAAATAATGTATTTGTTGAATTGGTTGGGTCATCCTCTCCCAAATTATTATTTCACTTTTTGGTAATCTCATAAGAGGTGTGCAGAAATATTTAGTTTTTTTAAATATACAGTTTGAGGAAGGAATTCATGACATTTGCATTTATAGGCAGGGGTAGGTTTTCCTAGCAGGCTCTCATACTCAAAGGTGCAAGTCTGTTCCGGAAATCTCATGAAATCGGAGCTGAGCTAACAGAAACTGGCAGATAAACTACCAAAGATCCCCAAGACCTGAGCACAGACATTGCAAGCCTTTCTTTCTACAGCTCGAAGTGACCTATCTGTTCATTAGTTTCACGACAACCGAAGGGTCAAGGCTCTTATTTGAAATTCAAGTGCATTTTGTAGATACTTTAGCCTTTAAAATTTCAATACAATACTGCTGAAGTATGGACAAGTATAAAACTGCTTAGTTGTCCTTATTGTTGGGGAAGACATCCACGATTTATGCTATTGGCTTGGTTGAGCCGAGAGTTACTGTGGTGGTGGTTGAGAGACTGTTTTTTAAAGCCATGAGTGAAGGAGTGAAGCTGCAATTACCACTGCAAGGCAGGTAGCAGGGCCAAAGAGACTTCTGACTGTGCCTTCGCCCCATTGGGACTGCATCTCCTTCCATCGCGAGGTGAGATGCGGGAGTTGCTCTTGCTGCGACACAGGGCATATCAGCCTGCTCCAAGGCCTGAAGCATGCAATAGCTGCTTAGGTGTGGCGCAATTCCTCGAGCTGTCATAGGATCATTGGTGGACTTACAGCACAGCCCTGTTGCCTGTGACCTGAACACATTATCTGGCGTCATTACTGAAGGGGAGGACAGCCTTGACTGTCTGGAAATACTTTTACCCTATGGGGCCACAGATGCTGGCTTGCTTGTCCTGGTGCCGACATGGGTGGTACTCTTGCACCTCAGTGGCAACTGCTGCATTTGATTCACCTGTCCTGCACAACAGTTCAGGGGCATAGCCATTCCTGGTGGGGTGCCCTTGATAAGCGGTATCATTGTGACGCCCTCCAACTCGCTCTTTACATGTCTGCCGATTAAGAAGCAAGCTACGACAAAGGTTTGGGGTGACAAATGTGACTGTTGGGTAAGAGTTGTACTGGGGTGAGGCCCAGGCCTGGTGCCGACTCAGTTTCACCCCCTGCAATGGACATTGTAGCAAGAAAGGGCCACTGTATTGCCAGTAGTTATGGGGAAGCCCTCCCAGGGCTAGGACTATACATCATTGGACTCAACACTGTCTATTGAGTTACCCCCCAGAAAGCCCCACTGGGTGCAAAACAGTCCACATGGTATGAGGAGGGGCTTGACACCTTTCAATCCAGGAACCTGGCCACATGCTGTATTACCATCACACTATACCCCCACCATGGCACGAAACAAGCGCTCCGGCTCCACGATGCAGCAAAATATAGACAAGCATACCAAACGCGTGGCATTATTAAACAAGGCTGGTGCTGTGAAAGGAGTGGGTGCTAGACTGGAGGGGCTCCAAAATACATCTATCCAGCGCTATCAGAGTGGTAATTGCACACCCCGTGAATACCGACACCGCTGGATCCAGCATTTACTGAGTACACGATTTCTGCACCATTTCTAACGTGTGGCGGTGCCCGTTTAAGCTGCAGCAGATTCACTGGGTAAAAATTATATATGCAAAATCTGCCTGGTGCACTGCCTCTAGGGCTGAGTGAAATTATAATTAGGGGCCATTTAGCGCGCCTACATGGGTAGTGCAAAATGGGCCATGCCAAGGCACTGGTGACGTCTGGTACTTGCAATTAAGAAAAAACACATTTCCTTCACTTAGTGTTCAGAATTACAAGCTGCCCTGGTGTCCCAATGAGGACTCATTTGAAGCTTCACGCCCAGTCACAGGTCCAGGAAGCGGCATACAGTCTTTCAAATGTCTCCCTCTTTCACTCAGTGTGCCGTTTACAAGAATGGGTTAGGCAAATGGAAGATTGCATTTCCAAGGGATAGCAGCCTTCACCTGTGGGCTGCTTCCTCTGTTCCATACCCCAGGTTGCCTATTTCAAAGCAGAATACTCTGCTAAAACAGTTTCCATTGTTTTAAAGCTGAAAATGGTAAATTATGAGTAAAATAAAGTGCTGCAAAAATGCTGATAAATTTCCATATTTATGCCGCTAAATTTGCTAATCCATGCCGCAATATCCTGGGTGGTCTGATTAGAATCAATGTTAACCCTTAGGTTCCAGGCAAGAGTAGTCAGAGGTAATGGGGCGTTGGCCCACTCTGACCTGCATTCCGGACCCCAACTCGGAGAAGGTGTCCATGTCCATATAAAGGAAAACTTGAATGTCGTCAGAATACCATATAACCTGGACCCCAATAATTCTACTAATGGGGCCATGGAAGCCATATAAATGTTGAAGAGATTTGGGATCAAAGACAAGGCATGTGGCACATCAAACGTAAATGTTTTAGGATCAGAGGAGTGTAGAGCTAACCATACTGCTTGGCTTCTTTTCTCAAAGAAGAACGAAGCCTTGCCAAGGCTAGGCCAACTTCACCTATGTCTTCTAGGTGCTGCAACAAGATAGTATGGAGCACAGTGTCAAAGGCGTCTGATTAATCCAACAGGAACAGGGCATCCTGTTTCCATGATCCAGCAACAGTTTCATAGAGTCAACAACTTCTACCAGTGCTGTCTCTGTACTGTATCGCTGTCTAAACCCTGATTGCAAAGGATGTAATAGATTGCACTGTTCTAAATAGCAACAAAGCTGAGCATTAAATAGTTTTTAAGCATCTTAGAAGCATCTGCATGTGCATTTCATTGTTGTTTGCTAACAGCACCTTATGTAGTCCATGTCTCATAATTCTGCTGCTGGTGTCCTCACAAGTCGTATAACTTCATTGTCCTCACACAACACACACTTTTGGCATGACCAGCACTGGTATCACAATCCTTATGTATTCACAAAATAAATAAACGTGTGTGTCTCAAGATATTCACTAAGTATAACTTGGCACATTGATCTTTCATGTTATTTCAGTATCTATAGAATTCAATACATCAAAAGCCAATATTGACTTAATTTCTTCTCACAGATGAATGCTGTGAGTGAGTAGATTTGATCAACCTCTGTGTTCATGAAATGGTTTGTGATGTCACTGTAGGTGTTGTTAATCCTGATAGTGTCATGTCACCGATTATATCACTGAGCTCTGCAATTGTCCAGCAAAACAGGTTAAAAAATTGCCTTTTTATGCCAGTTTCAGTAGGGCAGGACTCCTTATCATAAAAGTATATATGAAATGGCTTCATGTACAAATAGATACTCCACAATGTATCTGACTGTGGCTATCGATATTCTTGACCATGAGCCGTCCACCAAGTTATAACAAGGAGCCCCCTGCAAGCAGGACTGTGGACTTCTGTCATCCATCAGTCTGGTATGTTTGTTGCAAGTGCCCTCACCAGGGCAATGTTAACAGACAACAGTTTACACAAATATACTTAGGGGCAGATTTATGAGTTCTGGCGCATCTCTTCAAATCAGCAGGGATGCGCCAGAACTGATGCGTCACGCAATTCCCTCCTTGCGGCACCACAGATGCGCCGCATTTACAATGCGGCGCACCATGGTGCAAGGAAGGGCAGATGCGTGACGCATCTTGTGGTGTACGGGCAGCGCATTGCTGGAGTAGCGTCGCAAGTGCGACGCAACTCCTGCAATGTACAGAGGCCACCCATACATAACGTGGTGCGTCACTCCTTACGCCTGCTTCAAGCAGGCGCAAGGATTTGACGCAGCAGCCTCGTAAAACTGACTCAATGAAATCTTGTAGATTTCACTGCGTCAGTTTTACAGGGCTTTCCTACGAGGGAACGCCCACCCTGGGACAGAACGCCCACATGAAACCTGATGCAGGTTTCATGTGGCGCTGGGCTTTACAACGTGACGCATCTGCCTAGATGCGTCACGTTGTAAATAGATTGCAAGGATGTGCCACGTTTCCGCGCCGTTGCGTGACGCAACGGCGGCGTAAACGTGGCGCAAGTCCGTCATAAATCTGCCCCTTATTGCGATGTGATATGTTTCATGTGATAGTCCAGATGGCATTTCTTGCGAATGTGTTTATGGTGTATCTTTGGAATAATTCAGATCATTTACCTGTTGTTTCTTTATGTATTTAAAGATATCCATAATTCATAAGCCTAACCCATTATTACTTTTTATTTAGACTAAGGTTTTATTCAGTTTTTTAACCCGTTTCATTTAGTCACTTAGAAGCATATACATGGCCCTTAGTTTGTCAAAGAGCACATAAGGTTCATGGCTTTGTGCATATAGGTATCAAGATCCTAACTATGATTGCAACTGGTGTGTTACTCTGTCTGAAGTTGTAGTCCTTTTTACTACGTCCATACCTGCTTTTTGTAGTTTTTTCACATTAATTCTCGATTTTCTTTTTATGGACACTGTTGTGCAATATGTGTCCACTTGGTTAATTTTTTTGACTTTGGAAACCAATTTACAGTCCAAGCAGCATGCATACATACATGATGGTGTGTTCCCTTTTGTCCACAGGAGGGCACTAATTTTACACACCTCACTGTGCAGCATTATTTAGTTCTTAGACTCTCTGCCTATGCTTAACTTTGAAGCACTGCAGCATCGTTCTTGATGAGGTTACATGGTTTTGTAACTTTTCCAGGAACGTATACTCACATCCGAAAAGTTTTCCCTAAAGCCAATTTTTTTTCTCAATGGTTACTATAGAAAATGAATTTAATCCTATGGGTGTTGTGACCTTTCACTCCAGATGCCCGAAGACCTGACCTGCTATGGATCCTGAGTAACTGGGGCAAGTACTACCCTTTTCAGCACTCGACTCTCACTGGTAACGCAGGTTGGGCAGTCCAAACCTCTTCGAAGGGGAGGCAGATATGAGGCATACACAGAAGCAATACTCAAAGTACAAGTAGTACCCACAATAGGGTGACTGTACTAGCTTTCTTGACAAAAGTAGTATTTTAATACAAGCCCACAAAGCATAGAGACAGCTCACTACATAACATCCACTGTCTCATAAGTGCAGCATGCTAGCATTGTTCTTGGCAGTATCCTCAAGTCCCTCCAATCTTTCAAGTGAAGCTGGTTATTCTAAATTCGATACTGGAGATGACTCTCAGATTCAGCCCTAACTAGCCCTGTGTGCCAAAGTCAAAGTATGGCCTTAAGAGTCAACTTCCATGGCCCCTATGTGCTAAAATCGTGCAAGTCCCCAACAGGCATGCCTACCTCAAACAGTCTTACACGACCTGATGGCTACCAGCAAGTGCAGGAGAACCAGGGTTGTCTCTGTGGGCTATGAGCTCCCAATGCTGAGGCTTCATGCCTCTTTTGGTCTTTCCCCGATGACGTTTCAAGCTGACTCAGTCTCCAGATGGACTGCCTTGTGTCAGGTGTCCTTCGAGACTAGCAGACCATGGTCCCTATTCCTGTTTCCAGCAGATAAAAGTCTTGGTGATCTTCTCCCCTGATGAACAGTGCTGTTGAATAAAGTGCGGGACTCATGCGCTCATCTTTATAATCCAAAGCCAGGCACAAACATGATTTAGGGGTGTATTTATAAGCCCTATCGCCACCAGAATATCACTTTTTTGACATTATGGGGACGATACAGGCGTTGCATTAGTTACAAACCAGTGTTAAGCCCCTTAAAGCGGCTTAACGCTGCCTTGTAAAGAAGGCACCCTTTCACACTACACTAACCCCCAGATGCATCAAGCCCATATTCTGCGAATTACAAATTGCGAAAAATACCGAATTGCAATTTAGAATTCGTAGAATGGGATGCATCAAGTAAAGCGAGCAATAAAAGCGAATTGCAATTTCGCAAATTCGCAGAATCGCCCGTTTTCCATTCAGAAATTGCGAACTCGCAATTACCGAAATCGCAAATTGTGATCTGACTAATTGCGAGATCGCAAAATGGGAAGTTGCATTTCGAGCACAATGATGACATCACAACCAGGAAGTAGGCAGTTCCCTCCCTCATTCAGAACACAGAGCCTGAGAGTGGAAGCAGCACAGCCCAAAGCTCCACAACAGACTACCTGCAGCACCACACCAGGACACAAAGAACTACTTAAAATGTCCCAGGAAGCAGCAGGGAGCAGTGCTCCAGGCAGAAAGAGAAAAATAAAATTCTCTGAGCAGGAACTGGAGTACCTCATTGAGGGAGTCTCAAAGGACCATGACCGGCCTTAAGCCGACAAGCGGCGCATTTAGCTGCGCATCCGCGCAAAGGTGAACTCAGTTGGAGTGACCCAGCGCTCCATCGATGATCTAAAAAAGAGGTGGTACAACCTCAGAGGGCATGCCAAAGAACGCATCGCTGAGCGGCTGGGGGAGCGACTTGCCATCAGAGGAGGAGACCCCACTGTTGCACCCAACACTCCACTGGAAGACCTGGTGGAGGACACCCTCAATCCTGCAGCCTGCGTGGGGTCACCCCGCTTGATTCCTCCCGACTCACCCAACAATCCCAAGGTAAGTGCCATGCGACGGCAACCCCATCCCCTAACAATGCCCATGACTCCAGAGCTAGCCGTTTGATGACCCCAGTAATGCAGGCCCTACACATAGAGGAGAACCCTGAGGACACCGAGGGAGAGGGCCATCCTGCCCCACGACCCAGACCATCACAGTCAGCAGCAGCAGTACCACCACCTCCCCATGTGGACAGGACGTGCAAGTCCCCAACAGGCATGCCTACCTCAAACAGTCTTACACGACCTGATGGCTACCAGCAAGTGCAGGAGAACCAGGGTTTGTCTCTGTGGGCTATGATCTCCCAATGCTGAGGCTTCATGCCTCTTTTGGTCTTTCTTCAATGACGTTTCAAGCTGACTCAGTCTCCAGATGGACTGCATTGTGTCAGGTGTCCTTTGAGACTAGCAGACCATGGTCCCTATTCCTGTTTCCAGCAGATAAAAGTCTTGGTGATCTTCTCCCCTGATGAACAGTGCTGTTGAATAAAGTGCGGGACTCATGCGCTCATCTTTATAATCCAAAGCCAGGCACAAACATGATTTAGGGGTGTATTTACAATCCCCTATCGCCACCAGAATGTCACTTTTTTGACATTGAGGTGAAGATACAGGCGTTGCATTAGTTACAAACCAGTGTTAAGCCACTTAATGCGGCTTAACGCTGCCTTGTAAATAAGGCACCCTTTCACACTACACTAACCCCCAGATGCATCAAGCCCATATTGTGCGAATTATAAATTGCGAAAAATACCGAATCGCAATTTAGAATTCGTAGAATGGGATGCATCAAGAAAAGCGAGTAAAAAAAGCGAATTACAATCGGCTGTTATTGCCGATTGCGATTTTCGCAAAATCGAATAAATCACAGAATCGCCCGTTTTCCATGTAGAAATTGCGAACTCGTAATTACCGAAATCGCAAATTGTGATCTGACTAATTGCGAGATCGCAAAAATGGGAAGTTGCATTTTGAGCACAATGATGACATCACAACCAGGAAGTAGGCAGTTCCCTCCCTCATTCAGAACACAGAGCCTGAGAGTGGAAGCAGCACAGCCCAAAGCTCCACAACAGACTACCTGCAGCACCACACCAGGACACAAAGAACTACTTAAAATGTCCCAGGAAGCAGCAGGGAGCAGTGCTCCAGGCAGAAAGAGAAAAATAAAATTCTCTGAGCAGGAACTGGAGTACCTCATTGAGGGAGTCTCAAAGGACCATGACCGGCCTGAGGCCGACAAGCGGCGCATTTGGCTGCGCATCCGCGCAAAGGTGAACTCGGCTGGAGTGACCCAGCGCTCCATCGATGATCTAAAAAAGAGGTGGTACGACCTCAGAGGGCGTGCCAAAGAAAGCATCGCTGAGAGGCTGGGGGAGCGACTTGCCACCGGAGGAGGAGACACCACTCTTGCACCCAACTCTCCACTGGAAGACCTGGTGGAAGACACCCTCAATCCTACAGCCTGCGTGGGGGTCACCCTGCTTGACTCCTCCCGCTCACCCAACAATCCCAAGGTAAGTGCCATGTGACTGCAACCCCGTCCCCTAACAATGCCCATGACTCCAGAGCTAGCCATTTGATGACCCCAGTAATGCAGGCCATGCACACCTGAAATGCCCTATTGCATTGTGGGATCTGTAGTGTGACCACAAATCCCGGATAGCCACACACAGCCAGACCTGTCAAGTGAAAGTTATTCCTAAGGCCAGTCAGGGAATGCAAGCCTGCATGCATGTAGCAACATCCCATGTGCAAGATACATATCATTAATCAAGCACCCATTTACATCACAGGTGCGTCTGAACAACCCAGCACCGACAGCGAGGCCCTACACATAGAGGAGAACCCTGAGGACATCGAGGGAGAGGGCCAACCAGCCCCACGACCCCGACCATCACAGCCAGCAGCAGCAGTACCACCACCTCCCCATGTGGACAGGGCCACCCCTGCAGCCACAGGAGCCCAGCAACCACCCCATGTAACATCCATGGCAGGGGTACAGGCCACACCACCACCACCACCCAGGAGGCAGACACGGCGCACAGCCACTGTGCGATCCCAGTTCAGCGGACTATTGAGGCAGCAGCGCGATGTCTCAACAAGCGCTGGCAGGGGGGTACATGTCCGGGATCCTGGGCTGGCCATAGAATGCTGGATGCTTGCAGTCCACCAGAAGCAGTCACGGCACTTGGCAGCCATCCACCTGCAGCTGAACAAGACTGCGCAAAATGTGAGCCAACTCACAGAAAGCATGCAGGTCATGACCGCAGCAGTCCGTGAGAACAGCCAGATTCTGGTGTCCCAGCAGGATATCACCCGCCGCCACCACCACCAGCTGCTGACCCACCTGTCAGCATACACGAGATCCAACGATCTCATAGGAAATGCCACCTCCCAACTTTCGCGCCGCTCTCTTGCGATGCAGATACAGATGGTGCAATGCTGCCAGGACGTCGCCATGGCCCTAGAGCAAGTCACCACAGCTGTGCAGAGTCTGCAGGAGTCTGGCCATGGTCAAGCAGGTGGGGGGGATGATGCCAGCGAGGGCACTTCGAGTCACAGCAGCCTGTCCTTGCCGCTGGTAACCGAACACCGCCGCAGCACCAGGCCAATAGTGTCGTGGAGGACATTGAAAGGCGACTGGGTGCGTTCGGCCGGAGGCGCCAGTGACTCAATTAGCTCTACCAGTAGGGCCATGCTGATTACACAAGCACGCCCTCTTCTCTAACATGGGGCTGTATGAGGGAATACAGTTCTCATGTGATTTGAAAAAAATTGAAATACACATTATTGTGAAAATAACAATGAGAATTTATAGTCACAAGGTCATCCGACTCATGTCATTATTTCATTCGTCATGCATGAGTGCAGTGTTGTGTGAGGGGAATGGGTGCACTAGAAACAGTTCATTGTGATATGGTTGCGGGGCCTGTGTCCTTTAGCAGGGTTCTCACTGCGTGCATGATGCACATGTGCAGGTGGGCGGTTGTCCCCTTCCGACTCACTGCCAGATATCTCCACAGGTATCCTCCGCTTGGTAGCAATATTGTGGAGTATTGCAGACACGGCCACGATGCGGCAGCAGACCTCAGGCTGGTATTTGTGGACCCCACCAGTCTTGTGTAGGATGCGGAATCTGCTCTTTAAAAGCCCAAATGTCCGCTCAATGCAATTTCCAGTGTGAATGTGTGCAGCATTGTAACGCCGTTGCTGTGGTGTGGCAGGGTTGAGATATGGGGTGAGGAGGTACTCACGGAGGCCGTAGGCGCTGTCAACTGAATGAAAGGAGCAGAGGGTGAGTGCCTGTTAAGTGCAGCTACATGTTCTCGATGTACTGTTTGTTGGCATGTGTACTTACCTAGAAGGTGTCCTTCGCCAAAGTCTCCCCTGGCCAGGCGTGTGTGCATGCTGCTGTGTCGGAATATGAAGGAATCATGCGTGCTCCCCGGGTATTGTGCCACTATGTCGGTGATGATTGTCTTTGCGTTGCAGACTATCTGGATGTTCAGTGAGTGGTAGGTCTTGCAGTTCCGGTACATGTATTCTGTCTCAGCGGGTTGTCAGATGTGGATGTGGGTACAGTCAATGCATCCAATTACATGGGGGAATTGCGCTACGATGTAAAATTGTAGCTTGGTTTGATTCAAGTCCTGTTGGGTGGTTGGGAATGTTATGTAATGGTGTAGCCGGGTCAGCATGGCCTCCAGGAAACTCCTTAGGCAGCGGGACAGTGTGCTCTGGGACATCCCCCCTGCAACTACAACTATCCCCTGGAAGCTTCCGGAGGCCAGGAGGTGCAGGCAGCACAAGCCCTGGACATGGGTGGGCACGGCATTGGTCCTCCTCGTTGGGTGCTGCATCAGGGGGTCAAGGTCCCGGATGAGCTTGGTAATCATTGCCCCATTCAGCCTGTACTTTGAGTAGATTTCCTCCTCAGTCTGGCCCAGGAGTGTGAACCGCTGGCGGAAAATTCGCTCCTGGATCGGCATCTGTTCCTTGCTGCAGCCTGGAGCCTTCGCCACCTTACCACCATGTAGAGTCCTGGCATTGTGAATGTCCTCATGCTCCTCCTGTGTTTCCTTAAGTGTGTTTGTTCAGCCCCGCACCTGTAGCTAGTTAGGAATTTTTTTGTTAATTTTTTTTTAAACTTTATAGTTACCACCTGGTTTTGGTTCTCCTTGAATTGCGCCTCGCAAATAGCGATTTTCAGTAATTTTGCTAATTGCGATTTTTTATGCATTTCATTTGCGATTATTTGGCGTATTCGCAAATGAAATCGCAGGATCATTGCGAAATCGCAATTACAGAATCGCAAAGGGGGTTCCACCTTGATTCTGCGATTTTATTTGCGAAGTCGCAAAATATATTTTGCGATTTCGCAATTTGGTTACTTTTCTTTTCATGAATTGCGGATCATGGAATTGCGATCGCAATAGCTGTTTTGCAGCTATTGCGATCGCAATTTGTGTTAATGAATCTACCTGTTAGTGTGAAAGGGATGGGCAATGGGTGTTGTGGTGGGTGCTCTGCCGCAACAACCATTGATTTTGACACTGCCCCCATATTTAAAAGAGTGTCGTAAATATGGAGCAGTACCAAAATTAAGACCAGGGAAAACATGGTTTTAACATGGCCAATGAAGGAGAAATGCTTTATTTCTCCTCGTTTTTTGCCCTGAGTAAAAACTCCTCGATATGAAGATTCAATTTTGAATACGTCGGACGTTTTCCAATAGAAATTCACGTAGATGGGATACCCGAACCAGATACAGGTTCAGTCCTAGATGTGGCTGATGGCGCTACATCTTTAGCTTATTTGTGAATTACTCTCGCAAAATTCAGCTCTCCACTGAAATACTCAGATCTCTTCCATACAGTGGTATGCAGATTCTAATCTTCTAACACAGCCTTTGGGTTTATAATAGTTATAACGTATTCAAAATTGAATCTTTATATTGAGGAGTTTTTACTCTTTGGATGCCCTGAAGAAGTCCAGATACTGGTGAAACGCGTTGGCTGTATTGCAAAATCCAACAAACAATATGAAATAAAGGAAACAATCTCCAAAGACAACCTCTCTTCTCATTTGTGCCTGCTTGGCAACAGTGCCTCTATTACCTTTTTTGTTCTTTTTGCATCTAATATTATCTTGTGTCAATTTTGGTTGGGGCAGTAGGCCTCAAGCACGATGACAGTAGCACTTGCTGTGCCCCTCCCAATCTATCAAGACAGCATTACAATGAGACAAGCCTAGGTCAGGGTGCATACGCATGATCCGTGATAGCCCATGACTAAAAATCAGTACCAGGGTTCCCGATATCTATGAAGCTGGAGCACTCAGAGCAGGGGCTCATGGGTGTCACCATGTAGGGGATGCTTACGTCACAACATGCAAATTCCGGTTTACCTCACTATGTAAGTTGGTATTACCACAGTCATTAATTTAATTCCCTTCCTTTTGTTATCTCCAGCCTTGATTGAATCTTGGTGTTCTGAGGTGCTCTTACTCTCAGTTGGTCATACCATCTCATGTTACTTCGAATTGGAATTACAGCTATTATTCCTTGCTATGGTGCTAACTTCTCTCTTTGTTTATCCAGGTCGATACGTCAACAGTATCGATATTTTGGTCTTGCGTTATTTTGAACTGTGCATGGAGCACTAAGACCTAAGTTCATCACTTACCTTTCACCACTCATTTGCACTGAGTTAGATTTCTCTTCGAGCAGCTTTTATTAATGTATATATAGCCTGATTTATTGTTGATACAAAAAAGTAATACGAAAAGTTTATGCATGCTGAACATGCTTTACTTTTTGTCTTGAAAAAAGAATCTGGGTTTTCTTTTATTAACTGCTTTGATTTGGATGACTACTTTATGGTCTCCTTAAAAAAATATTTAGTATTATTTAGTCTTTCAAAAGGAACCTTTATATGCTATATATTGTTTATAAAATGTATTGGACCTGTCTGGAACGATACCTTCATTTGTGTTTCAGGACCAATATACACACATCAATCTAAGATATGTCAGAAGTGAACTTTTGCTTTGTACCTTTGCATATGCTACTCTACTTCTCAATGATCTCTGCTTGCCGTTCAGGCTGATTCGGCTGGAGCAGGATCGAGCCTGCTTTGCCTTTGGCTGTTTTCATCTAGAGAAGCATAGTTCTGAGTCCTGAGTAAATATTAGCGCCTGAGATTAGTTCAAGCAGTCGACTCATCACCTTTAGGCAGTGGTCGAAGTGGGGGAAAAAAAGTAGGGGAACTGTGGGCGGAGAATCAGAGGGCGGGAATAACCTGAGGATTGGATCAGTGGGCCGACTTAGAGGTGTGGCCAGGATGCGCAAAATATCCCAATCTTTAGTATTGTGTGGCATTTCACTGACAAGCAGCAGCTTATTATGTTATGTAATTCAACCAATGGATACACATGATTATTTAACGATTAATATGAGCTATTGACATTAGAAACATATTCCACTTTGTGAATTTATTTCAATCACAGAATTTCCCAAAAATGCTTAAAAGTGGAAGCACAAGCCATTTGTTTCCGAGCCATGGAGTTTCTGTTGTCAGCAATATACACAGAGATAATCAATTTTACGTGTGTAAATGACTGTATAGGAAATGTTACATAAGATAAAGGACTACAAGGTGTAGGAGTCACATGATGACCATACTAGTAGACAGTATAGTTTAATAGTGATTGGCCTGGAGAAACACAAACTCAGAATTTAAAACTTAATACCATGATTTGGGGGTTCTCTTTAAAAATCATTATTGATTTGTATCAAAAATAACACTTTTTGCAACATTAGGATAAGCAAAGGCTTAGGGAAAAAACCATAAAGCTCTAGTTTATACCTTGCAGTTTGCATGCAGCTCTTAGATGAAAGTTAGTAGCTCACTGTTCTTTGTTAGGATTTTAACTTATAAACTACAAGTAGCAAAAGGATCTCACTGACAAAAGCAGTAACCCATAGACCTATTTACAATATGTGCACTTTGTGATGGGCCTGGTACATTTTCTTTGCAGCAGGCACATTAACCCTCTGCGCTATCTTTCCATGAGCCAAAACTTCCACTAGACAAATCTCCGATCTCGCTCTAGGAAGAAGTTTATTCATCAAAGTTATCATGACATTTTTATTATTGCCAAAAATAGCTGGCGTTCATGAAGGAGGCAAGAAGTGCTTTTAAAACCATAATATACTCCGCCCCCACTGAAAGTCAGCACCTGTTGGTGTCACACCAGTCGCACCGCCCTAGAGCCAGCTCTTCTCAGGGGTCCTGTGACTTCAGTGACAGAGTCACTGTTGCTCTAGGGTCTGCTACTTTGTAGGCCTGCCCGCAAGACTGGAGACTGGAGGTGAACTTCAGAAGGGATTGTGGTGGGCAAGCCTTCAAGGTGAACCCACACTTGCCACTGCTAGGGTCCACCTGATGGTGCTAACACACCAGGGCTTTTCTGGTACCTTCTAGGGTCTGGCATGGGAATGTGCTCCCTCAGGAGAGTGGTCTGGGGGACTGTTCATGAAGGCTGAACCTGGTTCCCCAGTTCTTAATTTAGCAGCTCTATCCCCAGTGCTACATCTGCTCCCTCACTGAACACCATACTGCCCCACTGAGAGAAACTCATACTGCCTTCAGCTACAATCCAATTTGACCTGCTATAAATAACTGGATGCGACTCAATTCAAATTACACACTAGGCAAGAGCAATATGCTGCCTAAAAGAAAAGGTAACAACATCCTGGAAAAAGCAAACACTCATAAGGAATGAAAGATTTAATAAAGCATGTAAAATGTAAGCAGGGACATGGTGAACTTAACGCTTTTACAGTCATTATTCAGAAATCAACAAGTATTTTTGCCTGAAAAGTTAAGGACATAACTACAGGGACTGCTTATATGCTTACAAAACGTAAGCAGTATGGTTTCAAAAGACCACATTTGTGAACACAAAGCCGCCGTACACATTTTGTTTTCCAATCCACCCGTCAACCAGGTATTGCAGTACCTCCAGGCAGGGCCAGTCCTAGGATTTTTGGGGCCCTGGGCAAAGGGGAATGCAGGAGGCCCCTGAAATCTACATAAGTGACACCCTCTGATCTCGGGGAAGCTGCTTTGTGCAGACTCCACTTAGGCCGCAGCTCCTCCTCTCAGCCACCTCAAGCACCTCTTTTACAGCCCATTTCGAACTGAAGGTGTGAGAATTGCTTGGGGGCTGAGATAAACTTGTGTGGGCTAAAGTGCTGACAATGGGCGCCCTGCCGAGTCTCTGAACTGGCTGCCTGAGAGGTGTACCCTCCCCATGGCCTTCCCACACCATCCCTTAGAGGCCCCGGGAGGGGCGGGGGCCCCTCCCATGAGCCCGTTTGTGAAGCATTTCTTTCACTCTGATCGGCAGACATACACGAGGAGAAGTGGGGTGTTAACGGCAAACTCTGTAAAGTGGCACTAATGTGTTGGGGTTTGAAAAAAATTATCTGGACACTTTAAGAACACTCCATCTTGCTTTATTTAATTATTTTTCAGAGTTTGAACATTTTATTCCCGAGGCTGCACTTTGGAATAGAAAAATGTCAAAACGGCGTTTCCAGCAAAAGTGGTTTTCTTTTTTGCATCAATTTCACAGGGGTACAAATGGACGACAGGAAGAGACGGTGAGAACCATTTCATGATTCATGGTTTTTGGAAAAGTGAGAAGGAGTTAGAACGAGAGGGAATAGGAGTAAGAAAGAGTGGGCAGCTGCCAGCAGCAGAGCAGAAGCGAACACCTTCCTTGTCTTGTCTGGGCAGGAAGTAAGAGACAGAGACCTTTTCCTTTTCTGCTCCACGCCCGTCCACAAACAGAATATTTCTGACGTCCAGGGACGCATGTTCATAATAAAAAAGTAGGGGAACGGAATCTACAGAATTAAAGAAGTAGGGGCACGCCGTGCCCTGCCATTCCCGCCCACTTCGACCACTGCCTTTAGGCCATCTTCAGTGCAGCACGCTAAGTGCAACGGGTGTGCCCAGAAATAAGTGCCCATTTCGGGCCAGGATGCATTTTACAAATGTCTCTGCCTGAAATTCGACAGCAGGAGGAAGGAAGATGCGTACGTGAAGCAGGTCGCTTTAAAGATGACAGGTATGTAGGTTTATATGAAAATGTGCGTGTGGGCGTACCCAGGTATATGTCAGAGGAGTGGTTAGGATAATTCCAGGAAAATTTGCTTAGGGCCCCCTCTGGTGTAGGTTAGTGGGTCTTCATTAACACTTAGAAGTTACAGCACTTTTCAGCATCGCTAAATAACACATGAAGTCCCAGGTAACGAGCACCATGTACCGTAGGTGAAGGAAGTTAACGCGGGGAAGAAAAATTATCTAATTTGTTATTTTAAAATCGTTTCCTATGTCCAAGCCATTTTTACAGTGCATACTAAATGCAAACGTAAGTTTTGGAAAACGGCAATTTGGTATATATATTCACTTGTGTGTGTGTTCATTCGGGCTGTCTAAGCTGTGCCAGTCATAAGCTGTGACTGTCTTTCTAAATAGTGATTCGAGTGCTTGCAAGTATAGAAAAAAACCTAAACAAACCATTAAATACATGGCATAATTAGCGTCACTTTAATGAGTGCCTTGCCGGCCACTGGTTGTTAGGCAAGCATACGTGTTATTATATCGAGTAAATATAAATGGTTGAACATTAAAAAAGAGGTGTCATGCTGTCTTGCAGCCCTCTGATCTCACATTCGCCGTTCACTTTCCATCTAACCCACTTTCTCTCAACTCTTTCTCAGCTTTTGCCTGCACCAGGGATTCAGTGCTGCATAAGCTTCCTGAAAATAATCACATTTCACATTTCACATGTCACTGTCACCCCACACCCAATGTCATAACTCCGATTCTGAGCGCTCTACACGTTTTTTCTCTAGAAACCATAAAAATAATGTAATTACAATTTCTGTCATTGCAGTTCACAAACAGAAATTTCTTGTGTTGATTTAGCACTGTCAGCCCAAGATAGATACCTTCCTCTGTGCTAGCCGTGATGCCTTCCCATCCCATATTCTTAACGTATCCCTGTTTATCACTGCCAGAATCACGGTTATTGACGAAGCATTAGAAGTGATGGCATCGTATCCCCTTTAATCTTAGCAATATGCCCCAACCATACCTGCAAGAGGAATAAGATAGGGGCTGGTTACGAGACTGAAGGTCCATGGACCGCCAGGCCAGGGGCATCTTAATTTGTGGGCCCTTGGCCAAACGTATTTTGGGGGCCCCTGTTCGGATCAGCTTTGAAATTGTGATCCAGTTTAAGCTCTACATACCCTCTTTGGCCAGGTCACTAAGAGTGCACAGGCACACTGGTCCAAATTCAAAATGTTTACATCTAATATTCTGGGATAGTAATTCGTGTTTTCATTATTACAACACAGCAGCAGCTCACTAAAATTACTGCAAACAGCCTCTGTGACACCCTCCCATTTTTCACAAGTGAGATCCTGTTTGTCTCTAAAACAAACTTTCTTATGCAAGTTGCATGAAACATAAAGCCAACATGTGTCTGCAAAATGTCTGTAATAGACACACACACATTACCCACATTAAAAATAGATTAAAGGAAAGCTCTATTTGCAACAGTCTGTGTAGGAACTATTCAAGGTCATAAGGGCAAACAGCGCTGTCTCTATCAGGGGCCCCCTGAAATACTGGAGCCCTGGGCCAGAGCCCACTTTGCCTATGCCTTAAAACGTCTCTGCGCCAGACTTGCCATAGCGGTGGTCCGACCGATGGATTACAACTTTCTGCGTCGTTACAGCGGTGGACCACCGGCTGCACCAGGGAACAACTATTACAATTATTACATGTAATGTGAGTACTTGAGAGCATTGACTGAATGTCCCTTAAATTAAGAATACCATGTTTGACAATTTTTTCATACTTTGGATCCCGAAATAAGTTTTATAGCATTATAATGAACATCATTAACTATTTATGTATATTGCGGTGTTTTGAAATTTGTACATTTCGCTAATGCAAGCAGAGCATCATATAATCACACACATACCTTTACATGATTTCCTTAGTATTATGGAACTTGTGTCCTTTTTCACGTATCCCTTTTGATAGTATCAATACAGAACAGAGACTGGCTGCTAATTAGAGATGATAATTTCTTAAATGCGGTCCTCATGCCCATCATTTTGATGGAATATCGGAATTGGGATATACAAATTTTTCAAGTAATAATTTTAATATGTAACATTAAAAGTTCCACCATACATCAGTGTGGGGGCTGAACCCCAATAATCACCTGAACGCCAATTTCTTGAACACCCGGATTTTTACCTAATCAATTCAGCTCCAAAAAAACCCAGTTGATCTAGTGGTAAAAGACTGCATCGCTCAATAAAAAAAATAAACCTTTAACAGAGTAGGGCAGGATAAATATCGAAGCATTAATAACTGAGTTCTAGATCAAAAATAAGGCAAAAACAGATTTATTACAAAAATTATGAATAAATGTGATACACAGAATAATGCATGAATCACCATGATGGCCTAAATACAGAAATACTGAGCCATAAAACTAAGTACAAATCACTAGTTAGGCAAGTATAGATGACAATTTAAGAGTGAAACTCATAAAGTGCACTGAAAGCATCCCAATAGAAAATCTAAAAACAAATTGAGAGTCTCAGAAAGAAAAATGGAAAGTTGCTCCCAAAAATGAGGAAAACACTGAGCAGGACTAAACCCAGTCAAAAGGCAAGCAAAGCTACCCACTTCCAAGACCCAGGAGTTTTTATACATAATATATGTAAACTATTGATAGATTCTGCAAATTCAGCATGGTATGATCATGGTTAGGGTCACATTAGCTTCTAATGCTAAACTATTGGAGTAGCTAGAACAAATGATTTAAAGGACTCTTTTTTTATAGGAATGTGAAATCCTACTCAATAGTCAGGTCGAATTTTATATTGCTATTTTGAAAATTATGCTTATGCCTTTCTGACAGTATTCAGTGTTACCTGTATTCAGTGTCACCTGACTGTTGATGGCTCCCCATTTGGTAAGACGTGGATTGCTCCCAGACAGTGGGATAAGGCCTTTGGTATGGGCATATGTATTTCCTCACTGGGCAGGATTGCTTAGGTGCCGTGCCTAGCCTCTTCCTGAATTTCAAATTATGCCTGCTCTGTCACTGGCAGGTGCAGCTGACACCTAGGCCTGCATCCAAATTGTCTTCATAGTCAACCTGTCTCCAAACTCAGAGGGAGCTACTTCAGAACTGGTTCGGAGTGACCACAAAGGTCCTCTGTGTGGGCTTAGGGTGCTCTGTACAGGGAAAGAAAGGTTTTGCCACATTGGTTTTAGGTATAGTGTGTCACTGTGGTATAGTTTGCACTGAAAAATGGAAGTGACCCAGTGACACTTCCAGTAACAAACCGGAATTGAGGTGAGCAGTCTTGCTACCACCTCTCTACTTAAATTGATGCCTGGCTCGACGCACAGCGGATGCTCGAGACAACCAGGCATTCTCAGGTCAGTGTGCCCGGTGCTGCAGCCTATGAAGGGCTCTTGTTAAGGGCTCCAACATTTAAGTATTTACATTTTGTTTTTTATGGTCTCCATTACTGCTTTTACCTATTTTAATAAACACTCACCTCTTGCTGTGTGCACAGACAGCGTCCCGACCCGGTCCTTAGAGGGTTCTTCCCATTAGAGTGGAGATAGGTCACGCTCATGGAAGTGACTCAGTGACACTTCCGGTAAGAAACCGGAATTGAGGTTAGCAGTCTAGCTGCCACCTCTCTACTTAAATTGAGGCCTCGCTCGACACCCAGCGAATGCGCCGCTGGTGTGCCGAAAGCACGCCCGCCTATGCCTGTCCACGCCTGGACATTGCCAGGAGCCAGACCCCCTGCCGATTTTCCCTAAAATGCTGGTAGTAATATCGACCGATGCCCCTACACAATCTATGAACTTTTAAAATTAAACACAGCTATTCTAACTTCTGTAGGCATCCATAATACTCTTCACTCACTACACCCTCAGTTCTAGCAGGCCGTTTCTCATGCAGATTCTGCAGATTTCAGAGTATGGAACTAGAACACCTCCTGGCCAATAGTTTTACTCCTGGTCAGAAAAAGAGCCAAATCCACGGCACTAACTTCTTGGTCAATGTTAGATCTTTGCCCAAACACGCAGTCAACATTTGGGACCTGCTTTCATCTAAAAAACCCTTACTGGGTTTTTGACTGAAACCTGGATTTAACCAAGTTCAAACCCTACAATTGTGGTGGCACTTCCAGAAGGATATCGCATTCAAAAACCTGACAGACCACGCAGGGCGGGTGGAGTTATAGCTATTATTCATGAAGATTATATATTGAGAGAATGACCTCCGGCATAGTGATCCTAAGGTTCCTGGACCTGGGGCAACTCAAGACTTGGGGGTCCCCTAGTATTACAGAGCTTGTCTTATGGGACTGGCTCATAATATACTTTTAGTAGGACATCTGGGGCAGGACAAGACCTTTGTCAGGCTTTCCTTCCACTTCAATTGGTGGAGGACACCCTGAATCCTGCAGCCTGCGTGGGGGTCACCCTGCTTGACTCCTCCCGACTCACCCAACAATCCCAAGGTAAGTGCCATGCGACTGCGAACCCGTCCCCTAACAATGCCCATGACTCCAGAGCTAGCCATTTGATGACCCCAGTAATGCAGGCCATGCACACCTGAAATGCCCTATTGCATTGTGGGATCTGTAGTGTGACCACAAATCCCGGATAGCCACACACAGCCAGACCTGTCAAGTGAAAGTTATTCCTAAGGCCAGTCAGGGAATGCAAGCCTGCATGCATGTAGCAACATCCCATGTGCAAGATACATATCATTAATCATGCACCCATTTACATCACAGGTGCGTCTGAACAACCCAGCACCGACAGCGAGGCCCTACAGATAGAGGAGAACCCTGAGGACACCGAGGGAGAGGGCCATCCTGCCCCACGGCCCAGACCATCACAGCCAGCAGCAGCAGTACCACCACCTCCCCATGTGGACAGGGCCACCCCTGCAGCCACAGGAGCCCAGCAACCACCCCAGGTAACATCCATGGCAGTGGTACAGGCCACACCACCACCACCCAGGAGGCAGACACGGCGCACAGCCACTGTGCGATCCCAGTTCAGCGGACTGATGAGGCAGCAGCGCAATATCTCAACACGCACTGGCAGGGGGGTACATGTCCGGGATCCTGGGCTGGCCATAGAATGCCAGATGCTTGCAGTCCACCAGAAGCAGGCACGGCACTTGGCAGCCATCCACCTGCAGCTGAACAAGACTGCGCGAAATGTGAGCCAACTCACAGAAAGCATGCAGGTCATGACCGCAGCTGTCTGTGAGAACAGCCAGATCCTGGAGTCCCAGCAGGATATCACCCGCCGCTGCCGCCGCCACCGCCAGCTGCTGACCCACCTGTCAGCATACACGAGATCCAACCATCTCATAGGAAATGCCACCTCCCAACTTTCGAGCCGCTCTCTTGCGATGCAGATACAGATGGTGCAATGCTGCCAGGACGTCGCCATGGCCCTTGAGCAAGTCACCACAGCTGTGCAGAGTCTGCAGGCGTCTGGCCATGGCCAAGCAAGTGGGGGGGATGATGCCAGCGAGGGCACTTCGAGTCACAGCAGCCTGTCCTTGCCGCTGGTAACCGAACACCGCCGCAGCACCAGGCCAATAGTGTCGTGGAGGACATTGAAAGGCGACTGGGTGCGTTCGGCCGGAGGCGCCAGTGACTCAATTAGCTCTACCAGTAGGGCCATGCTGATTACACAAGCACGCCCTCTTCTCTAACATGGGGCTGTATGAGGGAATTCAGTTCTCATGTGATTTGAAAAAATTGAAATACACATTATTGTGAAAATAACAATAAGAATTTATAGTCACAAGTTCATCCGACTCATGTCATTATTTCATTTGTCATGCATGAGTGCAGTGTTGTGTGAGGGGAATGGGTGCACTAGAAACAGTTCACTGTGATATGGTTGCGACGCCTGTGTCCTTTAGCAGGGTTCTCCCCGCGTGCATGATGCACATGTGCAGGTGGGCGGTTGTCCCCTTCCGACTCACTGCCAGATATCTCCACAGGTATCCTCCGCTTGGTAGCAATATTGTGGAGTATTGCACACACGGCCACGATGCGGCAGCAGACCTCAGGCTGGTATTTGTGGGCCCCACCAGTCTTGTCTAGGATGCGGAATCTGCTCTTTAAAAGCCCAAATGTCCGCTCAATGCAATTTCCAGTGCGAATGTGTGCAGCATTGTAACGCCGTTGCTGTGGTGTGGCAGGGTTGAGGTATGGGGTGAGGAGGTACTCACGGAGGCCGTAGGCGCTGTCACCTGAATGAAAGGAGCAGAGAGTGAGTGCCTGTTAAGCGCATCTACATGGTCTCGATGTACTGTTTGTTGGCATGTGTACTTATCTAGAAGGTGTCCTTCCCAAAGTCTCCCCTGGCCAGGCGTGTGGGCATGCCGCTGTGCCGGAATATGAAGGAATCATGCGTGCTGATTGTCTTTTGCGTTGCAGACCATCTGGATGTTTAGTGAGTGGTAGGTCTTGCAGTTCCGGTACATGTATTCTGTCTCAGCCGGTTGTCAGATGTGGATGTGGGTACAGTCAATGCATCCAATTACATGGGGAAATTGCGCTATGATGTAAAATTGTAGCTTGGTTTGATTCAAGTCCTGTTGGGTGGTTGGGAATGTTATGTAATGGTGTAGCCGGGTCAGCATGGCCTCCAGGAAACTCCTTAGGCAGCGGGACAGTGTGCTCTGGGACATCCCCCCTGCAAATACAACTATCCACTGGAAGCTTCCGGAGGCCAGGAGGTGCATTCAGCACAAGACCTGGACATGGGTGGGCACGGCATTGGTCTTCCTCGTTGGGTGCTGCATCAGGGGGTCAAGGTCCCGGATGAGCTTGGTAATCATTGCATTGCCCCATTCAGCCTGTACTTTGAGTAGATTTCCTCCTCAGTCTGGCCCAGGAGTGTGATCCGCTGGCGGAAAATTCGCTCCTGAATCCGGCATCTGTTCATTGCTGCAGCCTGGAGCCTTCGCCACCTTACCAATCCTGGCATTGTGAATGTCCTCATGCTCCTCCTGTGTCTCCTTAAGTGTGTTTGTTCAGCCCCGCACCTGTAGCTAGTTAGGAATTAAAAAAAAAAAAAAATTAAACTTTATAGTTACCATCTGGTTTGGGTTCTCCTTGAATTGCGCCTCGCAAATAGCGATTTTCAGCAATTTCGCTAATTGCAATTTTTCATGCATTTCATTTGCGGTTATTTTGCGAATTCGCAAATGAAATTGCAGAATCATTGGGAAATCGCAATTACAGAATCACAAAGGGGGTTCCACCTTGATTCTGCGTTTTTATTTGCGAAGTCGCAAAATATATTTTGCGATTTCGCAATTTGGTTACTTTTCTTTTCATGAATTGCAGATCATGGAATTGCAATCGCAATAGCTGTTTTGCAGCTATTGCGATCGCAATTTGTGTTGATGAATCTACCTGTTAGTGTGAAAGGGATGGGCAACGGGTGTTGTGGTGGGTGCTCTGCCGAAACAACCATTGATTTTGACGCTGCCCCCATATTTAAAAGAGTGTCGTAAATATGGAGCAGTACCAAAATTAAGACCAGGGAAAACATGGGTTTAACATGGCCAAAGAAGGAGAAATGCTTTATTTCTCCTCGTTTTTTGCCCTGAGTAAAAACTCCTCGATATGAAGATTCACTTTTGAATACGTCGGACGTTTTCCAATAGAAATTCACGTAGATGGGATACCCGAACCAGATACAGGTTCAGTCCTAGATGTGGCTTATGGCGCTACATCTTTAGCTTATTTGTGAATTACTCTCGCAAAATTCAGCTCTCCATTGAAATACTCAGATCTCTTCCATACAGTGGTATGCAGATTCCAATCTTCTAACACAGCCTTTGGGTTTATAATAGTTATAACGTATTCAAAATTGAATCTTTATATCGAGGAGTTTTTATTCTTTGGATGCCCTGAAGAAGTCCAGATACTGGTGAAACGCGTTGGCTGTATTGCAAAATCCAACAAACAATATGAAATAAAGGAAACAATCTCCAAAGACAACCTCTCTTCTCATTTGTGCCTGCTTGGCAATAGTGCCTCTGCTACCTTTTTTGTTCTTTTTGCCTCTCAGATTATCTGTGTGATAAAAAACACGTATTCTGCCATCACCGCACTTGTGTCAATTTTGGTTGGGGCAGTAGGCCTCAAGCACGATGAGAGTAGCACTTGCTGTGCCCCTCCCAATCTATCAAGACAGCATTACAATGAGACAAGCCTAGGTCAGGGTGCATACGCATGATCCGTGATAGCCCATGACTAAAAATCAGTACCAGGGTTCCCGATATCTATGAAGCTGGAGCACTCAGAGCAGGGGCTCATGGGTGTCACCATGTAGGGGACGCTTATGTCACAACATGCAAATTCCGGTTTACCTCACTATGTAAGTTGGTATTACCACAGTCATTAATTTAATTCCCTTCCTTTTGTTATCTCCAGCCTTGATTGAATCTTGGTGTTCTGATGTGCTCTTACTCTCAGTTGGTCATACCATCTCATGTTACTTCGAATTGGAATTACAGCTATTATTCCTTGCTATGGTGCTAACTTCTCTCTTTGTTTATCCAGGTCGATACGTCAACAGTATTGATATTTTGGTCTTGCGTTATTTTGAACTGTGCATGGAGCACTAAGACCTAAGTTCATCACTTACCTTTCACCACTCATTTGCACTGAGTTCGTTTTCTCTTCGAGCAGCTTTTATTAATATATATATAGCCTGATTTATTGTTGATACAAAAAGGTAATACGAAAAGTTTATGCTTGCTGAACATGCTTTACTTTTTGTCTTGAAAAAGAATCTGAGTTTTCTTTTATTAACTGCTTTGATTTGGATGACTACTTTATGGTCTCCTTGAAAAAAATATTTAGTATTATTTAGTCTTTCAAAAGGAACCTTTATATGCTATATTGTTTATAAAATGTATTGGACCTGTCTCGAACGACACCTTCATTTGTGTTTCAGGACCAATATACACACATCAATCTAAGATATGTCAAAGTGAACTGTTGCTTTGTACCTTCGCATATGCTACTCTAATTCTCAATGATCTAAACTCACTGATGAGGCCTAAATAGGCCTAAACCAGTCTGGAGTTGCAGGACCAAACCTTGTTTGCATATGGACGGTCTATCTCTAGAATGGCATGTGGTGCAAAACAATGAGGGACTGGGAAGAAGCTCGGAGTAAGTACTTATGGCCGATTTTAATTTAAGCATTCCCCCACCATCTTTTTGCTTTTTTCAGTGTGATGCCCTAAGTGCAATAGGAATGCCCAGACGTGGGTCCTGTGCTCACTGTACCATAAAAAGCATGTACTGATGAGCCATACATATGCCAGAACTGCTATGGGGTTGCTTGTGGTTTTAACTGTAAGAGATCTGTTTGCAGTTCAGGCTGATTCGGCTGGAGCAGGATCGAGCCTGCTTTGCATTTGGCTGTTTTCATCTAGAGAGGCATAGTTCTAAGTCCTGAGTAATTACTAGCGCCTGAGATTAGTTCAGGCAGTCGACTCATCACCTTTAGGCCATCTTCAGTGCAACACCCTCTGTGCAACAGGTGTGCCGAGAAATAAGCACCCATTTCGGGCCAGGATGCATTTTACAAATGTCTCTGCCTGAAATTCGACAGCAGGAGGAAGGTAGATGCGTGCGTGAAGCAGGTCGCTTTAAAGATGACCGGTATATAGGTTTATATGAAAATATGCGTGTGGGCGTACCCAGGTATATGTCAGAGGAGTGGTTAGGATAATTCCAGGAAAATGTGCTTAGCGCCACCTCTGGTGTAGGTTAGTGGGTCTTCACTAGCACTTAGAAGTTACAGCACTTTTCAGCATCGCTAAATAACACATGAAGTCCTAGGTAACGAGCACCATGTACCGTAGGTGAAGGAAGTTAACGTGGGGAAGAAAAATGATCTAATTTGTTATATTTTAAAATCGTTTCCTATGTCCAAGCCATTTTTGCAGTGCATACCAAACGCGAACGTAAGTTTTGGAAAACGGCAATTTGGTATATATATTCACTTGTGTGTGTGTTCATTCTGGCTGCCTAAGCTGTGCCAGTCATAAGCTGTGACTGTCTTTCTGTGGAGAAGTGTGGCTCAATGATTAGAGCGGCAGACCCTGATGCAGGGGTCTAACCCGGGACCAGGGTTCAATTCCCCGCCTTGGCGGGTCTTGGGCTCAAAATTCCATGAACCTGATAATTCTCGCCTCGGTGCCTATTCCAATCATGGAGTCCCACTCTGCAACTCTGGGCAATAGCTTGCTTAATCTCCACAACGGCCCCCACAACGCTAAGGATGCCTGGCCTCCACCTTGGCGGTGCCCAGGAGTGGACGCCTCACAAGGAAAGCCAGGATGGGTTCCACAGCGGTATTCGTACAAGCGCCTTGAGACCCTTGCGGGTGAGTAGTGCGCTATACAAGTATCAATTTACATTTTCTTTCTAAATAGTGATTCGAGTGCTTGCAAGTATAGAAAAAAACCTAAACAAACCATAAAATACATGGCATAATTACCGTCACTTTAATGAGTACCTTGCCGGCCACTGGTTGTTAGGCAAGCATACGTGTTATTATATCGAGTAAATATAAATGGTTGAACATTAAAAAAGAGGTGTCATGCTGTCTTGCAGCCCTCTGATCTCACATTCGCCGTTCACTTTCCATCTAACCCACTTTCTCTCAACTCTTTCTCAGCTTTTGCCTGCACCAGGGATTCAGTGCTGCATAAACTTCCAGAAAATAATCACATTTCACATGTCACTGTCACCCCACACTCAATGTCATAACTCCGATTCTGAACGCTCTACACGTTTTTTCTCTAGTATAAGAAACTAATAAAAATAATGTAATTACAATTTCTGTCATTGCAGTTCACGAACAGAAATTTCTTGTGTTGACTTAGCACTGTCAACCCAAGATATATACCTTCCTCTGTGCTAGCCGTGATGCCTTCCCATCCCATATTCTTAACGTATCCCTGTTTATCACTGCCAGAATCACGGTTATTGACGAAGCATTAGAAGTGATGGCATCGTATCCCCTTTAATCTTAGCAATATGCCCCAACCATACCTGCAAGAGGAATAAGATAGGGGCTGGTTACGAGTCTGAAGGTCCATGGATCGCCAGGCCAGGGGCATCTTAATTTGTGGGCCCTTGGCCAAACGTATTTTGGGGGCCCCTGTTCGGATCAGCTTTGAAACTGTGATCTAGTTTAAGATCTTCATACCCTCTTTGGCCAGGTCACTAAGAGTGCACAGGCACACTGGTCCAAATTCAAAATGTTTACATCTAATTTTCTGGGATAGTAATTCGTGTTTTCATTATTACAACACAGCAGCAGCTCACTAAAATTACTGCAAACAACCTCTGTGACACCCTCCCATTTTTCACAAGTGAGATCCTGTTTGTCTCTAAAACAAACTTTCTTATGCAAGTTGCATGAAACATAAACCCAGCATTTGTCTGCAAAATGTCTGTAATAGACACACACATATTACCCACATTAAAAATACATTAAAGGAAAGCTCTATTTGCAACAGTCTGTGTAGGAACTATTCAAGGTCATAAGGGCAAACAGCGCTGTCTCTATCAGGGGCCCCCTGAAATACTGGAGCCCTGGGCCAGAGCCCACTTTGCCTATGCCTTAAAACGTCTCTGCGCCAGACTTGCCATAGCGGTGGTCCGACCGATGGATTACAACTTTCTGCGTTGTTATAGCGGTGGACAACCGGCTGCTCCAGGGAACAACTATCAGTGGCGGCCTTAGGCATGTGCAACCTGTGCACCTGCACAGGGCCATCAAACCCCAGGGGCCACCACGCCAACATATATCCTTAATATAATAATCCTCTGAGGATGGATACAGGTTTGCGTGGCGGCGCCTGGCAGGGATTTGGCAGCCTCCGGCTCTGTTCTACTTCCTAACACCCTGACACCCCGCCCACCCCCCCTTCACTGGCCTACGCGCTCCGCCCCGCCCGGACCCCCTCTTCCGGGGCCCCTACCTACGCTCCCTGCCCAGGGCCACCATGAGCCTAGAGCCGCCCCTGCAACTATTACAATTATTACATGTAATATGAGTACTTGAAAGCATTGACTGAATGTCCCTTCAATTAAGAATACCATGTTTGACACTTTTTTCATACTTTGCATACCGAAATAAGTTTTATAGCATTATAATGAACATCATTAACTATTTATGTATATTGCGGTGTTTTGAAATTTGTACATTTTGCTAATGCAAGCAGAGCATCATATAATCACACACATACCTTTACATGATTTCCTTAGTATTATGGAACTTGTGTCCTTTTTCAGGTATCCCTTTTGATGGTATCAATACAGATCAGAGACTGGCTGCTAATTAGAGATGATAATTTCTTAAATGCGGTCCTCATGCCCATCATTTTGATGGAATATCGGAATTGGTATATGCAAATACTTCAAGTAATAATTTTAATATGTAACATTAAATATTCCACCATACATCAGTGTGGGGGCTGAACCCCAATAATCACCTGAACGCCAATTTCTTGAACACCCAGATTTTTTCCTAATCAATTCAGCTCCATAAATCTCCAGTTGATCTAGTGGTAAAAGACTGCATCGCTCATTAAGAAAATAAACATTTAACAGAGTAGGGCAGGATAAATATGGAAGCCTTAATTACTGAGTTCTAAATCAAGAATAAGGCAAAAACAGATTTATTACAAAATTATGAATAAATGTGATACACAGAATAATGCATGAATCACCATGATGGCCTAAATACAGAAATACTGAGCCATAAAACTAAGTACAAATCACTAGTTAGGCAAGTATAGATGACAACTTAAGAGTGAATCTCATAAAGTGCACTGAAAGCATCCCAATAGAAAATCTTAAAACAAATTGAGAGTCTCAGAAAGAAAAATGGAAAGTTGCTCCTAAAAATGAGGAAAACACTGAGCAGGACTAAGCCAAATCAAAAGTCAAGCAAAGCCATCCACTTCCAAGACCCAGGAGTTTTTATACACGATGTATGCAAACTATTGATAGATTCTGCAAATTCAGCATGGTATGATCATGGTTAGAGTCACATTAGCTTCTAATCAAAACTATTGGAGTAGCTAGAACAAATGCTTTAAAGGACTCTTTTTTTTTTATAGGAATGTGAAATCCTACTCAATAGTCAGGTCGAATTTTATATTGATATTTTAAAAATTATGCTTGTGCCTTTCTGACAGTATTCAGTGTTACCTGTATTCAGTGTCACCTGACTGTTGATGGCTCCCCATTTGGTAAGATGTGAATTGCTCCCAGACAGTGGGATAAGGCCTTTGGCATGGGAATATGTATTTCCTCACTGGGCAGGATTGCTTGGGTGCCATGCCTCTTCCTGAGTTTCAAATGATGCCTGCTCCGTCACTGGCAGGTGCAGCTGACACCTAGGCCTGCATCCGAATTGTCTTCATAGTCAACCTGTCTCCAAACTCAGAGGGAGCTACTTCAGAACTGGATCGGAGTGACCACAAAGGTCCTCTGTGTGGGCACAGGGTGCTCTGCACAGGGAAAGAAAGGTTTTGCCACATTGGTTTTAGGTATAGTGTGTCACTGTGGTATAGTTTGCACTGAAAAATGGAAGTGACCCAGTGACACTTCCAGTAAGAAACCGGAATTGAGGTGAGCAGTCTTGCTGCCACCTCTCTACTTAAATTGATGCCTGGCTCGACGCACAGCGGATGCTCGAGACAACCAGGCATTCTCAGGTCAGTGTGCCCGGTGCTGCAGCCTATGAAGGGCTCTTGTTAAGGGCTCCAACATTTAAGTATTTACATTTTGTTTTTTATGGTCTCCATTACTGCTTTAACCTATTTTATAAAACACTCACCTCTTGCTGTGTGCACAGACAGCGTCCCGACCCGGTCCTTAGACGGTTCTTCCCATTAGAGTGGAGATAGGTCACGCTCATGAAAGTGACTCAGTGACACTTCCGGTAAGAAACCGGAATTGAGGTTAGCAGTCTAGCTGCCACCTCTCTACTTAAATTGATGCCTCGCTCGACACCCAGCGGATGCGCCGCCTGTGCGCCGAAAGCACGCCCGCCTATGCCTGTCCACGCCTGGACATTGCCAGGAGCCAGACCCCCTGCCGATTTTCCCTAAAATGCTGGTAGTAATATCGACCGATGCCCCTACACAATCTATGAACTTTTAAAATTAAACACAGCTATTCTAACTTCTGTAGGCATCCACCTTACTCTTCACTCACTACACCCTCAGTTCTAGAAGGCCCTTTCTCATGCAGATTTTGCAGATTTCAGAGTATGGAACTAGAACACCTTCTGGCCATTAGTTAAACTCCTGGTCAGAAAAAGAGCCAAATCCACGGCACTAACGAAATTAATTGCTCTTGCCAGACCCTTGACGACAACAAAGGCTGGAATTTCTTCTTGGTCAATGTTAGATCTTTGCCCAAACACGCAGTCAACATTTGGGACCTGCTTTCATCTAAAAAACCCTTACTGGGTTTTTGACTGAAACCTGGATTTAACCAAGTTCAAACCCTACAATTGTGGTGGCACTTCCAGAAGGATATCGCATTCAAAAACCTGACAGACCACGCAGGACGGGTGGAGTTATAGCTATTATTCATGAAGATTATATATTGAGAGAATGACCTCCGGCATAGTGATCCTAAAGTTCCTGGACCTGGGGCAACTCAAGACTTGGGGGTCCCCTAGTATTACAGAGCTTGTCTTATGGGACTGGCTCATAATATACTTTTAGCAGGACATATGGGGCAGGATAAGACCTTTGTCAGGCTTACCTTCCACTTCAATTGACCCTGAGTAAAGACAGCCTCAGATATATTCTATAGGCTGTGTCTCACCTGCCAGGCCAGTGGGAAAGCAGGGAAAAATCTAAACGCTCCCCCTGGATTACTTACCCGTCATTTGAACCCCCTTTGAAAGGATGAACATTGATATTGTTGGACCCCTGGACCCTAAAACTGCCCTGTGCAACAGGTTTATCCTGTTTTTGGTGGGCCATGCCACTAGATACACAGAGGCCATTCTTCTAGGGTTGGTGATTGCACCTGCAGTGGCCAGGGCCCTGATGGGGATTTTTAACCGGGTGGGGTTCATCAAAATAGCGGTGTCTGACAGAGGGACCAACTTCATGTCAGCATACATGGATTACTTGTGGGATGAATGTGGGATAACCTATACGTTCTCCACAGCCTATCACCCCCCAGACCAATGGGTTTGTTGAGAGATTCAAAAAGACCCTCAAGGGCATGATTATGGGCCTACCTTAACCCATGAGGCAGTAGGGGGATGTGCTCTTGCCATGCCTACTCTTTGCCTACATGGAGGTGCCACAGCAATGAGATGGGGTTTTCCCCTTCGAGCTCCTCTATGGTCACCCGGTGAGGTGACCTCTCAGTCTGATCAAGAAAGGTGGGCCCAATCTTCCTAGAAACCTCTCCAAAATGCAGTTAGCTACATGCTAGCTTTCTGAAGCCAGACCCAGACATTCTGGAAGAAGGCCTCTGAGAGCTTGGAAGCCATCCAGGAGGTAATAAAACTCCGGTGTGACCAGAAGGGCACCATGGTAGAGTTTCAGCTTGGCCAGAAATTATGGGTGATGGAGTCAGTGGAGCCCAGGGCCTTTCATGACTGTTGATCAAGACCGTAAGTGGTGATGGAGCAGAAGGGAGAACCCACCTACCTGGTGGACCTAAAAAGCCCTCGAAACCCCCTAAGGGTGCTCTGTATCAATGATCTCAAGCCACACTTTGGGAAGCCTGAGGTCACCATGCTCCTGTTGACAGATGATGGGATGGAAGAAGTGAGTGCACCTCTTACTGACCACCTACTCTCTAAGAAGCACAACGGGTCAGTAGATGGTGTCAGCCTCTCTTATACATTGACTCCTGAACAGCAGAGGGACTGTCACCAGTTGTTGCATCAATTTTCCTCCCTGTTCTACTTCAGCCCGGGGCTTACACACTTGTGTACCCTTGACATTGATACTGGAGACTGTATGCCTGTTAAGAACAACATTTACAGGTTGTCGGAGAAGGTGAGAGCTAGTATGAAGGAAGAAATCTCCAAGATATTGGCATTATGGGTGACTGAGTCCTCCAGAAGTCCCTGGTCCAGCCCAGTTGTGCTGGTGCACAAGGAAAACACACTGGGCACCACCCCAGAGCTTGGTTTTTTGTGTATACTACAAAAGACTCAATTCATTCACCAAGACTAATGCTCAAATCATTCCCCGAGCTGATAAGCTCATAGACCGGCTGGGGCTGCTAAGTTCCTCAGTACCTTTGATCTTACATCAGGGTACTGTCAGATTGCCCTGACTTTGGGAGAAAAAGAGAGGTTTGTATTCTTGACCCCAAAGGTCCACTTCCAGTTTTGGGTGATGCCCTTTTGCTTAAGGAATGCTCCTGCTACCTTCCAGAGGCTGGTGTCCAGAGGCTGGTGAACAGGGTCTGGATGGGAAGGAGGCATTCTCTGTTGCTTACCTAGATGACATAGCTGTCTTCAGCTTTATCAAGGTCGGTAAGTGCCAGATAGGTCAGAGAGCTGTGGTATATCTGGGCAACATGGTCAGGAGGGGCTCCAGGCCAAGATTGAGACTGAGTGTCGAGCGGCGCTTTTAGTACTTTCCCACAATATCAACCATTAAATAGAATTCTTCATGTGTCCCACAGTGGGGATCTTCAGCCTCTTAAACGTTCAAAGCAGTTTTCATACCTGACTAGACACACTCTTTATTCATCATACAGTGTACAAACTTACTCATGCATGAGTTTGTGCCTGACTGGCAAACCTCTTTGCATACCTGTTAGACCTGCCAGCCTTACTCCTCCATTTTTTGCTGATCTTGTTTTGTTGGCTCTAGGAATCTGTGTACTTTACCACTGCTAACCAGTGCTAAAGTGTGTGTGCTCTCTCCTTAAAATATGGTTGAATTGGACATTTAATTTACTTATAAGTCCCTAATAAAAAGATACTACATGTACCTAGGGTCTCTAAAGTACATGCTACTAGTGGGCCTGCAGACCTAATTGTGCCACCCACTTACGTAGCACTGTATACATGGCTCAGGCCTTGCATTGAAGCCTGTGTGTGCAGTTTTAAAACTACCATTTTGACCTAGCAAGATAAACCTCTTTGCAGGCCCAAATCTCCCTTTTCAATTCATATAAGTCACCCCTAGGATAGTCTCTACACAGCCATGAGGGCAGGGTGCCAGGCATTTAGAAAGTTAGACATGTACTTATTAGTTTTACATGTCCTGGTAGTGAAATACTAAAGTTGATTTTCACTACTGTGAAGCCTGCCACTCCCATGGAATAAAATTGGGTTGCCTTATTACATTTAATAAGTGATGCATAAATACTTTACATATCGCTTTTAAGTTAAGCCTGACTGCTTTGGTGTCACACTACCAGAGGGTTAAGTACAGGTTAATTTGGAGTTTGCTTGTGGTTCACCGTGATAGGAATTGTAGATGCTGCTTGAATAGGGTTTCACCCCAACCACCTCCCCCCCCCCCCCCCCGCAACCAGTAACCCTTTTTCCTGCTATAAATTTGTGATTTAGATTCACAAATGGCTTCATTTACAAGCCGAAATTCACAAAAAGTTATTTGCACTGCTAAGTGTATTTACTCACCTGTAGGTACATTTCTTCACATGATTGAGTTCATGGTGTGCGAGAGTGGGAACACCGGCAAAGGTTGTAAGTACCTCACGGCAGGTTTCAATTAACGGGGTCCCAATTCTAGGGGATGTCAAAGCACAATTTAAAGTGATAAATTCACAGGGACAATGGACTTACTTTTAGTTCAGCAGCAATCAATAGTCATCAGTGCAATATATGGTCCTAATAAGGACGGTTACAGTCTTTTTGATCAATCGGTCATTGAGCTTACCACAGAGGTGGTTTCACTCAGTGATTTTAACTGTATATGGATGACAGAATAAATACAACTAATCTCGAATGACTAAAATTCTGAGAGCAAAAATCAGGATTAAGGAGGTGTTCGTTCTTGATGATGTATGGCAATTGCTTAAGCCACAGGAATCTGGGTTTGTGCATTTCTTTTCAGTTCGCAAATCATATTCCCCTACAGACATGGCCCACATTTGATATCAAGATCTAAAATTGAAATAGGTTCTATGCCAATTTGTGACCACAATTGACTTACTATCGGAAACAGAATAGGGGATGAGATTGAGTGTAACAAAAGATGGACGTTCGACGGGACCTCGGTGTTGGACAGTGAGTTTATATAATATATGTCTCTATTTATTAGGGTTTTGCTGGATATGAATATTAATACAGCCCATATAGAGAGTTTTAGGGCAGTTTTAAGATGCATAAATGAGGTAAGATTATTAAATGTAGGTATGAATAGGCATATGCATGGGGGCGAGGCGACACATTCAAAGAACAACTTCTTGAGACTCCTCATGCTACAACGAGCCAATATTTCGGTGCTAAAACTGAAATGGAATTCTGCATACAAATGCTGTCTTCAGGGCCCTTACTGGACATGACATTAGGGATAAAGTAGCACTGGCCTTTTTATTGCAAATGGGTAATGCAATGCCTCAATAATCACGGCTATTAAAGACGAGGGAGGTAGAAAAATGTACGAACCAGCTAAAATCCAGACTCCATTTAAGAATGTTTATGAGCTGCTTTGCACTGAACAAGCTTCTTGTAGTCAGCAAGAAATTACTCAGTATTATAATAAAATTACTCCACAGTGCTTAGGTATGAAGCAGCAATACTGCATGCAGGCTTCTACCTTCTGGCCAAGCTGCAGGTGAGGACAATATCCCTTTGGACTTTTACAAATATTTTAGAAAACATTCGTGCAACTATGATAGTAAGGATACCTGCTGGAGGCGACCATGTTCAAGGAGAGTCTCATTCGTGGAACCCAGTTAAATCAGGATTTTCTTATAAAGGAATATACTTGAGGAGGACTGTGAATCATATTGGACAATTTCTGATTAATGCAGATGTTAAAATATACTCCAAAGCATTGCACAATTAGCTAGTTAACGACAACATGAGTTTACTCCTGAGCATGATACCACCATGCATATTAATAATGTTATTGCTATGTTTAATGCTGCCAATGCTCCGGATTAAAGGCCAGTATAATCCTACCTGATGTTGGATTCATAGAGGTTTTTGTGATCTCTTATTGTAAAAGTGAGTTTCCTTGCCAGGAGGCGAATTTCCCTGCCAGGAAAGCTAGAATTATTCCTATGGGGTTAGCATCCGACAGTCTACTATTAACTTGTGCCCTATTTTGCCGATGCTCTTAGCAATTTATCCAGAACGTTCTCTTCAGTGAATGCTTCTGAATTCCAGAATATAATGTGTATACATTAATAACCTAAGGGGCATATATTCAAAATGAAGTGCAGGAGCGCTGCGTTAGCCGTGCTGCCTTAACGCCACACTCCTCCACTTCAGAAACGCAGGGCTGCACAGTATTTACAAGAATACGGTGCAGCCCTGCGTTTCACCCTGCGCTAGCACCAATGCAGGGACTCTTGCACCATTGTGCAAGGATGCCTGTGTTGCAGGGAAAGATTGTTTATGTGCAGTAAGGTGTCTCTTCCTGCACATAAACATTCACTAATGGTGTTTTGTAACTTCTACCTGTGCTGCAAAATGCAGCATACATAGAAGTAGCAACGCAACATTATTTCTGTGCCGAAAGGGACGCAATGGCGTTTTGCTGTTTCTATGTGTGATGGACAATGCTGCACACATATAAACAGCAAAAATGACGAGAAATAAAGCATTTCCCCTCATTTTGCCAGGGTTAGACCAGGTTTTTTTTTGCCTTAATTTTGGTGCTGCCCCATATTTACGCCACCCTTGTTAATATGGGGCAGTATCAACATCAATGGGTATTGCAGTGAAACACCCACCTCAACACCCATTGCCCTTCCCTTTCACACTAAGTATAGCGTGAAAAGGGGCCTTACTTACAAGGCAGAGGTAAGCCACATTAAGGGGCATACTTAGAAGCCCCTATCGCCATCACAGCGTCACTATGAGTGAGGTTGTAATGGCGATAGGGGCCTCGCCTTATTTACAAGGCAGCGTTAAGCCACTTAACGTGGCTTAATGCTGCCTCGTAAACAAGGCACACTTTCATGCTGTATTTAGCGTGAAAGGGGAGGGCAATGGGTGTTGCGGTGGGCATAATAATAAGAGGCAGCACCAAAATTAAGACTAGGAAAAAACTTGTCTTGAACAGGCGAAATGAGGAGAAAATCTTTATTTCTTCCTGTTTTTGCTGTTTCCATGTGTGCTGCCTTGTGCAGCACACATAGAAACAGCAAATTGCCTATGATTGGTTATGTGCAGGAAGAGCCCCCTTCCTGCACATAAACAATATATTTTTTTAAATGCTGTTTTGCAACTTCTATGTGACCAGCACACATAGAAGTTACAAAATGGCATTTAAAGATTGATTTTGTGCAGGATGGGGGACCTACCTACACATTGATTTGATTTGGAATTTGTATAGCGCTTGAATGCCCAGAATGCAGAGTTTTGACTTGCTTCTGAAAACTGAGGAGGTTGGAACAATTCTTAATAGGCATGGGTAGGGCTTTCCAGACCGTAGCTGCCTTCAGTAAAAAAAACTCCTACCACCCCAAGCCATAAGCTTTGCTCTATGGGTGGAAAATAACATTGCATCAGAAGATCTGAGCTTACTGCCTGGGGAGGGCGAGGCCAATTTTTCGTGAAAATAGCTTGGTCCAGAGTTATTCAATGCTTTAAATGTTATGCACATTGTATTACACTCTAGACATTTTGCTATGGGTCGCCAGTGCAGATTCACCAGTGTTTGGGCTGCTGACTTATGTTTAGGAATTCCGGCAAGAAGTCGGGCTGCCGCGTTTTGTAGTGTTTGTAGTTTTTGTAATGACATTTTCTGGATACTGATTTCCATAGTTCAGCTTGGTCAGAGTAAGGGAGGCGACAACTGATTTTTGGAGTTCATTCGGGATGAAAGGACTGATTTTCTTTATTCGTTTTAGTGTATAAAATACAGAAGAAGATAGTGTTTTTACTTGGTGGTCAAAGTGGAGCTTATCATCAAAGATAACTCCCAGGTTCCTTCCTTTCTGAGCAGGCCTTGGTAAGGGGCCACCAGGTTGGCGACCAAACAGATCGGTTATTTCCGAACAGTAGCATCTCCGATTTGTCAGAATTCAATTTTAGGCCATTTGTTTTCATCCAATGATTGATTTGAGCCACACAGGAGCAGAATCTATGGCCCACTTCTTCCTGATCTTTGGAGATTCACACCAATATTTGTGTATCATCGGCGTAAGACACAACTGAGAACCCTAAGGACTTTATCAGTTTAACTAGGGAGGCGACGTATAAATTGAAAAGGGTGGGGCTTAGTGAAGAGCCCTGCGGCACCCCACATGGCAAACTGAATTGTTGTGATGTATAGTTGCCCAAGGCAACATGATTTCTTCTATTTGTTAGAAAGTCTTTCAGTTAAGTCAAGGCTACGCCTCTTATGCCCAGCTCCCTTAATCAGTTAATCAAGATAATGTGGTAACCATGTCAAAAGCCGCCGAGAGATAGAGTAACATCAGGACAGCTTGACTACCATCATCCATGGTCCATCTGATCTCTTCAGAGGCAGCAAGCAAGGCAGTTTCTGTGCTGTGAGCCTTTCGGAAACTGTATTGGGAGGGGTCCAGCAGATTATTGCTGTCAATGCAGGCCATCAATTCATTATTTAATGCTTTTTCAAGTACTTTGGCTGGGAAAGGAAGTCTGGAGATGGGCCTATAGCTACTGGGATTCTGGGAGTCCAGGTTGCTTTTATTCAATTTGGGTAGGATTGATGCCACCTTCCATTCAGTGGGAATATGTCCTGTGCTTAGCACTTTATTGAGGATTTGTGTGAGTTGTTCTTCAAAATTCCTTGGAGCTAAATGTATAATTTTAGGGGGGCAGGGTTCTAATGGGGACCCTGATTAGCATGCCGTTTTGAGTTTCAAAACCTGCTCTCTGTCAAGGGAAGAGAACCTCAGTGACTTTACTTTGAAATAAGCTTGCAAGGGTATCGCAAAAGGTTTTATTTGCTGTGCTATCATTTTTTGTTACCATTTTTGATCATTTAGTTATCATACTAAAAAGTTACTTGGCTGAGTTTTCAGCCGAAATAATTTTTTCAGGAAAGTATTTTGTTTTCTCCCTATCAAAGTTTTATATTCGATTATGGCTTTTGTGTAAGTCACTCTAGCTAGAGGATCATATTCGGATCTCCAGATTCGTTCTAGTCTTCTACATGTTTGTTTCTGTGACCTTAGGCTCTTGGGGAATAAGGGTTCAGACGGGGTGCTGCACCGGTGTTTCTGCACTTTTTTGGGTATTACAAAGTTCATGGCCATAAACAATCTTCCACTCAACACAGGTACCCTTGCACTACAGTGCAAGGGTACCTGTGTTGGCGCTAACAGCAAACACAAGGAGATGATGGACGGAGAGCTGAAACTTTTCAGACACTCACCCTCAGTCACAGATCTGGGTTGAATCCATCATCGTTCTTTAGCTCACTTCACCACACCAGTTTGGTGCTAAAGTTAGTGCCAGCGCAGGGGGAAACCCTGCGTTTCTAACGTGACGAAGCGTGTTGTTAGCCTTCTTGGCTTAACAACATGCTTTGCCACTTTATTGTAAATATGTCGCAAAATCTCTCGCACTCATCAAGAGAGTGAACAAGAAGCTGAAAATGTTGGTAAAGTATCAGGTTACAAAGTTTATTTCAAATAAAACTCACGTAATCGCAAACCACTTAATTCCTGGGCTTGATCATCATATTGTTAAAGAAGCCATTTACTTAGCCATTAAGATTAGTAGCTTCATAAATCAAATTTTACAGTTAATTGATGAACCTTTATTAAAAAATGCATTTCATTCTTTCACAATTGGAACAGACTACCCACATCTCTGGTAGGTCACTGTAGTCTCATTAAAATGAATATTTTCCTAACATATTGTATCTATTTCTTTCATTCCTTTGATTATTCTCAATACTTTTTCCAGAAGCTAGATTCAGCTATTGGTAATATCCTTTGAGGGTACAGGGAAGTCTCAAGGCGATTCATATTCCTAGAACCCAGTACAGAAAGACCGATGAGCCCTGCTGGAATTTAAGTTGTAGTTTATTATTATTATTACTGGGCGTCAATGTCACAACGAATAGGTGCTCAATACTGGATGATTCTAAATAGTCAACTCCGTATGATGCTAGGGTACTAATGTTAGTTGTTTTCTTCTGAAATATTTTGACCCCAAATATTTTAAAAAGGTCCCAAAGCTTATTGAAGCTGCACATTAGGTTTGGATTTTATGGAGCAGTACTTTTCATCTTCCACTATTAGCATTCTTGAGGTGTTTAATGATCCAGTGTGTCGTTGTTGGGGACTGAATGGGGTAACTCAAATGAATAATCTTTTTGAGGATGTGGTATTTCGAAAATGTTTTTAATTACTGTTGGTATTTTTTTCACCAAATCATTTCTTTTATAAAAGTAGGCAGATATGAGATTTCTTAAATGCATTTGGGAGACATAATATTGGTATGAGCAGAAACCCAATTGTAGAATTATCACACGATCAGTCACAAGGTTTAACGATTAGACACTTGGGGCCAGATGTAGGTGGGAGATTTTGGCCATTTACCGGCCGGTAATGGCCGAATTCGGCCGTTACCGACCGGTAAATGGCCATGGAGATGTAGGGGGATAAAAAACATGCATTTTTGGTAATTTTACCGAATTGGTAATTTTACCGATTCGGTAAAATTATAGAATCGGTAAAATTACCGATTCTGTATATTTTACCGAATCGGTAAATATACCGGTCGGTAAAATTACCGTAAATGCATGTTTGGTATGTAGGTGCCAATTTTAACATTGACACAGGGCTTTGAAAATCGGTAATTGTGTGCATGTACACCTGTGCCATGTGGCACACAAGCCTAAAACAGGGGTGCCAGAGGGTGTCAAAGTGACACCCTCTGCACCCTAGCAAAATTCGGTATTTACCGATTCGGTAAATACCGAATCGGTATTTGATATTGAATCCTATGGGCTTCTAGGCCCATAGGATTCAATAGCAAATAGCGATTCAGTATTTACCGATTTTTACCGATTCTGTAAAATTTACCGAATTGGTACCTACATTAGAAATACCTACTCTTAATTACCGAATCGCTATAATTCGGTAATTAAGAGTCGGTATTTCTGGTTTTGCTACATCTGGCCCTTAGGACCATATTTGCTAAGCCATTGCATCGCTCTTGTGTTGTGCAAGGCGACAGAGGGTAACGCAAAGGTTCATTTCTGATTTACAAAGCCACACAAGGCCTGATTTACATGGGCTTGCATGACTTTGTATAGAAATATAATGCAACACAGAAAACATGCACTAAATTATATTCTTCAGAGGTCGTCATTCTATGGATGGAGCGTTGGTGTTCTTGTGCATCCACACATGGAGTTCACACAATTCCAGATTTACTAAGGTTTGCAAAGCTCGAATTGCATGAACTTGGTTCACAAACCACAACTAATCTGCTCTCCTTCCTGCTCAAAAACAGTTCTGCACATAACGCAGTCATCCTTGCACAAGTGTGTAACGATGCCTGCGTTGCCGCTAGGCAGCCACAAGTGCACCAGTGCTAAGATAGAACTGAAGAGCTCTGTATCTTAGTAAATACGGCGCTCTTCAGCACTCTTCCATTCATGCAACTTGCCTTGCTGCACTGAGTTGCTTAAAATCAACACTGGAAAGGTGAGCGCTCTTGTGAAGACACTGGAGTGCTCCAGGCTTTTAATGGCTGGTTGAAGCCTGGAGCATCAACATTTCAATGTTTCTTTACAGCTGTTGCTGTGACGAAGCCCGAGGGAATTTCTGTACCCTCGAGCTCCATGAGGTCTTTGTTTCTACAAAGTAGAACATTCTGCCCTATATGGGAGGAATGTTCAAATATCCTTAGAGCCTCCATAGCGAATCGACTGGCCATTAAAGGCCCGCTACCTTGTTAAAGGCCCTCGCTGAACGCTGGAGCGGGACTTTAATAGCCGGTAGAGACCACTATGTTGGGCTCTAAGGCAATAGCAAATCTACCTATTAGGTCTTAAATTTTGGAATTGATAGAAGGTGGTTGAACAGCAACTGTTATAGTGTGTTCGAACAAACTGGGAAAGTTCTCAAAATGCTCAAACTATAGCAATTTGATTTACAAAGACCATCATATGTTTAAATGTTCCAATTTTTAAGTTCCAGTAGTATAAAGTTTTCAATTGGTTGTACTTTACGCTATATAATGATAATGCATTTCAAGGGGCATATTTACAAGCCCCTATAGCCAACACATCACAAAGTGGCGTTGTGTTGGCAATAGGGACTTATTCACAAGGCAGCATTAAGCCACTTAATGCGGCTTAACACTGCCTTGTAAATAAAGCACCCTTTCACGCTGTACTTAGCCTGAAAGGGGAAGGCAATGGATTTTGCGGTGGGTTTTCAACGGCAACATCCATTGATTTTGACGCTGTTCCCTATTTACAAGGGTGGTGTAAATAGGAGGCAGCATAAGATTAAGACCACAGAAACCCCGGTCTTAAACAGGTGAAACGAGGAAAAATGCTTTATTTCTCCATGTGGGCTGCCTTGTGCAGCACACAGAAATAGCAAATTGTCTATGATTGTTTATGTACAGGAAGGTCTCCCTTCCTGCACATAAACAATTACGTTTTGCGCCTTCTATGTATGCTGAATTAAGCAGTGCACATAGAAGTTTCAAAATGCAATGAATGATTGTTTATGTGCAGGAAGGCAGACCTTCCTGCACATAAACAATCATTTCCTCCAACGCAGACACCCTTGCACTATGGTGCAAGGGTGCCTGCGTTAGCGCTAGGCAGCTGAAATCATTCCTGTGAATACGGCACATCTCTGTGTTATCTGAATGGAGAAGCGTGGCGTTAGCAATGTATGCTTAACGATACGCTTCTCCATTCTGTTGTAAATATGCTCCCAAAAATGTTTTAGATGTGGCTATAAACCAGCTGATGATATACATATATTTGTTGAGTGTGCAAACATGGTTGACTATTGGACTTAATGCTGCTGCTCTTTTCAGTAGAGATCTGTTTCTTACAACTCAGAGTATGATGCTCAGAAATGATAAACATATTCCAAGTAAATATAACGCATTCAGGACACCGTGCGAGGGCATGGAAAATAAGCCCCCAACATTGACGTGGTGAGGTAAGCTATGTTATTATTATGAAGTTAAAGCAGCAATTCTGAGTGTAAATGTCCATCTTGGTGGTTGCAACTTTATAAAATATGGGTGCCATTTATTCAGCATAGACAATTGATTCTTCATTGATTCTAATATGTTTTGTCATGTTTATATAATTTTCATAGCAATAATCTTTTTTGTAATGGATGGATTGCAGTAGACGTGAGGTGTGGTCAATGTCTATTGAATTGTATATATGCGTTTTTGGGTAGTAAAATCATAAATGTGACTTTAGGGTGGTAATGTCGAGGGAACACCCCTAAAATAGCTGGGGGATCAGATGAAGGAGTAGATGCTAAATGTAAGTTGTTTTGCAGAAGGAAAAAGGAACTAAGTGCCTTTTTTCAAATGTACGTATGTGATATTTCCAAATGGGTAAATATAATTCTGACAATTGCATGCAAAACAATGTAATTAGATTTATTTATTTGTGCAAACTCGATTCATAGTTGGAATTTACTAAAAAGAATTGCATGTAATTTGTGCCTCAACATATGAGGTCACGTTTTGAACTGTAGTAATCAGAAATATGCTACTTCATCTGCAAATTATAACAACATGCATGTTGTTCCCTGTCCCTTTCATCTTGTGTTTGGTGAGGAGCTAGAAAAAAAGGCATCACATTTTATCACTAATAAGCCAATCAACAGTGGATGAATGCGTACAGCGTACCCACCAAACGTCCCATAGGTAAACCCCATTATGAGAACCATGTTATTCTTATTTTGGAGAGTAAGCTCTTACAATTTCTCTTGCTGTTTTCACCATTCAAACTGTAGCCTTTTGAAGATACCCAGTCTTTATAGAATGCTGAACCCTCACCCATCTTTGGGTGACTTGCTACATTATAGCTCATGTGTCTCACTTGTGTTGAGTCAGTCAGTTAGTAACAACTTTATTCGATCCAGATAAATTAGACCATAAAAGTAGAGTAAAAAGTCATTTCATCACAAGGGGGCTCATCCAGAGAAAGATGGCCGACGGAGCAGGAGCTTGCTAAGAGCTCCCGGTGCTTGGGATCCCACTTGTTGGATTTATCCCTGTCAGCACCCACCGCTCCGTGGAAACCGACTACATAAGAGTAATAGGATTACAACCAGCATATTTTTATTTTTATTTTTATTCTCTCCACCTTGTACGGCGGAGGGCTGAAACCCACTCGTCTCTCAATCCGGATCGCCTCCATCGCGCTGCTGGACTGTGCAGCTGAAGCCCCGGGAGCCTGCCGAGCCTCCTTCTCCCTGCGGACCAGTGCTGCGATCGGCAGAGGAGCCCCCGCGGCGCCGGAGGTCAGAGAGGCCCCCTCCCGCCGCTTCATGGATGAGGACACAGGCTGTGGTGCCGGGAACAATCGCGCTGCTGGACTGTGCAGCTGAAGCCGACCACCCCGCTGCACCGGAGCACCTGAGAGCTGACTCTGGGCTAAGCGGCCGAGGCTTCCTGCGCCCGCCTCAAGGCGCTGGTCTGGAGACACAGGCTGTGGTGCCGGGAACAATAGCGCTGCTGGACTGTGAAGCCGACCACCCCGCTGCACCGGAGCACCTGGGAGCTGACTCTGAGCTAAGCGGCCGAGGCTTCCTTCGCCCGCCTCTAGGCGCTGGTCTGGAGACACAGGCTGTGGTGCCGGGAACAATAGCGCTGCTGGACTGTGCAGCTGAAGCCGACCACCCCGCTTCACCGGAGCACCTGAGAGCTGATTCTGGGCTAAGCGGCCGAGGCTTCCTTCGCCCGCCTCAAGGCGCTGGTCTGGAGATACAGGCTGTGGTGCCGGGAACAATCGCGCTGCTGGACTGTGCAGCTGAAGCCGACCACCCCGCTGCACCGGAGCACCTGAGAGCTGATTCTGGGCTAAGCGGCCGAGGCTTCCTTCGCCCGCCTCAAGGCGCTGGTCTGGAGACACAGGCAGTGGTGCCGGGAACAATCGCGCTGCTGGACTGTGCAGCTGAAGACGACCACCCCGCTGCACCGGAGCACCTGAGAGTTGATTCTGGGCTAAGCGGCAGAGGCTTCACCCGCCTCAAGGCGCTGGTCGAGGCCACGAAGCCGGACCCCTCCCGCCCGCCCCACAGCACCGGAGGATCAAGAGAGCCCCCCCCCCCCCCTCCCGCCCGCTTCGAGGCGCTATCGCTGAGTGCTCTGCCTGGTCGTGACGAGGCCACGAAGACGGACCCCTCCCGTCCGCTCCACAGCACCGGAGGATCGAGAGAACCGCCCCTCCCCCCCTGCTTCAAGGCGCTGGTAGAGGACACGAAGACAGACCCCATCCGCCCGACCCACAGCACTGGAGGATCAAAGGAGGCCCCCCCCTCCCGCCCGACTCAAGGCGCTGGTCGAGGCCACGAAAACGGAGACGGACCCCGCCCGCCCGCCCCACAACTCCGGAGGGCTGAGTGAGCCCCCCCCCCCTCCCCCTCCCGCCCGCTTCAAGGCGCTATGCGTTGGGTGCCTTGCCTGGCCGGAACCGCTGGGTCATCGATCAGAATGAGGCCATGACAGCGCCCCCGGAGGTGTGGCGCCACTGACCGTTGTAGCATATGAAACGAGCCCTGGAAAACGAGATCTAGGGGGCCGACAGGAGCCTGCCCCCACCGGCACTGGGCATGGATTCTCGCTGAGGAGTCACCCCACCGCTCAGGAAACACAGGTTTGGATTTCTGGAGGTAGTCAGTTTGAGGTCACCCTGGAAGGTTAGGAGCCCTGCGGCAAAAAACGCACAGCTCACTTATAACTGCCTTGAGACACTTGTCTAAAACACTGAATCTGCAAAACCCTGCTGGCAAGCCTTACACGCTTATGGAGGCATAAGGTATTTATTTCAGCCCACCTGACTGCACACATTTTTAACTACCTCCTTGTTGCAATATGGCTGGAGCCATTAAACTGCACACACTTTGAGCTACCTCCTTTGTGCAAAATGGCTGGGGCCATAAAACTGTAGACATAAATCCCCTTCGGTATCCAGATGGCCGCGAGGCTCCCCAGTTTGCCTCCCCCTCGCATGACCAACAGAAATAGAGATAAGACTCCCTTCCAGCAAGCCATGAGCAATGCACAATGTACACCACTGGGCGCTACCACGTCGGACTATGATAGTGTCTGCCTTTCATAGTGGTACTATATTATATTACTATACCCCTTACTGTATCCAGCACTTTCATAGGGGTTCTATATTATATTACTATACCCCTTACTGTATCCAGCACTTTTCACTTTATCTGCACATGTAATGCACCGATTACTACCTCATATATTTGTGCCGTTCATAGTGGTATTATATTTTTATATTCCTAACTGTATCCTGCACCGAGGGCTACCTCATATATTTTTTGCAGTTTATTGTGGTTTTATATTCCTAACTGTATCTTGCACTGATTGCTACCTCATATCTCTGTGCCGTTTATAGTGGTACTATACTTTTATATTTTTATATTCCTAACTGTATCCTGCACCGAGGGCTACCTCATATATTTTTTTTTTTTTTTTTTTTTTTTTTTTTTTGCAGTTTATTGTGGTTTTATATTCCTAACTGTATCTTGCACTGATTGCTACCTCATATCTCTGTGCCGTTTATAGTGGTACCATATTTTTATACTCCCAATTGTATCCTGCACCGAGGGTTACCTCATATATTTTTGCAGTCTATTGTGGTTTTATATTCCTAATTGTATCCTGCACCGAGGGCTACCTTATATGTTGGCCTTCTACAGTGGTATTGTATTTAGCGCCACCTGTCTCATGTGACTCTTGTTATCAATTGTATCTGGCTATTGATTCATGTACCTCACATATTTTTGACTATTTCTGACTTCTCACTATTGCTCACCTTCGACCCAGGTATTTTACAGTTTGCATAGGTACCTTATTCCAGCATATTTTTAGTATTGTACGTCTACCTTATTCTGCATTTGACTTTTGTTTGCAAGTGTATTTTGCTACTGACACATACTCACTTCTGTCACTTTCGATTCAGGTTTTTTACTGCCTGCATAGGTATTTTATTTTATTCCTGCATAATTTTCTGCACTCATTACACCTCACTACCTCGCTACCCTGTTTACGTTGACGACTACCTCACATACCCTGGCTGTTACTTGTGTCACTGTTACCTGTGTCACTATTACTCCCGGCAACCGGCGTCTACTGGGCACCCACACGCCCCTACCTATTCCGTCACCATATCATGGAGCTCATCGGCAAGCACACATATAGAATCAACTACCCACCCGCACTCACCAAAAACGCTGCAAAACGCTTTAAACACAATCTACTGAGGTCCCACCCTGAAACCCCCTTTGCAGACACCTACTTCTCACCGGTCAATGGTGCCGTAAACATTGATATCATCTTCCACACCACACGAAGAGCTCAATGGAGAAAAACGTTCCTCTCCCTACTCACCGTCTCCAATGCTAGGAAATCCGCTCATGGCCGAACACTCACCATCACACCTTCCCAACTCTTCCCGGGCAGAACCACCATCACTATTTATAACAACGGGATTGTCCTTATCCAATCCACAGACAGGAACCTGGAACTACTAGACAACCTGTTCCCCACTTTCATACAGCACCTCTCCAAACCACGGACCCCCACTCACAGCACACACAGCACTCTCAGTCCTATCACCCGTGATTTCACAGCCCCTAATCACAACCATTCTCTCCTAGCTCAGCCCCTAAACGACACGCACCTCTCCTCTACCCCCGTCACCACAGTCATTCCTCCACTTACTGTAGCCACACCACATTCCTCACTCACAGACTCAGACCTTTCCCCCTCGCACACCAGCCACCCCCACCAACATCTTGACCCCCACTCATACCACAACCATTCCGCTCACCCCTGACACCACTTCCCATACCAACAACGCCGCTAATCTAGCGCAGCCCTAAAACGACACGCACCTCTCCTATACCACCGGCACCTTAGCCATGCTCCCATCCACTGCTGCTACCCCACACCCCTCAATCACTGACATTGATCTTGGCCCCACATACACCAGCCGTACCCCCTCCCCCCATATTCCATCCCACATTCCCATTCTTGTCACCCAGGACATCACAGCCCCCACCCACATCCCGCCTAATCAAGCTAAGCATCTGATCGACAAGCTCACAGTTAAACCCCACCCTTTGTCCCCCCCCATTCTCAGCCCTCACCCCCACTCATTAACCAACCACGCAGAACACGCTACCCCTAACTCTTCAACTACGACTCCTCAACAAAGAACCACATACAACCCCACCTCCCCCCCCATTCTCACCCCGCACTACCGTACATGCGCCCCCTCCACCACTAATAAACGCCCATCCTCCACCCTGCACTCTCCGCCTATCACCAATACTCTCAACCACACCTCCAACATCTCCCCGTTGTCACCCACGCCCGAACCTCCCATCCTCACCCCCACCACAACGACCGACCCTCCCATCCCCACCTCCAACACATCTCTCACACTGGACTGCACTACGACCTCCCTCCTCCAGCTCAAAGAAGACATGCACATCATCAAACAACATCTACTCTGCCTATCACAATCCAGTCACCCCTCACCCAACACCCTCCACCAGATCAAACAAGACATTCACATCATCAAACAACTACTCAGCACTCATCCCAGACAGCCCGCACGCGCCTCCACCATCACCTCCCCTCCCAACTGGTCCTCCACCCGGGTGGCGAACTCTCGCACTCGACTCCCACCGCACTGGACCACAATCCCTGTTCACAACCGCGAAAACCGCCCCCATCGCTCCTGTAATCCTCTCTCGGACCTAGACACAATCGCCCTCCTCCGCTCCTACGACCCAGCTCCCCATAGCAATACACCCGACACTCTCACTGCCATTCCCACGATTCACTCCAATCCCCTTAGACCCCCCACACTGAACAACAGAATAGCTATCCATAGTAACCTGAGTAAAGTCCCTCTCGCTCTAGAACCCCCTTCCTCCCTCGACACACCCCGTCTCAAATGCACTCTCCTCAACTGCAGATCAGCCGCAAAACACTCCTTCGCTATCGCCGATCTCATCCTAAAACTGGATCTTGACTTAATCATCATGACTGAAACATGGCTAACAGAATCTTCTACACCTATAATGGACATTCTGGTTCCCCCCAACTACCACATCACCAGACTTGACAGGACTGGCAATAAAAAAGGTGGCGGAATCGCATGTATACACAGGCGCAACCTCTCTGTCCTGAAAGTAACTTCCCCCTCCCTACCCTCCCCAACCTCCTGTGAATACATCTGCCTCAATATTATCAGTGAGGGCAAACCGATTTGCACTCTTCACGGCGTGTATCACCCACCCGGCGACAACCTTACCTTCTCCCAGCAAATCATGGATATGATCTCAACCAACTCCGGGCGACAACTCACACAAATATACCTTGGTGACTTCAACCTCCACTGGAACGATCACAATGATGCGGTGGTAAAAGGTCTGAAGAATTTCCTTAACGCCCTTGACCTCACTCAAATCTGCAATAGTCCAACTCACAAGAAAGGCTCTATCCTCGACCTTATCATCTCCAAAGAAGCCTCTATCCAACTCGAATCTATCCAACCCTGTGACTGGTCAGACCATCATATTATCACATTCTTCATCAATGTAAAAGTTAAATTTAACCCTGTTCAATCCGCCAGGCCCAAAATCTGGAAAAGAGACATGAAAAAACTAAACTCAAACCCTCTGCCCCCCAACAGCTGCAATTCACTACTTCCTCCCACTGGCGTTAAGGACGTCCAATCCTTGACTGATCACTATCTTAATACTATGTCCTCAATAATTAATGAAGTCGCACCCTTGCAGCTAAAAAAAGCCTCCGCAAAAATCTCCAATCCCTGGTACGACGGGAGTCTCAATGACGACAGACGCGCCATGCGAATGGCAGAGCGCACCTGGAGATCAGCTCCCTCTGCACTGAACCTAAAAACCCTGAAGAAAAAGAGAAATGCCTACTTCAGGAAAATAAAACGCTCAAAATCAGTCTTCTTCAGCCGTCAGCTTGACCTAGCCAAAAATCGTCCGAGAAAGCTGTTTGAGCTTATCCGAACGCAATCCAAAGAACACCCCCAACCTCTCAACACTATGGGTGAAGCTCCCTCCTGTGAAGACTTCGCCTCTTTCTTTATCCAAAAAACTGACAACATAAAGAATGACCTTCTCATGGATGCAAGCCGCTACCCCAAACCCCTCTACATAGCACCAACTAAACCAAAAAACAATGCCATCTGGTCAACCTTTGTCACCTACACGGAAGAAGAAATTGGCAAACTGCTCAGCACACTGAAACCTTCCAACCACCTCACGGACCCCCTTCCTGCTAACGCTGTCAAAGCCCTTACCCCGTCGCTCCTTCCACTCTGGACTAAAATCATTAACAGCTCACTTCAACAAGGGTCCATTCCCGACTCCCTCAAAGTGGGACAAGTCACGCCCTTGCTAAAGAAACCTACAGCCGACCCCTCAGACCTCAACAACTACCGCCCCATCACCAACATTCCGACTCTTGCCAAACTGCTGGAAAAATGCGTACAAATACAATTGTCTAAACACATTACTCAGTTTGATCTTCTCAACTCTCATCAATCAGGCTTCAGAGCAAATCACAGTACTGAAACTGCTATGACTCACATAATCGATGACGCCCTCCAAATCCTAGATAACAACGATACCTGCCTCCTAATCCTCCTTGATCTCTCCTCCGCATTTGACACCGTCAAACATGAGAATCTACTCGACCTATTAAACACAAGAATGGGCCTATCTGGAACTGTGCTCAAATGGTTCACGTCCTTTCTGCATAACAGGTCGCAGAAATTCAAGAGCAACAACTTGATGTCCGCGCCAAGACCTGTATCGCTAGGCGTACCACAAGGATCCTCCCTATCCCCAACTCTGTTCAACCTAGTTATGGAACCTCTCACCACCTTGCTACAAGAATCCAATGTGCACTTCCACATGTATGCTGATGACACCCAACTTTATCTCAAACTTCAATCACCCAATGACATCACGCTCTTGAATTCAACGATCAGTAGCACCCAATCCTGGTTGGCCGCTAATCATCTCAAACTTAATGCCCTCAAAACAGAGTTCCTTTTGATCTCACCTCCCGCGAAGATCACTACCGCACAAATATGGCTTAAACACCTAACGGCACTCAATGTTCAACCCACCATCGTGGACTCAGCAAAATCCTTGGGCATAACACTCGACACCAATCTCAGCATGCAGGAACACATCAACAAAGCAACTAAGGGAGCAAATTTCCAAATCAACACCCTTAGGAAACTTAAACCCTTCCTTCCAGCCAAAGATTTCCAAACTGCGGTACAATCACTTGTCATTCCTCGAATAGAATACGGCAGCACCGCCCTCTGCGGTCTCCCCCAAGCTACTACGGCACCCATAAGAGCCTCTTTAAACGCCGCAGCGAGACTTATCACTGGATCAAAAAAACACTCACACATCTCCCCTGACTTCAAATCCCTGAACTGGCTGCCTTTTGAAGCCAGGATACACCTGAAAATCGCTTGTCTGACACACAAGGCTGTCCACCTTAGCTCACCTAGATACCTCGCTCAGAAGCTGACGATTTCTGGAGGATCCAGAAACACTAGAGGCACAAACAATCTTTTGCTAAAGCCTAAAAGATTCCGCAAAGAAAAAACCTACAAACGCTCTTTCTCAGGAATGGCTCCCAGGATTTGGAACTCACTCCCCCCTGAAATCAGACTCATCCCATCTACCATTCTTTTCAAGAAAGAAGTAAAAGCGATCCTCATGGCTAAATGCACCTGAAACACTACTGGGGATCAACTTCAAAGACTCAGTGCTCATCTGTACTACTTGTTCGAACCCTTTGCTTTTCTGTATGACTTTGAAATTGACTACTTGATTGTTTATGATATCATTTCACTGTACTTTTAACACTATAGATGTTTCTGTGTATATTCTGCTATTCACCTATGTAAAGCGCTCTGATATCTGCGAAGATCTTGTTCGCGCTATATAAAACTTTCAAAATAAATAAAATAAATAAATAAATCTCCATGATAGTGAGTTCTTCAGGTCATCATGTATGGCACACTATCTCAATGTATCTTAATCTCAACAGTTGGAATAAGGTGCAAAAAACACAAGGAATCAGTTAAAAATGGCATTTAGTTGACATCAAAACCTTTATTCTTGGAATATGGATATGCACTATTTAGACTGTCTAACTTATCACTGCACAGGTTTACCAAGACAAGTCTAAGTGTATGCAAGATGTGTTGAAACAAACATTTTTTTTTATATCAATCAATCAGGATTGGTAAAGAGCACCTACTCACCCATGAGGGTCTCAAGATGGCGGGGGAGGAGGGGAGCTCCGTTGAGTGCTGAGGTCCTTTGAAGAACGCGGTCTTGAGGTCCTTCCTGAACTGAGTCAATGCTGGAGCTTGCTGGAGGGGGAGGTTGTTCCAGGCTTTGGCTGCGAGGTAGGAGAAGGACTTTCCTCCCATTCTGGTATTGTAGATACATGGTACAGTGGCCAGAGAGAGCCCGGTTGAATGGAGATGTCTTTTGGGTGCATGGAAAGAGAGGCGGTTGTTCGGGTAAGCGGGTCCGGTGTTGTGAAGGACCATGTATGTGTGGGTGAGGAGTTTGAAGGTTATTCATCTTTCAACTGGGAGCCAGTGGATGTCACAGAGGAGTTGGGTGATGTGACTGTGATGTGGGATGCCGAGGATTAGTCTGGCTACCGCATTCTGGACATTGTGGAGTTTGTGAAGGAGTTTCTTGTTGACCCCGGCAGAGAGAGCGTTGGCTTAGTCCAGTCTGCTGATGATGAGTGCATGAGTGACAGTTTTTCTGATGGGATCCATCTGAACATCTTTCAAAGCATGCGGAGGGTGTTGAAGGAGGTCGAGGATAAAGAATTGATCTGGCGGTGCATCGTGAGTGATGAGTCTAGTATGATGCAGAGGTTTTGTACGTGGTCTGTTGGGGTTGGGAGATTTCTGAGGGCGGGCGCCACCAGGAGTCCTCCCAAGCTGAGAGGGGGAGCCAGAAATGAGGAATTCTGTTTTCTCAGAGTTGAGTTTCAGGCCGCTGTTCTACAGCCAGGTAGTAACGGCTTTCATCCCTTTTTGGAAGTTGTGGTTGGTGATAGGTTCATTGGTGAGGGAGAGGATCAACTGGGTGTCGTCAGAATAGGAGACGATGTTAAGCCTGTGGTTCCTGACAATGGTTGCAAGGGGAGCCATGTAGAGGGTTGGGCTGAGGGGAGGAGCCCTGGTGCATTCCACAGTTGGTTTCTGTCAGGTCATAGAGGTAGGGCGGGAGTCTGAGCCGCTGAGTTCAGACGGTGGGGAAGGAGTGTATCAAGTCAAGGGCCTTTCGTTGGATGCCAGCTTCGTGGAGTCTGGTCGTTAGGGTGTTGTAAGAGATGGTGCTGAAGGCCACCGAGAGGTCCAGATAGGATGAGGGCTGCCGCTTCGCCCTAGTTAAGAAGGGAGTGGAAGACAGTGGCAGCGAGTAGGGCTGACTCAGTGCTGTTGTTGCTGCAGAATCTGGATTAGGAGATTTCCAAGACGTTTTTAGCTTCAAGGTAGTCAGCTAGTTGGCTGTTGACGGCCTTTTCAATAACCTTGGCTGCAAATGGAAGCAGGGAGATGGGCCAGAAATTCTTGAGGTCCGTCGGGACCGCAGAGGGTTTCTTCAGGAGGGGGTGATGTTGGCGTGTTTCCAGATTTGGAAGGTGGCGGTCTCGAAGGAGCAGCTGATCATGCATCGTAGTTCGGTTGTGATGGCGAAGGTGGCTCTGTGGAATATGTGGTGTGGGCAGGGATCCGTGGCTGTTCCGGGGGTGGATGCTTTTCATGATCTTCAAGGTGTTATGAGCGGGGTTCATTTGAGCACGGTCTGGGGTGGCGTCGCATGGAGGGGGGCTGGAGCAGTGAGGAGGTCTTGGTTGTCAGAGTTGTAGATCATCATAATCTTATGGTGGAAAAAGGTGCTGAATCTGTTGCAGAGGTCTTGGGAGGGTCGGACATCTGTTGTTTTGCTGCAAGGTTTGGCGAATTCCTTGATGATGGAGAAAAGTTCTTTGGTGTTGTGAGCGTTGGTGATGATTCTGTCTTGGAGGGATTGCTTCCTTGTTGATTTGATGAGCTGGTGGTGTGCGGTGGTGACTGCTTTGTAGGCAGTGCATGTTTTCGAGGTTTTGTTGTTTCTCCATGTCTTTTTAAGTTGTCTGCAGGAGAGTCTGGATTCTTTGAGTGCAGGGGTGAAGCAGCTTGCTTTCTTGATGTGTCTTCTGGTGGCTTTCTTGAGGGGGCGACTGTGTCTGCAGAGTTCATGATCCAATGGTGGAGGTTGCATGCTGCAGGCTTTGCGTCTGCTGTAGTCGGTGGTGGGGTGCGGATGAGGGCAGACGTGAGCTGGTCTTCAGTGACCTTATTCCAGATTTTCCTGGGGAGGTGGTGGGTGTGCTTGTGTACAGTGGCTTTTTTTTAGGAAAAGTGGATGCAGCGGTGACCTGTAGAAGAGGCTGTTTCCTTTAGCAAAGACATGGTTGAGTATGTGTCCCGCTGTGTGCATGGGGGCAGTGACTAGTTGTTTTCAGTCCTATGTTGGCGAGGTTCTCGAGGAGGGAGGCAGTGTTTGAGTCATTGTAGTTGTCCAGGTGGAAGTTTTTGTCTCTGAGTAGGATGTAGTCTGTGGAGGCAAGGGCGTGAAGTGCAATGAGGTCGGTGATAGCATTGGTGAAGGGAGCCTCGAGGCCGGCGGCCTGTAGATGAGGGTTCCGCTGAGACTCGTTGTAGGATTGGTCTGGATCTGGAAGTGGCGGTGCTCCATGAAGGTTAATGTGTCGTCCGAGACGGTGGTCATATGGAAGTGTTTTTTGTAGATGATGGAGAAGCCTTCTCCTAGATGGATGGATGGTCTTTCCGTTGAGCGAGTAGTTGTTGAGCAGGACCCAGATTTCCATGGCGTTCTTGTGTAGGAAGTGTATGTTGAGGAGGATGCACTTAAGTGGTTTTGAGCAGTGAGGTCCAGTAGGCTGGGAGTTGCTAAGTGGGTGAAGGTGCGGCGGCAGTGAAGACAGGAGAGAGGGCTTGGGTGTTGTTCAGCGTCGAGAGCAGGCAGTTGTTGTTGCGTCCAGGGTTGAGATTGTGGAGGGTGCTGGAGTTATACTGGAGGCTGGTCAGAGGACCATGGTCTCTGGCACTGGTTAGAACCGGGTCCAGACAGGCTTGCCTTTAGTACACCAACGGCGCGTCCGCTGCGCGGGTGTGCAGTGGGCGCCATTAAGTACGGATCGGTAGAGGGCAGGTAAGCTGAAACATGAGAAAGAGACACTGGAGGGGGTAGGGGTGGTGGGGGCAGCAGCGGCAGGGAGAAAATGCAGGAGAACCAAAAGAAAGAGAGAGAGACAGACAGAAAGAGGTCAAAGAGAAAAATGCAAGCAAGGCAGAACAGGAGAAGAGCCGGGTGCTCTCCCACTGGACCACCAGGGTTGAGGCGGAGGCAGGAGCCTGTGGGTGGAGGAGGGCCTCGTACACCCAGCAGCAGAGTGCTCAGGGCTCAGGGGACAGCACTCAGTGGCAGAGCTGCGTAAGGGAAGACCAGTCACACTGAGCAGGCCAGTGGTCTTGCTTTTCCTGCCACAAAGCGTCCGCCATGATGTAGGGATCGGGGGAGGGCGGGTCAGCTGGGAGGTGGGAAGGACACACAGGAGGGGATTTCGGGGGTAGCAGCGGCAAATTAGCTTTTCTACTGACCATTGATCATGTCACAGTCCTCGAATCCTCAGACTCAGCAGGATGCTCAAAAGGTCCACCTTCAGGCAGCACCAGGTCTGTATGCTATCAGAGCTCAGCTCTTTAGTGCGGTCAGCTGAGGGAAGGCTACTGGGAAGGGAACAGCAGTGAGTGAGATCTGTAAAGAAAATAATACCTTTAGAAGAAATGTTATCTTTTTTCAAAACCAACCCACTGTTCCTATCTTCATCCCGACTGATTTCCACCTGTAAAAAGAAGAAGTCTAACTGACTCTCCTCTCAATCTCAAGCACATTTACAGTTAGGAACACCCTGGCACACCTCTAGAATATAAATGCTTTCTTTTTTAATCAAACTCTTCTATACAGTACTATTATTTTAAAGTATTAATAATGTTCGGAAAATGTACATAGACATAGCACAAAGACTATTCCAAGGAGTACCACAGTTCATAGCAGAGTAAGGTCTTTCAATCTTCAATAGAAAAATTTTGTCTTGAGTTTTATTTTGTTTTTGTCCTTTGCTCAGTTCAAATTCACAAGGTAGGGACCTTTGATCTCCCATAAATGAAAATTAAAATGCTTTTATTTATGTTTTGTCTTTATTTAGACTCTGCAGAAAACAACGCTACAGTGACCTTTTCTGAAGTTATTGGAATCTTGCTCTGGAGACCTTCTATCAGATCTTTTTTTACACGATGTCCTGTTTTATTTAACAAAACCTGAAAGAAATCTTAAACAATTATTTTGTTTACTCAAGCTATTTAGTGTCAAACTGCAGTCTTTGATTTATCAGTTTGCGGTCTACAAATACAAAGTCTTTCTAAGAATTATTCCAACATACAGTACTGAAAGAATTGCTTTAGCTTTCATAGTAAGCTTGCCTTGTCTTGAATAATCTTCAGACTTTGTACGACCAAGGTAGGACAGGAACGCTACCTGGGGACCAGTCCAGTCTCTGAATTTCACTGAAAATCTTCCCTTTGAAGACAGGAGCTTTGCTGGATGGTGGTTTATTAGTAGGTGCTGGTAGGTACTAAAACCCCAATCACAAATAAGATAGAGTCTCAATAAACGAATCCTTGCTTAACCCTTTGTAGCTTGGCTGACGAGCAGTCAGGCTTAACTCAGATAGTCGTATGAAGCATTTAACATCACCAAATCAGTAAATAGGTTAAACACAAAGCACAATAAAAATCCAACACCAATTTATAATAATAGAGAATATTTGTATCTCTAAAAATGATGCTAAAACCATTTAGATTACATATTTATACTGACCACTTATTATTATCGAATTGCAACTGTAGGTATCCTACCTAGAGGCCTGTCAGATCATTCTCCGATATCGTTGACATTGCGGATGTACGTAGCCCACCCTTCCTTCCGATGGCGCCTTTCAACATGGCATCTTCATGATCCACAATATAAAACCTACATATATCAGGCCAATACGGCTTATTTTACTGAAAACGTGGGAACTGTGAACTCGGCGATGACCATCTGGGATGCTATGAAGCCAACCCTTAGGGGTGCCGACATTTCTTTCTGCGCCGCCCAATGAAAAAAGCTTCAGGCAGAGGCTAGAATACTTGATTTGGAGCAACAGATGTAGGCAGTAGGCAAATTCGCCGCGAGCTCCTCTTCGTGCAACAAGTATACGCTAATGTTCTGCGGGAAGGCCAGAAAGGCTTGGCTGGCCTCATGCAGCCAAATATATCAGTGGGGGGACAAGTCGTGCTATCTCCTACAATGCCTATGCCAGCGGGTGACTCACCCACTAACAATTAAAGGTATTTTGGGTGAAGATAATCAAACGATGACAGACCGAGCCCAGATTTCGTCCAGCTTTGCGACGTTTTACGCCGATCTATATATCCCTAATGATGTGCTACCTGAATTTGTGATGACCCACTTTATAGAGGACCTAGCCCCTCAAAGCCATGTCAGGTACGGCACAGGAAGACTGAGATGCTCCCTGAACAGCTGAGGAGCTGAGTGCTGCCCTCACAAATTTTGCGCGGGAAAAGCTCCAGGTCCTAACGGCTTCCCATGCGAGTTTTACAAACTCTTTCAGTCCCAGTTCATTACTCATTATCTGGAGGAGGTGAACGCGGCCCTCGAGGAGAGGAGACTCCCGTCGGATTGGCGACATGGTGATATTGCGATATTCCTTAAATCCCTTAAACTAATTGTGGAAGCCAAACTTTTGGCTAAAGTCCTTGCTAATCGCATCCTCCCCTTTATGTCCGATCTGGTCCATCCGGACCAGGAAGGCTTTATGCCTGGCCAGGCCACCCGAAACAGCATCTGACTGGCCCATATGCAGTGACAGTGATCGACCATCTGGAAGGCCCAGCAGCATTGCTGTTTGCCGACATAGATAGGGCATTTGAATTCATGGGGTGGACGTACCTGTTTGCTGTTCTGCAGCGTCTTTATAGTGGGACACGTCTTTTGTTCTATATTCGGCTGTTATATACGGATCGCACGACTTCAGTTAGACTAGCAGGTGCTGTCTTGAAACTCTTCTCTATGGGGTGTGGCATGCTCCAAGGATGCTCTTTGTCCCCCTACTTATTTGCGCTGGCACTGGAACCACAGGCCTCATGGGTCTGGATTAAGGGAATTGAGTGGCTAAGCGGGCTATTGGATCAGATTGCCCTTGATGCAGATGATGTCCTTTTCTTCATATCAGAGCCTCGTCGGATGGGGCCCCGGTTGCTCCGCAAACTACAGATATTTGGAGAGACCTCAGGATTGTATTTGAACGCCCAGAAGTCTATATTTTGGCCTCTGCACTATTGCTCCGAAATGGGCAAATGGGCTGCGGACGTCACGATGGCCACATCAGTATTTAAATATCTTGGGGTTCATCTGGGGTCATTCAATCGGTGTCGTGGGATAAAAACTTCATCCCTATCTGGTTGTGCACCCAGGCTGAGATGAAGTCAAGGACACGTATGCCCCTTTCCATATTGAGTAGATTGGCGATTTTCAAAATGGTGTCACTTTCTTGCCTTTTCTACCAGCTACAGTATCATTCCTTTCCAATACCGCCTGCCTGGTTCTGACAGCTTAATTCCAGACTCAGCTGTTTCCTTTGGAATCACCAGACCGCTCAAGTCACGCTAAAAATAGGCTTTCAATCTACCTATTATGGGGGGATAGCGACACTGAATATCCAATCATATCATGCAGCATCCGACCTCTTGGTGCTCAATGATTGGTGGTTCGGCAATAGAAACATGTGGAACGATGGCACCTTGCCACACTTGCTCCTCCATGCCTCAGTAGAGCTCTGACAGCTCCTGCCAGCTGCACGGGTGGTCTTTGAAGTATGGAAGCAATCACTGCGCAGAATGGGATGGTGGGGAAAACTGACAAGAGAAACGCCTCTTTGGCAAAGTGCTCTTATGCCACAGGTATCTACCTTGTTGGGTTTGGTGACTGGGATATCATTTGTATCTCCACATTGGGGGACGTGATGTACGGTACTGTTCGGAAGTCCTTTCAAGAGCTCAAGAAGGACTTTGGGATGCTGCGTACTCAATTTTACAAGTATTTGCAGGTTGGCCACACTCTAACCTCATACATAGCGACCCTGGAATCTATCCCGGAGTTGAACCCGATAGAGGCTAAGGTCTTTATGGGTAATTTTGGTGACCACAAGAAGGCAAAAATATATCAATCCCTTGTGACAAATCTCTCTACAACCCTGGACTCACTCTGGGAGAGATGGCAGACTGATCTTGGTCCGCTAGACAATGATGACTGGACAGAGATATTAGAATCCCCACTGGAAGCCACAATACCATCACGCCTACGATTCATTTAATTTAAATATATACACTGTGCCTATTTCACAAGATATGGCTGTGAAGTGCAGGACTGATAGCTTTCCCTACATGTCTCCGCAGTGACAGTGAGGAAGGCACGTTTATACATACTATTTGGAAATGCACGGTTCTCCATAGATTTTGGACTGGGGTCACGACCTGTAAGTCGCAAGTACTGGGGTGAGATATACCCCTGTCCCCTAGGCTTGCGCTGCTGCATGACACTGAGGAGATTGGAGGAAACCTATATAAAAGACATCTATTATTTCTGAGCCTTACTCTAGCATGGAGGGCTAGTCTGGATTCGTGTATGAACATGGAACAACCTATATTTAAGGCACGAAGTTGCCCGCAGAAACATTTCAAAATCTGGAGAGGCTGGGCAGATTTTCAAGGTCTTATTTTGGAACACCCTACACCACACTGTACCGATTCCAAGATCTCTGGATGATGGATCAAGGGGGCATGAAGTAATGTAGGGAACTATTATATATGAGAATTGGCTCGCAAGGTATGTTGAACAGATTATTGTGTTGTACATGGCACACTTGGTTATAAAGTTGTGGGCTGCTGTCTACAAGCCCGAAATGTTTATTTCCTTATTTTGTAAATGTCATATGAAAGTCACCAGATTGCTTCTTATAATGCTGACCAGAACTAACTGTATTTCTCATGATTGAGATGTGACTGTTTTATATGCTGACTTAATACAGTGTTTTGGAGACAAATCTTACACCAGAACAACATAACTCCAATGTAGGGAACTGGAGATATGATTTTTTAAAGTTTGAATTAAAAAATGTGCTCTGTAGCTCCTATAAGTGAAAAACGTGGCTGTCTGGTTGTGCTGGACCTGGGCAAAGTCAGTTTCAGGAAGAGTACAATGAAGTGTGGGTCGGATACGATGAGACGGGCCGGGTCAAGTTTTTCCCTTCCTACTTAGTCACTTTTTTAGAGATTTTTGTCTTAACATCAAGCGATCGGGTCCTCGGATCCAGATTTCAGTTTGAAGATGCCTTTATCTTTATCGTCGACAGCGAGGAGTTCTGGAACTTTCAGCAGGGCAAACCTGCACTTTCAGGCCTAGTTGGGGCTCAACATCACTAGCTTCATTCTTGTCGTCAATGCTGGTCTTCTTGTGGAGCTGTTTCTCAAAAGCTGGCAAGATCTTTTTCTGAAAGGATCTGTGAGGGTCAGAAATGGTCCACAGCACCAGCCAGGGGTTCAGTCGCTCTGGTTTGCCTCTTGGGATCTGGGACTCCAACTCCCACAGTGTACCTTGAGAATCCAAGTAAAATCCATGCAAAGCTGATCAGCTGGAGTTGTCCTTGTTGTGAACGTTGCAGGTAGCTTCTTCCAGCGCTTTTCTACCTGTTACTGATCATGGATTCCACTCCTTTATCTTTTAAGACAGGTATTGTCCTCTTATTCTGAATCCTTTAGAATGCAGCAGGGGCAGTCCTTCTGAGTGCTGTCTTAGTACAGTCCTCTCTAGTGCAGTGCAAGAGTCATGGCAGGGCAGACCTTCTTCTCCATATGTTTTCAGGCAGGGATCTGGGGTGCATTTCCAATCCTCCATATTTATTCCATATTCTGGGCTGGCAAGAAGGGTCACCCCAGCCAATGGGGTTCAAGTTGCCACCCCCTGTTATGACCAATTCCTGGGAAGTGTGGCACATTGTTGTTCCAGAACCCACATCGCAGCAAAACTCCCAAACAGCAGGTATGGCTAACTTTTGCCTTCACTTCCCTTCCAAGCACCTCTCCTAAGTGAATTAGAGGGGCTCCCATCTGGTTGGGGACCAAGGAAGTTGGTGTGAGCCTGGTTCCTTTGCTACCTGGGCTTCCCACTGTGAAGAGCAGTTTATCTACCTGTTGTAAATAAAACAGCGATAATGTTAAGCATTAGCTAAAGACATGATATTGTGATTTATTTGCGCATTTTCCCGCTCAAAATTTTGATACGGCCAGACTCCATTTTGTTTTCTGCCCTCCATTTTGTCTGCTACATATTGCCATGTGCCCGTCACGAGGCGAGTCTTACCTCTCCGCTAGTCACCCTTGAAGTTTGCCATACAACAAGCTATAAATAGCCCTTTGTGCGTCCAGCGCATGCTCAGTAGAAGTCACATCTGTCTTTTATTAGCGTAGATAGGAATGTGCATTTCCGCGGGCCTCAAGAACCGTTAACTCCACCCATGTATTGATCATGTTCAGAAATGTCCATATATGGTTGTAAATCATGTCTTGAGTTGTACCCGCCTACTTATGAGCCCCTTCTTTGTGTATAAAAGGGGACTGTGTGCTCGAGTTCTTTGTGCTACCTTGTACAATACTGTAGAGTGTTGTGTGGGCTGTAGTACCACCTTTAAAGGTTTATTAAACTATGTTTTTGTATTTTCAGTTTCCGTGCCAATTTTTTTGTATAGTCTGAGGACTCCGTGCACAGAAGGGTGAACCCTTAGCACTCGCAGGCCTTGCTGAGGCATGTACTCCTCATACCCAGCTTCCTTCCTGTCCTGGCAATGGCATCTGCAGGCAACATATCTCCTTCCACTAGATGGCTGCAATGTTTCAGCCCCAGTCCTCTTCCTGCCTAATCGGGTAACAGCTTGGCTCACGCCGTCAAATTCTGACCAATCAGAAGAGGTCACTAGAGGGCTGGTTTAGGTAACTTCAGGAAAGCAAGTTTTAAATCTACTTTCTTGCAATAGTTATAATAAATCGGACTTTAAATAGTTGTTGGATTTATTATAACTGTTATTTTGATACTTTGAGTTATGTTGCTAGATTGCTCCAGTCGAAAGCTAGACTTTATGAAAGATGAATAACGCCTTCCCATGCTAGCCTATGGAGTTAGCAGCACTACAATGGGGAAAAATTACTTTGGCTGTTTTTCCCTCACCAGGGCATATAAACAAATATTTTATGATCCTTACTTGTCTGTTTTCAGAGTCACTGGAAAGAAAGTCCCAGAAGAGGGAGGAAATTACCATTTAAAATGACACAAGGAAATATTGTCCTGTAATCTGATACTTGCTTCGCTATTAGAGACTGTAAAGGTTGTGTTGCGTGCATGGAAAATCTCAGCTACATTAGTCTGTCTGAGAGTGAGTAGCGAGCAGAGGAGGAGGTGGAAGGAGCAAAGCTAGGCTAGGTAATGACGAAAGAAGCAGAGAAAGCCGAGAGCATGAGCGAGCCACTTGGGCTGCATAACCTGCTTGAGCTGCTGAAGCTGTGTGGCTCGTGACTAGCGGTGTGGCGAGGCAATCAACCCACAGGTTGTTTTGGTGCTCAACCTTGCTCTTGTATACCAACGGGGCGAGCCCGCTTCACTGGTGGTATTGGAGCATATAGTGGGTCCCGAGTTTAGTGTCTGCACTCCTCATCCCGCCCTCCCGGGCTACTAATCTATTGCTTTCCGGGTCTCATGTGGCATCTTCTGGGCATCCAGGCGAGACTGTGAGTAGCAAGCATGCTACTAGCTGCAAGTTGGCAAATCACCTGCAGTAAGCAGCTAAAAGCTAAGCTATTACCTCTAGACAATTACATTCAAGCTCTTGTTAATCATTAAGATACAACCTTGCCGTCTTAGCCACAGCTCTATGCGCCTGGCCCCATGTTTCACCTTCAGAGCTTTAGCGTCAGCATTGTTTCTTGTAATTTTAGATAAGATTCTATTTCATGGACTGTGCAAACACCCTGAGGCAGCAGAAACGGCTCGGCTAGGTTCGGGTGCGGCTTGCACCCCTAGGGGAGTGGTGGGGGGATTGGCCTCATGTCAGCTTCATCACCAAAAGCAGTGTGTCTCGCTGGATACCCAGTTGGATTCTTGGCTAGGTTGTTAACAATTGGGAGCAATTGTTATACCATTAACATTGCCACCAACACCACCTTTGCCACTACTTGATTGATTTGGGAGAACTGTATAGCACAGCATAAGGCGCCGGAAGTGGGGGTGCTTTCCCGTGTAGGAAGTCAGCCTAGGTGCTGGTGCGGCTTGCAGGTCCATACCCTTTCTTTATAAGGATCTAGTTCTTCAATATCCGTAACCAGCAAGCTGGATCCTAAGCAACTATAGTGGCAGTACCTGCAATGACGTGTTGGCAAATTGTGCATTCGTGGCCAGGAACAAATGGAAAGGAGTTCAAGCGGCGTGTCTGCTTTTTATTGGTCTCAATTCCTGAGCTGTTAACTATATCCTGGAGAAGCTCAGGAAAAAGCTGATTCAATTCTTTAACTCAGTGTTTTTCCTCTTATACATACTTCTAGGCTCACTTTGTATATACCTGCATATAATTTGACAGAAAAACGGTTACTATCGAGGAGATTAGTCTCCTCAACGGGCTGTCAAAAGACCACATCAATTCCAATAAGGAATAAGGCACCGCATTTGGGTATTTTTAAGGAAAAAACAATGATTTTAGCTTATTTCTTTACATCTGATAATGCGTGCCTTAAGATGGAAGCTGATCTGTTACCAATGAAACAAGGTTCGAAAATAAAATTACAAATAGATTCTCAATTGGATGCCCCTTTAGAGGCCCTGTATGATAATGGTCATGACTCTTTAGGTAGTAAGTTCATTCCCAATACTTTTTTACCTTTTTTTGTGAGCAATCCAGGCCCAGTTGTTAAAAGGCACTCAGTCCAAGACTCTTTGGTTTTAGATGCACCTGTTTCTTCACATGAGGAAAGCAAGATAGTTCTACCGGGCCCTACTACAGTAATTCCTCCTTAATGGTATTCCCTTTCAGAGATATCACCATTCAAGGATGCCACTCCTTCATTAAGTAAAAGTATCTCGGGAAGAGTTGTAATGTCAACACAGAAAAAGAGAAAGTTTTTGGAATTCTCCTGTACTAATCCTAGTGTTAACATCTTGTCAGGGCTACATCTCTCTGCAGCATCAGAATTACCACTCCATTCCCCAACAAATCTCCCTGGTGACTTTGTTTGCTTTCCAGAACTCTTCAATGCCTACAGAAAATTGATTATACAATTGTTGAAGAAAACTATTGATAGCTCATACATTTTATCTGTAATTCTGAAAGAGCTTCCATTGGAAAACAGGGAGGTTGGCATATCAACTGGTAAGTGAATTACCCATGCTAATTCTGTTCAAAACCATAATATTGTACTACAAGTTGGTTGCCCTATATCGAAATTAAAGATGACTCCTCAATAATCAAAGCCGAAGATAGATTTTCTACGTTAGAGCTTCTTTTTTTACTGGGAATGACTCCTCTCTTCAAGTTTCACTGAAGGCTGCTACAAGTAATTTCCATCCCTCTGCAGTACAATGCATGGGATCTGAAGTTTTTCCAATATTTAAAACAAAAGAAAAAAGAAAAAGTGCTGATGAAGGACACCGTCTCCTGCTGTAGCTCCCAACGAAAGAAAAAAACAGTAAAAAGTTAAAAGAAAGCTTCAAAGACTGTGAAAAAGAGGGGCTGGGAAAATCGAATTCCCTAAGGAAACTAGTCCTACTCTGTCTTTAATAGAACTCGGGGACAAGGTGAAGTCTACTATAAGGTCTGAGAACTCACAGCTGCTATCTTTGGGAATCATCATGGTTTAAGTTGTTTAAATAGGATTTCACCATCAAGTGAGCCTGAGTTAGTGACTAAAAAAGACTTTACCTTAGATAAGGAGGTTTAAAAGATGTCCCTTGATTCAATTAGCTTTGTTCCATCTGTTTATTCGCATTTGGACTTGAAAGGCTTAAAAAAGGAAATAATATCAACTAGTCCAAACTCAATATTAACTACCTTTGTGCCTCCTACATCAGCTGATAAGGTGGAAAATGGCTATCAAGATCTTCAAACTTTTCAGTCCAATATGAAAAGAGAATGGAGGAAATTATAACCTTGATCTTCATTGTCTTATTTGAGAACGATTCCACCTTTTTGAGCTGATCCTTTTTGTTGAATCTCTTGGCCTAGGTTGACCAACTTAGGTTGGTAAGGAGTCGTGATTTGGAATTGGTGGAATTATTAGACACTCAACTAGAAAAGAAAACAAGGATTACATTTAAGTATCCAGTTATTGTAAATTTGATCTTGAACAACTGTGTTTTTATTTTATGTCTCAAGGAATTTGCTTTATGCCCTCCCCCTTACAAAAAAGGTTTTGCCAGTGGGGTCGGGTCATTATTTGCCATTATCATGTCCTATTGAGGAATGTACAGTTTCACAGGAAGAGCTGTCAAGTAATGCAAAATTAACATTAATCTCTTGTAAAGCTGGTTCTAGGGTGGTTTTGTGCAACAAGTATAAATCGGGTTTGATGTCTAAAAGTAACGATGTATCCCAATGGGCCTGGCTAGCTGATTGGTTAAACTTTGAAAAAATGGGGACTCCAAATGTCCTGAAGTGGGGTGTTTAGTAGTGTATCCCCCCCCTCCTTCAAAATAGTTTCATGGAATATAGCGGGCTGCTAAAATAATCCGGGGATAATCCAGAATTTGTATTTATTATTCTGCTGTAATTTGCTTGCAAGAAGAGTGTGCTCCTGCCACTTTTGGGGCTGAAAATTGATATGTAATTAGTTGTCCTGCTATTAAGTCAAAGCGGGGCCATGCCAATGGCGGTATAGTTACACAATTGTCTACAAATTTTACTTGGATGCATAAAGTATATTGGCAACAATGAAACCTATCACATTGTATTGTGTTTCCAGAGCAGAATTTGGGGTTCCACTCTGTTTTTCCCTTTTTTTCTAGTTAATCTTTATATACTGCTAGGCCAAGAAAATACATATTTGTTAACTGAGTTCTTTTTTTTAATATCAACATGATTATGTGTAAAGTGGATATCTCCAATGGGCCAAGGTCCTAATAATGGGAGATCTAAACGCAACTGACTCAATCATTCACTTGCTCTTTTTACGGACAAATAATGGGAAGAGGTGTTTAATATCCAAGCCATGATGTTCCCTACCTCCTCCAGGACAAACAAAAGGAGGATCTTTGCTGCTGGGGGCATGTAGGGAACATGCCCTAATTGTCCTTAATGTGAGGCTCCAGGGTGATATTCCAGATCATTTTACACCAACAAAAGGAAAGAGGAAGATGTGGATTCATGGCAGATCCCTGAGAGTGACGATGTGTTATTTAATTTAGCAAGTGGGAGGGTTTTATGGACCATGAAGGATAAATAGTCGCTATCAGTAGAATTAAGGAAAATTATTGAGAATCTTCCCCAACCAGGATGGGTACCTGTAGATGTATTTGAGGAAGATATGGGAACATTAATGAGGGTAACACCGATTTTGGTAGGTAGCCCTTGCAAAAAAACATAAGGAAATCCAATAATTTTAATAAACTGTTTGATTTTAACAAGCTTATTAATCACCTGCAAAGAAGGCAATTTACCTTTTATTCTAATGATTGAAATAAGTGGAGTTCTCGGTTTAAAAGATATAGATGGGTAAGAATCCAAAAGAGATGTTGCTCTGATAACATCTGTGTGTAAAACCTGAAGCAGTAGAATGTAAAAATCAAAAAGACTTGTGTAAAATCATAGGGGAAAACAGTCGCTCCTTTTCCAAACCTAGGGCAAATAATATCTCTAGCAAGGAAGGGCAAAAGTATGTCATCTCCATCTATGCCTTGAACACACAGACACCCTATATTAATGTTACAGAGTTCTTAGATGCGGGTTCAGCTGGGAAATGCGTTCCTGTTTAACCCCCAACTAGACAGGAAGTGCTGCATTACCTTAAAGCAGCTAGGAATACCGGGGCAAGAGGCCCAGACTAACTAACTAGCTCTATCTTAAAATGACACCTGGATTTATGGGCCACTTACCTAGTGGCACTTTTTCATTACTGTTACCTTACCAGGGTGTTCCCTAATTCAGTGAGGGGCAGTATTGTCATGCTGTTACATAAGAAAGGCCCTTCAAACTTACCTGGCAACTATAGAAAGATCACCCTGTTCGATGCCACAGGAAATATTTTTGTTATCTAATTTACTAGAATGGGTGGAGGAAAATAATAATATTCGTATGTAGCAAGCAAGCTCTAGAGCTTGTCACTCAACCTTGGACAATAGAACAGAAATCCATCTCATATTGGACATAAAAGTGAAACAAAGAGAGATTCCTGTTTCTGCTTCCTTCATAGATTTTCCAACCATTTTTGACCGCTTGGACAGGCTAACCCTTTGGAAAAATGTAAGTGACTTGGGAATACCAGGAGGTTTTCTAAAACGTATTATTGCTCTCTTTTCACAGCTACCTGATATAATGTTACGTTAGGAGGCAGGTGGGGTATAACACCGAAAATTTCGACCAGTAATGGTTTGAAGCAGAGATGCGTTTTGGCACCGATGCTTTTTTTCTTTATAAGACACACCCAATGAGCTGAGCAAGGCAGGGGGTTATGCCTCAAAACTAGGGGGCATATTATCAAGGGGGTTTATCTCCGCTTTTCTGGCTTTAAAAGCCAAGAAAGCGGAGATAAAATTATCTCCCTATTACCTAGCTGCCGCTAACCCCAGTTAGCGACAGCTAGTAGGAGATAGCGACCATCTTGGGCCCCACTTTGCATGTCAGTGATATTTATCACTAATGAGATGCAAAGTGGGCGGGCCAAGATGTTAGAGACTGAAAACAATCGCTAACATCGCTATCTCCTATTACCAACTTTTGGAGATAATCGCGCTAAGCAGGAATATCTCCAAAAGCTACCACCTGCCCTGAGCAGTTCTTAGCCATGTTATCCAATGGGAGGTGGATAACATGGCTAAGAGCATTAGCTCGCTAATGCATGAATATCGCTGACTTTTCAGCGATATTCATGCTTTGCGGCGATTTTTACCGCATTTGCGTTAAACCTTGGTAATACCAAGGTTTATTTGTGGTAAAAATCGCCGCAGCGCTGCGGTAAATTTTTGTCTCTAACCAAGCAATAGCGATAATTATCGCTATTGCTTGGTAATATGCCCCTAGGCTTTTATCCTCTAGGGACACTTATTTATATTGATGATATCTTTCTGCTAGACTTGATGCCAAAAAATCTCCAGAAACTTCTCAATATCTTTCTCAGACACAGAGGGGCATATGTACAAGGAGTTAATGCCACAGTAGCGTAATATTTGACGTTGCTGCAGCTTTTTTTTATTGCCTTATTTACAAGTTGCCGCTAACCTCAGTTAGTGGCAGTTTTCTGGCGAAAACATGAATTTTTAAGATCACCACTTCTGTTAGCGGGAGTTAACAAAAATGATATGCAAGGTAGGCATTCCCGTGCAAAAACTGCTGCTAACCCCACTTCGCGTATTTACAAGGAATTCTTTTTATGGTGCAAAACCAAAAAACCTTCCTCTAACTGTAGTTAGAGACAGTTTGTTAAGACCAGAAAATAACTGGTCTTATAAATGGTGCAAACACTTGAGGCCTCATTTCAGAAGGTTTTGGTGCTGGACAGCGCTGCAAGGAAAGTTGCTGTGCTGCCCTGCAACAAAATTATTGTTATTGTTATTTTTGATTTATAACGCGCCTAATCACCTACAGGCCTCTAAGCGCTAGGAAATCGATGGTACAAACAACAACTTTAGCAGCACAGACAGGCAACCAATATCCTAGTTGGCACTCAAGGACCTCCTAAATAGCAGCGTTTTTAACCCCTTTCTAAAGCGTAGGAGGTTCTCTTCCCTGCGCAGCGGCTCAGGTAGTGTGTTCCATAGTTGAGGAACCAACACCGAGAAGGCTCTTCCGCCCTTGGTGACAAGTTTATACCGAGGGCAGACCAACAATTGAGAGTCTGAGGATCTGAGGGTTCTCATTGGGCTGTACACCGCCACACGGTCTTTAATATATGCAGGCGCCATGCCATAGATGGCTTTGTGGGCTATACATAAACTTTTGAATTCCACTCGCTCCTTAATAGGGAGCCAGTGGAGGCTCTGTAACAGGGGAGATGCTTTAGTTCGTCTTGGCAGTCTAAAAATGAGGCGAGCAGCATCGTTCATCACAACCTGTAGCCTGTTTGTCAGGATTTTTGGCAGACCAAGGTAGAGAGCATTTCCATAGTCTATCCTTAAAAGCACGGTGGCTGCGACAATGGAGCGTAACATGGATTGGGAGATGACGGGTACTAGTTTCTGTAGCTGTCGAATAATATTGGTACAACTACCCACCACTAAAGAGATCTGGTTACCCATTGATATGTCGCAGTCTAATTTAATCCCCAGACTCTTCACATTCAGGCTGGGTTTTGGAGCCGGGCCTAACTCTGCAGGCCAGTAAAGGTCACACCATGGAGAGGAGGCGGATGGAATCACCAGTACCTCAGTCTTATCTGGATTGATTTTTAGGAGGTTTCCTGTCATCCATTGGACCGTGTATCTCAAGATGTTCTGAGTGTGGAGTTGAGCGGCCCTAGTGTTGTCGACACTCAGCAACAGCTGCGTGTCGTCCGCATAGTTAAATACTGTGCAGCCCATGCGCGCCAGAGAAGCAATCAGCGGCTGCAGGTATAGGTTAAATAGAACTGGGGACAGGGCCGAGCCCTGGGGCACCCCACATTCTAATTTCCCCACTTCAGAGGTTTCTTCCCCAAGTTGTATTCTTTGGGTCCTTCCTGACAAAAAGGACTGCAACCATCTGAAGGCCCGGCCTTTGATGCCAAAGTCGCTCAGTCTTTCCAGCAGCAAAGCATGGCTGACGGTATCGAACGCCGCTGAAAGGTCTAACAATATCAGGGCGCTCGGTTTTTTACCGTCAGCCAGGCCTCTCAGTTCATCCATCACCGAGAGCATCACCAACTCGGTGCTATGATGCGCTCGAAACCCTGCCTGTCGTTCATGAAGTAGATGGTGAGACTCCAGATACATGGACAGGGATTTTAGTACGTGTTGTTCCAGTACTTTAGAGAGGAATGGTAATTGAGAAATCGGCCTGTAGTTTTTTAATACTGCGGGGTCAGCGCCAGGCTTTTTCAGCAAAGGTCTCACACGCGCTTCTTTGAGTTCTGCTGGTAATTGTCCTGTCTCCAAGGACCTATTTAGGAGGGAGATAACATGTTCCTCCAGTAAGGGACGGGCTGCCTGAAAGACTTTAGGTGGACACGGGTCCGCTGGAGATCCAGACTTGATTCTATCCATCAGCTGTTGCAGACTCAGAGTGTCAATCTCTGGAAACTGTGCGATGGAGCAGTCAACTGATTTAAGAGGGGCTGTGTCTGTAACCATCCCACTTGACATACCACTTTTTATCTCCTGGATAATAATTCTTACTTTCTCCAGAAAGTATCCCTGAAAGGAATTACAGTTTATAAGGGACTTAACACTGTCTGGTTTTTTAGTCAACTCCGACAGGATCTTAAAAGTCTCTTTCTGCACGTTGGCTGCCTTGCTTAAGCGGGATTCGTAATATTCAGCTTTAGCAAGAGTGATATGTTTTTTATATGCATTGAGGGAGGTTCAATAGAGGTTCCTGGCTGAATCCATTCTAGTTTTCCTCCAACCTCTTTCCAGGGCTCTGAGTTTCCTTTTAAGGTCCCTCAGCAATGGCGTAAACCATGGGGCTTCCTTACCAGGTCCTTTTATCAACTTCATTCTCTTGGGTGCTATCTGATCAATAGCTAGGGTCAAGGTCTGCGTTAAATCCGCGTATTGCTGGTCCAGACTATGGTCTGAGCTCAGGGGACAGTCCCTAGCCGAGAGCGCCTTGGTTAGGGTTCTCAAGTCAACCTCTGCCCATTTACGAATTATCCTGACTTCTGGTGGTGGATTAGTTATTTGGCCATTAATACGTATCTTACAGGATACTAAATAATGATCAGACCAAATACATGGGGCTACCTCTTTCAGTGTCACATTTGGGTCTGTAGTCCACACCAGGTCGAGAGTGTGACCTTTGATGTGTGTTGGAACCTTCACAAGTTGTTTAAAGCTTAGCGCCGACATCAAAGTGTCCAAATGGCGCATAGGTAGATCCCAGTGGGGGTTGTCCCAATGCAAGTTGAAGTCTCCTGTGACTAGGATTTTTGTGTAGCGAGTGCATAGGTCTGACATAATGGGGCCAAAAAGGTCCTGGAACATTGGGGTGGCATTGGGCGGGCGATAGACCACTAGCACCACCCAACATGAGTTATTAACTGTGACTTTCACCCCGAGTAGATCAGCCAGATCGACTGTCTCAGATAGCATTATTTCCACAGACAAAGACTTTTTAAATATTACAGCTACTCCTCCCCCCCGTGTGTTTCCTGGACGGTTATGCCATAAGGCGTCATAGCTGCTGGGGAGAGCAGCAATGATGTCTGGTGTCGAGCTCTCACCCATCCAGGTCTCAGTTAAGGTCAATATATCAATGTCGCTGTCCTGCAGCATATTATAGACTTCAGCGTGGTGACAGTGGAGTGAGCGGGTGTTTAGGCTCGCTATTTCCAATGAGGAGTACACTTCTGAAGGGGTCACATAGTGAGAGCTACATATCGCGTATTTTTGGAGTTTCAACAAGATGTCACTATCCAATCGTACCTCACCATTATCCAAACTGCGCAATTCCTCTGAGGAGTAAGAGCGCAGTTGGTCAGAACTCCGTGCCCCCGGGCCCGTCTGTGCGTGGACGGGCGCAGACGGGCTGGACTCTGGCGTGACTCCGGCGATGCTTCGGCGAGCCCACTGCGCATGTCCCGCTGCGCGTTAGCATGGCTGCCTTAAGTACTGGCCTAGCGTCCTTCTGACGACTAGACCGCCCCGATCCTAGCCCTCACCCAAGATGTCCGCCGTTCTGGCGGTGTAGTGCGCTTTCAATAACAGGGACCCGCTCTAAAACGCGGTGATAGAACAAATTGAGGTGCAGGTATGCGGCTGTGACAATTTCAATTTTAAAACCAAGGTCAAAGTGACTAAATCAATTTTAACATAACAGGCAAAAACGGGGGTTTTTAAAAATGCAATAACGCTCCTGATGAGCGCGCTGTCTCAAACAATTGGTATAACACCTCTGTGCTGTCTAAGAGGCTATTTCCTAAGTGTTTGGCCGCCTAATTTGTCTTACTTAAGTACTGGTCTAGCGTCCTTCTGACGACTAGACCGCCCCGATCCTAGCCCTCACCCAAGATGTCCGTTCTGGCGGTGTAGTGGGCAGGGGCAGGAAGGGCAGGAATGCGCACCATCAAGAAGATAGGGCGCATTCCTGGGCCTCATTCATGAAAAGTGTTGCATCACTGAGACAAAACAGCGTTTCACCACTTTTAACTACACCCTTCTTGCGACACCATGGATGCTCTGTATTCACTGTACGGCGGTCCATGTCACAATTAATGACAGATACGTCTGGAATCCTGACGAATCTGTCAGTGCTAAAGTCATGCATTGCTGCAGTTGTGTCACAAGCATGACACAACTCCAACAATGCATGGGGCCAGCCTATCCCTATAGCACTGCGTTACCCGTACGCCTGCCATGAGGCAGGCTTAAGGTTCTGATGCAGTGGCATCCTACAATCGTTCCAGTGAAACCTGATGGATTTCACTGCGTCACTCCTATGAGGCTTTGTTGCATGGGAATGCCCACCCTGCATACATCATACCTGATGGAGGTAAAATGTGGCACAGGGCTTCACAAGGTCACACATATGCCTAGATGCGTCACTTTGGAAATAGGTCGCAAAGTGGTGCTAGAATCACACTGCAAGTATGTCAAGGAAATGACGCACTGGCAGGGCTCATGAATAAGCTGCCCGGTCTTTTTCCTCTATGCTGGCGCATACAGGCTGCCTCCTTGCCTTGGTGCAAGGGTGACAGTGTTGCGGATCTGATTGATGTTGTAGTTCCATCACTTCTTGGGATGTCTGCAGGTGCATCTGGACTAGTGGAGGGCGGGAGTGAACCAGTTGCCCTTCTTGGAGTCTTGTTTTCCTGGTCTTTTCCTGAGAGGTGCTAGGATGTAGAAGCAGTTGGGGATCCATCGGTGGAGGTTGCGTGATGCAGTGTTGTCGTCTTTAAGCGTTGATGGAGTGGTGGTGCTGAGGGAGTTAGTGAGAGTTAGTGAGATGTACTTCGGTGGCCTTAATCCAGCGGCAAGGGGGGGCAATGATGGCGGTGGTGTACGGTGGGTATCAGATGTTCTTTATTCTGATATCTTTGTTATTGCCCATATGCCAACACGTGTTTCGTCTATAACTGTTTACAGTTACAGCAGGGCACATGTATCTTATATCTGATGTCTAATATCTCATCCCCAATGAAGAAGTGTGTCCGCGCAGAAGAGATTCCACTCCGTATTTGGATCACACGTACTCAGCGGACCGAATCTCTTCTGCGCGGACACACAATACTCAATAATACTTCTTCATTGGATATGAGATATTAGACCCAAGACATAAGATACATGTGCCCTGATGAAGTCTGCTGTGACTGTAAACAGTTATAGATGAAACACGTGTTGGCATCTGGGCAATAACAAAGAATAAAGAACATCTGAAACTGTGACCTCAGCCTACTTTCTGTGTACTTGGAGAAAATTGCTTCATAACTTGTGGACTCTGTCCTTTTGTGAGGGACAACTGGCTTCCTCTATTCCTGGGCTTCCTCTATCTTTGAATTAAACATTTCATCTTTAGATAATTTTGGACAAGGAGTAGAGTGCGCCTGGTACACCCAGCCAGTGTCTTTTTGTTTGTAGTGTACGGTAGGTATTTTTATTTATTTATTTTATTTGAGAGTTTTATAAATTGTGAACAAGACCCTTGCGGGGATCAGAGTGCTTTACAAGGTAAGAGTCTTAAGGCCAGATGTGGGAAGCCTAATACCAGTCGGTAACAGCCTAAATTACCGATTTTCGGCTGTTACCGACCGGTATTAGGCTTTTCTGATGTAGGGACCTAATCTAAGGATTTGGGGCCAGATGTAGGTCGCCAATTACCGGTCAGTAACGGCCGATTTTGGCCGTTACCGACCAGTAATTGGTTTTTGAGATGTAGGGGGCCATTATTTTACAGAATCGGTAAATTTACCGAATTGGTAAATTTATCAATTCTGTAAATCCCAGATGTAGGTAGCACTGTTTACAGTACTACAGGCCTTCAGAATTCGGTATTTTATCACCCAATACAATTGGGTGGTAAAATACCGAATTCAGGTGTACATGCACATCTGTGCATGTACACCTGTGCCATGTAACACACAGACATGCCCTTAGAGCATGTATGTGTGCCACATGGCACACAAGCCTGGAATTGGGGTGCTACAGGGTGTCAAAGTGACACCCCGTTCACCCTTGCAGGATTCGGTATTTACCGATTCGGTAAATACCGAATCGGTATTTCCCATTTATTCCTATGGGCTTCAAGGCCCATAGGAATCAATAGGAAATACCGATTCGGTATTTACCGAATCGGTAAATACCGAATCATACTGATTCGGTAATTCTAAAATAAGAATTACCTACATCTGCCCCCTTCCTATTTACCTACTCCTAAATACCGAATCGGTATGATTCGGTATCTAAGAGTAGGTAAATAGGAATTACCTACATCTGGCCCTTGGTAACTTACCGATCTGTCATTTAAGGAATCGGTAAATTACTGAATTCTTAAATACCAATTCGGTAAATTACCGAATTCCTAATGTAGGGAGAACTTAATGAGTGCTTTTCCCATGTTAGGATTCGTTATTTACCACCAACTACAAGTTGGTGGTAAATAACGAAACCCCCCAAAAAAGCAATTTCATTCAAAATATTTCAGTGCCATGTGGCAGACATACATGCCCTTAGGGCATGTATGTCTGGCAGACATGTGCACCCATACACAATTGAGGGGTGCCACAGGGTGTCAAAGTGACACCCTGCCACCCTTCAATGTTTTCCCCCTTTTACCGAATCGGCATTTACAGATTTGGTAATTCCCATTCATTCCTATGGGCCTCCAGGCCCATAGGAATGAATGGGGAATACTGAATCGGTAAATACCGATTCAGTAAATATTGAATCTTAACGATTCGGTAATACTTACCGAATTTTTCCCTACATAGCATTTACCGATTCTAAAATACCGAATCGGTAAAATTCAGTATTTTAGAATCGGTAAATGTCCCTCACCTACACCTGGCCCCATGTTACATAGTACAGTTAAATGACATAGGGCTCAATGCAAGTCGATGATGTACAAATCGTCTCGAAGATACATAGTTAGATGGTACATAACAAAACGTTCCCAATACATCAAGCATAATATATATATACTAGCTAGGATATCTGGATGGACAGTACGCATTATAAGGTTCCATATAGGAGATACGTTGGGTCACCTAATATCAGTAATCCATGCTCAAGTGAATTTAGCCATGAGAAGAAATGTCACTTCTTTTTTGAAGGATGCAGTAGAGGGGTTACGTCTGGTTTCTGGGAGTAGAGCATTCCAGATTATAGAAAGGTTCGGTTATATGTTTTCTTCTTGTTGAATCTTTGCGGATTCAGTAGCAGGTTTTTGAACTTCTTGAAAATCTAACTATCCCCACAAGAGGGCGCCAGTTTTGGTGCCAGATAGCTGGGTGTATTATGATGAATGGCTTTATGTGTCATACATGCTATTTTCAAATGAATTCTGGCTTAAAATGGTAGCCAATTAAGGGATTTTAGGTCAGGGGATACGTGGGAGCTTCTTTTCGCCCCAGTGATGAGTCTCTCTGCGACGTTGATTGATGCTCTTAGAGGGGCCGTTGCAGCTTTGGGCAGGCCACAGAGGGAGACACTCCCGTAATACACTGTTGAGATGACTAGAGTGTGTACTGCAAGCTTGAAGTACTTCTCCGGCAAGAAAGGTTTCAGCTTTCTCAACGTATTCATCTGAAAGTTTGCTCCTTTTGTTGCCTTGCTGATGTGTTTTTGCATTTTGAGTTTCTGTCAAATGTTATTCCCAGCTATTACGCTGAGTCCACGATGATAAGTTGGCAGTTGTGGGCAGTAATATTTTTGATCCAGCCTTGCATTATGGGTACTTGGGTGGGAGGAGCAATTAGGAGGAATTCGTTTTTGAGGGTATTCAATTTTAGATGGTTTTCTGCCAGCCAACTCTGAGTTTTTCTAAGGGTTATGATGAGCAATTTTAAGTCTTCTGGGCTATGGATCTTAAGGTATAGTTCTGTGTCATCAGCGTACATGTGATATTGCACATGAGACGCTTCAAGTATTTTGGTCAGTATTTCCATGAAAAGATTGAACAGTGTGTGAGATGGTGAAGACCCTTGTGGGACTCCTAAAGTGACTGGGACGGGTTTGGACTGGGAGTCGTTGACCCTGAATTGGTGTGATCGGTTTTGGAGGAACGAAGTAAACCAATTTAGAACAGATCCTGATAACCCCATTCTATGTTTCAGAAGATCTTTCAGGTTGTCGTGATTGACGGTATCAAATGCTGAGGAAAAGTAAAGAAAGATGAGTAAGCAGGCTCCATTCTGATCTAGGATTTGTAGTGTAGTGTAGTTCCTATATGCCCAATAGGCTCTGCGCATTGGAATAATGTATCCTATAGATTTGACGTAGGACTGAGGTTAACTAGGTCTCCATCGCATATACTAAACTTAATTGTGTGTGTGCCAGCTAACTCAGAGGTCACTAGAAACTTTCTCGAATATACAAGAGGGGATTAGTTTCTGACAACCGCATAAACATGACAACGTTGTTTCCCAAGAATAAGAATATATCTCTCAGAGTTGTGGAAACAATAGATAAGTATTTCACTCAGTCAATCGTGCATGCTTCGTTTCTACAGAGTTGCAGAGAAATAGTGAGACAGGCGTTTTCAATAAAAAGGGTTTATTGAACAGTCTTCTTTCTCATGCAAGAGAAGTGAACTGCTACAATCGTTATGCAGACTGCAAAGTATAATGCGTACAGCGTAAACAGTAATATGAAATAATACCGTTAGAGCATTGTATGGTTTCTAAGCCATATAAAAATACGTACATAAATAACATTGACTAAAATACTCAACTGGTGCTTCTAAAATATGCCTACCCCAATGTACCTAACCTAAGTCTAGTATGAGGGAAGAAGTAAGTATTGTGTAGCATAGGTTTAGTTTTTGCCAGGAATCTACCAAAGGTTTCTCTAGGTTCTAATCAGCTCCATACCTTGGTTAGAATAAAGGAGGTCTGGTGACTTTATTTCCCAAAACCCCGCAAGGGGAGCAAGAAAACACTGGAGCTGGATTCTGGGCAGGAGAAAAGCAGCTTCCTGATCAGAGCGTCAGCTGGAGAGTCCACTTCCTTCTGCACTTGCTGTAGTGAGCTGCGTCGGGCAAGTAGGTCTTTGAACTGCTCGGAACCACAGTATCTTGCTAGAGCAAGTGTAGGTATTTTTATACCCTGAAGGTGTTTAGGAATGCCATGGTTTGATGTAAAGTCAGGCATATGAACGTCAGGAAAGAACCCCTAGGGAATAGTTGTTCTTTGTAAAGTTCTAGGACAAATCAATATTCAAGCAAGGGGAAGTTCCCTAACTGCTTAAGCTGGTTTTCCAAGAAATCGTTGTGACGTTTGGTACGGGTGGAAGTAGCCTTGCCTGTATTTGGGTTGCATGGGCTATGCCTAAATAAGGGCTTGATGTCTATGCCGATATAAGGCCAATATGAATTGTACCTATATAAGCGCATGAATCAGGAAAATTGACTCGGAGTTTAAAACGCCACACAACACCCACTCCACTTTTTTATGTACAATATGACTAAGTTCTAAACACATAAAAACATATCTAAACATGATGTGTTAAAAACCCACCCAAAATACACAAAAAATGCATTGGTATTGGTTGTACACAAAAAGTATTTGTGCCGTACGCATTTAAAGCAATGTTTCATTCAAAGCATATAGATGACATTTGAAAATGCTATCCAAAAGAATCACGAAAAATACATTAATGAAATTGCTCTTAATTACGGAAGAAAAAGTCGAGACCATTTCATTGCAGATTATATAAACTGGTTGATTATGGACAAAGTCAAATATTGTCTCTTGGAGGATTTCAAAGAATTCTAGTTCTCTATAAATAGTTCTACTTTAAACAGATTACTTTGTGCCAAAAAAAATGAAAAACAAAAGTTTGATCATAGAAAAAAATAGAGTTCCAAAGTCAGAAACTTTGTTTTGAAAAATGAAGGTCGAATTCAGAGTCTCCCAGAACACTGTGTGCCAAATCAAAAGTCAGCGTTATTGTTTGGAGAAATCATCAAATCTTCTAAGTCTGTAAAGAATTTGTCTACCATTGTAGGTGAAAGTTGGATTACCTCGTTAAGAAGATTAATCGTACATAGATGTGAATCATCGCCATCAGCATTGGTCGCATTAGCAATGTTCGGATTGGAAGGTACCTGTGTGCCGCTTTCCTCTCGTACCTCACCGTCAGCATTTTGCGTCTGTGAGATCTCAATGAATGCCATTGCGGAAAAGTGTTCTTCTGATCGGCATCATTTGTACCGGGACTCGATTGCTTTTTCATTGCCATCTCGTGTCAAACACTTCCACACGACCCACTTGGTCGTTTTTGCTGATGCCTGAGGAAAATTCTAACTGACATGACAAAAACCATCTTGCAGCCTGCATTTCTGCCCAGGAACTGTCACACGCCCAACCCCCCTGTTCCCTGAAGTTCACCAGAAAGCCACGAGACACTCACCCTGAGTAAATGATTTATTCTCCATCCCCTGCTTCCAACCTGGTAAACATCCTTGACACCGTGATCAGGTTATCTGGACAATGGTCTGACTGCTGGACCTTCATCAGGGTGCTTAAACAATGACTTGAAAGACCGGGCTTTGATCAAGGCAATTGAACAATGACCTGAAAAGACTAAGCCTTGATCAAAGCCTAGTGAACAATGATTTGTGTACCAAGCCTTGACAAGGTCACCATCTACAAACGTCGTCTGGACCTGGTTATCAACTACAAACACTGCCCTGATTAAACAATGAACTACCAGCCAACAGACTGGGATGAAAAAGTATAAAAGGCTTGTAAGCTACAGAGTGAAGTAGCAGCCTTCTGGGTTTTGTCTCTGACTAGCTTGGGACTCTGTTCCATAGCCCGGGCTATTGAAATAAATCTGGGTTCCTCCTACAGACGAAGGCTCCTGTGTCTCCTTCTACTAAGTATGGAAGGTATGGAAGATTTGGGCAATTCCCCCGCCGCCGAGACCCAGTAAGTGGGTTATCACGGTTCTTCACCGTCATCAGAATTTGTAGCTGCTGAGGACAACACAGTGCATGAGCCGTCACTGGTCCAAGCAAAGTATCAACATCCGTTGGCATGACTGATAGGAGTGTGAGACAGATGTCTAACACGCATTATTCTCCACACAGCAGGCATCGTAGAACAGGTAAGATGCAATCTTGCCAGAGTGGTCTGAATGACATAAAGCATGTGGTATTCAATTCTCAAACGAGTTAATCCCAAAATTTGGACTATACGCTCATGACACTTCATCGCCAGCAGAGTATTCTCCACGTTGAACTGGGTATCGCTGGTGACTTGGCTTGCCATATCGAAGCAGTAGGAGCAAAAATAGTATCCCTGCAGTGAGTCCCAAAATAAGAGGCAGTCCGCCAAACACAGAGTGCACAAAGTTTGGAAATATGCCTAGGACTGCTTCAAAAGGTGCTAACAGTCCCGAAAAAACTGTCTTAAATACATGTACAATACCACTCGTATCAGACATGTCTAAGATCCAACTTTACATTTCTGAGAAATGTACAGGGCAGTTTGTAGTTAATAGGGTGTGTATCTCGGCAGAAGTCCTTTCGACTTGCAGATCATAGGTCTCTTTCGCCGAGGTCAATGGCACAGTTTTCTGTAAAACAATGGCTTTCATTCTGCTTAAAGTATCAATTCATATAAAAGAGATGTTCAGTAAAGGCCATAACGGCGAGTCTTGGTTTTTGGAACAAATACTTGCATACACCAAGTGACCCTGGATGGCACAGTTACGAGATAGGCTAAACTTGGCAACATGCCACAGCAGCTGTGATCATTCAACAAAATGTAACTTCCATTAGAAAGTTGCCTAAAAACTGGATCAATCACTGCAGCTGGTGAACCTTGCAGGTGGCATGATAATTTGTTAGAGGAACCATCGCAGGCCCGTGTAAATTAATACCCTGGCAAAGGAGAGAACCGCTTAGTGCGTGTTCACATTTTTTACCACTAAGAAACACTTCTTTCCCCCCACTCCAACATTTGTGTGTGTATGGTAATTCCCAGGATGTCTTGATGTATTCTTTACCCAACCTTTCATATATGCCTGCTGGTATATGTTTTAGGCAATACTGAAAATGGAAAATTGTAACAGGCAGAGGGATTGTTCCGTGTATTATCCATTCAATTGTTGGTTTTTAAGCGACTGTAAATAGCAATCTTTCCAGTTTTTCAATGCTCAGCACTGTATAGTCTGCTCTCCTCTGGGCCAGTTTGATCTGTTTATCAGTGAAATTGAATTCTGAAAGCAGTGACGTTGTGTTGATTAAATGCCAAGGCACATAGCCTGAATAAAGTTTTTGTAACGTCCAGCCTAATAGGATTATAGAACGTAATTGTGACTGACTATGTTGTGTCCCAGATTTTTATTTGTACTATCTCTGTGCCCAGGCGCAGTATGCAACGTACTGGTACCATACTGTTCCTTATTTAACGCATACAGCGGTTGAGGAGGGGGACGCCTTTCCAATGCCACTAACAGCTATAATTACACATAAACGCCCGCCACTACACGCGGCAGATATCAACACGATCGACACATCTACGGCCGCTTGGAGGTCGCTGGCCTGGTTGACGCACAAAACGCCACTTTATGCACCAGCATTGTTCTTACACCATCATCCCCAGATCTCAGTTACTACTGAACAAGTAGGTATGGATCTCCTGAAACAGGCAGGCATGGACACATTTGGAGACCTATACTGTGACAACACCTTCAGACACATAGATGACTTGTCTTACATTAGCAACCAAACCACACTGTTCCGTTTTACCTACTATAGATTGCAAAGAGCCATCCGTGATCTCTACCCGAACTATCCAACAGAACCCCCCTGCTTGGAAACGCTACAGTACCTCATTACATCCTCCAACACAACACATCTAGTCTCACGAGTGCATAAAAAAAACCAAAGCGAGATTCCGTTTACTACCATTAAAGCATGGACACGCTGGAATGAGGCGTTACTGGACCCGCTATCTGAAGAAGAATGGTACACCGCATGTGCACTAATTAAGTAACCCACCTCAAATGGGAATTTATGCATCCTTCATTTAAAATATTAAACCATACCACACCCCGTTGCGTCTTCATAAATTTGGGTTACGAGAAGATGCTAGATGTAAGCGCTGTGGGGAACAGGAAGCAGACTTTGTACATCTGGCCTAGTCCTGTCCGAAAATACAGGAATACTGGGGGAAAGTAACTACAATGCTTCAGAAAATGGTAGGGGTGGAGGTCGAATGCTCTATAAAGTTGTGCATATTGGGTCTATTTCCCACGATCAAAGCCGGGAAACGTACGTTTTGTGTGGTTTCCCTACTGTTGGCCAAAAGGTAAATATTCTAATGTTGTGGGGGGGGCACGAAAGTACCGAGCACGAAACAATGGCTGCAAGATTTGGCGCACTGCAGAGCTCAGTTGCTAACATACGAGGAGGGACTACCGGCCAGATCTTGGCCAAAAGACTATTGGACTTATTTATCAACTTATTTGCAGGATAATGATACCACCGACACACTGTGAATTCTAATACACCAAGCATCAACCTGAATAGGTTAATTACCTGACACATGTACACTATCATGCTGCTAACTTATAGACTGTACTGACTATAACAATTTTCTCTCTGTATCATACATGATGGGATGAAGATTGCAGAAATGTACTGGTATTTGTTGTATCTCCATTTTCAAATGGTTGTATTTTATTTGTTTCTGAAACTCAATAAAAAGAATTTAAAAAAAATACTTTTCATTCCTGTCCTATTAACATTTTTAAAGTAAATTGATTCTAGATTTGAAATATTAAAACCTGAAAAGTATGGAAATTTGACATAACATTTTTTGAGCTACCCTTTGGTGGTGTAGGACAATGTTCCCATTGGTTATATTTAAGTACATTTTTAGGATCTGTAGATTTGTGCAAGAAATGATGACCATAGTGATTATAACAATGCATTTGTTCATAATCTGATGAACCTTCTAAGTATTCATGATTTGTAAATACAGCAGACATTTCTAAGTCTGACATCATATTTTTAACAGTCTCGAAGTCACAATCATCAGAAAAGGTACTAGATGAAACAAAGTCATTCAAGGAAATTTTGAACTGGTGTGGAATCTTCAACAGCTCCGCCGGACCGAAAATGTCCTAATCAGTTCTGTCCCAAGCTATACCACTAGGTATAGGAACAGCTGTGATGTTTACTGATGACAAGTCTTTTTGTCCACAATGAGATGATTTGTGTGGCTTGAGGAGTAAGTTGATGTTCTTACTTGCTGTGTCCTTTTTAACAAATCTTCCATTTATCAGCATTCCCAAAGTTATTACCAGAGTCAACCTAAGTAGAAAAAAAAGTACACCCAACACAATACAAAGTTCAATCCATGGTGAAACCACATAAATCTTTTCCAGGTGATAAAAAAGTTTTGTTGCTTGTTCTTTAAAAGTTCTTTACACTGGCGTCGTTTCAGGTTCGCTAGGATCCTCGGAAAACATATCAAAGTTAATGAAATAGCCAGAGGCAGTTCTGTCAATTGTAGGGATTGCTTCAGGATTCGTAGAAATCGTTGGATCCACTTGATCACTTGTTACATTTGTATAGTCAGATGCTATTTCATTGTTTTACAGGCGTTTCTTGACGAACTGTTATTTGGGTCTCAAGAGGTACAAGTTCCATGGCTTTGTTGCATAGTCCTTCTTTTCACACTGCAGATTCTCCAAAGGTGATGAGTCTCTCAGTTTGAACCTCTGGATAGTAGCCAGATTAGGGCGTCTACTACATCTTTGGAGTCCACTTGGCCTACTGCTTATGATCGGCCACATGATGTGGTTTTACCAGGTCGATGGACACAACCTGTTCTCCTTTTTACCAGTAAGATGCACTAATACTGTTCTTGATCTGTGGATTGCTAGGACAGGTACTGGTTTTCTGTAAGAAGGCCCAAATTTCTTCTTGTCCGCGATCTTTACTCTGACTAGATCCCCAATCTTTGGAATCCAGACCGGTCTTGCTGGGATGGTTGGTTTTTCTTCAGTGGTCGTTGGCTTCAGGAACACGTTACTTTGGCTTTTTCTTATTTCATTTAAGTCCTGCAAAACAACCAAACGGTCTTTGATATCAAAGGGTTTTTGTTCTACCACTGAAGTCTGACAATCGAGATCCAAAATAATCATTCTTGTTCCAAAAAGGATTTGGTATGGAGTGATACCCCCAGAGAACTTCTTGGCAGATTTTTAGATGTTTGACCCACCCATCACCCGAGCCTAATACCCTGGCTGTTATAGATTGCTTTCTGTCCCGTTTTTTTCTCTCCACTACCGAATTTCCCTCAGGATAGAATGGACTAGAGTATCGCAATGCAACTCCCAATTTGGCCATGGCCTCCTTGTAAGCCCAAGAGCTAAACGTAGGACCCTGGTCAGAATGTAGAGTGCCGACTGAGTATGTGCCGGTAAAGACTCACAAATCTTTTATAACAGTTCGAGCGTCAGCCGAGCGCTGAGGCCACATCCAAATGTACCTTGTCTTAATATTTGTGGGACCGCATTTGTCCATAGGGACATCTGTGTGTACAAAGTCTAATGCTGTCTAACAATGGTGCCTGTACTGGGCTGGCTACACTGTAGTCAGGTATCTGGCGGCATTCTCTGCTGCAATCTCTGTTGCAGTTATGGCAGTTAATTGCGAATGTGTAAATGTGATCATTAATCCCTGACCACCATAACATCTCTTTTAATTCTAGTATAGATAAATGTGCTTCATGTATCAAAGCTACTCAATGTTTCCTGTTTGGAATTACTCTATCCCCCACTCCAGGAATTCGAGCAAAAGGAATGGAGTTTGCGTCAATTATGTATGAGTATTTGAGTGGATAGTTTTGAGGTAACGCTGCACTTCTGTCTTTGCTTGTGGCAGCGACAACTAGCATTATTTGGCCATCTATTTTAGTTTTTGAATGAGTGATTGCAGCTAAACAAGCCGTTTGCACAGCTGCCTTGGCGGCTTCATCAGCTAATGAATTTCCTGCAACGGGAACGCCATCACGTTGATGACTCAGTGTATGTATCACATGAGCTTTTTGTAGTTCTTGTTGTAACTGAACTACTTGTTCCCAAAGCAACTTATGCTTGATTTTGCCACCTTTTGCATCTTTGTAACCATTTTGAATCCATTTTTGCTAGTATTCATTGAACACAATAATATGAATCGCACACTATGAGTGTAGGGAATTCGCGATCAGTATTCTTAAGCATCATCTTGAATGCTTGTAGTTCAGCTAGCTGAACTGTACATTCTCCTAGAGATTGAGTGTTAGTGACCATAGGTCGAAATTTTTCATCTCGTCAGCGACCTTAAACGATCGTGCACGCAGCACTATAAGCTTGTTTAGCCCCGTAGCGGGTTGGGCTGATCCGTCAGTATAAATTATACATTCATACTGCTCTAGAGGCAGAATCTCAGTAGCAGGAGGACATTCTTGTTCATATTGTAGAAATGCTTATGTTTTCAAATAAGTGTCAAAAATGTATTCAACGTCTTTTGCAGCAATAGAAATGACCCATTGTATCCCACTCTCATTTAAAGCTTTAACATTCGGAATGCTCGCTTTCGTCACTGCCTCTAAGACAGGTACAGGAGTAATGACCATTATGCCCTTACCCTGTGCGCGAGCTCTCTCTTTTGCTACTGCAGTTTGAACCGGTATTCACCCGTTACAACGCATCTTTTACTCCGCACTACCACTACAACGCGGGCATTACAACGCATACCGTTACAACGCATTGCGCTGGGGGGCGCTCTAGGATAAGAGGTAAGTTTAATTTACTATCCAACACCTTCCCTAGGGTCCACGGGGACTGGAGTTAGAATAGTAAATTATACTTACCACTATCCAGCACCCCAAAGCGCTATGCGTTGTAGCGGTATGCGTTGTAAATACCGCGTTGTAATGGTACGCGGAGTAAAAGTATGCGTTGTAACGACATACATCCGTTTGAACCGCTGTCAGAATTTTTTCTGTTGATGTGAATTTCAATTCTGCTTGTGTGTACAAATGTGATTTGTAAGCTATTGGTACTTTTTCTCCTTCATTAAAGTTTAAGTATGTAAATTAGTATTGTCCTAGAATGATTCGGATCACTAAGTTGCATACGTTTACGCGTGTTTGTAAATGTTTTGTTGCTAACATGTCTGTTTGCAATGAACGCAAAATGTCTGTGTGCTTTTGAGTCCAATTAACTGTTTTGAAATCAGGTTTGATTAATTCGTAGAGAGATTTAACCCTTTCTGCGTAGTTTAGAATGTATGTTCTTCCTAAATTCAGGAAACCTAGAATCAACTAAATTTTTCAGCTTTTTGGATGTTGGAGCAGCGCACATTTCTCTAGAAAGTTTGCTGCCAGGCTTTTGCCTTAACTTGATAACACGTATCCGAGAAAAAGGACGTTGAGGTGGGCAATTCTCGATTTCTTGAAATTTTGTTTATACCCTTCAGAGGCGAAGCCCAATATTATGGTGTTTACCCTGTTCAAGTGCCTATCCAAATCATCGTCTGTTACATAGATGTCAACGACATATAATAATGCCTCATCATCATAGGTTTGTAGTAACTATGTTACTTTGGTTGAAAATAACACTGGACTCTTCTTGAATCCCGGTGGGAGACGGCAGAAGGGACGCTGTGTCCCCATAATTGAGAAAGCGGTCAAGTACCTACTTTCTGGTGCAATGTTTTGACAGAAGAAACCATTAGAAATATCTAATGTGGTTTTGTATTTTTTATGCACAATGTTATTCATTAGTGTTGCACTGTGTGCATTTTGTACTGCAAAAGTTTTGCAACAAGAGTTTGAATGTCTGTAATTCTAAACTAGACAATATATATTGTGTGGTTTGAGACAGGAAACAAAGGATTGTTCATGGACGAGTTGCATGTTACAATCACCCCTTGGTATTCAAGTTGATCTAATATCTCCCTGGCCTGTTTTTTAGCTTCTTGCTTAACTGGGTACTGACTTTGTGCAACAGGTTGATTTGTTTAACTGGATTTTATAGTGAAGAAAATCCTCATCTCATCCTACATGATTTTTAAGTAATGCAGGAACCTGGACTACTTCCCATTTCCTGGCATAAGTATATTTTAAATGAATTGGAATGTGTTTGGAGAACGCTGACATGTGGGCACTCCCTGACAAATTCAGGTGGCCAGTCTTGTTCAGCTAGAACAATATCATAAACCTCAGAGAGCCTCTCCCAAAAAAGTGCTCTTATTTTTCTAGTTATGTCCCCCTCCATCCATTACTTCATATACTTTATGTGGGACACTAAACCTGGTGCCTACAGTTACAACTTGGATGTACTCATTCAAGTCCACTGTCTCCAGATGATCCTTCATGTTCTTGCGAGCTATGGTGACTTCTGCTGCGCTGTCCAACATCGTTTGAGCCCATTCCCCGTTCTTGTGTTGTGTCCTCAAGATCGTCGGAATATCTGATTTTTAGACCTGCTACCTTATTTTTGGTGAATTGAGTTTTCTTATTTTTCTGAACGTGTTGATCGTCTTTAGACTTCACGCGTCCTTCTTTGTTTTCTGACCGTCCTATTCTTTTGGATTTCTGTGATGAAGTCTGAAAGGTATGAGAGGAACGTCTATCAGTATCTTGATATCTATCAGGTTTTCTCAAATTATCCCTATTCCCAAGGTTATACCTCCTTTCAGAGGGCTCCTTTTGAGGAGACCTACCTCTGGATTGAGAACGCTTCTCTTTAGAAGTATGTTTAGTGTTCTCCCACTTCTTTTTAGGAGGAGCAGAAGTGTTTTTAATAAAGACCTTTAACTGTGTAATTCTACTAATCTTTGCATATTACTTAGTAATTAATCGTCTGACACTGCTTCAATGTCAGGATCAGGTCTGTAGTTGGATAAAGCTAGCCATTTTGCTTCTTGTCTATCTAGTGGACCGAACCTGGTAATGTGATGTATATGATTTAGGGTGTCTTTAAACCAGAGCCAGGTCCTCTGCCTGGGACAAGATCTGGTGGTCCCCCCTTGGGAGCCCACCCGCCCCTACAGACCATGCTCTGAACCTCGGCATCATCCTTGACTCCTCCCTCTCCATGAACTGGCAGATCAACGCCATGGCCTCCGCTAGTTTCAAACTGCCTGCTCATTCTCAGTAAGACCTTCAAGTGGAACTCCCCGACTGCAGAAGGACCTTCACGCACGCACTCTTCACCAGCAGACTGGGGTACGGCAACATCCTCTATGTCGGAATCAATAAAACTCTTCTGCACAGACTACAGACCATCTAGAATGCCGCAGCCAGACTCGTCCTCGGGACACCGTGCCATGAGCAAAGGACCCAACAACTACGAGGCCTCCACTGGCTCCCCGTCGAGAAGAGGGTCACTTTCAAACCCCTCATGCCCACAAATTCCTCCACAACATTGGAAACAAATACCTCAACAAGAGCGTATATTTCAATGTATCCAAGAGGAACCGCCGCTCCGCCGACCTTGCCCTGGCAGTAACCCCCCGCATACGCAGAAACCGAACCGGCAGGAGAGCTTTCTCCTGCATCGCAACCAAAACATGGAACAAGCTCCCAGTGGACATCAGACACTCCCCGACCCTGCACATGTTCAGGAAGGACCTCAAGACCTGGCTCTTCAACTGATCCGGAGCCGCCCCCTCCCTTCCCAGCGCCTTGAGACCCTCACGGGTGAGATGCGCACTATATAAACCCCTAATTGATTGATTGTGATGCACAGAGGCGCAGAACACCATTGATAATCTCCCCCATGCACCGCATGGTAGTGGTGGATCTCCGTATGCTATGCAGAACTCCCTACGTTGGTGGGCAGGAGCACCTCTACTGTTCACAGCTCCAAGGAGCACAAGGTGGTCTACTCACACAGGTCAGCAACATGTCTCAATGGGACCTGCCTAATGTCACCATCGGGTAAGGGCGATCGCCGTGCCTCAATGTCTACCGCCACGGCCCAGCGACTCCACAGCACATCCGCATCCCACTCCGGGTCCCAAATGCAGGCCCAGCGAGGTTTCCAGGCCCAGGGACTGTCCATGCCTTCAAGGTTTTAGATGCCCTGTTGTTGCAAGGAGTGCGCACAGAAAAGTAATGCATCACAGGTTTGGCACAGCGATGCACCTCTTCTCATAGATGCAGCCCTGAATTTCCTCTTCCAATGGGATTCTGGCTGGTCATCCTGACTGCTGGGAGGGTTTGGGGGGGTGTTGATCTGTGCGGCACTTAGCCCTGGCTACTCCATTCTGCATTCCATTGGTTTTATTTCCTATTTTTCATTGGAGGTGGACTTATAGGCTATTTTTGCCTCTAGAGGCTAACCGGCCTTTCGTCAGTTTTCGCCCGCTAACGTCAGAATTTGTATCGCTTTAACGCTAATGTCACCGGCAGTTTTCATGGCAGCTATCTGAAACTATCGCCATGTAGCGACGTATTGTAAATATATCGCTAACAGGGCAATAGTTTTTGGTGATGGGCCGCATTAAGAAAACTGCCTGTAACTAGCGTTAACGTTAGTTAGCGGCAGTTCTTGTACATATGCCCCACAGTCCCTAAAGGTTAATATAAACAAAACCAAGATTATGAGGTTCTGTCCAAAAGGGTGTCAGACCAATACAAATTATAAGTGATCCTACAGTAATTCTACCATAGAAGTAGTAAAGTCTTACCCTTATCTCAGAAGAATTATGACAGCAAATTTGACCGATACTGAATATATTGCACACATACCAGAGCTGGCATATGCTCAGGGAAATGCAATAAATTCGCAATATGGAGCAACAGATCACAAGCAGTTTAATCATCTAACTATTTATAAAATGAAGATTCCATCGACCCTTTTATATGAAATAGAGACTTTTGGGCTTGGCCCTTTTTGCAGGGTCATCCCAGATCTTTTTGCCTTCCTCCTGTATTTGTTCTGACATGTTGGTGGTGGTTTTATGACTCTGGGCACTTTATTACTGCTGATCAGTGCTAAAGTGCATGTGCTCTCTATGGTAAACTTGGTAAGATTGGTCTACACCTGTTTGGCATATTTAATTTACCTGGCAGTCCCTTGTACAGTGGTATCCCATCTACCCAGTGCCAGTAAATTAAATGCTACTGGTGGTTTTGCAGCGCTGCTAACGCAACCTACAAAGGTAGCCTTTCAAACCTGTCTCAGGCCTCTGCCACTGCAGGGCCTGCGTTTACTGTTTCCTGCTTCTGTGACTTGGCACATAAAGTGGTTGCCACATCTGTGACTCCCCTTTTACTACATATCAGTCACCCCTAAGGTAGGCACTAGCTAGCCCTGTGAACAGGGTGCGGTGTAGATAAAAGTTTGGACATGTACCTTAACTGTGTGGCATGTCTTGGTAGTGACAAACAGCCTATTTGGTTTCTCACTGCTGTGAGGCTGACCTCTCATAGGAATGCATTGGGGATACCCTAATATGTGCTTCAGTGGTAATTTCTACGGTTGAAGGGAAAAATGGTCTAGAGGAGGCCTAAAGGTCCTTGGGTAGCCAAAGCTACTAATTAATTAGCGTAGTTTTAATCAGAAGGAACACTTTCACAGGGAGTCCAAACGGGACTCGATAAGCAATGTATGCTGGGACACAAGGTTTTTGGAATGACATCTCATTTATTGGCAACATAAATGAGTATCATTCAGTTATTTACGGTAATAGTTCTGGTGCTCACACAAAAAAAGTGAAAGTGCCTGAAGTGAAAGGTGCTTAGTGACATATGAAATTTACATCGCATTAACAACAGTATTCAAAACTTTATTCAAATCAATTACATTGGAGGAGTTTTGGCTGTGAGGTCGACGGCGTTTCGATCTTATTAGTTAAAGCTCATCATCAGGACAAGAGGGTGAGCAAGTAGAATCTGTTAAGGGACCTGCAAGGTGTAGATGGGGTTCTTAGCAATTCGAGAATCCACTTAAGGGGAGAGTAACGGGGGCCCACAATTAAGGTAGGGTAACGTGAAGTTAATTTGAATTACCGCGTAGGACCGCAGCGTGTGGGTGAGAGAACCCGGATGAGCGATTGGTTGTCAACTGAGGGCCACAATATAGGACAGTTGAGATTATGTCAGGGGACCGGGAGTTGATTCTTATGAGCCGGCAAGAGAGGACCAATTTGATAACCAGGTTTAGTCTGGGTCAGGAGAGTCAATCTGCTGCGTTGGTGTGGAACTTGGGAACGATTCTGAAAGGTGGTAATTCCTGGCATGAGAGGGGTAGTGTGATCAAGTTTGGTATGTTTGGAATAGTATTGATAAATCCTGCTTATTGGTGAAAGCCGATTTATTATTACTATTTTAGAAATGCCTGGGCATGTCTGTGTGCTCTGTGTCTTTCGCCCTCTGCTGGATGTTTGTCTGTCTGGCTTTGGCATGACAGGGGATGGGAATGTGCAGTGGCTCTAGAGTATCTGGATGAGGCAGGACTGGGCTGAATAGACTTGGGTTGCACATAGAGTGGTGGGAGGAGATTTGTCTTGCACCTGGATGGGCCTAGTCTGCCCTGAGCAATGCTGTATCCACCCCCTGCCAGGAAACTACGCCAGTGAGGACAGAACTGGTTGGACTGGGCTCAGAGCCTGTGCCAAGGGGAGAACAAAGATATATGGTTCTATAAGTATTGGTGCTGTGAACCCAGGTCTGTTGAATTTCAGTATCTTGTGGAATTGAAACACTGCGTGGACTCCAGTGCACCAGTAAGAACCGCCATTGGACTTTACTGTTGACGGAAGGACTGCAACTTCTACCACAAATGCCTGTATGCTGGCCTGCCTGTGTCCAACTCTGCCCTTGGTTACTATTGGAGAAGAGACCTGCGGCTCCCTGTTCGTGTCTTTATGGTGGAGACAGGCTGAGCGATACCCCGGTTGTCGCCATCGACTATTAAAGCGTGTTGGGCGAATCACTGACATAATACAGAAAGTCACATTTTCGAAATGCAAATATTTCACGCAAAAATATCGACATCAAAAATATCGATGTTGCGTACTTAATTATAAATATACACTAATTTTGATACCACATTTTCATAATGCAACTATATTGACTACAGAAATATCGCATACATAAATATCGCAATACAAATTATCGACATTTATAAATAAGTATAGAACATGTCCAAAATATCGAGTACAAAAATATGGACAGCAATATTTTTATTTTTTACAATATATCGACAACTCAAATATACATAAAAACGAGTACTTTTAACACCATAAATACAATAAATTACATAAACATACATATCACATAAAATTTAACTAAAAGCATATCTATCAAAGTAATAACAACATGAATAAATAATAACATAACAATTACACAAATAATCATTTTTCTAAACATATACTGGCAACATATTCAAACTTTTTAATATATATTATACATATTTTTTTAATATAATTAGTTCAACATCTCCGTCAAACAAGGAAAAAAAATCAACTTAACCAATAGAAATACAGAAGATCGAAATAAACCAATGAATTTCAACAAACAATTAAAAACACACCATATAAACAAAAAAATCAGTCTTCTTTTACACCTTAAACAAAAATATTTAAGGAAGGGGAAACTGCGATTTTAACCACTCTCAAACAAAGCTTTAAAATCAAGCCTACTACACCTAGGAAAAAGTAAGTAAATTACCAGTTTTAAATAAACTGTTAAATTGAAATGTAACACAGATTTCAATTGCAAACTAAAATTACTAACTGTTAGATTTGGGGGTCTCTGGTTGGCACAGGTATGCACTTGTGACAAGCAGGGACCCTCTCCTCTAGTCAGGGTAAGGGACTCACTCCTCAGAATAACCCCTACTCACCCTCTAGGTAGCTTGGTGCGAGTAGACAGGGCTAATCTTCAGGGCCTTTAACTAGTTAAGCATTTATGATCATACAAATCCTTTGCCTACCTGGGTCCCGTCATTTGTAATACACTCCCAATTCAAATACGCAAAGAGCAAAACCCTCTCAGATTTCGAAAGGAGATAAAAACCTGGTTGTTCAACCAGTAAACTGATCACTTACGCTGTCTACACTTTTTACCAGGCTGTGTGTTAGGCGCCGGGAAACCCTTTTTGGGTAGCTGTTGCTAAAGTTGATAAGTTGGTAAGTTGATAAAATAAAATAAATAAAATAATATACACAGTCAAACAATGACCCACCACAAATGGACACCAGGCGTAGTTATGTATCAAAAATACATAGGCTGTATGTAAAAATATATAGGTAGATGCAGGCTTAATACACGACCAGTATACCGGTATTAAAAGGAGGCCACAGTGCTTTGTAATAAAAGAGTTCTTTCAAATGCTTCAAAAAAGCTTACTTCCCAAGTTCTGTTAACTTAACCTCTTGGCTGCTAATGACAAGGGTAACTCGTCATGCACTTTTCATTGATTTCAATGGAAATTAGATGAGAAGTAAAATATTGCCTTAGCAGCCAAGAGGTTAAAACCTGTCCCCGACACTCCAAGTAAGGTTCCGCTCTTTGGCAGGGTTCGTTAGAGGTTGTGCGCTTCGTAGCGCTCTCTCGCGCTCTGTGCGCGTCGAACAGGAAGGCCCTACCAAGTCCCACGTGCCTCGCGGTACACTGCGTGCGGCGCGGATGGTTCACAATGGGGGTACGAGTCGTAGGCTCTAGTGCGACTTGTACCTCGGGGATAGAACAACAGGCGTAATGCAAGACCACCCCAACGTTGCGCACCCGGGTCCAATGTGGACACTTGACTCGGTTCGAGTCATACAGTACCTTCAGGGAATCTTTGATGGTTCGGGCATACTACAATGCGTACTTCTTTAGGATGCGATGCGTACCTCTTCAGGATACAAGGCGTACTTCTTTTCGGAGGCGATGCGTCCTTCTTCTAGGAGGCGATGCGTACTTCTTCAGTACGCGGTGGGGGTAAAGCGTCCCTTTGGGTCGGCAGGGGACACGATGTTCCAGATGGGCTGGCGCGGCACTGGGCTCCTGGTACGGACCGTACTGGAGACCCATTAGTGTGCAGCACGGCCCTTCTGATTCAGGAGTGCGGCGCGGGGAGGCCGGGTACGTCACGAACGGACGGGCCGTCCGAGGCAGAGAACAGCACTCCGATCAGATTCTGGCGGGAAGGGTGAGGTGCGCACAGCACGCTCCAGAGCAGGCGAGGTGACCAGGGGCGGGCAGCCCAACGAAGCTTAAGGAGAGCGGCTCCACTCGAGCGGGGCTCTCGCAAGGCAGGGGCGGCCAGGCACCAGCATCACGGCCCAAGGAGGGGGCGAGGCACACCAGAGATCATGGCTCCGTTGAGGGGGGAGACACAGCAGTCCAGCAGCAGACGGGCGAAGGCACGATGAGCCCAATGGTTCTGGAGCTCAGTTCAGGGGGCAAAGCTCAATCCCAAGCCCTTGGAGATCGTTTCAGGCACAAGTTCTACAAAGTCCTTTCTGGTTTTCTCCTCTCCTTTCTCAGCAAGGCACCAACTGCAGGCCAGTCTCCAAGCTCAGAGACAGTACTGTTGCTCCAGCTTCTCCAGGTCCTTATATGTGTAATGTATGTGGTCTTGTAAAGCGCACTGCTGCCCTGAGGCGTCCTTCTAGTCGGGCAGAGGTTCTTTGTGGTCAAAACAGAATCTAGTTTCTTAGGAGCAGGGCTCCTCTTTTTATACAAAGTTTCTTTTGTTCTTGCAGGCCCGGGGGCCTGGGCCTGGTTCAGCCCAGTTTTGGAGCACTTTGTTGTGGTGACTCTGGCTTCTTCTTTTAGTGAGCAGGGCAGAGACATCAGACGCTCCACAGGAGGTGGAGCCAGCATTATGGTGGCAGAGCACAGCCCTATTTAGAGTCAAGGGGCACTCCTCCCAGCCATCCTGGTGTAATCTCTCTATTCACCACCTGGAAGCCCAGACTGTCTCCTGGAATCCCTCAGCCCTGTCACTTACAGAAACCAGACAGCGGATACACATCTTAGCAGAGGCGTACTGAAATAGTCAGGCAAGCAAAGGCTAACTTTTTAAAAGTAGCATTTGCCAACACAGGATATTAAAATAAACTTGACTAAAAGAAGTATTTTATTATTCTGAGTTCAGGCATACTAAACTTGACTTTCTACCATGTTCCCTGAGCCTGCTGGGATTATAGGGTGTAATAATCACAGCAGCCCAATCTGGACTATGAGAACAGGTAGCCTTACAATAGTGAAAAACGAAAATAGCTGTAATTCACCATTAGGACATGCCACCCACATCAGGGCTTGTCCTACCTTATGCTTACAATGCACCCTGTCCGTGGGCCTACCATAGGAGTGACTAATATGAAGTTAAGGGAAGGTTTAGGGACTGGCAAGTAGTTGTACTTGCGCAGTCAGCATGACAGTATTGAAAGAAAGGGTGGTAGTGTTACCCTAACAATTAGGGAAAACGTCCGCACATAAGATAATATCTTCCACAGAAATTGTATTAGACGAGTAGTATAAAAAAAGTAGCAAAAGTTATATAGCACAGAGAGGTTGCTCTTATGACCTGATGCACACCCACCACCAGGAGTGTCAAAAAGGCACAAGGTGCCTTACAAGTAAGAAAAAGAGAATGAGAGCAGGTCACACAGCACTCCACTTATTATTCAATTGGCATGATTATTCTAGGAAGTCCTAGATATGTTATGTTATGTTATGTTATGTTAAAGTGCATTTTTATAGCGCTCGGCTACTCTAAAAGAGTGTCCCGGCGCTTTCCACAGGCAACTTACAGTGTAAGATCAACATAACAAGTAAAAACAGACCCCGAAAGAGAAGGAAAAAGAAAACCACCTAAGCAGAGAGATTAAAAAGCCACGTCTTCAAATTCTTCCTAAATTGAAGCAGGTTGGGGGTGCTACGCAGTGCCAATGGAAGCGAATTCCACAACTGGGAGGCCTTGAGGCTGAAAGAGCGCCCCCCAGTGCGTGCCTTCCTCACGCGTGGAACCACAGCAGTGAAAAGGGATTCTGAACGCAGTGAGCGAGCCGGGCGATAGAAAACTAATCTTTTTTTCAGATATCCAGCGCCTGAGCCAAATAAAGCCTTGTGCATCAGGGTCATAGATTTGAAAACAATCCGCTTCCGAATTGGAAGCCAGTGGAGCGTCTGCAGCAACACAGAAGCCCGTGCTCGTCTGTGCAGACCGAAGATTGCCCGGGCTGCCGAGTTCTGTGCCACCTGCAGACGCTGGACTAAGTAATCCGGAAGGCCTAGAAAAAGGGCATTGGCATAATCAAGCCTAGATCCGATGAGCGCCTGCACCGTAATCCGTCTGTGCTCCGCAGACAGTAAGGGAAGAAACTTGCGGAGCATTCTGAGGATACCGAAGCAGGTGCCGGACAGGCCGAGGATGTGCGCTCTCAGAGAAAGTTTGTTGTCGAGCTTAACACCCAGGTTCTTGGCAACCAAGGATGATTGTGCCGGAGGACACATGGCGGCCGGCCACCACTGCCGCCACTCGGGATCGGAGGCACAGCCAAAGAATAGAACCTCCGACTTGCTGGAGTTGGCCTTCAGACAATTTAGCTGTAACCAGCTGAAAACCCTGTCCAAGCAGTCCCGGATTCTCTCCCCATCAAATGTCTGGTCTTTTTCACAAGTGAAGAGGAGTTGTGTGTCATCGGCGTAGGACACGATCTGGGCTCCGTAAGCCTCAACCACAGCCGCCAGAGGGGACATAAAGATGTTAAATAATGTCGGGCTCAACACAGAGCCCTGTGGAACCCCAACACCCAATGGCGGCATCTCGGCTGAGCTCTGGGATACCCAGACCGTCTGGCGGCGGCCCTCCAGGAAAGATGTAAACCATCTGAGCACCGTCCCCCTTAGGCCGATGTCATGAAGCCTGGCGAGCAGCGCCTTATGGGGGACGGTGTCGAAAGCCGCCGACAGGTCCAACATGACTAACATGGCCTTGCCACCCCCATCCAAGGTCTCCCTGATGATCTCAGAGACCTCCACCAGCGCTGTTTCCGTACTGAAATTCGGACGGAAACCGGATTGGGATGGGTGGAGCAGATTGTATTAGGATATGTATTAGGATTCTGTCAAAACCAGTAAATCTCCCATATATTAGTCCACAATCATAGGTATATAGAGTCCATAGATTTTCCAAATAGCTCCAAGCTCATATGTCTGTAATGTCCATTAAATTTTGAAACTACTCCAAATTCAAAGATCCAAGCCACATCGTATTCTTCTAAATCTTTTTATTATCATTCCATATTCATGTAACAACTTCACAGCTCACACCGCCGACACGTGTTTCGTCTCACGGAGACTTTTTCAAGGCAAGGAAAACAAATATGCACGGAGAGGCGTGTTCCCTGGTCCGATTTTCGCAGTCAATGTAGAGTACACCTATGGAAGGTCCTCAATACTGAAGTGAACAAGTAATATTCGTCCTGTTTTTCCCTCTCCTCACGTGTCAAAATGTGAAGAGAAACTTCTATAGTTCTTGGCACTTGGCGATAAGTAGGTCAATAATATCTCTCCTTACGTGTAAAGATGTAAAGAAATTCTTCTATAGTTCTTGGTACTTGGCAATAGGTCGGTCAATTACGTCAAATGTAAGTAAGCTTCTATCAGAAAATAAGGACACCTATCCACAGCATACAGTGAGCAACAATACACCCATTTTAGTATATATATCTGTGCTGCTTGAGGGTCCCTATTGGTATAAGCGTATATGAGAAGGAGACCTTGGTAAGCCTCACGGAGTCAAAAGTTGTGCAACCTCCCGTCTCGACGTCTTGACGGGAGGTTGCAGGACTTCCTAGAATAATCATGCCAATTGAATAATAAGTGGAGTGCTCTGTGACCTGCTCTCAGTCAGCATGACAGCACTGGATTGCACACAGAATTTGCAATGGCAGACCTTTGACACATTTTACTTGGCCGTTTCTGTGGGTGGCACAACCAGTGCTGCAAGCCCACCTGCAGCATTTGTATTTAGCAGCCCTGGCACTCCTGGTGCACTTTACTGGGGACTGACAGTAAACCAAATAAGCCAATCATGTAAACCAATCACACTTCACATTTTTCATAGGGAGCACTTGCACTGTGGCACTGATTGGCAGCGGCACAGGGCCCTAAGCAGCTAACACCGGCAAAACACATGAGGCACATCAGCAAAAAGTGAGAGGGAGACTTACGCCAAGGTGCCAGGTCTAACACTAACTTATATATTTTATCTCTTTATATTTCCACTACAGATATTACTCCAAAAACGAGAAAAAAAGATTTCACCTTGCAAAAACAGCTAAGAAAGTAAGCATACTTTAAAAAACATTTGTAAAATCTCACTAAAAGGCAACTGAACACCTAATATATCCTAAACGCTAAACCACCCCATTTAGACTTTTAAACTTTTTAAACTTTAAAAAAAACTTTGTATAATAGAATAAAAACTTTAATAAAACTATACTCTGTCCTAAACACCAATACCACCCCATGCAAAATTGTAAAACATGAAATAAAATATGCTTTAACCAGAGAAATGATATCGGAAGCTATTGGGAATGGAATCCGTAAGTGTTAAGGAGAAGTGAAATCCCAGTTGTTCTGTGAACCATATTGTCGGAGGAAAAGTCTGCAAAAACCACAATAAATTGACCCATGTTTCAAGGTTTCAAAAGCATAGCATCGTAAAAATAGTTTCAAGGGCCATCCTGACGGAAAACAGGACCACCCGCCATATGTGCAGCGGTCCCGTGGGTGATATTAGGATGCGCCAGCCACACTGGCGGGTTCATCATGCATTTTTAACATTGCGGCGGGCGGTGCATTCGGCAGCATCTGCCGCATTGGTAAAATTGCATGTTGTGCATTTTCATGCACAAAATAGCGCCTTGACTGCCACATTGTGCATGTAAATGCAGGGGGTTACAATAGGTACCCCCCATGTGCACCCCCCAACTTCCTGTGGACCCGCAACAGGTCCCTAATTTTGAACCCTGCATGCCTTTGCCACCACGGAAAGGCTACTCTCCGTCTGCATACTAATATGGATGGCGGTGTCTAATAGACACCGCCACCATATTAAATCAAAAAGTGGCGGACGGTCTTTCTGTCCGCCAGGGTCCCCCCATACTAATATGTTGGGGGGAAATGGGTGCCAGGCGGGGTAGGATGTAGGGCGGATCGCCACCGCCATGCGATCGGTGGTGATCCGCTCTACATGCTAATGGACCCTTAAGTTTGGTTTAAGTGATCTGGTCAAATTGCCTCTTACCACCAATGTAACTGTATTAGCCGATCAACAGAAAAGCCAGTAATAAAGTCAAGGCTTATTTTTTTCCAACGATCTTCAGGAACACTAATTGGCTGTAAAAGTCCTTTTTGATCAGTTTTAGCCCAAGCAAAAGTTTCATATCTTGAAGGTCTGACCCAAGGGTAGGCCACTAGAATTGTCTCTGAATTAGTTCTGTTGTCTTCTCCATTCCAGTATGACCAGCCATCATTCTGTTATGGTACCAATGAAAGGCAGTTTCCTGTACAGTTTTAGTGGGTAGAAACAATTGTGAGTCATGAAAAGGTAAATCTTTTTTATTTGATAACGTGGATAAGTGATGAGCAGAGCACATAAACTGCAAATTCCTATGATCTAAATATTCAGTATGCGTATGTTAGGCACACCAAAGATAATGCCTCCAATCTTTGAAAGCTCTAGTGATAGCAAGTAGTTCCATTTTAGCTATTGAGTAATTTATGTCAGCTCTGTTCAACTTTTTCGATATAAAGACCACCGGGTGTAATTGACCAGTTTTCCCACTTCTTTGTGATAGAATTGCTCCTATAGTCCCCCCAGAGATATCAGTCTCCAAAATAAAAAGCTTTTCAGGATTTGGGTGAGCCAGAATATGGGCTGCGGTGAAAGCCTTCATTTAAAAAGTGAAAGCCTCTTGAACATCTTGAGACAAAACAAAGGGAATATTTGTTCTCAACAGATGTGTATTGGGCCACAACGTGAAAAATGTTCAATGAACCGGCTGTAACAATTGGCAAACCTAACAAAACATTGGCCATTATGTACAGTTTTGGGCTCAGGTCATTCCTGTACTGATTTGACTTTTCTGTGTGCTATTTGTAGTCCTGAGGGGGATAGAATGACATTTATGAACTCCACCTCTTTCACATGGAACTCACATGTACTTAACTTACAAAACAAATTATTTTTCTCAAAGGCTAGCAAGACAGCAGAGACATGGTGAGGATGGATTTTTTCATCACCAGAATAAATAAGGATGTCATCAATGTATTCAATAATGAATCGACCCAGAAAAGCTTTTAGGACATTATTCAAGAAGTATTAGAACGCTGCAGGACCATTACACAATGCAAAAGGTATGCTCAAATAGCCCAAACCTAGTCTTAAAGGCTGTCATCTCACTCATTGTCTTCTCCCATCCTGACCAAATGGTAGACCCCAGGGAGGTCTAACTTTGTATATATGGTGGAAGCCTTGGCTCAGTCCAATAGAACAGTGATCAGTGGAAGAGAGCAATGATTTTTTACAATGTTTTTATTAAGACTCCATAATCTAAGCAGGTTCTGAGCTTAGCATTGCCACTTCACAAAGAAAAAAAGTAAAGGTAAGGCTACTAGCGAGTGAGATGGGTGGAAAAACCTGTATTTGTCAAGGTAGCCTCTCAAATGCCGGGTTACTTTCTCAGAGGACACATGTTAGATCTGGCATCCTTGGCATGGTTTTGCCTAATGTTTTGCCTTCAAACCTCCTGTTTTCGTTGACTTCATTTTTACTGACCGTAGTATTCTACACACTTTACCACTGCTACCCAGTGCTAAGGTGCTTGTACTGTTTCCATAAAACATAGTGACACTGACTTATCCATAATTGGCATATTTAATTTACTTCTAATCCCCTAGTAAAGTGTGCTCCATATTCCCAGGGTCTGTAAATGAAAGGCTACTAGAGGGCCTGCTGCACCCACCCACTTAAGATGCTCTGAAAACATGTCTCAGGTCTGGTATTGCAGAGCCTGTGTGTGCAGCCTGAAAATGTCATATCCACCTGGCAAGGTGCCATGCCAGGTGAAAACCTTACTTTCAAATACATATAAGTCACCACTAGAATAGGCCCTGGTCAGCCCAAAAGGCAGGGTGCAATGTATTTAAACATCAGGATATGTACTTGTTAGTTTTACTTGTTCTGGTAGTGAAAAACTTCTACATTTGCATTTCACTACTGCAAGGCCTGTATCTCCAAAAGGATAACATTTGGATTATATTATTACATTTTATAAGCATAGTTCTTAAATGGGAAGATATGACTGATCACGTTTTGAGTCTCTGGAATCCTAATTTATGGTTGTATTTTAAATTTAAATTCTGAAAATGTCACTTAAGAATGTGGGCATTTTCTTACTTTAGCCATTTGGTGCCTGCAGCCAGTCTAGGTGTAGTTGGCAGTTGGGCTTGTGTATTCCACCTAGGCAGCCACACACAATGGGAGCGTATGTTTGCCTTGATGGGCCATTCTGACAGAATGGGAGGTAGAACCTGGACACAGCCTCACTCCCATACACAAGGGCCTACATAACCCCTGTAGTGAGTCTGGAGCCAGGACAGGAAGGAAGGATGTCTGTGCACTTCAAAGGCATCTCTTTGAAGTCTCCCCCACTTCAAAGGCACCAGAGGGTATAAGTACTGAACCTAAGACACTACCAATTTAGTACATGTCTGGATCTGTGAAGACTCTGCATGGATGAAGGAATGCTGGGCTGCTGAAAGGACTGGCACTCTACTGGACTGCTATTTTGCTAAACTCCTGCCTTGCTGTACTTCCCTGCTATCCTCTTGCCAAGGTGAAGAGGACTGGAACTGCATCACTTGCACCTAGGGTGACTCCAAGGGCTAGTTGGCTTCCCTCCTGATCTGAAGTCTCAAGGGCATGAGAGACTATCACCTAACGTGCCTGCTTATGCACCTGGACGCTGTTATCTGTGACTTAACCATGCCAAGTGGAGCCACCCCAGCATGGACCCTTGGAAGTGGGCCAAAGATGCTTTGCAGCAGAACCGACATATCTCCTCTGCTGAGCGGTGCATTCTGGAACTAAATTGGCACATCTCCTCATCTGAGACATGCATCCTCAAGCAGAACCGATGCATCGAGGCTGCTGTGTGGATTGGACCCACCACAAAAGGTACTCATCATCATCAAAGCTTTATTTCGATATAGAAAAATATCTTTAAAGCATTTTACAAATTATATAAAAACACATTTCAAGAGAATCCACATGAAAAGTTTTATTCGAAAAAAGCTTTAAAAAACAACTCTTGAAGGGTGCAGTTTACTATGCAGGGCAATATAATGGCTATTTAATATTCTAAACAATTAGTCAACTGCATACCACGACCTAGGGGATTCTTTCATCATAAACATTTGATCAATAAATAACATTTTAGTACAAAATACAAAACTAAAAAACCCTCAAGGAGGAGTTAAAAAACGAATTAAGCTATCTCAGCTATGATGCAATCAGGTTTAAAAAAAAAAAGAAAATCTTCAATCAGAGCCTAACGCTTTTGATCTTAACGCCCAAGCCCAGCTTAAAAATGTGGCCATGCCACAAGCGGAAGTTGTATTAGCATCAGCTTGCAAAATTCTAAGCGCTTCGCAGTGGCTCCTAGTTCCGAGTTGACAACAAATGGGTTTCAACCACTTGGTTCTAGGGTTAGTGTAAGCTGGGCATACAAACAAAAGATGTGGGACACGTTCAACTGCCCCTTCACAGTTTGGAAGAGTTTGGTAGGGGGGCTTCCATTTGTTTGTGTATTCTCTCACTGGGAGCGTTCCTAGTCTAAACTGAATGAAAAGGGCCCTAACCCTAGGTTTTCAGAATAAAATCTAGATAGGGTTCCAAGCGGGGCACCTGCTTGTGCTGATAGAACTCGTCGGTCAGTCTGCCTAATCTCGGGTTTCTGGTTTCCTGGCTATCGACCCATGCCCAGTATGCTCCCTTAATATCAGCTTTAGTCAGCGGGGTCTCTGGCTCCCACGCCCCCTTAAGTCATCAACCTCACATCTTCAGAACTGATGCATTGGCAACAGCATGGTGCATCTCCGACCCAGGCTCTCGAGTCTCTTGTTGACGACAGCTCGACGCCGCCTTCCGCATCACAGCCACAGAGCTCCTCAGAACAGAAGCATCACCTCAGCTATGCACTGCATCCTTGATGCCTGGACTTTGCATCACAAGCCCTATCTATGGATCCTCATCAATGACGTACAGGATTTCGCACTGCAACCTCACCTCATCTCAGAACCTACCCATCGCTTTGACTGTGCAACGATACTTACCTCGGAACCACACAATGCTCTGCAACCAGGATTTAAGGGACTTTGTTCAATGGGCCTAATCGGCTCCATGTAAATGACCCATGCGCATCTGAAGTTGCAACTTGGTACTTTTCCGGCGCAACCAGATACCCCAAATAGCTCTTTTTTCTTCTTGGCGCTATTTTTCACTATATACTTTAAAATTCAGCATCTCAAGTTCTACTTATTAGATTTTTGTTTTTGTGGTCTTGTTTTATTTATTAAATTAAGCTCTATGTTTCTAACCTGGTCTGGAATCATTTTTGTGTGGTGTTTTCACTGTTTTATTGTTTGAAGTGTTGCACAAATTCTTTACACATTGCGACTAAAGCTAAGCATGACTGCTCTGTGTCTGTCTGATATGGCCCACAAACAGATCTACTGATATGCCACGCAAATAGTTCACTGCTGGTAACCCCTATAGAAAAATGCTGAAAAGGCCTATAAAAAAAAAGATGGCTTAGATGCTGCCCGATAAAAAATATACATCTTTTGTTGCAATGTCTTGGGATTTATATTAGTATAAATATCATGAAACAGCCCTTCTAAATGCACATAGTGACAAATGCATACTCAATAGAAAGGATTTACATTCTTTTTTTGAACATTATAAAATAACAGATATTCTGCCAGTTTCTTTCAAGTTCTCCTCAAAGCTATCAATTGAAAATGTATCAAAAGTGGTGCCATGTAGTTACATTTGAAAAACAAATATGCACTGCATCATCAGCAAACTAAAACTATGTGAGAAATTGCAGTGATGAAACGGTAGACAATACTATGCATGTCTAATGAAGCTAGGGTGACCAACAATACGTAAATTTCACAGACCGTCCATAATTTGGACCTCACGTCCGTTGCCCATTAGGATCCCTTTTACTGACGCCTTTTGTCCGTAATTTTGGGCCTTGCAGGGAGCCTGCGTGAGGCCTCAGCTTCCTGATGAGGCAGCATCGCACTCATCCTCGGAGCACAAGAGCATCCCCACCATGTCCATTGTCATTCTGTATGCAGTCCGATTGCCACATAGTGAATAGCAATGGGCCAGTCTGGCTGTTACAGCATGTGGTGGGCCTCCTCCTGCCTCAGTCTAAGGCACGGCAGGGCATGGCATTCTGTTAGGGTTAGATGGAAGAAATTTCCAAAACAAATGTACAACAAGCATTGGAAATGCAATAGGTCTCGCATTAGGAAAGTTTGAGCAATTGGTATTGTAAATGACACTTTTTTTATTTATGTGTTGGTTTTGAAAATAGCAAAAGTAATAGCTTTGTCAGTTACAATGTCAATAGTTTTAACTTTCGCAAATGTGACACCTATAGCATTTGTAATGCAATGTGTGTTGTGTTTACGTGACTTAGATGTATTGATATTGCAAATAACAATGGCTTTTAATTTTGTAAATAATTAATACTTAAATAAAATTTATTGTAATTTATAAATGGCAATAGCTTAAACGTTTGTAATTTAATTTTGTGAAGATTATGTTCAGTGTATTTTATTGTGACGAAAATCCAAGAACATTGCATTTGCACCTGGTGGTGTATGTGGTGGTGGATGTGGTGGTGGATGTGGTGGTGGTGGATGCGGTGGAAGTGGTGGTGGATGTGGTGGTGGTGGTGGATGTGGTGGTGGTGGTGGATGTGGTGGTGGTGGTGGATGTGGTGGTGGATGTGGTGGTGGTGGTGGTTGATGTGGTGGTGGTGGTGGTGGATGTGCGGAGAAATCTAAGGACTCAAACTTACAAATTGAATAAAATATTCGAGGGCCGATCCGGCCTTGGGGTGAAGAGACCCCTTTGCCTCTCTAATAGAAGATCTCCCCAATCGCGCTCCCCACAAAAATAGAACGAAATGCGGGTCAAAGAGTGTCTTCTTTGTCTCTTTCCGCACATTTTCATTAAACGAAGTCTGTAAATACGGAGAAACATCCCCCGGGGGACCGCGAGCGACGGTGACCGAAGATTGCACCCTGTGCAGCAGGACATGTTTGTGGAGTTTAAACAACATACCACAGTTTAAAATAAATTCCACAATCATGTTATTTTGTTCTGCAAGGGACCACTTCTGGGAAAACGGGAGCACACAAATTAATTTTAAAAAATGCAAAATGTAAAAAACACACCTCAAACCAGCTTGCTCATCTAAAACCACAACGCATCCCCCCCCCCCCTAAAAAGAAACCCCTAACTGTTTGGCAAAGATAGATATTGTTATTATTTTGAATTATTCTGAAATCTCCGCCCGAGAAATGCATGACCGTTTAAGCAAGGTCTGATGGGTGAGGCGACTCGGTCTCCTGGCCGGCGTGGGGCTTGCCTAATGAGTATTTCTGCCTGAGTGCATGCCTAGGACAGAGGGGTTGTAAGCCTGTGATGTCCTTTCAAGTGAGGGATGTGTATGCGCGAGATGCTCTCCCGTGAGTGAGGAGCATGCGTGAGATTCCCTCTTTTGAGTGAAGGGTGTGGAGTCGGACGAGATGCCCTCCTTAGAGTGAGGTCTGTGGGTGAGTTCGTTGCCCTCCATTGAGTGAGGTGTATGCGTGAGATGCCCTCCCGTGAGTGAGGTATGAGGATCATATGCTCTCCCTTGAGTGAGGTGTATGCATGGGATGCCCTCCCGTGAGTGAGGTGTGAGGATCATATGCTCTCCCTTGAGTGAGGTGTACGCGTGAGATGCCCTCCCGTGAGTGAGGTATGAGGATGATATGCTCTCCCTTGAGTGAGGTGTATGCGTGAGACGCCCTCCCTTGAGTGATGGACGAGGTGTTGGCACGGTGAGGGGCGAGGTGTGTAGCTGGGTCTAGGGCTGCGGATGAAAGATGTGAGCCAGGTGAGGTACGGGGTCTCCATGGCACGACGAGGCGAGTAGCCGTGCCGAGGGCTTCGGGTGAGATGCCTAGGTAAGGTGAGGGATGCGGTGAGGGTTGAGATGCGAGGAGGGTCGCGGGTGAGACGTGTGAGTCAGCCAGGTGAGGTATGAGACGCTGGCACGGCGGGAGCGAGGTGCATAGCCCGATAGAGGGGTGCGGGGGAGAGGTGAGCGCGTGGATGAGGGCAGGAGTGCGCGTGGGGTGCCAGCCCTTACCTCCAGAGCTGGCGGAGGCGCCTAGTTCATTGTTCTGCCGTCTCGGGGAGCCCAGCCCGCTCCTCAAGGTGCTGCCTCCTTCCTCCCTCCAAGAGTGGCATCTCAAGCAGAGTACCCGCCGCGGTGCCAGGGCATATGGCTGGCACGTCACTGGCAACAGCTATCACATGAGAGGGCCTGATTGACATGCGCCCGCATGCCTGCAGCAGTGGCATGTGCATGGAGTACAACATGAGTCTCCTACAAGGGGCATGGTGGTGGAGTCGCGGAGGGGGTGGGTGGGGTGGGGGGTCGTTTCTGCACAGGATACGGCCAGGGAGATAGATGCCTGACCCTAATGAAAAGGAGGGTGAGTCTGTAGGGGTGTTTATGTGTGTGGGGGGGGGCTTGTGGAAGGGGTGTGTACATGAAGGAGTGTGCTCTGCATGGAATACACCATGGGGCTTCTAGAAGGGGGCATGGTGGATGGGGGCTGAGCCTTCGGGGGAGAGGGGGGATACACGCGGGGAGAAGCCTCGGAACCTCATGCAAATGGCGGTGGAAAGGGAGCAGTGTCGGCACGAGTGGCATGTGCATGAGTACGCCTTCAGGCTCCTGCAAGGGGGGGCATCTAGAAGAGGTGGTCATTTGATAATAAAGCACTGACAGGGCCCGTAGACACTTGAGGGGAGAGGTTGGGGCAGATAGCAGGAGGGGCCCGAACCTGGAAAAGAAACAGCTGTAGTGAGTGTTGAGGAGAAATGCGACACGGCGGGCAGGGGAGGGGGCGGAGCGGGGAGAGGTGCGACACGGCAGGCAGGGGAGGAGAGTAGGAGGAGGAGGGGGGAGGAGAGTACGGGAAGACGGAGGGCGGAGGGCATTTCTGTGGGGAGGGGGGAGGAGACATGCGACACGGCGGGCAGGGGAGGGGGCGGAGCGGGGAGAGGGAACAGACGGAGGGAAGGCAGATAAGGGGAGGGGGGAGGAGAAATGCGACACGGCGGGCAGGGGAGGGGGCGGAGCGGGGGCCTGGAGTGCGAGGGGTTTTAACATATGGATGGGGAGTTGCAAAGACCGTAACACGGAGGGGGAGGGGGGAGGAGAGTAGGGGAGGCACGGCCTAGCGGCCGTGCAATCAAGAAGTGAGGGGGCGGAGCTGGGGGAGGCAGTGAGAGAGAGAGTAGGCAAGGCAGGCGGCTGGGGGCATGTGCACGCGCTTTTAAGCTCAATGCGCATGCGCATTGAGCTTAAGTTTCTCGTGCACTGCAAGGAATCGCCACGATTCCTTGCAAGTTGGTTAAAGAGTTGGTAAGCCCCCATAGTCTCGCAAGCTCGATGCGCATGCGCATCGACAGGCGAGACCTAAAAAAGCCCATGGTGCTATGTGCCAGTTCATGAAAATAAGCTGGGGGTAGAAGTTAAAAAGAAGAGGTTATAGTTCTTACACAGTCACATCATTTCATATCTGACGCATTTTTTATATTGTATACAACAAAGCCATAGTTGCTGCTTTTTTATTTATTTTATGCAACTAACATCCATTGACAAAGCCAATAGTCATAGCTTGTTGTAGGTCTAATGTTACGGGATGCAATGATAGGAACAGCAAATATCAGTCAGTGGCACATTATGCTCAGCACATATTTTTAGCTTATGTGTTTTAAGCCACACCCTTAATTACATCAGACACACCCCTTGGAGAAACCCCACGTTTTTTCATCCCACTTAAAGCTCTGGAAACAACAACATGTGACAGTCACCTCACGTCCTGGCACTGTGCATCATGCATTACTCATGACTTCCAAGTTTTAAGATTGCCCATGTGCAGGGGTATAGTGAACCCTCCTCCACCCCTTGCTTTAGGAACTACAGCAAGGGTGAAGTTCTTGATGGGCCTCTTCTGTCTGAAACTCAGAAGACAAAGGCTCTGCTCATTATTAATGTGAAAAGGTGGGTGAGTGAGTAAGTGAAGGAACGGATAAATGGCTGGATGGATTAGTGAAAGGATGAATGGATGAGTGAAAGGGTGCATAGATGGATAATGAGAGGATGGATGGATGAAGGGTAAATAGATGGATTTATGGGTGGAAAGGTAGATGGATGGATAAAAGAGTGGATAGATCAGTCAAAGGGTGGCTGGATGAGTGAAAGGGTGGATGTTATGTGAGTGAATGGGTGGATGGATGAGAGAAATGATAGATGGATTGATGAATTGATAAGTGAAAGGGTGAATGGATGGATTGATAAGTGAGTGGGTGGATGTAAGGAACGCTGAATGAGTGAAAGGGAGGGTAGATGGACAAAAGGATGGATAGATGAGTGAAAGGGTGGATGGATGAGAGAACAGATGGATATATGAGGGAAAGGAGTGATAGGGTCAATGGATGGATTCATGAGTGGGTGAAAGGTGGATGGAAGGATGGGTGGCTAAGTGAAAGGGGAATAGAGAGAGATGGGAAGGATAAATGGATGGATGAATGATTGGCAGAATGGATGGGGATATGGGTGCATTAATGAGTGAAAAGAAGAATGTAAAGATGGATGAGTGAAATAATACATGCATGAGTGAAAGGGAGGGTGGAGAGCTGAAAGAAAGTATGGCTGGGTGGGTGGATGAGTGAAAGGTTGAATGGGTGGATGGATGAGTGACTGGGTGGATGGATGAGTAAGTGTAAGCATGGATGGATTGGTGAAAGGGTAAAAGGTTGGATGGATGAGTGAATGGATGGATGGGTGGGTGGAAGAGTGGATGGCTGAGTGAAAGGATAGCTTGGGTGAAAGGGTAAATGGATAACTGGAAGAGTGGATGGATGAGTGAAAGGATGAATTAGGTGAAAGGGTGGATGGATGATGGATGATGGATTGATGTGTGAAAGGGTGGACAGAGGGATAGATGATTGAAATGATGGATGGAAGGGTAGCTGATGAATAGGTTTGCAAATGGTTGAAAAGGTTTGGGTATGGATGAGCACACAGATGGAAGGACAGAATGAATGGTGAAAGACTGAATGATGGATGAAAGAATTAATATATGACAGAATGTATATTTGAATTGGGGGATATCGGGTTTGATGGAAGGATGAATGGCTAGATCCTTGGACAAGAGAGCTCTTCTGGGGAGGGCTGTGATGACTTAATTTGCTCTCTTGGTGCCATAGGAGCTTTAGTTCAAAATGGGAGGTATTTACATTTTCTGGCTACTCCCTTGCCTATGTGATAGCATTCCGTATTTGCTGTGTGCTTCATGTGTGGGATCTATACATCATGCATATGACTTTTTCATTGACACCCAACTGCTACTTGAATGTTACACTAGTAATTATTAATGTTTGCATGTTTTGTTTTAGGTGTAAGATTTTAGGGAGAGCCTCATAGAGCCTTGAGCTGTGCTTGAGATGTATATTGTGTTTGTAGCAATATGAAAGGCGTAAAAAATAAAGTAAGTAATAGTGTATCAACTGGACCTTCTTTAAGAGAGCTGCATGAAAAAGTACCTTTGTGGCTTCCATCAGCTAGTGCAACTTTCTACGAAGCCCCCATAAGCAAAGTTAGATTCCATATTTTAAGATCCACTTGCTGAAACATCCATAATATGTTCCCTATAGTGGGTTCATCACAGCAATCCTCTCTTTAATTCCCCTATGCGTGCCGTTTTACATCTCAAAATTATATGCACAAGAGTATCCAGTATCTACAATTAGAGCTTATTTAGAACCGAGTCAGTGGAATCAATACATGGGCTTGTGTGATTTATTTCACAATTGTTTGAATTTTTTTTCTCATAAATTCATTAACATTCAAATCATGTCAAACATTAAGGGCTAAACAACAAATAGAGGAACCAGGGGGGCTATTTTAGCGGGGTCCAGTTTATAGGCCCTGAGACTATGCACACAAAAAGGATACACTGTTCACACCCACATGCACCAACTGGCAGGAACAAAAGATCTCCGACAAAGAGCCCCTTCACGAGTGCCCGTCAGACATTGCACCGCAAGTCTGACGAGGAGCAGAACGCAGATGATGAAGCATGACACCTAGCTTGCTGGGTGTGTGAGGGTTTTAGTTCCGAAAGGGGGATTCCCCCTCCTTTCCCAACTTTTGCTTGGTTCTCTTATTCGTACCCACCTTTGGGGAACAGTGTATCTTTTTTGTCTGCAAACATTAAGGGCAACACAAACTGATGACATTTTTCAACAAACAAGTGAATTACATGAACAAATTACACATATAAACAATCATTTACAAATGTGTGTAATACATCGGAAATCATATGTGCAGTTACAAAAGCAAGGAAGGGTAATCAAAGCACCAGTCCATAAATTAAAAGTAGAAATCAGGTGGAGTGACAAGTCAAAACTTGCAAAGCACTGTACTTTCTCCTGCCTGTATGCACAGCTCTAGGGATCCTATGAGTCAAGTTAAGGGTAACCTGGGAGGGAAATTAATTGAACCTTATCCCTAAGTCATCGAGTTTAACTATTCCCATACGCTGTTGCCAACGTGTTGCCAACCCCGACATTATTAAGGGGGTTTCATCAGGACTTGGACGTGGTGATGTCTTTTATAATGGTTGCAGGTTGCTCTGTAGTGTTCAGAAATTGCTGGCACTGGATTTAATAGTGAGGCATGGGTCAATGGCGATTCTTACATAACCTGAAGCCGACGGTTGCTGTGTCAGTTCAGTTGAAATGTTATTTGGTCAGACGTGAAAACGCGGTCATGTTGGCAGGAGCCAACTACCAATGACGCAGGCCTCACTTTTAAATCCAGTGCATATACGTACCTGTTCTTCTTCATTGCCATGAACAATCTAAAACATCTACGTTTTACAATATCCCGCCCCCCCACCCCCACCCCTACCGTTCATTATTCTCTAGCAATGCTAGCATAGCGCGATTACACTCCAGTTGACTGCATTTAATAATCCTATTTTAACAGACCTATTAGCTTTTAAAGTCTTTTATCTCATAAATTTGACGTTTTATTTTACCCATTATACCACGATTTGCAATAGTTCTAAACATTTATCATCCTTACTAGCAATTTTACAAATCATGTTTACAGTTGCCGTGGAATAAAAAGATTTATCCGTAATAAAGATCAAATCTACTGGTCTAAAAAGCAGTTTTTGCAGTTCCCAGGTGTGTGTAATATGCTACTAATGCCAACAGCTTTAGAAAATAAAAACCTACTCTCCTTCCTGTTTCTTTTATTGAACCTTACTGCAGCAATAAATCTGTTTTACAGCATTCCTGCTAACAAAACAATGATGAAAAGATTGAATGTGTTCGAGTTCAAACTTTCGTGCATATACTTCAAAGAAAATGCACCCGCGGGAAATTAACTTCTCAAAATATCGGAAAAGGAGGATCCTTAGACAAATACCTCAATACATTAGGAAGATCGCCTCAGTACGACTTCTAAGGAAATGCTGCACCAAACATCATTTGCAGGGCACATTTTTTTGCAATGGGGATGCCAGTTTGGAGTCTATTCCTAGCATCAGTGTATCAATACATGTGTAGGAATTCCGAAAGAGCTGGTGGAGCAGGTTGTATGGCCGAGGATCGCATGGTTAAACCCCGTGTGCCTATACAACACAGCCCGAACAACAAATGCATCTGAACAACGCATTCCTTTACCACGCAATTTCGTGAATTATTTTTCCACACCAAATGCAATGGTATAAATGACCTCAAAGTTGTCAAACACAGTTCAACTTTTCATTAATATTATTCCTCAAATAGCAATTTATACAGTATGATTTCTTCCTTGAAAAATTAGTTGATGTTTAATGATGTTGCGCTGCCAAGTTTTTTACTTATTGATATAAATATTGTGAGGTTATGCGAATTGCAATTGGGATGCAAGTTATGGTTTTCATTGTGAATGTGTAATTTATGGAGCTAGCCATAACTGGTGAATTTTAAAGTATTATCCGTTTTCATTCATAACCATAACTGTACTATAAATGGGCGTTTCTAAGTGAATTCCAGAGGTTTTTTAAATGTTTATTTATGTGTCAAAGCATACCATAACTTCTCTTTAACTATGATCTAACATCAGAACTCTCCTCAACTGGGGAGACACAGCAGCCCTGATCATCCTCGACCTCTCAGAAGCATTTAACACCATATCCCAAAACACCATTATCAAGAGACTCCGCCACATAGGGATCCAGGGTGACAATCGATTGCAGTTTCCTCACAGGACGAACCCAAAGAATGCGCCTCCCACACCTTCACTTTGGAATCCAAGAGCATCATCTGCGTTATCCTGCAAGGTTCATCCCTTGGTCCCACCCAGCTCAACCCCATACACAACGTCCCTGGCCAACATCGTCAGAACCCATGGCGTCAACAGCATTTCCTATGCAGACGACATCCAGCTCATCATCTCGCTCTCAGAAGACCCCTCCACCCCTAAGACCTACTTCCACAACTGCATCAAAAGCATCGCCAAATGTATGCAGACCAACTGCCTGAAGCTCAACACGGACAAGTTTGAAGTGCTGAACTTTGGAAACAACACCTTCCTGTGGAACGACACTTGTTGGCTGTCCAAACTTGGATCCACAACGACAGACCACACCCACAACCTTAAGATCATCCTAGATAGTAAACTCTCCAAGAAATGTCATATCAGCACAGTCATCTCTGGTTGCCTACACCCTTTGCATGCTCCAAACGGCCTTCAGATGGCTCCCCGTTGACACCAGGAAAATTGTCACACAAGCCGTAGTCACCAGCTGACTTGACTACAGCAACACACTCTCCGCAGGAGTCACCACCCAACTCCTGAAGAGACTCCTGATGATGCAGAACTCAGCTGCCAGACAATCCTCAACCTCCCTAAACTGACCCACATCATCCCCCACCTCACGAGCTGGCTCTCTGTCCAGAAAAAATGCCAATTCAAGATGCTGATATATGCCTACAAGGCTCTCCCCTACCAAGGGCCAGCATGCATCAACCACCACCTGAACTACCATCAACCTTCCAGACACATGTGCTCTGCCTTCCTCGCTCCTCACACTCCCAGCATCTGTTGAAGCCACATCAGAGGACGCTCCTTCTCCTACTTCACCACCAAGTCCTGGAATGACCTTCTCCTCCACCTCCGAACAGCATACTCTCTCACGAAATTCAGAAATGAACTCAAGACATGGTTATTTGACTAATCAAAGCAGGATCCTAGTGCTTTGATACCCTCACAATGATTAGCCAAGCTCTAGAGATCCCGAATGAATGTTTTATCAGTGGCATTTTGGATTTCTGATGACATACTACAAATAAATATCTGTCACTCAGACCTTCTACAGGCAGCCAACCCCCACACATAGATTTGGGTCATGCAGAAGTTGCCCGCAGGGACAGTCCCTGTATCAAGTCTTTCATGGACCACCAAACCCTACTGCGCATGGCTTTAGCATTGCAACGCAGGACGCGTTGTAGTAATATATATTCAAACAGCTTTAGCTTAGATTTATGAATGACCCAAGGAGATTTGTGATTTAGTGTATGGACATCTATTAAGGTCATGGAATGCCAAGGTGATGAGAGTTTCTTGGCAGACAGTAGTGTCACTGGGTGTGAGCTGGAAGATACACCTGCTCCTGGGGGGAGGGCGATCATTCATGTATCTATCTTACTTGAAATAAACCCTCTCCTAACAAAGCTTTTTTTGATCCTGAGCACATTTCTTTATGGCGTTTGGCAATTACAGTACACCCTGGACACCAGTGATAGGGTATCAAGGCTTCTTGACAACTAAACTCCATAGTTCTTTCACAGCTGTAGCTCCTTTAAAGTTGTAATCTTGATAGTCCTTTATCCCCAGTAACTGAACAAAAAGTGCAGCGTTCTTTTTCACAGGTCTTCCAGGTGGAATGGCACTACTAGGATCAATTACACCTAAAAGCAGCACAATGTAAGTCAATTTGTGTTACTTGATTTCCATTACTTCCACAATACTAGTACATCTGGTCCATGCTCATCTCTTGGTTATTTGAAGCTCATCACCATTGTTGTAATGCAGGATGCTTTGTAGCAATATGCAAAAAACGAGCTTTTTTAATAGAGGGTATATTCCAATTAAGGTAGATACATTAATGACCCCATCAGGTGCAGATGTAGCTTCTAGTTCAGTCCAATCTATTTATTTATTTATTTAGTTAAATATTGTTAATGAGAGCGCGGCATATGCAAATGTCTGTTGGGCCGATCAACTCATAGTGATTTTTCTAACAGTAATTTTAAAACAGATGATGCAAATTGAGCTGCTTCATTCCGTGCATGTTTGTTTGCCCTCAGATGTGTAGTAGGGGAGGGCAGTAAACTCTGCAACTCCGTCAGAGTTTGCTGAGTTTTGCCCACTAGTTCGTCAGAAAACTCCTCCAAATGCTGCATGGCGGAGTTTTTCCATTGCGTGGCTCACCAACGTTAAGTTGCCAAGCGCGAGAGAGTAAGTAAGTAAGTAAGTAAGTAAAATCTTATTGTTTAGTTAATTAAAACCATTACAATTTTCTTAAGTAAATCGAACTGGGTTTTCGTAGACAGGAAGAGTTGGCGCTCAAGCAGTATTTACGTTACTTCGTAAGTGAAAAAAGAATTTGGAGGGGAGACCCTAAAACCCCTTACTCTGTGATGGAAAATCAAACACAATAACATATAGCAAATAATCCTGCGCACTCATACAAGATAATACATCATGTGGATGAGTTTCGAAAGCAAATGGACGCCAATGCGGGTGAAAAGCGGGATATTAATATAATCGATACTGCAAAAATCATGAAAATTGAAGCAAAAGCTTCTTGTTCAGTCCTGGTAACGCAGGAGTATGTGCTGTCAAATCCTTTAGTTACGGTATAAGGCTTGCATCCTGGCGTCTTCACTACAATCCGGGAGACTAAACAAGAAGCTTTTGCTTCAATTTTCGTGATTTTTGCAGTATCGATTATATTAATATTCCGCTTTTCACCCGCACTGGCGTCAATCCTAATAGTACACTTGATTAGCTCGTTATTTTACTTCTGATTAACCTTCGTTCAGCTGAGACCTAGAATACCCCACCGGGTTGGAATAATCACTGGCTGAGGGGTATTACTGATTTTGGATACAGCCATAGAGCCCTGAAGAGTCGGGGAACATTTTCACTGATGAAACACGTGTCGACTGGCTGTGCGTATTGTGTTTGATGACTGATTAAATAGATCAAAGACCTCAACGCTGGATTCGTTCCATTTGCTTTCTAAACTCATCCACATGATGTATTATCTTGTATGAGTGCACAGGATTATTTGCTATACACTACAATGTTCTTCCCTGTTAATAGCAACCAAGACTTAACAAGATTTAAAATCATTCAACCGTCAGTTACATCAAACAGAGTCTTACAGATTAAAATCAGTGTTAAATCATAATTACATTCTAAAATTTGATGAAATAATGCCTGTACTCTACTTTTTCTACATGGATTACAGTTATGAACCGACAGTGAACAGATGTCAAATGATAGTCCCTTCGGAACCAGCAATAAGTCAATATGAGTAAAAGTGGTGCTCTCTGCAGTCCGATGGACAGGACCACTTGCTCCCTCCTTGTGATGACTCCATAAAACAAATGAAATTAGCACCAAGCTTTCCGTGAACGGACCCTCTCGTTGTTGTGTTGACTATGTTGCCTTATCGTGTATGCGCAGGAACTTAATCAATTTACAGTTCATCTGGGGGTCAGATGGATCAAGTCCTTTAATTATAGCCTCCTGACATGTTCGTATTCCTATGTCCAAAAAAGCCTTTCTTAGTAAGGTCTCTCATGCAGGCCGAAGTTTCTTGCAAATGCATATTAAGTGGCTTAGGTCTTCTGTAGGGCTTCCACATAGGCGACAGCTTTTTACTTCCGTATTTTTCCACTTTGGGGCATCTGCCAGTGAAGGATATTTACAAAAACGTAGTGCCATTACCTGTTTTTTTTAGGTGGACCGAGTATGTTAAATCTAGGTATGCTGCCGGTTTAAGAATATTGTAGTTGTTAAGGACAGTCCAGGCGTGGGACCCCTGGCACAAAATATTTTTGTTGAGCAAAGTCGAGTGCAGTTTTGCAACTTTATTCATTATGGACCTTAATGTAACATAAAGCAGGTTTTTATTACACAGGTCGGAAGTGCAAGTGGATTTGGGAGCATTTTGCAAATATCGCTTATGTGGTGTATTGTGACCATTCTCTTGCTCTGACCACAGAGCCTTATTTAGTTTAGAGTCCACCGTGTTTTGCTTTATGCAGTACCACACTTTAATTGTTGAATATTGCCTGCCAACTGTCTCTTTCAGTAAACATATTCTAATCACACTTATTCTGGAGACGCCATTTGAGAGAGCTGAAAAACCCTTTTGAAAATGCCAGTTGTTAAATTATTGAATATGGTTGCATCTTTACCTTGGAAGGCTACGCTGGCGTAGGTTAACTTTGGCAATGTTTTAGCCATTATTACTGTAATCAGTGGTTTGAATATGAAGGGTCCCTTAGCTTCCCTGCCAGTGTCTTATAAGCAAAGGTTAATGCGGTTGCCCGCTGAGCTATGTAATTTTTCTGATTTTGCTGGTTCAGTTTATTGTCAAGGGAAAATCCCAAATATTTATAGCTTGCAACGTTTTCCAAGACTTCACCTTTAAAGTTAATGTTGTACGGGCAGGCTGTCCAGTTTCTGGTCAGCATTGTTTTAGTTTTTGCTATATTAATTTCCAGTTTATTTGTCGTCAGAAATTCTGCGAGGCCCGTCAGTAGTCTCGTGAGCACAATTTTAGGCAAACTGATTAAAACTATGTCGTCGGCATAGGCAAGGTGCGAAAAGGGATAGTGATCCCAGATGCGGAGAATGAGAGTTAATTACATCGAGTTTATCAGATAAATCAGCTAAAAACAAATTAAATAAGTGGGAAGCAAGCACGCATCCCTGCTTCAAGCCCCTGTCTGCGTTCCATTTTTTTGAGACTGTTGATCCATCACCGAGGTTTACTCTAACCCATGTATCCGTATAAAATAACAACAAACCTTTTAAAATTCTTTCTGGAATATTCCATGACCTTAGGTTCATCCATAATAATTTCCTATCCACGCAGTCAAAAGCAGCTTTTAAGTCAATGAAGCAGAGGTGCAAGCTCTGTTTTTTTATTTCTCCGCTATAAGCGTAGTGGAAAGGATATTCGAGATTGTCCCAATCCCTTTTCTAAATCCTGTCTGGTTTGTGGTGATCAGATTTAGGTCTTTAGACCAGGCAATCAGATCCTCCAGGATCAGGGAGGCTAAGTATTTAGCTTCGACATCAAGCAATGCGATCAGTCTATAATTCGATGGATTGGATCTTTCGCCCCCTTTAAAAATTGGTGTCAGGATTGAGCCTTGCCAACTGTCTGGAATTTAGTTTAACCGATCAACTTGAGCAAAAAGAGTCTCTAACTGGAGGCTCCAAAAATCAGGGTTATGTTTAAAAACTGCTTTGGGGAGCACCAATCCTTTTGCCGTTATTTATTAGGTTTTTTTATGGCAACTGCTGTGTATGAAGAGTGGTTTGGGCTAGCTACAAGGGGACGGTCTGAGTTGGCGCTCGTGGCATTATCAGTGGTGCATGTGGCCCCAGTGCCTTCTTTTTGACTAGGGCTTGAAGGGGCCTGGCAGGTCAATTCTTGCTCATAAGAGTGGCATTGAGCCTTACATTTCTGAGCTATATAGTTGGCCCAGTTCTACTCCTTGACTTGTGATGCTAGAATGTTCTTAGGCCGATTCAGCTGATTTAGTGTTAGCCAAATTGTATTTGCATTATGTTGTCTTGAATTGTATATTAACCTTAGCCAAAAATTGTCCCCAATTGTTTTTTTGTTCTCCCAGAGCTTCTTTTAAAATAATTTTCTCTACAGCCTGAATGTTTCCCATGTGACATCAGTTCTGGCATTTTTGTAAAATTTCCTAGCTGTTTTTTTTAAGTCCCTTCTTAGTTTTTCAGTCTCACTTGTTAGGCTGCTATATGGATTGGAGGAGACTGCCTTACTTCTTAATTTTACTGCTGTGGTTGGAAGGCTAGCGAGGAAGTACGACCATGCTTTTATACGGTTACTGTTCCTTAGAGCCGACTCAGCAAGTAATTCCTTAATTGAATCACAATGCTGATTAGATGATCCGCTTGTCCAGGTTAAACGCTTTGAATTCATAGTATTCAATTTGCCTTCTAGGTCAGTGGTTTTTTCCAGCCTTGGTAGGGCTAAATTGAAAACGATGTTTTGAAATGAATCATCACTTATTGTGGGGTATTCTATATAAAAATGTGTTAGAAGCGGCATTAACTAGAGCGTCAAAATCGTATAGCCCAGTGTTGAATGTGAGAGTGGGCCGTGACACGTATAATTTGGTGGGGTGTCTTCTTCGGATCTCCAGTTAATCACTCTCATTTCTTGATATTCTAGGGCTGTTACTAGCTGTTGTCCACAAAGATCTTTACGAATTTACTTATTTGAACAGTGTTGCTTTATATTCCAGAAAGTATTTTCAGCTGTCAATATTTCGTCTTCGTCGGGAGTGTGATATAAATTTGCATTGAAATCACCTATCAGAATAATATTCTATGCTGGTTCGGCACAACGTAAATCCCAAATTGTTTTAATTAGAAGTGAATTATGCTTCCTTTTATTTTGTTCCATTGGTTGTGTGTAGTAATTAATCAGAATTACAACTTTAATGTTTCCGTTACTTTTGTACGTAAGCTTAATGAGTTGAATACTTGGGTCGGTAGAAATAAGCTGCTCAGTTGTAATTTTTAAAGCTAATGCAACGTAGACTGCCAGGCCACCCTTTGCTCGTCCATAGTGTTTACATCTTTCCTCCGCCACGGAATAAAGTGTAAAACCAACTATGGGAAGATCTTCTGTGGCCCATGTCTCTTGCAAGGCAATCAAGTCGTTGTTTTCCCACTCTTAGGGGGGAAGTTCTTCAAGAAGCCTTTTTGCACCGGCTATGTTCCAAGACAGTATGTGTACCTTGTTTCCTTCAGACTTGCTGGTTTTCCCTATTCTTTGTCACTCAGTTTTCTTGATGGCAAGAATGCCTGGCAACCAACCCCAGGTATGTAGCCTTGGGCTGGTTGCTGTTTCTCGGTCTGTGACGAGCTGTCCAGTGATGCAGCTTCCCTGCTGCTGCCGCCCTTTGCATTCTGTAGTATGGAAACACCTGTTTGTTTGGTAGTAGTTTTGTGTTATCGTCTTTTGTTTGGTACAGTTTGTGAACTGACAAAGGAGAGGGGTATCGTTTGTCTGCTGGTATCGATAGTTTAATGCCCCACAAAGCAAATTGGTCTACGTTTTTTAGTATTAGTTGGGCGATCTCGGGGGACTGCCATGTTGTTAGTGTTTGTTCTATTGCATCTTTTTGTCCTGATAAAACAAACTGTACTGCCAATAAATCGACTGTAAGTATCTGTATCAGCTCCAGTATTTCTGTCATGAGTCTTAATATGTTACTCCTGTTTAATGTATCGTGTTTACCTTGCGATTCGTATTCAGGAGTCCAGACTATCTGCAGTTTTGTGCACGGGGGTTGCGTATGTCACTCAAGTCCTCCTTAGCCTTACAAATCCTAAGAGTAGAACCGATCTGGTCTGTAATTTGAAATTTTAATTGGGTTCTTAAATGTTGATTGTCTGCGGCTATTATCTGAGAGAACCCGTTTTTTTAGAGTGCCCCTAGCGAACCTGTGTGGGTACTCTCTTCTGTGTGGTGCTGCTGAAAACCTGGTATATGATCTGGTGTAAGTTGTTCTCCCGTAATTACTACTGTTGTTGTTAGATTCTTATTTGACAAAGAACGTTCTATTATACTCGTTAAGTGTTTTTGTTTGTTAAACTTTAGTTTGCATGTTGGGACAAGGTGTGTTTCTGAGGGTACCTGAAGTAACCTTGTATTTTTTCCTTCCATGCCTGTGTACGTTTTGGTGTCTAATTTGAGCAGGTTTTCTCCATGTTCAAGCTTAATTGTTTCGCTTTCAGCTAAGATATTATGCAAGATCGCTCTATTGGAGACCGCCAGTAGTTTTTTGGTAATCCCTACTGGTTCCTGGGGCATTAAATTTGGTCTTTTGCTTGAATCCGCTTGAGAGGAAAGTGGAGTGGCAGGTATTATTGAAGAAATTTGTTCTTCAGTACATTTTGTATTTTGTGACCTAGAGAAAATTCGGTATAATTTAGTTATATCGTTCGCCTTTAGCTCCATAATTTCTATTTCTTTTTTTTTTTTAAACCTTTATTATTCATGTCAATAACGTTACAGGCATGGGCCTACAACCACAGGGGCCGGCCACTAATCAAATTAGAAGCAAGTATTATACAGTATAACACAGCTCTTCAGCCAACATCCCTGAGGTCCGGCAGCGATTCAAAGTAACGTTCGTATTGATCGCAGACTTTATGCACAGGATGAAATAAAGGTTTTATTTTGTTTTATATATAAATCCATTTATTAACATGAAATAAACAACAAAAAACAAGGCAAAATAGGCAATATCGATGGGTACTTGCTCTAGGGGGAAGAAACCACGCTACAAGTCAATACACATCCCTGATGTTAAATGAGAAAGAAGGGGGGGAGCAGGGGGGAAGCTGACTCACATGTTTTCAAAGATCTAAACAATACTAGGAATGCCCGGCTAGGGAGACTACGACATTTCAGGGTTATTTATGAGGGGAGAAGTACACACCTCACCCCGTTATGAATTCCACTGGTCCCAGATTCTACCCCATTTCCTCGGTCTGCCACAGGCCACATACACCGTTTTTTGCCGAAACATGCACCAATCCATATTTTCCTTCCATGCTGTGACAGTGGGTGCCCTCAGGGACCCCCACAATTGTGCTATGTCTCACTTGGCTATCATGTTCCCAAGGGTTGCCCATTGAGTCTGCGCTACATTATAATCAGTCGGTTCCCAGACATTCAGCAGACAGCGGCCTCGGGCAACAACAAAACTCCCGTAACCTCCTCCATACCTGCATGCACTTGATTCCAGAAGACTACCACCTCTGGGCATTCCCAAATTATGTGAAGAAAAGTACCCGTTAAGCCACATCCACGCTTACACAATCCATTGACAGAATAACCCATATGGATTAGACGGGGCCAGTTATATAAATCCGGTGTAGAATTTTGCGTTGCACCAGCCGGAGACGGGCCGGAATCGCGACTTCCTTCGGAGAGGATATCGCAGCTTGCCAATCCTCGTCATCCAACTCCAGCCCATCGCTGGTCCAAACCTCACGGAGGCGCAACAGTAGATCCGTATGATCGTTGATCAATTTCTTGTATATCAAAGAGATGGTACTGTCCGGAACATGTCCGTCCAGCACCCGATCTTCGAGAGGGGATGATTCCGGAATTGCGACCCCGGCTGGAAAAACTGAACTCAGTGCATGTCGGATCTGCATATAGCGAAAATACTCCCTTTCACTAAGTTGGTATTCCACCTTCAACTCCTCAAAGGTCTTAATTCTATCTTTATTCCAGAGATCTCCGACCCTACAAATGTCGATCAGATCCCACTTCTCAAAGCCCTTCGTCTTCCATAAGCTACCCAGTCTTTCAGTTACGTAGAGTGGGGTTGTCCGGGTCAGGCGATCAGACCACCCCACTGCCGCATTTGCACTATGCCACACTCGCACTGCAATCTTAGGGGGTCCAGATAGTTTCCCTCCGATCGACTTGGAGTAAAGCGCCCTATTGTAATCTCCACCCGGCAACTGCCACTTATCCATTTGAAACGCGGGATTTGGCATAGGGCCATACATTGTGTGATTAATTGCACCCAGTTGAGAGGCCCAGTAGTAGCGCTTGATATCTGGTAGTGCGATACCTCCGTCATACCAAGGCATTGTCAAGTTAGCAAGGACGATACGCGGACGTCCGCCCCATATCAACTGCCTCTGTAGACTCTCCACCTCTCGGAAGTAACTTGCCGGTATGATATCAAGTGTGTTCTGAAGCGCGTATAAAAACCATGGTAGAGACATCATCTTGAAAAGGGCTACCCGTCCGAGAGGGGACAATGACAAGCCACACCAGGCCGCTACGTCAGATCTCAACCGCAGGAGCGGGGGAAGCAAATTACGCTCATAACGAACGGGTCCAGTGAAATGAAGACCCCCAGATATTTAAAACCGATCTGCGTTACCTGAATCGGACAAACACGTGGCAAGGGGGGCGCGTCTCCAGTAAGTACATAAACACAGGACTTAGTCCAGTTAATCACTAGGCCGGCGTTCTTCCCGAACGAGTTAAGCACGTCAAACAGTACTATCAATGACTTCCGAGGTGATGTGAGATACAGCAAGATATCATCTGCATAGAGTGATATTCGATCCTCGAAATCAGGGGTCCATCGAATACCCTTAAGCGATGGCTCCCACCGCAACCAAGCGGCTAGGGGTTCCAAGGCAAGGGCGAAAAGCAGTGGGGACAATGGGCACCCCTGTCGCATGCTCCTCCCGAGAACAAAGGATCTAGAGACCCTACCATTTACCACAACCTGGGCAGTGGTTCCTCATATAGGAGTTTAACCCAACCAATGAAACCAGGGCCAAAACCAAACTTTGCCTATCGAAGGCCATCGTGGCATCCAAGGAAACCAAGATGGCCGGCTCACGCAGCGACTCCGCTCTCGCCAGGACGCCATGAAGACGATGCAGGTTTGATTCGGTATTTCGATGTGGAATGGAACCTGACTGATCCGGATGTATCAAGTCACTAATCACCTTTATCAATCAGTTTGCCAACAATTTTGCTAGAATCTTGGGTTCTGCATTCAAAAGCGATATAGGCGTGTAGGACGTGCAGCGATTCCGTGGCTTCCCCTCCTTATAAATCACAACAATGGTTGCAAGTCGTTGATCACGGGGAAGGGAACCGACGTCTCGTGATTCCGAGAACATTTCACGGAGATACGGTGCCATTTTGTCCGAACGCAGCTTGTAGAGCTCGATGGGGATACATTTGGGCCCATAGCCTTTCCCGAGCAGATGGAGCGGATAGCGACTGCTACCTCACCTTCAGAGAACTCCGCATCCATCAGATCTCTGTCAGAAGCCGATAAACGAGGCAATGCGATGTCTTGTAACAACAAATGCAAGTCTTCTTCTGGCCTGTCTAAGACTGGTGAATATACCTTACGAAAGTGTTCAGCAAAACACTCCACTATCTCCATCGGGTCGGAAACACACACTCCATCCACTCTCTCAATCACAGGAACCACACGACTCGCCCTCTCCTTTCTATCCAACCAGGCAATCAGTTTCCCGGCTTTGTCTCCAACATCATACAGCCGCCCCTGCCGCTCTCGACTCATAGCTTTAGCCGCATCCGTTACCAGGGCTCTATAGTCAAGCTGTTTAAGACTCAGAACGTGCAACTTATCATGTGTAATACCCGACTCCAATTCCCCCTCCAGCTCAGTTATCTCGGCTTCCAGCCGCACCACCTCATCATTCCTACTCTTCTTTGCCCAAGCAATTAACGACAGTGCCTGACCGCAAATAACCGTCTTGAAGGCCTCCCACCGTGAAATTGAGGACGACACTGACCCCATGTTTTTGGCAAAAAAATGGTCTAAAGACTTAACCAACTCAGCCCGGGTCTTAGGGTTACGAAGATGCCAGATATTGATCTGAGCCACTCGACCCTTGGAGCCCATCTGCATGTCCATCGAAAGCCACAGTGGGGAGTGGTCCGAAATACCCCTGGCCAAGTGACTAACTTCCCTCACCGAGATGGCCTGTGCAGCCAGCATCAGAACATAGTCAAGCCTAGCAAGGCTACCGTGTGCACCGGAGTGAAAAGTGTATTGTGTCTGTCCCAGGTGCATCAGCCTCCAACAATCTACCAGACCCAGTGTCTCCAAGAAGCCACCCAACCAAGACTGTGATTTCGTGAGGTCCCTGGGGGGGCTACGGTCCACCCTACCGGAGACAACTGAATTGAAATCCCCGCCCATAACAAGAATACCCTCAGGGAGCCCCAACACTATTCTTCCCAAATCAGCGAAGGTCATTGTTTGTAAACCCGGTGGAACATACACAGAAAGTAATGAGATCGTCTTCCCCTCCCACCTACCCGTGATGGTGGCATAGCGCCCCCTATCGTCCAGAATCGTGTCATCTAACTCCAGGGGGAGGGAACTCCTAACTAGGATACCCGCCCCCCCTAGATCCAGAAGTAAATCCTGAGTGTGCGATTAAACGATAATCTCGCCGATTCATGGCATGGCACGTATTGCCGACCAAATGTGTTTCCTGCAATAATGCAATAATACTACGTCAGGGGAAAGACGTCTCAGAAGCTGTAATACCACTCCGCATTTTATCCTGTCCCCTAGACCATTAACATTCCAACATAGTACATTCAACCCCCTACCCCCATCCCAAAAGTTAGGGCAGACTCCACCCCACGGCGAGCAGAATACCCAAATTAAAATACACAACAATACATTGCCTTGAAACAAAAGAAAACCGAACCAGACCCCCCCAGCCCCCAAGAAATCCCCAGAACACATCCCCCCACCCTGCACCCCTGCGTTAGACTCAAAAGCCACCCCAACTTGCAGTGTGCCTGTCGCCTTAACATTAAACTAGTCTAAAAAAAGAAAACCCCCCGAGGAGGGAGAGTCCCTTCCCCCTCGCCACCTCTGGGTATTACACCAGTCGCATTGTAAGTACAAAAGTCATCAAACCACAGCTGCGAGTTCTGTGTACTGTTCGGGAACCGGTTATCATTCCTCATTCTTGTTCCAGCGGGCCACCTTCTGCGCCTCCAGAATGTTCCGAGCGATCTCGCTGCATAAGCAATGTATCAAGCCATTAACGCTCTCGGGTCGATCAGGGAAAAGCATTGCATACTTCATGCCCATGTCTCTCAGTCTCCGCTTCGCCCCCTGGAAACCCATCCTTTGTTTCTGAACGGACTTGGTGAAGTCCGGGTAGAAGCTAACCGAGGTGTTCTCAAACTTAATGGGGCCACCTGCCCGTGATGCCTGCAGGATAGCGTCCCTATCCCTAAAGTTAAAGATTCTGGCAATTATAGGTCGTGGAGGGGCGCCCAGTTTCTGCTTCTTACCCGGTACTCTGTGCGCACGTTCCACAGCAAAAAAGTTGCTGAGGCCTTTGGGGGCAAGGTGGTTCAAAATGAGATCTTCCACGAGGAGGTCTGTAGTCAACTCGGTCGACTTCTCAGGGACTCCGATGATACGCACGTTGTTGCGCCTTGCCCGACTTTTAAAATCTTCCCGTCGGCGGGCAAAAAAGTCGTTGGAGGACCGCAGATTATGAACCTTCGTTTGCAAGTCGGACACATCGGTCATGAGGCTGGCGGTCTTTAGATCTAGAGACTTGACCTTTTCGTTGGTCTTCGCCAGATCTGTCCTGATCAGGTTGACGTAAATCGCCACCGTTTCGAGCTTTAGAGCCAATGTCTCATACTGTTGGCCTATGCAGGTCTTCATGCTAGCAATGGCACCCATGACATCACGTAAGGTCAAATCATCCATTGCAGCCGAGCCATCTCCGGCCTCTTCCAGAGACCTACTCGCACCACTGGGGGTCCCTTTAGGCTGGGTATATCGGTCCATAATGTTCGATTGGATGGTGCCCCCTCGGTGTGTGGTTTTGGTCTTCCGCTTCTCGCTGTCCGGTCTGCCCGCCATGTTGAGCGATGTGCCCCGGAGGGGTCTCTGGGACCTGGTAAAAATGGCTCCTCACAATTCGACCCAAGGAGAGTCTAAATATGGGTCTTGACAGGCAACTACATGACCAGGCGAGCTAGATAGCCTGCGCCAAGCATGATAGCGAAGTTTAGACCGTGAGCTGCCGAAGTTGAGCGGTGGCAAGCTTTGGTAGAAAAATCCAGAAACAAAACCAAAAGTCCACCCAGGGGCGCAAGCCAGTTCTCGCTGGCCGTTGTTGTTCAACTACCACCTGGGCACCACGGTGACTCGAGTCCCAGGCTGTTCCATGGAGCAGGCCACTAAAGTTCGGAGTGGCGTAAGTTTGGCTCCCGGCGTCCAAATCGATTTCTGAAAACAGCTATTATGTCAGCTGGGTTGTGTCCTTAATAACCCGTCGTCTTCATCAGGATTAGTGACAGGATATATGCGGGAGGCGGCGAGGGTCTCGTGAGCCCTTGGTTGCGCGTGAAGCTCCTCCTCCCATAATTGTATTTCTTGTTTTTCTATCTCTTTTTTTGTCTTCTGCTTTGCGATGATGGTTTTTGTTCACTCAAATATGCCTTTGAATACGATGTCTCATCTGGTTCTGTAATCTCAATTTTTCCTGTAATCGTAACTCGCTGGAGTTGATAATTCCGGACCCGTTGCCAAGCGCGCGAGAGAAAAAATGAGCGGTGCGATTTCTCAATGTGGGCAGTCACGGCAAGTTGCTACTGCTAGCTTTGAGAAAGTTGCCAGGTGTGTTGCGTAAGCTGTAGAAAAAGCTATGGCAGAAAGAGGCAACACCTTCTGGCATGGCGCATGGTGCAGTTCGTGCCGATATTACAGCATGGTAAGAGCTCCTGGTGCATATAAACCAGCACAAACAGTGCAACGAACTGGATTCCGCCACTCACGGAACTCCGCAGAATCTCGTGAAGTTTTTAGGTAACTCAATGGAATTCAGTAGAGTAAAACTCTATGAGTTCCGCCTACCCCTAATGTGCAGATGCTGACTAAGAGATGCTGTGTCACTGCCAAAGAAACAGTGATGTGTATAGTTTGCAGCATAAACAATCTACTCCATTATAAAAGTTTTCATCAAGCACCACTCAAACAGCATCTACCATTTTCACAATTGTTGCGGACAAAACGTATCGCTTCAACCGATGACCTGTATCAAAAACACAAGAAAGAAACCTTGGAAAGATTAAAAAAAAGAGGATATCCTCAACCCATCTTGGATTCTGCATCAGAAAGAGCGGACAAATTACAAAGAGAACATTTGTTAAAAACAAGAGAAAAAAAGGAAGAACAAAGAACCGTATTTGCATCCAAATTCTCAACAAACAGCATGAAAATCAAAAAGTCAATTAAAACACATTGGCCAATGCTGGCTTTGGAAGAAGATTTTAAAGGTTTATTCAAAAACCAACCGATCTTTGCCTATGAAAGAACAAAAAATTTAAAAGAATTGGTCAAAGAAACAAAAAAACAAGAACACAGCGCGCATAAAGGTACTCTACCATGTCACAATTGTGGCAACTGTTCTGCAATTATCAAAGGCAACACAATAAACCACCCGACCAAAGGCACATTGGTAAAATTGAAAGTCACAGGAACATGTGACACTTCCAACGTTATCTACATGCTGAGATGTCCATGTGCCCTCTCATATGTAGGGAAAACTCAGAGAAAAATTAAGACAAGAATAATAGAACATAAAAGCAACATTCGCTTGAGGAATGAAAAATCCACGATAGCAGTACACTTTAATGACGCCAGACACAATGTGAGCCAATTAAAATTTTGTATCTTGGAAAAAGTGGCAACTGTTCCTGGCAGAGACAATAACAGCCATCTACTACGCAGAGAAGTCTTTTGGATCGACCACTTATGCACCTTACAACCCAAAGGGCTCAATGAAAGGATGGATTTACACTGCTATTTATAAACTGAACTACTGAACTATACTTGTATGAGCCAGTCCCTTTACGCATTACTGACATGCTGTCCAGCTCAAATAACTTGTGAAGATACACTCACACATTCACTTCCATGAATATGCTATTTACGATTTACGATTTTGTTTTGTTATGTATGCATTCACTTTATTTTACTGTTTTCTGCTTTATTTCAAACTTCACCATTCCATGATAACATTTTGAATCCTTTAACATCTAGTCCCGACACGAGAAACACGTCCGTTGTCACGGTTACGTATATACACTACCCGCCAGTGCAATCCTTATTTATGTTTACTTCACTTCCGTACCACGTGAGCACTCTCGCGCACCATGTGATCACGGGTTGTCACTATAGAGTTGAGAATGATAGAGCACGGCCGTACAGAGCGTTGCACGCCGAGCATAGCGAGGAGAGTGTTACCGATCCACTGACTCGGTAAGAAACGGCTAATCTATTTTTGTCAGTACCGTTCAGAGTACATTCGTATTTTCCGATTTATGAGACGTATTTATTTATATCTTTGGAGCACACTTTGACACGCTGCATCACACCAACCAAGGTCAGTGTACATTTTCGTAACTTTTATATTCCACTTCGTACGTTTTCTCTCAGCACAAACCCTTATGGGAAGTATAAAGGGCAAAACCAAAATCTGATGTCATTATAAATAATGCCTATACAGTGATTCATTATTGTTGAATGTTATATGCAATCATTTTTGTTGACATCTTGTTACCAATGACGACATATTATTGTTTCTAGATATAATGGAAGTCCCCTGAGGAAGGGGTATATGGTTGAAATGCATTGGGCAATATAATCATTTTGGAATATGATATAAAATATTCTTGCAAAATATTCTTGAAAAATACATGAATTCTGAAAATCTTCGCTATTAGTAAATGAATTACCAATCATTGAATAACGTTCATGAAAGTTTACGAAAAGTTGAAAGGAGTGCATGGATGGAATGTATCTTGTGACACAGGATCCATATCTTTATTCAGTAATACTTTAATCTTGGGAGCCCAGCAAGATTACCACCTTATGCACCAACGACAAATAAATACATAAGGAACAAAACCATTTTACTCTATTTACTTTGAGTGCGGAACCAAATACAATTCACTTGCATTATAGTATCTTCTGAGCTAACAGGTTCGAACACACCACCAGAAATGCAATTTGCGGAAATAGCTCACACAACTAAACAAAGAGCAGAAACATTGGCATTTACAGAGGATGACACTAGTCGCATATATTCCCTTATAGAGGAAGCAGAAGATATATGTCCAGGTACAGGTTCTAAAGAAACAAATATCAAACAACTTCTATACATATCAAAACGCATCGTAAATCAGAAACTCCATGCGAGTACTTTAATAAAATATCACAAGGCACAAAAAATTCCTCGAGGACTGAGAATATCTCTTAAATCTACTTTATGTAAGAACAACGCAAGGTTCACAGAACGGTGGCATGCCATATTGAAAAAATGTTCACTAGATCTAATATTATTGATTATTGAAGAACTAGCAAAATTAATTGAGGAATTAGTAAAAGAAGTCAATCAAACAAAAGACGATTTAAACAAACTAGTAACTAAAGAGGAATGGGATCAAATACTGGCAGATACTAATAAAAAACTGGATGAATACACAAAAGAAATAAATGATAGAAAACTTAGAAAATTCAAAAGGGACACTACAGATTATCGTTTGGGAGAAGAGTACACATGGGCAGAAATATATGCAAAAAGACGACAACAAAGGCCCAACACTGATAAATCTACAGACGAAACATCCTCAGACGATTCTCAACAAAGACGTCCAAACTGGGACAATAGGAGACCCAAACCAGGGCAATCTAGAGAACAACTGAGCCAACCAGCTGACAAACTAACAGCCAATACATCAACTACACAACAAACGCCGGCGCCTTTTTTAGCGTCAGGTACCGGACCACAAGCAGAACCAGGAGGAGCAAACGTACAAACAAACTCCGCACCAGTCTCCAAAAACACGAGGAGTCAGAAAACCTAGTCATAAATATATCACAATATCAAACCAGTAATTTGGAACTACAGACATTACAAAAAGGATCATCTTATGTCCCTACCTATCACTCGAACATACTAGAGACCAAAGTATGTATATACAAATTTCTCAGATCGCTTAGATTAAGACACTTTTTCACTGACGTCATAGAAACATCAGCCACCACAAGAGACAATTCTGAAAACACCCTCATGGGTTTAAGAACGAAAACTAAATTCACAGCTTCAGTGAGCCATAAAGTTTTAGATGCTTTTGAAAAGGTTATCTTGACAGAAATGGAAGAAACATTCAAACTTCCTAGACCAAAATATTCTAATATGTCACAAAAAGAAAAACAAACCCTAAGAAATCTAGCAAACAACCAAATGATTACCATAAGGCAAGCAGATAAAGGGGGTGCATTGGTTATAATGGACACCAGTTTCTACAATGAGAATGTGCAAACACACGTCCAAGACAAAAATATGTACACACGCATAAATACAGACCCAACAAAGGAATTTATCAAAATCTTAACAACTATTGTACAAAATGCAGTGGACCAAGGTACTATAGGTCCCAAAGAAAAAGAGTACCTCATAAAGGACGACCCTACCATCCCTTACATATACATGACACCCAAAATTCATAAACATGCGACATTACCTCCGTTAAGACCTATTGTATCCACAGTTGGACCAATACACGAACTAGTAGGAAAATACTTGGACAAACACTTGCAGAATATGGTCCAAACGAGTTCCACATACATCAAGGATACAACTCACTTCCTGAATATCCTAGAGGCAGAAAAAGCTAATTTTACCACAAATATGATCATGGCCAGTATAGATGTCAAATCGTTATACACTTCCATACCACATGATTTGGGCATGTCTGCTGTTGAAAGTTTTCTAACGCATGAGAACAAACCAGAAGCACTAAAAGTATTCTTAATGGAACTACTACATTTCACGCTATATCATAGCTATTTTAAATGGGAAGACAACTGTTTTGTGCAAATGTCGGGTACTTCCATGGGCAATTGTGCCGCGCCGGCCTACGCAAATACATTCATGCATCGATATGAGCTAGACCATATACTAAACAATGAAGAGTGGACCAGGAACCTAATACTGTACAAGAGATACATTGATGACATCTTTGTATTATGGAAAGGGAATAAAGAAAGTCTAATCAATGTTTTAAATCAACTCAACCGGATCAATGACAGAATACAATTTACCTTCACCATCAACAAAGAAACATTATCGTTCTTGGATGTGCAATTGACTAATAACAATGGAACCATCACTACAAGTATATTCACAAAAAAGACGGATAGAAATAATCTACTCCATTATAAAAGTTTTCATAAAGCACCACTCAAACAATATCTACCATTTTCACAATTGTTGCGGACAAAACGTATCGCTTCAACCGATGACCTGGATCAAAAACACAAGAAAGAAACCTTGGAAAGATTTTAAAAAAAGAGGATATCCTCAACCCATCTTGGATTCTGCATCAGAAAGAGCGGACAAATTACAAAGAGAACATTTGTTAAAAACAAGAGAAAAAAAGGAAGAACAAAGAACCGTATTTGCATCCAAATTCTCAACAAACAGCATGAAAATCAAAAAGTCAATTAAAACACATTGGCCAATGCTGGCTTTGGAAGAAGATTTTAAAGGTTTATTCAAAAACCAACCGATCTTTGCCTATGAAAGAACAAAAAATTTAAAAGAATTGGTCAAAGAAACAAAAAAACAAGAACACAGCGCGCATAAAGGTACTCTACCATGTCACAATTGTGGCAACTGTTCTGCAATTATCAAAGGCAACACAATAAACCACCCGACCAAAGGCACATTGGTAAAATTGAAAGTCACAGGAACATGTGACACTTCCAACGTTATCTACATGCTGAGATGTCCATGTGCCCTCTCATATGTAGGGAAAACTCAGAGAAAAATTAAGACAAGAATAATAGAACATAAAAGCAACATTCGCTTGAGGAATGAAAAATCCACGATAGCAGTACACTTTAATGACGCCAGACACAATGTGAGCCAATTAAAATGTTGTATCTTGGAAAAAGTGGCAACTCCTCCTGGCAGAGACAATAACAGCCATCTACTACGCAGAGAAGTCTTTTGGATCAACCACCTCTGCACCTTACAACCCAAAGGGCTCAACGAAAGGATGGATTTACACTGCTATTTATAAACTCAACTATACTCGTATGAGCCAGCCCCTTTACGCATTACTGACATGCTGTCCAGCTCATATAACTTGTGAAGATACACTCACACATTCACTTCCATGAATGTGCTATTTACGATTTACGATTTTGTTTTGTTATGTATGCATTCACTTTATTTTACTGTTTTCTGCTTTATTTCAAACTTCGCCATTCCATGATAACATTGTGAATCCTTTAACATCTAGTCCCGACACGAGAAACACGTCCGTTGTCACGGTTACGTATATACACTACTCGCCAGTGCAATCCTTATTTATGTTTACTTCACTTCCGTACCACGTGAGCACTCTCGCGCACCATGTGATCACGGGTTGTCACTATAGAGTTGAGAATGATAGAGCACGGCCGTACAGAGCGTTGCACGCCGAGCATAGCGAGGAGAGTGTTACCAATCCACTGACTCAGTAAGAAACGGCTAATCTATTTTTGTCAGTACTGTTCAGAGTACATTCGTATTTTCCGATTTATGAGACGTATTTATTTATATCTTTGCAGCACACTTTGACACGCTGCATCACACCAACCAAGGTCAGTGTACATTTTTGTAACTTTTACATTCCACTTTGTACGTTTTCTCTCAGCACAAACCCTTATAAGAAGTATAAAGGGCAAAACCAAAATCTGATGTCATTATAAATAATGCCTATACAGTGATTCATTATTGTTGAATGTTATATGCAATCATTTTTATTTACATCTTGTTACCAATGACGACATATTATTGTTTCTAGATATAATGGAAGTCCCCTGAGGAAGGGCTATATGCTTGAAATGCATTGGGCAATATAATCATTTTGAAATATGATATAAAATATTCTTGCAAAATATTCTTGAAAAATACATGAATTCTGAAAATCTTCGCTATTAATAAATGAATTACCAATCATTGAATAACGTTTCATGAAAGTTTATGAAAAGTTGAAAGGAGTGCATGGATGGAATGTATCTTGTGACACAGGATCCATATCTTTATTCATAGTGTGCTGCATAAGCCATCTGACTGCCTCTTCCTGGTTTAACAAAGTCCATGTGTGGGGCTGTCTTGAGACCTCCCACCAGGCTCAGAACATGTGTGCCCAGCTACTTTAAAGTGGGATACAGGGCAATGTTGCAAATAACAGTTGGAAGATGCTTACAGGCTTACAGCCATAGTAATAAATAGACAGGATAAGAGGGTACTTTCCACCTGCTGTGAATGTCTCATTTGAACATTCTTATGATCACAACCCTCAGTGTGTTTGATCTCCATTTTTGTCATGCCCATCATGTGTGGGCTTCTGTGACAGTCTTTTTTGTCCCTTAGTGTTTATCTGCTCTCCTCAAGTACCCTTTTGTTACTTCTTATTTACATTTGTGAGCTTCATCGATGTAAACCACTTTTGCATTTCGGTGTGTGTGATATGTGTATTTTTATTTTGTTTTTAGTGTTTCTCCATTTGTGTCCTTCTGGGCCTCTATTTTTGGTCCCCTTAATTATCACTGTTTGTGCCCCCTTATTATCTTATTGTTTGTTTTGCGCCTCTCACCGTCTCGGACGAGCACCCTTTAAATCCACCTGCATTTGTAGTATTTATTGGATCTAGTTTTGAAGCTCATTGTTTATGACTGTGCACTGTCTCCCATGTGTCTCATGTGTATCCCTTAGTGTCACTCATGTGTATTCCTCAGTCTACCAGTGTTCTTCATTTATTTCCCTGATCCAATTAACCCAGCCAATGTTACTATATCCTCTTGAATTGTTTATTGTTGGTGTCACCAGTGTCTCTCATTTGCACCCCAGTGTACTCTTGAGTAAGCGTAATGTGCCCTACTAACTTTTATTTGTTTCCCCTAGTAATAGGCATCTGTGGTTTTTTTATGACCTCAACTGTCCCTCATCTGTACCCCTTCTGTGTCCCCAATTCGGGCCTTTGTATGTCTCACAGTGCCCTTTCCTAGATCCATCTGAAACCCTGTTGTACACAAGTGTACCAATATTTGTGCATTGTATGGTTTTCATTAACATTACAATAATTCACTGCTCCATGCGTAAACCGTGTAACGTTTCATATCTAAATCTTGTTTATATTTTCACAGATAGGATACAAATCTTCATGTTTCATGTGATGAGAAGCATCATTCAGTAGCTTGGCAAAGGCAAGGTCTTTCAGAAATTTAGACTGACAAACTTCCAAAGGTCCTCTTTCCAAACTGTATTGCAGCATCCATGGGGGTCTTGTGAGGCGCGCTTGGTGTGTCAATCCAGGTTAAAGGACAGGTCCTGAACCTCACATTGTCAGGGACAGGCCTAGGCATCTGCACACATGTTAAATCACTGTAATGACAGAGCCAAATAAAAGGATGCCAGTTTCACTTGTAGTTCGTCACTAGAGGGCGAAATCCATGTGCCTATACCATGCATTCTTCATTTCATTTACCTCAAGATGTCATCAAAATAAGACATATTAGCCCTCATTTTTGCCCTTATTTAAGTCTATGAGGTGGTCGGGTGGGAAAACTACTCCCATATATAAGAGCTTTATTGCGTGATTAAAAGAAAAATCATTGCAAATACAGAATCTTTAGAATTTGTAAAAGATACATTTAAAATACATATAAAAAATGGCGACTGATTGGGATCCAATGTGGATAGGGACAGCCCATGGAGCCTGCCAGAACTTTAAGCCAATGACGAATCACTGGCGTTTGGCCCCTCGCAGAGTTTTTTTTCTGCGAGGTCCATGAACCTTACCAAGGCACAGTTTAATTTGATGTTCCTGGGGTCAGAGCAGGCCAGAACTGCTGCTCTGCACGATCTAATCTTGTTTGTGTTCCAAAGGTGCTTCAAAAGGAGCCGTCTTTCATTCAGCAGTTTTGGACAAAGGCATAAAATGTGCGTGATGTCTTCTTTGTGATTCCCACAAAGTCGACAAAGTTCTCGTCCATGATCTCTTTTCCATTTTGGGAAATGGGCCAACAGATTGATAACTCCCAGTCTCAATTTTAGGAATTTTGATTTAGTTCGTGCAGTAAAAGATACGGTTAAATACTGCTGTGGAATCAACAGGGCATAGGAATGCAGAGTCAGCCACCCATGACTTCTTTTTGCCAGCCGTGCCTTATCTTCCACAGTTGACAACTTTTTTGTGATTAGTTTCGCTAGCCGTTTAAATTCCATTTGGCTTACATGCATGCTCCAAAGTTCATTTAAGCATAAGGTTGTTAGGCCTTTTTTCCAATAGTCGTTCCCTGCACGCCATGAGTTCGTATTGAGACTAACCCAGAGATGGTGTGCTAGACTGCCTTCCTTAGATGATCTCAGTTTGTGACAGCACACAAGAAAGGTCATGGCTCTGGCGTATGGTTGATGGCAGATTCCCAGTTCCAACCGGATTTGTGCCGGAGATGTTTGAATTGGTAGTTTGAACACTGTTCTATAAATCTTTGTAATTATTTTGTCCAATTGGCCACTGTCCAGTCCTTTTAGGACTTCGCTACCGTAGGTTAGTGTGGGAATGATTTTTGCCTGAGCGGCCTGTAAAGTAGGTGCAAAAGTTGGGCCTTGTAGTTTCTTGTGAACGGATCCAATGGCGAAGGCAAGTGCTGCACCCTTCCTTTTTTGTTCTTCGAACTGAGATTTATATCTGTTGTTGTTGTTAAAGATGACTCCAAGGTACTTATGGCATTTAGATTCGACAATGCTGTCCTTATTAACCGCATCGCTGCTGCGGCGATTTTTGCGCTGTGCGGCAATTTTTAAATTACCGCGATACATGACGAGCTCAGCTCGTCATCAGCACACGCCACCCGTGGGTGATGACGAGCTGAGCTCGTCATCAGCATCGAAGGGGTTAAGGGTCCAAGACAGATTCTTAGCTTTACCTGAACGGACCGCCAATATTTTTGTCTTCTTATTATTGATCTGTAGGTTATTCTTATTAGAATAGTCGGAGGTGGCGTCCAGAAGCCTTTGCATGCCGATCTTAGTTTTACTAAGAAGAACAACATCGTCGGCGTATAGTATGTTTGACAGCAAGAGACCAGTTACCTTGGGAGCATGTGAATTGACCTTGTTAAGAGCACCAGGAAGGTCGGATAGAAATAAGTTAAAAAGTGTTGGGGACAGGACCCAGCCCTGTTTTAGACCTTTTGTCGTTGGAATAGGGCGTGACAAACGTGAGCCGTCCCCGATCTTGATCCTGACCCATGTGTCCTGATGTAGAAGTTGTATGGCTCTTAGGAGGTCAATTGGAATGTTGAAACTAGACAGCTTCTGCCAGAGCTTAGCTCTATTCACGTTGTCGAACGCCGCTTGGAAGTCAATGAATCCCATGTAGAGTGGACAGGAGCTGAATTCAGCCTGATCAATCAGGCAGGAGAGGGTCATGAGGTTGACCGAGGTTCCGGTGTTGCTTGTAAAGCCAGTTTGATTTGGAGGAATGATAGCGTTGTCCTCCGCCCATGCCCTAAGTGAGTTCAGCAAAACTCCTGCAAAGTACTTTGCTTCATTGTCGATTAGGGCAATGAGACGGTAGTTCCCAAGGGATTTTTTGTCCCCACCTTTAAAGATTGGTGCGAGGACTGATCCACGCCAGGAGGGCGGTATGATGTTTTTCTGCAGAATGGAATTGAATAAAGTGCATAGTTTCCCAGCCCAGAAGGGTACATCCTCCTTAAACAAAGCTTGAGGGACTCCACCTGGACCTGGAGCCCCGTCCGTCCGACCCTTTTTAATCAATTTTCCAATATCTTGCTCCTGCACTTTTGCGTGACCTTTGCTGCTCCCAATCGAAGAGCACTCATTTGGTGATACTATTTTTTGACCGTCGTTGAGGGATATCTTCATAGAGGGATTGATAATGTTCCGGTCTTCATAGTCTTCAAGGGTGAAATTCTGATGAAAGATTTTTGTTTTATGATCATTAAAGTGAAGATTGAGGAAGTCCACCCACTCAGACTCCAATATGCAAGAAGAAGCTACTTTTGGTACTTGCCCTGATATGCTGTTGATAGTTCGCCAAAACCTGGCAGAATTATTCGATTTAATATCATGCTGAAGTCTAGCCCAGAACGAATTCCATTGTTTTCTACGTTGCTCTCTTTTAGCTTTTCTAAGGTAGCTGCGGGCCTCTCTCAATTTTGTTATTTTTGTAGAGTCCATTGGGTCTATTTTTAATGCCCGCCATGCACGATTCATAGATCTTGTTGCAGATTGTATCGCTAGATTTGAGTGGGGCTTCGGCTTTTGCCCAGTCAAGATTGCATACTTTATCGGTTTTGCATATCTGTCGATGAGTTCGATTTCAAATGATGCCCAGTTGACTATTTTATTATCCGCGCACTTGCTGTAACGCTCGATGATTTGTTTGGCCTCTATTGCTACTTGGTGAAAATTACTCAGAGAGTATTTGATTCGTTTTAGGCTGATTGTATAGCTCTCAGATGGCAATCCCCTTTCTTCTTCATGTTGAATTAGACTGGTCCTCAGTGTTATTTCTTGGGGGCAATGGTCGCTTTCTGTTCTGCTCCCAAGATGATAGCCTGTTATTAGATGAAAGAGTGGAAGGCTAGCGAAGGTGTAGTCAATTAGTGAGGCACCATTTTTCGATAAGTAAGAGAAGCAAGGAGGCTTGTCTAAGGAATAGCGCCCATTGAGGGCTCTTAGTCCCAGATTTTCTAGGTTGCCTTGCAAGGAACGACCCTTCGAGTCGTCCTTATGCCATCCTGGCCGTACCTGCGGTGGTATCTCCCAGATACTGTCATGTGATTCAGTGACCTCGTTTTTTTGTAGATCTGACATTAGCCACATATTAAAATCGCCAGATAAGAGTATTTCTTGATTTAGCGGACCTGTTTTCACTCTTAGTACTGTCGCAGTCACTTCTTCTGCAAATGATTGTCTTGATACTGAGTTTGGGCGAACGTAGGCATTCATTAGGATCAGAGACCAATGCTGGCCTTTTCTAGAAGTAAAAGAAATTCCCACACACTGAAGGCAGTGTGACGAACCTGCAAGGTCCCAGGATGCGATTGCATTTTTTGTTGATATGTAAATAGCTAGGCCCCCGCTCCCTCTTCCTGAGCGGTTCAGTTTTTGTGCAGGAATGTGGGGAGTTTTAAAGCCTTCTATTTGCTGCGGTTCAGGGAGCCATGTCTCCTGTAATAACAATATATCAAATTCCCTAAAATAGGAGATTATAGATTTATCCTCCAGTTTGTTTGTCAAACCGTTAATGTTCCATGAACAAATCTTTAGAGGAGGCGTTTCTTGACCATGTTCCGTGTGGGGTTGTCATCGTAGAATTCGAGTTGAGTTCAAAGTGCCTGCCAACCATGACCATGTGCTGACCTCTTCCCGATCCCTAGGTGGTGAGGTCCCGTCGTCTCTTGTTCTCCTTGGTTTTGGGTTGATGGTGGGGGTTTTGTTGCATGCACCCCTAAGTACTGAGTACACTGCTCCGCTCCTCACACGTCTGTTATCCTCACTATTGGTTGCCTGTAGAACGTGGGGGTAGCCCACCTCCCTGCCGGGTTGTATCAGTATACCCCATTGCTTAAAGGTGTCAGCTTGCCCTAAAATGATGTTCGTTACCTCAACTGAACTCCAGGTGACCTTTGTAGTTTCATTTGTGTGTCCTTGACACGGTGCAACAAATTCTATCGAAATAATGTCTCGAGAAGTGATAATATTTGACAGTCCTGTTGCACGAATCAACTTTAGGATGTTCCCCCGATTGAGGACATCATGTTGACCTTTGGACTTGTATTCTGGGTAAAGAAAAGTGGAAAGTGGATCGCCACTCGTTGATGTTCTGAGCGGCCTTAGGGTTGCCTCTGGTGTTTGCGCAAGGCGTGTGAACTGGTTTTGCCTCCGATGTTTGCGCACAAGGCATATGAGCTGCTTTTGTCAAAGGACCAGTGAAATGTACCTCATTCTGCTCACTTTTGGGCCTTTCATATTTTCCGTGGTCCTCAACGCCTTTATCACTCGCTGGAATTACACCTTGTTGGTTGTTGCCAGGGCTTACAGTGGTTACCTGATCTGCGGTCATGATGCCATTTTGTTGATTTTTCGGGTTGCTGAAAGTTTGACACTGTACATTTTCCTTCTGCGTGATGGGTGTTTTTGAAGGAACCGTGTGAGTAGTGGTAATCTGCACTTTTATCCCACTGTGCGTCTTTTTTCCAGGAGGTACCATTGCTGAATTCTTTTCGGATTTGGGAGTACCGCTCTTCCTTTTATTGCTTTCCTGCATGATTTGATTTTTTTCCGTTATGGATCTTTACTCAAGGGGATTTGTTGACTCGTCACCTTCTGTAATTGCAGGGCCTCTAGCAATGTTGAACAACGGATAGAGTCTTAGATCTTGTTGGCTCCTTCTCATTTTATTACGTCCTTTCCGCTTCCTTTGTCTTTTCCCCTTTCCCACAGAATCACCCAGCTCTTGCTCAATTGAGGAAGGGAGGGTAGTGTTGGCTCTACTGGTGGTCGGTGATGTTTGCTGTTCACTCATTTGGCTAGCATGCACAGACGGATCGTGGGATTCTTGGATGTTGGACCCTTCAGCCGCTATTGAACTTGATTTAGTGGCTGGTTTTACTTGGGAGTCTCCACTTGGGTCTCCTAGTTCGACATCCCTGCTGTTCCCAAGGGAGGACTTTACATTTGCAACTCCTTTTAGGTCTGCAACAAGCTTTTCCATTATCCCTGGGAGTGTGCTAAGTTTCTCCACTATTGGTGTACAGTCACATGCTTTTTGCGGGCGGTCAGCTGCTTCTTGAGCCTGTTTAATTAAGCTGTTTAAATTTGAGATCTTGTCGTCAATTTTGACTACGTACACAGCAAGTGTGTTCAGGAGACTAATTTGGATGTCCATTTTATTTGCTTGATAGGACATTGCATCAGCTGACCTCTGAAGAATATCAAGGGCGATGGCCCATGCCTTCTCTTGTGGGGGGGTCCTCGCTTTTCTCCTGCCTTTGTGGAGATGATAACTGTGGGTGTCCAGGGATGGTGTTCCCGTAGGAGTGCAACATTTTTTTCCATTCCTCTGAGTCGAGATATGAGAGTTCTTTCTCGGCATGCTCTGAAACCTCTATGTTTTCAGCTGAGGCGGGAACACTCATTCTGTGTTGTTTATGTTGGACCAAGACTATTTCACAGTCCCCAAAAGAGGTGACCACTCCTTCCATGTTCGAGTCCCTGGGGTTATCCTTTATGATACGGTTCGGAGGTTTACCATTTTGACTACACGGAGTGCTGCTGCTGGCTTCATGTAGAATTTGGTTGGAATCATCTAAATTACCGATTTCAGCTCCATTTGGTTCAGTTTGGAGATCCAATTTGTTGTATTCAGCATTGGAGCAGGCGACAGAGTTTGGAGCAGAGTTATGCCTACGCACTCGCTGAATTGAGATGGACTTAGTTGGCGGATTTCCTGTGGCTTCAATTGAGTCTGTCCCTACAGACACAGTAAGTTCAGTTAAAGTAGTAGATGTCGAATGGCTGCTTTGGGGAATGTGAATCACCCCATTTGTGCCCTGAGCACCAAAACTCCCCTTGATGATGGTCACCATGGGGCTCAGGGGAGTTGGAAGGCCCGTAATATTCATGTTGCTTGAGAAGACTGCTGACCCGGCGTCTTTCAGGAAGGCAAATTTTGATGTTATCTTAGGTTGGTTACTTAGAAGTTTACCGTCCAACTTGTCGGGACCTTTCAAGGAGTGTTGGGTGCTGCTGTCTGTTGTATTTTCGGAGTCACTCAGCAGCAGGTTTGAAGTCTGGACGGAGTCCGAGGTTGTCTTTGCAGTTTTCCCTCTACTTTTCTTTTTCTTTTGTGGGCCTAATAACCTTACCCTACCAGATCTCATCTCAGGTGGTCTGGATAGGGCTCGGAGGCGACAGAAAAGGGTCTAATGTCCGCTGGCAAATGTTGATAGCTGAGAAGATGATATACTAAGATTTACCAGTAGCTGTGCCGTGGATATTCCCTTCTTTGCTCTTTCAACCGCCCTTTGCCCTTTGCCTTTGCGGGCGTGCCTGTAGACTCCTTGACTTCACTAGTTCCTCTTCGTGCAGTGTTGAGGGATTTTGACAGCCCCGCAGATTGTGTAAACCCCTCACCTTGCAAACCAGCCCTACGCCCCCACGCCAGCTGCGAGATCTACCTCTGCTTCAGCCGTGAACTCCCTCACAGATCAGATTGGGGTTGGCGTTGTTCCTCTCCGCTCTCTGATGACAGCGCCAGAAACTAGTGCGCTTGAGGTTCTTTAGTCCCACCAAGGGAACCCCTTAGTTGCCCGCTGGTTCACTTTCCTCTTGGTCACACACTATCACAACAATCTCTGGGGAACTCTGTACTTCTAATTGTAGATTATGGTCAGTGACATCACTGATGACATCACTGATGGCATCTCAAATGACATCACTGATGACATCATCCAGTGACTGTGTTTCTGTAAAGTTTAAATATGTTTTACATATTGAAGAATGAGTGGATGTATAAGTGTCTGGATGAAAGATTTAGTAGGTACATGACTGAATGTATGAGTGAGTGATTATATGTGTCTTACTGAATACATGGGTTAGTGACTAAACTGTCTTAATGTGTGCATCAGTATGTCTGTTGTTGTGTAAGCTACTGCATGTGTTGATCAGCAGCTATATGAGTGGCTATATGTGTTATTGATTGGTTGCCTGAGTATTTGTATGGGAGACTGAGTGTGTGTGGGGGTAGCTGGCATATATAAATGTCTATACATAAGAGCCACTGATTGTGCGAGTGGCTGCATGAATCATTGTGTACTTGTATCAGTAATTGTATAACAAATTAAGTATGTGTTAGTATATGTTTGAATAAGTAAGGTGTTGTGTGTATAACTGTATAGTTGAGGAAATGAAAGTGTGATTGATTCTTTGCATGACTGACTAGATGTGTGAGTAACTCCATGGATGAGTGGCAGAGTGTGAGTGTCTGTATAGGTGTTTGAGTGCAGATGATAGTGTTGTATTGATGAGTGACTGTATGTATGAGTGATTCTATGGGTAAATGATTGGATGTGTGTATAGACCTAGCAATCAGTGTGTGCATATGTAGTAACTGGTATTGGTGTGTCAATGGTTTCAGGAATGGTAGTCTGTGTTTAACACAGGGTGTATCAAAGGTTATATTAAAGTGTGAAGAGGTGCATCGTATTATCACATGAATAATATCATCAGTGATGTCAATTGAGATGTCATCAGTGATGTCATCAGTGATGTCATCAGTGATGTCATCAGTGATGTCATCAGTGATGTCATCAGTGATGTCACTGACCATGTCATGAATGATGTAATATGTGACATCATTAGCAGTGGATTGCGGGTGCGCGAAATAAAGTTAGTACAACTAACGATAAAGGAGCAATTTCAATGGTTTTTTAAATGCTAATTCCTAACTATATATGACCTGAAACCTATGGTTTTTTCAGTGAATTTGCAAGATTTTTTAAATGGCTTGAAATCTATAGTTTTTTCAGTCAATATATACATTTAATATAATATATATATAATTTTTATTTTCAAGTTTTTTTTATATGATTACAGGGTCCGCGCAGCATGAACGCTCTGAGCTCTTACCCCGACAAATTTATTAAGTTTCTAAAACATAATATTTACGTTTTTAACGTAGATTTTAAAGGTAGACAATATCTGCTTTAATGTTGAAAATGTTTTTTTTTAATTTTAACAACAGTATATTACTTTTTGAAGTAATAACAAATCTCACGAGGGTACATCGCTCGTGCACGCAACGTAAGAGCTTTGTCTGTGCACCATAAAAGCTTCGAGCTCTTACACCTGAAAGTTACATAAACTTTAAATAGTTATATCTATGTATTCATTGCACAATGTAAAGGTACACATTATCTGGGATAATAAAGAACATATTATTTAAACTTTTAAAGACCATATATAACTTTATTTAAGCAATTATAAATCTCGCGAGGGTGCATACTACGTAAACGCATCATAAGATGATGTGAGCGCTCCGTATATAGGGCGTAAACGCAACGTAAGCTTACATAAGCGCTTCATAAACGCTCCATAAGCTTACGTCCAACCATGTGACCTTAAAACAAAAGATTTAATTGGTTTATAAAACTTCCTACTCCAATTGTTGAACGACCCCTCCCTTGTTCACCATTCTTCTTTGGCTTTCAGAGAAGCAACACCCTTTTCTACAGCTACTAGCTACAGAAAATTACTTCCAAATGGCTGAACATCCAGAGTCTGACCATTCTTCTAATGAAGACTTTGTTGAAGAGGACCCTCACCCAAGTAAGAAGAAGGAGTCCATAGTCTGGAAGTTTTTCAGCTTTCCAGAACATCAGAAGAAAGTAAATGCACCACTGGTCACCTGCAAGATCTGTGACACAGTGTTATCTAGAGGAAATTCTAATAAGAAATATTCATTCGGAACCCACAGCATGGAACGCCATGTAAAAAATATACACCCCAACAATTGGAGTAGAGCTGTGGTGCAAAGATCTCAGGAGTAGGATTCTTCTCCTAGTACATCTACAGCAAGAACCGGAGTACCACCAATGCCATCTTCAATGGTGGCGAACATTCAGCCAGAACAGAAAAATTTAATGATGCATTGCATACATTGCAATATATTAGTAGCCTTCAGACAACAGTCCATTGAAGTAATTTTGCAGAAGAACAGGAACCACAGATGCAGCAAATAATTTTTTTCTTTCAATTTCATAGTTTGTTCCTGTTGAACAATTGTTTTGTGTAAAAAGTTCATTTTTCTACGTTTTTCGAGTAAAACAAAAACAAACAAAAAAAACAGTTCTTTTTAGAACTACCTCTACTGGTTAAAGAAATAACTACATTTCTATGTTTGTATGTAAAAGTTTGTCATAGTGAATGTCAAAGTGCAAAACTATAAGGATGTGGTACAGCATAAACCTATAAGGTGTTTACCTATAGTATACAGTATTTCTTCCAAAGCACTGAAATGTAACATATCTATATAAATATGTTACAACTCTATGGGCCAGATGAACGTAATCTCAATTTACCTTCTCATAAATACCAAGGGCCCGATGTAGGTAATCCCAGATTACCACTTCTTAAATACCGAATCATACCGATTCGGTATTTAAGAACTGGCAATGGGGATATAAGTATTTTTACCGAATTAATGACCGATTCGTAAATTCGGTAATTACCGAATCTGTATTTGCCATTGATTCCTATGGGCCTTGAAGCCCATAGGAATCAATGGCAAATACCGATTCGGTAATTACCGAATCGGTAAATACCGAATCCTGCCAGGGGGAACAGGGTGGCACTTTGACACCCTGTAGCACCCCTGTTTTTGGCTTGTGTGCAATGTGACAAATATACATGCCCTTAGGGCATGTATGTGTGCCACATGGCACAGGTGTACATGCACAGATGTGCATGTACACAGGAATTCCTTATTTACCACCCAATTGTATTGGGTAGTAAATAACGAATTCTTAGACGCCTCTAGCACTGTCAACAGTGCTACCTACATTAGACTTTACATATTTGATATTTTTACTGAGTCTGTATTTACAGATTCGGTAATTTTACCGATTCGGTAAATACAGAATTGGTAAAAATACCAAATCTGTAAATAAATGCCTCCTACATAGGAAAAGGCATTTACCGGTCGGTAACGGCCAAATTCGGCTGTTACCGACCGGTAAATGCCTACCTACATTGGGCCCCAAATCATACCACTTCATTATTTAAGAGTAGATAAATGGGATGTAGGTAATTTCTCTTTTGAAATTACTGAATCTGTATAATTCAGTCATTTTACCGAATTGGTATTTACTGATTCGGTAATTGCCATTGATTCCTATGGGCCTTGAGGCCAATAGGAATCAATGGCAATTACCGAATCAGTAAATACCGATTCGGTAAAATTGTCGAATTGTCAAGGGGGACAGGTTGACACTTTGACAGCCTGTTGCACCCCTGATTCTGACTTGTGTGCCATGTCACACACATACATGGTCTTACGACATGTATGTGTGCCACATGCCACAAATGTACATGCACAGATGTGCATGTACACATGAATTCATTATTTACCCCCGAAAGTTTTATCGTTATATCTACATATTCATTGTACTATATAAAAGAACACATTATCTGAGATAATTAAGAATATGTTTATTTTACTTTTTAAACAACATATATAAGTTTATTTGAGCAACTTTTAAACAACATATATAACTTTATTCAAGCAATTACGAAACTCGCGAGGGTGCATACCAAAAAGTTCTTTTTACAACCACCTCTACTGGTTAAAAAAAGAACTAAATTTCTATGTTTGTATGTAAAAGTTTGTCATACTGAATGTCAAAGTGCAAACCTATAAGGATGTGTATACTGTACTACTTCCAAAGCACTGAAATGTAACATATGTATATAAATATGTTACAACTCAATAGGCCAGATGTACGTATTCTCGATTTACCTACTCATAAATACCAAATCATACCACTTCAATATTTAAGAGTAGGTAATTCGGATGTAGGTAATTTCTCTTTTGAAATTACCTAATCTGTATAATTCAGTCATTTTACCGAATCGGTATTTACCGATTTGGTAATTGCCATTGATTCATATAAGTCTAAAGACCAATAGGAATCAATGGCAATTACCGAATCAGTAAATACTGAATCAATTACCGAATTGTGAAGGGAGACAGGTTGTCACTTTGACACCCTGTTACACCCTTGATTCTGATTTGTGTGCCATGTCATACACATACATGGTTTTACAGCATGTATGTGTGCCACATGGCATTTGAGATGTCATCAGTGATGTCAGTGACCATGTCATGAATGATGTAATATGTGACATCAGCAGTGGATTGCAGGTGCGCGATATATAGTTAGTTCAACTAACTATATATGCGAATTTCAATGGTTTTGTGCGAGTAAAATAAGGTTTTGTAAATGCTAATCCCTAACTATATATGGTCTATAACCTATGGTTTTTTCAGTGAATTTTTAAGGTTTTGTAAATGCTAATTCCTAACTATACATGGTCTATAACCTATGGTTTTTTCAGTGAATTTCAATGGTTTTTTAATAGCAAATATCAAAAGCTGTAAAATGTATTCTTATTTTAATGCAAAAATATATTTTATATGTTTTTAATAAAAAAAATGTATGCATCTGCCAAACCCTGACCTCTTAATAGTGCACTGTGGTGGAAATGATTTGGGCACTATGACTGGGGTTGGTCTGGAAATGCTTTTAAAGAACACCTTTCATCAATTGATGACCCTTTTTCCCCAAACTGCCTTGGTATATTCCAATATATGCCAAAGACAGAAATGGAAGTGGTCCAACCAATTGTTTCCACAATTTGAGAAAGCACAGAAACATGTGAATACATCTGTTTCTGCTTACATGAGAGACTATGGAATGGGTTTAATATACAACAATAACTTGCGTTACAACATTCAAGACATCTACAGAAGAGATGGTGTGCACTTCTCCGATGAAGGGAATCGAATATTCGTCCTTTATTTAAAAGTGTGCATTGGAACCTACTTGTAGGTACCTAAATTAGCCACAGAACCCAATAGCTCTTTTCAGAGCTACCCTACCTCTGATCATTCAAAACTTTTATCTTTTTCTAACTTTTTTTTTTCACCACAGTACGCTCCCCGGTTCGCTTACCGGTGCGCGTACCGGGCGCTCCCCCCGCGAAATTTTCCAAATGTTATTTTTTTTATTTTTGCATATATCAGCGTCCTAATCCCCCCTCAGATAACCTAGAGGGTCACAAAGTGTCTACCGTGCCCCCTTCTACCCATTCCGAACATTGTTTGTCCTCCATCTTTTGTCTCAATTCTACCGATACACAAAATGGAGGACTCCCATAACGCTGCCGGTTCGCGTACCGGGGAGCGCACCGGTAAGCGCTCGATAAAAAAAGGTGGGAAAGTAATTTACAGAAAAACCACTACAGACACTTTCATCAAATATAGAATAGGCCCTACTACATAGCAGTTCCTACCATTTACCCAAATTTGATGGAATTCCATTGAGAAAATTATGCTGTAAGCTCGACTAAATATCCTGAGGTAAATTACCTAACAAAAACACTTATGAAGTGTTAGAATTGACAACCAATCAAAATACTACTTTCAATACCTTCTATTATTTCATGACATTTGATTGGTTATGTACCTTGAATATATATAAAGAAAGAGAGAGAAACACAGCCATTTTGACTACTACTTCCTGAAGTACATATCAAGTGCATTTCAACTGAGAACTTAAACTTCTTTTTGAAAGGTAAGATGTTATTTTAAAAACTGAAGTATGTTCTGCACTTTAGGTTAGTTAGGAAAACATTTTCTGATAGTTATATACTAGCCCTCTGTAATACTTATAGAATAAGATAGACTTCTCCGTTTTAGTTATGGATGGGGTTAGGCTTGTCTTGTATAATTAAGAATTGACTTAGGCTTTATTACATACATTTTTTTATATTTCTACTTCCAGTCTGATACCATACACTGCCCAAAGATAAAATCACTGTTTAAAAAACCAAACTACCTGTCTGTACTTAAACCCAACAGTGCCCTATCTGTACTGATATTTTTTTTAAATTCATTTTACAGCACAAAAATGGAAGGAGAGAAAAAAAATACCTTCGAAATTGTTCTAGAAAGCAACAGATACAGAAATTGAACCCAATGACTCTGAATTCTTTGATGAATCACAGGACTTTCAACTTCTGCAATGTGTAGAATCAGTAGATTACCTGATTGAAAATGAGAACATTTCTGACAATGAATTATTAGACGTTCTTTTTAATTTTGAAAACGAATCAGAGAAATAAATTTATATTTAATAATTCAAAAATTGTTTGAGACATTATTCATTTTTATATGTATTTTTTAAACTAGTACCAAATTGATTATAATGTAAAATCAGACTTTAAATATACTGTGCAACTTTGTGTTACATAGTAAGTTTGCTCATAGTTACTTCCTTTCTTCCACTATATTATCTCCAATGTGTATTTAACATCTCTTTATCATCTCCTGCCTCCATGGTGTTTCTGCTTTCCTGACAGACTATGGTATGAATTCCATATACCACAATAACTTCTGAAACAACATGCAAGATATCTACAAAGAAAACGGTGTATTTGTATTTTTAGACTCTGCATTGGTACCTACATGTTGGTACTTAAATAAAAAAAATAAAAAAAGAACAATCAATATACATACTTTATTTGAACATTCTTTCATCCTATTTTCCCTATATTACGCTTCCCGGACCGCTTCCCGGTGCGCGTACCGAGCGCTCCCCCCGCAAAAAAAACGATAATAAAAATTATTTTTTTTTTCCCCCGCGGGCCCTTTTAAAGCCCCCTCATCAAACCTAGGGGGTCAGGGAGGATGTACTCTGCCCCCTTATGCTCATTTCCCCCTTTGTTTTTGCCACATCTTGTGTCTCGATCCTACCGAGACACAAGATGGCAGCCCTCCGGACTGTTTAGAATGTTCACAGTCACCGGGGAGCCAATCCGCTTCTCCTAGCGAAGTTCCGTTACGCGTCAGGTACGCTAACCGGAGCGCTGTTACAGATATATCTGTTTTTTGAAATGTTAATTTCTCAAAATCCACTGGAGCACATATATTGAGACATAGCAAAGGAACGTCGGGCAAACCATATCTACAATTTTGCAAAGTTTCGTGTAAATCCATTCAGCCGTTCGAGCTAAAAGTGACTCCAACCGCCCTATGGAAAAATGAATGGGAAAAACGCGTTTTGGGACCCCCCTTTTTTCTCGGCCCCCCCCTTGACGAAACCCCCCCATATTTTTAGGGGCTGCTCAGAAACAAAATGCGCCATTTTCCTGAAAAGTTCAGCCAATTCCGTCCTCAAACGCCAAAGTTATTCGACATAGAATTTTCAGAAATCCCATAGGAAAAAAATCCTAACTATATATACCTACTGGCGACCGCCAGTAGGTAATATATATATATAAGACGTCGCCACCACCACTTGCTTTCTTCCTGCTGCAAAATATGACGAAGAGTAGACGCAGAAATTTGCTGGTGCAAAATTTAAAGTGACTTTATTGTGCTCAACCCGCCCGCCATGATGCAGTTCTCTTCCCTCTGAAGCTTGATCACAAGACTTGTTACGCAAGATCAGGAAGGCTATTTAAACTGCTAGTGCAAAGAAGGACTAATCGCATTTAGTGCAAAGTAGAAAGGCATAAACATGAGAAAAACACTGCAAAAATCACATGATCAACATTTGCAAAACAATATTGTTATACTCTAAAAGACAACAAGCTATGGGGCATTTAAAATTTATAAAAAACAAAGGTTATTTCTCTAAAAAAAACAATGAAACCTCTGATTGCAATTACTAATAAATACCTTAAAACGTAGTATCAATAAATACAGCCCTACATTTCATAGCAGTGTAAATTTGTTGCAAAATATGTATTTATCACGATTTATCCTTTTAGCTGTTAATGCTGCAGTTTATGCCTTGTAGTTCAATAGAGACTATAGTGGGCCAAATAAAAAGACCTTGTCATTTGATCCCATTCTCAACTTATTGAAGCAATCCATCCTTATTGATCTTATGTGCAAAATACCCTGAATGTACAAAAATAACGCTGCGAGTGCAAATATTTGAAATTTTACATAAAATCTATTCTTACACATTGTGAATTATTAAAACCAAGAGAAACAGAAGCAGCTTTGTAACTTTTATGCAGGAATGGAAATATTCCCTAAATGGTTAATCCTCTTTCACAACCAGCTCAGTAAAGTCCCTATAACTAACAATAAAACAGTATGTTTGTTAAAAACCCAGGCATACATTGGAAAAACTATAAGATTTAAAGACAAGTATAGAAGTCCTCCCTGTCATTAAGCCCATTAGGAATTTTACTGCCAAGCTCCAGTATACATCTAGTTTCGAGGAGACGTAATTTAGCTTCACAATCCCCTCCTCGCTTAGATGGAAGAACTGTGTCGATTACATAATACTGGAGATGAGCTGGGTTACCTGCATGATTAATTTCAAAATGCCTGGCTACTGGGTATGCCTGATCCTGGCCTGTGATAGCCCTAATGTGCTGGAGTATCCGTTTGTGGGGGTGCAGTTCGGTACTCCCAACATACTTCAACCCACACCGGCACCCCAGCACATAGACTGCAAAATCAGTTCTACATGACAGTCTTTTAGCAATTGCGATTGGTTCCCGTTTGGAAGGACTTGTGTAATGAGTTTCGTTACTTCCAAATCGACATGCTTTACATTGGGGACACTTTCTGAAACCCTTCCACATACTGGAAACTTGTGTTTCTAGGCTATTGCTAACTAAACCTTTGGACATGGGAGGAGACCTTCTGAAAGGGAGTGCTGGTTTACTTGTTAAACTCTGACCAATGATAGAAACACTCCTTCTGAAATTCCAGTTTTTATAGAAGATCTTTCTTAATTCCGTGTGTTGTCGGTTGTAGGTAAGGATAACACGAGATGGTATACTGGGTTCTTTGCCTTTCTCAAGATTTTGTTCAGCTTTGGGGATTAGTGCTTCTTGCCTTGTCATATTCTGGGTACGTCTGATAGCACTATTCAAAATTTGATGGGAATAACCCCTAGCTTGGAAACAAAGCCTGCTAGCCTCCTGTGCAATTGCACATTCAGAGTCAGAACTGAAAATCCTTCTGATCCACAGCATCTCCCCATAGGGATTGCCGTGGATCAGATGGTGCGATGATGGCTCGCCGCATGCAGAACTGTGTTTCCGGCCGTTGGTTTCCTATAAAGGTTTGTGGCCAAGTTGTTGTTTTCCACATAAACTTCTACATCCAAAAAACAAATTGAATTGGCATGAAAATTGGATGTAAAATTCAAATTCAGGTTATTTCTATTTAACTCATCAACAAAAGTCCTGGCACTGATTTCTGAACCCCTCCAAATAAAAAACAGATCGTCTATGTATCTAACGTACAGGAGTATATTATGTTCTGCAGTTTCTAGGTGTTGTCCCAAAAGGACCTGCTCCTCCCACAGCCCCATGTGCAAGCACGCGTAGCTGGGGAGAAGCAGGCCCCCATCGCAATTCCCCTGACCACTTGGTATATTTCGTTATTAAAAATGAAGAGATTCTGCTCTAGACACATCTGTACCATGGAGAGTAACATTCTGTTATGGGATGTTAAATTCATTAGACGTTTGTTCAAAAAATGTTCAACTGCTTTTAGTCAGTCACAGTGCCTTATTGATGTATAAAGGGCAGATACATCCAAAGTCATTAAAATCAAATCCGGTCCCCAGACTACCTGGTCAATTTTACGTAAAAAATCAGAAGTGTCCTGAACATAAGCTTTCAATCCTTTGACCCAGTCCTGTAAAAAATAGTCAATTTATCTCGATGTGTTTTCTGTTGAGCTGTTTATGGCTGAAATAATTGGTCTTCCCGGGGATCGGCTGAAAGATTGATTTAGGTTTAAATGGAGTTATACATTTGGTTGAATCTTCAGCCAATGGTGGCTCAGCCATATTCGTAGATTCCCCCTGCTCATTCTGTAATGACCATATTTCTTCAAAGGACTCATATATATGCATATTATACCTACTGGCAGTTTCCAGCAAGCTATAGTTAGGACCGTTGCCATAGAAAAAGTGTTTATATCTTTGGAGCTGTTTGACGAATCTTCACAAAATTTTCCAAACAAAAGTGCCCCAGTGATTCTTGTTGTGCATGGAAAGTTTCAGGGTAATCCGTCAAGTAAGAACAAAGAAATAGGGGGGGTTGGGGGGGGGGGGATCGTTTTTCCAATGTTAATTCCAATAAACTGTTTAGTCGCAACTACAGCCTGCACTGCTGGGTGAAATAACACCAAATTATGCAGAAGGGTAACTCTTGGTCCAGAAAAAACAGTTTTTGTTATTTGGTGTAAATCTGTTTAGTAGTTTGGGCAATATTAAGAAAATAAAACTAATTGTAGATATAGGGATACGGATCCTCCGAGGATCCAACAGGGAAGGAATACCGTGTCTGCCTAACTGTGGTCATCCTGGGCTTTCCCTGTGACCCCGACAAGGTCGAAAAGCATTTTTCTTTTAGATTTTTGCCATGAGAACGTTACAGAGCAACAAATACGCAGAAAAATAAAAAAAGACCAAGTGGGGTCTCCCGTGCTTGTTTACATAGTTGCCCCCTGCTGGATCAGGTCCCAATCAATCAATTGTAAAGTGCACTACATACCCGCGAGGGTCTCAAGGCACTGGGGTGGGGGGCGCTACTGATCGAACAGCCAGGTCTTGAGTATCCTCCTAAAGGTCAGCAGGTCTTGGGTCTTGTCGTAGGCTCAGTGGGAGGGTGTTCCATGTCTTGGCGGGGAGGCGAGAGAAGGATCTCCCACCGGTGGTTGTTCTTCGGATGCGCGGGACAGTGGCGAGTGAGAGGTCGGCGGAGCGTAGCTGGCGGTTGGGAATGTAGAAGGAGAGCCGCCTGTTCAGATAGACTACGCCGGTCTTGTGGAGTGCCTTGTGTGCGTGGGTGAGGAGCTTGATGGATATCCTCTTGTTGACAGGGAGCCAGTGCAGTTCTCAGGTGGGGGTGATGTGGCCGTCCCAGGGGATTGCAGGCATTTTCTTTTTTTTTTTAAATAGGGGGCCACGGGGTCCCCCATCTTGGGCTTGATTATGCCCCCAGGACCACCACCTCCCCAAGGCTTCATTTTAATAGGGCGGAAGCGCTTGGGCGCCCCTGAGCCCCGGGCACCAACACCTCCCCAAGACTACAAATAAACACACTGGGGGGGGTGCATGCCCCTCCTCCCCAGATTGATGGCAACCACCACCTCCCTGGGACTTTTTTTTTTTTTTTTTTTTTAAAGAGGGGGGCTGCAGGGAGGCCAGCACAAACTGAAGGAGGGGGCTGCGCTGCCCCCCCTCCTTAAGCCATACATGGCCCTGGTGTCCACCCCAGGACAGAGCAGTTGGTTTTGACAGCTCCCCCCCCCCCCAAGCAAAAGTAAACATTGCATTTCCAGCGGTTGTGTGCTGTCAAAGTGCTTCTGCTCACAGGAAGCAAAGGTTTCATCGCCTTCCCTGCCCACAGACATGCAGGCTTGGAAATAGATGCAACATTTGCTTCTGCATGGAGGGAGCTGCCTTTCCAGCAGCTCCTTCCATGCAACAGCAATGCAGGCTCTTGCAGAAAGCTAGGAGCCGGCTGGTACCATGGGGGCCTTGAGAATCCCCCTGCAGACCCAGGGAAAGGAGCAGTATAAAGGTAAGTAACAACCAGAAAGAGGCAAAATAAAGGTCAGCAAGGAGCAGGACAGAGGCAAAAAAATAATGATTGTCATCTAATAGAAAGAAGCAAAATAAAGGTGAGAAAGAGCAGAAAGACAGTATAAAGGCCGAAACAGAGCATAAAGAGGCAGAATACAGGTCAGAAATGACCATAAAGAGGCTAAATAAAGGTGAGAAATGTGCAGAGTGATGCAATATAAATGTGAGAAACAAGCAGTAAGAGGCAGAATAAAAGTCAGAACCAGTTTCCTGAAAGAGGCTGCGGGCTGCGCTTGGAGATTCGTGCAGACTATCGGATTTGGCCAGGGCCAGAGTCTGTGGGCGAGCAAATCCAGTGTGCACAGGTGAGAAAGTGTTTGGTTTGAAAGGCAGGGCAGGTCCTGCACATTCTTGAGAATTGTGGCTGCAGGACCCACCTTGATTTTGCTGGAGCAGGTTGGATGTGAGAATAGGCCGATAGGGCTGGGCCCAAGTCAGTGGGCATCCTCCTCTTTTTAGTTTCAGCACGGTTTATTCAGTCCTTCTGGTCGGTTCTTGTCTGAGAAGGTAAGGTTCAGGGTTGCCTCGAAATACTAGATTTAGGGGTGTTACAGGTAAGTATGTAAAGGTTAGGACCAATGGGTTTCTTCCTTGGGTTGGGTACACCCCCTATTATGCGACTCTCAGTGGGAGAGGGGCATAGGCCTCACTCTGGTTGTCTGGGTCCCCCCCATCTTCAAGATGACAGGGACTGAGAGTTGTGCTTCACCTTGCCTCTCCCACCTGATGGGTGGGTTGGCTAAGGTGGGCACATTTCCCTCCCTCACTTGGTTTTCCCACCGATTTTCCCACCCAAAGTGAGGGTCAAACTAGTGGGGGCCTGTTGCTGGAATCAGGAAAGACCTGGGGTGCTCACAAAGGCGTCAAGCCTTTGAAGCTTCCCCTTCGTGGAACCTGCCCATCCTGGGGCAAGGAGGCTTGGCACCTCGTCCCAGTATATGCATTGTTCAGACCCCCGAGAGCAGCAGGCTCTTGACCCAGGGGTACAGAAACATGTCTGGTGGTGGAAGCTGGTGAGCAGCCACTCAGCCTGGACACTGGTGTTACTTCGTTTTTCAGGAGGCATGTCTAAGATGCCGTCTGTGTGCATTTTTCATTAAATCGCACACTGGCTTCAGTGTGAGTTTAATGCACTGAGAAGTGTGATACTAACTTCCTAGTTTCATTTAAAGCCATCAGTGTGAGTGAGAGCCATTCGTAATGACAAACTCCCAGCACCATATACTCTTAATGGCAGTACGCCATTATGGCTATTTTAAAATCAAGCCTGGCGAACTAATACTGACAAAACCTCATTTTCGTGAAAGCCACAATGATTAAATACTTTTTTCTTTGCACAAAAACAGTATGCATCGTGTGGAAAATAGACTGGTGTTTTAGGGTTTTTTTTAAGCAGGAGGATCATCACTGGAGTAAGAATTGGAAAAAGGTGCGGGGGAAAAAAAGGATGAGGGTAGGGTACAGGCGGTAAGGAGATTAGTTCTAGGATTTATTGAAATAGGGTGGGTGGAAACATCGTAATGGAGTTATAAAGCAGTGTTATGGTGGGACCCTCCTCTTAAAACAAGCATTTGCAATGCAATAGGTCTCGCATTAGGAAAGTTTGAGCTATTGGCATTGTAAACGACAAATGTTTTATTTATGTGTTGGTTTTGAATATAGATACATTAATAGCATTGTCATTTACAATGCCAATAGCTTAAACTTTCGCAAATGTGACACCTATTGCATTTGTAATGCAATATGTGTTGAGAGTGAGTCAGTGAGTGAGAATGAGTGGGAGAGTCAGTCAGTGAGTGGGAGAGTCAGTCAGTGAGTGGGAGAGTCAGTCAGTGAGTGGGAGAGTCAGTCAGTGAGTGGGAGAGAGAGTCAGTGAGTGGGAGAGTCAGTGAGTGGGAGAGTCAGTGAGTGGGAGAGTCAGTGAGTGGGAGAGTCAGTGAGTGGGAGAGTCTGAGTGGGAGAGTCAGTGAGTGGGAGAGTCAGTGAGTGGGAGAGTCAGTGAGTGGGAGAGTCAGTGAGTGGGAGAGTCAGTGAGTGGGAGAGTGGGAGAGTCAGTGAGTGGGAGAGTCAGTGAGTGGGAGAGTCAGTGAGTGGGTGAGTGGGAGAGTCAGTGAGTGGGAGAGTGGGCGAGTCGGTCAGTGACAGTTTGTTAGAGAGTGAGTGGGCGAGTCGGTCAGTGACAGTTTGTTAGAGAGTGAGTGGGCGAGTCGGTCAGTGACAGTTTGTTAGAGAGTGAGTGGGCGAGTCGGTCAGTGACAGTTTGTTAGAGAGTGAGTGGGAGAGTCAGTGAGAGTCAGTGTGAGTGAGAGTCCGTGTGAGTGAGAGTCCGTGAGAGTGAGAGTCCGTGTGAGTGAGAGTCCGTGTGAGTGAGAGTCCGTGTGAGTGAGAGTCCGTGTGAGTGAGAGTCCGTGTGAGTGAGAGTCCGTGTGAGTGAGAGTCCGTGAGAGTCCGTGAGAGTGAGAGTCCGTGAGAGTGAGAGTCCGTGAGAGTAAGAGTCCGTGAGAGTGAGAGTCCGTGAGAGTAAGAGTCCGTGAGAGTAAGAGTCCGTGAGAGTAAGAGTCCGTGAGAGTAAGAGTCCGTGAGAGTAAGAGTCCGTGAGAGTAAGAGTCCGTGAGAGTAAGAGTCCGTGAGAGTAAGAGTCCGTGAGAGTAAGAGTCCGTGAGAGTAAGAGTCCGTGAGAGTAAGAGTCCGTGAGAGTAAGAGTCCGTGAGAGTAAGAGTCCGTGAGAGTAAGAGTCCGTGAGAGTAAGAGTCCGTGAGAGTAAGAGTCCGTGAGAGTAAGAGTCCGTGAGAGTAAGAGTCCGTGAGAGTAAGAGTCCGTGAGAGTAAGAGTCCGTGAGAGTAAGAGTCCGTGAGAGTAAGAGTCCGTGAGAGTAAGAGTCCGTGAGAGTAAGAGTCCGTGAGAGTAAGAGTCCGTGAGAGTAAGAGTCCGTGAGAGTAAGAGTCCGTGAGAGTAAGAGTCCGTGAGAGTAAGAGTCCGTGAGAGTAAGAGTCCGTGAGAGTAAGAGTCCGTGAGAGTAAGAGTCCGTGAGAGTAAGAGTCCGTGAGAGTAAGAGTCCGTGAGAGTAAGAGTCCGTGAGAGTAAGAGTCCGTGAGAGTAAGAGTCCGTGAGAGTAAGAGTCCGTGAGAGTAAGAGTCCGTGAGAGTAAGAGTCCGTGAGAGTAAGAGTCCGTGAGAGTAAGAGTCCGTGAGAGTAAGAGTCCGTGAGAGTAAGAGTCCGTGAGAGTAAGAGTCCGTGAGAGTAAGAGTCCGTGAGAGTAAGAGTCCGTGAGAGTAAGAGTCCGTGAGAGTAAGAGTCCGTGAGAGTAAGAGTCCGTGAGAGTAAGAGTCCGTGAGAGTAAGAGTCCGTGAGAGTAAGAGTCCGTGAGAGTAAGAGTCCGTGAGAGTAAGAGTCCGTGAGAGTAAGAGTCCGTGAGAGTAAGAGTCCGTGAGAGTAAGAGTCCGTGAGTGTAAGAGTCCGTGAGTGTAAGAGTCCGTGAGAGTAAGAGTCCGTGAGAGTAAGAGTCCGTGAGAGTAAGAGTCCGTGAGAGTAAGAGTCCGTGTGAGTAAGAGTCCGTGTGAGTAAGAGTCCGTGTGAGTAAGAGTCCGTGTGAGTAAGAGTCCGTGTGAGTAAGAGTCCGTGTGAGTAAGAGTCCGTGTGAGTAAGAGTCCGTGTGAGTAAGAGTCCGTGTGAGTAAGAGTCCGTGTGAGTAAGAGTCCGTGTGAGTAAGAGTCCGTGTGAGTAAGAGTCCGTGTGAGTAAGAGTCCGTGTGAGTAAGAGTCCGTGTGAGTAAGAGTCCGTGTGAGTAAGAGTCCGTGTGAGTAAGAGTCCGTGTGAGTAAGAGTCCGTGTGAGTAAGAGTCCGTGTGAGTAAGAGTCCGTGTGAGTAAGAGTCCGTGTGAGTAAGAGTCCGTGTGAGTAAGAGTCCGTGTGAGTAAGAGTCCGTGTGAGTAAGAGTCCGTGTGAGTAAGAGTCCGTGTGAGTAAGAGTCCGTGTGAGTAAGAGTCCGTGTGAGTAAGAGTCCGTGTGAGTAAGAGTCCGTGTGAGTAAGAGTCCGTGTGAGTAAGAGTCCGTGTGAGTAAGAGTCCGTGTGAGTAAGAGTCCGTGTGAGTAAGAGTCCGTGTGAGTAAGAGTCCGTGTGAGTAAGAGTCCGTGTGAGTAAGAGTCCGTGTGAGTAAGAGTCCGTGTGAGTAAGAGTCCGTGTGAGTAAGAGTCCGTGTGAGTAAGAGTCCGTGTGAGTAAGAGTCCGTGTGAGTAAGAGTCCGTGTGAGTAAGAGTCCGTGTGAGTAAGAGTCCGTGTGAGTAAGAGTCCGTGTGAGTAAGAGTCCGTGTGAGTAAGAGTCCGTGTGAGTAAGAGTCAGTGTGAGTAAGAGTCAGTGTGAGTAAGAGTCAGTGTGAGTAAGAGTCAGTGTGAGTAAGAGTCAGTGTGAGTGTCAGTGTGAGAGTCTGCGAGAGTGAGTCAGCCATTAATGCAAGGCATTTGCAGGTAGGGTGAGTACTCTAAAGCTCAACTTTCATTGTGAAAATGGTTCGAATAAACTGCCATTGCCACTGGGTGTTGTACTCATGTCAACATAATCCTGCATCAAATGGCGTTGGCGTTCATTGATATTTGTGCCGTTTTAAACATCCTAAAAGCAGTGCTTACAAGGAGTGTGCGTTTAAAAAAAATATATATTAGCAGTTTTGAAGATCATTAAAGCAGTGCTAACAAAGGGTGTGTGCGATAAAAAAAATGTTTGCAGACTTCTTGTATTAACTTAAGTTGCGTAGGTTCCAATATTAGAGCTAGGGGTGCGGGTACCAAGCTACTATTCAAGAAATAAATATACTTAATATCCTCCGGTGATTGTTAGCTTGGGTGGTTGGTGGGGCGGAGTACATACTTATAACTCTGTTAAAGATCATTAAACTAGTGCTTACAAAGGGTGAGTGCGATAAAAAAGTTTGCACACTTCTTGTACTACATATAATAGTAGATTGCTTTCATAGTATAACTTCCCTTGCAAAGTCACAAAATAATAACTTTTGAAAGCTAAAAGAGGAGCACACTGACATCATTCCAAGAACAGCGTCGAAGTGTATCTGTTAAAACGTACAACGCGAAAATAACAAAAGCTAATGTTTTTCACCCACGCCGTGCATCAAAAGGGTCACAACAGAGCGTGGCAGACGTTTATTTGGAACTGGAAATAGAGTTTGGAGAACAGCTACGCGAGACCTATTGCATTGCAAATGCTTGTTAAGCTATGCGTGAGTGAAGTAATAATAAGTGCAGAAAAAAAACAGGTGCAGTGTGTGAGGGTGCAGTAAGTGAGGGTGCAGTGTGTGAGAGGGTGCAGACTGTGAGAGTGAGAGGGTGCAGAGTGTGTGAGGGTGCAGAGTGTGTGAGGGTACAGAGTGTGTGAGGGTACAGAGTGTGTGAGGGTACAGAGTGTGTGAGGGTACAGAGTGTGTGAGGGTACAGAGTGTGTGAGGGTACAGTGTGTGTGAGGGTGCAGTGTGTGTGAGGGTGCAGTGTGTGTGAGGGTGCAGTGTGTGTGAGGATGCATTGTGAGTGCAGTGTGTGACGGTGCAGACTGAAGTGTGTGTGAGGGTGCAGAGTGTGTGAGGGTGCAGAGTGTGTGGCCTAAAGTAGTGTGAGTTTGCAGTGTGTGTGTGTTGTGGCAGAACCAAATGCATGTTTATGCCTGAATTTTTTATAAGGAATGTAGCAGTTTCTTTCTTTGTTTGGTGATTGTATTGTGTAATGGTTCTATTTTATGTCCGTTACAAATACAGGAGATTTTAGTGGCAAATAATAGTGAAAACTGCAGAGAGGTGTTTCCAAATGTGTGTAATTTGTTATTGCTAAAAAATGATGGATAAGAGTGAAGTAATAATGGGTGCGGTAAACAAACAGGGGTGCAGTGTGTGAGGGGGTGCAGTGTGTGAGGGGGCGCAGTGTGTGAGGGGGCAGAGTGTGTGAGGGGGCAGAGTGTGTGAGGGGGCAGAGTGTGTGAGGGGGCAGAGTGTGTGAGGGGGCAGAGTGTGTGAGCGGGCAGAGTGTGTGAGCGGGCAGAGTGTGTGAGCGGGCAGAGTGTGTGAGCGGGCAGAGTGTGTGAGCGGGCAGAGTGTGTCCTAAAGTAGTGTGAGGGCGCAGTGTGGGGTTGTGTATGTGGGTGTGTGTGTGGTTGTGTGTGTGTGGTTGAGTGTGTGTGTGTGGTTGAGAGTGTGTGTGTGGTTGAGTGTGTGTGTGTGGTTGAGTGTGTGTGTGTGGTTGAGTGTGTGTGTGTGGTTGAGTGTGTGTGTGTGGTTGAGTGTGTGTGTGCTTGTGGTTGAGTTTGGTTGTATGTGGTTGTGTCGGTGTGGTTGTGTCGGTGTGGTTGTGTCGGTGTGGTTGTGTCGGTGTGGTTGTGTCGGTGTGGTTGTGTCGGTGTGGTTGTGTCGGTGTGGTTGTGTCGGTGTGGTTGTGTCGGTGTGGTTGTGTCGGTGTGGTTGTGTTTGTGGTTGTGGTGGAGTGTGTTTGTGGTTGTGGTGGAGTGTGTTTGTGGTGGTTTGTGGTTGTGTGTGTGTGTGGTTGCGTTTGGTTGCGTGTGTGGTTGTATGTGGTTGTGTGTGTGTGTTTTTGATGGACATTTCTTGGTTCATTGTAAGAAACCTGCAAAGTAAACACAAATACAATTGATGTGTGAGCACTCAGACTATATCTGTTACAGTTGCAAGCATTTTTTTTTTATAGAGATGCGTCTTGTTTTTTGCACAACAAAAACGCAACACTTATTTGCCTGTGCGGATTCTGAGGCCTTCCTTCCCACATTTGCATCCATGGTCCTCTGCAAGAAGCACTAACTAGGACTGCCAACCTAACTGATGTTTATTCTTTTTTGCGAAAGATGTACGCAGTATTTCTAAAACGCACAGCTGTGGCATGTTAAAGTTATTACTTTAATTAAAAGAAACTGGTTTTCAAGTTTTTGTTTAAACGTGCTCACTCCTCAAGAAATATACACAGCACAAGAACTAAAACACCTCAAAAAGTAAGAAACATGTCCTCTTGTAAGTGTGCTAGCGGACATGCTGGTGTCTTTCTGGCAGAGCATGCCTAATTCTCAAAGCGTTCTCCGAGGTACGTACGTTAACAGGATGTTTAGAGCCGAAATATTGCTAAAATGAATTCCTATATCACTCTGCGTGCTCAGAAAAGTCAAGATTTGCATTTGAGTATTACTTTCGCCAAGCAGCTCACGAACAAGGAAATGGAGGTCAAAAGGGCAAGCAGCGACATTGTAGGTCCTTTGCATTTCGACCAAATTTACTCTCTCAGATCTGGGATGTTAGCATTCCTGTAGGGCATTGAGCAAAGAGCGCTATGGGGCAGGGAGAAGCAAGTCATCCAGTAAGGTTGGTGGGGGCAGGGGGGGAATTTTTTTAAATACACGGCTACCGTTTCGGTTAAATATTATTCGGCCTGAGTGATACCAGACAGAACGAGGGTCCAAGAATGTTTGTGCCTAAGCGAGGCGCTTGGAAGAGCAAGGCTGACCAGTAGGGAGATGGAAAAGGGAGGGGTAACGATAAGCAGACGAGCCAAATTACAGCCACAGCTTGCAGTGAAATGTAGGCCAACAAATAAGGTCGGGAGAAACCTATTTTTGAGCGCTCTGTGCTGGGGGAGGGGGAGGGCCCTTAAAGGAAGGGGGCGGAGAGGAGCCTGTGAGAACTCGCGGTCCAATCAATTCAAGGAAAAAATCCAGAGTTTAAAGAAAATCACCCGAAATGTTGGAAGCCATGATTTTTATGTGCAAGTGTGGCTCACTACTTCAAAACAACTCTTGAAATATGCGACGGGAAACAAGGACTGGGCGAGAAGGAAGGAGGGAATGCCAGCAGGAAGGGAGGGGGTGGCAAAGCAGCTGGGGTGTTGCTTGTAAACAACAAACTCTCGGCATTGCGTGGTGGGGGTGGGGGAGCGGCATTAATGGGCGAGGGCGGGGGAGCGGCTTCCTTTGTAGTCTGATGCCGATGGTGTGCGATGTGCACGCGCCCGTCTCACATGCACTGTAGACAATCCGCCTTTGGGTGCATTTTTCAGAGTACTTACTTTATATCTCGCCAAGCATCCCTAACGGGATGGCTTAGGCTCGACCTAAAAAGTGGGGTTCTACAAGAACGACTTTCACCACGTTGTTTTCGTCAACTTGATGAAAGTTATTCTTCAAGAAAAAAACTTAAAAAGTTTCTTGGTGTGTTTTCCACTGAAAACACTTAACCATTCAGATACATTAACTTTCTGCAAACTGCTTGATTCATTTACTACACTGAATGCATTGTGGACAGGCTGTATTTTAAGTAAAAAGTGAAGTTCACTCAGAAAAGTTACATAAAATATCGTAATGGTTAAAAACAACGAATTGCACTTTTATGGATAATTAAAGGTCACAAAATGTGCAGCTTAGAAAAAAGGCATTGGAATGTGTACAGTTGCAATGATGTATTTGAATGCATGCTCAAAAGATTTAAAGCGTGCAGATTCTTATCGATCCGTTGCAATGCCCATGTCCGGGTGTGTACTGGAAGAGGTAATTTGGTACAGATAGTTGCATAGATATACGGTACAAGTCATTGAATGCTACGTTTCAATGTGTGAAGTTACTTTACATGATTAATAAAGCATAATTGTTGAAACAATTTGATAAAATGACAGTCATTCTTATGTCTAATAAAAACAGGTAATACACACAAAGTCTTCCGTCTGGAAATTTTTATTTTTTTACATAAATATAACTACCAGGGTCTTTTTGAAAGAACCAATTCAGTAATTTATTTTTAATAGTCATTTGAGTCACCGGACTACATAAAAAGCAAACAAGTCCTAAGTTGGTAAAATGACGCCGCCTTAAAGAGAAAAAAACTGGCAAGTGCAGAATGGTATGCATCAGATTCCTGAAGGGGTCTAGGAATCGCCCTCCATATCCACATCTTCTTGCAACTTCTGCACCATTTTGTCCTCCAGTCGTTTTGCTTTGCCTGCAAATCAAAAGCACAGCCACTAATAAATCAGCTTAAAAAGAAACATTGGTTTACAACACTGCCTATATAACAAGTTAATCATAGTACTATAGTCCAAAACCCATCGAAGAAAAGTCAAGTACTTTAAACAAGGAAGCAAACATCTGTTGACAAGTGTTCTGTAAATGTATACTCAAAATAACATTTACATAAACGTGGCACCAGTTCTGCATAACAGCCCTTTCATTTAGTACTACAGAAACCGACAAAACCATTTCTACCACGGTCACAGACTTTTAGATTATTGTCCCACTACACAGCACAGCCGTTTTTTAGATCGAGCCTGGGCAGCACATGAGCTGCTCTGAGAGTCATGCTGTATTGGAGTATGTACTGGAATCCTCACCCACTCATCCCAAAATTTTCATTGGCTTGTGTAACTAACCTTTGTAAATGCTTGCTTTTGATTCGTTATTTGGCAGGTTAGTCTCTCCTTAGTACTGCCTTGTCTGCATTTGAAACCTCCCATGAGGACTGGCCCTTTTACTTCGGTTGTTACATGGTACATCATCTTTAGACTGTAAGTACTATTTTCTTTAATGAATTTCGATTAATGCAGGAGGGTCTCTAATGTGCAGTTGAGACCATCGGCTTGTTTATTTAACTCTTAGCAAACTGGGAGCTCTTCTGTCTTCCATGGTCACTGAAGGGGGCAACTTAGCGATGCCTTCAATTATTTGGAATGCAATGGGTCTCACTTTTGCGAGAGTGTAAGCTACTGGCATTGTAAATGACATTGCCTTTTATTTAGGTTTTAAAAACCAAAACATATATAAAAGGCATTGTCATTTACAATGTCAATAGCTCAAACTGGTGTAAATGCAAGACCTATTGCATTGCAGATGCTTGTTCTATTCTACTGCAAAAACTAGAGTTGCCATATCATCGAGTACTACTTACATCGAGAAGAAATAGTTGCCTCAAGAAGGAAAACACAGAGGTAACGCACATTAAGACCTCAAAGACATCTCTGCAAAGAAATGTATGCCTGCTCTGGTGTTCAGTAAATGAGCGATTAGCATTAACTTTTAGGCTGTTTATTTTCAACAGTTTCTGAAGAACTTTTACTCATGGCTCAACAGACATCATTGCTATGACGGAAGTGACTTGGCAATTTGGGGGCTTAGAGTGGTACAACCACCAGCAGACTTGAGGTAAGGCATGAGTGGGTCACCAGCATTATAAAGCACGGCCCAGCACCCCTGCACAGGCTGCACCCTGGACGATCTTCACCTGTCATTGACTGGAGGAAGCCAGGCCGGGCTGGGCCCCCCTCATGGCTTGCTGATCGTCGACCAATCGGCCTGCGATCAAATATGGGTTTGAGGGAGTTGTTTTTCTTTGAAATAAGTAGAGGGAGTATACATCCTATCCGCAGTGCTGAGTAGGAATGGGCTTTATCGCCCCCTTGTCCAGGAGGGCTAAAACCTCCTCGCAGAGGAGGCACAGATGTTCTTCAGACAATCTGTGTTGACGGGGGGGGGGGGGGGGGATGTTTAGTGGTGTTTGTGAGAGTTCTAGACAATACCCCTCCTGTATTACATCTAGAACCCAACAGTCTGAGGTGGGCAGAAACCCCGGTAATCTTCCCCAACAGGCGTTGTGCGATTGGGCAGAAGCTGTAGGGCATCAGTGTCTTGGGGGATGGTCCCCTTAGGAGCAGCGCCCTTACCTCTAACTCTTGCATTATTCCCAATATAACCGACCCTGTAGTAACCCCACAAGGGGAGATGCTGTGCTGGCTTTGTGAAGGTAGATGAGGGGAATGGGGGCTTGAATGCTCAACAAAACTGAGTGCCAAGAGGATCCTCTGAGGGTCTGTGTTCAGAGGGCACCCATGGCCTTGGGTAGATGAGATGCTTGAGAAAATAAAAAAGGACAGTGAGACTGCTGAGGGCCAAAGAGATGCTGACCATCAAAAGCAGCATTGAGTAGATGTTGCTGTACTACCGGCTTAATGCCTGAAACAAAGTCAGGCAAGGCTGTGCAGCAAAATAGCAGTATTAATGCCATGAGCGGCTGTATCCGCAGCATCCAAAGCACAGTCACAGTGTTTTAGATGATCTTCCCCTCTGCCACTAATTGTTGCCCTTTCTTGCGGGACTGCTCTGAGAGATGCTCTACCAGGTCTGCCATTTGATTCCAGTGTACATGGTTGTACTGAGAGCACGCCAATTGAATTCGCAGTTTGCCAATGGGTCGGGACTGCTCTGCCACTCCTCCCCCCTCCCCGCCCATCCCATCACCCCCACACCAATTTTTTACTCTCCGGGTCGGGAGGGATTGCATCACCTGTAGGATTGTTTTCTGGCTGTAAGAACCACCAAAGAGTCAACAGGAGCTACCCACGGATATATGGAGAGTCACAAAGGGAGGCTTTATATTTCCTATCCACCCTAGGCATAATTACTCTTGCTTCGGAGAGATCCTTGAAAATCTCAGTGGCAGACTGGAGGACACCTCTTACGCATTGGGAGATACTGAAGGGAGAGCTGAGGAGAGCAGATGGATTCCACAAGGAAATCACCCTCCTCTTGTTGCACATGAATTTCTGCATTGTGGAAAGTGGCAGCTCTTTGTAATACCTCATGGTACGAAGTTACATGGTGATGACTTAGTAGGGTACAGATCTGGGTATGTGCCCCAGGGGGATCAACATCAGTCATCCCATGGGTTCGGACCTTGTGGGTCATTAAGGGTGGTCATATGGATAATAAGTGAGCCTAGGACCGTCCCAACGCCTGAATGTGAAGAACCTCTAGGTGAACACTGGTGACACCAGAGGCAAGACAGGAGACACGGGTGGAGAAGGAGGAGAGGTTAGGGAAGGAGTGGGACGAGCAGGCGGCAGGAAAGAGGTTGCCTCATTCGATTTCTCTTGCTTTTTGAGAGCTAGAAATTCAGGTGGATTGATGGCCCCAACAAAAGTCTGCTTCCTCTTATGAGGCAAGTGTGGCGGTTTTAACAGAATCCATCCTGGTTGGATATTAATTTTCTGGTGTTGAGCATCTGTGTCTTACTTCTGTTTCAGTATTGGCTGATCAAATTCCTCAGACGTGGCAGAGGATGCCACAGTGTCAGTAAGAAAACTTTATTTGGTTAATTACAACCTTAAAAGTATACCCTATACATAGAATTTATATAAAAACATAAGTATAAACATATTAAAAATGTGGCATATGTACATCACATAGAATAGCACTTTCCTTCATACTAGATACAAATGTCCCCCTATGGGTGATTAAGTCAGGCAATTTTCCATCAGCATCAAATCCTTTCCAAAAGGTTCCATGCCATATCGTTAACCTTTACATGCACAGACTCATCCTACCCCAAATGCGCAGGATACGATGTTTACTCTGTACACTTATGGAACGCCTTGACTTTGCTCATAAATTTCCCCATAGCACAAGCAATATCTAGATTTGTCATTTCAACTATAAGGCTAGCAGCTTGCATTCGGTTTCTGATCCTGTAATTTTTAAATATCTGGCATAAAATCTCTTTTCGTAGATCTAAAAACATCATACAGTCTAAAAAAATATGTACAATATCACAATGAGTACCTAGCGCAGAAGGACAGGTATCATTATTATTCAACATAACATTTTTAACTCCATTATTCCCATAGCAGGGGTTTATCCCCATTCGCACTTTTAGTACCCCACGTCTTAAATGGTAGCTTGGCAATCTGTCTAAATAGGGATACTGTTGGTTAAGTTCCCAAGCCAGGGTCATATGAGACACCTAAACTTTCTGTGCGAGATACTCTCGGTCATATGTGCGGGACATCACAGCACCCAGTGTCCGCAGTTCATTCTTAGCTATAGCTGGATGACCCAATTGCGGGCATAGTTTTAAACCCAACACTCCATAAGTTTCACTTAGTGCGGCTCTTGTTTCTTTCGCCCAGGACAGTTCACTATCAACAATTTCGCTTTTGCACCACTGGGAAATTTTTAGACGCTCTCCAGACCCTAGGCGCTGCCAAAAGCGAATTAGTGCCATACAGGCAGTTACGGCCCAGGAAGTAGTTCCCATCTCAAACCTTGCAGACTGTACCATAGAGGATTTAGGCAATGAGAACAAGTGTTTTAAAATATTTCCCTCCTCTTTATCCCACCCTTTTATTCCACTTAAATAAAGCACTTCTGCCCCATACAGGAATTGGGGGGGGGGAGGGGGGTAGGGGGGGGGGACCATTATTAAGTAGGCTTTTATAACCGGCCTACATGAGTTTTCTCCATAGACACTATTGAATCTTTTTAGCCCCTTCACAGAGGCAGATGCCCTCATTTTAAGCGCCCCAGGTTACTCATAAACCAGATTCCTAGGTATCTGTATTCATTCACCCTCTCGAGTAAGTTTGTACCCAGACACCAAGGGCATCTAGGTTTACTGTTATGTTAAAAATTCTTATACCGCGCACGTTCACCAAAGCGGTTTCTTGGCCCTCATAACAAACACAGCGGGCAAGGGCTCCTACCGAAGCATAACATTTTGGTCTTATCCATGTTCATTGTTAACTTTTTATTCAGACAATATTCATTGAACATGTTTAATTTCCTCTGGAGACCTATCTGCGTCAGGTCCATAATCACTAAATCATCTGTGTATAATAGGCAGGAGACATGCTTACCTCCCAATTTTGGACCAGCCCCTTTAACCTCTTAGTTTTGCTGGTAGGTCGGCCAAAAACAGAGAAAAAAAGCAGTGGGGCAAGTACGCACCCCTGTCTCAAGCCATTTCCAATCTGGATCCTCCCAGACAAACCGCCCTCCTCATCCAAGATGATCTGGGCCCAGTTTTCGGTGTATAAGGCTTTTATAATGGCCAAAAGGTCTCAGTGTAGATTGTATCCTTCCAAGGTTGACCATAACTGCTTCCTGCCCACTAAATCGAAAGCCGTGCGGAAGTCCACGAAACAGCAGAATAAATTACCTTTCTGTTCTATCGACTTCTGCGCGATGGCCCAGAGAGCAAAACAGTGGTCCTCCGTCGAATGCCCTTCTTTGAACCCGCCCTGTTCTGGGGGTACTATCTGGTTATCCTCTGCCCATTCCTTTAGCAGGCCTAGGATTACTTTAGAGAATAACTTTTCCCCAATATCAAGGAGATTTATTAGGCGGTAGTTTTTTGGGGAATTTACATCGTCTTTTTGGTGTACCGGTCTAACAATAGCCCCTTTCCAACTTTCAGGAATGATACCAGTCTTTAATAGCCCCTGGAACATATTTGAGAAAAACTAAGCCCACCAGTCTGGATTCGTTTTTATGATAATTGCTGGTAGGTTGTCAGGGCCGGCAGCTCGTGTTAGGTTTAAGCCAGCTATTACATTCCTAATATATCCGGAGGTGAAATGCACTAGTATATCTTCCCTGACTCCTGGCCAGCTTGTTGGAATTATTTCCCCGTTGCTCGGCCATTTACCATATAATTCCTCAAGGTAGGCTACCCACTTAACCTCTGGAACGGAGCACTGCAGGGATCCCACGACATCCCCCGTGCATTCCTCAATCAGTTTCCAGAATCCTTTAACATTTTTTTCTTCAATAGTCTCGAGTAGGATCACCAAGGGTTTTTCCTTAAAGGACCTTTTTTATCTCTAATGGTCGCCTTGTAATTTATCCTTAGTTTCTTTAGTTCTAATGAGGATATATCATTATAATTACACCTGAGGCCTCTCTCAAGTTTCCTAATAGCGGCCTTTAAATATCGACATTCATCATCAAACCAAGGTTTATTGATGCTGCCTTGATTGGGCTGTAGAGGTTCACCGACCGGAGGGTGCCGAGCTCAATCTAGACTCCAAATGCGTCAAGATGACTGGCCTCGAAGAAAAACTCACCCTTTGCTCCGGATGTTTTGGTGCAGGCCATCTCGTCCATTAATATTTCAGCTCCAACTCTTTAGAGTCTGAGAGTGTGCCTTCGGGCCGGCAGCACAAGCCTCGGACAAGGCTTGGAGTGGGACTTCGGTGCCAAATGTGGCTTGAGCATTGGGTCAGTCTTCACTTGTCCGTGTCGACAATGGCCTGAAGGAAATGGTGCAGGTGCACCAGAGGCCTCATAAGCAATCTAGGAGCTAAAAGCTTGGACTACTGGGTGGTGATTTATGGGAACATCCATACTCACTGCAATCTTTAAGGGCATTGGGCTGGCAGAGGCTGTTTGGACTCTACATCTGCCTCGGATAAGACACTTCCAGCCGAAAAGGCCATCTCCACTGCAATGCCTGAAGCATCCACCTCTTAGTCATCCAACCCCTCCAACTCCAGTCTAGTGTCATGGAGGCAGAGGTGATATGACAGGTGCGTTGCTCTGAAGCGTTAGTGTTGTGGAAAGGAAGGCAGGCCAAACTGGATTCCAACGGTAGTCGGGACACAAACAGGCTGCAGACGTTATGGAGGTCAGATCTCGGGATACTTGGCCTGACAACTACACCGGAATTGGAATGGAGTCCTTTCAATTAGGACAACAATCTCAGCCCGGGAAGTTGGTAATCAAACGGCATTAGATCGCCATGGAGTCACAGGTAAGTGACAGTGGAAACAGAGGTGAACGCAGGACTGTTTGTAGGTACAGGCGAGAGTGAATAACACATCTGAACTTAACTGTGGAGAAAAAAACAATGTAACAATAGAGTAGTGGCCCAATGCCTTATACAACTATTAGGCAGAGTCACTAAACTCGGTGATCGAAAAAGACTTCCTTCAAAGAAAAGCATGATGTACACATACGAGCCAAACACTAACGCAGAAGAATAGAAAGTAGGTGTATATACAGCACATATGCTTCTCTTTGCTTCTCCTTTGTTTTATTTTGCGCTCACAGAATATGCCCATGCTGTACCATCTCATCAGTGTACCTGTGCGCCCTGGGTCATCGCTCTCCTACATGCTATGTGATCTCAACAATTACTGTATATACTGATTGATATGCCACTCTGTACTCAGGACTCTTGAGTATTTCGTTATACTGTAATAGCCATTTATGACTGTATGAATCATGTATGCACTTCCGTTTTCCTTGCTTATCTCCAAATAAAGGTTTAAAAAAAAAATATATATATATACAGCACATATGCCAGAGACTATCATTTTAAGGGCCCAGTATGGATTTAGGGCTGGTCTAGGCATTATGTAACAGTGTCTTAATTTACATATTTTGATTAGCAAGTGCCTGGTTGCTAAACTCCGTTCCATGCACCTAGCCTTCATTTATCTCTCCTGCACTTTTGACAACATGATCAGACTAAACTGTGGGCAATTTTAAAACACTTGGGGGGTAGTAAAGGTCACTAATACTTTTTTACAAGCTTCGCCCGGCTTACCTGTTATTTGCCCGCCGTAACTCTATGGCTCCTATTTAAAGAGACCTTCCTCGGAGGACAATATAAAAACGTACATTCTTTAGGATATGTTGCCTGACACAGAAAGCCTTAATCAAGGCTGTTAGAGCTGGGGGTCTCTAGATGGTCGAGTATTGCGCCCTGTCCAAGTAGGGACACTTCCTTCTAGTCAGAATGAGTAAAGAACACACCTAAGATTGCCGGTGCGCAACCTCTGGTAGCTTGGCACAGAGCAGTCAGGCTATGCTACAGATGTAAAGTGTAAAGCATTTGTAAATAACCCACAAGAACAGTGAAAACACCACAAATGGATACCAACCCAGTTTGGAAAATAAAGTATCTTTATCTAAACCAAACTAGACCAGAATGACAAAAATATAACATACAGATATCAAACAGACTTTTAAAGGTAAAAACAGTTCTGTCAGAAACAGGCACAGGAAATGTGATGCATCGGTTCCTTATGCGCAGGGAAGATGATGCGTCTGTTCCTTGGTCCAAGGGAGGTGATGCGTCAGTTCCTTACTGCCACGCAGGGAAGGTGATGGTTCGATTTCTTTCTGTTTGAGAGGTGATGCATCTGTTTTACTGCAGCCCCAGATGAGATGTGAATTTGGCACCTAGAACGTGATGCATGGAAATCTGGACGCACTGAAAGTTAACACTGCGGTAGTCACACAAGTGCCAAGTTGATTTAGTCAGCTACAGTCAAACGATGTGTTGCTTCTCTAGACTACACAGGAGGGCCTGCATTGGAGTCGGTGCAATGATCTTAGACTTCTGTGCACATTATTCTGCGTGCAGTGGTTTTCCGTGCCACAGGCAGGCACTGCGCTGGTTTCTTTGGTTACATGGGGCTGTGTGTCACTGAACGGGAGTAACTGTACCGATGTGGAGACTCCCGGCTGGAGCACCTCTGTCAAGATATATTTTTGACTGCTAAAAGCGCAATTGAAGGTGGAGGACTCGAGCCGCACTCTGCATCACCACTGCATATGAAGCTCCCTATACCATAGACATGGTGGGGGTAGAATGCATACCAATATCTGGAGAGGTATCCAGTCCATTGACTTCACCCAGGTCCTAAACCTGTCCATGCTAGGGTCTTCCTCATATGGCTGGTACTCTCCCATTCCTCCCAGAGTCCCAGCTAAACGAATAGGGCTCAGTTTCCAATGTAGGAGGCAAGGCTACTGTTGGCGCCGGGAACAGCGTCTGATAAATCCCATCTGGCTCCATATTGGAGTCTGGGATCACAATGCGGATGGCACAGCTGGGCGCCATTGGGTGCTGTTGTCGGGGAAAAGTTGAGGTGGTACAACCGGTGCCGGTCCAGAGGCGCCTGTGCATAACCATAACCAAATGAGGTGCCTTCGGACCCCCCAGGGCTTGAATACACACCGTAGGGGTTTGGCCACTCGAATAGGAGGCACATGGCCTCACGGAACTAAAGTTAGGCAGGGTCCCTTAAAATCCTGGACGGGTAGAGTTGGACCAGGTGCAGACTCTACCGCAGAGCCAGGCCTTGAACGTGGACGCTCCCTAATTTCGTCGACCGATGTACGAGGAGAAATCAAAGACCTCTTTGATGACTTCTTGTACCTCAACTTGCTTGAGTTTCCCAAGAACTTGGAATGGGACGATGACCTCTGACTCCGTAAACGCTCCTGGGGCCTTTCTAATGACTAGGACTTCGATTTCAGCGGAGTCGCATGATGGGCCGCCATGCGCTTTAGGGGCTGCTCCCTCAAAGCTTTAGGATTCTTGGTACAGCAATCTGAGAACAACTTTAGGTTGTGGTCGTGCTCCAAATACCAGCGGCAGATATGGCGCGGTTCAGTCACCGACATCGGCCAATGACTGACTCCTTAGGACTAGAGTCCTGTCTTCCTAGATAGCAACACACTAGGATGAAAATCCTCAACACTAGACGAAACATCGAAAAATTTCCAGTCAAACATTGACTGACAAGTCTCTTTTCTATGGACCAGCTCAAGTTGGCGCAGAAAGAAAAGAACTGACGTCAGTGCGCCTGGGAGGCACCTATACAGATAGCGCAACGTCACTTTCGGCACGGATGACGCATGCCGAGCCAATTCACACCACCTACTGACACAGGGTTACTGCTCATGATGCCAGGGAAATTCAAAGGTAAGGAATCTGCAGCTAGAATTCTCTTTCACGTACTAATAATACATGCCTTTACCAACTTAACCATCATTCCTCTCATCCCACAAAAATGCATTTAAATTCAGAAAGCCAAACATAGACGGCTCAAGTAGTGGGTAAGTAACATCATCGCTCTGATTACAGAAAATATTATTGTTGCAAAGCAGAAAGTGTCTTAACTCTACAATATCGAAAACAGTAGCATCAGTGCGCCATTCCTAAAAAAAATAGACACACAAAGTGACTAACCTGCATGAGGAGCACGGACGAGGTGTATATTTTGCTTGACTTCTTTGATGTCCTGTGCTTTTTCCAATTCTTTCCCCTTCTTTAGTCTGAGGAAGAATAAATATGTAAGAAATTGAAAATCTTGCAATAGACTTGGGTTCCTCATCTTAATAACATGTCCAACTTAAGCAATGTAAAGACAACAAAAATCTAACAATCTAAAGGTCTACCAGGAAAACTGGATCTTAAGTTAGCAGTTTACAGAGACTAAAGACAAAAAGCATTGTCAAACTCAATCACTCTGACTTTGGATGGCAAACTCGTCTTTATTAATGCTTGATCTGTCATCTTTGTAACTTAATTTACCATTGCCTCACTCATTTTGACACCCCCCCCCCGCCCCCCACATATACATATTATATAAACAAGCAAGTAATGGAAATGTTTTGATAGTTGTATTTGATAATGCCCGCTCCACGCCAGTCAGCCTTCAGCCGCAGGCAGTTATCGCCATCTCTGAAGGGGTTGGGGCTTCAATGTGATAGGCAGTAAGCGCACTGCACCTAGGCCCACTAAGTGCGGATGTCGGGGTGGGCGGAGGTGCACCACTGGCATCTTCCACCTGCACATTAGTGGCCAAGGGTTGAGAACACAGCCCGTCTCCAAATGAGCTGTGATTTTTCCCTGCTCAAGCCAATCCTGGAACGGCTCTCAAGCTGTGTAACAGCAAGGGAGCAGCGTCTGGATTGACTGAGAGACACAGCTGCAGTCTCCCGTCTCACGGCGTGACGTCGTGCTGGTTTCAGGCTTGAGTGCCTTATGGATTAGAGTCGACGCCAGTGGACAGACAGTGTGGATACAAACAATCAGCTAGCCCATACCCTGAAACAAAGGTAGGTAGCGCACAGTAATTTGCGACTGTGGAAAGCTGGGACAGCGAGCTGAGCGAAAGAGTGAGCTTGATGGCGGTGGGATGGGATCCAATTAAAAAATATATATATAAATTATTATGATTGAGAAAGAATAATGAGAGGTTCAGAGATAGTCAAAATTTTGGTATGTGGTGTATTAGAAAATGAAGCGTGTAACTCGACCATAATTGCATATGATACCAACATCAAGGAAGTGTCCGTAACAAGTTAAGAGCGCTGCTAGAGATACTCTCACAGCATGGAGTCTTGCCACCGGGTGTGTTCTGAACACCGTGGATAACTGAGGCTCACATGACATTTGTATGTATTGCAATGTGTTACGAAAGTAAAAGATTTTTTTTTCTTTACATCTCAGTAGACAGGGCAACACCCACTAACGACCGTGGGTATACCTTTCATGCAATTTATTTAAGTGGTTTTATATAGCGCTAGCCAGACCCGAAGGTATTGGAGCGCTTTACAGCATATAGGGGAGAGAAAAAAACACATACAAGAGGCAAAAGAAAGCATTAGTGTTCAAAAGTTCCAGTGTGCTGTGCGCCCGAGGAGCACATTGAGGTTGAGCGGTTCCGAGATAGTCTCGATGCGTGGACAAAGTCCGGAGCTAAGTCTTCCTCCGGGAGTAGAGAGTTAGGGGACGGGGATGAGGTGGGGGAGTGTTGGGAGCATTTGCCTGGTGCCTGCTTGTGCATTTCGTTAGGACACGCATATTAGGAAATTAGGGATTAGAATAAATAAAATATTTTAAATGAAAAGAGGTTGTCCTGGTTAGTAAACTCTAAATATGTGTTTTTAACTGACACTAGCGAGCTCAAAGTGAGACCTGTGCAAAATCAGATTTCGATCACAAATGGCATCAGAATGTGATTCTACATGCAGAGTTTAGTGAAACCCAGGTAATGTTCCCACGCTTGTGTTGAGAAAGCACATCACAAATATGGGAAGCATGGAGTTTAAATGTATGGTAAAAACGCATCTGCACGTATTCGGATTCAGACATTCAGGATGTTGCACAACTACTTTTGTTTGGTAACACCAAAATAAACAATTCTGGTAATTGCACGCATGCAGGTTCTTGCACCTGTAAAATGCGTGGGATGCAATTTGGTGCAAGGTTGTCAACCTATCTAGAACACCAAAACCTTCGCCTGAACGCCTCAAACTGGAAGTAAGCATTTAAAGTCTTTCCAAAACTTATATGGTCTCATCTTTTATGCAGGAAACTGGGGCAAGCGTTATATAAGCACTCCAGATATACAATGGATTTGTATAGCACAGGATACTATGGAAACATTAAATTCAACAGAGTATATAAACTGTAATAAATACATGAACTCCAGCCCCTTTTCCTCGTCTCTCTTCTCTCCATAGTTCTATCTCTACAGCTCAATCAACCCCTTTCGTCAATACCCTTTTATTAAAGCATATTTATTAAGAAAATCGAACATAAGGACAGTGGCCCGCACAGCAACACCTCAGACTGGGGGCCCCTGGGAGACTCTCCCTTAATACAACTTGCTCTCAGAAGTGCAGAGATGCACTTCACCCCTCCCTTTCGAGATCAGCAGGCCGAGCCCACCCCAGGGACCCTGAGCCTCACAATCAGGATACTGCTGGCGCCGTCACGTGACAATTTCATAAGAGAAGAATAAAGCAGATATTAAAAATTACAGAGGGTTATTGCATTTCGCTGTGAGATGGGCCCCGTAAACGCGGGAGTGACAGGTCCAACAGCTGCGTTTGGAAGCGTGAGAACAACAAAATGGGCGTTTGTGAAGACTCTGGTGGTGAGAGTAAAACACTGAGAAAGTGGAGACTGGAAAAAGGAGGAGGGGAGGCTGAGGGAGAATGGAGGCTTGGAGTTGTAGCAGACAGGCTAAGGGACAGCGGAAACTTGAAGGGGGGGGGGGAAGAGAGAGAGAGAGAGAGAGAGAGAGAGAGAGAGAGAGAGAGAGAGAGAGAGAGAGAGAGAGAGAGAGAGAGAGAACCGCCATTGGTGTCGCTGCTTACTGATGTGACTAAAGCACAGTGTAGTAATGAGGAGGTGAAGACAGGCAAAACCAGTCTTTACTAGATCGCAGTTCCTCACAGAATGCCACTTAATGGACGAAAACACACAGACACGTGTATGGGGAAGATGTGAGATGCATGGGTTATAGGACAAAGTAATGAAACATAATTAATTATGTTTAACAGGAATTTACAGCGGTTATAAACTGAAAAACAAATAAAGAGACTTTTTAATGTAAAAAGAAGAAAAAAACGGGCTTGGTTTGCAATGGTTTATATTAAAAACAATTGGAGTGGGAGTTAACGTTTCCTGATGGCTGCAACCGTCCAAAACATACAACATAACAAACACATGGCACACTTTCGCCTTAAAGAAATGAAAAGTTCATGCAGGCGAAACAGACCTGTAAAGTCATGATATATTCAAGTATATGTATATATATTTGGACCAAAATATATTTGGACCAAAAAGGAATCCTTATATCTTATGAATTTTTGAGTAATAGTTTGACTTTCATTGCCGGCTATTGTATATATTGGTACTAATTTGTGTAGCCGAATACTGTACAGAGAACAGCCTTGAGATGGCACACCTGTCCCACGATTAACCAGATGTAGATGTTTACCAAGGAGCATCTTCTTGAGGAGAGATTTACAACTTTGTAAAGAAAGAGAATTCTTAATATGAAGAGAGACTGCATTCCAGGTTCTCAAAGTACTATCAGAGAAAGATCTGCAAGGCATAGATTTCTTAAAATGTAGAGTGAAACATGGTCTTCTGCAGCATAAGGATACAGAGATTTTAAGAATGAAAAGATTCTGGGAGAGATGCTCGGTATTTTGGACATTCGTAGTTTTGGATGCAAGGCAGACAGACCATTCGCATGGAGCAGCAGGTCTGGATCTGGAGCTACTTAAAGGTAGGCAAGTGCAGGTGTGGCGATGTGGTCCCTTTCGAAGAGTTTGTGAGAAATCGGGCAGCACCATGACGAGCAGCCCTAACTAGGAAAAGTCTGTTTTATGGTAGGCCAGTGAGGAGGGCAAAGCCACAGTCGAGTCAGGAAACTAGAAACCGCCTCAGTGCTACCTTAAAATCCTGGCAGAAGATAGGTTTTTAAACTTCTTGTGTTTCTTAACATGAAACCTGACAGATTTATCCAAGCATGAATGCACCCTTTGAGGTTTAGGTTTGAGTCAAGAAGGAAATCCAGGGTTTAACAGGGGTAGTCAGCTTGGGAGCAATATCTGCCTACTAATGATCTAACCCATAGTGGATTCGTTACGGGGTTAGGCTCAGGGAGAAGAAATTCAGATGCCTTTGCCCCATTCATCTGCTTATGCTATGCAGAAAGGATTTTATCATGGAGCTGGATTAGGAAGAGTCAAATCTTAGTTAAGCCTGGGTGTTATCAACACAGTCAAGAAAAAATAAAGAAAAGATGGTTAGTAATTTTCACTGAAAAGTTCGACAGACTAAATAGAATGGGTGCTAAGAATGAACCATAAAAGACACTGAAGGTGATTGAAGTCGGATCAGATAACTTTGTTTATGTCATCGGAAAAGAATTAGGAAAATTGGTTGGAACTGGAACGTATTGCATCAGAATATTATCCACTTTTCTGAGATTTCATCATTTCAAAAAGCTTCTTAGATCTGCTTTTTGAGAAGTTGAATTGAAATTTCATATATGCGGCTTGTTAAGGTTTGTCCTCGCACGACAACAAGAAAAACAGCAACTTGCAATACATGAAACTATCACCGGAGTGCAACAGAGGGCAACAAACCTCTCAATGAAGGTCTAAAACCTTCCCGGGAATGGTGCGTGCGTGCACGTACAGTCTGCTCTTTTTGGAAGCACATACTCGTGCTTGTGGCGCGCCCCTGCTCGCTCCCGCAAGGTGGATGCCGCCACAAGGACGAGTATGTGCTTCCAAAAAAGCAGAGTGATTGCTCAAGGTCCTCCTATGCAGCGCATGCTCGCTGCGTAGACAAGACCTAAAAAGGGGTTGAGGTAAAGTGATGTAAGTGTATTAGGTTCAGAGGCTAGTAAAGGGAGGTAAGGGGTTTTAAGGTACAGGGTCAAGTAGAGGTAAAAGGAAGCACAGAGTTTTATGGTTCAATGGAGGGTAGAGGTATATAGGTTAGGGGTTGAAAATTAGGTAGGGAGGCGGGTTGTGTGGGTTACCACCCAAAACAGAAAAAGGGAAAAAAGGAGAAGTAACTCCCCCAAAATCAAAATGATTAATGGAACAGTGGCGGTCCCCACTATTCACTGTGTAGTAATAGTTGGATGACTTTCCATGGGAAGAGCTTTTATTTTGGTTTGTTGGGAACATTGGCACGGTTTGACTAATCTTCATGCTCCAGCTCATCCCTGGAAAGTTTCAGGGTAATCCGTCAAGCGGGGGCCAAGAAAGCGGGGGCCAAAACACAACTTCCAAATGCAATTTCCATAGTGAACATTAGACAACCGAACAGAAAAAAACGCCCAAAACCAATTTTTGCAAAAAACTAGATCTTTTCCATGAAAATGTGCTTTGTGTGATTTAGTGTAAATTTACTTTATTTTTTGAATTCCTGATCACGCTGTGCCCTAGTCACCAAATGTCAATATAGCCTTCCTTTTTTTTTTTTTAACGTTAAGATCTCAAAACTACTGACGGATTTACAACAAACACGCTTTTTTGAAAAAGATCTAGCTTTCTGCCAAATATGGTGTGATTCGGTTCAGCCATTATGAAATTACACTGCTTTAGGAAAACGCGTTTTCGGACCACCTCTTTTTCTCAGCCGTTACTTGACGCATCACCCTGAAACCTCCCATGAAGGATCTGAGATGAATGTACTTTTTGGGGATGTTTTGTGAAGATTTATCAAAACAGCACCAAATTTATTGGAAAAAACATTGTTATAGTTACAAATAAATTCCCATTTGAAGAGCAAAGTGGCAACCTCAACTGTGCAAGATTTATACTCACACACACACACACACACACACATTTGTTTTTACATGGAAAAAAAATCAAAACGTTAAAACGAAGTTATAGTTAGGAAAACGTTATTTATTCTTTTATAAGCAAACCCAACAAACTATACAAACACTACCACTAGGCAACTCGCGGTTTGTCCATGCACTGGTTATACCCTTGATTATTGGACACCTCTGTAGGTGGAAAACTCCAGAAGTTTCTTTCGCTTAAAGGTATAAAATTGGGACTCACAGACACTCTCCTCGGTACACTCCTGGACCTATGGATATTACAGAAGATGTACTGCCCAGTTGCCAGATGACCTTGCTGCTTGAGGGCTACCCTGCTGTCTGAGAAGGAAGAATGGATCTGCACCCTTTGAGTAGACTCCAAGGGTCAGCTAACTGACAACCTGTTCAGAGTTACAGGGACTCAACAAGCTCTATAGACCTCCCTGCACCTGCTGACCTGCAGTACTAGACCTGCTGGCCTCTGCTGGAGTGAGTTCCTGATATCCCAAAAGGTGTCCCTCAGGACCTGGACCTTCGCTGTGGCATCAGTTGAGCTCATCCTATGAGAACAAGCATTGGCATAGCCAACATATCTGGTCTTTCGGACCTTATAAGTGTGTAGCGTTGCAGCTTTCTGATGACTATGCTAAATACAAGATGTGACTGACGTGCGGCAGGAGGTACGTCAACAGCAGAGAGGGAGCAGTGGCCAGATTAAACAGTAGTTTTTGGGGAGACACTTGCGTTTTGGTATCAATGCAATAGTACTCGCATTTACGCAAGTTTAAGCCAGGAAAATGTGCTGCATGGCTAAACAGTTTTAAGGTCCCAAAGGCGAGACCTATTGGCTATGCTTACGAACGAAGCACAAACACACATTGTTCACCATTTAACACAATTTATGTGTGTGTAGCGGGATTTTAATTCATACGTCTGTACTACTTCTACATGTCACGCTTATCATACGACTCAGTTCTCATGAATTGTTATTCTGTGATCGGAGTATTAGGGGGGACAATGAGAGGTTCAAACAGGCAGAAAAGTGACAGTGTGAGATTCGGGCAGAGCGGGGACAGTGAGAGGTTGAAGCAGAAAGGGGAAAGAGACAGGTTCAGTGAGGGGTACAAGCCATGAGAACAGTGGGCATGCAGCTGTGGTAGAGGACACGAACGGCGGCATAGCCAGAGAGCTGATGCTATAGGCAGCGTGAACATTAGAGGCAAAGGCGACCATTATAAGCAAGTGGAGGGGCAGGGAGAGGCGCAGGTGGGCATGGGCGAGAGGCATGGAGAGGCTTCCAAACACTATGAGGGGAGGCAATGCGAGGTAACAGGCGCACAAATTATGCAGGTACAATTGCATGTAACAGGACAGTGATGGGTTCAGGCAGAGCAGTGACAGGAAGAAGTTCAGGCCGAAAAGAGGGAGTGACAGGTTCTGGCAGACAAGGGACAGTGATAGGTTCGGGCAAAACAGTGGCAATCAGAGGTTCGGGCAGAAATAGGACAGAGACAGGTTCGGTGACAGCGGGGACAATGAGCTGTTCAAACAAAAAGGGGAAAGTGACAGGTTCAGGCAGAAAAGTGACAGTGAGAGAGTCGGGCGGAGCGGTGACAGTGACATTGGTGCATTTAAGCAGAAAAAGCAAGACAGTGATGGGTCAGCAGTAGGCCTAGGCAGTAAATTCAGTTCCGCTTGCGGAATTTGGGTTATTTAGCGTTCCGAAGAGAACGCAGAATTGCCAACATTTCCACGATCCGCGGCTTTGCAGAATTTTCTGCTTGTTTGCGCTTTCAAAATGTGTGTTGGCGAGATTTCCCTCAGAGCACGCAAACGGGGTACGCGAACAGGAAAACAGAATCGCGGACGGGCAGAACAAGCAATACAGCGTGTTTGCGGAACTCTGCTTGCTCGCTGAGATTTTTTACCGTTTCGCAGAGCTTTAAGCTGTGCTGTACAGAAGTCTGCAGCATGCTGAAAAGTTATAATCAAGAAGCATTTTTGTTACCTTAGATATGACCAAGA